>NC_141698.1:136621965-137821965 GCF_964263255.1 Lissotriton vulgaris | reverse complement strand
ATCAGAAAGGGGTGGAGATATAGTAAGAAAACTGTGCACGCTAGAATTAAAATATATTATCAAAATGCAGACCAAGACACCAAGGGGATTAAACAATAAAGAAGAAATGTGGGTTCATATAGGGTAATAAAAGAAATGAGAAAAATTGAGATGAGAGAATCTGATAGGCAATCGTGTACAAGGCTCCCCGCAGTTAGTAGATCACAGAAACTAGAAAATTGCTCTACTAACAGAGCGAGGGAATTGAGTAGGCAACCATGCATAAGGTTCCCTGAAGTTAATAGAGTACAGGGACTAGAATCCCATTTTTAGCTGAGCCCATACAAGGCACTATTCCAGCAATTCCAGGGATGAAGAGGGACTAAACTGCTAAATCATGAGAAGAGTGTACACAATAACAAGCAGCAAGCCCATGCAGGGCGTAATTATGTTAAAAAAGTGGCAGGACACAGTAATGTGGAAACACGACAAGGAGACACTAAGAATTAATTGACGGCGCAGGAGGCAGGCAGTCAAATATGCAACCAAGCAAGGGCTGCGTTGACTCCGTCTCTGCGGTCTCCTGTCCGAGTTGCCAAATAACATGGCAACAAGGACTATGCGGAAAGAATGTAAATTTGTGTATACAACAGTGGCAATAATGATGAAGGTGTGACACGAAGCTTAGCACTGTATTTATATGCACACAATTGATAGAACTGTGAGGTTAATACTATATACCCTGAGGATTCAAAGATGTCCGCCACATGATGAATGTTTTTGTTTTTGTTTTTGTTAAAGCACTAAGACACTTTCTATGTCATTGATTTTTGTATAGCACAACTTTATAAAACACAGTGCACACTATGAACTTATTGACACTGAGGAAGGCGAGTACGTCGAAACGCGTTTGTCAATAATGACTGCAGAAACTAAAAAATAAAACAAGTAAGTAGATAAGCTCTATGGCTCCAGAGTGCGCTCAATTGAGAGATGGTTCAAGGTTTCGGGGAATCGTGGTTGTGGCATAATTTGCGTACTTCACCGTATGCTGAGCAGTAACCCACGGCGAAGTGGAGCAACAGCTGGTGGATTGGAGTTCGGTGATATATATATTTGTATATATATATATATAATATATTATTTTTAATATATATATTTAATAAATATATTACATGTTTTATTTTTAATTCCATGTGATCTTGGGTGAACATAATTGTATTTAAACAGAAATTAATTAGCAGCGGCACCCTGAGTTTGAAGGAGCAATATAAAAAACTGGAGAAGCTGATGCACTCGGAGCAAGCTAAGTGGTGGGAGCACCGATCCCTATCCAAGTATTTGGAGGTGGGTACAGTTCCCCGTGGCTTAAGAATTATGCTTGCTCCAAGCTACGACAATCCTAATCCAAATATGCTCCGTGATTGGGAGGAGTGTAATTTGGATTCATCTAAAAGATTGATGAAAATTCTGATTGACTATGTGGAAATTGACAGACAGGACTTGCAGAATCCAATTGATCAATTGAATGTTGCAATAATGGCTATAGAAGGCAATGAAGTGATCAGTAAATTAAGGGAAGATATGACTGCGAGGCTGAAAAAAGATGATGACATAATAAAAAAGCCCAAAACATACAAGTTTCCGTGTGACAAGAAGGATTATGACCAGGGCCAAATATTTACTTTTGCACATAAATATGATGTGGCCAGGTCCAATTACTGGAAATATGAGGATCAAAAGGATGAAAGAGCAAGGGCTGGTCCGAGTAGTGGGTCACTAACCACAGCAGCCTCAGCCTCTGATCTAAGTTCTTCCACTGAGACTGAATCCGAAACAGAGGGTACCCCGAGAGGGTTAAATGCACGGAAGCATACGCTGGTTGAAAAGGTGGGTTTTTTATGTGAGGAAAGGCGGCAAACCTTACGCACCAGAAACACGATTTAAAAGCCCAACGCAACAGGAGGAGAAACATTAAATGAAAGGAAAGACGGAGAAGCAGGCACCAGAGAAAAGACATCCAAACCAAACAACAGGGGTTGGAGGTGCAAAAAACAATAACAAAACAACATACCCAAATGCAAAATAGCAATACCAACACTATTATCAACCTCTCAGAAATGGTGCTGGATAAGGCAGAACAACAACTTCTGTCCTTGGGACTTTCTTTCTGTCAAGAGACACATTTTAGCTACCTACAAAATAAAGCGGAAATATACAGTTTTATTAGGAAGCTCAAATTGCAAAAATGTCATCAAGCGAGAGCAAAAAAAAAATGCAACATCAGCAGCTCCTAGTAAGGCACATGATAATCTGTCCGCGGAGGATGTAAATGTATTGCGCTACTTGCATGGCTTGGAGCATGATTGTGGCCCATGCAAGGAATACTGGAAAATTATTCAGTTGTGATGAATGCCACACCAAATACAGGATTTAAAGCAAAGTCAACATTTTATCCAATGATGCCCAAAGACTCTGTGGACACGTTCCATGAAATTGTCATGGCGGAAGTAAAGACGCTGAACTTTAAAATTTAAAAAGAAATGGCAATTAGGCGAAATAGACATCAGTGGCAATACCATCAATTAATTAAGAAACTGCGGGACAATGATTCTATAGTAGTTCGTGGCTCTGATAAGGGGGGCAACGTGGTTATAAGGCCCCTCAAGTTATATCAGGAGGAAGCATCACAGCAACTGATGGATCGGGACTGCTATAGAATCAGTAATCGCCAAGCAACCAAGGAAGTACAAAACACATTGTTCACCAAACGTTTGGCCTGGAAAAGCAAAGGATTATTAAATCAAGATGAATTTAAATTTCTAAAAAATGACTACCCTGTTTTACCTATCATTTATTTATTGCCTAAGGTACATAAGAACATTACCTGTCCACCAGGGAGACCAATAATGTCTGCCAAGCAGGGGTTGTTGGAGAACATTTGGGTATATATAGATTCCTTTTTACAGGAACATGTAAAACAACTCCCATTATATGTGCGAGACACAACAGATTTTTAAAACAAATTCACGGTTTTAAATGGAACAATGAATTTTTACGGTTGCCACTGGATGTCTCCAATTTATATACGTCAATTAGACATGAGGATGGTTTGAGAGCTTTGAGCTCCTTCCTAGGCAAGAGACCCATTGAGTTCTTTACACATAATAAGATGTCACTAGATCTCACAAGATTCTGCCTAGAGAACAATTACTTCATGTTTTATAAAAAACATTTACCACCAAGAAAGAGGCGTAGCTATGGGGGCGAGTTTTCCCCTAGCTACGCCTGCTTACATATGGGATTGTGACAATGCATGATCTTAACAATGGAATTTGCCGAATAGCTATCCAAAAATGTAATCAGGTGGATTAGATATATAAAGATTACCTTTTTATAGTTTGGCAAGGAGACAGAAGGAGTGCTGAGGAATTTGTGATGAAATTGAATGTTAACAATTTGAATTTGCATTTTACCCATGATATCAGTGAGGTCTCTATTACATTTTTAGATTTGGAGGTGTATGTAGTTAACAACCAACTTGAAACTAGGTTGCACCGCAAAATAACAGCTGGTAACTCTATACTCCACTCATCCAGTTTCCATCCAAAACACACGATATGCTGTATCCCCTATGGGGAAATGTTGCAGATTCAGAGAATGTGCAGTAGGGATGAGGATTTAGAGATAGCTCAGCAACAATTTAAATATAGGTTCTGTGAGATGGGATATGCTGAGCACATCCTGGATGATGCAATAAAACGCACAAGAGAAATGTCTCGCACTGATCTGTTGACAAAATCTGCTAAGAGTACAAAAAGTACTCCTGCGGTACCATCACAAACTAAGGTGGACAAAATGAATAACAGTCCCAGGCTTATACTAACTTATAATAACCAGAAGGATAGTCTTTACAGAATTTTTAAGGAAAGCTGGCATTTGATTTTAAATGATCCTGTTTTGGGTGAACATCTACCACGCTCACCCGCAATCACTTATAGACGGGCACCCAGTACCAGGGACCTGGTGGTGAATATTAGCCCGGAGTTGAAACCTAAGAGTAGTTGGTTAACTAACCGAAAAGGGTTTTTCAAATGTCAGTATTGCAGAGCTTGCAAGTATGAAATAAATAAATCAACATATGCCACACCATTTAAAGACAACCCCTGTACAATTGACAAGTGGTTATCGTGCAAGTCTGAAATGCAATATATTTGCTGGAGTGCTCTTGTGGCCTGCAGTATGTGTGAAGCACTAAACTGCAGGTTCACAAGAGAGTGCTCCAGCACCTAAGGGTAAAATACTATAGGAGTACAACCCGTAAACTACAGGAAGGTAGAGAAAACTAACAATATCCCAACTGGTAATAATCTGGAGACAATTAAGCAAGTGTGCTGAAAGCATTACTAGTACAGACAAAAGGAGACTTGAATCAAATTTGGTTTGTGGTTGTTATTCAACATATAATTTTACAGAGAGAAAAGGGAGACAAAATACACAGTTAAGGCAGCACTGTGCGAAAAAATCAATAACCACTTGATCATACTTGATGCTCTGGTATGTGCAGGTGACATAGGTGGCGACGCAAGTGACAATAGAGAACAGCGTGTATGGCGCAAGGTGAGTAATTGTGCAAGATATATACAGTGAGTCGGAATCAAGTGGCTCAAGGGTAATTTCAGTAATGGTAGTGACTGATTCAGATGGTTAGTAATTCAAAAGACCCATTGTAGAGATTGTGCCACATATTGCGCTGTGTAGTCGACGACGTTTCGATCCTCATCAGTTGGGATCATCTTCAGGATGGGGTTGTGTCGTTTGGAAGGTGCTGGAATGATCGGTTATCAGCAGGAGAGTGAATCTCGTAGTCCCAAGCGTCGATCCAATCGGGCGCATAGGCGATGTTCTGAGGGTGAAGGCAGGTATGTCCAAGTAGAGGGAGTTCCCAACCAGTGGCGATCCACCATACTCCATGCTGATACCGGATCCATTCCTGCACACACCGTCTACCGATTTATTCTGGTTGTGAGCCCCCGCCCCTTGGACGCAGCAAATCTGGAAGCTTCAGACGCCACTGGTCGGAAACTCCCTCCGCTTTTTATATTGTTGAAAACTGGGTTTTATTACATTTTAGCTTTGATAAAATGTAAGAACCTATGCAGGATTTAAACCTTTCTATGTATGCTTTTATGCCTCCCCCACCCATTTGTTGTTTCCAAATCTAGTCACATAGGATAACTGAGATGTACAGTCCCTATGTTGACCATAGCATGTATTCTATAACCTTTTGTTTTTATTAGGATTCCTAAAGTTGAAGGTCAACCGAAAGATTATCACCAATTTGCACTTCACGGCACTAGTCACCTTTTTGCAGTATATTTAACAATAGGATATTTGTTCCCTGAAGTCATTGTTCAGCAGGCAAGGCAGATATATATTTGATGATACTGGCTGGTCTCTAACAGTGTTTAGTATAGGTAAACCTATAGGTATATATCAGGCCATTTGTTAATTTGCACAAGTGGAAAAAGCAATATTTGCACAAGTTAATCGCGATATTTGCACTAATTTTAAGGATTGGTACTGAGTAGAGCGGTTTTACTATATTATAAATATACATTTATTTATGTATATATTTATATGTATTTATCCATTTATATATTTATGTATTCATGTGTTTATGCAATGATATATACTGAATTGAATTGTGATGCTGGGACTACACTTTGGGACCTGACAGTGGTATTGACCAAAAGAAAGGGTATTTGTGTCAACATTCTAATATATGTCGACATGCAATTGAATACTCTGCCTTAATGTAATTTTAATACCTGCTGTTGTGGAGTTATAAGAAAATTATGCATTCATGCAATTTATTTTTTTAATTTTTAATTCCATGTGATCTTGGGTGAACATAATTGTATTTAAACAGAAATGAATTAGCATTCAAGCTAAAAATACCATTGAATGTAAATACTGTTGTGGAAAAAACAGACAGCAAGTCTGTTTTCCATTTTCCTTATGCACTGTCACTTTAAAAATGAATGGAAACATCCGTACGTCATGTGATCAAGGCCTCCAGGGGCTGAAACGTGTCATGGCGGAATGCATGAAATAAAAATATTGAACGGAGAAAAATTGGTGTGATTTTTCCGTTTCTGGCTCTATGGACATGGAGTGGTGAAGATACGGTTTGTTTGCAATATATATATATATATCATACATATATATTGGGAACAAGTCCTCTCCATTGTTATAATCACAACAAAATGATTTTAGAATTTGTAACTTGGTGTCTTCATCACAATTATTTTATCTTTGGGAAAGATGTATAAATACAGAAGAGGGGTGTGCCATGGGGGCCTGCTTTTCCCCCAGCTATGCGTGCTTGCATGTAGGCTGGTGGGAGAGGTGGGTCCTCATGGGGGAGCACTTTCAGACATTTTTGGAACATGTAGTTTTATGGGTTTGTTATATAGACGATGTGTTTTTAATTTGGAAGGGTGATGAGGAGAGTGCCAGATCTTTTATTTCAGACCTAAACATCAATTCTATAAATTTAATGTTTACATCTAACATCAGCAAAGACTATGTAGACTTTTTAGATGTTAGGGTATCCTCCAATAACAACAAATTGTCAACTACCCTCCATAGAAAAGACACAGCTGGGAACTCGACGCTCCATGCAAGTAGTTCCCACCCACGTCACGTCATAGATAATATATCCTATGGCGAATTGCTTAGTCTAAAACGAATCTGTAACAATGAAGAGGAATTGGAGAATTGCACCTCTGATGCAGTGATTAGATTCAGGGGCAGAGGGAACAATGAGAAAACACTCAATATTGCAATTAACAAAACAAAGCAAAAAAGTAGAGAATCTTTGTAATTGCCAAAATCCTCTACCTTAAATGCCAATACAGACTGAACCAACTGTAATATCAGATTTATTACATCGTTCAGTTGTCAGGAAAGAAAAATTAGGGCTATCCTGACCAAGAGTTGGCCCATCCTTATGACAGACGGAGTTCTGTCTTCCCAACTCCCCAACAATCCCATCATTACATTCCGCAGAGGTCCCTCTATGCGGTCCTTAGTGTCCAACCCTTTTCCTGAACTCCCCAAAAGTACATCTTGGTTTAAACCCCGGCCGGGGTTTTATAAATGTTCGAGTTGCAGAGCATGCAAATTTGGCATAAATACGACCCACTATAGCACCTCTTTTAGTGCTGTTCCATTGCCCATTAAGGAAACTGTAAAAGGGAGTATGCTGTATATGTTCTGGGGTGCACCTGTGGCCTGCGTTATGTTGGCACCAGGCTACAATGACAGTGCCTACCCTGTTGCGGGGCACTTTAAGAGTATACATGACAATAATCTTAAATGTCTCACTTATTTCGTACTTACCTCCGTACCCAAACCTCGAAGAGGGGAAGACAGGGACAAAATGCTCCATCAACTCGACTCCAAGATGATATTGGAACTAGACAGTAAGGTCCCGAATGGACTAAACATGACAGAGGATCTTTACCATTTTTTATAGGGCTCTATGAAAAATGAAGTGATATTCAGCTTAGTTTATCTTTTTTTTTTTAATCCTCATCTGCCCGACACACGTCCCTTAGATGCGGAGAAGACCACCCAACCAGCTCACTGCCATTGGGAGCAATGCCCTGGAAATTGAGCCGCTACACACCTAGGCAGAGATTTTTATGAGTTGGTGGGAACAACCATGCATCTTGTAACGATGTCTCAAGGCAACTTCGTGCCAGTAAAGCCAGTATGTAAGTGTCGAAATCTGGGCAAACCACAATACTGAACCATTGAGTAGGTGGGCTTAATCATCGGATATTTGGGAAAAAAAAAAACAAAAGGCGAAAAAAGAAAAAAAAAAAAGGACTTCAATTCCACTCTGTCAAAAATTTCCAGAATGTGAGGTTCTGGACTCTACATGATCTTTTCAAATCTACCTTTGAGGTTTCATATAGTGAGGTTAGCCATGCTGAGTGAGTGGGAGGGGTGGTGTCCACCCAATGCATGCATATCTGCCGTCTTGCCAACAGGATGGCATAGAACAAAAAGGACCGTGCTGCCCCAGTAATGTTCTGGTCAAAACCAAGAATGACAAATGGTAAGGATAAGGAAATGTTGGTCTTAATAACTGAATCCAAAGTTACTTTGATCTCCATCCAGTAAGTAGCTATGTGGGGGCAGTCCCAGAACATGTGTATGTCAGAAGCTGCTAACAGTTGGCATTTATTACAGCATTTCCCCTCTTGATATTTGGATAAACGTAAAGGGGTGAGATATGCCCGGTATAAAGTAAACAGGTGGTTTCGTCTAAGCCAAGCGGGTTTAACCAATTTATACAGAAGGGAAAAGGATTCTGTCCACCTGTCCTCATCCAATGCCGCAATTTCTCTACCCCATAGCTCCATTGGGAGATGAAAGTCCCCATCTATCTCTTCCAGTATGGACCAATACCAAAGAGCCACCTCCTTACCTCCTATCTGTTGTTCTAGAGGACTGATTCTCCCGGTATTAGGGTCTTTCCTGATTAATTCTCTGGCCCAGCTGCTAATTTGTGTGTATTTAAATCTTGACAGTGTCGGCCCTACTTTCTCCCTAAGGACTTCCCATGGTATCAAGATGCCTCCATATAACAATTCACCCCATCTAGAAAGCCCAACTGTGATTAGTTTATCTTGGGTTGGCTTCACAATATTATTATTCCTTGATTAAGTACCTCCTGTACCTGATTAAGTACTATGATGTAACAATACCAACTGAAATGATCCATGACATTTATCTTATTCTTGGATAATCACTTTTTTCTTTATACTCTTTTAATCACATGGGGTTATACAGATCTGGTTTATTATATCCAGCTGTATGGGCACAGCTCACCTTTTTTGGTCCAAATGTGTAGGATTTTCCCTATATTAGTTTACGGTTCCATTGTATGGATTTATCCCTTTATATTTAGGCCCCCTTCTTTTTTGTGGGCCCCACAAGACTATGGGGCTGCCATCGATTTCAGATGTCCCCAATCACTATCATGCAGATAGTTATTTATTACAGCACTTAGATCAAATATCAGACATTGTATTTATTGATTGGTTTACATTGCGACATTTTGCACATTCCAACTTGGGAAAGAATGGTTTTTAGAAATTTTTGATACATCATGTGGTTTTTAAGTATTTATAATATTACCTTTAACACATGCCATTCTATTTTGCACTTTACGTAACTGTTTACAAAATGCAATATTTTGCACATATATTTATGCTGCTTTTTTACAATGGTCCTTTACTATTTTGTACTGTATTTATCTGCCGTGTTACATTTGATTTTGGTTGTTTGCATTTATGCATATATATAATTTGTTCCTGAATTTATTCAGCAATATGTCAGCACAAAAAGATGAAAGTGGAACCGTTATAGAGGAATTCTAAATTACAAGTGACCTTTCTAATACTCGTTGGGGAGCCATGTTCACTCTATAGTATGTTGTTTATTTTTATTAATCACATGGTGTATTCCACAGCATATAAGAATAAGGCTTACAATATTGCATTTCACTGTGATCAAGGGCTTATGCCCGAAACGCGTCAGTCCGCTGCGTGCTTTTTGAAACTGGTGCAATAAAACATCTTGCCTTACCTTGGGATTCGCTGGTCTTTGTTCGCCACTGGTTGGAGGTTCGAGATCGTTTGCTTGGATTTATATATATATATATATATATATATATATATATATATATATATATATATATATATATATATATATATATATATATATATATATATATATATATATATATATATATATATATATATATATATATATATATCCAACTGGCGATTGCCAGTAGGTAGTTATAGTTAGAACCTAGTTTCCATAGTTTTTTTTTAGATTGGCTATTAACTTTGGTGTCTATTGACGAATCTCCCTGAAATTCTCCCATAAACAGTTCTACCCAGGACAGCTCCTATCCTGAAAGTTTCGGGGTGATTCGTCAAGCGTGGGCAGGGAAAAAATGAGGTCCCAAAATGTGTTTTCTCTCAGTTAATTTCCATAGGAACTTTTGCGACGAGCTACAGCCCGAACTGCTGAACAGAATTACCTCAAATTTGGCAAAAAGGTAAAGCTTGGTTCAGAAAGCGACCTTTTTTTAAATGGTATAAATCTGTTCAGTAGTTTTTGAGAAAGTCAAAAAATAAATCAAAAAATCTATTTCTTGTAGCAAAGTTTGTGCAAGGCTACAGCCAAAACTACTGAACGGAATTACCCCAACTTTGACAGAAAGGTAGTGCTTGGATCAGAAAGAGACCTTTTTTTTAAATGGTGTAAATCTGTTCAGTATTTGCTAAGAAAATTGAGAATCTTTTTGACATCTGGGCAGAGCCTAAGTCCTGTGCACGAGCTTCACTATGATTGGCTGCCAACACTCCAAACCAGGAAGCGTTGGCAGCCATCTTGTGACCCAATAGAAGCAAGTCACCAGAAAACTGAGAAACAAAGATGTGAAACAAGAGAAGGGGGCAGGGTAGAAACACCCTGACCCCTTAGGCCTGCTTAGGGGGTCTCAGAGGACCACTAGGGACCAACAAAGCATTAAAAAAAAACAATTGGTGCAATCGGCGATGCGGTCGCAGGTTCCCGCTTTTTATTTTAATGAGGCCCCTGGGTGTGCTAGATCCCGGGGTATTTCTTCAAAAATATTTGCGGGGGCTTGCTGGGGCCCACGCAGTCCTGGTGCTTTACTCATGTTGGGAGGGGGTGCAGTAGGATGTGGGAATTATATTGGGAATACAACAATGCGCCGTATTGCGGCTTTCCTTTATTATAATGCAGAATAATGTTTACTTATTATGCAGTGTTCACTTTTATCACAATAGAGTCACTTTATTACAGTAAATGTATTATTAATGGGGAGGGTTGTGTTCTGTATGTGTGCATGAAAAAAAAATAAAGTTTAATTGGTAGAGGTGTTCCAACAACAAGCTTAATGTTCATTGGCTGCGAACCGGTGAAAGTAGACGGTTTTCCTGCCATTTATTTACCCTCCGCAGAGCAGCACAGACATATAATTGGCTCACATGTTGTAAAGAGGACCTTCCAGAGCTTAATGTTGATTGGCTGCAAACTATTGAAAGTAGAAGTGTTGCTAGGTATTCCCTTCTCCTCCGCGGAGTAGGAGGGACATCTGATTGGCTCACGTGTTCTAAGGAGGAGCTTCCAGAGCTTCATGTTGGTTGATTGCAAACTATTGAAAGTAGAAGTGTTGCCAGCCATTCACTTCCCCTCTGTGGAGTAGGAGGGACATCTGATTGGCTGACGTGTTCCAAGGAGGACTTTCCCAAGCTTAATGTTGATTGGCTGTAAACCATTGAAAGTAGAAGTGTTGTCAGCGATTCCTTCCCCCTCCGTGGAGTATTAGGGACATCTCATTGGCTAAAGTGTTCCGAGTACAAGTTTGCTCCTTATTGGTTTGGAACTTTTCAATGTTGTCAGCCATTTTGTGACGCACTTCTAAAGGAGTACGGGAAAACAAAGTAGTAGAGGGGAGGGTAGGAACACTATTAACTCTGTACAATGGTCAAAAGGTGGAGGAGAGGGATTGTAAAGGTAAACATTGTTTTTTTATATATTTTAAGGACCATTTATAATTATTGCCGTAGGGTGTGCAAATCATGGCGGAAAAATAAGAGAGTGTCTTGCGGTCTTCTTTTCATCAAGTTTGCGGGTGGTATACTTTCCAGGAGCACTATTTAATTATAATGTGGTGTTTACTTTTCTGATGGGGAGGTGTGGTTGCGCAGAAAAAATGTCAGTCTAGATTTCAAACAGTTTTTATTTAGCATTTACAAATAAACTTTCTTCAGAAACTGGCGCTGTATATATCAAGAGGTGACAAATAGAAATGGAATTCCATAAAATATCAGTTAAGCGTGGCCACACCCTCCTTTTTTCTGCTATAGTCTGTAAAAGTGTTGCCCCATGTTCTTGATAATATAAGAGGGCATCAGTTACTTTTAGATAAAGTAGAAAAGAAGTGCTACAACAAACACTCCCGCACTACATCATCTGAGGTTAGAAGAACAAGTAAAAAACAGTTAAACACAAATTACTTCATATTAGATAAAAATATATGCCTTATCATTTTTCAAATTTGTATTCTGTAAAATTCTGGAACGTTCTGTCGTAGTGCTTGGAGGTAGCACACTGTTCAGCTAACAAATCACGTACTCATTTAAGAATATATAGGATAGTACTATTATAATATACGGTACTGGTCCTATATATTCTATAGGGAGAAGGTGAATACGAACCGCAACTGAGAAAAATAGAAATTAGAAAATAACATCCAGAAATGTAGGGTTTATCAAATATTTAAAGTAACAAAGTATGTATGAGAGCACATTTTTTTTATACTGCAATTCCGTAAAATATGCTCATTGAAAAAATATCTGATCAAGTAAGCAATAAAGGTTAGTAAGATGTATTTCAGATGGCGCTGACAAATCTCCAATTCCTCTTCTGTAACAATAGGACAGTCTATTACAATATAACGAATGACACCATTGTTACAGTAAAAGGAAAAGGAAAATAAAGTTATGAATAGAACAGAAGATCAATAACAAAATACTTTCGAGCAGTGATTATTTTCAGAGCTTCTTTTCTACGGGACGTTGAAAAGTTTGATCTTCGTGGCGATGGGTCATAAACTCCTCTGAGATCATTATGATTGTGAAAATTATAATATAAATTTTCACAGTTTATGATCAAAAGGGGGGAACAGACTAAAAACTAGAAGCTGGTGATGTTGCTTATATATCTTTACTCTTTGTGCCGATGAGTCATGAACTCCTCTGAGAATACAATGACTGAAAATATTATAATATACATATTTACAGTATGTGATCCCAGGCGAAAACAGACTAACAACTGGAAGCTGGTGACGTTAACTATAAATCTTTAGGGTTTGCGCCAAACGGGTCACCAACACCTCTGAGGTCAAGTAGAGGATCAATATTATAATATGCAAAGTCACAGTATATGAGCTCAAAGGAGCCAGAAAAGGAGCAATGTTTGCTGTAATCTGTCTGTTTCTGAAAACAAGCTACTGATGTTACAGAAAAAAAGGCAAAAACATGCAATAACACTTTTTTTCAGATATAAATGTTTAAATGTTAACAAATAGCTACTCATTATAAATATCTACTATGCCATAAACAAACAACTTACAACTCCGGAATATGTTTTGTTGCCGCGAAACAAGAATCCGACGCTAGAAAAGGAAACCTGTATCACAAAATGGACATGGATAAATAACTTGCAAAAATGAAACTAATCGAACAATGCGTGTGATTTATATACTTTTTGGGTATTGAGTAGTCTATGGAAGGAAGATGCGGCTCCACCCATTTAGATGTCACATTTTACAGTTTACACATGCTCACGTTTTAACTGTTTATCTTGTGCACGTGTTGGAAAAAGTTTCAAACTGTGAAGCTGTAAAGGTTTCGATTTCCGTCGTAACACGTATCAGTTCCTTACTATGTACATACATTGGAGAGTTTAAAAAGTGTTACCCGGCAAACTGTGTTATTTGCATTCTCATGATTAAAAACATCTAAATAGAAGACATAAAAACATATATCGTTCAGAATAGAAAAAAAAACGTGCTAATATTTGTCATCAATATGCTGTTAAATTAAAATAAATTCCAGCATTTGTAAAGCTTAGAGCTACCCCCGGAAAGGTGTGCTGGCGCTCGGGGGTGTTGGGAAGATTAAGCAAGGTGTTACCCACAGTGAGATAGTGGTGGGCTAACATGCTGCTGGAGCCGGGAATCGAACTGTGAACGCTGTTGTTCGAAGTCAGGTATTATAGGTGCTGCGTCACACTTTTACTACACTTATATGTTAATTACTGCTAATTAATTAGTAAACATTGTTAAATTATAAGCAGGGCTCCTTGTTTTCTGTTTTCACTCATTTTTACAGATAAATACAGACAGAAAAGTATTTATTTTCCTCTTTGTATTTATTTTAAAATGTGGATAAAACGGAAATTGGGTTATTTTTTGATTGATTCTAAATGCTGTCAATCATGACTACCAGGCCAATAGGTCTGTCGTTCTAAAAGTAAAAGGGTTAAAATAATAAAAGAATTTTAGTAAAGAGCCTTAAAGAGCAATATATTTGCTTGTATAAGAAAACATGCGCATTTTAAGATCACGGTTTTGCATATTTTATCATCTGAGAGTGTTTATATGGCTGAAGGCTGTCACTCCTTCAGGCAGGGGTGCATATTTATCAGCCAAATAAATGTGGAAATATACTCGTTTCAGATTCATTTTTTCACAAAACCCAAAATATACATGGATAACTACAGATACAAATATTTAAAAAAAATATGGATAAACACAGATGGAAATGGCCAAAAAATAAATACCATACAACCGGGAGTCATAATTATAAGTTATAAAAAACTACTATTAAGTTAGTTTTCACTATAAAAAGCATACACATCTTTTTAAAATTTACTTAAAAAACATTATGGGTTATAGGGTCTTTGTAGTTAGAAATTAGCATGTAAAAATCCTTTGAAATTCACACAAAAAACCATAGGTTTCACAGAACTTATAGTTAGAAATTTGCACTTAAAAAACCTTAAAAATTCACTGAAAAAAACATTGGTTTCAGGGGCGTTATAGTTTGCTCCTACATTTCACTTGTACAAAACCATAGAAATTCCACTGTTATGATTAGTTCAGCTAACTATAACTTGCGCCCCCTCAATGCACTGCTCATGACATCAC
Source organism: Lissotriton vulgaris (assembly GCF_964263255.1). Taxonomy (NCBI): domain Eukaryota; kingdom Metazoa; phylum Chordata; class Amphibia; order Caudata; family Salamandridae; genus Lissotriton; species Lissotriton vulgaris. The sequence continues at coordinate 137,807,153 of NC_141698.1, read as the reverse complement.
ATATTACATCATTCATGGCATGGCCAGTGACATCACTGATGACATCACTGATGACATTTCAAATGATATCACTGATGACATCCCTGATGATATCATCCACAGGATAATCCCATGCACCTCCTCATACCCTAATATAACCTTTGATACACCCATTCTAAAAATAGAGTACCATTTTTGAAACCATAGAGACACCAATACCAGTTACTACATACCCACTCACTGATTCTTAGGTCTACACACACATCCACTCATTCACCCATACAATCACTTATACATGCAGTCACTCCTCTATACATTACTATCATATGCAGTCAAACACCTATTCAGACAGTCCCATACCACCACTCCTCCATGGAGTTACTCACAGACCTAGATAATCATGTAAAGAATCAATCACACTCCCATTTACTCACCTATACAGTTAAACACACAACACCTCACTAATTCATAGAGATAGTAGTGCATACTTACTCTCTAATATAATCGGTGATACAAGTACACAGTCATCCATACAGCCACTCTCGTAATCACTCACTGTCACATATTGTTATTTATATACACCATCACTCACATAAATTGCCTTTAACATATGTAGCTACTTACATGCACCACTGAGATCTCCATTCACTCAGGAACACACCTATACACATACTCACCCAGTCATAGAGCTGTTTCAACATGCACTCTTGAACCCATACATGCCAATGAATCAACTAGCGACACATCTATTCACAGAGTCACACACCTCCAACCCACCCACACACACACACTCAGGCACCGCTACAAATACTCAGGCAAACAATCAATAACCCATATAAACTGTCATGTAGCTACTGACTAACCCATGTACTAGCTTACACAAAAACAGACACACTGATACTGACATTCACATACTTTAGTCACTAATGCTTGCATTCAGTAAGACATGTTTAATAAGTGACTTATTGTCGCGATTGCAAGCGGCGCCAATACCTTCGCGCACCACTAACCTGAGCAATCCGGTCAGCAGGGACGACGGGACGAATGTCCTTCCGACTTGCCTAAACACCACACCCAGGGGCGTCTTAGAGATCGCCGTCTGAATGGGTATCGCAGAAAGCCGGAGGGATAATGTGCAGGAAAGAACGGAGTGCGGGATGAGGCCCTCTGAGCCTGGGTCCGGGGAATCCTCCTTGGACGAATGTGCTGCAGCAGGGGAAGACAATGGACAGGTATAAGTATCTTGTTCCCTTCTTTTCCCTGTTCTTCCCTGGCCCTGAGTAATCACACTTACCAAAGTTACTGTCACTCGCACTGTAAATGGAACCGATCTGTTCCTCCTATTCCGACAGACTGCAGTAAAAAGTTGAAAGTCACTTTCCCGCTCAGTGCTGTACTCCTTAGAAAGTCACTGTCTCGGGACGCAACTTCTTTTCGCAAGGGATGCCCATCCTTAACGCATAGTCCTGGTCAATATAGTTTCCAGTGGCCCCAGAGTCGAGAAGGGCATCTATCTGTAATTTGTTGTGCGAGGCAATCCAGAGAGAGACATGTACATTCATGTGGGCCACTGCTGGATGAAGGGTGTTGGCCAGTACGGGGGAGATCATAGGCTGCTGGTATCTTAAGTCAGAGACCTCCGTCTGACTTAAGATCTGAAGTTTTCCGCCGGTTCGCTGTCTTTCTGAGTAGCCTGAACCCGAGGAAGGGTAGAGCGTCCGGGAACGTAATTACGGGCTCTACATTCCTTAATGAAATGTCCTCCTTTACCACAATAAAGGCATAGTTTCAGACGTCGCCTTTTGTCTTTTTCTTCGGAAGTAAGAGGCCCCCTGACCCCTCCGATCTGCATGGGTTCCGGCTCCTCGACCCCTTTCATCTTTTCCTCTCCTCCAAATTTGGGACGGGAAGGGGGGTAGTAGAAACGATTGTCCCCTCTGGGCCTTTCTCCTTTACGTTCCAGTAATCTATGGTCCAACTGTACGGTGAGATCTATAAATTCTGATACCGTGGTGGGAAGTTGTACCACCTGGGCCAACACATCCTTTAATTCTCCTCTCAACCCCTGATAAAAGAGGGAAATCCGTTTCTCCACCGGCCAATCCGTTTCCACGAGCAGGCGATTAAAGGTAGTGATGTAAGATAATAAATCTTGCGACCCCTGTCTCAGCGTCATAATTTCTCGGTCAAGGGTGAGCATATGGGATTTCCTGTCGAATAGCTTGCGTAATTCGAGGCAAAAATCCGAAAAATGATGTAACACCGGGTCGTTACGTTCCAATAAGGGAATGGTCCAGCTTGACGCATTCCCTCCCATGTAGGACATCATGAATGCCGTTTTAACCGCTTCCTCCTGGAAGACCACAGGTTTACAAAGGAAATGAAGACGGCACTGATTCAGGAACGTCTCGAATTTACGGGGATCCCCATAAAACCTCTCCGGAGGGGCCAAAGGAATCCCTTGGTTCTGAATCACCTGTACCGTCGGTACCGCATCCGGGACTGTTGCGGGAGTCGATAATGGCAAGAAGTAACCCCCGGTTCGGGAAGACGAAGGGGGAGGCAAAGTTGCTGGTTTAAGAATAGGACGTGCCGCTGGTTCCTTCAACGATAAGTCTGACATCTCTTTACGCATTAGCGTGACTTCTTGGTATAATGCCTGATTCTCGGCACGAGAGGTAAGGACCTCCTGACGAAGTTCCGAGAAGCTTTCCATCAGGGAAGCAAAGGTAGCATCGGCGTCCATCGTCCGGGCTGAAGAGTATTCGTGGGCTTGACAATCTGTTGCGATTGCAAGCGGCGCCAATACCTTCGCGCACCACTAACCTGAGCAATCCGGTCAGCAGGGACGACGGGACGAATGTCCTTCCGACTTGCCTAAACACCACACCCAGGGGCGTCTTAGAGATCGCCGTCTGAATGGGTATCGCAGAAAGCCGGAGGGATAATGTGCAGGAAAGAACGGAGTGCGGGATGAGGCCCTCTGAGCCTGGGTCCGGGGAATCCTCCTTGGACGAATGTGCTGCAGCAGGGGAAGACAATGGACAGGTATAAGTATCTTGTTCCCTTCTTTTCCCTGTTCTTCCCTGGCCCTGAGTAATCACACTTACCAAAGTTACTGTCACTCGCACTGTAAATGGAACCGATCTGTTCCTCCTATTCTGACAGACTGCAGTAAAAAGTTGAAAGTCACTTTCCCGCTCAGTGCTGTACTCCTTAGAAAGAGTATCGGTATCTAGTACTCTTAGTGTTGTTCTCCATTCAATTGTATCCTCAATGATGCTTGAGCATACAGCAATTGTAATTAAACCCTGGGATGGAGTTAGTACTGGCTTGTACGAACAAAAACAAAATAACGGGAACTTCCGTAAAACAATAGCAATTTCTCCGGTCTGAACGGAAAGAACGAGCCCGTTCTTCCGTGATGATACTTGCGGTTCTCTGGAAGTTGCTCCACTCCTCTGACCGCTCTGGTTCCTACTCGGAACTTGGCTTGATGCTTTTCTGACCGCGCAGGCACTTGATCGGCGCTGGCAATCTCCTCTGACCGCGCAGGCACTTGATCGGCGTAGGTAATCTTCTCTGGGAAAACTCCGGCGGGGAACACCATCCGCCCGTCATGAATCCACAAGAACAATTGTCAAGCACCGATCCTCAACTAAGGCGGAGCTATATAGAAAAGACCCTCCTTCCTGTTTTCCCGGTTCGCTTGGCATTCTGGGACTTGTAGTGCAGGAGGAGTGAACGCGCACTTTGTCCTTTCTTAAGTCCTCTCGTTGTGGCTGCGAGAGCGATCATGACAGAACCCCCTCTCGAGGACTGCCGACTCGGCGGTCGACCCGGCTTACTAGGGAATCGCTCATGGAACTCCGCAACCAGATCAGGGCAATGCAAATGGTCCCCTGGTTCCCAGGTTCTGTCTTCGGGCCCATATCCCTGCCAGTCGACCAAATACTGAACCTTGCCACGAATCAACCGGGAGTCCAGGATCCGTTGCACTTCGTATTCCTCCTGACCTTCCACTTCCACTGCAGGGGGACGCTCCGGCAAGCGCATACTCAATGGACAAGGCCGGAGGAGAGACACATGGAACACCGGATGAATGGACCACGACACCGGCAGGGACAATTTCATGGCGACAGGGTTCACCACCTCACTGATACCGTAGGGACCAATAAATTTAGGCTTAAACTTATTGACACCCTTCAAGTGGATATTGCGTGTGGATAGCCACACCTTGTCCCCCACCTTATACTCGGGCTCCTCCGACCTCCTCCGGTCTGCAAACAGTTTGTGTGCCGCCTGAGCCGACTGTAAACAATGTCGCGCATCGATCATAATGGCTCTCAAATGCGCATGATGTTCATGTATGGAAGGAACCAAGGATTCCGCTGGCCAGTCGAAGGGAAGCATATTCGGATGGAAACCGTAAAGGCAGAAAAAGGGGGAACACCCCAAGGTGGAGTGAACAGCATTGTTATAAGCGAATTCCGCCAGCCACAGAAGGGTGGTCCATTCCATGGCATTCTGCATGGTGAAGCATCGAAGGTATTGCTCCAGTGTTTGGTTAAGCCTCTCGGTCTTACCGTCGGTCTGAGGATGATAGCTAGTCGATAACTTGGCATCAATTTGTAAGATGGCACAGAGCGCTTTCCAAAAATGAGATGTAAATTGCGTGCCTCGATCGGTTATAAGCACACTGGGCACTCCATGCGCCCGTACAACGTGTTGCAGGAACACTTTAGCCAATTCTATCGATGTAGGCAGCCCCGGTAAAGCAATGAAATGGCCCATTTTTGTCAGATGGTCTACTACCACCAGAACCACAGTTTGATTGCCGCAGGGAGGCATCTCCTTCTCCGTCAATGCATAAACCCTGCTACAAGGGATATCCGCCCCCGGTATGAGGTCCACTCGACAGTCATAAACCCTATGGGGGGGTAACTGTGCTGCCTCTTGTTTGTCAAACAACGCCTGATACTCTAGATATTCAACGGGAAGCACCGTGGCACAACAGAACAATTCCAAGCCATAGGCGCTTGCCAAACAGGCCGCCGGCGAGGGCACCAGAACAGGAGGACGCATCTCATGATTCAGATGGATTATATCCAGATGGACCGTTGTCGGGGATTTAAATATGTCCTCGTAGTTGTTTGTGCACTGTCCCGTTGGACCGAAGCATACCCAGTCCCAGATTATACTGCTCCGACCACTGCCAAGCAGCTGGTTCGTGAATTCTTCCCACGATACGGCATGCCTCGTGTCGTGTACTCAGATAACGGTCAGCCATTCTCATCCGAATTAATGAAGCAGGTTTAAGAATAGGACGTGCCGCTGGTTCCTTCAACGATAAGTCTGACATCTCTTTACGCATTAGCGTGACTTCTTGGTATAATGCCTGATTCTCGGCACGAGAGGTAAGGACCTCCTGACGAAGTTCCGAGAAGCTTTCCATCAGGGAAGCAAAGGTAGCATCGGCGTCCATCGTCCGGGCTGAAGAGTATTCGTGGGCTTGACAATCTGTCTGAAGAAGAGTAACAAAAATTAGAAAAGTTCTTCGAAGGAGGTGTAAATACTAATCGTAGTATAAAACTATGCATATATTATTAAATAAGTGAAAAGGGTGGTGATAGAACCAGTGTAAAGGATCCTCTTCCCATAGGAATGTTAAATAATAAGTATTTGTGAGATTCCTCATTTGTAATCCTTCTGTACATTAAAGATAGTGCATTAGATCGTGTTTGTGTGCAGATATAATGTTCCCTGCATGATTAGGACCGTTGGAAAAAGTGAAATATTTCGTAAGACTTCAGAAGTCACCCGGGATACGGTATGCCAGATAGAAGCAAAGGTAAAATCCTGTAAAGAAGTTATTTAATACCTAAACAAATTAATCACATCATTCTTTGTCTTTTTTTCAATACAGAGTGTCACAGTATTGTTGCTCCACAAACGATTCTGTGAAAAAAAATATGTTTGGTTATAGTCAGTTCAAGGTCATGCAACTCTCCATCAAGGTACATTTTAGCCTTATTTACAGAAAATAAAATGCAAAAGCTGGCCATTGCTATTAGGAGACAGTCAGCGACAGGTCTAAGGAAGGTGTAGTTATACCATTGTCCAAAAATTAGTTTACTTGTAAAGAAAAGGGTTAAATCAACCTTTACTTTAAGCGGTATAATGATGGACCCCTTCGGCATGGGTGTCAATCGCCTATAACTTATTACCTCATTGTCTCACGATTAGTGCTTCTCTGAAAAATGTGTCATAGCAAATTTTATGTATTGGTAAGAGGACGGAAGGACGGGTACTCTTGATGGTGAAGGGCTATATAAAGACCATTGATTGAAACTTCTTTTGTTTTTGATTTGCCCAATTTACAGATTGAACAATTGGAGGAAGTGAAGAAACCACTTGGTTGCTGCAGAAAAGGGGTTGGTTTTTGTTTGGTTTCCAGAAAGGATGGACACAGAATATCTCTCAGATTTTTGTTTCTCGAAAAACTGAGTTGTGGTTTTACATGTAAAGCAGTGGATATGGTTGAGGTTTCTTTTAAAAGGTGCCAATGCTTGTTCAGGGTTTTACGGATGTGGTAATAACCGTTATTATACTGAGTGTTAAAACGGATCACTGCTTTATGTTCTCTGACTTTGTTGTGTAGTAGTGATTGTCTTTCAGTGTCAGAGAATTGTTTTTGCATTTGTTGAGGACATGTTCTTTGTATACCCGTTGCATGAGTCGTTGTGTTATTTTATCTGAGTGGATTTGATATTCTTCGTTTGAGCTACAATTCATCCGAGCTCGTCGATATTCACATGCTGGAATGTTTGTTATAGTATGGCTAGGGGGGCTGCTAGAGGCATGAAGGATGAAATTAGCAGATGTCGGTTTTTGTGTATTTTTGTGTGTAGCTTATTGTTCTCAATGTAAATTGATAGATCCAAATATTCAATGTCAGTTTTTGAGATGGTGTATGTAATGTCAATTCCCCACTGATTGGGTGTCAGGGAGTTGATGAAGGATATGAGACATTTATCCGGTCCTTGCCATACTAGCAGGATATCATCAATATACCTGCCCCACATAATTGTTTCTCCCCATAGCCAGTGTCGTTCCACCTCTCCCATCAGGAGGCAGGCATAAGGAGGCACAAATTTTGCCCCCATTGCGGTGCCTTGAAGTTGTAAATAAAAGTTGCCATTGAAGAGGAAATAGTTGTTGAGGAGGCAAAATTCTAGCATATCCAGGATCATCATTGTAACATGTGACATCAACAGCAGTGGATTGCAGGCGTGCGAGTTATAGTTAGTACAACTAACTATATCGGAGGAATTTCAATGGTTTTGTGCGAGTGAAATATCCAGCTAACTATAACACCTTTAAAACCTATGGTTTTTTCAGTGAATTTCAAAGGTTTTTTAAATGCTAATTCCTAACTATAACACCCCTAAAACATTTGGGCCTAGATGTAGGTAATAGCAAATGACCGAATGGTAAATACCGAATTTTACCGATTCGGTATTTACTGTTCGGTAATTGCTATTAAGGTAAAAAATTCGGTAATTTACTGATTCGGTAATTACTGAATCGGTATTTGCTATTGATTCCTATGGGCCTTGAAGCCCATAGGATTCAATAGCAAATACTGATTCGGTAATTACCGAATCTGTAAAATTACTGATTTTACTAGGGGGACAGGGTGTCACTTTGACACCCTGTTGCACCCCTGTTACTGGCTTGTGTGCCATGTGACACACATACATGCCCTTAGGGCATGTCTGTGTGCCACATGGCACAGATGTGCATGTACACTGGAATTTGTTATTTACCATGTAATAGTATTACATGGTAAATAACGCATCGGTAATGGCCTGTGGCACTGTTTCCAGTGCCACCTACATTTGTATTTACCGATTTGGTAAATTTACCGATTTGGTATTTTACAGAATCGGTAAATTTACCGAATCTGTAAATATTCTGATTCTGTACATTTTAAGGCCCCTATGTCTCCATTAGCAAATACCGGTCGGTAACGGCCGAAATCGGCCGTTACCGACTGGTATATGCCGACCTACATCTTGCCCTTGGTCTTTCAGTGAATTTCAAAACTTTTTTAAACTAACTATATCAAGCCTCAAACCTATGGTTTTTTCAATGAAATTCAAAGGTTTTTTAAATGCTCATTCCTAAATTTAACATGTCTAAAACCTATAGTTTTTTCAGTGAATTTCAAAGGTTTTGTAAATGACAAATTTTAAATGTATTAATTGTTATATTTATATTTTTGATACTGATTTACTACATTTTTTAACACTGTTTATTTTTAGATATTTTATTTTTTAACCACATTATAATTTCATTATAAATTACATCACAAAATATACCTTCTCAGAATGAATTACTTAGTTGAAATACTTTTGAAATAGACAATAGACGTTTAAGTATAGTACTTACAGTTGTTGCAATGGGCAATACAATTTCAAATACAATGCAACATTGAGCTCAATGTGAATTTCTAGTTAAATGCAATTAGTTACTTTATAGATTACTTTTCTAACCACAGGACTGGATCCTAAATTTAGTCCTTGGACTCAACTGTTTACATCCTAAGGGTCCTTAGGGTCAAACTAGCCCACTAGGTACCTCCAGAAAGCACCACAGAGCTGCGCTGCAGAGAGGTGTAATAATGGACGTGGCCTCTGAACACCTGTCTGCAACCCAGCTCCTTGGTGCATACTGAAGATTTCCGTTGGGCTATTTGGCCCTCAGGGACCATCAGTATTGAAAGAGAATTAATTCCCCAACATAAAATTAAGTGCTACAGGGTGCGTTTGCGGAGTGGTGAAGGAAGGGGGCGTGGCCTGAGGTGATATGTCTGCAAACACGCCCTGTGGTGTGTTTTAAGTTAGAGAATTAATTCCGCCTCAATCCGGTGGGTCCCTGGGGCCAACTAGCCCACCAGGTACTTCCAGTATGAGCCAGGAGACTGCGTTGCTGAGAGGTGTTAATAGGCAACGCCTCTTTTTACAACACTCTGCAACGCAGCTCCATGGAGCTTACTGGAGGTTCCTGCTGGGCTAGTTGGCCCCCAGGGACCCTCAGGATTTACAAGGAATTAATTCCGCAACTTAACTCACGCCATAGGGTGTGTTTGCACACATATGAACTCAGGCCTGCCCCCTCCCTTCACCACTGTGCAAACGCACCCCGTGGCGCGTTTTAAGTTGGGGGATTAACTCCCCATGAACAATGAGGATCCCTGGAGTGCAATCCTGTGTGGATTTTGTGACTTAATTTTTTTTTATAGGTTTCTTGTGCCTTGGCTCTACACACACACACCCGGGTTATCCTTCCTTCTGCCTTGGCTTGTATACGGTCCTCTGCTCAGTTCCCAGAGGCATGAAGGCTTTCGTCAGCGCCGCATTCCTTCTCCTCTGCTGCCTGGCCCTGGGTGAGGGGCTTGAGTGCACACAATGCAACTATCCATGTCTGATCACCACCACTGCCACCTGTGGCCTCCTCCAGACATGCAACACCTGCACAGCCTCTAAAGGTGACCTAAAGATGAAGGCCAAGGGGTGCCTGGATCTCACCAAGTGTCTTACTGCAGAGACCAACACTTTTCTGGGCATGGATTACACAGTCACCCATTCCTGCTGTGCCGATGACCGGTGCAACTCTGGCACTGCTGTCAAACTCTCCATGCTGCCTGAACTCAATGCCCTCCTGCCGTCACCATCAGGATTCAAGCAAGCCGGGCCGAAGAAGGCTGAAATGCCAGAAACCGGTCCCCGGTAGCTTGTCTCCTTTCTGGTGAAGAATTGGCTTGGTAGTTTAGTCTGCCCTGTTCCCATGATGCACTGGGCCAGGGACAGACTGATTTGCATATAGCCAGGTTCTGAGCTGGGATGGTGCAGTGAGATAAATAACGGTGATGGATCGAGCCCTGATCTTTGGACTGGGTAAGAGTGGTCTGCTTAATTCAGACACTCTGTTCATCACCACCCCCTTTTGTGAATCGTTTTTGGCCACTATAGGTTTGGCAGGGTATACTCAGACATGAGTCCCTTTCTCACTGCACCATCAGGATTCAAGCAAGCCGGGCCGAAGAAGGCTGAAATGCCAGAAACTGGTCCCCGGTAGCTTGTCTCCTTTCTGGTGAAGAATTGGCTTGGTAGTTTAGTCTGCCCTGTTTCCATGATGCACTGGGCCAGGGACAGACTGATTTGCATATAGCCAGGTTCTGAGCTGGGATGGTGCAGTGAGATAAATACCGGTGATGGATCAAGCCCTGATCTTTGGACTGGGTAAGAGTGGTCTGCTTAATTCAGACACTCTGTTCATCATCACCCCCTTTTGTGAATCGTTTTTGGCCACTATAGGTGTGGCAGGGTATACTCAGACATGAGTCCCTTTCTCACTGCACCATCAGGATTCAATCAAGCCGGGCCGAAGAAGGCTGAAATGCCAGAAACCGGTCCCCGGTAGCTTGTCTGCTTTCTGGAGAAGAATTGGCTTGGTAGTTTAGTCTGCCCTGTTCCCATGATGCACTGGGCCAGGGACAGACTGATTTGCATATAGCCAGGTTCTGAGCTGGGATGGTGCAGTGAGATAAATAACGGTGATGGATCAAGCCCTAATCTTTGGACTGGGTAAGAGTGGTCTGCTTAATTCAGACACTCTGTTCATCACCACCCCCTTTTGTGAATCGTTTTTGGCCACTATAGGTGTGGCAGGGTATACTCAGACATGAGTCCCTTTCTCACTGCACCATCAGGATTCAAGCAAGCCGGGCCGAAGAAGGCTGAAATGCCAGAAACCGGTCCCCGGTAGCTTGTCTCCTTTCTGGTGAAGAATTGGCTTGGTAGTTTAGTCTGCCCTGTTCCCATGATGCACTGGGCCAGGGACAGACTGATTTGCATATAGCCAGGTTCTGAGCTGGGATGCTGCAGTGAGATAAATAACAGTGATGGATCAAGCCCTGATCTTTGGACTGGGTAAGAGTGGTCTGCTTAATTCAGACACTCTGTTCATCACCACGCCCTTTTGTGAATCGTTTTTGGCCACTATAGGTGTGGCAGGGTATACTCAGACATGAGTCCCTTTCTCACTGCACCATCAGGATTCAAGCAAGCCGGGCCGAAGAAGGCTGAAATGCCAGAAACCGGTCCCCGGTAGCTTGTCTCCTTTCTAGGGAAGAATTGGCTTGGTAGTTTAGTCTGCCCTGTTCCCATGATGCACTGGGCCAGGGACAGACTGATTTGCATATAGCCAGGTTCTGAGCTGGGATGGTGCAGTGAGATAAATAACGGTGATGGATCAAGCCCTGATCTTTGGACTGGGTAAGAGTGGTCTGCTTAATTCAGACACTCTGTTCATCACCACCCCCTTTTGTGAATGAATCGTTTTTGGCCACTATATGTGTGGCAGGGACTCAGACATGAGTCCCTTTCTCACTGCACCATCGGGTTCAAGCAAGCCGGGCCGAAGAAGGCTGAAATGTCAGAAACCGGTCAGCGGTAGCTTGTCTCCTTTCTGGTGAAGAATTGGCTTGGTAGTTTAGTCTGCCCTGTTCCCATGATGCACTGGGCCAGGGACAGACTGATTTGCATATAGCCAGGTTTTGAGCTGGGATGGTGCAGTGAGATAAATAACGGTGATGGATCAAGCCCTGATCTTTGCACTGGGTAAGAGTGGTCTGCTTAATTCAGACACTCTGTTCATCACCACCCCCGTTTGTGAATCGTTTTTGGCCACTATAGGTGGGGCAGGGTATTCTCAGACATGAGTCCCTTTCTCACTGCACCATCAGGATTCAAGCAAGCCGGGCCGAAGAAGGCTGAAATGCCAGAAACCGGTCCCCGGTAGCTTGTCTCCTTTCTGGTGAAGAATTGGCTTGGTAGTTTAGTCTGCCCTGTTCCCATGATGCACTGGGCCAGGGACAGACTGATTTGCATATAGCCAGGTTCTGAGCTGGGATGGTGCAGTGAGATAAATAACGGTGATGGATCAAGCCCTGATCTTTGGACTGGGTAAGAGTGGTCTGCTTAATTCAGACACTCTGTTCATCACCACCCCCTTTTGTGAATCGTTTTTGGCCACTATAGGTGTGGCAGGGTATACTCAGACATGAGTCCCTTTCTCACTGCACCATCAGGATTCAAGCAAGCCGGGCCGAAGAAGCTGAAATGCCAGAAACCGGTCCCCGGTAGCTTGTCTCCTTTCTGGTGAAGAATTGGCTTGGTAGTTTAGTCTGCCCTGTTCCCATGATGCACTGGGCCAGGGACAGACTGATTTGCACATAGCCAGGTTCTGAGCTGGGATGGTGCAGTGAGATAAATAACGGTGATGGATCAAGCCCTGATCTTTGGACTGGGTAAGAGTGGTCTGCTTAATTCAGACACTCTGTTCATCACCACCCCCTTTTGTGAATCGTTTTTGGCCACTATAGGTGTGGCAGGGTATACTCAGACATGAGTCCCTTTCTCACTGCACCATCAGGATTCAAGCAAGCCGGGCCGAAGAAGGCTGAAATGCCAGAAACCGGTCCCCTGTAGCTTGTCTCCTTTCTGGTGAAGAATTGGCTTGGTAGTTTAGTCTGCCCTGTTCCCATGATGCACTGGGCCAGGGACAGACTGATTTGCATATAGCCAGGTTCTGAGCTGGGATGGTGCAGTGAGATAAATAACGGTGATGGATCAAGCCCTGATCTTTGGACTGGGTAAGAGTGGTCTGCTTAATTCAGACACTCTGTTCATCACCACCCCCTTTTGTGAATCGGCTCTACACACACACACACCCGGGTTATCCTTCCTTCTGCCTTGGCTTGTATACGGTCCTCTGCTCAGTTCCCAGAGGCATGAAGGCTTTCGTCAGCGCCGCATTCCTTCTCCTCTGCAGCCTGGCCCTGGGTGAGGGGCTGGAGTGCACACAATGCAACTATCCATGTCTGATCACCACCACTGCCACCTGTGGCCTCCTCCAGACATGCAACACCTGCACAGCCTCTAAAGGTGACCTAAAGATGAAGGCCAAGGGGTGCCTGGATCTCACCAAGTGTCTTACTACAGAGACCAACACTTTTCTGGGCATGGATTACACAGTCACCCATTCCTGCTGTGCCGATGACCTGTGCAACTCTGGCACTGCTGTCAAACTCTCCATGCTGCCTGAACTCAATGCCCTCCTGCCGCTGGTGTTGCTAAATCTCCTCTGAAGGTTTATGATGACTTCTTGGCACTTTGAGATGAGACGAGGACGGGGCTGCTTCGGGAGGATAGCTACTCAGTCTGGTGCCTTGAACATGAACTACACTGTTCTCCTGTTTGCCTGAAATGTTTCGACTGTTAACAGTTCCATTTTTTTTCTTCATTATTTGTAGTTATTATAATGGACCTTGTCTGGAAGAAACCATCCTGACCTTTAAACCATGTGCTCTCAGAAGCAGGACATGCCGGAAGAAGGCAGCAGAGGGCGAGGTGCCCACCCTGCTTTGGTCACTCATTGAATCAGAGCAGGGTCAGCTGTCTATTGAAGCAGCTATCTGTACCCATCACTGCTGTCCAGTGATCTCTGATCCTTTTCCTTTCCTGATTGGTGGCCAGCCCCTCCTTCACTTGCTTGACTGCAGTACCTGGCTTTGCTTAGAGTTGCACATGTACTAATGTTAATGTTTGTAGCACATGTAGTGCTTTTCATGCAGTCTAAGAATAGCTGCATGCTTTTTCCAAAGTGTTTTTTTAAAATAAAGACTTTATATATAATAAAAGAAAATATATATATATTCACTAAAAATACATAGGTTTCAGGGACATTATAGAAATTAGCATTTAAAAAACCTTTGAAATTCACTATATATCTCTTTATTGTTTTCAACATCGTACTTTTCCCAAATGGATAGAATGGCATCTAGATTTTTATGGAGCTATCATCGGACTAGACGTGCTATTAGTCGATGCTCTCTCCCAAGGATGAAAGGAGGTTGGGGGGTCCCGAATTTCCGACTGTATTACTGGCTCATTCTACTAAAATATATGGGTATATTAATTTTTCCAGGGATCACCATCAAACAAGCAATATACCCGTCAATCTACGAGATATTATTGGGAGAGGAAGTCCCTCAATCGTTGGTCAAAATTCTGGAAATCAGTTATTATAAAAAAACTAAATTTAAAATCATAGCAGCGGCTGCCTCAATTTGGCGGCAGTTTAAAAAGAAAATTATTAATCTTAAAGATATTAGTTATTATACTCCAATTCTGAAGACTAGGGTACTGCCCGAGATTTTTGATGACCCGATCATGAAAAGATGGTATGCTGCAGGTGTTCACATCTTGGGAGACCTCTATAATGATAATCAACTGTGTTCTTTCTCCAGCTTACAAGTCAAATATAATTTGTCAAGGCACGATTTTTTTAAATATCTTCAACTCCGGAGTTTTTTTAGAAACAAAAGGTTTACTTGATAATATCTGTATGAATAAAAACTATATTCTGGAAGCATTAAGGAAAGGGGGGAGAATCGGCTTAATCTATCAGTTAGTAATAAATCAAATGGATGATGATTTGAAACTAATCGAAATTAAATGGCAAAAGAAACTTGGAATCGCTAAGGTTGATATAGCAAGATCGATCAAATTAGCAACCAAAGTGCTGTTCAATGGCTCACTGCAGAGCCAACATTTCATGGCCATCTATGATCTGTATTATTCACCTGCGAGGTTGGCTAAATGGAGAGGAAACCATGTTGATAAATGTAATAGATGTAATGAAATAGCTGCCGATTCGTGCCACATGTTCTTCAAATGTCCTAAACTCTCCCAATTCATCACAGATATCGAATTCTTTATTAATAACAGTTTGGGGGTCTTGGTCAAATTAAATACGGAAATGGTCATCCTTGGTTTAGAATTTAATCAAATAGGAATTAGGACACTAGGTGAAGAAGTTTTTTTTTTATCTCTATGGCAGCTTTTCGTTTTTGTGTTACGTCACACTGGCTTGATCACGAACCTCCTGTCTTATGCCAATGGCAAACCAAAATGTTATCTATATATCAATTTCAAACTGCGATTTATAGAACAAAGAGTGTCGTAAAGCAGAGATTCGGGTTAAAAGTCTGGGCACCTATTCAGAAATGGATATAACTTATTGATTCACCAATCTCTTTAAAACACAAGTGCCAAACGAATTTATTCATTGTATTTGTACATGTTTCTATTCCTTTTTACTTCAAATCTAATTTGTACTTCGTGTCCGCTGTAGGACAGTCCTGTCTTATTTGTTGTATAATATCTGATTGTTTGCTGAAATAAAATCAATAAAAAAAAAAAGAAATTCACTGAAGAAACCATAGTTTCAGGAACGTTTTAGTCAGTTGGACCTTTCACCATTTCAGAACCATAGAAATTTGGCTGTTATAGTAAGTTCAGCTAACTATAACTCGCGCTCCCGTAATGCAGTGCTGATGATGTCACATATTACATTATTCATGGCATGGTCAGTGACATCCCTGATAACATCACTGATGGCATCTCAAATGACATCATCTACAAAATCACTAACACACCGCCTCACACCCCATAGAACCTTTAATACAACCACTACCACTCCCACTCCCACACAACCATTCACAAACCCATTCACAGACCCATAACAGTACTTACACACTCACTCACTTATTCATATATCTACACACACACATCCACTCGCTCACCCTTACAGCCACTCATAGATCTACAGTGCTGCAGGGAGGGGGCAGGGCCTTCAACGCTATGCCAGCTTTTTTTCAAAGTTTTTTTTTCAGAAGGGGGCCGTGTGACCCCTCCTTCTTTTCCACTTTTGGGGCCCTGGATGCCCCATCCCCAGGGCCTGGCCCCTATTGTTAAAAGGTTTTTAAAAAATAAACAATTTCTGCCCATGTGACCCCATCCCCGGGGCTTGGCCACATATATATAATTTTTTTATTATTTTTTAAGGAGGGGCTGTATGGACCCCCTCCTGAGGCCTCCATTAGCCCCGGGGATGCCACCCCCGGGGCTGTGCCTCGTTTTTAAATTTAAATTTATTTTATTTTATTGGGCAAGGGGGATGCGTGGACCCCCTCCCGGGCCACTTCTGACCTCGGGGACCACATCTCCTGGGACTTGGCCACTCCGTTGGGGACCGTGGGGGGAGCCCCAATGCACCCAGGGTCAAGCCGGCTCCCTCCCCGCCTCCTGCGGAGCTGGCATTTCTTTTCCACACTGGGAGCTGCTGATATGCAGCTCCCCGTGTGGAAAAGCAATCTGCTTTGCTTCATTGTCAATGAAGCAATCCAGAGTTTGCAATGACAGAGCAGGAGACGCACAGCCCCCTTCCCAATGTTTGAAAAGCCCCGGGGAGGATGTGGTCCCCGGGGTATGGGGGTCCATAACGGACCCCCGATTTTAAATTTAGTGTCCCCGGAGAGGTGGTGGACCTTGTGGAACCTCCTGAGCAAGCCTAGGGGGTCAGGGTATTTCTACCCTACTCCATTTTCTTGTTTTTGAACATTTTTTCACTTTTTTTTGTGTCTCGGTTTTACACCATCACAAGATGGCTGCCAACACTTCCTGGTTTGGAGTGTTGGCAGCCAATCACAGTGAAGCTTGTGCTCGGGAGGGTTTGTGGACCCCATTGCGGCCCTAGATATCAATATTTTTTTTTTCAAATTTCTCAGGAACTGTTGAACGGATTTACACCATTTAACAAAAAGGGCTCTTTCTGCACAAAAACCTACCCTTTTGCCAAATTTGGTGTAATTTCGTTCAGCAGTTTGGGCTGTAGCTTTGTCTAAAGGTTCCTATGGAAGATAACATGGGGAAAACGTGTTTTGAGACCCCCTTTTTTCTCGGACCCCGCTTGACGAATCACCCCGAAACCTTAACTACCAGACGTCTGGGATATCCTCGATGTATTAGCTTCTTGGTCAGGATGTCTGCCTCTTTGAAATAGTCTTTGCGCCATTTGCAGTTACGGGGAATCCGTAGGAACTGGCCATACGGTAATCCGTCGCGTAATCCACGCGGATGATAGCTGGAGTAGAGGAGTAAGGTGTTTTTTTCCGTAGGTTTACAGTATAGGGTAGTTCCCAGTTGCCCCTTTTCTGCATGGATGGTGACGTCCAGAAATGGAAGATGATTCTGTTTACAGTTGCTTGTAAATTTAAGATGTTCTTGCGAGCGATTGAGCCAATTGATAAAGGGGTCCAATGTTTCAGCAGTGCTATTCAGTGCCAAAGTACAGGTACTCCCTTTGTAAATTGTTGTTATGGACAAGTGATTCCATGATTGGCATATTTGATATACTTGTCAGACCCCAGTATAGTGCACTGTGTGTGCCCAGGGCCTGTAAATCAAATGCTGCTAGTGGGCTGCAGCACTGATTGTACACACACAGAAACAGCATGTAAATGTAACTCTGGCTTACCATTGCAGAGCCTGTGTGCAGTCTGGGACTGCCATGTCGACTTGGCAAGCGCACACACTTGCCAGTCCCCAAACCTTCCCTTTTCTACATATTAGTCACCTCTAAAGTAGGCCCAAGGTACCCCTGTGGGCAGGGTGCATTTTATCTGAATGGTAGGACAAGCTCTGATGGGTGTAACATGTCCTGATAGTGAATTACTGCCAATTTAGTTTTTCCCTATTGCAAGGCTACCTGTTCCCATAGGACAGAATGGGGAGTTTGTTTATAACATCTTATAAACATAACTGGCCCAAGGAACAAGGAGGACAATTAAGTTTAGTGTGCCTAAACTCAGAATGTTAAAGTGCATCTTTTAGTTAGGGTGACTTTTTCATTGTGTGTTTGAAAATATCAGTTTTAGAAAGTAGGTATTTTCTTGCCTAACCATCCAGTATGCCTTTGCTAGGTATGTGTATTGCATGTCTGGCTTTTGGATGACAGGGCTGCAGAGGGGCTGTGGCTCCTAAAGTCGGATGAGTCAGGGCTGGGCTGGATAGACCTGGGCTTCATTTAGAGTAGGGGGAGGAGATTTCCTTTTCACCTGAATGGGCCTGGTCTACCTTCAACAATGCTGTCTCCACCTCCTGCCAGGAAGCTGCACCAGTGAAGACAGAACTGTTTTTGGCTGGGTAAAGACACTCTCTGCCTTCAGTTAACAAAGGATTTGTGTGTATAAAAAGTGGGGCCCAGACCCCAGACTTTTAGATCACTTCTGGGAATCAAGAGAAACCTTGAGAAGAGCCAGAGAAGCTGAGGAAGAATACTGCCCCTGTGCTGTTTGCTGTCAGGGGTTGGCCTGCAGTGGCTACTTGTTGCCAAGGAAAGGAGAAAAAAGACTTTGCTGTTTGCTTTGTCATCTACTTGAGGAAGAAGATCTCCAAGGGCTTGACACTGAGCTTTCCTTCTGTTATGAAGTCTCAGGGACACAAAGATTTCATTTCTTCTGTCTCACTGCATCTGGAACTGCTGTTTCAGCTGCCACAGAAGGAAATTGCAACACCGATGCTGGTGAGTGACGCCATATCCTGCATTGAAGCAGTGGGCACCGCTTGTGAAGAGCACGGCACACCACCCCAACTTGCATAGTAGGCCCGTTGCCTGCTGACGCTGCGTCACATCAACTCCGACGCCGGTGCTTCATCCACATGGAGCCGATACTCGATGTGGGTGACTCCCAAATCCATCAACACCGCACAGTTGTAAGGACCAGACACCTTGCCGCCACTGTGAAGTCACCTCCCCAAGACAGTAAGGAATGGGCGTCTTGCCTCCCCTGTGCCGCAGTAAGGAACAGGGGCTTCACCTCCCCTGAGGTTGTAAGGAACAGACGACGTTCAACGCTGACGAAGCGTCCCCTGCCCGACGCTGTGCGACATCTTTATTTTCATAATTTTCCAACGTACAGTCCTTTGTGGGTCTGTTTGACTCCGCGACCAACGCAGCACTCCTCGCGGGCGGCGCCATACTTTGGGATTTCTATCTGTCACGACATTGTAATAACTCCCGGTGGAGTTATTTGTTGCTAGAGACTTAAATTGAGATAATAACCTATTTTTGTGGATATTATTTTGATAACTGTATTGTGGATTTTTGTCATTGGGTCTTGTTTTGGTTTAGATAAAGGTTACTTTTTTTTTTAACTTGTGTGGTGTCGATTTGTAGTGTTTTCACTGTATTACTGAATGTGTTCACAAATGCTTTACACACTGCCTCTGAGATAAGCCTACCTGCTCGTGCCAATCTACCAAGGGTGTGAGCAGGGGTTATTTTAGAAGTGTATACCCCTTACCTTGACTAGAATCAAGGGTTCCTATTTGGACAAAGGTGCAAACCATTGCCAACGAGACCCCCATTTCTAACAACAGTTTTTTTTAATGTGGCTAAGATGTGACCCGGGTGAGTTACATGTTTGCGAGCTCCAATGAATCACCCCATATGCACTGATTCTGATTGGCCCCTGCCTCGTCAGGACCTATGGCGATCGATCTGTCATCCTAGCTCACCGATCTGATACAAATCGTGGTGCAGAGCTTGCTTGGTTCCATTTGGCAGCCCAGCCATGCATCCCATTCCCAAGTGTATCAAAGCGACCATAGATTAAATTGCTATGTGCCTCCAGAGACATCGCAAAGGGAGCACCCCCAACAGCTGCAGCGTCCCTGCTGGAGCACGGAGAAATCCTGTATCAATCAACTGTTTGCTGTGGAGCTCAGGAATACTGATGAGACAGCCGCTTGACTTCTTGCATGCCCCTACAGGTACTGTCACAGGATCGTGCGCAGTGGTAGTTGATCCCCTCTAAAGTGACTGGATTACATTGATGCATCTGCCTTCTTTAGTGTTCTCCGACCCTTGGGTGATCACCTTGCGCAGAATAATTAGGGCCATTCTAACTACAGGTTGCTTGTGGTAACCTCTGCAGTGTCCGCCTACACCAGGAGGATGTTCCGGATATTTTAGCAGACATGTGAGTAGGACCACAATAGAAAATAATTGAACCTCCCTTCTCTGATGCCTGGATATGGTACCCTGCAGGGATCATATTAGTGCTGCATAACCCTGCTAGCTTTGTCCAGGACAGTGTTATTCTCCTAATGCCGCTTGACCTGCTGGCTGCTTGCTTTCCTTGACCTGTTGCCTCTCATTTTACAATAGACCATTGGGGGGCCCCTGCCTGGAGAGCAATTAAACAACTGGCTTTGCCCTTTGGCAGAGTGGACATAGAGAAACCCTACCTGAATATTTTTCTACTGGCAGAGCCATCGCGCCTCAGTGAAAGACCAGAAGGGGACAGACTTGCTAGCTTTGGAATTCCTTGCACATTCCTCTGGCTACAGCTGCCAGTGACCAACCATTGCCTGGGAACAAATACCCAGACTAAACGGGTCATTATCTTCTACACACTGCCTTCCTTGAGTCCAGTCAGTGTGTATGGTTACTTGCTTGTGGCTCTTCTGTATCCTGTTGGGGGCAACATTGCAATGTTTCATATGGTGAATTCTTTTTCTGCCATGGTGAAGCCCAAGAGTAACAAAACTTTTGTGCTGAGGGAGATCCAGGGTAATGGGACATGAACGTACTGTACTTGAGGTATCCATCCATGCCAACACTAAGGAAGAAATGCTACAAGAACATATCAGGAAATTTGATGAGATCCTGTAAGCTGTCTGTAATATCAAATTCACTCAGAGCCCCATATTTGGCAACTTAATGATGGAATTTGGCCTTTACCGGACAGAGCACAAGAAGCTGGAAGATAGTGAACTACAAGGATTCCTCACTGGCATCAGTTGGACTGTCACTGAACAAAGTGCATTCCCAGATTAAGGCACTAAAAGATGAAATGTTCTTCCTGAGAAAGAAGGTGACTAAGTGGAAGTATGCTTGCATCACAATAATATCAGGATACTATGACTACCAGAACAAATTGAAAGCCCAAGCAAGGAGCTCTTTCTAGAAGAATGACAAGTGGATACAGTTTAGGAGAGCTAACAATTCACTTGCTTCTCTTTGGAATGTTCAAACAGGGTCCCAAATAGAAGACTCCCCCAAAGGTGCCTCTTCGAGCCGTCGGTGGTGAGACTGTTTTACTATCAGTACAGGGACCACATGCCTCAAGTATAGAGGTCCAGGGATCCTTGGTTAATGGAGAACAGTATGGTCAACATTTTTCCATACTACACTTTAGAAGTCCAGAAAAGAAGGGAGTCATTTCGTGAGGTGAAGAGGCATCTTCGACAGCTGTGCATCTGATGAATGTCTGACAAAATATCGAAATCAAAAATATCGAAATACAGAAATATCGGAACAAAAATATCGAAGTCAAAAATATCGGAATCCTATCCCTAACAAGGTAAGTACAAAAATATCGAAAAAATAATATCGTAGTACAAAAATATCGAAATTAAAAATATCGTTTTTTTAAATGTATTAATAATAATGTAAAAATAATTATAAAATACATATAATGTTACAAATATTAAATACAAATATTAAAACATAATTCAAAAATTAAAACTAATACATATACATTTAAAATAAATTAAAAACTTAATAATTTAATGTAATTTTATATTTTTTAATTTCATGTAATTGATTTAATTTAAATTTATTTTATTTTTATCCTGTACGACTGTACCCCAAAAACCCAAAACTGACCCTGAACCCTAAAAATACCCCTTTACCCAAAAACTGAAAACTGACCCTGAACCCTAAAAATACCCCTTTACCCAAAAACTAAAAACTGACCCTAAGCCCTAAAAATACCCCTTTACCCAAAAACTGAAAACTGACCCTGAACCCTAAAAATACCCCTTTACCCAAAAACTAAAAACTGACCCTAAACCCTAAAAATACCCCTTTACCCAAAAACTGAAAACTGACCCTGAACCCTAAAAATACCCCTTTACCCATGAACTGAAAACTGACCCTGAACCCTAAAAATACCCCTTTACCCAAAAACTGAAAACTGACCCTGAACCCTAAAAATACCCCTTTACCCATGAACTGAAAACTGACCCTGAACCCTAAAAATACCCCTGTATCCATGAACTGAAAACTGACCCTGAACCCTAAAAATACCCCTGTACCCAAAATTAATTAATATTATATAATTACCAATTAATTATTAATTAACAATAACAATAAAGTAAATATATTAGCACATTTGCTGTAATTAATTTAATTTAATAATTAATATTATTTTGCCCAATTAATTAATTAAGAATAACAATAAATTATATATAAAAAATTACTATAATTAATGTAATAAAATAATTAATAATAATCAATTACCAACTAATTAATAATTATAAATATGTAAAAAATTATAATAATTAATTAACTAATTAATAGAAATTAAGTACCAATTAATTATTAATTAAAATATGTACAAACATAGATCAATTAATTAATTATTATTAAATTACTTCCCACCCTATTCCCCTATAAACCCATAACCCGCTACAGAACATATTTATCAATTAATCAATTAATTAAAAATAATTAAAAATTAATTCTCAATTAATTAATTAATAATTCCTACTAATTAATAATTAATTTAACATAATTAAATTACTTCCCACCCTATTCCCCTATAAACCCACAACCCGCTACAGTAGTAAAAGACAATATTTAATTAAATTACATTAAAAATAAATAATAAAACATAATAAATACAATATAATATACACTAAATTTATTTAAAAATTGATATTAGTAACATCAAAGTTATTAATTTCGATATTGTTAACATCGATATTTACAACTTCGATATTACTGATATCATACCAATATCGATATTTAGACTGTCGATATTACTTACCTTCGATATTTGTGTATATCGATATTTAAACTTCGATATTTTGGTATATCGATATTTAAAACTCGATATTTTGTCTGTGTACCCATCTGATATGCCCTAATGTTTCCGACAATCATGCTGGATGACAAAACTTTGTTCTTCCCACCTCAGGAGGTTTGGACACAGTTGGAATCAAGGGGCAAACAGGTTCCAGTGGACCATCGGAACAATGGGCAGGGCTGGTCAACACGCCAAATAGATGTTACTTTAACTCAAAAATACAGTCGCTCCATCAGAGAACAAGTGGTGAAGGAGAGAACCTTAGTAGGGGCAGCAGTGGTGTAACAACACGTATTGGAGTGGGCTCACCAATATCAGCCTAGGTGGATGCACTTGATGACTCTGATTACTTAACCTGCAATGTAGTAGAGCAAGAGCTATTTGAGGGCACAGAATTAACACCAATGACTGCAGAAAAGGGGGTAGGGCCCTGTCAGTGGCTGGCCCGAAGCTGTGGAACATTCTCCCCAGAGAGATCAGACAATGTAGGGATCATCTTCCTTTTAGGAAGAAACTAAAAACTTTTTTCTTCCAATATTAGTTATCCACCTTACGGTAATAATTCTACATTGTAGGACCTGCTCTGCTCAAAGATGACGCCAGAGGCGCGTAGATACTCCTTCGGGAGTCGATTCCCAGTGCGGTACAAATATGTAATAAATAATAAATAAAATAAATATCTGCTGCTCAGTTTTGATATCCGTTTTCTTTTTGGAGTTATATTATGCTTGTGTCTTAAATATATGTACCTGATGAGGGCAGCCCTCCATTGCTGAGGTGTATTGTGCTCAGGTGGGGGATCTATAAGCGGGTGCGCTGAAGGCTAAGATAAGATATGGTATTGAACCATGCCTCACCTCTCCAATACCCTAGGTGGAAAGGTTGCGTGCTTGGCTGAGTGCCCATTGGCATATTGTCTTCGGAGTCGTTGTTAGGGAGTTAGCATTGTTCTTGCTTTACTTGCTGGTATGCTACAAGAACTAATAAGGTGGTAAGTGAGCAGGAGACTAGAGACCACCCAGGTTGTCAAGGTGGTGATATCCTGAAGGCAATGGGAGTGAGCAATCTCAATATCCCACACCAGTACAATATCCTGACATGGAGGATAAGGGCCAAGGACACTTATACTAAGAGATACAGGATATACTTGTTCTTTAAGTGCAAAGTGTAGACATATTCATTTGGCTTACCTCCAGCAGACACACCTCTCCTCAGTGAGTTATTGAAACACCATAAACACTGGCAAGAACCTGTGGTATGAACCACAAACTCTGTATCTGCTTGTGGGGTCTTAATATGGATTGCACCCGGGTCCCCTTCATTGCACAACTCTCCAAAATGGAGACTCTTGACTGGATGTTGGATGGCGAGTCACTGTCAGTGGTCACTGTATTTGCGCCAAACACAAACCAAAAGATGAAATGTCGAACAAATCTAATATTCACCACTAGCCAATATATCTGGGTTAAATCTATTGTTCTTTTGTTCACCAAGACATCCCAGTTTAGACCCAGCCGTATGCATATCAGTCTTGTCCTTGCGCCTCATGGGAACAGTCCAGCCCAAACCGCCAGGCCTGGATCTCCCGGGACCAGAACCAAGATACCTGGGACCGGTTTCGGGGCATCACCCCTCATCAGCCAGGCTAGCTTGAATCCAGTAGCACAGTGAACACGGGACCCACATCTGGGCATACCCGGCGTACTTAGGGCGAGAAAACAAAAGACACACAAATGATGGACAGAATGTGGGTCCCTTGCTCACTGTGCCACTGGATTCCGGCTAACCTGGCTGATAAGGGGTGACACGCAGGAAACATAATCTTCAAACTTGATCGGAATGCTAAAATAAAGCAGCAAATAAAAATCCATATAACTTGGACACGGTTTAGGTACCCAACCAAATACTGTACTGTTGTCAGGGCAATAATTCATCTTCTAATGGTAACAAGTGCTGGTCTATTAGTGCTTCTGTGTCTTCAGGCAGCTGGCGCCCACTTGAGCCTTCATTTTAGCTGAATGCAGGGCACGTCTTGGACGGGAGCTCATGCAGGCAGCACTCTCTGCTCCACTCACAGTGCAGATGAGGGTCAGAGACCAGGAGACCATTGAGGTCCTGGAAAGCGAGCAGAAGAGGTTTATGGGCCGCGCAGCGGTGAATAAGTGTCCTTTCAATTATGTCTATCTGTTCTTAGTGCAGAGCGCAGCCTTTCAGTCAAAGCCGTGCGCCCCTCCATTTCCAGGAAACCGCAACCCACACGGGGAATACACATTATAAACGTGTTTCTCATTTTCGAGTTTGTCCCTCTCCGAGGAGTATTTTGAAATTAAACTTTGCATAGTTGGTAACCCGATATTTTTTTTGAAGATACCAGGTTCCTGAAACTGCAATGTGAATCGTTCTGATGTTACAATGTCTAACAGCATTAATAAAGGGAATGCGCCGATAGAGCGTGAGAGCAGTGAAGACACCACCGGAACACTGTATTTTTGCTGTTGTGCATTCATCACCTCCGGGGCCTCATTTATGAACCCTTGCGTCACTTTTATGCCGCTAAATGTGACTCGTTGCGCCATATTTATAAAGTGACGCATCTAGGTAGATACGTCACTTTGTAAACCCCTGCGCCAGGTATAATGTATGCTAGGGGGCGTATTGAAGCAAGGAAGGGTCGTAGAACTGACGCAGTGAAATCTATGAGATTTCACTGCGTCACTTTTAGGACGCCGTTGCGTCAAAATATTGCGCCTGCCTCACAGCAGGCGTAAGACTGACGCAGGCCCTTTCACATGGGGCTTGCCCCATGTGAAAGGACACATTGCTGGAGTTGCGTTACTTTTGTGACACACTCCAGCAATGCGTCACTTTTGCACCATACAGATACGTCAGAAATACTGACGTATCTGTAAATCCTTGTGACATGATGTGTCATACATTAAATATGATGCATCAGGAATGTCTCAAGGAGTGCGCACTGAGAAGTGACGCATCGCTGCTTTCACGCAGCGATGCGTCATTTCTCATAAATGAGGCCCCTGCATTTTTGCGGGTTTCCACCTGCTTAAAGTTATTCCAAAAACAGACCAAAGGCAGAAAACAGTCCCATGCTAGCCGGTGCAACTGAAAAAATTGTTAGCGCCCATTTTTCCTCCTGTCACTTCCTGCAGTAGAACGGATACAGACCAAGAAAAAGACGCACATGCAGGCTCTCTTCACAAACACACAACACTTTTTTTTCCCTCAGAGTTTTATATAGCGCGAACTTGACCCGAAAGTATCAGAGCACTTTACATGAGCACAAGATGCATTACACAAGGACACATTCCTTTTGTTAGGCACAGGGAGATTAAGTGATTTGCCCAGAATCACAGGATGTTGAGCGTCCCTGCCGTGACTCCAAACCGGTTCCCCAGCTTCGAGGTTGACTGCTCTAGCCCTTAGACCATGTCCTCTCCCCATGCTCTCACATACCACTCCAATACAGCACAATGCACTACATTTGCATGCCGAACAAATACTTCATTGCAAATTCTTTTTATCAAGTTTTAAGATTGATACAGAAATGTAGTACACCTGCAACCGCTGCCAAAATAGGCCAAGAGTTACAGCAATCACATGCTGAACAAATACTTTAACCCCTTCCATGCTGATGACGGCCGGGAGCCGTCATGGCACCCAGTGCTTGTGTGCGGATGACGGCTCCCGGCAGTCATGACCGCTCCCGCGATCGGAATGTGCCGCACAAGTGCAGAATCGCGGCCGCGCTCAAGGGGTAAAACTGAAGACTGAAAACAGTGACATGAAGCATCCTCATGTTCTGTTTTTTTAATTTTATGTCAAGATGCTCACCCCTAAAGACAACTTGGGGAGAAGGAGTTGGCATGTGGGATCCTGGGACTTGGATCCTGCGCTGGACAAGGAGCAGAGTTTGTGAACCTCCTGCAGACCTGAGCAGGCAGCTGCAGCAGCTCGGAGCCAGTGTCCCCCCCATTTTTAGGCAAAGAGGAGCGGGGCTCGCTCTGCCTGCTGCTGCTCCAGCTCCCACACAACTCCCCGTCCATTCCTGCTGGCTGGGATCGGTGGAAGCTGCACCAGTGGCGTAATGAAAGTTTAAGGGCCCCCCTGCAATGTACACAGAGGGACCTCCACTCCCGATTTTATCCGGAGCGCTCAGACCTGTACTGTGCTGAGCCCCCCCCCTGCAGTTGCCCCCCCCGCACCGCTCCGCAGGGGATGCGGGCCTGTGTTATGCCTGTGTTATGCCCCTGAGCTGCACCTGCAGTGCTCGGGCTGGCATTCTGGATTTGTAGTGGTTAACGGGTGGCTAGGAGACATATTTGATGCTCCCTTCCATACCTGTATACCTTTCACGCTCTAGTTTCCCTGGGGCTTGTCATTCCTTCAGTTCTAGTGCTTTGCTGCAGCTGCTGATGGGTGCTACGCAAACAAATGATGGACGGTATGTTGGATAAATCATACATTCACCCCTAGTCAAGAGATCTAGGTTAAATCCATCGTTCTTTTGCTCACCATGCCACCACAGTTTAGACCCAGCAATATGCAAGTCAGTCTTGACCCTGTGCCTCATGGGAACAGTCCAGACTAAACTGTCAAGCCAGGTCCTCCCTGGACTGGAAACAAGCATCCTGGGACCGGTTTCTGGGTATTATCCTTCATCAGCCAGGCTAGCTTGAATCCAGTGGCACAGTGGCACAGTGAGCCAGGGAACCCACGTCTAGGCATACCCATCCTACTTGCTGATGAGAGCGTGCTAGCATTACTCTGGAATTCAATATTTGGAATTGTTTCCCCTGACTGCTGTCAACCTCTTGACCCGCCAATGGTGAACTGAAGTGTTTGCCACCCTCCTTGCACCATTTCACCCCCAGCAGGAGCTCTCTCATTGACATCTGAGTCAATCACAGACAGTTAATTGCTGGGACCAGCTTGTGATTTCTCTTGAGTCAGCCTTGGCGTGTTTGCTTTTCATTCAGGTGAAGTGTTTAGAAAGAGGACTGAATGTTCCCCCTCTTTCACAAAACAACAGGTATGTTTCTACTTGTCCGTGATAGCGGGAACTCCCCATACACACAGAACTCCATGGAATTCCACAGTTTTTCGATGACCTAGTGAAATTATGCGGAGTGAAGCTCCACAAGCTCTGCCCAGATCTATGAAAAATACGGTGCACCCCCTCAGGATATGTTATCCCATAGACCAGCAAGCTCACAGTGCCACCATAAGCACCCCTAAACATTGACAGGAGGAAAATGGATTTGGCAACCACAGAACATGACAACCCTGATGTTAAAGATCTGGAACCCTTTTGCTCAGTCATTCGTGCTCTCTTTCTCTCAGAGGAATATACAAGGAATACTCAGAGAGGGGCGTTTTAGAATATTTATTGACCAATCATGATTTTTATATAGAATATATGTGCTGCAATGATCAATAGACATAAGTCGATGAAAGTGATTAGCAATATAAGGACAGTGAACAGAATGAACAGTTCCACCATCTTGCTAAAACAATGTATAGATGCAGGCATCTAAAAACAATATATATATAGAGCAATAGCATACTTGTTTTTACTCCTACAATCCGCCCCTAACCTAAGTATTTAAGGTGTGTGAGTGTTTTACCAAGAATCCCCTATTTTATGATCCAACCCCATTACCTGAAGGGAAAGAATGTAGGCCCCCGTCTTGGTCACAGATTAGACATTCCTTTTCGCAAAGGGATCAGCAAGCAACTGGGCTTAGGTTTCAACATGTAGTGACCTAGCAATGACAGCAAGGGCTCTTCTGCCTAAAGCCAGAAATGCTTGTTATTTATAACATAAAGCATCCTTGCTCTAAACCGAGACCTTAGTCAGGCGACCATCATTTATGATCTATAGATAGCTGTGTCGCCGCATAGATGAACAACAAACAATCCCATTTGCACAATGTATGTTCAGACCTTGTACTTGATGTTCAAGGTGTGATGATAGTGTTCTTATGAAGTGGAATTTGTAAGCAAATGTAGTTTCATGGAAACTAATCCTGCATTGTCACACACGCATATGTTTGTCAAAAGTCCTCGTGTGAAGGAGAAGGCAACTTTGGAAAAACGTGTGCATGTAAAATGTCAGTGTTTCCCACTGGGCCTAACTGAGACACATGCCAGTGCAAATGATAAGAGATTGTGTTAAAAATGAGTTCATATCTGATAGAAATACCTTTTTAAACTTGCAGTATTTATTCATGGATATGGATTGGACAAGGTTGTAGGGGGAAAACCTGGTGGCCTCTTTTGATCTAGAGAAGTCCTACGTTAGTTTGGGATGGCCATAACCTATTAATGGTACTTAATAAAGTGGGACTGGGACCCTTCTTCCTGAGTTGAGTGAAGCTACCCCACTGTGGCAAGAGTTTGAATGGAAAAAATTATATAGGATGTCATCCAGATAGCGAAAGGCATTCAACTGGGCTGCCCCTCGCTGTATCATTTTTGCATTGTCAATGGAACAGCAGGCTTGCGTACTGCGTACTAAGGGGCAGATGTATAATCTGTTTTTTTTGTCGCAAACGCTGCGATTCGGAAAATAGCAGCGCTTGCAACAAAAAAAACGGGATTTGGAATGTATCATGCAAAAAGCCTCGCAATATTAAGGAATCGCAAATTTAGTGATTCCTTAATATTGCGAGGCTTTTAAGAAATGGCAAATTGCGATTTCTCATTTGAAATGTATTAAGCACTTCAGTGTTGCGATTTTTGACTAGGAATTCGCAAATTACTATCAACTTGTAGTTGGTGGTAATTGGCGAATTCTTTTCAAAAAGCACTTTTTTTAAATTCTAAAGGTGCCATATGACGCTCATACATGCCCTTAGGGCATGTATGTGCGCCATATGCGTACACATATCAAATTCTGGGGTGCAGCAGGGTGTCCTTAAGACACCCTTGCACCCTTGAAATTATTCTCAATTTGCGATTAGCTAATTGCTAATCGCAAATTGAGTATAATTTTACATTCCTTCCTATGGGCCTCCTGGCCCATAGAAATGAATGGGAAATTATTCCTTAATTGCGATTAGCAATTTGCTAATCGCAATTAAGGAATTTTAAGGAATCGCTAATAAATAGCGAAATTCTACATACATACCATTTTGCACTTCTCAAATAGCGATTCCTTAACAATCGTTATTTGAGAAGTGCAAAATGGTATCTTGATACATCTGCCCCTAAGTGTCCCACTTGGGGAATCATGCTGGTATTGTTGTATGCTGATGATGCCCTAATTTATCCTAGTGAGGCAAGGGACAGTTTGCCAGAGTTGAAGGAATTGTTGAACGAATTTGACAAAATATCGGGTCTAAAGATAAATTGGGATACATCTTATCTTTTTCTCTTTGTGAAAATACTGGTGGCGCACCAATTTCTGCTACCTGCTACAGCTTTGGGGTGGAAATTCGATACCATCACGTACCTACGGGTAAATATCAACAACCTCGAGAAGGACCTGGGGGATGGTATCTTGTGGTGAGTACTAACCTCAAAGCGTCATTCAATGCTATTCTGGTATGCACTCCTTCTGTCCCCTATGGGTGTGATTGCTATATCAAAAATGTCTGTTCTGCCCCACTTTTTGTATTTTTTACGGCAATCCCAGGGACACTTAGTGAGGGGTTTTGTCAAGGAACTTCAGTCACAATTTAGAGCTCTGATGTACAGGAAGATGCAGAGTCACGATACACAATATCAAAGCTGTATGCTCCCAAGGAAGATGGTGGGTTGAGTGCCCTAAATACAAACTTTACTATGCTGCTGCTCAGTTACAGTAGTCAATGAGATGCCTGAGCTGTGATCCCAGTTTGTAGCTGAAGTGGGTTGATGTCACCAGGGGGACATGCTTAAGAGGATAGCCAAGTGGTGTTGGACAACGTACGTTCATTCGAGAAGTAGGTGGACCCCTTACACACCAGATCTCCCCCTATTGGCATTATTGGACTGTGCATGGGTAAATCCAGCACATAATGATGTTCCTGGGAAGCAGTAGGGCTCACACTATGGGGTGGACCTATTTGGGAATGAGACATTACATCCTTTGGATAATTTGATGGACACGTATGAACTGGGCCCTTGGGGCTTTCTTCTGCACATAGCAATGGAGGGCAACCTTTCCCTGACATGGGTTAGTACACATGAACCCTCCCAGAGGTCTCACCTTTGCTTCATGTCCTCATGTCACATGAACATAACAGGTTTTTAAATGCAGCACTGCAACATCATTGGGGGGACGAAATTGAAAGCGCTTAAAGAGTGATGGGAGGCCCATATTGCATGTGTCCTTTCGTACATGGATTGGGAGAAGTGTGTAAGGAATGTGAAAGCTAATATCCAGAAACACAAGACTGAGATAGATGCAGTTTACTTACCTGCACCACACTTACTTAACGCCTAAAAGGATAGGACATATGTATCCAGGAACCTTCAGACCTCCGCCCGAGGTGCACAGAAGAGGAGGTGGAATTTTATCACATGATAGGACAGTGTCAATGGATCGGCAGGTACAGGGATGAAGTGTTAGCAAATGTCCCAGATACCACCGACAGTTGGATACCTAGGGAAACCCTACAGTGCATTTTAGAGTTGATGATATGCATGAAAGCTACAAAGCATGCATGTAGGTTTATTGATCTAGCCTTTGTACAAACAGCATAACGCCATGACCTGGAAATCTATCTCTGCACCATCCGGTTGGGTGTGGTTTAGAGATATAAAAAATGGTGGTATGATGAACAGGGGCATAGCTTGGGCAGTTAGATCGGGGGGGTGTGAGCTTCAGATTTTCCAACAATCACTTGGCATATCTTATTAAAAAACATTATATGAGAAGCAGGACATAAGGGGGTTTAAGAGGCAGCGGATGCAATATCTTTCAAACTAATCAAAAAATTTTAAGGCCTTCAAAACATAGACAAGAGAGATTGTATGTGTTTTTGTCGTTGTGGGAATGTAAAAATCCCAGGTGAAATCCGACAGGCACTTCACAATCCCCGACAGAAAGCACTTGTACCCAACTAACTACTACAGAATACATTTTTTAGGGGGGTGGGTGGGTGTAACCAGTGGTTGCTCGCACAGGTAAAAGCAGTGGACCGGTAGGGCAGAGCGGGGTAGAGGGGTGGTGGAATTCAACAGACGATGGGATAAGTAACATTAAATAAATAACATCACCTACTTTGCACTCGCCGCATTGCCGACGTGGCGATGCGGCAGATGCAAAGTAAGTGGTTTTATTTATTTATTTAATATTCCTTATCTTGTCATCTGTCGAAGTCCACCACCACCCCAACCACCCCTGCCACACCGCTTTTACCTGTGGCAGCCGCCACAGGCTGTGACACCCCAAACACTCCCCATGGAGCTGCGCCCCTGATGTTAAAGTGGGCACACTGTTCAATACTTATACCATGAATGGCCGAGCCATGGATGGCAGAGCTATGAGACATATGAAATGGAATGCTTAGTTGGACAAAATAGACGCTGAGAATCAGTCCAGAAGGGTGAAATGTGTTAATGTAAATTATGATTTCTCCTGGGTTCACACCGTTCACTTTGAGTATAAGGGGGTACACGTCCTTTCAATCATGGCATATACAGAACAATATAGTTATTGCATTGTAGGGTGATGTGTCTGTATATATGTGTATCTCCATAGCAATAATGCACTTTTAGATATTCATTCGCCCAAAGGGCTTTAGTTAACCGATGGCACTTTTTGCACTGTGTATTGTTTTTCGGTTGCTAGCTATACGTTTTCAGGTCTATATCTACGCCTAACACAACATACATTAGATGTTGAAACTGAACTTCATTGGCGCAGTCGGATCACACAAGAAGCACTAAACATGTTAACGTTTAATGAAGAATTACATGGAAGAAAAATAGGTCTTATAAATCTAGCAACAGTTTCTGTTTGACTTTGTTGGTAATTGTATTTGACTATATTCTTTCGTATCAGCTTTACTGTTGTGCAGCTCATATTCCTAATCAATAATGTTCTGCTGTTTCCTCTTTGTGTTTTGAGGCCATCCTGAGGGAGGCATTCCCGTTCATAAAATGTCAACCAGAACCTGCATAAAGTGCAATCATTAATCAGCTTCTCATCGTTTGGAGACTTCCAGGGGAGCTGTAGGTTTATGTTTGACAGGCTGTTCGCATTTATGTGTGAGCCGTGGGACTCTCTCCTCTGTGCTTGCTTGTCGAGATCCTGCAAACGCCATCAATGCTTCATTGGCTGCTGTTGAGTGGCTTGATATCAAGAGCTCTTCTCTGCCCGAAATGCAATTACCGCCTTTGGCACTGGGCAGCGGGCTGGGCTGGCACTCAGTGCTGCCGTGATGGGCACCTTCCCAAAAACCATTCATCTGCAAACGTGAGAAAGACCATCATCTAGAGGGAGAGACTTCAATCTGCAGCTGTTTTTTTTCTGCACATTATTCATGCTGATTTAGTTACCATTATGACTATATGTCTTCAAATGAAGGAGCTGGGTACTTATTGAGTGCACGTAAACCGAAGGGGCCTCATTTATGAGGCTGTGCGTCACTTTTACGCCGCCAGTGCGTCACTTTTTTGTGACGCACCAGTAGCGTAAAAAATGCACCTTGAAGCGACATATTTACAAATGCGTCACTTTGTAAACCCCTGCGCCACATTATACCTGCGCCAGGTTTAATGTATGCAAGGGGGCGTTTTGACGCAAGAAAGCATCATGGAAGTGACGCAGTGAAATCTATAAGATTTCACTGCGCCACTTCTAGGACACAAATGCGTCAATTTCTTACGCCTGCCTCACAGCAGCCGTAAGACTGACGCAGGCCCTTTCTCTTGGGGCTTGCCCCATGTGAAAGGACACATTGCTGGAATTGCGTCACTTTTGTGACACACTCCAGCAAAGCGTCACTTTTGCGCCATACAGATATGTCAGAAATACTGACGTATCTGTAACTCCTTGCGCCATGATGCGTCATACTGTAAATGTGACGCATCATTGGTGTCGCAAGGAGGGCGCAGTGAAAAGTGACGCATCGCTGTTTTCACGCATCGATGCGTCACTTTTCATAAATGAGGCCCAAGGTATTTTGCCACTAGAGCTGTACTATTACTCAAAGAAAAAAAAAGGAAGTGCTTAATTTGCAAAAGAATAAGTGCCAGGTCCCAAAGAAGCCTGCTGCAAGGCTATTAAATATTGGGGTTGGCGAACCACAAGGCTGTGTAATCTTGATTCTACATTGTGCCTCTTTAATCCACCACCAGACACTCCCTGGAACCTTATCTCACTTTTGCTTGTTCTTTTTCCTTTCTTTCTTTGTTACTGTTTTATCGTCTTTCTCTTCACCCTTCTTTCTCCCTTTTCTGCCTTTATCTCTCTTTTGCTCAGGGTAGAGGAAAATTAAGTGGTGGTCCCCAAAATGTGTGAATGGGCCGAACTGCAACCATCGGCTTAAATTAATCATAGAAAAGGGGCGAGGTCAGATTAACATTTTAACAAAAAAGTGGCTAGATCTTAAGAGCCACATGCTCCTATTCAGAGAATGAAACAGGAGAATGCAGTTAGTGGTATATGTAATTTCAAAGTTTTTTGTTTTTGTGACCTTCCCATAATTCCTGCAAATGCTGCGCTGACTACCAGTAGTTCACAAAAACTTTGGAATGTGGATTTACATTTTATATGATTAAAACTTCTTGGCCTTCTTTACCAGTGAGCTTTTGCTGTTAGAGGAACCAAAAAAAAGTTAATTAAACACCACTTAGGGGGTAGTTCTGGTTCTTAGTGCATGCCTATTGGAGGATTAGTTCTGCAAGCCGGCCCCAAAAGCGACATTCCCCCCAAATGGGTTTGGTCTATAATGTCCATGCACATATGGAGTCATAGATGCTTGCACCATCCCATTTTTACAGCCTAAACTCCATTTTCTCGCTCTTTATTATTCATTGAAAGTCAAACTTTTTATATTTCAGTTTTGACTTTCTATACCTCACTTCCATTTGGTCACTTTATTTTCCTTCCTGTGTTTTTTTTCATCTGTAACCCACTGTGATGGTGCCAATGTCAGATTACCCGAGGTAATAAAAAAGTTATGGATGGAATGCTTTAGTTAATCTTAGCCATGGGAAATTACTCTTACCCGTATCAGGGTCCATTGTTATTTTGGACGCTATTCCGCCACAGTTTGGACCTAGCCACATGCCAATCAGCCTTTATCCTGCTCTAATCGGAACAGTCCAGCCCGAAAGTGTCGAGTCAGGTCTTACCTGAACCAGAACACAAGCAACCCAAGACCAGTTTTGCCCTGATTGGCATACACATCAGTAAGATGCAGCTTTGTTCCAGTGGCACAGTGAGTACACCACCCATGTCTGGGCATGCCTGTTGCACGTAGGTCGCCACACTGCAGTTTATAAATAAGTGTTGGAAGGGAAGTTTTAATCAATCTCAGACACTGGTAATTACACTCCCAGTCCATTGTTATTTTGCACTCAATGCTATCTTGATGAGTAGGAATGCTATCCCAAGTGATTGCCAGTGGTTAGACTTATTGCAAACATTTCCCCATTGCCTTTTGTGTGTTTAATAGATGACCCAGCAGCTGGGAACTTCAGCTAGCCCCTGTGCCAAGCTATTGCTAGACCTATTGTTTCCCTTTTTAGGCTCACCCTCATCATCCTGAGAGTCACTAGGATCCAGCGAGGAATTTCGAGGCAACTTTATTTGAATGACAGAGGCGAAAAGTCAGTTAGAGGCCAGCCCTTCCATGTGCCTCCCAGGAAGTGTGTGAAGACCATTTTAGAATAAATCTTCAACTATTGTGTTTTATATTTCATCACTTAAGGTCAGGGGTGCAGGGGTGCAACTAGAGCCAAATTTCAGGCGGGGGGGGGGGGGTAATACTTCCATCAATGTGTCCGTGTATAATGTAACTGGTGCTCATGCAAAGTGCCTCAATACCTTTGGGTGGAGTTAGAGCTGTATCAAACTGTAAAAGAACAAATCCTAAGGTTACTTTTCAGGAAATGCATTCTCACACAGTGGCAGCAAAAGTAATTTGCAACTTAAAGGAATAAGCAGAGCCGAGGTGCAGGGGCTGTGGATTGGGTGGGAAAAAAAACCTCGTTATCAAGTAAATAGTAATTTAACCCCTTGGGCGCGGCCGCGATTCTGCTCCTGTGCGGCGTTTTTTGAAGTGGGCGGGTTTATGACGGCCCCCAGCCGTCATCAGCACACGCCTACCGTAGTGCATGACTGCTGGGGGCCGTCATCAGCATCGAAGAGGTTAAAGCAGTGTGAAATACTTGGGTGCGGTTGTGATAAGGCACCAGACCAGCCAGCTCACAGCAAACTGTCTGTGTGTGTGTGTGTGGGGAATCTGTCTCACAAATGATGGGGGGGTGAAGCTGTACCCCTTTGAGCCCTATGGGCGTTGCGCGCCTGCTTTAGGTGTATCACTGAGCATTGTAGCCCAAAAGATTCTTTTTACATTTTTTATCGTTCACATTTCGAGCAAAGACTTTGAGAGGTGGGTTCACAATATTGCCATCGAACTATTGGCCTGTAACGATACTGCAGCCACAATATTGCCTGGCACTATAGTGTCAAAGAAAGTAGATGTGGAGTTAAATCTGTACTTTCCCATCTACACTTACCTATAGACTGGTAGCAATAAACTCTGGAATAACGAGTTCTCCTGTTAGAGATAATGTGGAAGTAACTTTAATGGAGCCTTAGAATGTTTCATCTTATTTACTTTTGAGATCAATGTGTCTAGAGCTTTGTAGTCAGTTGCCAATTGATTGAGTTTCATTTTAGGACTCTTCCTAGGAAGGTGGCCCCAGGCTCGTAGGAAAAGAAACAGTTCAGCATGACTGATCCGTGTGTTTCATTCCAATGCCCCAGGTGAAAGCTGTTGTTGACTTCAGAGTTTTGTGCAATTCTTTTGAACTTGAATTCATCAAAGGAAGACATTTTCAGTAGTTCTGGCGGAATACCTTTCCTGCACGTTGCTGTGTTGTAAGTGACTCATAAAAAGACTGAAGGCCTATTAGTTTGACATTCCTCAGTTTTCAATATGTAGAAACCACAGGTGAGGTAGCTGAACTGAAGTTAACTTTGTATCCAACTTGTTTCTTCTCCTTTACTTTTCCCTAAGAAAGATGGCGGACGAACAGAACCTTCGCAGCAGCGGACGTTCTAGTCATGGGATCAGTAAGGGAAATCGGTTCCGTGGGCCAGAGAGTTCTGCATGGCTGTCACTATGC
The DNA here is from genome assembly GCF_964263255.1 of Lissotriton vulgaris. Taxonomy (NCBI): domain Eukaryota; kingdom Metazoa; phylum Chordata; class Amphibia; order Caudata; family Salamandridae; genus Lissotriton; species Lissotriton vulgaris. The sequence goes on along the minus strand of NC_141698.1, from coordinate 137,770,018 downwards.
TGTACGTGTTCAGTGAAAAGAGAGATAGCATTAAGGTATCGTAGTTGCACCTGTTTATTATATGTAAATGAAGTGTTTACTACTGCTGTTTTTGCTACTCCTACCTTGTGAATGAAGCTTGCAATTTGTTTACCTTTATAATACTTTGTTGTTCCGTGTTTGAGGGACATTTACACTGCTGTTTTATTAGTATGTAACTCATATGCTTGTAGAAGATTCCTTCACTACTTCTGTGCTTGAGAACCTTGCCCTTGTGCTGACCACACTGAATCACTCCTGCATGCCTGGAGTCTGGACAGCTGCTGGCTGTGCTACATCAGTTCTGTGGGGAAAGGAGACCTACCCTGCTTCTCTTGTGTTGTACCTGCCCGGTGTGTGCATGGATGTGTAACCTACCACATCAAGTGCTGTTCCTGGTCTGAGCACCTTTCTGGAGCACAATGCTTTCTCAAATGGATTCGGAGATGATCAACCCAACAGAATTCACTTACTCATTTCACCAGTCTCTACATTTTAGTCCCGACAAAGTATATCACTGGAGTAAAAGAGATTGTGGGTGTGTCTCTATTTCACTATATGTGTGTGTACGTATGTGTATGTGTGCATGTCCTCGTGTGTCTTTGTGAGTGCCTGCAAATAAATGAGCATATGTCCTATGTGAAAATTTGTGGATGTAAGTTTCTGTATTATTTTATAAGCGTGTACCTGTATATGTCTGTGTATGTATATGTGTGTGTGTGCCGGGGGGAGGGTATGTGTTACTATCCTTGTGGGGACTTAGGTATGATAACACACTCATGTTGTGGGGACTTGATTTTACTGTTGGAACTTGAACCCAAATCTTCACAATGTAATGTCTTCCAAATAATACAAAAATGGCTTTCCAAACATCAGTGCCTATTTTTTCAACTTTTTCAAAACTGACCTCGTGGGGACCTGTGTGTCATCCTGTGTGTTTATTTTTATGCTCTTTAACCCCTTCGCTGCGGCCACGATTTTACCGCTGTGCGGTAAACAAAAGAACAGGGCGGGGCCGTGACGAACCCCAGCCGTCATCAGCACACGCCCACTGCAGGGCGTGACGGCTGGGGTTCGTCACCAGCATGGAAGGGGTTAAGAATGATGATGGATTAAACCCTGATCAGTTGACTGGGGGGGGAGTGTTTGATTTGCTCAAACGCTTCATCCATCATCCCCTTTAGTATCGCTCAGGTCTGCCCCATAGACAGGAGGTGGTACTGCAGCCTTAAACACACCAAGCAGTTTAAACACACTTTATGACAGAAGCAGACAGGAACATCATTTTAAAGAGAAATGTTGTACCTTTCAGTACACATTTTCATTGGAAAACTATGTTTTTTCAATTTTGTACCATTTACTCTGTTTATTAAAGCAAAGTATCAATTAAACGAAGATAATGCCTTTGCATATTTATATAACAAAGGTGTCTCGTTTTAGCCTTCTCAAAGGCATAGCATTAAACAATTAGATGTTTCTTACATTACCACCACTTGATATAGTGACTATTATAAAAGTTAAAGGGCTTCAGTTTTGCAGCTTAGTTGTTGGCAGAGGCTATATCACATGATTCCAGTACATGACACCATGATACAGCCAAATGAATTGTGATTTTTGCAGCTGAACAGTAGAACTTGCTGCCCATGTTTACTTTTAGGTTTTAGTGTGAGCAATTTGGTGACTGATCTTTTAAAAAACTGCTTTGTGTGCAGGGTTCATACCTGGGCAGCAAATCTCTTTACCATTCCGTACATTGACTCTCAACTCACTAACAGCACTGCCAGAACACTCCCTTTCCCTAACTCTCAACCACCTCCTACCATTTTAGTAGTTTTAATTCTACACAGATAATCCAGCCCATCTTTTTTCAACTGAATTCCTCTGGCCCGATTCACAGAACTAACTTAAGACAAAATCCTAAACTTACTACTTTTGGTATTCACAGAAGTTAGGATTTTGTCTTAAGTTTGTCTTAAGACAGACTTAAGACAAATTTAAGACAAAATCCTAACTTAAGTCTGTCTTAAGACAAACTTAAGACAAAATCCTAACTTCTGTGAATACTAAAAGTAGTAAGTTTAGGATTTTGTCTTAAGTTAGTTCTGTGAATCGGGCCCCTCATTCTTATCTAGTATCGGAACCCACGCATAATGGTGGCAGTGTACCTCATAAAGGGCTACAGACCCCTCCTTCAATTTTCATCCAGTATTCGGATACACACACAGCTCTGCCAATTTTATTGAATCCTGGCCTACAGCACCCTTTCCTGCTGTAGTACAGGAATTCATACTGAATTCTTCCATTACTCATCACACCTAACATACAACAGCCCCAAGACTTCCAAAATAACTATCAATGCAGCTCAATCCTGCCCTGAAGAAACATGTGGTGTTATTGTAATGAGACCCATACAATTCTCTGCCTGTGTATCACAGATTGTTGTTCTAGTACTGAGCTCCTCACTGACCTCTTCCTATATAGCAACCCAGCTGTGCTTCACCAGCTGCAACCTCCCTTTCATTTACGCACCAAATGTGCTTATCATAGGAATACTCTGCACATATTCCAAGTTCCACTATGTTATGTTATGTTATAACAAGTTTTGTAGCGCGCTCGATTACTCAGGAGTATCCTGGCGCGGACAAGTATGGAGGGGCAGAGAGCAGAAATGTAGGCAGAGGAAGTAAGGGGGAATCAAACTATTATATTAAAAAGATGGGTTTTTAAGGCTTTTTTAAAAAGGGCAATATCATGCATAGCACGAAGGTGAAGGGGAAATGCGTTCCAGGCTCAGGCCACTGTTACAGAAATAGACTGACCCCCCAGCCGAGCACGCTGGAAACGGGGAAGGACCATCCGACACTGGTTAGCCGATCTAAGGCAACGCTTGGGGACATACATTAAGAACCGTTTTCTCAGATACAATGGCCCTTGCTCGTGTGTCGCTCTGAAAGAGAGAACCAGGGATTTAAATAAAATCCACTGTGCCACCGGCATTCAGTGTAGACTACGCAGATGATGGCGGACGCTACACCTCCTGGGGATGTTAAAAAGGAGTCTAGCTACCGTTTTCTGAATAACCTGAAGGCGTTTAATAGGGTAGGTTGGAATACCACTAAACAGAGCATTAGCATAGTCTAACCGAGATAAAATAAGGGCACGTGACAACGTCTCTTTAGCTTCCCTCGGAAGTAAAGGGAATAATCTGCACAAGGCTTTCAGAGTGCCAAAACAGACACCTGTTACTTTTTTTATGTGGTTTTCAAATTTGTGATTTTCGCTAAACCAAACGCCCAGGTTTTTTGCCGGGCCACCCATGAATTTAGGGCAGGGAGCCTCTGGTGGTCACAAGAGATCTCTAAAGTTACTGGGGAAAGCACCATATAAGAGGACTTTGGATTTTTCCTCATTGCACTTCAATTGGGCAAGCACAAGCCAACGAAATACTGAAGAGAGACAGAGCTGAACAGCCGACGTATCCAGATTGTAACCTGGCCAGGTAAACAAAAGCTGAGTGTCATCAGCATAGGCAATTATTTTTGCCCCTAATTGCTCTGCCAGGTAGATCAGAGGAGTCAAGTAAACATTGAATAACAGGGGACTGAGGGTAGACCCCTGTGGCACACCAGTGGAAAGTATCCTAGACGAGGACACATGAGGCGGTATCTAAACCTGCTGGGTCCGATTATTTAGAAATGACGTCAGCCACTCTAAAGCGGAGCCAGTAATGCCAATAGCAGACAGCCTGGCAAGGAGAAGCTCATGGGGCACTGTATCGAAGGCGGCAGAGAGATCCAACAAAATCAGGACTGCTCTGCCGCCTCCATCCAAGCACTCCCGAATAGCCTCTGACATTTCAACCAGAGCTGTGTCAGTGCTGTAGGCCGTTCAAAACCCAGATTGGGCTGGGTGCAAGGCATTGGAGGTCTCCACAAAGTTGTCCAATTGGTGAAACACCATCTTTTCACAGACCTTAGATAGCACCAGCAACAAGGAAATAGGCCGGTAGCTTGACGGGGCAGAAGGATCCAATACCACTACCCACTAATATGACCTTTACCCCATTACCGATCCTCCTACTCCTACTATGGGGTCTTCCATTTATCTATACCCCAGTATTCACCCTGCATATACCCTTCTATTAGATGCTTATCTTTACTGATCTATCTCTACCCAGCCTATACTCTTGTATTGCTACCCAAGTCTGCGTACCACTACTCATTGCCTAGGATCTCTACCCCAGCGTATACTACAGCATTCCTACTCTTGCTTATAAACCTCTTCCTACCTGAACCATTTGCATCTTTTCCCTTCCTCTGTCCTAGTACTGCTATTGCTACCTTTATCTTAGTATCCCTACCGTTAGCTACATACTAGTACTGTTCCAAAAGGTCAAGGTAGCAGACCAGGTCAAGCACTACTAGTTCTGTCGTTCTAAATTCTGGATGGTGCAAACTTCTTCCTGCACCTGCTACCAATAGGTGTATGAGTCAGAGATACAAAAACATAAGGTGGAAGGTGCACACAATTAGAGTCCAAAGGAAGAATAGTATATTGTATATCTTCTTCTTTATTTAGCAATTTTTGTCAAATACAGGCACAGCCAACGCGTTTCGTTCCATTTGCCTTGTGGAACTTCGTCAGGGCTGTAAAAAGCGACAAACATATATATACATAAATATACATTAAAATTTCACATATACAAATTAATCACAATAGAAGACAGAAGACCATGACCCAAAACACACATATTTACAATGTTTAAATTAAAGACAAGAGGACAGACTAAAGACAATATGTATTTACAAACAAACCTAATTGATAAAAACATCCTTTTTATGTTATATGTATACAGCCATTGCAGTGACTGTATTCAAGTTCTTTAGCTAAGACTTAAAAAAAGTGTAGACACTTATACATAAAGCACCACCTATATCACAAAATGTATTTACATATATTGTCATAAAAGGAGGGCTAGAGTGAATTGTCACTTATTAGTAATAACCTATCTATGCTTGGAAAATTAAATCCAGTCAAAACATGGTGAACATAAAACATTTTGGGGGTATGTGTATAACCACTCGTATCAAGACACCCATATTTGCTGTTGGATAATAATGTCATATCCATTCTTAGAAAGTGAGTTCAGCAACAGCACTATTAGAGTAAGGGAATAATCTAAGGAGAGGAATAGACACATTGCCAAGTTTACTTACAGAAGGTATATCACAAAAGAAATGGCAGTAAGCCAAAGCTTAATAGCTACTGTGAGTCCAAGCGACAATTGAATTTAGAAACTTACCGAATTGGTTCAATTTGAAGTTGTCAACCTATTCGGTCACACCGTGTAGATTGGAAAGCAAATGGCAATAGCTCTTCAAAGGCATATAACCTAGGATGGAGAATAGAAGTAGCTTAAATATTTGAAAAAGCGGAAAGGAGGTTTAGGTGGAAATACTCCTCCATATATATTCCAGATAAGTAGGACCTAGTCCCTGATCACTAGTAAGCCATTAATGAGAAATAGCCAGAAACGTTTCAAGCGAAATAATGGAGGTTCATATATGATACTTCTCCATGAATCTCTTTTATTAACTGAGTCCGAAGAGTCTGATAGCATTGTGTACAGGTAAAAAGCTAACTGGGGTTTCTGGATAAGACTATTTTGAATTTTAGGATAGGACTGTTTTATACCCAAGGGCAATCATGATAAGAGTCGTATCTGCTAGTATATCTAGACACGCACGATACCTGATTCCCAGTTCCTGTTTTTTACATAAGTGTAGCCAAGATAAAAGTCATATCCGCTAGTTGGATAGGACATGCACAATACCTCATTTTCATTATATGTTCTGCTTCCCCAAAGTTGTTTAGTATTGTGTATATATACCTTTGTATATTAAGAGATGGTGTTCACACCAGATACGAATAAGTCAGCCCAGTGGATATCCCAGTGTTAAATCCAGCAGTTTTCAGGGTATTGCAGAAATTCAAGGACTTGGTACAATAATTGTTCAAGGTCAACCGAACGTTCGCCGTGGAGTCTGTGACGTAGAAAAAATAACAGGCGGAGAAGGGATTTGTCAGATATAATAAGGCCCCACATTTGAGATAGGTTTGTTACATGCCCACCAATACATGGTTACAATTTATCAAAAAAATATATACTAGTGGGTTTCAACCACATAAGTTCTAAAGGGATGAGCGAATGAAAGATACCCGGAGTGTCCAACAATGTCAAAATATAATATCATAGTATAATATACATCCGGATAAAGTTACCTAATGGTTCCCAGGCGAAATTTCTTTTTTCTCTTTCTAATATCCAACTCCGGTATGGGCATAGAGTGAAGCTGTAGGGGACACCGGTCTGTAGTGGAACACCAGTCTGTAGTGGAACGCGGTGTTCGTGGTAGTAACCACCGAGCACCTATAATCAAAAGGTAGGCATATATCTATAATAAGTACACCATCAGTGTTACCAAATAGGTTTTTTTGAAAGTACCCATTACTAGCGTCATATGTATGACTAGGATAAAGCCCAATGAATCCTCTCATGAATATTGTAAGTCAGTAATGCCAGTCGTCCCCCTCCATGCTAAAACTGTTCAGGCAAGATACCAAATACTTTAGGGACAAAGCAGTCACCCATTTAAACATTCATTCCATAAAACTAGGAGATATAATCCATGTAGTTAGTCCAGCGAAACACCTCGCATTATATATCACCCTCCCGGGATCCATATGCTTAAATATTGTAGTTCACCGAGTCACCCCGTACATCACACAAAATACACCAACATGGGTTAAGGGTTGCTGTATATTAACAGATCAGGTTACGGCAAGTCGCCGCCCTGATCCAGCAACCTGCCCCTTTTGGATTTAGATGGTTAGAAAAGCACTGTTTTGGGCCATATGGAGTGCCGGCAGCCCCCGCCCTCCCTAGTAACACATTCACGTGTATCGCCAAGTATTTTGGCCGACACACGTAAAAGTGGGAAAAAAGATGCAGGTATTTTAAAAGTCCCCGTAGTTCCTACCTGTAGTCGGGTGCTCAATCTCCGTGGTCTGGCTCGTAGCGGCGTCCCGGATTGTATGCCAGACCGCCATAGCGCTAGTTATGCGGAAGTGACTCGGGCGAGTTCCTCCCACTTTCTCGTCGGTCCCGCCCATTGGTGCTGATCACGTGGTGGGGCCCATAGCGGCTTCACAACACTAAAAGTAGTCATATAAGCGATCACCCCTGTCCTGACCCCTAATTGCGTTGGAAAATCTACCGCGTTATTAAAGACCATTGTAACCGAACACATATTAAGGCCCATGGCGAAATTCTAATGGTTTAAAGACAGTAATGTTTTGTAATCAAACACGTATTAGGGCCCATAGTGGATTTCTAATGGTTACAGGCAGTAGTATGCACACCACTGTTTCCTAGCCCTGTATCACAATATAACATCTCCAACAGGGTTGAAGCCAAATTAATTTAAAGACAAGAACAGATTGCAAAGGGCCTCCAAGTATTTCACCATGAAAGGAATGAGAAAAGGTAAATTAGATGAGTTAAGTAAAATTGGCAATGTGCTTAGAGTAGAAATATGATGTGGCGAGTAAGGGGATTTATGGTATCCAATGATACACATTAACAGACACATTTGTGAATTCATTAATCCCAGAAGTTACATATTACCGACACATTTATGAGTTTATTGATCCCAGAGGTTACATTCGCTCATCCCTTTAGAACTTATGTTGTTGAAACCCACTAGTATATATTTTTTTGATAAATTGTAACCATGTATTGGTGGGCATGTAACAAACCTATCTCAAATGTGGGGCCTTATTATATCTGACAAATCCCTTCTCCGCCTGTTATTTTTTCTACGTCACAGACTCCACGGCGAACGTTCGGTTGACCTTGACCAATTATTGTACCAAGTCCTTGAATTTCTGCAATACCCTAAAAACTGCTGGATTTAACACTGGGATATCCACTGGGCTGACTTATTCGTATCTGGTGTGAACACCATCTCTTAATATACAAAGGTATATATACACAATACTAAACAACTTTGGGGAAGCAGAACATATAATGAAAATGAGGTATTGTGCATGTCCTATCCAACTAGCGGATATGACTTTTATCTTGGCTACACTTATGTAAAAAACAGGAACTGGGAATCAGGTATCGTGCGTGTCTAGATATACTAGCAGATACGACTCTTATCATGATTGCCCTTGGGTATAAAACAGTCCTATCCTAAAATGCAAAATAGTCTTATCCAGAAACCCCAGTTAGCTTTTTACCTGTACACAATGCTATCAGACTCTTCGGACTCAGTTAATAAAAGAGATTCATGGAGAAGTATCATATATGAACCTCCATTATTTCGCTTGAAACGTTTCTGGCTATTTCTCATTAATGGCTTACTAGTGATCAGGGACTACGTCCTACTTATCTGGAATATATATGGAGGAGTATTTCCACCTAAACCTCCTTTCCGCTTTTTCAAATATTTAAGCTACTTCTATTCTCCATCCTAGGTTATATGCCTTTGAAGAGACATTGCCATTTGCTTTCCGATCTACACGGTGTGACCGAATAGGTTGACAACTTCAAATTGAACCAATTCGGTAAGTTTTTAAATTCAATTGTCGCTTGGACTCACAGTAGCTATTAAGCTTTGGCTTACTGCCATTTCTTTTGTGATATACCTTCTGTAAATAAACTTGGCAATGTGTCTATTCCTCTCCTTAGATTATTCCCTTACTCTAATAGTGCTGTTGCTGAACTCACTTTCTAAGAATGGATATGACATTATTATCCAACAGCAAATATGGGTGTCTTGATACGAGTGGTTATACACATACCCCCAAAATGTTTTATGTTCACCATGTTTTGACTGGATTTAATTTTCCAAGCATAGATAGGTTATTACTAATAAGTGACAATTCACTCTAGCCCTCCTTTTATGACAATATATGTAAATACATTTTGTGATATAGGTGGTGCTTTTTGTATAAGTGTCTACACTTTTTTTAAGTCTTAGCTAAAGAACTTGAATACAGTCACTGCAATGGCTGTATACATATAACATAAAAAGGATGTTTTTATCAATTAGGTTTGTTTGTAAATACATATTGTCTTTAGTCTGTCCTCTTGTCTTTAATTTAAACATTGTAAATATGTGTGTTTTGGGTCATGGTCTTCTGTCTTCTATTGTGATTAATTTGTATATGTGAAATTTTAATGTATATTTATGTATATATATGTTTGTCGCTTTTTACAGCCCTGACGAAGTTCCACAAGGCAAATGGAACGAAACGCGTTGGCTGTGCCTGTATTTGACAAAAATTGCTAAATAAAGAAGAAGATATACAATATACTATTCTTCCTTTGGACTCTAATTGTGTGCACCTTCCACCTTATGTTTTTACATACTAGTACTGCTAACATGCCTTTATCCTAGTACCAATATTCGTTTCTATGCCTCTATCCTTTTTGTTTTGAGTATCTTCGAATTGAAATCCATGCGGGCTCTGTAGGACCACGAAGATTATAATGAGGGTGAAACCCTCCAAATGAGTGTTAACTTAGGAGTATGATGTTTTTGCCCAAGGCTGTACTCCACTGGGTATTCCATTAGGCTATCCTTTGCCCTGCTACATTTACCCCAGCACCTGGTCTTCAGACCCAGAGGCCTCTAAATGCATCTTTCACTTCATGATGTGGCTCTATGAACAATATCCCTAACATAGCATCTTTTGCATATGTGGATGCAACGGGTGGGGGTGCAGGGAAAGCAGTACAGGGTATTGTGGGGGCTAAGGCAGTGTCAACTACCTTTGGTGGGGGCTGGGCAAATATGCAAGGCAGGGTGCATGTCCACCATGGACAAGGCAGTCGATGCAGTTGATAGATTGTAATTTTCCTGTTACAGAATGTCCTAATGATGTTGTGAATATGTTAGCCTAATGTGTCTAACCAATATGCAGTTACAGCTTATTATTCATGTGCTGCAACCTACTGAGCTATTTTTGTAATATGCAAGCTTCAGCTGGATAGAATTGTTTCTGTAATGTGTAAGCTTTTGTCTTATTTTTGCCTTCTAAGTTAGAAGACTTGTTGTAGTACATTGCTTTCCCTTGGTTAAGTTTACAGAATAGACATTTCTGTACACTCTTCTGTAAGAGAGAAGCTTGTCAATGGCAGAGAGACTTCTGATGCTGACATTTGCTCTGCAGCTCCAATGTCTCATGGTACAGTTTTCCCCCCTCCTTTATGAGCAGAAATGTTTCCATGCTCTGGAGAAGCAGAGTCTCAGCTCCATGGGCTTGGAGTAAAGATAATAATGTTGCCCTTGCAGGTGCAGATGCCTGGTGCGTGAGTTTATTGTTCACCCTCTGCTGAGCCCAGCACTTTTCCAGTCTGGGTGTGGTTTTACTCTGCCATGCTCTGTTATAATGTATTGTTGTGATGGGCTGGGGCAGTCCTCTCGGTGCACTCCCTGGGGTGTAGATCTGACGGGGCCCATCTGCAGATGAATATTATGGACAAATAAATATATTACTAATTCTTCTCCACTGTCCGGCTGGCTTATTATATGGTAATGGTATATGAGTGAGGTAACTCGCTCAGATGGATTTGAGCCACGCTTATCAGATGGCCCCCGAATGGGAACTCTGCGATAAGGATCTTTCTTACCCGTAAGTGGGTAGCAGAAGGCCGTGGACCCTCTGGTCGGCACGGTGGGTCTGGGTACCTACTTTGATACCGAGCTTGGTTCTCGCAGCGCTGTCCATGTTGGTCCCAGTAGCCGGCGGTGGAGAACAGTGGATGTCGGGTTCCGCGAACAGGAGTTGAGGGGTCCGACTGGTAATTGAATGAGCTAAGTGCTCCAGGGACTAGTGTGTCCCCAGTGGTTAAGAGACCGGTGTGTCTCCGAGACCGGTGTGTCTCTAGTGGTTGAAGGAGCCGGTGTACTCCTGGGGCTAGTGTGCTCCGGGGAACTCAGAGTGCGAGTGGGGCTCTGACAGACTTAACGGAGGTTGGGTGGACGTATGTTTGTGGCCATCCGACCGGGTGGTACTGCGGTGGAGGCGTGGCTCATTGAGGGTAGACTCAGGGACTCACCCCGAACCCCTAGGGTGGGGGTTCGTCGGGAGTGGGTCCTAGGTCTCCTGTGGTAAAGTGCGCAGCGATCTGTAGTGCCGCCCGGGTGGCGGATGTGTCCTCCAACCTCAGAACAGTTAGTGTACTGTTCGGTCTGTGGTAGGGTCCAGGTTCCCCAGGACTTGGTTGACGGGCCTTGTCCCATTATGGTAACACGTGTTTGGTAGGGACTTAATGCATAGGATGTATGTGTGTGGGTAAATGTAAGTGCAAAGGGTAAGAAGTTCCCGAGCACAAGAAATCTCCATAAAGTCTTTAGAAAAATAAAGATACTTTCAATAGTCCAAAAAGTCAGTTCCTTATTTTTATATTTATTTCTCTTTGTCTTTTCTTGTCATACATCAGAGAATTCTTCGTGAGTATTTATCAAGTTCACATCAACGTAGCCAATGGAAAAATCAATGCCAACACGTGTTTCGTCATGGGGCACAATCTCCCAAATGACTTCTTCAGGTCATATAGATCAGAAGCTTCGGGAACTTCTTACCCTTTGCCTTTGAATCCTCTGATTCCACAGAGGATTGCCTTGGGGTCGCTGGTGGCCGCTTTCCCCTGTTCCCTTGAGCCACCTCACTTGGAGAATACTATATTAGTTGCAATTGCGCATACATTACCCAGCCACCTTTTTGTTCTGTATTGGTAAATGTAAGTGGTTGTGTGTGGAGATAGTTGCATGGTTCTTTTGTGTCCGGTTATGTGTAGGTTCTTTGGCGGTGTCTGATTGGGTGAGTTTGGTGATGTTTGATTGAGTGTGCAAGATGCCGCGTTTCAGTAAGTTGTAATGTTTTGTGTGTTGCTGCAGTTCATCTGATGTCAGATTGGCTGGGAGCCAACCCGCTCCTGTAGAAGACTCTTTTAATTTTTGAGATGTATGTGAATATGGATTTATCCCGATTTTATTTAATATTTTTGATGCAGCTAAGATAGATTACTTGCAGGAGAGATTGTTTGCTAGGCACAGCTGTCAGAGCATATTTAATTCCCTAAGGTTGTGGCAGAAAGAGGTTCAGCAAAGACAGATGAGAGGACTTATGATAGCCCAGAATATGGATAGATCAAAAGTTTAGTTGTAAAAGAAGACAAAATGTGTACATTTGGAATTTGCAGGGTGTTCCCATTGAAATTTGCTTGTAATGGCTCAGTGAGACAATGTGAGTAGTGGTTAAGAGGATGGGGTATGTATGTCATGTAATATTTTTGATTTGGTTATAATTGGTTTGGTTTGAGAGCAGTCTGTGGGTTGCCTTTTGTTTGTGTAAATGTTTGTTTGAATGGAGTGAGTGCGTCTTGTTGCATGAGTTAGATTGTCCGGTCCTTGTGAGCTACCTGTGATGGTTATGCCTGGCTATTAGAAAAGAAAAGAATGAGAAGTGAATAAAAAAAAGGAATGCACAGATCATTAGAATTTGTTGCCGTGTATTTTTCATGTAGTTCAAAAGTGCATGCAGGGCTGTGCTCTATGGAAAAGGAAAAAAAAGGAGGGAAAAAGAGAAATGTATTTGTTAAAATAGGGTTAATTATTGCATGTTAGAAAGAGTTAGGAAGGCTTATTGTCTTTGACAGTTCCGGACCAAGGAGAAAGAGGGGGACTGTGGAGCACGAAGCGTGAGGCAGATTTTGTCCTTGAGGTCTGTAAGGTGAGGGGGGGGTTAAGAGTGAGTACAACAGATGGAGAAATAACTGCTTGGAAAGCTTCTCCAACTGGGAAGATGTGTAATGCTTGCACGTTGAAAAGAAGGCTGGCTAGCAGCCCAGAATTCTTAGCTCTTGGAAGACTGTGAGTGAAATGCATTCCTGAACGGCCCTGCTAAAGCGGGCCTCAAGAAGGGGGGAGAGCAGGAGTTGTTAGTCAGTTTTAAACATGAACAGTTGAGTGGATGTGTTTCAAACTACGATAAAAAAAAAGTTGTAGAGCTCTGGGATGGGAAGGTTCAGAATAACAGTGTGTGAATTTTATTCCGTTCTGGAAGGGTTAAATAGAAAAGAGAGAATGTGAGCAGGGCTAGTGCGGAAGATTATGTAGAATGGAAATATAGATGCTTGCAAAGCAGGGCAACTTCCCTACCCCTCCCAATAAGAGAGGGAGAAGGAAGGGGGAATAGACGAGCTGAGCAGCGGTGACCTTGATGTGATAAGAGCATTCCAATGGGTTCGCAGAGCACAGAGAGCAGGAGAAGAAACAAGCAGCAGATTATGAAGTGGGGGCTAGGAGGCTCAGCTCTTGGCACAGACAGGCAGAGATACACAGTTGGAGCCATGTGAATTGGGAATTTGGAGCGAGTCTGCATAATTATGAGTGCAAACTGCTTCTGGTTTAGACTAAAGTATAATCCAGTTGTATAGAACACATGTGATTTAGTATTAGGAACAAAATTATGAATAACTTTCAACAGATTATTGCATTTGGACATAGAGAATTACACTTTAAAATGGCCTAGTCTGAGAAAAGAAGGATTGTTTTGAGAAAAATGAATTTACTAAATATGTTAGTGAGTGTTTCAGATGCCATAGTTTAAGTACATGTTACTCCTATTGTTTGAATTGTATTCAGAATAAGTGATTGATTTGTATGCAGTTTAAAGGTAAAAAGAAAAAGAGATTTATTGGTTGTCTGTTGTGTCCATTTTTGTTGTTGACTTTTTTGTTTCACTGTTGGTTCATGTCATAGTATAAAAGTTTTCTATTTAAATAAATATTGAGTTGGGGGTCTCTGATTGGCATACTGATTAGTGACTTTGCTAGTGGATCCCTAGTGGAGAGTACTGATCATGCGAGGGTAGGTAAATGCATAGCTCCCAGTAGATAAATAATATTGATTGTGTTGCTCATAAGAGTGGCCTGGTTGGAATGTATATATGTGTGTAGATATGTTGGATTTGTATAACAGTCTTTGTATGCAGTTTGTCCATGGGACACCATTGCAGTGGACCCAGTGCCCCACCCGCTGAGTGGAGGTGCAAAGTGTGTGTTTTGTGCAAATGTCTGCTAGTGTGCACTGGAGTATTTAGTATGTTCTGGGGGTGAGAATATACATTTGGCAACCGGATTAAATGTGTATGATTCATACGTTTGAAATGTTAACATAACACAGATGGAGCTGTGATTTTACCCAGAAGTAAGATGCCCCTTTTTGTTTCAAGATGAGAAAGTGCATTGGTTATAAAATGGCCCATTTAGACAGGGAAAGATGTCTGTGCAGAAATAGATTTGGTACCTTTAATAACAAGAATAAAATGTTGGGGAGGAGGAGCTTCGCGGGCAAGCAAGATGGCCGCGTAAGCTCGGAGCTCCGGAGACCCTCCGACCCTCCGCATAAATCCTGATCGAAATCCTGATCCACGTTGATGGATTCTTGTTGATGAACGGGATCTGCTGTCCGATTTAAAATCCGACGCTGATAGACGGAGATACACCGTGCTGAAGATTCGTTCTAGGGACAGACCATTGTCTCGATGATGGCCGACGGCAGCGACACTGTAATGCATGAACGATATGCTGTGTGATTGACTACTGCGCCGGCCCTGCGGAGCACGTGAAGTAGAGGAGTGGCACTTCGCTGCACAAATATCGGAAGCCGCCACGCACTGCAATTCCTCGCTTATTCGAAGTGACTTTGGTGTGCCACCCTTTGTTCCATCTCTTGGTCCCAACATGGCGGGCAGGGGCGAACCAGACAGGACGGCGAACCGGGTCAGTAGGAAGACGATCTAACCCCAGTCCAACAAGATTGATCGCTATGCCCAACAAAGGATCTCGCCGAATGCGGCTACCCGCTCCAAAGACACTCTTCGGGCGGGATCGCCAGACGAGTCGGAGCCGACACTCCGGGACATTATGGGGGCTATAGCTGGCATCAGAACGGAGATGCACAAGCAACATGAGGTCCTAAGGCATAAAGTGGATACTCTGGCGATCGATCTCAACCTGATCAGAGCTGATCTCGGCAAGACCAATGACAGGGTGAAGTCACTAGACATCAAAACCGCAAGCCTCACGACTGATGTCTCGGATCTGCAGACGGAGGTCCGGGACCTGAGGTCCGCCAACGATCTCTTCTCAAAGCGGCTAGAAGATTTTGAGGGACGTGCCAGGCGGCAGAACATCCGAATTATCGGGGTGCTGGAAGGTGCCGAAGACCCGGCCACTGATGTCATCTGGCCCCCGCGGGCCTCAGTCGTTTCTTTTCAGTTGAGCGGGCCCACAGAATGCCGGGGGGGTGGCCCAAGCTGGGCGCCACGCCGAGGCCCATTATAGCTCGGCTGTTCAACTTCAGAGATCGTGATGTGATCCTACAGGCCTCGAGACGACACGGGCCCCTCAAATTCCAGAATGCAGATGTCAACTTCTACCCGGACTTAACTAGGACGGTTCAGCGGCAGCGCCAAAGTTTTGCGGGAGTTAAGCGGCGTCTCAGAGACTTGGGTATGAAGTACTCGATGATGTTCCCTGCTAGACTACGGATTGAGCATGATGGCCGTGCTGTGTTCTTCGACATGCCCGAAGTGGTAAGCGAATGGCTGGACACCTTGCCACACAGACACGTGGAGCGGGATGAACATTCGGAGGGCACCTCGGGGGCCCCAAGCGCCAAGAGTAGAGCTCACTTTAATAACTTTATCGGTCGGCGACCCTGTTGACAATGACTAAAGCCATACTGTTGCACTTTACAGTGTATATCCTTCTTTCCGTTATGGAGGGTGGCGGGGGGCTTACGTGATCTCCTTTTTACTCTAGGGCCTTCTTGTAGTGTAGTTAATGGGGCAAAAGGCACACTGCTGGTTGGGGGGGCTTTTTAGTCTGCTGCAGGGGTGCAGGGTGGGGGGAGGTTTGATGGTTGGTTCCGTTTGTTTTCTTTGTTTCTCTTTTCTTCTTTTAAGGCAATGTAAAGACTGCTCTACTTTCGTAAAGGTACCAATTGGGCCTACTGGGGTCGGCAAAGGCCACGATTCGACGATGGGGGGTAGGAAATTAAAAGTATTGTGTTGGAATGTTAACGGTTTGGGTGATCGCATCAAGAGAGGGGTGGTTTTGCAACTGTTCAAGAGATGTATGCCTGATGTTATTCTATTGCAGGAGACACACTTGGTGGGGAATACGTGCCGAGCGCTTAATAGGAAGGGATTCAAGATGGTGGCGCACTCAGGGTTCTCCTCAGGTTCCCGAGGGGCGGGGATTATGGGGCGCTCGTCTCTCCCATTTGAGGTAAACTCTAGTGTTGTTGATGAGAGGGGGCGATACGTTGCTGTCTCGGGGAGATGGGAGGGGCGGTCTCTGGTTTTGGTTTCAGTTTACGTCCCCCCGGGGCTACAAAACAACACCTTTCAGGACCTTGGAGGGGCCATTTTGGGTCTACCCGAGGGGTTGCTTATTGTGGGTGGCGATTTTAACTCGGTCTGCTCGGGGACCTTTGGACAGACATCCGCCCAGAGATCTCTGAAGTTCACAATCCTGGCTGCCGGATTTCCTAGACACCATGGGGCTGGTTGACTGCTGGAGGCTTATGCATCCCACCCAGAGTCAAAATTCATTTCATTCTGGGGCACACAGTAGCCTTTCTAGAATAGACTATATCCTAGCCCTGGCGGCCCATGCATCGGCAGTTTCCGAGGCTCGTTTGCTAGCGAGGGGCACCTCAGACCATTCCCCGGTCTGGGTGTCCTTTGACTTTGATGTGGTGGTTAATGAACGGGCTGTCGTGGTCAATCCCTGGTATTTCCGTAACCCGAAGATGCGTGGACTCTTGTCCAGGGCTATCGAGCTCTATTTCACTGAGAATACTGGGTCAGTTGCGTCGGCCGTCACTCTGTGGGAGGCGTTTAAGACGGTCTTGAGAGGTGAGGCGCTCTCCCTTATTGCTGACGTCCGGAGGCGCAGAGACGCCGACGTGGCGCGCATCGAAGCAGAGATTATGGAGCTGGACTCCCAATTGGAAGTGGGCCCGACACCTGAGCTGCTCCATGTGCTCTCGCTCAAACAATTAGAATATCGTGATATTGTCTCCGACGCCGCCAAAGTTATGGGTAGAGAGCAGCAGGGTCGAATTTACGACGTCGGGGACAAGGCGGGCAAGCTTATTGCCTGGCTCGACAAAAAGGAGAGAGCTAGTCGGTTGGTTCCAGAAGTGTTGGGGGAGGACGGCCTGCTTGTTACCGATCCGAGTGCAATAGTGGAGACGTTCGCGGACTACTTCGAGACCATTTACACCTCGGTCTCGGACCTGTCTGAGGCCGAATCCAGTGCGCTATTGACTGAGATAGATCTCCCATGTCTGTCAGAGACGGACCGGGATGACTTAGATAGGAGTATTACTGCGGACGAGATAGCCCTGGCCATCCGCTCCCTTAGATCCGGTAAGGCGCCCGGCCCCAATGGTATTCCGGTGGAACTCTATAAAATCAAACCTGACGTCGTCTCCACGCCCCTGCGGAACATGTTTCTTGAGGCGCGAGAGAAGGGCGTGCTTCCCCATGACCAAAGGCTGGCCACCATTGTGGTCATCCATAAGGAAGGGAAACCCAGAGTCTTGTGCCGATCGTATCGTCCCATCTCTCTGTTGAATGCCGAGCCTAAGATTCTAGCCAAATTGCTGGCCAACCGTTTGATTGGCGCGATTGGCGACTTAGTGCACCCGGACCAGTCGGGCTCTATTCCACACCGCAACACTGCCCTTAATCTACTGAGACTCCATGGAGCCCTTGCTAAGGCTCACACGCTTAGGGAGCCAGCAGTCCTTGCATCGTTGGATGCCACAATGGCGTTTGACTCCCCTGAATGGGTCTACTTATGGGCAGTGTTGGCGAAGCTCGGCTTCGGCCCGGAATTTGTAGGGTGGGTTAAACTCCTGTACGCCAGTCCGCTGGCCAACGTGACGGTCAACGGTCATGTCTCCGCGTCCTTTGCTCTCCATAGGGGCACCAGGCAGGGCTGCCCCCTGTCGCCCCTTTTGTTTGCACTGGCACTCGAACCGTTGGCCGCCTGGCTACGGCACCACCCCGACATGCACGGAATTCGCTGGTCCCCTGGATTCGAGGACCGTGTCTCACTATATGCTGATGACATCCTGCTGTACCTCTCCTCCCCCTGCAAGTCACTTATTGTTGTATGTGACGTGCTTCGACTTTTTGGCCGACACTCTGGCCTGGTCATTAACTGGTCGAAGTCGCACTTGTACGTGCTGAAAGGGGGGACGCCTCGTCTTCCAAGGGACTGTGGCATACAGATCGCGAGACAGGGATTTAAATACCTGGGGATCTACATCTCGGCTGACCCCAAGGCGCACTACGCCAACAATTTGCTTCCCCACCTTGTTCGTCTCCGACGTGACGTAGAAGGCTGGCTTAAACTCCCACTCTCTCTCCTTGGGCGCGCAGCATTATTTAAAATGATGGCCCTGCCCAGGTTTGTGTATGCTCTGCAAAATACCCAAGATCCGGTTCCAGCTAGTTACTTTGGGGAAATCGAGAGCTTGCAATGTGCACTGCTATGGGATGGCAGACCGCGCATAGCTATCACGAAGCTTACGCTCCCGTGGTACGATGGGGGTATTGCATTGCCCGACGTTCGGAGATACTACTGGGCTTCCCAGTTGGCAGCATTAAACCACGGCCTCTATGGCCCGGCGGATAGTCCGGGCTACGCCATGGATCGGTGGCTCTTAGACGGCGGAAAATACCACAGGGCGTTGTACTCGAGGTCTCTTGATAGGCGGATGTCTGGGCCAACGAAAACGGCGGTGCATATTTGGAGAACAATAACTAAATCACTGGGGTGGAAAGACAGGCTCACAATGGCAACTCCTCTCTATGACTCCGAGATATTGGGTAAATTGTGGCACACTAAGGGATTCGACAAGTGGGACATGATTGGCATATCTAAGGTGGAGGACATGATAGTGAGAGGGGAAGTAAAATCCTTTGCCCAACTGCAGGCAGAGTTCCAGCTGGGTGGAACGGATTACTTTCGGCACGCTCAACTGCGCCACGCTCTCCTTGCGGCCATGCCAGAAGGCGAGCAAATTCCTGAATACTCCCCCCTGGAAGACAGAGTGCTGGACGGCCATATGCCGGATAGCGCAATTTCCCTAACCTATAAAAAGTTGATTAATGTCCGCACAGACCTTCTCTTGGGGGTGAGGGACCAGTGGACGCTGGATGGGATAGAGATAGACGATGAAGATTGGCAGAGCGCAGTGTCGTCCCCCAAGGAGGTTGCTATTCCTACCCGGCTGCGACTGGTACAATTGAAGATCCTGCACAGAGTTTACGTTACTGGTCCCAGGTTAATTCATATGGGACATTCGGTTGATGGCCTTTGTCGGCGCGGCTGTGGTGCTCTGGCCACCTTCATGCACATCATTTGGGAGTGTAGTGCGATAGCCTCCTACTGGAGGCGGATACACGCTATTATGAGTGAAGTAACTGGGGTGGAGGTCCATGCGGAGGCCCGGCGATGCCTCTTGAATATCTGGGGCCCAACTGACTATAACACTGCACAATCCCAATGGGTTACCCTGGGGAATATGGTTGCAAAACGGGACATTGCGCAGATGTGGGGAGCGTCATCAGCTCCAAAGGTGGTACAATGGAAGGCCAACATGGATTGGTGTATGTTCCGAGAATAGACTGTGTATGTGTCCAGGGGTAAACCCAAAAAATGGCGGAAGCTGTGGGGGGCCTGGAATGAGTATAGGGGTGACATCTGCATACCACCAGATACCGCCCCACTGGAAGAACATCTGACCCCATAACCTATAACTCCAACTGGCTTTCAGGTTTCATTACTATCCTTTGTTTCCCTCCCCCTATGGTTCTACACTTTAACACTGTCCTTTGAATCGAACTGTGATTACTGAGCCTGGCCGACTCCTAGATTGGGCCCCACCGCACACTGGTTTCATTGCCTTCTCTCTTGCGCTAGTTCTGGCGCCTCTTTTCTGTACTTGTTCCTCCTTCTTTTTTCTAATACAACAAAAATGAAAATTACAACCTTTGACACGTGCTGGTACTTTGCTTCTTGCACTTTGACCCATTGTTTACTGACTTGCTGCCAAGCCTCCGGGATGTAAGGCTAAATAGCTGTGTGCACTGATTTGAAAATAAAGGTTTTAAAAATTTAATTTTTTTTTAAAAAAAGAATACAATGTTTACGCACAATATGGAAATTACTGGTTCATGACAAGTGAAAGATGTGAAAGTAAATGTATATATTTTTCCCTTTTTGATGCTGCCTTAAATGTCATTGCAAGATTGTCATGTGATTTTCAATGCTGCTAAATGTTTTGTCTTTTTGGCTGAAGGTTAAAAGAGGTTAGGTCTGTTTCTTGTCTAAGACAGCAGACAGGGTTTTTAGAAGAGAACTTGTTTTTTTTTTACATTGGAAGGATGTTTTTTTTTTCCTTTAGGATTGGGATAAGTATATATAGGGTGATGATAGATAATATAGATGAACTGGTGTGAATGAGCTCCAAGCATAGGTTTTAAAGTAAGTATTTGCAGAAGGTATTTTTACTAAGGGGTTGCCTTTTCATCCATTATTTTGTGTGTTGTTGATTTTTTTTGTGGTTTGATTTGTTTCGTTTCAGTGCAATGGGAAATATTTTTATCTCTGTGTTATGGTGAGTATTGATGCAACTTTGTGCTAGACAGATTACGTGTGCACTGACACCGCCTGATGCATGACATGCATGAGAAAAATATAGTCCTTTGAGTAACTCATATTGTGTTTTCCTTTTTGTGGCCTTTGTGTTTGGTATATGTATTATTGAGTATTATTTTATGTTATACACATGTAAATATTGTGTGTCTTATGTTTTCTTTGGTTTATTGTGCATTGTTTGTTCTGTTCTGTGTGGTAGGTATGCTGATCGATCTTAAGCCTGACAAATTAAGGAGGCCAGTATACTGGGTTTTGGGCTGCAGTTTCACTGTGCATGAAATGCATCGCATTGTGTTGTGTGTCACAGCTCCTTTGCATGTGTTGCTGGGATTTGTCTATGCTTTCTGTACTTAGCACAGCAAGTATACCTGCTGGCTTGGTATGCTTGTTATCATTTTATGTATGTTTCTGTTTTGTATTGTTTTGACAATTCTATTTTTGATACTAGTACAAGCTCCTCTGTGGGGAATTTGTTCTGGTCCCTAAATTTCACCTAAATTCCGTCGTGGGAGTTAGGGAATGAACAATAGAAGCCTGCCTGTGAGGCTTTAACGGACATAGGGAGAAGATCCCTTGAAGGGAGAAGATCCCCTCTGGTTGGCATCAGTGTGAACTGTTTTTCCCCTAGTTTATTTTGGACTTTTAGCTAGGAAAATGATTCCCTTTGAATGTTCCTATTCCCCAGGAGGAGCAGCCTTTGCGGCTCCTTGTCCAGATGGCCCTGATCTTATTTGGTTCTCATGGTCTACAAATTTAATATTGTGTTTGTTTGTATCCTAACTATTGCTTTCATATTGCTTTCATATTTCTGTTTAGAGAATTAGTTTCTTGTTGCTTGGCGCATACCCGCTTGAGTACTATTGCAACACCACCTGAGAGTGACCCTAGTTCCTCATGAGGAGGAGCACTGGGAAGTTCATTAGGATGATGTAGTCTACAAATGTTGCACCAGACACATGTTACTTATAGTACTGCAGATTATTGGGTGTGTGGGTCATTGCCTTCATACACACACACGGGTGAAAAAGTGTTGCTTGTATTCTTGCCCTATGGAAGTAGCTGTGAGGGTTAGTATACTTTGGGTAGTTTAGTAAAAAAAATTTCAGCCCGATAAAGATCTACTTCATGGATGTTAGATGTAGGTCCTCGCTGATAATGGAAGTGAACACTCAGTATAGAATTCAATAGGGTGTTTTCCCTGATATTGACAGTTTGATATTATTTGCATTAATTCCTGCTCATGACTTGAACTGTGATGCATTTTTCAGTAGTTCGATCATGACATGGTGTTATAGAGCAATGGTACCCCGAGAACATATGCTTAGATTAGTCAAAAAGGAGGGTGCCTCACACCCAGAGAATAATTATTGTTTTAGTTGGTATTGCAGGGGTTGTTCTTTTACTTGTTGCCTCTGCACTTCCTGTCCTATAGTATGCTGCACTACTTCTATGATCATGCTCATCCTAGTATTTCATTTCCCGATACCAGATATCTTTTATGATGATATATTATTGGTTATTCTTGTTTTCTTTGCTTCCCTTTGATTGATGAGTGATGCCGGCCCCGTTCTCTCCTTTAGAATTGTACAGTCCCCTATTTTTAAGCAATAAAGGCTGCCACAATAGGCTAAA
Organism: Lissotriton vulgaris; assembly: GCF_964263255.1. NCBI lineage: Eukaryota > Metazoa > Chordata > Amphibia > Caudata > Salamandridae > Lissotriton > Lissotriton vulgaris. The sequence goes on along the minus strand of NC_141698.1, from coordinate 137,747,544 downwards.
AGGAGGGTCTAATAGACTGTCATTTTCCTGTTACAGAATGTCCTAATGATGTTGTGAATATGTTAGCCTAATGTTTCTAAACAATAAGCAGTTACAGCTTATTATTCATGTGCTGCAACCCACTGACCTATTTTTGTAATATGCAAGCTTCAGCTGGATAGAATTGTTTTTGTAATGTGTAAGCTTTTGTCTTATTTTTGCCTTCTAAGTTAGAAGACTTGTTGTAGTACATTGCTTTCCCTTGGTTAAGTTTACAGACTAGACATTTCTGTACACTCTTCTATAAGAGAGAGAAGCTTGTCAATGGCAGAGAGACATCTGATGCTGACATTTGCTCTGCAGCTCCAATGTCTCATGGTACAGTCTTCCCCCCTCCTTTATGAGCAGAAATGTTTCCATGCTCTGGAGAACCAGAGTCTCAGCTCCGTGGCCTTGGAGTAAAGATAATAATGTTGCCCTTGCAGGTGCAGATGCCTGGTGTGTGAGTTCATTGTTCACCCTCTGCTGAGCCCAGTACTTTTCCAGTCTGGGCATTTCGGGCGCCGCGGATGGACGAATAGGTCCCAGGAGGAACTAGACCGAACTACTCGGTCTCTTTCTCTGCCAGGCGACCCATGAGGCTTTTTACATAGAAATAACAGAAAAAGCTTGAGGGAATCCCCCTCTAACAGTTACAGCGCCTTAGCGTGCGCGACACATAGAGAAAACAACAACACTCACTTAAAATATAGTTTATTATTATTTTGCACTTTTCACACCTCTTTGGTCCTGAGGAAAGCCAGCTTACAACAAAAGGCACTGGCTGAAACATGTAGACCACACTGGACGCTGGAGGTCATTGTAACTCTCCCTTAAAACGTCCTTTTGCCTTTTTAACCTGCTAACAGAGGCCCAGTCTATTAAATATTGCTAAACCCTCGGGTGCTGGGACCTCCTGGATAGCATTTTAATTTCTCACCTTCACACCCCTTCACTGCACACTCAGCAAAATACCAGCTCCGCAGTCACCTGGTGTTGAAGCACACCCGGGGCACATTCGGTGCCACTGTGGTGGGCCCGATGATGAAGCATGCCACCGACTAGGTCGGTGGGTGAGGGCTTTCAAAGGAAAACAGTGTTTTTTCCACATATTGTTACTGCTGACGTACCTGAGTCTCAAAACCATTTCCCTTAAACTAGCTAGCCTTTTTTGATTGATACATGGTTTTACTCTGCCATGCTATGTTATAATGTGATGGGCTGGGGCAGTCCTCTTGGTGCACTCCCTGGGGTGTAGACCTGACGGCGCCCATCTGCAGATGAATATTATGGCCAAATAAATATATTACTAATTCTTCTCCACTGTCCAGCTGGCTTATTATATGGTAATGGTATATGAGTGAGGTAAGTCGCTCGGGTGGATTTGAGCCACGCTTATCACAGTGTTTGGTTTTAAAAGGCTGATGTGACTGTCTAGGGGTCATGGGAAGCTTTCCTGAGTCTCTCTAGTTCTACCTCTGGAAATGTCAAATGCTTTGTGCATACTTTCGCATTTAGGGCACAATAACGTATTTGGTGTATCTAGTCAAACCCCCCAGGATATTGCGACATAGATTTGCAAATTTAGCGGCACAAGAATGGGAATTTAGTGGCACAAAAAAAATACATTTTTGTGGCACTATTGCAGCACTTAATTTTGCTCATAATCATTCCTTTTCAGCCCTAAATCAATGGAACCTGTTTTAGCAGAGTATTCCACTTTGAAATAGGCATGTTTAAAGTTTTTCCAGCTCTATGGAAGCACAGCTCTAATCTACTAACCTCGTGGGAGGGGGCCATATTTCTCACTGGGATGCTGTAGCCGGGGGAACCACTTTCACCACTCCCTGGTTTCAGTCACACTGCCCTCCTTCGCTCCTTGGTTTCAGTCACACAGCCCCACTTTGCTCCCTGGGAGCAGTCACACAGCCCCCCTTCACTTCCTGGGTGTTATCACACAGCCCCCCTTCGCTCCCTGGGTGCAGACATACAGCCTCCTCTTGTGTTGCGTGCACTGACTCCCTTTTATAGGTAGTGCTGACAGGACAGACATCTTTCAATAATCATCCTTCAGAACCAGGGGCTAGATGTAGGTAAATCTTATTTACCGATTCATAAATACCGAATTTTACCGATTTGGTATTTATGGATCGGTAAATAAGATGTAGGTAAAAATTCGGTAATTTTTACCGAATCGGTAGGATTCGTTATTTACCGATTCGGTAATTACCGAATCAGTATTTGCCATTGATTCCTATGGGCCTTGAAGCCCATAGGAATCAATGGCAAATACCGATTCGGTAATTACCGAATCGGTAAAAATACTGAATTGCCAAGGGGGCTAGGGTGTCACTTTGACACCCTGTTACACCCCTGTTTATGGCTTGTGTGCCATGTGTCACACATACATGCCCTAAGGGCTGTATGTGTGTCACACGGCACAGGTGTACATGCACAGATGTGCATGTACACAGGAATTCGTGATTTACCACCCAATGGTATTAGGTGGTAAATAAAAATTCTAAAGGCCCTGTAGCACTGTTTAAAGTGCTACCTACATAAGAAATTACAGATTCTGTAATTTTACCGATCGGTGATTTTACCGATTCGGTAAAATTACTGATTCGGTAAATTTACCGAATCTGTATGTTTTTGCTACCCCTACATACCAATGTCCAAATACCGGTCGGGAAACTGCAAAAAATCTGTATTTTTTTCCGTTTCCGACCGGTATTTGGACACCTACATCTGGCCCCAGGTTCCCGAGTTCCAAATTTGACAGCTCTGACCATGGTGTCACATCCTCTCCCCCACTGAACACTATACTGCCCCACTAGGAGAGAAACTCGCATTACCTTCAACTACAACCCAATTGTGCTGCGCTATAACCACCTGGATGCAGCTCAATTTAAATTACGCACCACACAAGAGCAATATGCTGCCTACAAAATATCTTATCTGTAGCGTGTCCTTGTATATGCAGTGCCATGGTCTGTGCTACTGGTCTGCAGCATGTCCTCATATGTGCACTGTCATGAAGAGCGGTTTGTCTGCAGCCTGTCCTTGTATGTGCAATGCAATGTTCTGTGCTATCGATTTTCAGCCTATATCTTCTTATGTGCAGTGCAATGAGCTTTGCTTGTAGTCTACAGCATATTCTAGTATGCACCCGCAATGTTCTGTGCTGCTAAATTTGCTGTTTGTCAGCAGCCTGTCCGCATATCTGCTGTGCCATGGGCTGTACTATTGGTCTGCAGCCTGCCCTCGTATGTTCAGTGCCATGGAGTGGGCTATCGGTTTCCAGCCTGCCCTCGTATGTGCAGTGCTATTTTCTTTGCTACTAGTCTGCAGCCTTTATGTGCAATGCCATAAAGTGTGCTATTTGCCTGCTGCCTGCCCTCTTCCATACAGTGCCTGAGGCTGTGCTGTTGGTCCGCTGCCTGTACTCGTGCTGCAGTGCCACGAAATATGTTTGTTGTGTTAGCAATGTCCTGCCTGCTTCTTAGCATATCAATGTTCCTTGATTTTCTAGCTATGAGTCTGAGCACAGCCTGGGTTCTCCTTTTGTGCGGTCAAACACTCCTAAGTATTTCGCAGGCACTCAGTAATTGGTCCCGACAAAGAACAATCCCAACTTTCATCAGTATGTTAATATTTCAGCCTCCTGCCTTTTAGAAGCTGTGTGCTGAAACATTCTGAGGCTGTCTGAGGCCTCCACAGGGGGCCACTCAGGAGGGCTGCCCTGTAGTAGCATCGGGCTTTCTCCCCCTCCCCCCCACCCCCAACTGGGGAAGGACCTGGGGAGGAGTCCCCTCTGAGGACGAGGGTGTCCGCATCATGTCTGGCGCGCCGGGAAGGGTGAGGGGTACATAGGTGCCCCTCACCAAGTTTCCGGCCTCTTTGCTATGCCGGACATGCCATTGATGCCTCGGCAGCTAGACACGCTGTCTGTTTCAGGGCCCGTTCGAGCGCGACGCGAAAGGCCTTGTGGAACAACATTGCCGTGGTGGGGGTTGCGTGGAGGTGAGTCCCTCTTTGCATGTGGGCCGGGTCCATTTTGGTGCTCCTCTGCACACGGTTGTGGCTGGCGTGGGCAGAGGCTTCGCCCGAGTTCCTGGTCTGGCCCTGCCCGCTTGCATTGAGCATTTTAGCCCCGGACGTACTGCTTGGCCAGTCCCCATCCCACAGTGTTAGGACCCCCCCGCATGCTGGTGTTGGCATGCGTGTCCGACTGGGCGGCATGGGGGCACCTGGGGCCCGGGGCTCGATCGTTTCTGCCATTCTTACATGTCGGATCACAACTGGGGGTGTGCGCTCGGTTGGCGTGGCTGCTTGGCCTCCAGGGGGTCCGTGCTCGAGCCCCGCGAGGCTGAGCTGCTTCTGTTTGTTCTCTGTGCTCTTTAGTTGTGTGTGGGCACATGTGGCGCTGAGTGGGGCCTGACCGACCTGCTTGCGTAGGTCTGTTGTAACTGTTGCCTGTTTATCCTGTTCTCTCTATGACCTCTATTCTACTCTATGCTCTCTCTGTCTTGTTCTAGAATTAGCATGTTTGCTTGTTCCCCAGGTTCTGCTTGGGCAGTTGGTTGACTGGTCAGCAGGCGCTGGGTCCTATACTGCTGTGCTCTTGAATAAATCTCCTTACATACTACTACCGACTGAAGGAGTTTATTTACAACATTTTGACGACTTGTGCCTGCTGATCCTTGAATTCTGCTGTCTTTCAAGGGACTTACGATGAATTATTAGCAAGAGCAATGTTTGTATCAGTTGGACCTGGCCAGAACGAACCCAGTGATGCCACTCTTATTTTCCAGTGAAGATTGAGGCGTCGGAAACTAACTCGGCCAAATCCGAAACTATTCCTCCTAATTTAGAAAACTATTTCCCTTCATCCGCTCACCTGTGAGTATTCGCTTCCTGTTTCCTAGCAACGACTTCAAGTTTGTCTCCTCCATTCTTTCTGTTATTGTCGAAACTAGCATGTGACGTGCTTCCCCAGCTTCAGGACTACGTGTGTGTCAAGCCTCATTTTCACTTTGTGGCCATTTTGGATTGCAGTCCTTCTGACGGTGTGCGTGTGACATCACGCGGAAGCATTCAACGTGCTTGTCAAGCCTCCTTTTCATGCAGCAGTCATTTCCCGGCAGTGATTTTCTTCAACTTCAACTGTAACGGATCACTCTGCATCTCGTTTTCTCTTTCAAGAGAACTTTCACGAGTGAAGGTATTTGTACTTGACTTTCCTTTTAATTTTTTGCTTTCATTTCATTTTGACATGGCACAGAACATAAATATAACTCTACCTCCACCATTTTTAAGTGAACCGGGAAATCCTCCAGTGCAATGGGAGGACTGGTTCATTATGTTCGACAACTATTTGGAGGCTATTGATGGCCAAGAGTTTTCCTCGAATAGGAAACAGGCCATTTTGTTGAGTACTTTGGGGAAGGAGGGACAAAGAATTTTTAGGTTTTTACCGATCGTTTAACAGGCAAATGGTCAAGCCATTCCTGATCTGTATAAGGAAGCTATCTCCAGGTTGGAAGTAAAGTTTGCTAAGGAGGGGAATCTTGTGATGCATCATTATAAATTCTATACACAAAAACAGAGATCAGAAGAGAATATTGATGACTTTGTTACCCGTTGAGGGAGTTGTCAATAAAGTGCAAGTTTGGAACAATGGCTGAGGAGCTAATACGAGATCAGCTTATAGTGCAGTGTAACAGCCGCAAGATTCAGGAAAGACTTTGGGCGGCCAAAAATCCTACACTTAAAGTCGCAATTGAACTTGCACAAGTCATAGAGAAGTGCATCAAAGTTATTGAAAACTCGAAGAAGAAGCAATTAGAGCAAGAAGTGTCTGTAGTTTTGGATAAAGATGGAGAACTTGATTCTCATTCTGGTCTAGATGATTCTGTTGCAGTGATAAAAAATAAGTTGAAAACATATCCTAAGAAGGGTTTTTCTTCAAACAAATGTTGCACCAGATGTGGAAGCAACTCCCATTCTTCTGAGGCCAGGTTTTGCTTCGCAGCTAATAAAGAGTGCTTAAAATGCGGCAGGATTGGACATTTCTCAAAGATGTGCAAACGAAGAATAAGCAAAAAGTTGTTGTTGTAGAAGATTATTCTTGTGACAGTTCTTCGGTTGCTGAAAAACTTTTAGTAGTTAGTGACTCTGATGTTGCAAGTGTTGATGATCGAAGACAAAATAGACCTAAAGCTATGTTTGTAATAGATGGGCGTGGGAGGTTTCACTTATGGTGGACACTGGTTCCCGTCACACCATCATTCCTCAATCCACTTTCAGAATGTTGTGGTCGGACAAACCATTATTCAGGAGTGATATTTCTCCGAAGGGATTTCAAGGGGAAACCATAGATATTGTTGGTTATTTTGAGTCCAGCATTGTCTTTAAAAACAGGTCCACAAATGGGAAAATCTATGTGTCCTTTGATGGCCCTCCCACATTGGGGTGGGTTCATCAATATGACTTGTATATTATTATCAACCCAAGGGCTCCTGATCAAGTGATGGTTTTGGAGGATGATTCTGTTAGCCTAATTCTGAGTGAGTTTGATTCTGTTTTTAGGAATGAGTTGGGCGAGCTAAAGGGGTATTCCCACATGATAAAGATGAAAGAGGGTTGTTTGCCTATTCAACACAAGCTCAGGAGGATTCGTCTTGCCATCAGGAGTGAGGTGAAAGAGTTGTTGCAGGAAATGTTGCAGAGTGGGGTCATTGAACCTGTGGAGGGATCACCGTGGGTTGCTCCGGTGGTTATTTCTAAAAAATCGGATGACAAGTTGCGCTTCTGTGTTGATCTCAGGTCTGTTAATAAGTGTGTGATTGCTGATACTTTTCCCCTTCCCAATATTGGTGAGTTAGTGTCTACACTTGAGGGTGCGAAATATTTTTCTAAACTTGACCTTAAGAGCGCGTACCATCAGGTTAAGCTGCATGACACTTGCAAACATATCACTTCCTTTATCACTACTGAAGGTATCATTCAGTTTACACGTTTGCCTTTTGGGTTGATTTCAGCGGCTAACGTGTTTCAACGCATGGTTCATTAATTGTTCAAGGGGTTGGAAAAAGTTGTGTACTTTCAAGATGACATTCTTGTTTTTGGTAGCTCAGAGTCTGAGCACAATAACATACTTAGACAAGTATTGCATAGGATTGGCGATGCAGGTCTTACTTTACGCAGGGAGAAATGTGCCTTTCTTGTTCAGCAGATTGAATATTTAGGACATGAAATTTGTGTTTCTGGGATTAAGCCAAAGAAAGATTTGTTGTTGGCTATAAGGTCAGCTCCTCGACCGGCTGATAAGGATCAGTTGAGGTCCTTCATGGGCCTTATAGAGTACTACTCTAAATTTGTTAGCAATTTTTCGGAAAAGACTATTGATTTAAGAATTTTGCTCAAGAAGGGGTGCAAGTTTGTTTGGGGTTCAAAGCAGGAATGAGCTTTTATTTTGGTGAAGGACGAAATTTGCAAGGGGGGTGTTTTAGCTCCTTTTAACACCAGACTACCTTCCATCCTTATGGTTGACGCGAGTGCGTTTGGCTTGGGCGCTGTTCTAATTCAGAAACATGCTCAATTGGAACGTCCTATTGCGTTCGCTTCTAAAACTTTGACTGATGCTGAGAGGAATTACAGTGTCATTGAAAAAGAGGCTTTGGCAGCTGTGTGGGGTACCGCACTATTTTCGCACTTATCTTTGGGGGTCAATTTTGTTATTAACACAGACCATAAGCCTTTGCTTAGGATTTTGGCTCCCGGTGGTGCTATTAGAGGTTCTCCGAGGCTGGCCAGATTAGCAGCTAAATTGCAGGATTTTCATTTTCAAGTTGAGCATATTCAGGGTTGGAGGAATCTCCAAGCTGACTGTTTTTCAAGATTGCCTTTGAAACCAACTGAGGGTGATGTGCATATGGATTTGTTGGATGAAAGTGTTGCTTGGGTGCAAGATGTTGTTTCCTTTGGTGTTGGTTCTTTCTCGCATCAGGAATGGATTGATGCTATGAGAAGTGATGAGGTTCTCAAGGATGTCATTAGGTTTATTAAGGACGGTTCAATGAGAGAGAGTTGTTTGCAGGTCTCTGTTCGTCCTTATGTCAAGATTCTGGACAAATTGTCTACTTGTGAGGACAATATTATTTTGCGCAATGACAAGTTTGTTCCGCCTTGTGGTCTCAGACGTAAGCTTTTTAATATTGCTCATGAGAGGCACCTAGGTCAGACTTTGACCCAGCAAAGGCTCAAATCTAATTTTTGGTGGCCTGGCATGGATGCTCAGGTTGCTGTGTGGGTTGAACAGTGTAGTATGTGCAAGGAAGGTGAGAAACGCTTGAAGGTGGCTGTTGGCACTAGCATGGGTAAGATTTTCTGTCCTGGTGTGCCGTGGCATACCATGTGCATTTATTTTATTGAAAACAAGAAATCAGAACAGTCCCTCTGGCTTACTAAAGAAAAGTGGATAGTGCTTGCTCATATAGTGCCACCATAACTCAAGAGATCTTTACAATTAGAACCACTCCTAACAGTTATAACAAAATATAGAAAAGACAATTCAGATAAAATTTATCAATGATTTATTAAAAAAATACACAATATAAAGCATCAATAACTGTGCCACAGTGAAAGGTATTAAAAAAAGAGTGTCGGCATCATATAGAAATGATGTACATCTCTGCAATGTGCATAATACAAAATTTTAAAAACAGCAAAAGATTAAAAACAAGTTGTCGACGCAGCGTTTCGGTTTCTAAGTTGACACCTTCATCAGGACAGGGTTCTATACAATAAAGAAACAACGTATTAACACAACATTTTCTTTGCTGTCACAAACTAGATAAATAAACTACCCATTACTCTTTTTTACAGCTTATTCAGTTTTTATCAAACATCTTCTATTATTAGAGCAAAGGGGCACATTTCTCACAACTGTCTTTTATTCTAATGAGAGGAACTTATTTTTAAGACGCATTCACAACAGTAATCAAACACATTATGGCACAACAAACAGTGGCAACTAGATCTCCTGAGCTACGTGGAGAGTTCTCATGGTGGGTACTACATAGTACATTGAGTATATCATAACAATGCGAGTGTGAGAGTAGTTTTAATCTATTCCTGCTGCCCTTGTCAATGTGCAGCTGTGGGTTTCTTTAGACTGACTTACTTATAAAAACGGACTCGTGTTGTCTTCGAGCCGTATCTTCCTCTGATTCAATTTGAGGGAAACAGTCCTTGATTCATCACAGGACATCAAATGAAATTCAAATGGATTATGATTTTTAGAAAGGAATCTCCTTATATCTGCAATTACATAAGACCTTACATTTAGAGATTCAATTGCACATTTACTTTGATGTCATTATATGTGCACATCCCATTTTTTAAAAAAATTACCTTGATAATGTAATGGAGTTTTCTTTCTAAGGAGGAAAAAGGAGCCACCGGTATATGGGACTGTTTTTCGAAGTTCCTTTAGAAAATTAAGAAAGCAGGGTATTCAAATTAGGTCCCTAATGTTAAAATTATACATAGGTCAGTCAATTACCAAAATCATTACTCTAAAAATCTGGAGAACTCACCCCTTTCAATAAAGGACCAGCGAGAAATGCAGCACGTGACTGGATGTCGTCAGGCTCTTTTCGTTATAGTGGAATTGAGATGTTTATTCGTTATCACCGTATGGTTTTTTTTTTCGCATTTACCACCCTGAAAAGAACATATAATAATAAAGCGTTTATCAATTCCCCACTAAATCGCACAAGCTTATAAGTGTTTTGCACTAATTGTCTCCATAGTAGAGCATGACAATTTATGTCGTCAGCCGAACTCTTATGTTGCAGTATTTACCCATGTCGGCTTTTATATATTAAAACGAGGTTTCCTGAAATGACATTGTTCATGTGTAGATAGTCGCATGCATTAAAAATAATTTGCGGGTCGTTTAGATTTTGGGATTCATGTCAATGGGTGTCTGGCCTGTCTTTATGTAGCGCAATTCGAGAACATCCATATTTTTAACCCATCAGCTCCTTTCTTTGAGAATATATCTGAGTGGTCCAGATATATTGATGATGTTTTTTTTATTTGGACAGGACCCCAGGACACTCTAAAGGAATTTATTTTATGGTTAAACTTGGGTGACCCCAATTTAAAATTTACAGCAAATTATGATGCCCATAAGTGTGAATTCCTTGACATTGTCATTTACATGGGTAAATACTGCAACATAAGAGTTCGGCTAACGACATAAATTGTCATGCTCTACTATGGAGACAATTAGTGCAAAACACTTATAAGCTTGTGCAATTTAGTGGGGAATTGATAAACGCTTTATTATTATATGTTCTTTTCAGGGTGGTAAATGCGAAAAAAAAACCCATACGGTGATAACGAATAAACATCTCAATTCCACTATAACGAAAAAAGCCTGACGACATCCAGTCACGTGCTGCATTTCTCGCTGGTCCCTTATTGAAAGGGGTGAGTTCTCCAGATTTTTAGAGTAATGATTTTGGTAATTGACTGACCTATGTATAATTTTAACATTAGGGACCTAATTTGAATACCCTGCTTTCTTAATTTTCTAAAGGAACTTCAAAAAACAGTCCCATATACCGGTGGCTCCTTTTTCCTCCTTAGAAAGAAAACTCCATTACATTATCAAGGTAATTTTTTAAAAAAATGGGATGTGCACATATAATGACATCAAAGTAAATGTGCAATTGAATCTCTAAATGTAAGGTCTTATGTAATTGCAGATATAAGGAGATTCCTTTCTAAAAATCATAATCCATTTGAATTTCATTTGATGTCCTGTGATGAATCAAGGACTGTTTCCCTCAAATTGAATCAGAGGAAGATACGGCTCGAAGACAACACGAGTCCGTTTTTATAAGTAAGTCAGTCTAAAGAAACCCACAGCTGCACATTGACAAGGGCAGCAGGAATAGATTAAAACTACTCTCACACTCGCATTGTTATGATATACTCAATGTACTATGTAGTACCCACCATGAGAACTCTCCACGTAGCTCAGGAGATCTAGTTGCCACTGTTTGTTGTGCCATAATGTGTTTGATTACTGTTGTGAATGCGTCTTAAAAATAAGTTCCTCTCATTAGAATAAAAGACAGTTGTGAGAAATGTGCCCCTTTGCTCTAATAATAGAAGATGTTTGATAAAAACTGAATAAGCTGTAAAAAAGAGTAATGGGTAGTTTATTTATCTAGTTTGTGACAGCAAAGAAAATGTTGTGTTAATACGTTGTTTCTTTATTGTATAGAACCCTGTCCTGATGAAGGTGTCAACTTAGAAACCGAAACGCTGCGTCGACAACTTGTTTTTAATCTTTTGCTGTTTTTAAAATTTTGTATTATGCACATTGCAGAGATGTACATCATTTCTATATGATGCCGACACTCTTTTTTTAATACCTTTCACTGTGGCACAGTTATTGATGCTTTATATTGTGTATTTTTTTAATAAATCATTGATAAATTTTATCTGAATTGTCTTTTCTATATTTTGTTATAACTGTTAGGAGTGGTTCTAATTGTAAAGATCTCTTGAGTTATGGTGGCACTATATGAGCAAGCACTATCCTCTTTTCTTTAGTAAGCCAGAGGGACTGTTCTGATTTCTTGTTTTCCCTTCACTCCTCGTCCCTGGATCGGATTTTAAGAGGAGACCTCCCTTTCTGTTTTTTATTGTGTTTACGGTTTGTTAACCGGGGAGGTTGTGTTCGTAACCTCTGGGTAATCATACCCATTAGTCATTATGGAAGGCATCAAAACCCTTAGCTATAATGAAGAACAATTTAATAAAATTATAAATGGGACGGTTAAAAATATCTCCACCGTCAGAATTGACAACACTAATGAAGATGAGTGGCGAAATCTATGGAATGCGAAAAAGAAAACGATAAGAACTGAGTTACACTCAGATTTTCTTATCGATTATTGCAAACGAGGTATAATTCCAAAAGGCCTCCAAGTGAATAATGAACCTGGTATATTCATTAATAATCAAAAATTTATAGAGAATTGGACCCTTGTGGCCAACAGGTGCAGCCGTGACTGGATGCTTTTAATTATCGAAACAGCTACAGACATCCTAGTTATGGAAAGGCAAGAAATAAAAGACTTGGAGCAAAAACTTTCTGACAGCACAGCCTTAGAAGACGCCCGGAAAAAACTGGACGATATCCAGAACGATGTAAATAGCTATAGGGACTATCTATTTAATAAAAAGAGCAACAAATTTGGGAAAGACGTGGCAAAATGTAATCCGGAACATGTGTATCCCTATCTTCAAAAAGACTTTTACGATCGCCCAGGGGGAGTCCTTTCCCAATCGTAGACCTTGGCAGCAAAATCAGAACCAAAATTTCCAAAAGAAAAAAGTAAGATTTTTTGATACTTCCTACTCAAGCACAGACTCTGAGGCAGAGAACCAAGACGAGAGCAGAACCTCTAACAGAGACAGAGAAGGAGTGTCAAGCAACACAAAAGATACACTTCGTTTTTTGGCACAGCGCCAATCTTATGGACAACAGAGAGGGAGAGGCAGAGGGAGGGGGAGCTATGCCCCTCAACCTCAGCCATACCAACGACCCTATACCAGGAGCCAGAAAACATGGAACAAGTAAAAAAAGCCCCTGTCATTAATCTATCAGAAACTATCCTCACCGAAACAGAAACTAAACTTTTAGAAAAGGGTCTGGGCTTCGCCATAGCTCGTCCAATAGATAGATTTAATTTGGAAAGAGATTTACAAAACTTTTTTAGAAAAATTAGATTATCAACGTTCTTTGATGGTAAAGAGAGAGCCCCATCTTCCAACAAATCAGGTCTTAAACCAAAATCAACTTGGACCCCGCAAATTGGCCAAACAAATAAGGATATAGAAGCCTTTGAAAGGATCGTAGAGAAAAGTGTAATGGACATCCAGAAAAACTGGATTCAATTTAATCTGAGCAAAGAAGAGAAAGAGGCTCTAAAACACCTGGAAAACTGTCCAAAATTAACTATCAAGCCTGCAGATAAAGGCGGGAGTATTGTAATTATGAACACTGCCCAATATAATGCCAAAATGACCCTGATGCTAGAGAATAAAGACCATTATCAAAAAGTGAGTAGGAATGATTGGACCCAATTAAAGGATGTAATTAAACGTACACTAGACCTAGCAAAAGAAGATTAAGTTATTTGTGAGGAAGAATACAGATTTCTATGGAACAGTAACCCAACCATACCTGCCTTGTATGGACTACCCAAAGTCCATAAAGACCTCCATGACCCTCCAATGAGGCCCATTGTAGCGAGCATTGGCTCATTGACGGAGCCACTCAGTAAGTACGCGGACGTTTTTTTACAACCATACGTCACAAAACAACAAGCGTACATCAAGGATACAGGGGCCATAATCCAAAAAGTAGAAACCTTACCATTCAACCCAGAGACCCAGTATCTAGTGACCCTCGACATCGAGGCACTGTATACAAACATACCTCAAGATAGCACAATAAACATGATCAAAGAACTACTATGCCCAATAGATAGGGACCTAAACCCACAGGAAACATTTATCATTGATTGTGTCAGCCTTGTTCTTAAAAATAACATCTTTATTTTTAATAAGGAATATTATAAACAGATAAAGGGGACCAGTATGGGAGCCACCTGCGCTCCCAGTCTGGCCTGTCTTTATGTAGCGCAATTCGAGAACATCCATATTTTTAACCCATCAGCTCCTTTCTTTGAGAATATATCTGAGTGGTCCAGATATATTGATGATGTTTTATTTATTTGGACAGGACCCCAGGACACTCTAAAGGAATTTATTTTATGGTTAAACTTGGGTGACCCCAATTTAAAATTTACAGCAAATTATGATGCCCATAAGTGTGAATTCCTTGACATTGTCATTAAACATGAAGATAAAAAACTCCTAGTGGAGCTTTTTACTAAAAAGACAGACAGGAACACCATGCTCCACTACTCTAGTTATCATCCTCCATGCCAGAAGGACAATATACCCTTTGGGCAATTTTTAAGATTAAAACGTAACTGTAGCAACATGAAAGATTTTGAGAAACATGCTGCTGTTTTAACTAACAAGTTTGTGGAAAGAGGCTACCCTAAGCGCATGATCAAACATGCCTACAAGAGAGCTAAATATTTTAATAGGGAGAATCTTTTTTCAAAAAAAGAGGATGAACAAAAAGAAAAGCGTTTAATATTTGTAACTAACTACAGCAATATCAGCAACAAAATCAAAAATATAATAAATCGCAACTGGAAGCTGATAAATAAACCAAATAAAGAAAAATTAGCCAAACCGATGTTTGCGTTTAGACGCAACCCAACCATAAAGAAAAGCTTGGTACATACTTATAGAGAGTTACCGACCACTACACAACTAAGTATAAATAATGCCCCTCTTCCCACTGGAACCTTTCCCTGTGGAAATTGCTGCAACTGTGAAAATATCATTAAGGGTGATTACATCGAACAAAACAAGGTAAAACATAAAATAAATTCATTCATCAACTGTAGGTCAAAAAACCTTATTTACCTGATAAAGTGCCCATGCAATTTAATGTACGTAGGAGAGACCAGTTGTGAAATACGATTAAGAATAACTGAACATAAATCAGCAATTCGCACTAAAAAACGAGGAGCACCTTTAACTGAACACTGGCAAGAGGCCAACCACACAATTAATGATCTCTCTTGGTGTGGAGTGGAAAGTATTCAAATGAATTTAAGAGGAGGTGACATAGATCTTAAAAGAAAAAAACGAGAACAATTCTTCATGTCCCGTTTCAATACCGTGAGAAACGGGCTTAATAGTAAAGAAGACTGGGAGCGCATTTTATAAATTCATGGTAAAATGTATTTTTGCACCGTTTTTTTGTAAAATGTTGTGACGACTCAAGATACCACAGTACATGTGGGAGACATGCCGATTGATCAATAGGATCAAGGAGAAGAAGTATAACTTAAATATGGACCAATTGGTATAGTCTAGTTGCCTGAATCCACCAAGAGCAGGGAGGCATTTTGTAAATAATAATTGATTGATAATAGAACCAGCATCCAAAAAAACCCGATCATTAGTTGTTAAACAGCCTGGTAGCGTGAACAGAAACGTTCATATAGTAAAAACTCTATATTGACTCACACCAAAAGAATCACGGAACTATAGCAGTTTAAACGCTGAAACTAACAACAAACTACTGCTGTAGTTCCAATTAAAGGTCGCACATGAATAATGAACTACCTCAGTAGTTCTCCAAACTTCGTCGCACATTATTACACGTCGAGAATATCCTAAATCTCGCGAGGTTTCCCGATTAAGGCGCGAAATGGAACCTCTTAAATAAACAAGAGTTGCATGCCCATGTAGCTGCAACCTGAAGAAACCAGAGAGAAAAAGGAGCAGGGAGGCCGATTCTCGGACGTAAGGTAAGCGTGAAACCCTCGTCGATAGAAAGGAGACATTGCAGCTACTGTCTCGCTGTGTATTTGGATGGGAGGTAGTCTCTTCGAGAAACTCCCCGATGGAGCACTAACAGTTCGCGTTTTCAATACAGTGTGGGATTCAATGCACCCATCCCGCATAATTTAAATAAAACAAGCCTCAGAACCCGCATTGTCGGGCTAGTTGGTAAATTAAATCTAGGGACGTTTGCATTCAGGGTCTCACACCCATTGAAATGAATCCCAAAATCTAAACGACCCGCAAATTATTTTTAATGCATGCGACTATCTACACATGAACAATGTCATTTCAGGAAACCTCGTTTTAATATATAAAAGCCGACATGGGTAAATACTGCAACATAAGAGTTCGGCTAACGACATAAATTGTCATGCTCTACTATGGAGACAATTAGTGCAAAACACTTATAAGCTTGTGCGATTTAGTGGGGAATTGATAAACGCTTTATTATTATATGTTCTTTTCAGGGTGGTAAATGCGAAAAAAAAACCCATACGGTGATAACGAATAAACATCTCAATTCCACTATAACGAAAAGAGCCTGACGACATCCAGTCACGTGCTGCATTTCTCGCTGGTCCCTTATAGAAAGGGGTGAGTTCTCCAGATTTTTAGAGTAATGATTTTGGTAATTGACTGACCTATGTATAATTTTAACATTAGGGACCTAATTTGAATACCCTGCTTTCTTAATTTTCTAAAGGAACTTCGAAAAACAGTCCCATATACCGGTGGCTCCTTTTTCCTCCTTAGAAAGAAAACTCCATTACATTATCAAGGTAATTTTTTAAAAAAATGGGATGTGCACATATAATGACATCAAAGTAAATGTGCAATTGAATCTCTAAATGTAAGGTCTTATGTAATTGCAGATATAAGGAGATTCCTTTCTGAAAATCATAATCCATTTGAATTTCATTTGATGTCCTGTGATGAATCAAGGACTGTTTCCCTCAAATTGAATCAGAGGAAGATACGGCTCGAAGACAACACGAGTCCGTTTTTATAAGTAAGTCAGTCTAAAGAAACCCACAGCTGCACATTGACAAGGGCAGCAGGAATAGATTAAGACTACTCTCACACTCGCATTGTTATGATATACTCAATGTACTATGTAGTACCCACCATGAGAACTCTCCACGTAGCTCAGGAGATCTAGTTGCCACTGTTTGTTGTGCCATAATGTGTTTGATTACTGTTGTGAATGCGTCTTAAAAATAAGTTCCTCTCATTAGAATAAAAGACAGTTGTGAGAAATGTGCCCCTTTGCTCTAATAATAGAAGATGTTTGATAAAAACTGAATAAGCTGTAAAAAAGAGTAATGGGTAGTTTATTTATCTAGTTTGTGACAGCAAAGAAAATGTTGTGTTAATACGTTGTTTCTTTATTGTATAGAACCCTGTCCTGATGAAGGTGTCAACTTAGAAACCGAAACGCTGCGTCGACAACTTGTTTTTAATCTTTTGCTGTTTTTAAAATTTTGTATTATGCACATTGCAGAGATGTACATCATTTCTATATGATGCCGACACTCTTTTTTTAATACCTTTCACTGTGGCACAGTTATTGATGCTTTATATTGTGTATTTTTTTAATAAATCATTGATAAATTTTATCTGAATTGTCTTTTCTATATTTTGTTATAACTGTTAGGAGTGGTTCTAATTGTAAAGATCTCTTGAGTTATGGTGGCACTATATGAGCAAGCACTATCCTCTTTTCTTTAGTAAGCCAGAGGGACTGTTCTGATTTCTTGTTTTCCCTTCACTCCTCGTCCCTGGATCGGATTTTAAGAGGAGACCTCCCTTTCTGTTTTTTATCATTTATTTTATTGGACCCATGTCTGAGTTTAATCTGCATCAACGTTTTGCCATTGTGTGCATGGATGTTTTCTCAAAATGGATAGTTGTTGACTTTGTAAAGGATATCACCACAGAGACCACTATAAAGTTTTTAAAGTCTTTATTTCAATGTGAGGGTTTTCCCTGTGGTATTGTTACCGACAATGGGACCCAATTGGTCTCGCAGAATGCAGTCTTTTCTTTCTCACTCTGGTGTGTCCCATCATCGGACTTCACTTTAAAATCCACAGGGTAATGGGATTTGTGAGAGGGTCAATAGGTTGGTGAAGGGAACAATTCAGCTGGCTGTGTCTAGTGGTGGGTGTGTGTCTGATCTTGTTCAGGAAATGGTGTGTGCTCATCGTGGTAATTGCACAAAATCTCCTTTTGAAATCTTGCATGGAAGGGTTCCAGGGTCCATGCTTGTTCCTTCTTTGGTCAAACAACTTTTGAGTAGAGGTGATCTTGTGGATACTAACTCTACTTTGCCTTCTCCCTCTGTGGGAAGTAAGATTTCAAAAGGGGATCTGGTTAAAGTTAAACCTGGGAGGTGTGCTAAAGGTTTGACAAAGTTTAGGGGACCTTTTACTGTTAGAAAAGTTTTCCCTAATTATGTTCTTCTTGATAATGGTGAGAAGTGGAATTTGAGGCGGGTTGCTGTTTATCAGAAAAATGGGCAAACATCTTCTCAACCTGTGTCTGATAGCTCTGTTGATGTTTCTCATAATTCTTTTGTTGTTTCCTCAAATGAAGAGAGGGGTAGTGGGGACATGCTTTTATCTCAAGAGTGTGTTCCTTTTTCTCCTCCTTCGGACAGATCTTGTTTTGGCGGTGGTGATGTATCGGATTCTGGTTCCTCTAGTTTTCGAAGCACCATCATTGATTCTTCTCCTTCTCTACCTCCTTCTCTTTCCACTTCTAGTGGAGAAGTGTGGCTCAATGAAGTGTGGCTCAATGGTTAGAGCGGCAGACCCTGATGCAGAGGTCTAGCCCGGGACCAGGGTTCAATTCCCCGCCTCGGCGGGTCTTGGGCTCAATATTCCACGGACCTGATAATTCTCGTCTCTGTGCCTATTCCAATGATGGAGTCCCACTCTGCAACTCTGGGCAATAGCTTGCTTAATCTCCACAACGGCCCCCACAACGCTGAGGATGCCTGGCCTCCACCTTGGGGGTGCCCAGGAGTGGACGCCTCACGTACAAGCGCCTTGAGACCTTTGCCGGTGAGTAGTGCGCTATACAAGTATCAATTTACAATTTACAATTACTCGTTTCAATGACCACAGAAGTATGAACTGCTAAGTGGACTGACCAGGATCTGAACCTGTGACCAGCAGTCAAACCCTTGCCCCTTTCAGTTCTGCCGCTCCTCCTGCCTGTTAACTTGTAACCCGGGGCGGACTTCAGGCACCATAACCCATACTAGGACCTGCCTGAGCTAGAAACATACATCTAAAAGGCCTCACAACTGGCTAACCGCCAACAATGCAGTCCGATGTTCGCTGACCACTCCCAAGGGACATTCGCTTAAGTGAAGCAACTGGTAACATACCATCAATTAATCAATATAACCTTAACAATAACTGCATGATGTGCTCTTGTGGTTGCCCATATTAGTGCTCTCTCCCATCTATATCCACCCTAACCAGGCAGCCTGCTCCCTCTTGGGACTGACACACTCACGCCCCAGCTGACAGAAAGTGCCTATTCGTGTGTAGCCCATAACCTTACATGTATCGCTGATGGTATACCATGGTATGTCGAAACCCAACTAGCTCTACGCTGAGTGTGCGTTGCCTCCTCACAGGTATGTCTTTGCCAATCCATTTCTGGCTGCAAAGTAGATGACATTGCCAGCCCCAATCCCGGGCGAAATAGAAAGAAGCTATACTGCTACCCACGTGAGCCGATGCAGGTGCTAATGATGGTACAGATAGCACCAGAAAACTAGATGCTGCACTGTAGCAAAGAGGGCCATTGCAGCCCTTTATTAAAGTCCATGGCTAACCTACTCACAGTATGGCGAAGCCAGATAGGCTGAAGGTGTAAAGCCCATTGAGATGATCGCAAGATAGACCAAGCAAGGGGTGTATTTGAGCACGCTGTCCCCCTGGGGGTCTGCTGTCTCTCACAGGGAAGTGACAAGATTATGCCTGCTAAACTGTCCCCAAACTCCGCAGCACACCCATGTGTGCTAGCCAACCACCATGTCTGCAAAAGTATGCCAACCCATATATTTCTTACTTTTCTTTGCTCGAGGTGGGGGCAGTCCTGACCAAAGCCGTTTGTATTTAACCACATGCGTCCTGTGAGTACCTATGATAGAGTACAACTTACTAAATCATAGTACCTGGTGTTTTGAATAACTCATAGCAGGCCAAAAAACTTCAACATGCAATGAAAAGGAAGGTATCTCCCTTGGCATGCCATCCCTCTTGGCACCACATTTACAGCATTATGTAGGTCGCTTAACTAGTATACATCATGAGTTTAATGCTAATTAGTTTGAGTCCATCTCTTGACAGCATCCCTTCTAACCAACAGTGTTGGAAACCACTCACGTTTGCTTCTAGTACAAGTCTTCCCTGTTCACCTGGCATTGTCCGCCCCAATGCACCTTTGAACCAACTTCCTATTCAAAGGTATATCATGTAACACAACCTGGGACACTTACTTCCTCCCTGCGTATGTTCTGGCCTGGCAATACTGCCAAAGGTATCCCCTTTAGTCCTGTTTAACCACTAAATAGGCTGTATAAGGGAACACAATGTTTCCCGTGCACCTCGCCCTGGGCCTGAGTATTGTCAAATATATAGCTGCGGCACGAGTAATTTAACACAGTGCTGTTGCATGAAAATCCTCATCATATGCAAAGCTAATTACTAGGGGCACATATTGATATTCAAAAGCATAAACATGGAACCCCCAAGTCTTCATTCTATAAGAGCGCTGTGCTTGTGTCTCAGGCTTGGGGAGCGGCAGCTTACACTTGATGAACACCCCGCTGGCTGAAGTCGCAGCTAAACTTCAATACAAGTGTATGTGCTCGGGCCTGTGGAAAGAAAATGTAATTCCATTACTCTTGTTGTGCCAGGACTCACAACCATTGCTCTCTATGGTTCAATACCGTCCTGCTGCAATGGCTTCCTTGAAGAATGTTGAAAATTCTTATGTTCTGCAATGAAGGGACTACGAGAAATAATGAGTTCCTAGAAAGCTACAACCTCGTTCAACACTCCACAAGATTACAACTATATCGAAGTGTAGCATGGGTAAGGGCAATCTGTCAAAGTATCCAAACGCAACTAAAACTTCGAACCTTACCCTGAAAAGTAACATCACTAGCCCGGAAACTAGGCAAACAATACTATGGGCACTCAGCAGCCTCCCTTAAACTTTCCTGCAGGTTGTTTGCTCAAAAGACTGGCAGGTAATAGCTCATTCCTCCATGTGAACCCTGATTGTCATCCCTGCCAGAGGATGGGCCCAAAGGTCTACCTCACATGCACCATTTTTCACCAGCTCCTTAAGACCTTTGTCGTGCTGCAGTTGCCAAAGAGTTTGGCTCTGCACTAGAGGGTCTCACTTCGGCGTTGGATCAAAACAATTCACCCGGAACATTCCACAATCTGAACCGATCAGACTGAGACAAGACAGTAGTACCTTATGGGATTTTCAAATACACTACCCATCTGTGTTTCTACCCTCCCCCCAAACAGAGGTCTAAACAGGGTTGTGTCCTTGCCCCCAACTTATAAACTGTATGTGGCTGACATGGCCTCCAACCTTTACAAAAGACAGTTCCCATCCACACTCAGGATCATTGATCCAATTGGAAATGGCCTGCCACCTACACTGCACCAGCTGTACTCCCTAATGCGCAGCCGCAAAATAATGAATCCAGAAAGGCCAGCCAGCTTCATTTCACTGGCTTATGATCCACTGGAACGGTGGTTGGCGCATAACAAGGCCATTAAAGATGCCGACTAGTACCTGGGCCTACTGTTACCATCAAAGGTTTAATCTCCAGACACTACTGTTTACCATCAAAGGTTTCATATCCAGACAATTGGAGGACCTCAAATCATATGAGAGTGGCTTGATTCATGCTTCCTTGCTTATTCATTAATCTGTCAGAGCCCCGGATACCATAATGTTAGATGGCCAGATTTGCATGTACCTATTCAAATGTGCCCCTGCAGGTATACAAGTATTTTGTCGTGCCACCCTGTGGTCTGATGATTCAGACCTGAACAGTTTCTCTGCCTTGGTCATTGTGTCAAAACATCATGCTGAATGTTTCCCCATACGTCCCACATGGATAACCCTCCTCTGTCATTGCATCCATACAATAAAGCCACGCCTAACCATCTGCCTACAACACAACAGGGCCCTTGCGGTGGTTGCAAGTGGAAGGGCTTAAAGCGTATCCTATTACCTCACTGGAGGGCAACCCCTTAGTCCAACCTCACACCAACACAACGCTCACAAACGAGTTCATGCGTGTGCCAGGCGGGAGTGAATACTGTATACCCGTGCATGTACTGATGACAAAGGGTGCGTATTTTCCATATGAGCTTGCCAGCCTACCACCTGCCAGACTGCTAGAGGAATCACAGCGGCCTTGGTGACCCCGATGTTGAATTATAGCCAATGCAGCACTCTATCAAAGACCCTGGGTAGCTGTCTCCCAGTGTGGTATAAACCAAGAGTCTGTAAATTTGAAGCCTCGGTCGAATATGTAAATTGTGAATCACTGACTTGTGGCAGGGTGAAATATGCTCGTGCCCCTCCCTCTGCAGTATTCCCCATTGTCCTCACGAATTGAATGTGATTATCAACCCTATCAATCACATGTCACAGAGGAAGCTGAGACAATGTGGACAACATAGCCGCACCACCAGTCCCTGGTCTGAGGAGACGGTGGAGTGTGCATGACACGGACTACAATGAGGTACCTGTGATGATATGGTGTGGCATCACCACGTAAGATACGAACAGTGGGTCCTTACATGCCTTTAGGGCTCCCCACTCAGCCTGATTTGCTCACGCGGTCATCCATCACGCCGAATCGCTAGGCCCCCAATACTACGTTTCATACAGTGCATGGGGCTGTAGGCTGGCCTAAACTTCATTCCCTGGTGACCGGGGGGCACACCAGACCATCTCCTGGAGAAGATGGTCTGGTCTCCACCACCTGATGGCGCTCGCTTGGTCGATAACAACGCCAGGCACATCCCAAAGCGCGCACCATGTTCCTTTCCCCCAGCAGCATGGCTCAATGGCTCACCTCACTCTCCCGTTCTGCATGCTGTTTACAGGGCTGGGCAACTGCTGCTGAGCCGTATCGCTGATGTTGCCTGAAACGCGCTACACTACAGCCACTGGGTGCCGCCCAATCACGCGCCTGCAAACAGAGTAGCATGACCCTGCCACCAAACTACTGTGAGCTTGTTGCTCACTGCTTCCCCAACTCAAGGCACCCCGTGCCCAGGAAGCCACCAGGGTGGTGAAAGGCCTGCTCTGAACTGTTTGTACGGAGTGCACCATTGCCTACGTAATGTTGTTCTTGTGTTTGAGTGTCCTCCATTTAATGCAGTATTAAACCTCTACTTGTACTTAGTACATTTATGTAACCTGCACACATGTCACTTTTTCCTCCTGTAATGCACCGTTTGCTGCCTCTTGCATTTTGTTTGCTTACGATTGTCACTTTTGCCTCATGTAATGAACGTTTACTATTGTAATTTGTTCACTTGTAATGTTCTCATGTATCAGTACTGATCCTATTGTGAAGCGCTCTGACACCTTCGGGTAATGTCAGCGCGAGATAAAAACGCATAAATAAATTCCTGAGGACCTGAAGCAGCTGGAGCCAGCAGTGTGCAGCCTGCCTCCCACCTCAGGCCCTGCGAGGAATGATTGGAGGTGACACTAGCTTGCACCGCTCCGAGGCTCACACTGCACCGCAGCGCTTGCTGCCCCCATACCCCCCTTACATTGGTCGCCGACTCGGGGAGGGGCACGGCCTCGCTGACCGCTGTGTACGCCACTACCTATGTGGTTCCGGTCAATAACCGTCCTGAGCGTGTCAGCTCACCGGTCGCCCGCAATTGCCGGAAATGTGCCTAGAGCAATTCCCCCGTGCCAAAGAAGAGGATCTGCAAACAGGGAGACCTACAACTGCCGTGACAACGATCGGCGCATACCCCTTCTAACCCGGTGCTACCCACAAAACCAATGAGGCCCCTCTGAACCTACCGGCACTCCTTTTACATCGCTGCATAGCGAAGCAAGAGGACCCAAAGCCATAGCACCCACCACCAAAAGAACCGACTGATAAATGCCTCAACAAGGCCAAGGCAGAGCCCAAATAAGGGTGGAGAAGCCACCTGGAGATCAAGACCTTGCCCCGACGAGTCCAAGACTTGCCTCCTGGACCTCAACGCTGCCAGCGTCACCTAAGTGCAGCACGGTGTCGAGGTGAGTCGCTCAGTTGCCCCCCCCCCCCGTTTGCCTGAACAACGGTGGTGTTGCCCTCCATTGTTTGGCAGAGGGAGATGCCGGATATTGCCAGAGACCCAGTGGTGGGCGATCCTTCCTAGCCAGGCCAGCCTCGCGGTAATGAGGTCCGCCGCTCCAGCTGTGAGCATGACGGCATGATAACTGCCCGCCGGGCATCACCCTGGAGCACCCGCCTAGTGTCCAGCACCTCCCCCACTTGCGTGCCGCCCCGTCACACCGCCAAGGAAGCAAAGAGCTGTGATGAGGCTCGAAGACCTCTTGCGTGCTGATAACAAAGTGAGGAGGAGTAAATACCAATCCCGCAGCCTATATAGTTGTGGCCCTCGGTCAGGGAGAAAACGGGGTCATGTACCGAGTGCCCCCAAACTTAAGGAGACCCGCGGTAACCTGAGCGCCCGGCTGGGCTCAGAGCCATCCAGCCCCTCGTCATGTGTCCCCCCCCCAGCATGCCTCACTCCTCAAACCACCCGATATCGGGCCTGGCAGACCGAAGAGACCGTTGCAAGGATGAATCCCCCAGGGCACGCACAGGAAAGGCGGTGGACTGAATCAAGTCTACCTATACCGTGGCCCTGCCCCAAGCCACTGAAGTGCCGACAGTGCCCGGGGGCAGGCGGCGTACTGAACACAGGTAATATGACCCTCTGTGCAAACCCCCAGCCCGCAGCTAAAGACCCGCTGCTGCCCACGAGGAAAGGCTGGGGGTGGGGAAGGGAAGCAAGGCTGCCACGGGATGTGCTCAGCTTCTGACCTGAAAAGAGAGGTGACGGGCCCAGGCCTCTACCCTTGACACCACGTGGTGCCCTCAAGTACGGGCCCACAGCCTCACTGCCTTCGAGTGCGGTGATCACCCATAGCGAGAACTCCAACACATCGGTGGCCGTGCACGCCAAGTTTCGTGCAGGCCAGCGCGGCTGCCTCCTACCGGACCGCACCCCCCTACCGCACAGGCCCCCCATCCCACTAACTTGCCCCCAGTCACCCAGGACGTGGACGCTACCTCACGGGGACCAGGGGCACAATAATGGGAGGAACGAGTCCCCACCGAGCCTAGCCCATTAGGATGAACCCAGGGTGGGTGGGGGGCGATAACTAACCTCCTGGTCCTCGACGGTAGGGCATGGGTCACACGACCAAACAGCGCGACGGGCAGCGGTCAAGAGACTTCTCAGTGGGCGGGGGGAAGGTTTTGTACCCTTGTCCCCCCTCCCACTGCCGGACGTGATGTGGCTAGCAGACCCCTTTGGTCACTCGCCCAGGGAGCTTAGGAAGCCTACTTCTGTGCCTTCCTGTGGCACTAAGGCGGCCGCCCTGTTGGAGGGTCCCCTACGGGGCCGCCCGGGCAGCCTTGGCATTCAAATTAGTGCTGATTAGCCCTCCATCCTCATAAACATGGAGGAAATACTCATTGTATTTCTTTCGCAAACTGGCGTCCTGGTAAACGTGATGTATGCAAATATCCCAGCCTGTATGGTGAGTATATTAATGTCAAAATATGTGCACCCAAGCAGCACGATAAAAGTTTTTTTTTTAAACAGCAGCATGAAAAGTTCTTAGTTCACCTTTATTCAGTAATTTCAGCCTCCCTCCTTTCCACGGCCTCCAGGCAGCACCCTGCTCTGAAATCCTTGGATTTTCAACAAGTTGAGACGGGCAACATTCAAGAGCGCCTGTCTCTCAAGCTCCGTTATATATTTATATTGGTGTTTGTACCTTTACATGCTGAAATCCTGACCAATAAAATCTGGAATTTGGGAAGTAAACCTTTTGTGAGTGCGGACTTCTTCTATCGATTGATGGATTTGTGGAATATATATATATATATATACAGTTATAGTTAGGAATTAGCATTTAAAAAACCTATTAAATTCACTGAAAAAACCATAGGTTTCACACCAGTTATAGTTAGCTGGAAATTTTACTGACATAAAACCATTGAAATTCCCACGTTATAGTTAGTTGGACTCACTATAACTAGCGCGCCTGCAATGCACTGCTGATGACGTCACATATTACATCACTCATGACATGGTGGTCGCCAGTAGGTAGTGTGGTGTGTGAACAAGACTACGTCAGTAGTCGAAACGTTACATTTTGGGAGGCACAAGGAATAAATAACATCTTGCCTGGAGAACGTGGGGTCTGTCTCTTCTTTCGCCGCTGCATGTGGAGGTTTGAAGACTTTGCTGATATATATATATATATATATATATATATATATATATATATATATATATATATATATATATATATAATGTCAAGCTACATATATGTGAAGTTAGGTGTAGAAAATCTTTACATACCTCCCTTTTGATACTTTGCCTATAATATTAGTGTTGCACAATATTGTGTATTTAATATTCATGATCCACACCCATGGCACAAGCCCAAACCCCAAATTACCCAGAGTATCCAAGGCGGAGTCCTTCTGAGGTGAATCAACAAAGTGATACAGTACCATATAACAAAAGGCATTCGAATGTCATGAGATTATTGCGATCCTGTGTCATACCTTTGCTGGGTGCTTGCCTTCCTTTTGATCTTCTCAAATCTCGAAAGGGAATCAGTGGCGTCTACGAAGGCCTGCTGTGGCTGTCACCTGCATGTTTGTGTATGTGTGCTATCAATCTGGCAACCTTCATTTGCATAAATATCCATTCTCCCCTCCAGAGAGACATTTCCTATTGGTAACTGAATAAATCCAGGAAGGGATGTGGCGAAACCTTAGCAAATATCTGTGGAAGAAATAATAATCCTACCCTATTGATAGAATTATTTCACATATGCAGTCTTTTCTTAAAATGCTCCTATGAATATTATATATTTAAGTGTTGTATCCTGTTGTGCAGCTGTCACTTAGCTTTAATGGCACATTCATAATGTAGCCCACGTCTCAATTAAGTAAGAAAGGCAGGCCTAATAGGAACATTTATTGTAAGTGTTGGTGACACTGGGTCGCTTTGCAGTATGAAAAGAACATTTCAGAACAAAAATCTTTTTTTTTGTCACCTAAAAGTAACTGGATGTAAAGGGAGTGTCCCTACGTAGCTCACAAAATTCATATACAATGGAATAATCAAACAAGCACAAATGAAAACTATTAGCACCCCCCAGCAATTAATTGTATGCCCTGCAAAGCAAAAAAAGAGAAAATATCCAATTTGCCACATTGTGCCATGTCAACGTCAAACTACAAAAATTGCATGGTACTAGTTCTTTATTTCAGATCTCCTTTCAAATGCTGTTCTTGAATTACAGCTGCATATTAACAGTAAAATTACTGCAACAATACAATACACAGTTAAACTTTGTACAAACAGTTGAAGAAAGTTTAGGAAATGTGAAGTGAAATAAAACTTTTGTTTAAAGAACTGAGTGAAATGTTTGCCATTCTCAGCACTCTTTTGTTATTCTCAGCACTCCCTTTTTCTCCCAAAACATCTGCTAAGAGAGATAGAACAGGGGAGTCATGAGTTCTTTGTAATTATAATAGAAGTTTGCACCTGGCAGCCTGCAAGTACATCCGCCAATTAACCTAGTGTCAATTGCTACGCTGTCAGCCAGTCTTGGCTTTTCAGAGAGCAAAACTTTTCATATCGAAATTCTGTTTTTGTAGCAGTATTTTAATGCGGTTTTCTGTTACACAATAAAAGCACAACAGTGTGGACAACAATTAATTAAATGTTGAATTGTGCATTCAGTGCTTAATTTGTAAACTAATAAGCGCCTAAACTTTTTCTCAGAAGCCTCGCTCGGTACTGCCAAATGTTGGAGGTACCGAATACCAAGGCTGTCAAATCTTAATTCCAACTCATGCCCCTTTTGTCCACCACTATACCTCCCTGCCCCATCATCTCACTCTTGTAGGTTTTTTTTTATCATCCCTGCTTTCTCCCATTTGTCACTCTTTTCTTGCAGCCCTCTTCCTTTTCTGTCTTATGCTCTCTTATTGGGAATCGCAGTCTAATGATGGAAAAATAAGTTCCGGTCCCCAAAAAAGAGTGCCAGCAGGCCTCACTTGCAACTATCAGCTCAAATTGAGCACTGAGTGCAGCAGTTCAAATAATTAAAACCAAGATAACTTTGCCTTCTCTATCGATTTTCCACCACGTATATTTTTATGTAAAAAGAGGAACCTTTATAATAAACTGCATATAGTTAAACGTTCAGCCCAACTCCCACAGTTACTTTCAATTTTTTGAAGGAAAACCTCAGCATATAACCCACTTCTTCAGTGGCAATACATTACTTCATGTTACATGTCCATTCAATGACTGTTGGTAGTATAGAATTGCACAATTTATTAAAGACTCCACTCGACTCCACTATGCACAACTCTAATACACTGTACTCTACACTACTCCACTCTACACCATGTCACACTAGCCATGCCACTCTACTCCACTCCACCCCACTCTCTACCACTCTACTCTACGCCGCCCTATGCCACTGCATGCCACTCAACTGCATGTCACTTCATTCCACTCCTGTCTACACAAATCTATGCCACTTCACTCTACATCATTCCACTGTATGCCACGCCACTCTGCACCCCTACACTCTATACCACTCCACCCCACTCTACTCCACAAAATGTCACTCTATGGACTCTATGCCACTTCACTCTATGCCACTCTACACCACTCTACTCTACGCACTCTACTCTGTCACTTTATTATATGTCACTCTACTCTACAGCACTCCACTGTATGCCACTCTACTTTATTCCACTCGTTCCACTCTGCATCACTCTATGCACTTCCCTCTATGCCACTCCACTCTATGTCACTCCACTATATGCCACTCTATTCTATGCCACTCTACCATATGTCACTCTCTTGTATGCTACTCTACTGTATGCCACTTTACTGTGTGCCACTCCACTCTACGCCATTTCACTCTACGCCACTCCACTCTACTCTATGCCACTCTGCCCTATGCCATTCCACTCTACGGTACTCATTTCTAGGACACTCCACTCTACTCTATGCTGCAACACTCCACGCAACTCTATGCCCCCCCTACTCTATGCCGCTCTGCTCTAATCTCCTCTATATTACTCTCTATTAGGCCACTATACTCTTTGCCACACCACTAGATTTTAACCATGTTGAACAGCAGCCATGCCACTGTACAAAATAACATAAAGACATTGGCAAAGACCTATAAGCTTTGCCAAGGCTTGTTAGTTTAGCACTCCCTCACAGATGGTGTCAACCTGTTTGTGTCACCCATTACTCTATTGAATTTATTCTGTATTTTCACTGCAGTGGAGGTGACAGATGGCATGTTACGAGGCATTGCACCATCATATGACATTTTTTTTAAAGTTCAAAAGAAAGTTTATTAAAGTAAGGACTACATTAATACATAAGAACCATCATATGACATTTGAGGGTAGCCTGTATTGCTTAGTACATATCTATGTACACTATGGGTGGGTTTGTCGTGAAGGAGTATGCCCTTCCATTTACTGTGTTGAGATGGGTCCCTTCATAATGCCTCCTTACATTCAGGAAGCGATAACTCATCGATAGATAGATCTCTAAAGCATCTTTAATGCAATCATTGGGGGGGGGGGCGTTTGCCCTGAGTAGCATTCTTGCCTTGTAATATCCTATTTCTTTTTTTAAAAACTCTGGAATGGCAGTATGTTCTGAAGCATGTTTAAAATATTTGGAGCACAATTATTTTGTATGTGTCTGCTCTCCCTAGTAAAGAGAAAGGGAGCAGTTCTTCCAATATGAGATGTAAACTTCTCATTCACAGAACCATCAGATTGTGAAATTGTGCCTCCTTTTTACCTCTGTAGGATGTTAGTATTAGTGGATATCCACAACCCCAGATATTTAAAATTCTGGTGCTCAAGTCTGAGGGGCATGGTAGTTTCCCGTTTGACATCAAACGCCCAAAGATGAGCAGGAGCATTTTCACCAAATTTATACTCATACCTGAATATTTTCTAAATATATTAAATATCTCATTCAGTATTGCAAGTTATTCATATGGATCTGCTATATATAACAGGCTGTCGTTAGTGTATAACAAGATGTGCTCCTCCAACTCTGCAGTCATTGCCAGCTCTCTTAACTAAGCATCCTTATGTATCAGTTCTGCCAATGGCTTTATCACTACAGTGAAAAGAAAGCAAAGGGGATGAGTCGCTATCTACACAAGTCTATTTGGATCATAGATATTTTTGATGTATTTGCAAAAAGCTATTCCTACAGCTATATCTCCCTCCACCTGCTTGTTCATTTATGTGGTGACTCTCTATATGTGTCTTAGTCCCTCTTCTCATCTACTCAGCCAGGCCAAATGATTTAGACTGTGTCCACCATTTCCTATAGTTTCCTTTGCTTGCCTAGGTATTATGCCAGTACTGTATTATAGCCTTATAGCCCGCCGTAGCGGGCTATACTAGCTATTAAAGGCCCGCTGAATCGTTAAAGGGCCGAGCCGAAGGCGAGGGACTTTAACGAGACAGCGGGACTTTAATTGTCGGTATAGCCCTGCTACGAAGGGCTATAAGACTATTAGAACATTCTACACCTAGAGGGCAGAATGTTCTAACAAATTAAACAAAGGGTTCTCGAAGTTCGAGGGGATATAAATCCCCTCGAGCTTCGAGAAGCTTTTGTAGAACATTGGAATGTTGCTCTGCGGGCCTTTATCCGCCCGTAGAAGCAGGGAGCACTCCATTGTCTGCAATAGAGCTCCCAACATTCCAATGTTCTAATAGTAAGTATTGATTTGTATTAATTCTTCTCCCCATGACACCTTCTCAATTGACTACTAGAGTCACAAGTATGAATCTCCTCTTTTTCTATTTCTGATATGAAATATTATCATGCCAGGGGAAGGGTCTTAAATTCCACTGATAGTATCTTGCATCCATGAACCTTTTGACAAAGAACTGCAGGGCAAAGAAGTAATTGACCCTGGAGTAGGAGTTGTGGGTCCTGAGTAAAAAACAGAGAAGCTCATAGTCATGCTATTAAATCTCCTTCATATGCCATATAAGTCCATTACATGTGTTAACCCACAAAGGTTTGTGTGGGTTTGTCCCAGAAAAACTTTCATGTTTACATTAATCTTTCAGCTCATTGATTATTAAATTGACATCATCACCCAGACACGTCATTGCTGGTGGAAGGTCTGTGACTTGTGTGCCTATTGTCTACAGAGTCGCATTCCATAGGCCTGGGGAGAGATGGGCATTGGCCAAGAGGAGTTGTGCACCCTCCCATTTCCCCATTGCAATTGTATATCTTCTTGAAGTAGCTCTTCAGGTTATCTCCAAGTGGAATGTCCCTGATCTTCTAATTGTATTGCCATCTCTCCCATCCCCAAGGTTTGCACTGACTGAAAAACAACACTATATCTCCTTTGCTTGATGAATGAACTTGAAAATCCTTGGGTCAGTTTCCTGCAAGTAGACCATGACTTTCTGCTTAGACAGCATCTTTTGCACAATCCCTGTCTTGGTATTGTTACTAAGACCAATAACTTTTCATGCCATACACATTAATGATTCTTCCATGTGGCTACATTAAAGACAGCCCAACCATCCTCCTCCATTGAAAAAGTCCTTACATTAAAGTACTACCTCCACTTAATCACCTCTGCTATTTATAGTAAAATAAAATACAATGAAACTGAAATCTCCCAATTTCCCTCACTCCACATCATTTTAAAGTGAACTCAGAACCATCTGTCACCCCTGAAATTTAAACTTTTAAAGTATGTAAGAAGAAATAATCAAGGTATTTCAACAACAAAGGGAAAGTTAACCTCAAATTGTATAGCAGGGGAATGACAGTGGAGATGGGAATTCATTCCTCCACCCACACCTTCACCCCCTACCCCATAATAACAACTTATGGCATACACTTCCTGGTACATCAGATTAATTGATTTTGGCCACAACTGTCATCATAGATCCCCACAACCCACACAGGCAGGAATGCTCAGAGGAGACACCTTCCACAAGGGGACGGCCCCAGGACAAAGGTGAGAGACACAGGGAGACCCAGCTTGAATAGTAAGATGCACGGACCTCAAGTTATACAGACCCGGCAGGGAGTGAGGGGGGCATCAGGGGGTTTGGGGGGGTTGGAAGGGAGGTGGGGGGAGTTTAATTACAGTTGAGTTATGAGGCAGCACATAAAAACAAAGCGAACAAAGTAGATTGAGATACCTTCACAGATGCGAGCTTAGGTCTAATCTCGGGCATGTATTACTATTGAAATATTCACTGCCTCGACTGAGGTGGAAGAGATGTATGATTGTTTCTGTACATGGTGTGCAGATTTGGAGGCACAAACTAATAAAGACATTTTTAAACAAAACTGTCATCATAGATCATAATTATCAAGTAGGCAAACACTTCCTTTCAAATAGTTAATTCCAGCAGAAGCCATTCAGAGTGTTTTTTGTTTTCTCAATGTTGTCTGGATTTACTAGCCTGTCTTTTTGGGCATTCCAACATCGGTTCCTCCTGATAATCATTTGTCTTGCTCAATGGTGTGTGTTCCAAGAATTTACTCTATTCTTTTCATCTGTCCTGTAGCATTATCTGGTTCTTGAGATGGTGCAGGGCCAGATGTTCATGGTGGACCTTTAGAAAATGCTAATCTAAGTTGGGAGACTGTTTTTGTGGAGATTGGTGTTGTGTTTACCATGCTGGTTCATTGTCTTCTTTAGTTCCCCATGCTCACTACATGCAGCCCGGGCCACCTTGTTGCTGCGCCTTCAAGGGCTAACCAGACACCACCACTCTAGCCACTCCTAGACCTCACCTTGAGTCATGAAGTGCCATGATTTTCATTTTCCTATGATTCTCAGAAATGATTTTTATTATTTCCTTTTCTTTTTAGAGCTCTCTTGGTGGTATTGAAACTGTGTATCTGCCTTTGCACCCCCAAGGTGAAATCCAAAAAGGTCAAGACTGCTGAGTTCTCATATGGAGTCTACCCTTGAATGCTTGTGGTTTGAAGTAACAATTTACTGTTTCTGTAGTTAGAAAGTGTGACAACAAGTGAGCTCAGTTGTGTCCCTGGTTTTGCCAGACAGTAGGTGCTCTATATGCCCGTTCCACTGAAACAATTTGGATAGATTATGGGTTTGAGGACCTTGAGTGTTAAACAAGTAGTTTAACACTCAGGCCCTCCACACATTCAGAGATCTCCACACATCTGAAATTAGTTTTTCTTAATCTCCCTTCTGCATCCTCTACGCAGGATTGTATGATCTTGATGTCCACTTGCATTTTGCAACTAATGAGCACAGTTGTCATTCCCAACAGAGCGTGTTCAGTATGACCAACTGTCTTGTTTATTTTCCAGAGCACCACTATAAGAACATCTATTTCTGTCTTCCTGGAGTCAATTTTGAGTTTTAGGACATTCTCTGTTTCTCATACTGTCAATAGCACATCCTCCGGTGTTGGATCCTGATCAGCATGTGAACATATTCCCAGAGGGACTTGTTTATCTGGTTCTGCTCCACTTTCTGCAGCCGTGGAGGAAGGCATGCTCTTCTATGCAGTTCTGTAGAGGTGGCCATAGCTCCTTTTCTCACCTCATTTTTTGCCAGAGAACATCTATGGGTATTCTTTTCTGTTTGCCACATTGGGATTTCTGGCTTCCAGGATCATTATACACAGCTGTTCAATGATTGACCTGGTACTTCTCCAGGGGTTGTCTGTCTTTTACCATCACCAATATTTCTTGTTCAGCATGCCCATAAACCAACATATCTTTTGATTGTCACTAAAGGTAATACAATATGCCACTCTGGACTGGATTCCTGAAAGGGTAGCCTGTTCACTGTCTCTTTTCAGGTGCCCTGCCAGAATATTGCGATCTATGTCAGTTAAATATTTAGCATGGATTGAAGTTCCCTGATCACCGAAGTGACTTTCACTGTGGAAGTACACAGTGATCCTTCAGCTGACTTTTATACCTCATGTCCCACAACAGACATTTTAGTCAGGCCCCAATGTCTTGAAAAACACCTTTTTAGTGATTTCCACAGTTTCTGTAGCAATTACTCTCCCTCCACAGTCACCCGGGCCATGGCACTCACCAGAAGATCCTTCTTTTACCACAATTGCCTTGGATCAATTTGGTCTTGGCTGTTCCTAACTTATGTTTTCATGCTCTCAGTTGCATTTTCATGATGCAGTTTTTCACATTTTTCCTCATTTTAAGTCCTAATGGAGGTCTTCTGTCACCTCCCTTGATAGAATTCACTTTTCGATGCTCTAATTACCCTATGATGACGTATGAATTAGCATCATATGACTAACTAATGCAGTTCGTATATACACTTATGCTGAATTCATATTCTTACCTATTACTTATATTCAAATGTATGCGTGACCATATTAGTTTCTTAGCTTAGCCTGTGTGCCACCATTTTGTGTAACTCTCTGTGCCTGCGGGCTCTGCTCGCTCATGCCCCTCCCGCAGGAATACAGAAAATATACTAAGACAGCAGTTTTTCGTTTCTCGGCTCACTGGGGCCGAAAGTAACACTTCTTGTTATCTGTAATGTTCTCATGCCCAGAGACGCCGAAGCCTAGCTCCATGGCCTTGAGCAGAGATAATAATGTATCCCTTGCAGGTGCAGATGCCTGCTGTATGAGAGCATTGTCCACTGGTCTGAGGCTCAGTAACTTTCCACAAGGGGCGTACCCCATTTACTGTATTGCATTATAATGTATTGCTGTGATGCAGAGAGTCAGTCCTCTCGTTCGCACTCCTAGGAGTGAGGTCGGACAGGGCCCTCTCATATGAGTGTTGTTTGGCCTAATAAAGACTTTTGTTTATACTTCTCCACTGTCCGGCTGACTTCCTGTAAGGTAATTATAGGTGAGTGCTGTAAGTCACTCCTGTGGATTTGAGCCACGCTTATCA
Source organism: Lissotriton vulgaris (assembly GCF_964263255.1). NCBI lineage: Eukaryota > Metazoa > Chordata > Amphibia > Caudata > Salamandridae > Lissotriton > Lissotriton vulgaris. Next base: position 137,712,709 of record NC_141698.1, on the reverse strand, counting down.
GATGGCGCCCGAATAGGGACCCCGCGATAAGGATCTTTCTCACCCGTAAGTGGGTAGCAGAAGGCCGGGGACCCGCTGGTCGGCACGGTGGGCCCGGGATCCCATTTGATGCCGAGCTTGGTTCTCGCAGCGCTGCCCCACCCTGCTGATCGGGAGAGGTCCCGGTTCGGATCTTACGCCGGGGTCCAGAAGGCGGAACGCGAAGCTGACCGTGTTGGTCCTGGCAGCCGGAGGTGGAGAACGGTAGAGGTCGGTGCCGCCTACGGAAGGTGAGTGGTCCACCTGTGATTGTTGCAAGAACGGGATTGTTCCGAGAGACTAGAGTGTCTCCGATGGTTTAAGGAGCCGGCGTGCTCCTGGGGCTAGCGTGCTCCGGGGAACTCAGGGTACGAGTTGGTGCTCTGACAGACTTGACGGGGTTGGGGACGTATTTCGAGATAATTGTTTGTAGCGATCCGACCGAATGGTACTGTGGTGAAAGCGTGGCTCATTGTGGGTAGACTCTGGTGCGCTTACCCTGACTCCTAGTGTGGTGATTCAGCGGAGGTGTGATCCGGGTTTCCCGCGGTAAAGTGCGCAGCGATCCATAGTGCCGCACGGGTGGCGGATCCGTTCCCCGTCCTCAGGACAGTTAACGTACTGTTCGGTCTGCGGTAGAGTCCAGGTTCCCCAGGACTTGGTCGACGGGCCTTGTCCCATTTGGTAACACGTGTTTGGAGATATTGTAAATGTGTACGTGGTTCTCTGATGTCCGTCTATATGTTTGTGTGTGAATGAACTTGAGTTGTGATTCAAGATAAAGTAAAGATGCCGTGTTTTAGCAAGTTACGATGTTTTGGATGCTGTTGTCGACCCTCAGATACTAGACTGGCCGAGAGCCAACCTGCACCCCCTGAAGGGACACCGAGTTTTGATATGTATGTTAAACATGGACTGGTCCCGATTTTGTTTGGTACTTTGTGGCATCGGTACACTGCTGATAATGTGGATTTACAATGGCCTTTGACGGGTTCTTTTGATGAAGCTAAATTGGATTATTTGCAAGACAAACTGTTTGCTAGGCGTAGCCGCCAGAGTATGTTCGACTCTTTGCGAGTGTGGCAGAAAGAGGCCAGGAAACGTAAGATGCGAGAGGAGAAAGAGGAGTATAAAAAGTCCACCCAGACTATGGCGCAGAAAGCGAGGGAACAGGTGGGGAATGAGAATGCACTACGCATGAAGCGCGCAGATAGACTTTGTAGGTTGAAAGAAAATAAAAGTTACGTAGTACGAGAGGACGACCCAGATGAGATGGAGGACATTTTGAATGCCCGACCCCCTCCCCCTTATGCCCCGCAGCCATTGTACCCCTCCTTGCCACTTTCGGCCCCTAGTAGTGCAGGTCCTTCAGCGAGTGCCCCCCAACAATCCCTACCCTCGACACCCCTCGTTTCTCTACTCCAGACCACTTCACCTGCCCCCTCACCATTTTCTTTAGCACTCCCTACTGTTTCAGCTAGTACCACCCCCAGTCAGGAGATGCTAACACCGAGTCGCGGCGCAGGTAGCGGATTGTTCTCACAGGTACGGAAGCTGCTTACACGTTCTACAGTTGGTTTGGATGAAAAAAGTATGGTGGCTAACCAGGCATGCCAATGGGCCAGGAATAATATTTATTCGTTCGAAGATATCTGGTCCACCATGAAAGATTTTGAGCCATTGATGCAGCAGCACGCTTTGTGGCACATGGCTGGTGTATTGATACCGCTATGGGAGCAGGGATATGGAGGTGTGGCTCCGGCGGTTTTGCGGGATATACAGGCTGGAGCGTACAGAACGAACACGGGGGTGAAGGAAGTGATGAGTAGTCTGCGCGCGCTATTGCAATACAGGAATGAATTGCCCTCTGTCGGTACACCCCATTTCCCAGGTCTCCACCCAATGCGAGAGGTGCACCCTATTTTTCATCCTGAGGTCCCCGAGTTGTTAGACCCAGTCACGAGGGCTGTTACAAGGAACAGAATTGATGCGCATTTTCAGGAGCAATGGGTGTATACGCCATGGAAGAGAAGTGAGGTATTGTCGTTGAAGGCTCAGCTGCCGGATTCCAGAAAGAATCCGACCGCCTATTACAAAGAGCTTACGGAAGCGGCGTCTTCTACGGTGATGACGTTGGCCGATGTTGAATTGTTTTTCGGGCTTTTGGTCCCGGTTGATGTGTGGCGGCAGGTGAAAGGTACGGATCATAGGGAGGAACTGGGAGGTACATGGCAAGAGTTACAGGACTGGGACAAGGAGCGTAAGCCAGGGGAGAAGCCGAAGGCTGAAATATTAGCTTTACCGGGGCGCATAATAAAGTATATGCACTCCCTTATTCCCCCGAAAAAGGTGGATTGGGACAAGTTGACGGCTTGCAAGCAGAAAAAGGATGAGGCGGTCTCAGATTTCTTTACGAGGTTTGAGGAAACGTTCATGGATTTTAGTGGACAGGATGTGTCACAGGATGGAGGGTTACGACTCTTTGTTAACAGGTTTGTCACAAATTTATTGCCTGAAATATCAGCCAGACTGCAAGCGTCGGAGAGCACGTGGACGACGTCCTCTCCTTCGGGAATACTAAGTATGGCGCAATACTACGAGCACAGGGAAAATGAGAACAAGGACAAGCAGGAGAAGAAGGCTAAAGATTTGAAGACGAGGGTTTTGTTGCAGCAGGTGGCAAGAGGCAGAGGAAGAGGTGCGGCGCTGAGTCGCGGAGGTGGTTTTGGGAGAGGTGAGAGTAGGGAAAGGCTGGGACCGAACCAGTGCGCCAAGTGTAAGCAGGAAGGGCATTGGTGGCGAGACTGCCCGTTGCTTCAGTCAGGTACCGGTCCAGGAAGAGGACGAGGACGGGGCAGTGGTGATTTTGGGAGACAGGCTGCGCGATCAGAAGGAGGCGGGAGACCGGGAGGCAATTACTTTGACAACGGGACAGATAGACAACAGTCACAGAGGAGTGGGGGCCGGTATTACAACGATGATTACTCGGTGGACGATTTGACAGGGTTCTCCCACAACTAGGACAGCGTAGGACAGAGCATGGGACCAGTACTTATGGAAGTTGATCAGAGGGGACCTTATGTCGAAGCCGACTTACTAGGGTCTCAACAGAAATTTCTAGTGGATACGGGTGCAATGAAAAGTTCAGTGGCTCGTTCTCGGGTCCCAGGGGCGGCTCTGTCTGGCAAGAATAACATATCCGTGGGTTTCGCAGGAACTCCGGTGATTAGCCCCATTTCTAAACCTCTCACGTTAACGATTGGTCCCTTTACTGTTGATTCACCGTTTTTATTGACATCAAATTGTGGAGAAAATTTGTTGGGTTTAGATTTATTGAAGAGATTGCATGCCACCATTTATTGTTCTCCGGATGGCGTGTACCTTACTCTAGGCCCCAATGTTGCCCGCCCACTACAGTGCTTTTCAAAAGACGACCCGCTGCCACCTGAGTTTCGAGGCATACCCGACAGCTTGTGGGCTGTCAGTGATAATGATGTAGGGAGAATGGATATTGCCCCGGTGTCAATAAGAGTGAAGGTGGGAGCCAAATTGCCCAGAATTCCACAATACAGAATACCTAGGGAGGGTGAGAAGGCCTTGTTACAAATAATTCAGGATTTAATACAGTCTGGTGTAGTGGAAGAAACTGATTCGAATATATGTAACAGTCCCATTTTGCCTGTACTTAAAAGACGGTCACCTGATGCTACTGATAATACTCCTGATGTTTATAGATTTGTGATTGATTTGCGGCAGGTAAATAGAGTGGTGGAGCCACAGTATCCGGTGGTCTCGGACATCACTACAATATTGACTATGATTCTACCTTCGGCCAAATATTTCTCTGTCCTAGATTTGAAAAATGCTTTCTTCAGTATTCCAGTACATGAGGAAAGCTGTTATCTCTTCGGATTCTCATTGGCTGGCCGAAGCTTCCGCTTCAAGAGAATTCCTCAGGGGTACACTGAGAGTCCTAGTATATACAGTCAGGCTCTAAAGGCACAATTGGATGACCTGGAACTTCCACCTGGCAACGTAATGTTGCAGTACGTGGATGATATCCTAATAGCATCGGATGATGAGCAGGGTTGTCGGGATGCTACTGTAAAATTGTTACACCATTTGGCTAAAAGGGGGCATAAAGTGTCCCTTCCGAAATTTCAATACTGTTGAACGGAGGTCACCTACCTCGGTCACCTCCTTTCGAAAGTGGGGAGGAGATTGATGCCGGAGCGCATAAAAGCGATCACTAACATGCAAATACCTAACACGCAGCGAGAGGTGCGCGCGTTCCTAGGCATAACATCATATTGTCGTCAGTGGATACCTAACTATGCGTTACTAACAAAACCCCTATTGTATCTGACTACCAAAGAAGTGCGCGAACCCCTACCCTGGACCCCCGCATGTCAGGAAGCGTTTGAGTCACTAAAAACGTCTTTGTGTTCTGCGCCAGTTCTTGGAACACCTGATTACCAGAAGCCTTTTGTTCTTTACGTGCACGAGGCAGAAGGTTGCGCGTTGTCTGTCCTAACTCAGTGTTTTGGGGGGAAGCAGAGACCGTGTGCGTATTTCTCTGCAACGCTCGATAATGTGGCAAGAGCGCTGCCGAGCTGTCTGAGAGCCACGGCGGCTGCTGCGGTCTCTATAAGACAATCGGCAGGGCTCGTGCTGGGATCAGACCTCACAGTAATGGTACCGCATGCTGTGGACATTTTATTGAACAGGACACAGATGCAGCATTTAACAAGCGCTCGTCTGACAGGTTACGAGATGACTCTTTTTGCACCCCATGTAACAATTAAAAGGTGTGCCACATTGAACCCCGCCACCTTGTTACCTATCCCCACAGATACTGACACACATGACACAAATGATGATGACATACATGACTGTCTGTATAGGACTGAGGAAGAGACAAAGGGGAGGGTGGATCTGACAGACAGGCCCATGGAAGAACCAGACGGGGAACTGTATGTCGATGGATCCTGTTTTAAATTGCCAGACGGGACATCGACAGCAGCATATGCAATAACGACATTACAGACGGTGGTAGAGACTTCTAGAATACCTTACAATTCTGCTCAGGCTGCCGAGATTATTGCCTTACTGAGAGCATGTGAGTTGAGTGAGGGGTTGGATGTGAACATTTACACCGATAGCCAATACGCCTTTGGCGTGGTTCATAATTATGGGCGACTTTGGGCAGAACGGGGATTCTTGACCTCCCATGGACAACGCATCCAACATGGTCCACTGATATTACGACTGCTAACGGCACTGACTTTACCCAAAAGATTGGCTGTGATAAAATGTAGCGCACACAAGACAATAGTGGACGATGTCGGGCGAGGCAACGCTTTTGCCGATGAGACAGCAAAAGAGACTGCTAGAGAAAAATTACCACGAATGTTTGTGGCAGGGCCAGCACGATGGGTCCCAGATGTTCATATGTTCACAGACACGGTACAGAGTGTCAAAAATATACAAAGCAAGGCGACGGATGAGGAATTGAGAGCATGGAAGGATGGGCAGGGACGACTGGATGCGGATGAATATTGGACAGATGTGACAGACAAGAGACGATGGATGTTACCGAATGCGTATGTCCTTCCAGTAGTGACAATGGCACATGGGCCTGCCCATGTGAGCGCCAAGGGTATTTGCAAATTGTTAGACCCGGTGTGGAGCAATAAAAATATCTCTAAGATGGCCACCAATTTGGTTCGTCAGTGTATGGTGAGTTTGAGACACAATCCTGGAAAAGGTACCCCTGTCCCAACTGGAAATTTTGCACCCCCCTCTTTCCCTTTTGAGGTGATTCAGATGGATTACATCGAAATGGAAAGAGTCAATAACTTGAAGTACGTCCTTGTGGTCGTATGTGCCTTTAGTAGGTGGGTGGAGGCGTTCCCAACGAAAGACTGCACGGCCATGTCTACTGCGAAAATGTTGATTAAGGAGTATTTCTCCCGCTTCGGATTACCTAGGGTGATCTGGAGTGATAATGGCACGTCCTTTAATGCAGAATTAATGAAACAAATTAGTAAAGGTCTGCACATATCGCAGAAGTTCCATTCAGCCTTACACCCTCAGGCAGCAGGACTCGTGGAGCGGTTTAATGGCACACTCAAGCTCAAGATGGCCAAAATATGTGAGAGTACAGGTCTCCGTTGGCCAGATGCACTTCCCTTAGCTTTGCTTTCCACGAGAGTCACTGTAAATGCAAAAATGGGCGTTTCGCCACATGAAGTGGTATTCGGCCGCCCGGCCAATATCTGGGGAGTGCCTAGGCCTAAATGTTTTACTGAAATACCTTACCCTTTGTTGACAGATTATCTGTATGCTTTGACTAAAGATCTTCGTTCTATTCATCAGCAGGTAGCAGACACTCTGAAGCCGTTGCCAGAGGGGCCTGGACACACCATCCACCCGGGGGACTGGGTCGTCGTCAGAAGATATCAGCGGAAATCTTGTTTGGAACCGAGGTGGTCAGAGCCTCGCCAGGTGCTCCTCACTACGCGCACGGCGCTTCGGATTGACGGCAGGAAAGCGTGGACCCATGCCTCTCATGTGAAGAGGGTCCCGCTCCCGTTGCCCTATGATCAATGGGTACAAGATGGCATCGCTGACCAGGAGTGTGAACATATCCCGAGGTATGTTCCTTTCTCGGATGCTTCACTGATTGGAGAAGAGCGAAGCGGAATTGAGAATACTGTGAGCTCTACCACTCCCTTTGTTGCTAGCAAAGAGATATCGGAAAGTTCAGCATCTGCCGCTGATACACCTGCTTTGTTTTCTGACCCCGAAGTGCCAGGGAGCACTCGCTATAATTTGCGGCCCCGAAGAAAATAAGTAACAGTGCTGGAATATGATGGACTAAATACTGGAAGAAGGGCTTAGTGGACATTCTGAAAAAGAAGATTTGGTGGTAGGGATGGACTTGTAAGAGCCCTGGTGTTTAGCCGAAGATTGTGTTCCTTGAGACTTTAGAGTGGCGCGGGGCCCGAATTAAGTGCTTCCCTTGTTTCGAATTGTTGAACGGCGACGTTGGAGTAGGTATGGACGGTAAAAGCCTGCCTGTGAGGCTTTGAAGGACACAGGGAGAAGATCCCTTTTTTAAGGGTTGAAGAACCCCTCTGGCCGGTCGAGGATTGTCTGGGACTATATTTTTTTAGTAACAGTGTGATTTTTATTTTTTGATTTTTGATAATTTTGAACGATCATTAGAAATGTATCCCTTTGGGCGGCCCATTCCTGATGAGGAGCAGCCTTTTGCAGCTCCCCTGAGACGTGTGCCTGATTCCCCCTGGTTGGCACTTTCCCGAAAGGGTAAAATAGTAGTTATCATAATTGTTTTAATTGCTTTTCTGGTGACTCTTGGAATACTGTTTTTCCTAGATAAATACTATCCCGTTCATACATTTGCACCCACACCTACTGCTGTTCCAGAACACAAAATGATCACCGTCGATTATGGTGAGAGAATGATACGTAAGACTTATAAAGACAATGTTTTTATTAAGACTTTGCATCATGCACATGCCACTACCAACATGACAGATTGCTGGGTTTGTGGGCTTTTGCCTTCTGCTGCTTATAAAAAAGATAGATTCCTTGCTCTTCCTTTGACTCCGATAAATAGTTGTGTGGGATGGTACACCCTTATAGGTCTTGTTAAATATTTCCAACAGCCAGATTCCCTAACTCCACGGCTGCAGAATAGGGGGTGGACAATGACCATGCGAGTACGCCCTTTGCCTTCAGCTTCCCTTGGACGAATATATACTGACGGACGTTTTGACCAAAAATTTATAGAGACATGTGAGAAAAGGTTGGGTCGATTCTTGACACCTAATGATACTGATCGACTTAGGGATAGTTTCATGAAATTGAATGCAACTTTGTCTTATAGGCATCCCCCTAAGAGTAACGACAGCTCCAAGTCCTTGATACCCCTGGCTGTAGTGGGTCCTCCTCCATTCTTCTGTATAGAGGGGAGGGGTCCCATAAAGGTTGGAAATAGCTCTTGTAATGTGACTGCTTCAATACGCCTGCCCGTTAGCCCCTCTTTGATTGCCCCACCCAGTGTCTATTTTGTTTGCGGTGAAAATGGATACTTATGGTTGCCCGAGGGTTGGGGTGGGGTGTGCTACCTGGCTTATATGATTCCTCCCGTGTATGTGGCTCCCTCTGATTACCACAGAACTCATCGACGATTCCCCAGTCCTCAGGAGCAGCCGCAAGAGCAGCGTAAAAGGAGGGAACTTCAGGTAGAGGACGTTGATCAGACAGATACCTCGTATCAGCAATGGACTGATTTTTCTAAGGGTTTGCTTCCTTTCTGGGGTCCTATATTCAACAGTAGAGCTATTAGACGACTCTCTAGGGTAATGGAAAAGGTGGTTCTGGTTGAGGCTGACATTACGACTAACATCTCTGTTGAAGTTCAGGCTATGAGATTATTTACGATCCAGAATAGGATGGTCCTTGACGTCATACTAGCTGATAGGGGCGGGGCCTGTCGCGTCATCGGGACATCTTGCTGTGTTTATATCCCAGACTCCGCCCCCACTGTTAACTTGGCAGTACAAAAATTGCATAGACTAGCGGCTGAACTGCACCAAGACAATGGGACATGGTCTCTACAAGGGTGGCTCTGGGGTGCCTTTTCTTCTTGGGGTTGGAAAATATTGATGGGCCTGGTTGGAGTGGTGAGTGTAATTCTGTCCTGCTGCCTTTGCATATATTGCCTCCCTCCATGTTGCTCAATGTGTGCTGCAAATATACGTCCGAAAAAGAAGTTACCGGGTCAATATACCACCTCCATGATTACTGAAATTCCTGCTGATGCGAGTTGGCTGATGTTTATTGCAGAAGATGTTCTAGACTGAAGACATATAGTCCTGCCCCTAGAATGGATGTCGGCACTACCTTTATGCAAATAAATGAGGCTATAGTTAGCCAATGATGCTAAAAGGAGGGTCTGATAGAATTCACTTTTCGATGCTCTAATTACCCTATGATGACGTATGAATTAGCATCATATGACTAACTAATGCAGTTCGTATATACACTTATGCTGAATTCATATTCTTACCTATTACTTATATTCAAATGTATGCGTGACCATATTAGTTTCTTAGCTTAGCCTGTGTGCCACCATTTTGTGTAACTCTCTGTGCCTGCGGGCTCTGCTCGCTCATGCCCCTCCCGCAGGAATACAGAAAATATACTAAGACAGCAGTTTTTCGTTTCTCGGCTCACTGGGGCCGAAAGTAACACTTCTTGTTATCTGTAATGTTCTCATGCCCAGAGACGCCGAAGCCTAGCTCCATGGCCTTGAGCAGAGATAATAATGTATCCCTTGCAGGTGCAGATGCCTGCTGTATGAGAGCATTGTCCACTGGTCTGAGGCTCAGTAACTTTCCACAAGGGGCGTACCCCATTTACTGTATTGCATTATAATGTATTGCTGTGATGCAGAGAGTCAGTCCTCTCGTTCGCACTCCTAGGAGTGAGGTCGGACAGGGCCCTCTCATATGAGTGTTGTTTGGCCTAATAAAGACTTTTGTTTATACTTCTCCACTGTCCGGCTGACTTCCTGTAAGGTAATTATAGGTGAGTGCTGTAAGTCACTCCTGTGGATTTGAGCCACGCTTATCACCCTAGAATTCCCGTTGTGTACTTGGCCTCTCCAGTTGGCGCCCATGTCTTGGACTCCGCTTCTGATTCCAGATCCATTGCAGCAGCCACCGTCTGTATGCTGCAGTCTTCTTGCAACTGGTGATCCTCAGTCTCATTGCTTGCTTCCTCGCTACCACAGTCACCCCCAGGCACCAGCCACACAACTCCGCTCCCAGTCAGCACAGGAGTGTTCACTGCACAGAAGCCACGTACACATGAGTGGGAGGTTTGGAGGTCTTCGTCATTTCCTTCCGTTGCTCCACTTTCCACTGGGGCTCAAAGTTCAGTACTTATATTCAGTGGCAGTTGGCGCAAATAAAAAGTGGTGGGATGGGTGGAGGTGGTGCAGGGGAAAGCAGCGGGGGGCAGGGGGGGGGGTTAATAATAAATAAATAAACCTATCCTGATGCTGCTTCTGCCACCTTGCGCCTTGGTGCTCCTCTGATTCCTGGTCCCAGCAGTCCCTGGAACAGCATCAGAGACTGTCTGTGCAATCCTGGCACTGCTCTCATTTAGGATGAGAGTAGCGGAGGGATTGGTCTGAGCTAGCTTGCAATACACATCACTCGCCCCATCTGCCATGGCCCAGCCCACTCGTCATGCAGTTTTGACACTATACTCACATATGCTGTTGTCAGGATTTATGTGGGGTCACAGGAAATGGAGCGTGGACCTCTTCTAGACTGCGGCAAGCATGCTCAGAGGTTAGCCATGCCCCCTCCATATTGGAATTCTCCAACCCATACTTGCAATGTTAAAAATGCACTTCCCAGTGTAAATCCCAGAAAGCAACATGCCTTTGAGTAAAAACATATTGGAATAGTACATTTTCGCCATCTTTGTGAAGTCCTAAAATCAGGCATATTGCTATCAGCATAACATAGGCAACTGCGGACCTGTTGGTGGGAGAACTTAAATAAATGAACTCAGCTCCATTGTGATGATTTTATTGCACTAGGGAAAATAGCATCCGTTCAGTCACTCTGCCCACCCGTAAGAAAATGTTCATTCAGTAATTGCAATTTGGAGCCCTTTGCGGTCTCTTACGGAGGCACCTTAGTGCAACTGCCTGCAGTGACCCTAATTTAGTAGTAGGCCTGGCACCACCCCTGCTTAGATTAATCTTTTGAATACCTGTGGAATGGTTGAATGTCAGGGGTCACACAGTACATTTTGCTGGGGTCCACGTCCTTTTGCGTTACATCCAGTAGCAGCTGCTACTAAGCACAGGTGGTGGGCAGAGGGATGAATAATAAAAATAAAAATACACTAATTTTCCTGTATACTGTCGGGTGCTGCTCCAGCTCCTCCGCACCAACAGGAAGCTCCAGCCTCCCAGAAGCCACTGTCCAATCACAACGCTGCCTTAAACAGTGTTGTGATCATAACGCTGCCTTAAGCAACGCTGTGATTGGTCTGAGCACTGTGGTTCGGCGCTCAGACAGGGGCCTGGGGTCTTTGTATGTTCCTTACCAGGCTGTGTAGAGCAGCCTGATGGGGAAGATGCAAGTGCACATAACGGTTTGACCGGCTCTCTGGGGGACGGTCAAACCACCATGAACACTTTAGAGTTTGCTCCACCTGCCCCATCCCGCATCCAAGCAGGAAGGAAAACGAAAACAATAATAACATTAGTTATTATCATTTTTTTTTTACTTTCAGCAGTGGGGTGATACTCCTCCGCCTTAGCAGGGGAGCCACCACTGTGACTCATCTCCCTTCAGGCCTTACTCTTATCATTAACGAATCAAGGCACCCAGTGAATGCTTAAATGGGAACAAAAATTTCCCAAACACCCACAAATCGAGTGAGGGAAGGGTAGAAGTTGAAAGGGGTGAAGTCATGAGCGAGATGGCACAGGGCCGGCTCTAGGGCGATCGGTGCCACCGCATCGGGTGCTAACCTGCGGTGGGGGCGTAATTTTTGCAAGTAAATTATCAGTTTCAATGCACCTGCTGCCGCGTTCCTGGCCTCCACCCATTTTCTGGCATCAATTAAAATGTCAAGATAACTCTGGCGATTAATCATCTTCCTGGAAAGAGATTGGAGGTTTGTCCAGTGAAAGTTTTGACTCATCCTAAGGGAGCACGGAGGGATAAAATGCCTGCTGCTAAGAACGTGTACCATGCAGAAAACAGAGTGCATATAATGTAAATAGGTTGGTGGGTTACTGATTCTGTAAGAGAGCTCCTTTTTTTAACTTGTCGTTTATAAGTCAACACCCTAATATAGAACATTGAGCTATTAACTGTCATCAAAGAGCTGAATGCAAACTGCAAGGTATATGTTAGAGCTATATTTTTTTTTTTGCCCAGTCTTTCATTATCCTAATCTTGCCAAAAGGGTTCATTTGTCTAGAAAAAAATCTTATTATTAAAGAGTACCCCTAACAATGATGTAATGTTTTAAATTCCGAATGTGTGCTTTTCCAGAATAAGGATTCTTACACTATATTGCCTACCAGTATCGATGACATGTTACTCCTACTCTACACCTTGTAGTCCTGTCTGATGTAACATTTCCTATACACTGATTTACACGCATATTATAGCTTCTGTGCAATGTGTGTGATGTAAAGTGCTCTGACAACTCAAATCAAATCAAATCAAACAAGCTTTATTCGACGATTGTCATAAAAGCGAACTGTACATATAAATACGAAATGTTATAAAATTATACATATTTACATTTAAAAATCACGAGTCCATTACACATTTAGAATCGAATTATTGTACATTAGATAGCAGATTTAAATGTGGCACCATGAATACATATTAATCTGTTAGCATTCTACTTCTAATGGTCCAGGCCCAGCCCAAGAATTTTGCCACAGCTATATAAACTGTCATATCTGTACAGGAACGAATTATTCTGACTGCCACCGACCCCCTGTCAGTGCCCATTAACCTGCACATCATTGGCCGAAGCCATATTCTCCGGAGCGCCACGTACTCAGGGCTCTGACAACTCACATTAGTCTGAATGGTGCTATAAAACTAAATGAATCTGAGAGACAGTGGCTATGGAGACCTGAGGGGCACTGCTAAAGGGTGCTAGTGAAGGAAACCGTGGCAGAGATGGTTTGGGGGGGGGGGGGGGGGGGGGCAACAAACATTGTCGCACAGGGCACCACCAGTGTGAAAGCCGGACCAGGAGTGGCATCACAGGGTGCAGAATCAGTCAGTCTATAGTTTGCTAGGACATAGATACTAATCATACAAACTGATATACGAGTTATTAATTGTATTCATTGTAAATGGGAATAGTTACAGTCATTGCACAGTACTTCTCATGTGTAGACTATTTCTTGTTTGTAATCAAATGTGTGTACTTGTCGTTTCCCACGTTCTGGAAGGGCGTGGTTGGATTCTGGAGCAGGAGCACGGCGCATGCCCTGTGCTTGGGATCTGATTGGACGTTCCTGGTTTTGAGTCACTTAGCTTGTGAATAAACCAGTTTACCTTACCTGCTGCTCTCTGGAGACGTTTGTCACACAGGCGTTGCACATGAATAAAATAAGAAGGACAATTTGAGCGTAAAACTGTTTTTCTCTATTTAATTTGTCACAAACAAATTGCATTTTACGATAGCTCAGGGGTACAAGAAACCTACTGCAGAAACCAATGTGCATCAGTCTACACCAGTGCGATAGCTCGGGTGTTTAATGGACATAATGGAGAGAGCGTTGTGTTCTCCTTGCCAAACAAGTGTGAATCCCATAATTATTTACAGGGTTACTTTTCCTAGTGCAGATTCAGAAAAGGTATGATAGCTTACAGGGTTAATGCGGTTACTGCAGAGATCTTGTGTAATGTTTAGGTGGAAAGTTGCAGAATACCTCTGGGAGTTGGGCACCCTCTGAAAAAAAATGTGCATAGACCCTGCAATGCAACTCAAGTGTTCATAGTTCTAAGATTATTGAAATGTGGTCTTTAGGGTGGTAGTGATATTTAATATTAATTTTCAGTTCTGTTTATAATGTTGCCCCATGGTTCAACCGATAGAATGCGTGCTGCAGGCACATTCAAGGGTCTGTAGGTCACAATTTTGAAGGGGTTCCATCCCTCTGCTGTGAAGCAGGTGTTACTATGAGCCCAAAAATAGGGTAAGACTGACACCTCTTATTTGCAGTAACAAGTGTGCTTTTCATTGAAAAAAAGAACTTATCAAACCGGTTTGCCTTCTGGCCATATAATATGACTTCATATGGTGTCTTTGTTCCCCTGATGGGCTGTACCGCCCGGAAGAGGTGTGAAATCCCAGCTGTGTCCCTGTGTTTTCTACTGCTAAAACGGCGATAATTTTAACGCGCTGCTTGATAATATGCCCCAAAGAGATTGGTGATTGTCCATGATGTCGGGCCTTTTTCAGCCAAGCAGTACATGAGAGGGAAGCAACTTCCTCATCTACACACTGTAAGCTGCCCCTTCACACAACACACACACACGTCACTCATGGGCCCTGCTCAGTGTGTCCATGGGCAGTACTTTCCGCTGGGACTTAGTTGAGTGGATTTCCTAGGACCAGTCTGGATCCATCCCAAGAACAGCTGCCACAACCAGAATATACAAATTGATGGAAGGAATGCGAGAAATAAAGTCTCCACTGGCAGTCACTCGGACCACAAAAATTGTCCATCTTCTTTCACTCACAAAGCCACTCTACAGAGTGGCAGAGATGTATGCAAGATTTTCCTCCAACACTCTGTCGTTTGCTGCAATAGACACCCTAAGAATGATGGGTATGCCCAGACATGCTCATTGTGTCACAGGAGTATGTACCGCATTAGCGAGGCAAAAATGAACCACAGGCAATAACCAGTCGGTGGTTGCTTGTGTTCCTGTCAGGAGGAGGCCTAGCCTAACAGTTTGGACTGGATTGCTGCTTTGAGAGCAGGACAAAGGCAAAAACAATGGACTGGAATGTGGTCCCGAGTGATTGCCAGTGGCTGAGATTACTTCAAACATTCCTTCAATCATCTTATTGTTTGTTACAATAGTCATAAGGCCAGTAATGCCGCAAGCCTGGCAGTGTTTTGAGTTGGGTGCATTACGATGCTTGCCCGGAAATCTCTGACGCTACCCTCCCCAACAATATGAACGATAGTACACCACTGCACTGAACTATTGGCATTGCCAATGCTTTTTTGGCAATTATTCATCAAATGGCTGCAAGTGCCTCACCAGGCATGCAAATGGCTGCATCATGGCGCATGCGCCAAAAATCAAGATGCATGGCCCACTATCTTGGAATGGGTTTTCTATTGAAGAAAAACCATTCCAAGATAGGTGCTGATGCATGCACATTTGTCCTAATGCATGTATGCACTTGTGTCACGCCACAAGTACACGCATGAAGCCATTCCAAGAAGGCTGATGCTGCATGTACATACATGTACCGTGACACGTGTGCATTGAGAATATGCGCAAGCCAGAAAATGCCTGTCATCGCAACTAGCGTAAGACCAAGAAAATGCGTGTAACTTAAGCTTACAAGTCACAGCACAGATCATAACTTGTACCTCGGCGAGAATGGCAATGCACAGAAAGTGAACATCAATATTTTCAGAGCAGTCCCCTGGGCCCTGCAGCATCCACATGCTGTGGTTGAGCACTTTGATTTGAAACGGCCAAGCTTCATTTGCTTTCCTCTACAATAGCAACCCTGTGATTCATTGCAGAGCGGCTCCTGCTAGGCCCACTCCACTCTGCAGGAGACAAATAAGAATTGATTGGTCCACAGCATCCAAAGATGTATACTGATGCAGAATCAGCCAAATGGGCCTCCCTTCACCATGCTAGAAAGGATGCCCATATTTCACGCAAGGCTCTTTCAGGCTTTGCACCGGGGCGAAAATACACTAACAATCATCTAAAACATGACCTCCATTCAAAAACTGCCTTCGTTGATTGATCACACACATTCAGGTATTTTCGCTGGAAACGGGGCATTAGAAATCCCCTCAAAATTAGTTGCGTCATTGATGCCGTTGGATGGTTACTTAAAAGGGTAGTGAACCCCACCTGTTTCAAAACAACAGCCTATTAGGGGTTCCAATGAAGTCTAACCACATGCTCTAAAGATTTTTGCAGTCCGTGGTTTCACTGTACAGTAAGAGGCCTTAAATAGGCTTAGAAGTGTGTCCTGATATTGTGCCAAATCTAATATACATTATTTATTTAGATATATTGGTGACGTGCTACATACCACCGTGCAGCAGCCAGGAAGCGCTTTGAGAGAGGGGTTCCTGAATAAAGCTCGGTGATAAACTGGCCCTAAATAATGACGTAGGAATCAGCCAAACTCCACTTAAAGGTGATAATCCTCGAGCAGTGCCCACCTCCTTATGTATGGATGATCAATCCCCCAGCCTGTGAGTGAAAAACCTAAAATAATTCACCATTAGGCTTGGAAACCTGGGATCGAAGGGCCCACAGGGGTAACAGTCAGTAGGTAGCTTTAATAGCTGACGAAGTGGGTTCAGGCCGTAGACCAGCACGATGAGGTGTTTTCAAGCGCCTTCTTGATATGGCCTGATTTGCTGAGTCCCCTCCCTGGACGTGGCCAATAACCGATTGTCCCCTCCCTCAGAGTACATCAATAATCAGATCCAAACCATTTCTTTGGATTAGGGGTCAGTAACCCAGGCCGTATTTATTACAGATTAATAAAACACATTATTAAATCATAATCGTTTTATACGCAGAAAACCCAAAACATATCCATTTACATTTCAAAATTACAGAATTTGATACAACTGAATGGCTGACTAATACAAAGCCATACCTAACCTAGACTGGAATCTGTACAATTATTGTTTTCTGCATATCCTGAATGAGCCTACGTGCAAGGTCATGATTGTTCCCAAGTAGTTACCAGGTCACCCCTTTACCGCAGTGACCTTGCACAAGAGGCCCCGGTCCCCACTTGATGACGTGGGTGCAGCCTCCATGCCCTTTCCTTGCACCTCCCAGGGGCTGATGTTGTGCCAGGTTGTTGCCCAATACGTCTGCGCCGGGATTGGCCAAGCGGCCTACCGGAAGCGGGACTTCCTACCCCGTGCCCTTCAGTTTACTGGCCATAACTGCCCCCTGGAGTGTGATGAGGGACCACTGCCCCCTCCCCCAGGCGTCCCCGGTAAATCGTGGGATGCCTACTAATAGAAGTAATTATTTTCTAGCAACCATGACCTTACTGCAGACTACGTATACTCAGATACATAAGCACGACAGATTGATATTTCATGGGGAAAAAGGTACATGTAAACATTCCTAGCGCTTTATTACATGACATTACAAGCGACAATGTAAAGCAGGGAAAGGGGGGCTGTCCCAGTGATCCCAGCAGGGCCGCTAATACCTTTTCTAGAGCCGGTAGTCCTGGCCATTCCTACCCCATGCGCTCCTTTGTCAATTTCAATACCTGTGCCTGTGGCCCCTTTGCCACCGGGCCCTGAGGCACCAGTGCCGATAGTAATCCCTATTGTCCCTGTCATCCCGGGTCCTGAGGCACCAATGCCAGCACAGCCTTAACTTGCATTGGCTCCAAACATAGCGCTAGGGCAGCAGGACATGGTGCCCAACCTAGCAGCATTGCTGCCATGGCTAGCAAAGGCTGGGGCAGTGATTCCAGGTACAGGTAGCGGGGTCCTGTCAGCAGACGGCAATGCGCTAATGGAGGCGAGGAATTTGATAATGCGAGTTGAGAAGGCAACACAGGTGGTACCACCACCAGTTGAGGTTCTTGTTAAAGCAAAAGGGAACACCACTGTTGATTTTGGAGGCCCCAGGGAAGACTGCTGAAGGACCTGACGACGCCAAGATGTAAGCAGGCACATCTACAGGTACAGCACAATTGTTGCCAATGTTAGGTCTGGGGGATGTGCGCTCCAACAGAGATCGTTTGGCTAGGCACATTGCACAAAATGTGAAAGAGCAAATTTGGAAGGGCGAATATGTAGACATAATTTCCTTGTTGGTAGACAAGGATAAAAAGGAAGAGGCCAAGAAGGCTAGGGAGTGAGCCCACCCACGGGATTGGGCCAATTGGCCAACTAGAAAGAAGTTTGATTAGACACTGATTAATTGGATAAAGACATTTGGGTATTGCCATGCGGTAATAATAGAGAACTTCCCAGGACTAAGCACAGAGTTGGTATGTTACCACAACAGGATTACATGTGCTCATGATGAGTCTGGTGGGATGTGCTGGAAGGAATATGATTAGGCTTTTAGAAGGGTAAAAGCATCTGACCTAGCTCTCACATGGGATCAGGTGGATATAATTTTATAGTTACGACACATGAATTACCAGGGCAAGGATGCACCTAAGTTGCAGTCCTTTTGGCCAGTTACACCCCACACCAGGTGGGGGGGGGGGGGGGGGGTAGGGCAGCAAAAGGGAGCATGCTGGGATTTTAATAGAAAAACATACACCAAACCCAGTGGTTCCTATAAGTTCAAACACGCCTGCTCATTCTGCGGACTCTCATCACACCTAGACTCTAGGTGTCATAAAAATCAAAAGACAGGGGAACAAATAAGCAGGAATGAGGTCTAGTTGTTTCCAAAAGTACACTCATCTATTGATTTTATGTCCCTGGTTCCCTGGCTGAATAAATATTCATGCCCTAGCACAGTGAGGTAATATAAATTTTGTGATCAATTGTGTCCCCTATCTTAGACCCCAACGACTCCGTGTACACGCTACAAGTACATGTATGTTCCCTCCCCTTCAAGCTATGAAGACGCAAATACATTTGCGTCCAACGTTAACATGTCCTCTTTCAGATCCACCATGAATGGGTCAAATAGTCCGTTCCTAAATATGCCATGCCAACGTCTTTATGTAATGTGTTTTACACGTTTTTCAGCTCTGGCGAAGTAGGCCATGAATTTCTGCCATCGAGCCTTTTCCTCCCTTCTTACTCTGAATCTCAAACCTGGGCTTTGCATCTGTACCCGTGACCTCTGCCTCACTCCCTGTGTGGCTAACGGTGCTTGGCTCAGCCTGTTGCCTGCCAAGACTGTATTCAACCTTCGAATTATCTGCTCCACTCCTCAAAAATACATTCCTGCCTAGTAGTTTCATGTCAACATCCTTCCAGCTGCAGAGCAAAGGGCTTGGCCTCACTGTCTCTATGCAAGTAATTCATGCCTCTGTTTCCATGGTAGGCCCATGCCCTCCCTCGCACCCCTCGCATCTCATGCAGACACGTAGACGCTCATACACGCACTCACAGTCAGTATAGAATAGCCTCTTGTCCGAGAGACCTTTTCCTTCCAGATAATACAGTTCGTTAAACATGAGATATTAGATACGATTTGGGATCAGGTTGATCTGACATCCAGACATCTGTCTCCACTTGAGGGCTAAATGTCAAGTTCCCCTTCACCCCTCAAGTTACACGTACATTACACGTCATACTGCTGCGCGCGCATCTCTGCCATGTATTTTTGCTGACACTGCCGGATTCACTCATGGATCCGCCTACTTGTGACATCATGTTAAATGACGTTCTTGTTCACGCCTTCGTGCACGCCTATTGTAACGCCTTTTGTATTACGTACATGTACTCTTATCTCTCTTCTCAGCTGTTACGCCTCCTGCATATGCCTTTACTGTAATGCATTGACTATATATATGAATGCCTGTCAATAATGTATTGTCGCATACTTGCATACCCGCATATTACCATTGACTCTGTCAGTCTGTCCCTTCCCGAACCTATGTGGTGACGGAACGGTATGCCACCTTGGCTCGAGCCAATATGCTAATCACCCAATTCCTTTTATAGGAATAAAACCCTTTTTGAGAAACCTCAAATATCACGGATTTTGCCTCTTATTTATTATGAGTTATTCTTATTGATTTTACCGCATAGAAATTCAGTACCAGGTAATTAATTTTACCACATAATTGGCGCCCGAATAGGGACCCCTCCCCCCTATCACGCGCCGGAGGTGCTTTGCAGGCTTAGTCCCCTGCCACAGCCGGACGGAAACTACGCGTACCCACAGGATTTCCTGTATCTCCCTCAGGCCAACGGAGGTGACTGAGGCCGCGATCGACACCCAGACGAGGCGGTGAGAAGTGCGGAGGATCCCGACCAGAGCCTAGCTGAGAGAGCAAGATCCGAGGTATACGGAGGCCCACCAGGTTCCGAAGTTCCGAAGTATCTGCGTCACGAGTCGAGTCCGAATCCAGTCCGAATCCAGTCGAGTCCAGTCCAGGGTTTCCGAGGCCTTCTGTTTCCGTGCTTCCCGGTGAGTACCGTTGCTGGGGACGCATCTAGACGTGCGCATTAGTTTGTGCCGGTCAAGACAGGTTTGGGTACACAGACCTGGTCTGCACTGTTTTAGACAGTGTATCTGTACTGTTTAGCAGTATATTCAGTCTGCACTGTGGAGCAGTGTATCTAGTATTATGCAGTTAGCAAGTTACATTCTAATTGTGATTGTTCATCTCAAAATGTTTTAATGTGTCTCAAAATGTCGTGGTATGAGTGATTGTTCGATCGTCATTATTGTGATTATTGTGTTCATTGTATCCATATCTGAGTAAGCACTAAGTAGCCAGATTTTCAAGATGCCGTTGTTCTCCAAATTAAGACAGATAAAGACTAGAAAAGGGGTACTCGAGGAAGCTGTTCCCATCCCACCTAGGGACACTCCAGGGTACTTTATGTACCACAAGCACGGCTTAGATGCCGTTCTATTTCTCGATTTATGGGTGGACTACACTAAAGACCTGGCAGAGAATCAGAGGTGGCCCGCTGCAGGGACATGGGATTCAGAGTGTATTATAAGAGTAGAAGAAGCATTACGAAAAAAAGAAAGCCAGACAGTCACAGAAAGATGCCATCGAATTATGGCGTAAAGAATCGCATAGGCGTACAGAAAAAGCACTTAGAAAGGAAGAGAAAAGGAAAGAGGATTCAGACAAGGCCCAAGAAAACGTATTAGTTGAGGAAGGTATCCGAGTAAAAATAGAACAAGTAGACAGACAACTAAACACCCTTAGGAATGGTATGTATCCTCTCCTGGCCGAAGGTTTACCTAAAGCCACTCCTGAGGTACCAAAAGATCTACCACCTCCCATGCTCCCGACTAAAACGCATCCCAAAACCGCGAAGGATATTTTCCTTTCTTCCTATTTGGATGATGTAGCACCCGCATACGCTAATACCGCACCGCCGCGCACACCCCCTCCTGGCGGCGCCCGACCCCGAGACAATCAGCTCCTACCCCCGCGACAAGCTACTCCTCCACCTCTTCCTCCCGTTCCGAATGTCCCTCCTGGTCTTCCTCCCGTTCTTCCAGCTCTTCCCGCACCCATTCCTCCCACTTTACACCCGAACAACCCCTTCGGAGGCAGTGCCTCAGGGGGCACGTCCGGAGGAGCGATAGGTTTCCAGACACCTCCACAGGTACATAGATTGACTTACAGGGATCTAGCACAACAGCGTACACCTCGATCAGCCGATTTTGATATAATAAAAGACCGTCTCGGGGATTGTAGATATGATCCAGTACCCGGTAGAAATGATGAAAGATTAATACTAGCATCAGTACGACTAAGACGAGTCACCAACTTTTTGTTGACCCTACCCGGAATGGTCGAAGATCTAGACAGAATATATCATTTTGTCCAAACAGGGCAGGGACCTGAAAGTATTAAGGAAGCCATGGCTCACCAGAAAGTTGACATTCAAGCCAAGATATTACGGTTTTTTATAAACTGCTTAATAAGAGAACAAGATAGGCCGGGGATGGACCCGGAGGAAATGAAAGCACTTCACAGATGGGGTCAGAATATAGCAGATGGGAACCATGATAAACAAAATTGTATAAAAAACATGTATCAAAGAATAAGAAGCGTAGTAATAAAAATACATGAAACAAGACCGATAGAACCAGAAAATGAATCAGACAAGTTTGAGTCCTCAGAAGAGGAGCCATCAGAAGAAGCTACAGGACAAACACAATTACCAGTTAGAGAAACGATAGCATATGTAGGTAAAGGAAGACCCTTTAATAATTCAATGCGTCCAGTGCGTCCAGAAAGTAAAAGAATTTTCCAAGAAGCCATGTGTAATCCAAGAACTCCTGAACACTTATTTCAGGCTACTGATAACAGACTTCGAGAACGAATGGGGTACCATGTACTAGATTCTATGGATGAACAAGAATTAGCGAGGTCAGCAGTACAATGGGCTGACAGTCCCGAGAAATATAGTGATGATGCGTTAGCACACACATTTTTGAACATGACACCAAGTGAGCAGCGTTTAGCTGGTACATACATGATACAACACCTACTTTTATTGTATAGGAGCCAACATTCCGACCCAGGCCCCCTGCCTGATATATTAGCAGAACTACTCATGAATAAATGGAGAGGTCTAGGTACCGATCTAATTAAAGTAATTCTAGAACAGAGGCACAGATATAGTGCCTTCCTATGTCCACAATCTGATTCAGCACACTCCATGGAAAGAAAAATGTATTACCTGGATAGACAGAATCCGTTGCGAGAAGTGCACCCAGTTCAGAATGCCGACAATACACTTAGACGTGTGTTTGTGTTCACACCCATAACCAAAATAGAATTATTGGAAATGAAAAAACTAGTACCTAGCCATGATAAAGATCCCGCAGGTTTCCACCGTGAATTAAAAGACATGTTACTCATGGGTGACTATACTTATCCTGACATTATGAAGATATTGAAAGTGCTACTGCCTCCTGGTATTTATGAGAAACTTAAAGAAAAAGAATGGGAAGTGGGAAATGCAAAGATTGATTGGACTGCATTAGAAAATGAAGAAAATACTAGAATTCCAGGCCAAGGGCTCGGGGATAAGGTTAAAGCATTACCAGGATTGTTAGTGCAAGTGTTGCCACGTTTATTAAGTACGAAAAAGGAAGATTGGGGTGCAATTTCAGCTTGTAAACAGAAACCCGATGAAGACACTAGTGATTTTTATACTCGATTTGAGAAATGTTTTGGTATTAATAGCGGCCTGAAACCTAGTAGCGAGTCCTATCCACACCTTTTTGTAACAAAATTAGTCGAGAATTCACTGCCCCTGGTTAAGAACAGAGTACTGAAAGTTGAAAGCACTTGGCAAGCTAACACCCCTTCACAAATGTTACAAATGTTACAGTACCACCAGAATAGAATTAGAGAAGAACAAGAACATGAACAAAGACGTATGAAAGACACGAAAATGAAAATGTTAGTTGCCCAGTCAGTTCCTGCTGATGGTCACAAAAAGGGTGCAACCCAGCCTAGTAATTCGACGGCTCCTGTTAAAGGGACATGTAACTATTGTAAACAGCCAGGTCATTATGTAAACGATTGTGCAGTTCTGAAACACAATATCTCCACGGGTAAGACCAAGGAGAGACCGCGCGTACCTAGACAAGATCAGGCCCAGCAACAAGCACCACAGAATATACAACATATTCCGCCTATGCCAGCTCCATCACAAACTGTAGCAGTGCCACAGCAACAGCCTATTACTGCAACACAGAACACGACACAACAGATGTACCAGTATGCACAGAATGACTACCCTGATTACCAGCGGTACACATGAAACAGCCTAGAGAGGGAGTTTGGCTTGCCCCTTATTGAAGTTCCCGTAGATCAAGAGGGTCCTTATGTACACAGTCAAGTGTTAGGAAAAGACAGAAAGTTTTTAATTGACACAGGGGCAAGCAGGACCACGATCAGTCACAATGAGGTTCCAGGGGCACCCCTCTCAGGCTCACAGAATGTTTCCCTTGGATTTTCAGGAAAGCCCATTATTAATGAAGTATCACAGCCACTTCCACTTGCAGTTGGTCCTCTGACACGGACTACTGATTTATTGCTTACAAAATCATGTCCAGAAAACCTATTAGGTATAAAGACACTGAAAGCTCTAGGAGCTATAATATGCTGTTCTCCGGAAGGAGTACGATTATTCTTGCGAGATTTTAAAGGCCATTATGTATTAAGAGACATGGATCCCCGGTTACAGAGTGTACCTGCACACTTGTGGGCGAAAGGCCCCACTGATGTAGGTTGTATGCACATTACACCATATCGAGTCACACTCAAAGCAGGAGTGGTATTACCACGAATTCGACAATACAAGTTACCTCCAGATGCTGTAGTGGCTTTGCTGAGAATCATTGACAAGCTCATTGCACAAGGAGTGGTCGTGGAAACCGACTCCAATGTATGTAATTCTCCTATCATCCCAGTTCTTAAACGAACTGATCCAAATGCACCACCTGTTTATCGATTAGTTATTGATTTGCGCGAATGGAATAAATGCATTGTACCACAGTATCCTGTGGTTCCGGATATCTCATCATTACTGACAGCTATTGATTCAGAAGCAACGTTCTTTACTGTAATTGACCTTAAGAACGCCTTCTTTAGCGTCCCAATCGATCCAGAAAGCCAATACTTGTTCGGATTCAGTTTAAATGGACGAAGTTTCAAATTTTCACGCGCACCTCAAGGATTCACAGAAAGCCCCAGCATCTATAGCCAAGCACTGAAAAGACAACTTGACAGTATCCACATGCCTGTTAACACCGCCCTACTCCAGTATGTCGATGATCTACTGATCACCGCACGAAGCGAACCCGAATGTGAAAAAGCATCACTGACGGTTTTAAATTTCCTGGCTGACAAGGGGCACAAGGTTTCCCCTTCAAAGCTGCAATTCTGTGTTCAGCAAGTTGTGTACCTGGGTCACTTGCTGTCCAAAGTGGGGAGACAGCTCACACCAGATCGCATCCAGTTAATTGTAAACATGTCACCACCGAAAACACAAAAGGAGGTGCGGGCTTTCATAGGCCTCACCTCGTACTGCAGACAATGGATTCCCCAATATGCATTTCTAGCAAAGCCACTCATCCAGTTGACAACTCAGGAGGCAGCGACATCGACTGTCCTCCCTTGGACTCAGGAACATACACAAGCTTTTGAAGATCTAAAGAAAGCCTTATGTCAAGCACCAGTTTTAGCAACACCATGTTACAGTAAGCCCTTTACACTTTTTGTTACAGAACGTGAAGGTACTGCCTTGTCAGTCCTCACTCAGGAACAAGCAGGTTCACACAAACCGTGTGCTTACTTTTCTAGCACATTAGATCCAGTAGCCCAAGCTTTACCTGCATGTTTGAAATCAGTCGCAGCGACAGCTTTAGCAATCAGACAGAGCGATTCCATAGTATTAGGACATCAATTGACAATACAAGTTCCACATTCCGTGGAAGTTCTTTTAAACCGTACACAGACCCAACACTTGACCATAGCAAGACTGACAGGTTATGAATTGACATTGTTTCAACCACACATAGAAATCAGACGCTGTAGCACATTGAATCCTGCCACACTATTGCCATTAAGCGGTGTAGACCCACTGAAGCATGATTGTATTGAAGTCATTACTATTACGACGAAACCCAGACAAGACTTGACAGATGTCCCATTACCAGACCCAGATCTGACACTTTATGTGGATGGTTCATGTATGAGAACAGGTACAGGAGAATTAGTGGCAGCCTACGCAGTCACGAAGGACACCGAAGTTATAGAAACAAATTGTATCGACACCCTGTCAGCTCAAGCAGCAGAGTTCATCGCTCTGACACAAGCCTGTATTCAAGCCAAAAATAAGAGAGTTAACATATACACTGATTCACGTTATGCATTCGGAGTCGTTCACGATTTCGGAGTCCTTTGGCGAGAGAGAGGTTACTTAACTTCTCACGGTGCCAACATTCAACACGGTCCCCTCATTCAAGCCTTGTTAGATGCAATACATCTACCTACTGCGATATCTATTATGAAGTGTAAGGCACATACAAAGGTTACCGATACGATCTCCCAGGGTAACGACCTGGCAGACCGAACAGCTAAGCAAACTGCCCAGAATAGAATGCATGCAACTGACTCGACAAAGACAATAGTTCCGACACCATCACACTGCATGACAGTCAAGGATCCCGCAAATGATGTAATTGACATACAGACACATGCCACACCAGATGAAATAAAGAAGTGGACTGAACTAGGAGGGATCCAAACAGATCAGGGATGGATGACGAAGGGAAAATCTACATGGTTTCTCCCCGACTCTATGGTTCAAGTAATCATTAACACAGTACATAGTCCAGCACACCTAGGAGAGAAGGCAATGCTAGATAGCATTCAACACATATGGTACAATAAGAACTTACGATCAGCAGCGAAACAGAAAGTGCGTACTTGCATGATTTGTTGTCAGTTCAATCCAGGTAAAAGCATCCCTGTAGAGAAAGGTGGATTTCAGCCTCCCGATTACCCTTTTGAAGTCCTCCAGATGGATTATATCCAGATGGAACGTTGCCGAGGATTCAAGTATGTCCTCGTAGTCGTATGTGCACTTTCCCGATGGACAGAAGCATATCCAGTCCCAGATTACACTGCTCCGACCACAGCCAAGCAGCTGGTTCGCGAGTTTTTCCCACGGTATGGTTTGCCCCGTATCGTGTACTCAGATAACGGTCAGCCATTCTCATCCGAGCTTGTGAAGCACATAACACTCCTGTTAGGGTATCAGTGGAAGTTCCACTGTGTCCGGCATCCCGAGGCAGCAGGTCTGGTGGAGCGCCATAATCAGACTCTAAAGATCCGACTTTCAAAAATATGTAGAGAGAAAGGCGTTGACTGGATAGTAGCCTTACCAGTTGCCCTCTTCTATATGAGGATGGTTGCGCACTCTCGAACCGGGCTATCCCCGTATGAAGTGGTCTTCGGTAGGCCACCAAATATGTGGGGGACGCCTATACCTCGTAAAATCACAGATGTTGATTGTGTCATGCTGACAGATTACCTTGCCTCCTTGATGTCTGCACTACAATCTTGTCGTTCACAGGTAGCTGCAGCCTTTCCCGACAACACTGAGGTGAAGCCCCATGAAGTGGTCTTTGGCGATTTTGTGTTCGTGAGGAATTTTGACCGGAGAAGTCCACTGGAGCCCCGCTGGCAGACCCCGAAGTTGGTTCTTCTGACGACAAGGACGGCTGTTAAATTGGAGGGCAGAAAAGGTTGGCTGCACTCGAGCCATATCAAAAAATTTCACGGACTTCCTTCGGACTTGGACTCTAAGCCCTGCCCTCCTCCACAAACTGACTCAAAACTCCCCCTGGTTGAGAAAACCGCCTCCGAAGAATATAGACTCAAGTTACGGTCTAGCAAGTCAGACAGTTTAATTGTTTAAGTCCTCCCCTAGGTGAATCGGTTAAATTAGTTTCTGACATGTATCCCCTAGACCGAGATAGAGAGAGAGATAGACAGAGACAACTCAAGAAACGTGCATATTGTAAATCACTTCGTAGTCACTGTATAGTGACATTACTGATTATGTTTTTCCTAAGCCTTCTTATTATTGCTGCTAGTATATTATTACATATGTATTACCCTATTTTCAAGCGTGCACAATCTGCTTACAATGTCACTGCCGAACATTCTTTTAGCGAATTACCTCCCCATGAACTGTCTTACAGACTTGCGCTGCGCAACAACACATTCATTAGTATGTTACACCACTCCCATCAGACTAACAATGCTACAAACTGCTGGATATGTGGCCGACTCCCTCCCTACCAGAAATACAAGGGAGTTCTGCCCCTTTTTCCTTACCCGTTCACTCACAATGGCTCCTGTGGGGCATGGTTTAGATTGATTAATTCCTTAGATTCTGACATTGCTGTTTACGATGGGAATTGGGTTTGGGGAAACCTGAACTTAGTTCTACTTAAAGTCTGTTACCCTGACAAGAAGGGACTTCCCACTAGAACAGGAACTGATCTAGAAAATGAAGTATATGGATTAGGAAATTACACAATTAACCTCATGATTCTTACTGTTGAATCCGAAGCCGCACCAGTATTACCTGCTATGTCAGTGTTACCAGTCAAAGGGGAATTATGTATCAGAAAGAATGGTTCCATACACTTAGGTCATAGTAAATGTACTACTGTGATCGAATTCAGTGATCAAGGCAAATCCACGTTTAAAGCTACACGTCACTCCTACTTTGTCTGTGGCCATATCGCATACATACGTTTGCCTCCAGACTGGGATGGTACCTATTACATTGCATTCCTTCTGCCACCTGTTTTCCTAGCTCCTCCTGATTATCACAGAAATACCAATCTAGTAAACAATAGACTCCGAAGAGATCTCCCGATTGTCGACTACACTGAAACGGCATGGGAGCAATACACAGACTTCAATAAAGGTTTCTTCCCCTACTTAGGTGCTGTTTTTAATAGTAAACTGATACGCAAATTAACTAGAACTCTCGAAGCAGTAGTGAATGAAACTACCTCCGCTCTAGGTAACTTAACAGAAGAGCAGTCCGCCATGCGGGTTGTTGTTCTTCAAAATCGTCTC
The DNA here is from genome assembly GCF_964263255.1 of Lissotriton vulgaris. Classification (NCBI taxonomy): domain Eukaryota; kingdom Metazoa; phylum Chordata; class Amphibia; order Caudata; family Salamandridae; genus Lissotriton; species Lissotriton vulgaris. The sequence continues at coordinate 137,684,557 of NC_141698.1, read as the reverse complement.
GTCATTGACGTCATCCTAGCTGATAGGGGTGGAGCTTGTAAGGTCATCGGGTCAAGTTGCTGTGTTTTCATTCCAGAAAACGCGCCAACGGTATATAAAGCTATAACACGTCTCCATAAAATTGCAAGTCTGATACATCAGAATCCAGGCACCTGGACTTGGTCCGGTTGGTTCTGGACAACGTTGACCGCTTGGGGATGGAAGATCCTATCCTTCCTAGGCATTGGCCTTCTCATAGTTTTCAGTTGCTGCCTGTGTTTACAATGTGGACCGGCGATTTGCGGCTTGTGCGCCACATCATGTATTCCGCATCCAAATTCCCATTCAAAACGTCAAAAGAAGAAAGAAGAGCAAATGATGTTACATGAACAGATTGATCGATTCATGCAGATCGATATATCATGAAGGGTCCGTAGGGGACAAGGAGGGAATGAGGTAATATAAATTTTGTGATCAATTGTGTCCCCTATCTTAGACCCCAACGACTCCGTGTACACGCTACAAGTACATGTATGTTCCCTCCCCTTCAAGCTATGAAGACGCAAATACATTTGCGTCCAACGTTATCATGTCCTCTTTCAGATCCACCATGAATGGGTCAAATAGTCCGTTCCTAAATATGCCATGCCAACGTCTTTATGTAATGTGTTTTACACGTTTTTCAGCTCTGGCGAAGTAGGCCATGAATTTCTGCCATCGAGCCTTTTCCTGCCTTCTTACTCTGAATCTCAAACCTGGGCTGTGCATCTGTACCCGTGACCTCTGCCTCACTCCCTGTGTGGCTAACGGTGCTTGGCTCAGCCTGTTGCCTGCCAAGACTGTATTCAACCTTCGAATTATCTGCTCCACTCCTCAAAAATACATTCCTGCCTAGTAGTTTCATGTCAACATCCTTCCAGCTGCAGAGCAAAGGGCTTGGCCTCACTGTCTCTATGCAAGTAATTCATGCCTCTGTTTCCATGGTAGGCCCATGCCCTCCCTCGCACCCCTCGCATCTCATGCAGACACGTAGACGCTCATACACGCACTCACAGTCAGTATAGAATAGCCTCTTGTCCGAGAGACCTTTTCCTTCCAGATAATACAGTTCCTTAAACATGAGATATTAGATACGATTTGGGATTAGGTTGATCTGACATCCAGACATCTGTCTCCACTTGAGGGCTAAATGTCAAGTTCCCCTTCACCCCTCAAGTTACACGTACATTACACGTCATACTGCTGCGCGCGCATCTCTGCCATGTATTTTTGCTGACACTGCCGGATTCACTCATGGATCCGCCTACTTGTGACATCATGTTAAATGACGTTCTTGTTCACGCCTTCGTGCACGCCTATTGTAACGCCTTTTGTATTACGTACATGTACTCTTATCTCTCTTCTCAGCTGTTACGCCTCCTGCATATGCCTTTACTGTAATGCATTGACTATATATATGAATGCCTGTCAATAATGTATTGTCGCATACTTGCATACCCGCATATTACCATTGACTCTGTCAGTCTGTCCCTTCCCGAACCTATGTGGTGACGGAACGGTATGCCACCTTGGCTCGAGCCAATATGCTAATCACCCAATTCCTTTTATAGGAATAAAACCCTTTTTGAGAAACCTCAAATATCACGGATTTTGCCTCTTATTTATTATGAGTTATTCTTATTGATTTTACCGCATAGAAATTCAGTACCAGGTAATTAATTTTACCACAACAGCACAGATTTTGCTTGAAGGTTTTAGGGATGGTTTCCGTATCCCAGCCCCTGGGTACTCAGGGCTGTCTTACTGCAATCAGCAGTCAGTGAGAGATGACATATGTATTTCAAGAAAGAAGGTAGAAAAAGAACTGCATTTGGGGAGAGTGGCAGGCCCCTTTGACTCAATCCCTGTGAACAATTTTGTCTGTTCACCACTGGGTGTGGTTCCCAAGAAAGAACCAGAGGAATTCCGCCTCATCCATAATCTATCTGCCCCCAAGGGACTGTCATTGAATGAGGTCATTGATGGAACACTATTCTCCGTCAGGTATGCATCATTGGACCAGGTGATTGCCATGCTGCAATCGCTTGGCCCAGGCACTTTATTGGCAAAATCAGGCCTTGAATCTGCATTCCGATTATTACCTATGCACCCTTAAGATTCCCACCTACTGGGTTTTCAGTTGGAAGGGAAATTCTACATGGACATGTGCATGCCAATGGGCAGCTCTGTCTCTTGCTCTTACTTTGAAAAATTCAGCTCCTTTTTGGAATGGGTTTTTAGGCAGGTGTCAGAGCACCATTGGGTACTGCACTACCTAGATGATTTTTTGCTACTGGGTGCACCACAGTCACATGAGAGCAGCAAAGCATTGGACACATTCTGCACACTAATGAGGGAACTAGGGGTACCTCTGGCACAGGGTAAGACAGTTGGGGCCAACAACAAAAATCGAATTCCTGGGCATTGAACTGGACTCTGTCGAGGGAGTGTCACGATTATCTTTAAGCAAGGTGAATTATTTTTCACGGGCATTGGTGGACTGGTTACAAAAAGAAAAAGTCACTTTACATCAGTTACAAAAAAATTTGGGCATGCTGAACTTTGCCTAAAAAATTATTCCAATGGCCCACCTCTTTTTACGGTCCATTGCTCAGGCGATGGCAGGTTTAAACAAGCGTTTACAATACAACAGTCTCGCCTTTTCAAAAGTTAGAGCTATTGGCATTGTAAATGACTACATTTATGTGTTGGTTTTGAAAACAGATAAATAAATGGCATTGTCATTTACAATGCTATTAGCTTATTCTCTCGCAAATGCCACACACAAACACACAGAGCCCCACACAGAGCGCACCACACACAGAGCTCTACACACACACATAGCCCTACACACACACACACACACACACACACACACACACACAGAGCCACACACACACACACACAGAGCCAAACACACAGAGCCACACACAGCCACACACACACACACAGAGCCACACACACGCACACACACAGAGCCACACACACACAGAGCCATACACACACACGGAGCCACACACACACACAGAGCCACACACACACAGAGCCACACACACAGAGCCACACACACACAGAGCCACACACAGAGCCACATACATCCACGTTTAAAGCTACACGTCACTCCTACTTTGTCTGTGGCCATATCGCATACATACGTTTGCCTCCAGACTGGGATGGTACCTATTACATTGCATTCCTTCTGCCACCTGTTTTCCTAGCTCCTCCTGATTATCACAGAAATACCAATCTAGTAAACAATAGACTCCGAAGAGATCTCCCGATTGTCGACTACACTGAAACGGCATGGGAGCAATACACAGACTTCAATAAAGGTTTCTTCCCCTACTTAGATGCTGTTTTTAATAGTAAACTGATACGCAAATTAACTAGAACTCTCGAAGCAGTAGTGAATGAAACTACCTCCGCTCTAGGTAACTTAACAGAAGAGCAGTCCGCCATGCAGGTTGTTGTTCTTCAAAATCGTCTCGTCATTGACGTCATCCTAGCTGATAGGGGTGAAGCTTGTAAGGTCATCGGGTCAAGTTGCTGTGTTTTCATTCCAGAAAACGCGCCAACGGTATATAAAGCTATAACACGTCTCCATAAACTTGCAAGTCTGATACATCAGAATCCAGGCACCTGGACTTGGTCCGGTTGGTTCTGGACAACGTTGACCGCTTGGGGATGGAAGATCCTATCCTTCCTAGGCATTGGCCTTCTCATAGTTTTCAGTTGCTGCCTGTGTTTACAATGTGGACCGGCGATTTGCGGCTTGTGCGCCACATCATGTATTCCGCATCCAAATTCCCATTCAAAACGTCAAAAGAAGAAAGAAGAGCAAATGATGTTACATGAACAGATTGATCGATTCATGCAGATCGATATATCATGAAGGGTCCGTAGGGGACAAGGAGGGAATGAGGTAATATAAATTTTGTGATCAATTGTGTCCCCTATCTTAGACCCCAACGACTCCGTGTACACGCTACAAGTACATGTATGTTCCCTCCCCTTCAAGCTATGAAGACGCAAATACATTTGCGTCCAACGTTAACATGTCCTCTTTCAGATCCACCATGAATGGGTCAAATAGTCCGTTCCTAAATATGCCATGCCAACGTCTTTATGTAATGTGTTTTACACGTTTTTCAGCTCTGGCGAAGTAGGCCATGAATTTCTGCCATCGAGCCTTTTCCTGCCTTCTTACTCTGAATCTCAAACCTGGGCTTTGCATCTGTACCCGTGACCTCTGCCTCACTCCCTGTGTGGCTAACGGTGCTTGGCTCAGCCTGTTGCCTGCCAAGACTGTATTCAACCTTCGAATTATCTGCTCCACTCCTCAAAAATACATTCCTGCCTAGTAGTTTCATGTCAACATCCTTCCAGCTGCAGAGCAAAGGGCTTGGCCTCACTGTCTCTATGCAAGTAATTCATGCCTCTGTTTCCATGGTAGGCCCATGCCCTCCCTCGCACCCCTCGCATCTCATGCAGACACGTAGACGCTCATACACGCACTCACAGTCAGTATAGAATAGCCTCTTGTCCGAGAGACCTTTTCCTTCCAGATAATACAGTTCCTTAAACATGAGATATTAGATACGATTTGGGATTAGGTTGATCTGACATCCAGACATCTGTCTCCACTTGAGGGCTAAATGTCAAGTTCCCCTTCACCCCTCAAGTTACACGTACATTACACGTCATACTGCTGCGCGCGCATCTCTGCCATGTATTTTTGCTGACACTGCCGGATTCACTCATGGATCCGCCTACTTGTGACATCATGTTAAATGACGTTCTTGTTCACGCCTTCGTGCACGCCTATTGTAACGCCTTTTGTATTACGTACATGTACTCTTATCTCTCTTCTCAGCTGTTACGCCTCCTGCATATGCCTTTACTGTAATGCATTGACTATATATATGAATGCCTGTCAATAATGTATTGTCGCATACTTGCATACCCGCATATTACCATTGACTCTGTCAGTCTGTCCCTTCCCGAACCTATGTGGTGACGGAACGGTATGCCACCTTGGCTCGAGCCAATATGCTAATCACCCAATTCCTTTTATAGGAATAAAACCCTTTTTGAGAAACCTCAAATATCACGGATTTTGCCTCTTATTTATTATGAGTTATTCTTATTGATTTTACCGCATAGAAATTCAGTACCAGGTAATTAATTTTACCACAACAGCACAGATTTTGCTTGAAGGTTTTAGGGATGGTTTCCGTATCCCAGCCCCTGGGTACTCAGGGCTGTCTTACTGCAATCAGCAGTCAGTGAGAGATGACATATGTATTTCAAGAAAGAAGGTAGAAAAAGAACTGCATTTGGGGAGAGTGGCAGGCCCCTTTGACTCAATCCCTGTGAACAATTTTGTCTGTTCACCACTGGGGGTGGTTCCCAAGAAAGAACCAGAGGAATTCCGCCTCATCCATAATCTATCTGCCCCCAAGGGACTGTCATTGAATGAGGTCATTGATGGAACACTATTCTCCGTCAGGTATGCATCATTGGACCAGGTGATTGCCATGCTGCAATCGCTTGGCCCAGGCACTTTATTGGCAAAATCAGGCATTGAATCTGCATTCCGATTATTACCTATGCACCCTTAAGATTCCCACCTACTGGGTTTTCAGTTGGAAGGGAAATTCTACATGGACATGTGCATGCCAATGGGCAGCTCTGTCTCTTGCTCTTACTTTGAAAAATTCAGCTCCTTTTTGGAATGGGTTTTTAGGCAGGTGTCAGAGCACCATTGGGTACTGCACTACCTAGATGATTTTTTGCTACTGGGTGCACCACAGTCACACGAGAGCAGCAAAGCATTGGACACATTCTGCACACTAATGAGGGAACTAGGGGTACCTCTGGCACAGGGTAAGACAGTTGGGGCCAACAACAAAAATCGAATTCCTGGGCATTGAACTGGACTCTGTCGAGGGAGTGTCACGATTATCTTTAAGCAAGGTGAATTATTTTTCACGGGCATTGGTGGACTGGTTACAAAAAGAAAAAGTCACTTTACATCAGTTACAAAAAAATTTGGGCATGCTGAACTTTGCCTAAAAAATTATTCCAATGGCCCACCTCTTTTTACGGTCCATTGCTCAGGCGATGGCAGGTTTAAACAAGCGTTTACAATACAACAGTCTCGCCTTTTCAAAAGTTAGAGCTATTGGCATTGTAAATGACTACATTTATGTGTTGGTTTTGAAAACAGATAAATAAATGGCATTGTCATTTACAATGCTATTAGCTTATTCTCTCGCAAATGCCACACACAAACACACAGAGCCCCACACAGAGCACCCCACACACCACACACAGAGCTCTACACACACACATAGCCCTACACACACACACACACACACACACACACACACACACACACAGAGCCACACACACACACACACAGAGCCAAACACACAGAGCCACACACAGCCACACACACACACACAGAGCCACACACACGCACACACACAGAGCCACACACACACAGAGCCATACACACACACGGAGCCACACACACACACAGAGCCACACACACACAGAGCCACACACACAGAGCCACACACACACAGAGCCACACACAGAGCCACATACAGCCACACACACACACACAGACACACACATACACACACACGTGCACACACAGAGCCACACAGAGCCATACAGACACACAGACAGAGCCACACACACACACACACAGAGCCAAACACACACACAGAGACAGAGGTGGTACTCCAATAGTGGAGTATGTTAGTTATCAATCGGTGCTTTTTCAAGTCTGCATGGGTACCATGCATTGCTACCCGTGCTTTACAAATCACCATAAAACACCACGCAGTGTAAAAAACTCAAAAAAATCTGCACTGCCCCATATGCACTACACGTCATACCAGAGAGAATAAATACGTTCCGTGCCATGATCTAGGTTGTGCCACATGTCGAGCACCCTAAAATATGTGGCACATCATGCATATCTTAAAATGGCCAGTAAAAAGGGTGCAACACAACCTACATTAAACTATAGCATGCCCTGCACACCAAGTTGTGCCCAGCATTGTGACACATTATGCCATGCACACCCCACAGGGCACCATGTCCTGCATCCTGGACCGTGCCATACGGTCTTCCATGCATGGAGAGCAAGTCCCCAGGTTTCCATAGTTTAGTTCCCAAAAGTATGTAGGAAATCAACACGGTTTAGTTCCCCAAAGTATATAGGAATTCAACACGGTTTCTAACAAAGCCGTGGCAAAGATAGGGTCATGGCATGCAGTCAGCTGGGCAGACAGGGGTGCACGGCGGGTGGGCAATGATGAGGACACGCCGTGCAGAGGCGTTATTATCGCATTTTGGAGAAAGAACGGCTTCTTCGGTATAAGCATGTTTAATTTTTAGCCCTGTCCTTTACAGACTGGGCGTCACCGACTTCATGCTGTGGTAAAAGGTTCCTTATCTTCTTTATGGGGCCATCTGGTCCCATAAAGAAGATGTATGTATTGGCATTTATATAGCGCACTACCTACCCGTAGGGTCCCAAGGCGCTTCGACCGCTGCGAAACCCTTCCTGGCTTCCCTGAGAGATGGTCCCTTAATGGGTATCTCCAGGGTGAGACCAGGCATCCCCGGCGGTCTGGTGGGGCCGTTAGTGAAGATGAGGCAAGCTAATGCCCAGAGTTGCCGAGTGTGATCGCTGATCAGAGTGGGCACCGAGGCAAGAGAATTATCGAGTCCGCTGACCCTGGTCCAGAAACCTGCCGCGCCGGGAATCAAACCCTGGTCCCGGGCCGTCCTCTGCTCTCGAGTCTGCCGCCTCTAACCATAAGAAACCTTTTACCACAAACGTAAGGCAAGTCAGCCAGTCTGAAAAGGACGGGGCTTAAAGAGAAACAAATACGTCATGGCGACCTCTTCTCCAATGGCTGGCCACCCTTTAGGACTCCAGCCAATGGAGAAGAGGGAGGGGGCTTAAGCCTCGCTAGAGAAAGTCACCCTAAAACATAAAATCTCGCGAGCTCGACTGCACATGTGCTCAGTACGCCACGCAAGACCTTAAAACAAGCATCACCACAGTAGGCTGTCCAGTGAGGTAAAACAGGATATGCGTATTTGGTTGGCATTTCTGCATGACTTCAATGGGTCAGTGGTGAGGCCCAACCCAGCAAAGACCAGTTCAGAACTCGGGCTCCTGACAGACGCAGCAGGGAGTGAGGGTTTTGGGGCCATCCTGGGACCATGATAGAGCGGTAATTTTTTCTGGTAATTTCTCAATGCAAAACCCTCGTGCTACCTCTATTTTACTGCTGAAAAGGTGTTGGGCCCTTGACACCATGTATTACCTTTAGGAGATTTAAATAAACTTGAACAGTCAAAAATGTAATTATTATTTAAGCCAATGAAGAGAGTTGTTGAGTATTTAAAGGGTTTTATTTTCTAGTCAAAAGCTAATTTTTCTCTGACCCTTTATTCATTAGTAAAATATCAATCAGGTTACAGAATTTGGAAAACAGGAAAAATAGCATTAATACAGGACACATTACAGTCTGCATATAAGCATTACATGTAGGAAAGAAAATGTGGCGCAAAATATCAGTCAAAACTCAAAGAGTTTCTAAGGAAAAATTGTCTTGCAAGGCTAATCAATAATTGAATTGTTTGCAAAAATCTACCATTAAGAGAAATAAATGCATAGGTCAAATAAATCTTTTCAGACCTAATTAATTAGTCAAATCATAAACTTATAGTTTTGCATCTAAATCTGAAAAGCCTTTCTATCTGTTGCTGTTCTTCTGCATCTGTCTGTGTCTAAAGAGCAAGCAGCCCCTCCTTCACCGGACGTCAAAGGAATGTGGCCTGCATTGCCAAAATCTGACGTGCCAGAACTTTGGAAAAAATCACCAGGGAACTGACTCTCCTCGGACGCCCAAGGCTGCACCTGTGATGATCTCGTACCTAACCCATAGAATGTCTGGTCTAATCTATTCCTTCTCTCAAGAGCTCACATGCCCCCCTGAAGCCTAATGAGCTTACTAGCCAAATGAGCCTGAAGCCAGCCAGTGAGCAAAAAAGCCATATGAGCAAAAAGCCAGCCACGCCTCCAGAGAGGTCATTATTTATACTCTAATTCTTGGCAGACTACACAAAAAATGTTGCATCTTCAGGAAAACTTGTATGTGATTGGTCAGCCATGATGGCATGAGGTCTCCTCATCCTGACTCATTCCAAAATCCTGACTTTACCAGTTTTAACAAAAGAAGCATACATGAGTAAATACATTTTATAAGTTTGCAACATTTGCTAGGAAAAATGTTTCATTCTAATTCCTCCTTCCTTCGTTCCACAGAGCAGTCAGGAAGGATATCTTTAACTAACTGGTACATTGGCACAATCACAAGAATGTCCAGTTCAAAGTGACCTTGACTCCTTCCCCAGTTTGAGTCAAGATGGTGTCTGCGCCTGCTCTCTTCTCTTTAAATGCAAGTCATAGCCTTGCTGGATTTACAAGCAGCCATGTTTTCTTAGGCCCAAAAAATAAAACAGACACAAAAGAGAATATTAATGTCATGTAAACCAGCCATTATGTTTCCCTCCCTCATAATAATACCCCTTATAAATGTTTACCTAGCCAAGCCATTAGTTTAAAGCAGCTTTTATAATTATTTATGACAACATGCAAAATAAATGTGCAATGTGCAACATAGCATTTTTATGCTTTAGTGTAAATTTTAAAAGCACACACAGTTAATACAGCGCACACAATTAATACAGCGCACACAGCAACATGCTTTAATGTTTTAGATAGCTTTTCATGCAAAAAGCATTTAGCCCCATGTGTAGTGTTTGGTGCATTAATAATTCACAAACATTGTGAAAAGAGGTGTTATCAACTGAAATATTTATCTAAATATGCAACAACCAAAGTCTTTTAAGACCGGAATAGTGAATTTAGATTGCAAGGGATGAGCTGGGAAGAGAGTGACACATTTTATTAATCTTCAAAGCTAAAAAGGCCACTTTTCTCTACACTGTAAAAACACATGTTAATTCAGCAAAAGCATTTCAGACTGAATAGGCCTCACTTTAATGTTTTTCATGTGCCATGTTTTTATCTTGCACCAAAATGTGCCTGCCAATTTAAATGCAGTCTGTCTGAAGCACAAAAAATAAACAATGCCTGACTGCAGATGAAATCTGCTCCATCAATCCACCCTTCAGATGATATCAAATCATAATCAAATGATTTATAATTCATCACACATATTTAATTTCACAAGTGACTTTTTGTATTGCAAGAGCTGAGCATATAACAATTTTACTTCTATTTCTAAGGCAAACACAAGTCTATCTGTAATCAGATCATATATAGCCAAGCTCAAATGGTTTAGTGCAGAGTTCTGTTAGAAGCTTCTTGGAACAGTTAGTCTTCTTTAAAATAAGTAACTAAAATAATAAAAAGAGAATTCAACTGGACAGTCAGCATTTCTTTGCTCTTTGTCATCAGCTTGCCATCAGAATGGCTCATACAGTGTGGCATTCAGTACCTTTTTTCATGCAAATTGGACTACGTAGGTGCTGAGAAACTCTGGCATAGCACCATCAATCCTTTGCACTTTTTCAACCAAGGCCTTTCACTCTTATTTTCACTTTGATCAGATTCAGATGTTTCACCACAGCATCTCTCAGATCAAAGCCGTTGCACCATCCATTATGCAGATCTTGCGTAGAAGCTGCAATCTGGTGAGAAACTGCACACTGTACATCAACCAAACCTACACAGCAATGGCTAGTGTTCTCATCAGTGTTTTCCACAAGTGCATTTGCATGTGCATTTTCAAGCCACTTTGGTGATGCTGAAAAACAGTCTTTTGCAAGAGGTAACTCTGTGCTGCCATTGTGTTGCTTTATTATGCTTGACACTTCAGGCAGATAGCTACAATCCACTCATTGTCCAATCTGTTGTTCTGTACTCATTATCTTGGAGACCTCATTATGATCTGATTTCAGAGAAACTGGCAATCTATACCTGGGTATCAGTCTTTGCAATAACACATTTGCCATTTTGCAGTTGTCACTTTTCTCAAAAACAGTTCTGATACAACCCTGTTGTGCTGCTTTAAAAACATTTTCTTGAGCCTCTTTTAATTTAACGGTGAAGATTCCATTGAATGTATATGCTAACAGAACACAAATTTGTGCAACTGAATCAGCATTTCTCCCTCCCATGACAACAGTGACTCCCAATTGAGCAGATATACTGCATGTTATGGATGGTAAGGGCAATCAATTTCGAATTTTAGGCTGAGGTAACTACTGAGAGCCATGAAGCTTTGACAACATAATGCATAAGGAGCACAGCATGCACTGCTTTTAATGTGTTATCTTTTAAACATGGGCCATCTACAAAATGGACGTTGTTGGGCTGACTCAGACGTTCATCTTTAAAGTCTGATTTTGGCTTTATGCACATTTTCATGATATCTAGACACTCATATTTAGTTCCATCGCAAATGAATTCATTTGCTGACATTTCTGTGAAGTTAGGGTCAAAGGTCATTGGGCAATACATCACAGATCTTTGAGCACATTCATCTTTTTGAATAGGCAATGAGAGAGCGCAGCCCTCCCTCTCACTGCAAATTAGTGTATTTTCTTTCAAATAAAGTTTCATTCCTAGTGCTGGGGCGTGAAATGTTTTCTCTTTCAACTCTAGGAATGCTTTTGTACAATTGTTGTCCAATGGAAGTGGATCAGACACATCCTTATGTGTCAGCCTCAGTAAAGGCTTAGCCACTAGGTAAAGGTTTAGTAACCACTCTCTACAGCAGCTAACCATTCCCCAAAATTTCCTGACTTCTTTCTGAATTTGAGGTGGATTTTTCTTAGGAATTATTTCCCCTCTCTCTGGTGACACCTTTCTACCTCCCTTTCCAATTCTGTGTCCCATGTATTCATCTTCTTTTTGACAGTACTCCTGACTATTCTCATCCAATGGCACTGTGACATGAACTTGGAAAAAATCAATAAAAATAAGCCATTCTCCAGTACATGGAATGTGAAAAAATATATTGGCTGGTTTCGGTACCACAGGATAACATGGCAAAAATATGCTTTTAATCTCCTGCACTATTCTCTTCTTTTCATTTATTTTCTGTGAACCTGTGATCAGAAAGTTACATAAACTTCTAATCAATTCCATCAAAAATCGTTTTATTGGTAAAATTCCTGCAACTGATGGTGTCCCTGAATACATGTCATTTGGTTCTAATTTTAATAAGACATATTCTGCACATTTTATTAATCAGGCATCCTTCTCTGTGAACTCTCTTATTTCTGTGTTTATCATTTTTTTCAAATTATGAAGGTGATTTTTCAACTGTCTTTTCTGAAAACAATACTACAGCTGTCTCTTGTTGGGCCATTTTAAATTGTACATCCTCTACAGTAATCTGAAAATTAACATTATCGGAGGTACAGTAATCTGAGCTGCTTAATTTGCAAAATAATTGTTTTTCCGCTAGGCCTGAGTCACAGACAACAGTTTTGCAATTTTCCTCAAATGGGCCTATTTTTGCTTCAAATTCTTCTAACACTGGGTTTGTAATTTCTTTGTTTAAAACTCCTGCAACTAAATCTGCACTTTCCACTGCCTTCACAATAGACTTGGTAAATTCTGAATTGTGAGGGTTAAAAATCTCATTTTCAAACGCAGCAACCTGTTGGACTGGGTTCGGATTTTACCTCTGGAAATAATTCACATTTGCTCTGGACACCTTATTTAAAGAAATTTTAGCATTTTCCATATTTTGTGGGACCATCTTTGCTTGAAAAATTCCTGCCATAGGTACCTGTTTCTGAAATGACATTTGCATTTGCTTAGCTGGCATATTTTGCATCTGCATTTCTCTATGTTTTTGTGCATCATGTTTAAATTTATTTTTCTTCTTCCAATGCTCAAATCTGTTATGAAGATGGCAAAAGGACACATTTTCCAGCAGTACAACATCCATACCTGAATTTGCACGAACCAAAACACTTTTACGTCCATCCTGTGCTCTTTTAATCTGTACCCAATCAACATCCTTTGCTGGCGGCACTTTGCCCTTCAGGAAAGTAATCACTGCTATGTTTTTCTCCATAACAACAGAAAAGGATGATGCATTCATGCAAACCCTTTTCATTGTCTCTTCACCTGGCCTTTCCACAACAACTTTAGATTCAAACCACAATTTAGTCAGCATCGCAATGTAAAAGAATATTTCCAAATTAATGCACAACTCTTTTAATATTTCATCAAATCCATCAACTTGTGGGTACCACAACATAAATTTGTCTCTCAATTGTGGGATGATGTTCAGAAATGTTGCAGTTCACCTTTATTCTCTAGCATGGGGACATGCACTTCTCCCACCTTTTCTCTTAATGAGTAAGTAAAAGCTTCTCCCTCATTCTGCTTATTACTTTTCTCAACTAGATCTGGTGGCTTCTTTTTCTTTTCCAGTTTCCTTGCTATGTCTGGTGGTTTCTTTTTCTTCTAGTGTTTTCTTGCCCATTTGTCTCCTAATTTCTCAAACCCATTGCATTTAAAAATATATTTTATTTCTGCAATTTGCAATTGCATTCCTGAAAGACACATTTTCTCATTTGCTTCATCATCCATATGTACCCAAAACTTTTCTGAGATGGAAAACTTCCTGAACCATCAGTTTCATATTTTTGAGCCAAATCTGTCAGTCCATTATGTGTAGTTAATGCACATACAGCTGCTTCCTTACTCAGGGAAATGAATTATTTTTCTGACACTGGTTCACATTTTCATTATTTAAACAGCATGGGGCCAGATGTAGGTAAGTATATTTTACTGATTCATAAATACCGAATTTTACTGATTCGGTATTTATGAATTGGTAAAATAGAAGGGGGGAGATGTAGGGAAAATCGGTAATTGAATTATCGATTCTGTAAGAATCGGTATTTACCGAATCGGTAAATACCGATTCGGTAATGCCAATTGATTCCTATGGGCATTGAAGCCCATAGAAATCAATGGGCATTACCAAATCGGTATTTACCGATTCTGTAAATACCGAATGTTGCAAGGGTGCAGGGGGTGTCACTTTGACACCCTCTAGCACGCTGAATTCAGGCATGTGTGCCATGTGGCACACAGACATGCCCTAAGGGCATGTCTGTCTGTCACATGGCATAGGTGTGCATGCACAGATGTGGATGCACACCTGGATATGGTATTTTACCACCCAATTGGATTGGGTGGTAAAATACCGATTCTGTAAGGTAAGTGGGACTCAGAAGAGTCCCACCTACATCTGCAAGTTACCGAACCGGTAAAAATACCAATTCGGTATTTTACCGATTCAGTAAATTTACCGAATCGGTAAAATAGGGCCCCTACATCTCAAATGACCATTTACTGGTCGGTAACGGACAAAATTGGCCGTTACCGGTCGGTAAATGGCCACCTACATCTGGCCCATGGACTGTTAATTTCTTCATGTTCACATGTTGAATTTAAAACGTTAAGCTGTTTCTCTTTTTCAGGGCCTGTGATAATATGTTCTACCATGTTTTCTATATTTTTATTCACTGCTGCTTCCTTAAAGCAGGTTTGAGAAATCCAATTTTCAAATATATTTATTTTATCCTGAGCTGTAGATGTTGTAAAGGCCATTTTCCCTCACCTTTCAGTGCTTGGGGTAATTTCTGTGCAATAATCTGTGAATTTCTGAAATAAGCCCTGCCATATTCACTCCTTCTGCAGCTTTTTTAACCTTTTCAGTAGGGTCCATACTAATTGGTACAGTAATAATTGTTCTAGGCATTATCTGTGCATCTGCAGTTTGTAATTCTTGGACTGAATCAGGCACATTTGAAGCAGTAACACCTGGAGGTATCGCTGTCAGTGCTGAATCAACAGGTAATGAGTCAACCTGGAATGTCTGCACAGTTCTCTCAATCTGTGTTTTTCTCTGTTCAACAGAAGCAGTGGCAAGTGTAGTGCTTACTGGTATACTTACTGGCACAGCCCATTATTCATCAACAACCTGATTTCCAAATACACCCCATCCCGCAACCTTCGCTCACTCCACCAGAACCTCCTGCAGCCACCTTCTTTCAACTTAAAACGCGCAGGAGGCCGCAGGTTTGCCACCCTTGCCTCCCGCCTGTGGAACTCTCTCCCGTCGGAGACCCGGAATTGTCAGGATCTTCTCTCTTTCCGGAAAGCCTTGAAGACCTGGCTGTTCAGACAAGCATTCCAATAATCCTCTTTCCTCTATGTTCATGTTATCACTGATCATAGCGCCAAGCAACCAATTGGTGATAGTGCGCTCTAGAAATATTTTTATAACATTTTATAACATATACTATTTTCAGTATTTTTAATGGGAACCACATAAAGTAGTGGGCACTCAGTTAATAATGCATTCATTATTTCATCACCTGAGTCATTATTTATTTGAAGCTCTTTATCATCATCAATTCCCTTCTCCTGAATTTGGTGCTTTACCTTTTTATGCTTACTTGCTTTCTCTCTTGCTGTCTTTTCCCACAAACTTAAGGCCTCAAATTGTGCAACTTTAGATGGTGTCTTTATTTCACATAACACTTCCCTTAATTTGTCAATAATTTGCAATTCAAAAGTACCATCTTTTGGAAAACTCAAAGCACCCTCTTTTTCAGTAATCTTGCACCATTGGTGAACCCACATACATGTATTTTGTCCCAAATTGGTAGACATAAAATGCACAGGTGTTCCTTCAGGAGCTTCACCAATAATGAATTATTTTTTCACTTTACCTCCTAACAGCTTTTTTAAACCTTCAAACATTTTCATTTTTGCAATAGTTCAATGCAATTTCTTTTTTCCAAAGCTGTCAGTTTCATTTTCAGTCAGTTATACTCCTACTACTGACCCCCCACAAAATCTTACTGCAATATTTCTCTTACTCAATAACTCTGTTAGTAACAACATAAATACATTTGCTACTCTGCCTGTTCCACTAAATGAAGGATAGATTTATATTTACTGCGAGTAACACATTCCGCTTACCCTTCACAAAGTAAGACCTTCTGTTTACTCTTCAAACACTACAGGTAAATCCCTTCCGCTAACCTTTCACTCAAGCTCAGAAGAACCTGCTACTCCTTTTGGACTCATCCCTTCTGGGATATATTTAGGCCAAAGTTTCAACAGCGAACCCTTTTGCTATCAATCAAGCTCAGAAGAACCTGCTACTCCTTCAGTGTGACCCTTTCTAGGTGATATCAGACTAAAGTTTCACCAGCGAACTCTTTGCTGTCACTCAAGCTCAGAAGAACCTGCTACTCCTTCAGTGTAACCCTTTCTAGTTGATATCACACCAAATTCTAGCAGCGAACTCTTTGCTATCAATCACTCAAACTTTTACACAGAAAATAGTTCCGAATTTAACGCTGCCAGACCTACCTAGCTTCTCAGTGTTATTCCAACAGACGAGTAACCTCAGTGCAGTGTAGCTTCCATTTACCACCCGCTTTTCCTTCCCGGGATTCTCCCACAGGTGTGCATACCTGTGTTTCCAGACAACATAGAGCAAGACACTTACTTAACATGAAGAGTTAAAACATGTAATCAATAACCAAAAAAGTATGTTCTATGAAATTACCAATATAATCAATAACACCATTAATTCAAAATGAGCAAAATGTCACCAACAGTAAAAAAATAAATTAAAAAAACCTTAATATTTTCAACACTTTACAAATACATCCTAGCATATTAACAACATTTCACAACTCTTTTGATTCTCACATCACTTCTTGCATCACCTTCCAGTACTGCTTTGCCAGTCTTCAGGTTCTGAGCATTGGAGTCAGGAATCAGGACTTGGACATTTATCTAACTTGGGCAATTATTTTACTTCCCTCCTAAGGTCAATGATCCATTAGTTGAATAGTTGATGGTGAAATCAATAATCTTTAATCACCAAACTAATCAATAATAACCATCTTCTGCTTACCAAAAACTGATAGAACGGTAATTTCTTTTGGTAATTTCTCAATGCAAAACCCTCATGCTACCTCTATTTTACCGCTGAAAAGGTGTTGGGCCCTTGACACCATGTATTAACTTCAGAAGATTTAAATAAACCTGAACAGTCAAAAATGCAATTATTATTTAAGCCAATGAAGAGAGTTGTTGAGTATTTATAGGGTTTTATTTTCTAGTCAAAAGTTAATTTTTCTCTGACCCTTTATCTATTAGTAAAATATCAATCAGGTTACAGAATTTGGAAAACAGGAAAAATAGCATTAATACAGAACACATTACAGTCTGCATATAAGCATTACATGTAGGAAAGAAAATGAGGCACAAAATATCCGTCAAAACTCTTAAAGAGTTTCTAAGAAAAAATTGTCTTGCAAGGCTAATCAATAATTAAATAGTTTGCAAAAATCTCCCATTAAGAGAAATAAATGCATAAGTCAAATAAATCTTTTCAGACCTAATTAATTAGTCAAATCATAAACTTAAAGTTTAGCATCTGAATCTAAAAAGCCTTTCTATCTGTTGCTGCTCTTCTGCATCTGTCTGTGTCTAAAGAGCAAGCATCCCCTCCTTCACCAGACCTCAAAAGAATGTGGCCTGCATTGCCAAAATATGCCGTGCCAGGACTTTGGAAAAAATCACCAGGGAACCCCCCACCTGACTCTCCTCGGACGCCCAAGGCTGCACCCGTGACGATCTCGTACCTAACCCATAGAATGTCTTGTCTAATCTGTTCCTTCTCTCAAGAGCTCACACGCCCCCCTGAAGCCTAATGAGCCTAGTAGCCAAATGAGCCTGAAGCCAGCCAGTGAGCAAAAAAAGCCATATGAGCAAAAAGCCAGCCACGCCTCCAGAGAGGTCATTATTTATACTCTAATTCTTGGCAGACTACACAAAAAATGTTGCATCTTCAGGAAAACTTGTATGTGATTGGTCAGCCATGATGGCATGAGGTCTCCTCATCCTGACTCATTCCAAAATCCCGACTATACCAGTTTTAACAAAAGAAGCAAACATGAGTAAATACATTTCATATGTTTGCAACATTTGCTATGAAAAATGTTTCATTCTAATTCCTCCTTCCTTCCTTCCACAGTGCAGTCAGGAATGATATGTTTAACTAACTGGCACATTGGCACAATCACAAGAATGTCCAGTTCAAAGTGACCTTGACTCCTTCCGCAGTTTCAGTCAAGATGGTATCTGCGCCTGCTCTCTTCTCTTTAAATGCAAGTCATAGCCTTGCTGGATTTACAAGCAGCCATGTTTTCTTAGGCCTCAAAAATCAAACATACACAAAAGAGAATATTAATGTCATGTAAATCAGCCGTTATGTTTCCCTCCCTCATACTAATACCCCTTATAAATGTTTACCTAGCCAAGCTATTAGTTTAAAACAGCTTTTATAATTATTTATGACAACATGCAAAATAAATGTGCAATCTGCAACATAGCATTTTTATGCTTTAGTGTAAATTTTAAAAGCACCCACACTTAATGCAGCGCACACAATTAATACAGCGCACACAGCAACATGCTTTAATGTTTTAGATAGCTTTTCATGCAAAAAGCATTTAGCCCCATGTGTAGTGTTTGGTGCATTATTAATTCACATACATTATAAAAAGAGGTGTTATTAACTGAATTTTTTATCTAAATATGCAACAACCAAAGTCTTTTAAGACAAGAATAGTGAATTTAGATTGCAAGGGATGAGCTGGGAAGAGAGTAACACATTCTATTAATTTTCAAAGCTGAAAAGGCTACTTTTCTCTACACTGCAAAAACACATGTTAATTCAGCAAAAGCATTTCAGACTGAATAGGCCTCACTTTCATGTTTTTCATGTGCCATGTTTTTAACTTGCACCAAAATGTGCGTGCCAATTTAAATGCAGTCTGTCTGAAGCACCAAAAAAATAAACAATGCCTGACTGCAGATGAAATCTGCTCCATCACCCACATTGGGTGGCCGGGTGTTAGCCCATGTGGTGGGTTGACAGCGGCCTCCGAAGTAACATTTCATTCCTCGAACTATTTCCCATTCTAGTGGCCTTGACAATTTGGCTGAATCAGTTCAATAATCAGTGTTTTTCTGGTCAGATAACATGGGAGTAGTAGAGGCATCAACCTGCAGTCAGCTAAATGTAAAATGTTGCTTAGCTTGCTTAAAGAAATTGTACTGCAATGTATGAAGCTGAATGTGTTGTTTAGAGCTAGGCATGTCGCTGGCGTCCTCAGTCACGCAGCTGATGGATTGTCTCGTTTCAAGGTGCAGGTTTTCATGTCTCATCATCCGGAAGTGGTGGATCATCCCACACCTTTTCCGGAGCATCTGTGGCAGCTTGGTGCTCCAATTTACCAGACCTCGTGGCAGCTAGTTTAGCGCCCAGGACTAGGATGGCATACGAGGCAGCATTTACCGCATACTGCGCAGCCTTAGGGCAGGATTGAGTAGGGACCTGCCATAAACCGGGGAACAGGGTTTACAACACAACTTTTACCACGCACTACCTTTACCACGCAACTTTTACAACGCAAGTCGTTACAACGACTTGCGCTGGGGGGCGCTGTAGGATAGGGAATGGTTTAATTTACTATCCAAAACCTTCCCTACTATCCACAGGGACTGGAGTTGTAATAGTAAATTAAACTATTTACTATCCAGCGCCCCCCAACGCAAGTCGTTGTAACGACTTGCGATGTAAAAGTTGCGTGGTAAAGGCATGTGTTGTAAAAGCATGCGTAGTAACGACATGCATCCGCATAAACCAGCATCTATTTTGGCATTCTTGAAGGGACTAAGGGATGGCGGACGGTCAGTGGCTTGCGCAAAGCGCCCCGTGACTGCAGTGGCATTTTTTGCAAAAATGATGGGGCATAGGGATCCCACATGTACATTTTTGGTCCAAAAAGCGTTAAAGGTTGGCAACATTTGCAGGGTACACAGCCGGATGAAAGACACCCAATCAGCATTGAGGGACTCACAGCCACTATGGCGGCTTTGGAAAAAATATGCAACTCTAGCCATGAGGCCCGCCTATTCTAATGTGCTTTTTCCTTTGCCTTCTAGGGCGCTTTCAGGGTGGGTGAGCTGGTGTCACGAAACAAGAAGGACTGGCAGGAGGGTATGCAATTAACCCATGTGCAAAGGCAGGCGGGGTCAATTTCCCTGTCAATTCCTAGATCAAAAATGGATCAGAATGTCAGGGGCGACAATGTTCTTCTGCAGAGAGCTACAGGGAGCCCATGTTGTCCCGTTGGAAATTTGGAGTCATATATGGCAGTCAGGCCACAGGGGGCAGGAGGGCCCTTATTGATCCACCAGGATAGTTCCCCCTCTGGCAAGGTTTCAGTTCAGGAGGGTCCTGGCACTGGCCTTGGTAGCAACAGGATGCCTCCAAGCTTGGGACCCATTCTTTCAGGACAGGGGCTGCCACAGAAGCCACGGCCCGGGGACTAACTGCAAAAGAGGTCAAGTCAAGTCAAGTCAAGTCAGAAATTTATATAGCGCGCTACATACCCAGAGGGTCTCAAGGCGCTTGAGGAAGGGATGGGAATTACTTGTCGAATATCCAGGTTTTAAGTTGCTTTCTGAATGCTAGGTGGTTCTGTGTGAGACGTAGGTGAGTGGGGAGTGAGTTCCAGGTTTTAGCTGCGAGGTAGGAGAAGAATCTGCCTCCCATGGTGGTTTTATTGATGCGAGGAATGGTAGCAAGGGCTTGGTTGGAAGATCGTAGCTGGCGAGGGGGGGTGTAGGAGGAAAGTCGTGTGTTGAGGCATTTGGGTCCAAGTTCGTAGAGTGCTTTGTGAGCGTGGGTTAGGAGGCAGAAAGTAATCCTCTTATTGACAGGGAGCCAGTGGAGGTTTTTCAGGTGGTTAGAGATATGGTCTTTACGCGGGATATCTAGTATGAGTCTGGCTGATGCGTTCTGGATGCGTTGGAGTTTTTTCTGGAGTTTTGCGGTGATACCGGCGTATAGGGTGTTTCCGTAGTCCAGGCGACTTGTAACCAGTGCATGGGTGACTGTTTTTCTGGTTTCGGTGGGGATCCAACAAAATGTTTTTTTGAGCATGCGGAGGATGTTGAAGCATGAAGATGAGACTGCGTTGACTTGTCTGTTCATAGAGAGTGAGGAGTCCAGGATGATGCCCAGGTTCCGTGCGTGGTCCGTCGGGATGGGTGCTTTTCCAAGGGCCTCTGGCCACCAAGAGTCGTCCCAAGCGGAGGGGGAGTGCCTAAGATAAGGACTTCTGTTTTGTCTGAGTTCAGTTTCAGACGGCTGTGCTTCATCCACTCTGCTACTTCTTTCATACATTAATGTAGGTTGGTTTTGGCGGTGTTAGGGTCTTTGGTGAGTGATAGGATCAGTTGGGTGTCATCTGCGTAGGATATGATGTTGAGGTTGTGTTGGCGAGCGATGGTCGCGAGGGGGCTCATGTATATGTTGAAGAGGGTGGGGCTGAGTGAGGAACCTTGGGGTACGCCGCAGATGACTTCAGTGGCCTCGGACTTGAATGGTGGGAGGCGGACCCTCTGGGTTCTTCCGGTGAGGAATGAGGTGATCCATACCAGTGCTTTTCCTTGGATCCCGATGTTTTTGAGGCGCTGTAGAAGAGTGCTATGGCAGACTGTGTCGAAGGCTGCGGAGAGGTCTAGGAGGATGAGGGCGACTGTGTCTCCATTGTCCAGTAGAGTTCGAATGTCGTCTATTGCTGCGATGAGGGCGGTCTCCGTGCTGTGCTTGGCTCGGAAGCCGGACTGAGAGGAGTCAAGGGATTTGTTGCTTTCGAGGAAGGCGGCGAGCTGGTTATTTACGGCTTTCTCGATGACTTTGGCCGGGAATGGAAGGAGCGAGATGGGGCGGTAGTTTTTGAGTTCGGTGGGGTACTCGCCGGGTTGCCGACCCGCAAGGAAGTCTGGATCATAGGACATTCATGCATCCACAGGTTAAAACAGCATTTTCTCACAGGCAACTTCATGGACAGGGCGCGCCGGATGGGTTGGAACGTGTCAATGCATGGTCAAGGGGGGTTGAAACTGGGGCCGTTCCAAAAGCTCATTTCTCCTTTGTTTTTCAAGTATCCAATGACATCAGCTGCAATAATAATTCACTTGGGAGGGAGCAACCTGGTCCACATGGGCAGGAAAGGGGTAGTAGAGGCATCAATCTCAGAAATAGGGTGGTTGGCCAAACAATGTCCCCTAGCCTCATTAGTATGGTCCCATATGATCCCGAGACTCCAAAAGCACGGGGGTGAATCTGTCTGGGCGTTGAATCACTTAGTAAAGAGGATCAACTACAGGGTTAATCAACTCTCCAGGACCCCTAAGCTAGGGACAATCCTGCATGGTTGCATCCGGGGTGAACATTGCTATTTGAGCTTCCCTCCTTTAAGAATCTGTTTCTATGCTGTGTGCTCACCTGCAAAGAAAAAAAGAAACAGATCCTTAATGGAGGGAGGCTCCCTGGAAACCTCCGGGCGCTGTAGCTGTTTGTGGTCGTCGGGCGTGCTGGGGGCTTACTGGCAGAGCGGTGGAGAAAGAGACTCTCCTTAAGCTCTGCCGCGGCTCTTAATGGGGACGAGAACCCCCGAGCGGGCTAGAACTGGTCCTGGCTCTGTCCAGGACCGTCCATGTTACGTTTGCCCCGGAAGCACTTGACGTGCTTCCGGGGCAAAAGACACTGAGCCAATAGGCGGGGATGAGGAGGGCGGGATGCACGCGAATCGTCAGCGTGGGCCCCGCCCACCACCCTTGCAAGGGACATTTGCACCGGGGACCGGCACAACCGCCATATTGGCGGCTTAACCGAGTTCCCCGGTGTCGCCTATCTAAGAAGTGTGTTTTCAAGTGCCTCCATGAAGAGGTGCGTTTTCAAGCGCCTTCATGAAGAGGTCTGCTTTCAAGCGCCTCCATGAATGAGTGCGTTTTCAAGCGCTGCTATGAAGCGGTGCGTTTTCAAGCCCTTCCATGAAGAGGTTTGTTTTCAAGCGCCCCTATCAAGGTGTGTGCTTTTAAGCGCTTCCATGAAGAGATGTGCTTTCAAGCGCCTGCATGAAGTGACCTGTTTTCAAGCGCTTGCATGAAGAGACGTGTTTTCAAGTGCCTCCATGAAGAGGTGCGATTTCAAGCACCTGCATGAAGATGTGCGTTTTCAAGCGCCTCAGATCATTTGTGACACTTCAGACACTGATGTTTTGATGAATGTAATGAGGTAATAACCATAGAAGGAGAGAAAACCAATGCTGATATAGCACCATTATGCAGGACTGCTACAGTTGCGAATGATAAAATATACACTTTGCAAAAAATCGTCATATGTTATATTGTTATTGCTCTTTTTTTAGAGTACTTCAGTAAACGGGAGGCTCAAAGCAGTGTCCGTAGGCAGAAATTGTAAAACTTTCAGTTTTATAGTGAACACCTTGCTAGCACTGGCTGAGTGTTGTTAACTAATATATGCATGTTGCTAAGAATCTCAATAGAACTCAATGCAGTAGATATTGTGTGTTTAGTCACTACTTCATTTTAGTTTCCTCACAAATGAAATGTTTTCTTTAAATTGGACTCTCCACTGTTGGTACGCCATGCACTGTACTGGGACACAGCCTCCATTTTGAATTGCGATAGGGTTAACAGCAATTAACGGAATTGGTGCTACTTTGAAATGTATGGCGACAAAGCCAGTTGGTCTGACTTTTAATAATTGAATGCAGCATGTTTATTATAGACATATTGGGTGACTTGTGTTTCAGGGGATATGGTCTCCTGGCACTCAAACCATTAAAGGTGCCCCCAGGTGTAAAGAATTTAGCCCATATTTCGGGTCATTGTGACAGCTGTGTTATTTCCTTGGTGCCCTTTGCTCCCCTGTCTTAGAAAAGGGATTCTAGTTTAAACTGGTGTAGAGAAACCAGGTAGGGTTTTGATAATTTTTATGATAGACTCACCTTTAAGTCTAGCCACTGTGTGAGGGACTAAACCCTGTACGTCAAAGATGTGTCACAGCATCACTGCCATTTGTTTTGCATGATTCAAGGCCTTGTTTAGTGATTGGTGGATTCAAAATGTGTGCCAAAACTTGGTGAATTTCCTGTTTGCCAGTCTCATGTTTCCCCATGCTTATCTAAAGATGGCAGAATGACTTAGTTTCTCGTAGAGAACCCTCAGCTAACCTGAGTGTCAAAAAACATAGCTGACAGTCGGTCCACCATGGGACTGCAGCTTAAACGAGGAGGAAGTTCCTCCATATTGTGGGAGTTGTGATGCTCTTTTTTTAGGTTGTGCCCTGAGCCAGCATGCAAGCTCTGCTCTAGGGTTGATCTTCGGTAGTTCAGTAGGGGGGAGATGCCACACCCACTCCCCTCCCACTTTTCATTGGCTTGTGTCTTTGTCCTTCCTAAATGCTGCCTTCCGATTGGTTTATAGGCTGTTGGTCCCTCCTTATGACGGCCATGTTGTCATTTGTATCCTTCCATGTCTACTGGCCCCTTTACTTCATGCTGTATAAGCACTATTTTCTTCCCATGCCCCCTCCCGCTATGCTTGCCTTCACTCCCGCCCCTCCACTCTTGTTTGGGCTTTCTCACCCAGCTTCCCCCAGCCTGCACTTCGGTTTGCAGTGCAATAGATCTCGCGTAAATGCGAGTCCTATTGCATTGCAAATGCTTGTTCTTCTTTGTGATCGCAATGTCCGCCATTTATTTTGCAGAATAAACCCATTACGGGAGGTTGCTCCTTCCCAAAAAAAAAATATATATACTGACTGATTGCCATGACAATTTCAGCGAAAACACTCCTGTCGTGTTAAGTGAGTTCACTTTCTCACAAGGATCATGTGTCACTATTCGTAGACAACAGATTCACATTTGCAGTCTCTCTTCCTTTCCAATTGAAAAACAAGTTCTGTAGGCTAATGTGGCATAGATAGGAAGGAAAAAAGTTGTAAATGCAAGAATATAAAATAGTTACAAAGTTGTGGAAGGAGGGTCAGTAAAGCAAAAAAAATATACAAATCACATGCACTTGTGGGAATCAGAATTAAGGAGCATTAATATGTGTAGTGTGTCAAGTTTG
The DNA here is from genome assembly GCF_964263255.1 of Lissotriton vulgaris. Lineage (NCBI taxonomy): Eukaryota > Metazoa > Chordata > Amphibia > Caudata > Salamandridae > Lissotriton > Lissotriton vulgaris. The sequence goes on along the minus strand of NC_141698.1, from coordinate 137,659,401 downwards.
GTAATGTGCAATGCTCATTGTTCATATACCAAGAAAATAATAACACAGTGGGGAAAGGGGTTGTCATCCTTTTCCTAGATACCATATTTTTTCTTCCTATTGGTAAATACAAATTCTTAAATCATTTTATCGTGTACGCATGCAATTGAACACTTGTATACAATTAGAAATGGGAAGGGGAAAGGGGAGAGCAACAACTTTGGGTCATGCCAGAATGCAAAGCTAGTTATTTCATCATGAATCAGCAGCTGGGTGGAGCTTCCATTGCTTTATGTGGAGGTAAGTAGTAGACACTGTGATATACACTATACCCTGCCACACCTCTGAAATGTCTTCAGAATGGGGGAAAGAGAGGGAGTGGAAAAAGTACGAGTTGCCTGCTGGGCATAGCTTTCAAGTCATGTCAAGGGTCAGAAAACACTAAAAGATATACCAAAAAAGAATGACATTTAGGGGACTTCAAGAAATTCACAGCAAGACTAGACAAGGCCATCTTGGAAGTGTAGTCAGAGCTTTATGGGCAGTTCTGGATTACCAAATAGCCAAAGTACACAGACGTACCCTATGCACACACTTAATATTTCTGTAAATGTAGGTGATAGTACACAACATTCATAGTAATAAAAACATGCAGAGAAACAGTTGATGTGAACAACAAATTGGAAATGAATAGTATGACAAGGGAAGATCCTTATGTCCTTATTTAATTTTCAAGGCTTAACAACAGCCAGCCGACACGTGTTTCATCGCATCACGCGAATCTTCAGGGCTCTAGGTAGCTGTGTTTGAGCCAAAACGTCGCTCTGCCGGTGATACTTCCGACCCGGTGGGGCCCAAGACTGTCTAATATTCCAATGTCGATGAGAGAAAGTGGACTTGAAGCGAAATGCGCTTATTATTTATACCCGGGAACTGTAGTTTAAGTTAAAAGTGAGCCAGTCACTTCAAGATCCGATGAAGCGTTGTGTATCTTCAGAGCAACAGAGGTAGCTCTGTGCTTTCGTGGTAAGTATAAGTTTATTTCTTGCAGACTTCAGATGCGCTGTTCCCAGGTCACCGTGTTCCTGGTAGTGGACCCAGCGACAACGCATCAAAATAATATTGATTTGATCTTGAAACATAATGACAATCAAACTTTCATAAATATTGTTTCCAAAAGATGGAAAAAAATGGATCAACTCAAAAAGTGATAACATTACATTAAAGACTCTATAGAGAAAATACTGTATTTATGTAATGTACCCATTACCAACTTAAAGTACATAAACCAGAGACATCAGCTTCACATAACAGTTTGTCTCTTAAAAGCTCATCTACTGGCAGCTAGCAGTTGCATTGGGTATTAGGAGATAATTTGCAGGGGCGGGGGTGCAATATTTCGACTGCCTTTGGGACTCCACAGGGTTTCATCGGGCACTGATTCTGGGGCATTGTGGTGTTGAAAGCTGTTATTGGGTGAGTCAATACCTTTAGGGGTCCTACTGTGGTGCACATTGAGGATGCGAGATTGTAAGAAGGGCACAGCTGTTCCCTTCTATGGATCATTGTAGAGAGCATAAGGACCACTTTAGCCATTTCATTGCCTGGCACATTCTTGCCTATAGGTGGAATATGTAATGGTTTATAAAAGAGACATTTAGGTTGTCCTGGGAAACTCATCTGAGACTAATGAGAAACACCTTGAGCGCTCAGCTGAGTATAAAAAAAAGAATGTTTAAGTTAAACAAGAAGTATTCTGGGTGGATCTGATAAGTGGAGCAGGTTAATAAACACAGGTGTCCTGGTTATCCTGTATTTTGAGTTTTAGTATCTGCAATGAGTTTCCCATCACAACACATTACATGCCTTTGAAGTTAAAACCAGGAAAATTAGAAATAATATCAACATTGATGGAAGATAATTGGAAGATTGGCAGACGCTTCGGTGTTGGATTTGAAGTGTGATGAATCACTTGGGGGAAGGAAGTGATGTAGTCTCGTTGTACAAAATGTAATTCACTGGTTATATGCATGAGTTACAAAATGATGTGACTAATGATTAATGCAGCGTCCACCAGAAGGGAAAATAAGGCAGGAGTGGTGGCACAGAAGCCTCTTCAATCTGAACCTGCATGTCTTTCCTTTGTGCAGCACCCTCCCAGATTACCTTCATTAGCAGTGCTCCATTACTCAGTGTTCGCTCTGAGAGATGTCAAATTAGCCTCCAGAACGAAGGGCAGAACAAAAAGATGAGCCAGGTAGGAGGTCGCTTTTAAAAGCATAAATTCATCCAAGCAATTCAAACGTCTGACAGGGTGAAGCTAAGTGGCAGAAAATGTGCAGCACAATTAAACAGAGTCCTGCACCACTAAGAGCTGACAGAAGATGTGAGGCAGACAGACCTCAACAACTTGAAGAGCTCCTGAACTTTATTGCTCTTCCATCGCTTTTATCAGACACTAGCCACTTAACAGGCACTACCGTGTTCCTGCGATAACTTTTCCAAGCAGGACACAATGCATTTTTTGATGTTTTGTGATTATTACAGGGCTGCAAAGACAAAGTTTCTTGTTCCCATCCTTAAGGAGGCAGGGTTTTTTCAAGTCAAGCCCGCTCTCCTATATCTACAATTATTAAACAGCCCTAGGGTTATTTTTCACGTCGCCAGTTTTTTGGTGGGTGCTGCTACGGTTAGGAACAAGAGAATGATGTTTTGTATTGTAAATATTTTTCTGATATTGGGCAATGTAATATGGCAGTAAACATTTTTGTGACATGATTTTCTTTTAACATTCATGAAATTTGTGGGACATTTTTAGGTTTAAAGTATTTTATTGCAGTAGGAAAAGAAAAAGGGGACAACATTACAGACAAATAACCACAGGTGCACCCCTCCAATCAGTGTGTACAATTCAACAGATGTGTGAAGGCAGTCCGTTCAGTGCGATGGGCACGTTCGTGCCAAAGTCACATGGTTAGTGCACCTGTGAGTGGGAACAAAACAAAAGGAAGGAGAAAGACAAACCCCCCCCAACCAACTACCCTTCCCCAATCCCCGACTCCCTCCCCCACCCCCTGTACTGTGCCGTCAACCTTCCGCCTTCTCACTGTGGCAGCTTAGTATCCATCCCTCCCTTTAACTGCCTACTGGGCCAGCTCAGGCTGGCGGTTCTGGCGGCGGCGTCAGCCGTAGCAATCTGAGATATCTAGGGCAAGTGATTTCCTTGAATTCCGATCTTAACAATGTGTGAAATGGTGCCCACAGCTCTTCAAAGGTGTCCACCTCCCCCGCCACCACCAGAGACAGCTTTTCCATGCCTAGGACATGCCACAATCTATGTAGCCAGCCAACAACAGTAGGAGGTGTGGTAGTGCGCCAGTGAATGAGTATGTTCTGTACTGCCGATCCCAGGGCGATCGCTATCTGCCTACCTCTCTTAGACCTTAGTGGGTACATTAAACCATTTGGCAAGCCCAGTAGAACATAGGCGGGAAAGCGGGGTAATTCAATCTCAAAGCACTGGTCAATCTCATTCAGCACCTCCTCCCAGTAAGGAGTCAGCAGGGGACAGTCCCATAGTATATGAGTGAGTGTGCCAGTCTGACCGCAGTTGCTCCAGCATGTCTTGGGTATTGAGCGGTCCATTTCATGCAGTTTCTCGGGGGTGCGATACCAATAAGTCGTAATTTTTGTGAAAGTCTCCGTGAGCCCAGTAAGAAATGTGGTCCCAATCAGTGTGGCTCAACGCTCGTCCAAGTTCTCGTTCCCACCGCTCCCTCCCGGGATTGTAGATGTGAAAGGGGGGAGGTTGCAACATCTTATAAAGGTCAGAAATAAGCTTGGCGTCCGATGAGCGAGTCACCAGCCAACGCTCATAAGTTGTGAGCTTCCGGTCCGCCGATGCTCGCACCTGCGGTTGTAGCGCCCAGTGGCGCGCCTGCATATATCGCATGCGCTCCGTCTCGGGTAGGCCGTAGTCCCGCCGTAGATCCTGGAAGGAAACCGCACCCTCTGGGCCATACATATGAAATAAGGCGGAGCAGCGGGCCGCTCGCCAGAGTTCATAGGCTCCCGGCTCCATACCTAGGCCAAAGTCCGAGTTACCAACTATTGGCGTGAAAGGAGAAGGAAAGGTGGTAAGGTCATGCCTGGTGGACACGGAGTCCCACACACAGAGCGGGACCCGCGTTACAAAGGACGCATAGAGGTTGGGGGGACGGTGGGCCCTCCGGAGGAAGGGCACCTCCTGCAGCGTCCTGCCCGCCACCGCCTGGTCTTGAAACAACCAGTGTTTGTCCGATTCCCACCGGCTCCACTCCACTAAGTAGCGCAGTTGAGCAGCTTGAAAGTACTTATGCAGGTCCGGTATCCCAAGGCCACTAGACTCAGGCGCCAGCGTGGCTATGGTTCTCTTGATCCTAGGCTTACGGCCCTGCCACACAAAGCGAGTGATTGCGGACTGAGTCTGTGCTAGCCACCCCTTAGGGGGTTGCAGCGGGAGAGCTCGAAATGGGTACAGGACTTGCGGCAGGAGGGTCATTTTTACCGCGGCCACTCTTCCCAGCAACGACAACGTGCCCCTGTCCCAGCGGGCCAGTTCCTCTTTGATCTTTGTAATTAAAGCTGTATAGTTGGCCGTGACCATGGCAGGAAGAGAGGGCGCTAGAAGAATCCCCAAATAAGGTACCTGATCCCTAGACCAGCTCAGAGGAAAAAACCTCTGTAAGTCAGTCCTGGTGGCGCCGGACAGCGAAATGTCAAGGGCCGCCGACTTCCCAAGGTTTACCTTGAAACCCGCTACGGTCGCAAAGGTTTCCAGTTCTGCAATACAAGCAGGCAATGACCTCCCAGGATCATCGAGCATCAATATCACGTCGTCCGCATAGAGACTAAGGGCGTGATGGAACTCCCCCATACGGACACCTGTGACGTTAGGGTTCTGGCGAACTCTTTGTGCGAACGGCTCCATATAAAGAGCGAAAAGCAATGGTGACAGTGGGCACCCTTGTCTGGTGCCTCTCTCTATTGGGAAGTGCTTAGAGCTGCATCCGTTCACCCTCACTACCGTGGATGGGAATCGGTAGCAGTTGAACACCAGGTGCCTGAACTTCTCGCCTATGCCAAATTTGCCCAAGACCTTCTCCAAATAAGGCCAATGCACTCTATCAAACGCCTTTTCCGCGTCAATGGAAAGGAGCATGCGTTCCCCTGGTATCCGTGAGGCCTTCTCCAGTATATGGGTCACCCTTTTAGTGTTGTCGACAGTCTGCCGGCCCAGTACAAACCCGGCCTGATCCGGGTCAACCATACCTGGGAGGTGGAGCGCCAGACGTGCCGCTAGGATACTGGTGAAAATCTTCAGGTCTGTATTCAAAAGTGAAATCGGTCGGTAGGACCCGCAAGCAGTCCAATCCTTGCCTGGTTTCGGAATCACCGATACCGTAGCCTGAAGGAATTCCGGGGGGATAGCGCCCGGCTCATAGAACGAGTTAAAGAGGCGCGTCAAAAGGGGTGCGAGGTCCTGACAAAAGGTCTTATAGAAGAGAGGGATAAAACCGTCAGGGCCCGGGGCCTTCCCGTGTTTGAGTCGGGAGATCGCCGTGACCACCTCTTCAATCCGAATCTCCCGCTCAAGATGTTGGGCTTGATCCGGCGTCAGGGACGGGAGCGACACCGACTCTAGATAGTCTGCTTCGGCTCGCGCTGAGGGGGGAACGCCGGCGTAGAGGTCAGCATAGTAACCACGGAAAACTTCCGCTATCTGTCCATCCTCTGTGACCGTCCCTCCAGTGGGGACCGCTAGTTCCCTCACCCGATGCTGCTGGTGCTGCACCCTGAGTTTGTGCGCCAGAAGCCGGCCGCACCTGTCTCCGCCGGTGTAGTACTTATGTTTCAGGTGAAGTACTGCGTACTCCGCTCTGTCCATGTCAAGCGCGGACAGGAGTTTCCTGGCGGCCTTCAGTTGCCTCCAGACACGAGGGGCTCCTGTCCGTTGATGCACCTGTTCTAGCTCCCGCACCTGGCGGGTAAGTTCGTCCTTCTTAAGCTGGCGATCTTTGTTCTCCGCCGAGGAGATGGCAATAAACTCACCACGGAGCACAGCCTTCAAGGCGGCCCATTGCGTCGCGCGGGTGGTGTCGTCGTTGTCATTAATACGTTTAAATTCCTCTATGGATTCACGGATCTGTTTCACCACCGATTGCTTGTGCAGCAGAGTGTCCCTGAGGCACCAGACCCCTCTCGAGGGAGACACCGGAGGCAGTCGGAAAGTGCCTTCCACCGGGGCATGATCTGAGAGAGACAGGACCCCCATGTCGGCGCTCGAGGCCAGTTCGTACATCGGGCCCGTCACCAAGAGATGATCTAACCTTGCATATGATTTATGGGCGTGTGAATAATAGGAGTATGCGCGGGTCGCGGGGTAGAGACGGCGCCACATGTCGTGCATATCAAGCTCCTCCAAACGGGTACGAACCGAGCCCGAAAGCTCTCCCGATTGTAGGCGCCTCTGCACTGACCTGTCCAGGGATGCACCAAAGACCACATTCAGGTCCCCCCCAACCACGATGTGTCTGTCAGGAGTGGACGTCAAGTCTTCCAGCGCCCTGTGTAAAAACTGATCCTGATGATCATTGGGGCTATATATGGAGCCTATAGTAAACACCAGACCTCCTGCCTTGATTCCATACGCCAAGAGCCTCCCCTTCTGTTCCGCTACCTTATGCATAACCTCCCCCTTGAACCTCCTAGATATCATGAGCGCTACCCCCGCCGTCTTGGAAGCGGAGGAAGAGAAAAGCTGCGTGGGGAACTTTGGGGTCCGCAGCCTGTGACAGTCTTTAGCCAGCAGATGGGTCTCCTGCAGAAGACAAATGTCTGCCTGCGAGTCCTCCAGGAGGGACAGTACAGCCCTTCACTTAACCGGGTTATTCAGCCCCTTCACATTCAAAGTAACAATCTTAAGGGCCATCAGTGAGGGGAATACCAGAAACGCTCACCAAGGCGGGCAAGGCCCACCGGACGAAACTCAAAGGCCACAGCAAGCGGCTCCAGCGCACAGTGAAAGCAAACCACCCCGCAGCACAGTACAGTCCCCGAACCCCCGAACCCCCAACTGTGTGAACCCCCCTTCCCTGGAACCCCACACACCTCCCTCCTCCCCCGCCTCCCAGTGAACCCCCAAACCCCAAACTTGCCCATCCAACTCCCCTGCCCACTCCCCTCTCCCCAAACCATTCAAAATACGTCATTGTCCCAGTCCGGTCCTCAGCGGACAAGGCCGTGGAAAGTCATTCAAGTGGACGTCCAGCCACCACCACCAGCACCCCCGCCACCCCCCACCCCCGGAACCCCCGCACCTGCGATGAAGATAGGCTACTGCAGACTCCCTCCGGAGCAAGTTCAGGCTGTCAAGGCCACATTGACATTTGCCGTCGTCCTGGAGGCCTCCTGTATGGCGCTAGACATTTCTGCCCGAATTGTAGGCAAGTCAGGCCTCGCGGGCGGCGGGGATCGCCGTTCCCCGACCAGTTGCTAGCCATCTCGCGTGCTCCGTCTGCGACTAGGCGCCGGGGTGTCCGTGTCCGATGCAGTGATTCCTAGCACCCCGCATACATCTTGGAGGGACCGGAGCTGGTGCAAAGTTCCATTCCATTGGAAGATTAGGCGGAAGGGATGCCCCCACGAGTACTGCGTGTCGTGTTCCCTCAAGAAGTCCGTAGCAATTTTAAAGGCCTTCCGTTTCTGCAGTGTTATCGCGGACAGGTCCTGGTAGAGAGCCACCGGGTGGTCTCTGAAGCGGAAAGGCTGTTGCCGCCGTGCCTCATGGAGAATCCGCTCCTTCAAGGGGAAATCTGGTAAGAAGGCCAAAATGTCCGGAGGAGGCGCCAAAGCCCTGCGAGGCCGGCCAACTCTGTGTGCTCTGTCGATCCGAATCGGGAAGTCCTCGGACTCTCCCAGTATCTCACGGAACAGGGCTCCTAAGTAGGCAGCCGCGTCTTCACCCTCCTCGTTGGATGGAACTCCTCGGACCCTGATGTTGTTCCGCCTGGACCTGTTTTCAAGGTCTTCGGCATGGGCTTGTAGGTCCATCTGTTGGTCCCTCAGTCTCAGGACCTCCTGTTGCAGGTGGGTGATTTCCTCGTGCCTGGAGTGGTCTGCCGCCTCCACAGTGTTCACTCGCTCTCCCAGGGAGTCCACCTCTCTCCGGACTTCCCGGACCTCCCCGGCCACCTCCTGCTTCAAGGCCTGAAAGTCCTCCCTCAAAGAGCTGGACAGGGACTCCAGGAACGATCTAGTCACCGGGGGTTCCCTACCTTCAGCGCCCCGCGAGCTGGTCGGGGGGCTCGGAGCGGGCTGGTTCCTGTCTTGCCTCGGGGTGCCTCGTCCCAGCATGTCCGGCAAAGTTCGATCGCCCTTCTTCTGCCCCCTGGCATTCGACATCGCGGAGGGGCGGGGATCACGAAAGCCTGCGGGCCGTGGTGAAGAGGCGCTACAGGCCGGGACCGCGGTCCAGCAGTGGGTGGCAGTTCACACAGCTCGTGCCAACGTGGAATCACTCTCAGTGAGGCGCCCCCACACGCCTCGGATGAGGGTCAATGCAACCGCTCCGCACCCGTCCAAAATGGCCGCTCGTTCCGGCTCGGGGAACCAGCGCCGAACTGGCGTAGTCTTAACTCCCAGACTTTGTGTCGTGCTGCCCGATGTGGTGGTCAGGGTCTACCAATACATCGAGGGCCTCTCCGAACAGTCTCTCAGTGATCGCTCCCGAAACCACAGCCGATGATTCCAGCTAGGCCCATTTCCGGGGATCGTGGCAGTCTTTCCCCACCGGTCCACTCGAGTATCGCACAGCTGGGGGCCAAGCTCGCAGATTATGCGGCAGCCGGAGCCCGAGGCCGCGAAGGTGATCGAGGGCGCCGGAGGGCCCGGCAGCGCCCAGCAGCGGTCAAAGGAGGGGCTCCGGGCCGGGCCACGTGGTGCAGGCCCCGCGGCCTACCCGATCCCCGGGCTTGCATAGTTACTTCCTGTCGGCTCCGCCTCCGCTTCCACCGTCAATGCAGCTCCGCTCCGCCGAGTAAGGTCGCCCCAGCACCCACCGAGGACGGTCGCGGTGTCAAGTCGCTCCCAATCTGTTGGTCCACCCCGTGCTACAGGCTCGCCTTGTCGGGTTATCAAGGCCTCGTGATCGGGGGGTCCTCGGGCCTCCCGGCAAGTCCTCCGGCGGCTTCCGCCTCGGCCGGTTCTCTAGCGGCTCCTTTGCTGCGGCAGGTTAACTGAGGGCTGCGGACTGCTCCACACCACCACGGGGAGTACTGGGTGCGTTTTCCGCTCGATCCGGGGGAGATCAGCGGTGTGGAGAGGTGCAGGTTTTCCAGGGGCTCGGGAGCTCACGGCAAGTGCGTCCTCTCAGCCCGCCATCTTGGCCACGCCCCCCCCGTGGGAAATTTTTAAATATAATAGTTGTAATCGTTTTTTAAAGTGTTTTTGAATGTATATTATGTATCATCATCTTTTTATGATATTGAATTATCGAAATAAAGTATTTTGACTGACTGACTGACACTAGCCACAGTTTCTAAAATTCCCGCCAGATTGTTAGGCTTTCTGTCAAAATTCACATCATGCTAACGAAACATTGCAAACATAATGCTTCAAATAACATTCTATCCTTCTACAGTGACCACATGCGCCCGCACACGCACACACACGTGCACACACATTGTTGCAAGACACTGCACATGCCCTTTCCACAACCCCTTTTGTGCACAACACACATTACACAACAGTGTGGACCACATTTATACTATCCATGTCAATATAGTCGAGGATCCTATTAGAAGGAATGCATCGGTGCCTTGTATAGAAGGGTGTTTGGACAAAATATTAAGTCCAAAATATCATGTGGACAAAATATTGTGTCAAGACTATCGAGGACACAGTGGCGTAGCAAGAAGGGGCGGTCCGCCCCAGGTGGCACGAGTTTTGGGGGCAGCAGCGCCCCAAAGTCCCGCTCTTACCTGCGGCCATTATGGGGTGGCAGAAGCAGGGAACGTCGCCCCCTCGCTCTCACCCTTGGCCGTTGCAGGGCGGCACATGCCCTGACCACCAACGGCGGCAAAAGGTCTAGCTACGCCACTGCAAGGACAAGAACATGGTAAAGGTAAGTTTCTATGGGGATGCAAAGCTTTACCATAATTAACTTCACATGTATGCACCTTGACAAGGTATATATCTTCAAGGTACGTAGATGTGGTGTTTAGAATAGTAAATCTAGACTTGCCTATTTGCACTTATCTTCTCGATATTTTGATCGTCGTTATTTTTGGCATGATAGTCTGTCTTTTTGACACAATATTCTTTCCGCGTGAACATTTTGTCTTTGATAGCCAGTCTGTGATCCGAATTGAGGAACGAAGGGACCATAATAAATTACTGCCGCTCGCATGGACTTATAAAGTTTGTGGGCCATATTTCAACCTGCCCTCGTTCCTTTGTAGGATTGCTTCTGTGACCCCACTCAAAGTCACATTCTTTTTGCATGGTGCTCCACGTTTTGTACTATAATTTTGTTGGTGGGCCCTGCATGCCTCATAATTACCTGCATTTAGACTTTCCATTTACAGGGCCATAACAGGGGTAGTATAGTCATTTCCGCATCATAGAATGCTATCTTTCCAAATTGTTATTTCTATAGTGTATTTCTACTGTCACAATATAAGTGCTTGTGGTTGTGATTGAAAACCTCCTCTCCTGCCTTAATCGGTGTTCAATTGATTCTTTTAGAGCTTGGTGACAGGCTGCAATGCCACATTTGAGACAATTCCGTATGCTGTTTGCGCCACATAAATGTGAAATACACAAGTACTGTGTCATGACATGGCAACTATACACAATTGATCAATTATAAACTCTTTAATATTTCTTTCAACTGTATCATTTGATTCATAAATTGACAGTGGTGTATTTTATTCTGATTTCCAAGGAAAATAGATAAAAAAAGATGCTGACTTAATTCTAAAAGTATTTTGTAAGCTGGATAAGATATCCAGTTTATGCAGCATCAGCATAAAGTACAGCTGGAAGTTTCAATCCAGGCCTACATTGGAGAGAAAATAAATAAAAGGGAGGCTGTACGTGAATATAAGTTGGCTTTCCATAAGAAGGATCAGTACAACACATGCTTCATTCAAATTGTGCTGAAGCACAGTATTAGGACAATTTCCTTGTATATCCATCATGTCTCAGTGGAGTAGCTTTCATCAACATATGTGTGCAGAGGCAAAACACAGGTGCCATTGGAGCTGTTCTGTGCTTAATTTTTTGAAGAATTAGAGCCAGGATGCACAGTTTTGCTAAAAAGCCTACAGCCGCTGCTATCGAAGGTTCGGGTGCAGGATACCAGGGCTGACTAGACTTTTGTCCACCTCATGCATCTTAAATCCACCGTCTGACACTCCCTGCCTCTTTATCTCACTCTTGCAAGTTCTTCTTCATCCCTAATTTCTCCCTTTGTCACTGGTTTTGATTTTTTCTCTTATTCCTTCTTTTACCATTTTGGCCCTGATTTCAAGTTCATCAGAATCGAGGTGTAGTAGAAATGTGGTCTCTAGTTGGCAGTGGTTTGCACCCTGTCCAATTAGGGACCCTCACTCTAGTCAGGGTAAGTCAATTACACACCTAAAATAACCCCTATGCATTGGAAATCGGCAAGGGGGCCAGGCGTGGGGAGATGGCGGGCGGAACTGCTCAATTGGGCACAGAGTGAAGGTACACTTAGATTACAACAGACCACACGCACCAACAACGACAAAGCGCTAGAGGCGGCAAGGGCGTGAGCGGCTTTAGTTGCAACATTGCAGGCTCCTGAAACGGGTTCGGAGGAGGGATCGGAGGAGGTAGGCCAGGGGGACCCAACTGACATTGTGACGCAAGGGGAATGATCCAGGGTATGGTTACTAAGATGGATGGAGCTTACTAATGAACATGTATGCCTTGTACTGCATTTTTGTTGTTCAAATTTTGCTTTTGTTTCTGAAATCTGTTGCACCCTAACTGTACATAGTCCATACTGTGGAAGCACACCGGGCGCGGAGGGAGGGATGTCAGCCAGGGTTATAGTGCGAAGCGACTTGAGAGATATTATGCTGTCAATTGTACATTTGATATCGTTTCGCTCCTCATGACGATGGTTGTTTGAAATCAAATTAAAAAAATATATAAAAAAAACATTACTAATGGCGATTTCCAAATTGCGATTATTACCGCATCGCAATTTGGAAATTAGAATTACTAATGTATGAAGCTTTTATTTTTAAAATAGCAATTCCTAGTTTGTCGAACTTGAACTAACTCCTGAATATTAATGAGGTAGATTGCTGTTTGCGACCCTTTAGGAATGATAGCCATCACAGGTATGGTAGCCTGATAGGGTCAGCACACCATCACATTAAAGCATTCTTTTTTTCTTTTTATATGCAGCCTGTTTTCCTTAAAGCAAAACAGAATAGAGTAGTTATTGGTTCATGGAACCAGAATACGACCGCAAAACATTAATACTGAGCACTTCCTTTTGGTGTTTGGAAGGGATGCCCTAAACACGTAACTTCCAAAAACCAGATCTAAAACCTAAATGGCAATTCAGGTACAAGTTGCCAAATCGCATTTTGGCTTTTGTACATTAAAAATGTTGCTAATCAGGCTGTTTGAGACCTTAAAAGATCTTTGTACATATGGCCCAAAATTCCTTAGGCAAGCCAGCATTTGGGAAATGGACTGCGGCACCCTGCATTATTACTGCTATTTCCCATTGTGGTTGCTTAGCACACTGGGGAAGATGTGAGCTCCTGTTACTAAGCAGAAGAAACTGATGACATTTTCTTCATTACACTGCTTTAAATGTTCCAGTGGCTCACATTCTCTGGGGAGCAGGCAAATCAACAGGCTGAAATGTACTTTTTTAATATTCATCAACAGACATCACAAATTCGAGTTTGGCAAAGCTTAAATTGCTCTCTTTGGAAGGTTAAATATTTAACAGGGTAGAATAAAATATTAATAACTTCTTGCACTGAAAATGAGTTGTAAACACAAAATCTGGAACTTAACACCTAATGGATTATTTGCGGATACACAAAAGACTGTCGGTCTCATAACCAGACTAAGAACGAAAACCTGCTCTGGAATGCTTGCTCTAACCAGCCCCACTCCCATCCTCCTCTTTCATCTCTCACTTCAGCTCCACTCCCATCCTCCGCTTTCATCAATCTCTCTCTAGCTCTATCTCGCTCTATCTTGCTCTCTCTCTCTCTCTCTCTCTCTCTCTCTCTCTCTCTCTCACTGTCTTCATCCTTCCATTCCACTCTGTAAACGATGTTACTATAGGTCCTGCTGCACTATATATGCAAAAAAGAACCTTAGACGGACAGAATGGTGAACAATGTCCGACATTCACCCCAGTACAGAGATCTGAACCTAAATCCATCGTTTTGGACCCAGTCATTTGCAAATCAGTCTTTACCCTGCTCCCCATGGTAGCGGTCCAGTCCAAACTGAAACGGCAGGCCCTCATGGACCAAAATCAAGCATCCTGCAATCGTCTTTGGGGTATCACCCCTGTTCAGCCGGGCTAGCTTGATTCCAGATGGAAGGTAAACACAGGACCCATGTCTGGGGATACCCATCCCGCTCAGGGTGGCAAATGCTAAACAAACAATTTATGGACGGAATGCTGAGCAATGTCAAACATTCACCCCCAGTACAGAGATCCAGGTCTAAATCCATTGATTTTTTGCTCAACATGCCATTCCAGTTTGGACCCAGCCATATGCAAATGAGTCTTGACCGTGCTCTCCATGGGAACAGTACAGCCCAAACTTCCAGGCCAAGTTCTCCCCAGACTGAAAATAAGCATCCTGGGACTGGTTTTGGGGTAGCACCGCTCATCATCCAGGCTAGCTCGACTCCAGGGGCATGGTGAGCACGAGACCCACATCTGGGCATACCCATCCCACGTGTGGTGCCAAGTAGCCAATAGTAAGCTCAGATGGGGTCCATGTTTGTTGTCCCACTGGATTCAAACTAGCCGGATCATGAGGGGTGATACCCCAAAACCATACCAGGATGCTTGTTTCCAGTCCAGGGATGACCTGGCCTGGCAGTTCAGGTTGAACTGCACCAATGGAGAGCAGGGTCAAGACTGATTTGAAAATGGCTGGGACCAAACTAGAGTGGCATGGTGAGCAAACGAATGATAGATATAACACAGATATCTTTACTGGGGAGAGAATTTGAAAAGTTTCAGCACTATGTCCATCATCTTGTTGTGTGAGTTTGTTTGCCTCAAGTCACCAAGGGAATACCTAGACATAGGTCCCTTGCTCGCTGTGCTACTGGATTTAAACTAGCCTGGATGGTGAGGGTTGATACCTTGAAACGATTTCCAGGATGCTCGTTTCTATTCCAGGGAGGACCTGTTGTGACAGTTCAGGCTGTAATGTTTCCATGGGGAGGAGGGTCAAGACTGATTTGCATATGGCTGGGTCCAAACTGGGGGAGAGTGTTTGAAATGTTTCAGGACTCCATCCATCATTTTGTTGTATTTACTGCAATACATAGGCTTGGGTTTTCGATTTGAATGTCACAACTAAGTTTTGATTCAGACCAGTAAAGAGCTACTGTGGCCTATTGGTGAAGGACTTAAACTCCTACTCTGAAGGTTAAGGGGTTTCTGGTGTTTCAATGGCTATGTGTCCTCAGATACAAGGCAGTGGCATAATGAAACTTTATGAGGCCCCCCTGCAAAGTGCATGGATGGCGCCACCCCTCTTTGGCCCACCACCTACCAGTTTTGCTGAGGGGAGCCTCCAGAGTTTTTTCTTTTCACGTAGTTTGAATATACCTCTTTTAAGTATGTCTTACCCCAGAGATTTAAAAACTCTCTCTCTTTCTCTCTCTTTCTCTCTCTATCCTTCCATTCCACTCTGTAAACAATGTTACTGTAGGTAACACTAACCTACTGCAAAACTGCAATGGCTTGTTTTTCCCTTTGAGTGTCACAACTACGTTTTGATACAGCCCAGTAAAGCAGTACTGTTGCCTAGAGGTTAAGAGGTTCGAACTTTTAATTTAGAAAGTGAAGCATTAAATTCCCTGTTTTCAATGGTTGTGTGTGCTCACTTACAAGGATAGCCAATGGTAATTTCTTTAATAAAGGTTGGAAAATATTCTTTTTCTTTTCACCTTGTTTGAATAGATCTCTTTTTATGTATGTCTTATCCCAGAGAATACACATCGTCTCCCTCTCTCTCTCCTTCCATTCCACACTGTAAACAATGTTACTGTAAGTGTACACTAGAATACAGCAATATGTGGGCTTGGGTTTTTGATTTGAATGTCATATATAGGTTTTGATACATACTTGTAAGGAGTCTCTGTGGCCTAGTGGTTAAGGTCTTAGACTCTTACTATCAAGGTTAAGTGTTTTATTCCTGGTGTTTCAATGGTTATGTGTACTCAGTTAAAAGTATAGGCAATTGTAGTTTCTTTGAGAAAGGTTGGAAAACAGTTTTTTCTTTTCGCCTTGTTTGTATATATCTCTTTTTAAGTCGCTAATACCCCAATGAATAAAAATCTTCTGTCTCCCTCTCTCTGTCCTTCCATTCACTCTATAAATAATGTTATTGTAGGAGTACAGTGCCCGACTGCACAATACAGGATTGGGTTTTCGATTTAAATGTCATATATATTTTGAGACAGCCCACTATACAATCACTGGGGGTTAGTGGTTAAGGTCTTAGTAAATTACTCTATAAGATAAGCGTTCGATTCCTGCTGTTTCAATGGAATTGTGTGCCTAGTTAAAATGATAGGCAATGGTAAGTTCTTCGATAAAGGTTAACAATGGTTGGGAGTGCTCAGTTAAAAATCTAGGCAATGGTAATTTCTTTGATTAAGACTGGAACATGTTTTTTCTTTTTACATTGTTTGAATACATCTATTTTTAAGTATGTCTTAATACAGAAATTAAAATATTTTTTGATCTCTATCTCTCTATCCCACCCTCCCACCATCTCTCCCCCTCTCACTGCACCTTTCCCTCTCCCTCCCCCACTTTCCCTCCCCCTCATTTCTCTCGTTCTTTCTCTCCCTCCCACTCCTCCCTCTCTCTCTTTCCTTCCATTCCAGACTGTAAACAATGTTAATGTAGATGTACACTAACCTACTGCACTACATAGGGTTGAGTTTTCAATTTGAGCATTGTGTGTACATTTTGATACATATCAATGAAGAGTCACTGTGGCCTTCTGGTAAAGGACTCTTACACTGAAGGATTAATGTGGCAATGTGGAAACATTATTTGGTAAGGTTGGGGAGCCTTACCATGTAATATTAACAAAATACCCAAAAGTGGACCTTGAATGCGAAGTAGTAATCCTTAGCTCAGTCCTTGTATGGCGGCAAAGAGCAATAGGCTTACTTAGAGGAAGATGTGTTAAGCATTTCAGAGCACCAACATGGCTGATAACTTATTGGCACAATTCGAAAGAAATCAAACACCAATCTATCAAAATAGAGCATATGTGTAAATAAATTTTGACACCACAATAGAACCAACGCAAGGCATATAACTGGAGGTATCAAATTTAAAGTGTTGTGAAAATCAGCAATTTGCAGAGCTTTCACACTTAACCAATGCAGTCAACGGAGGAATTATTATGTGACACTCAGTTTCTTGCAGGAAGAGTTCAATGGAACCCACTTGGAGTTAAGGTCTTGCGGGTCCCCAGACCAATACTCAAGAGTGAAACCAATTTTGCCTTGCCGAGGGAGTTCAGGTGTAGAGGTGACTTGAATGTCCTTGGTGCTGAATGCATGAGCCGTAGGTGCTGAAAAGCAGTGCTTGTGATACTCGGTCAGTTGTGGAGCAGAATTGTGGGGATGTGGGAACACTGACATTCTATCAGTGATTGAGCATCATTTTATATGATCTTTACTTAATCTTCCGGCAATTACCCCTTTAACCACAGTTTTCTTAGATTTGGCCCAAAGGACGCTTGTACACAAAATAGAGTGCAGGCTTCTAATGTTTTGGCCTCGAGTAGGCCTACTAAAGCACTCACTCCCTACCTTGTGAGTCTTGTGGATCTGATCCTGTCCCCATGTGTTAGCAAAATTCCTCTAATGCATTCCCTTAGGACACTTCTGGGGAACGTGGGGTGTGAAACATTTTGGACAGATCAGGTAAAGATGTATCGGATTTCCAGAGTTAGGGTTAAAGACATTTACTGGAGAATTTATTCAGGTGGAAAGTGTAATTAAAGCTGTGGGATTTCTACGTTAGTGTTCTTAGTTTTTAAACCCTATCCCAGATATGAACACACTATTGATGAAATTGTTCCAGCTTTGGCGCAGAAAGTGTTTCTTCAATTTAGTTACAAGACACTCCGTCCCAGGGTGTTCTGCAGTAGATGGAAATCTTAAGTCCCACTTGATGACCTGTGCCTATTTGATTGTCCATCCATGTAGGGGTATTGATTCAGACAACATCGTGAGGTGCTCTGAATTCTTAGCACCCTACGCAAGGAGAGTTGTGATATTCAGCTTAGCAAAATTCCTGATGACCCCATGGATCAGACGCTTGAAGTCTATTGTGTGATATTTTTTATCCAATACTTTATAATGGTATTTATATTATTCTACTTATTGGGATGTTTGTTTTTAGGTGTAAAGCCCTTTGTTTAAAATCTTTATGTATGGACTGGGTTGACGATCTTCTTTAAATGAGTATTTAAAAATGATTTGTATGCGTGCTGCTCGAGGAATCATTTTGCATATAATGGGACTATATATTATTAGATAGGTTAATTTTCAATTATATGATTAGATAGGGTAATATCCCGGGGCGATAAGCGGAGGAGTCAGTTTGATTGTTCTCTTTGCAAATCTGAAATTGGCTGCAGCTCTGTGGGGTAACAAATGCAGGCTCTTGCAAATCTGTGGGGCTGAAGTTCCCTCATCGTGCTTGTCTCTTAATGCAAACATTAACCTCAGTCACCAGGATCTGAGTTAAATCCATCATTCTTTTGCGTAGCATCTTTCCAAAAGTGGCATTTTTAAAATTGAAATAATAAATTAGACTTTACCAGCAAAAAGGATTTATCATTACAATTCCATAGGTACTAAACATAACAGTTCTACCTCCTTCCAATTGGGAATTACAGCGTATTCGTTGTAACAAGGAATCCCCAACCTTAACCTATGGGAGGGATAGGCCTCACAATAGTGAAAAACTAATTTGGGAGTTTTTCACTGCCAGGACATTAAGAGATTAAAAGTACATGTCATACCTTTTAATTACACAGCACCATGTCCTGTGGGCTACCTAGGACCTACCTTAGGGGTGACTTATATGTAATAAAAGGGGAGTTTAAGGCTTGGCAAGGGGTGTTAATTTCCAAGTCAATAAGGCAGTGTAAACTGCATACACAGGCTGTGTGGTGGCAGGCCTGAGACATGTTCAAAGGGCTACCTAAGTGAGTGGCGCAATCAGTGCTGCAGGCCCACTATTAGCATTTAATTTGCAATATACCAATTGTGGACAAATCCAATCAAATTCAGTTTAGGGGAGAGAGCAGAAGCATTTGAGCTCTGGTCCACTGAGGTAAAGAGTCCTAAGGCCAAAAAAAAGGAGATCAGCATAATTGGATGCAAGCAGGCACAAAGTTATGAGTACTGCTAGTGTTTCAAGTCTGTGTTCAAGGGGCAATTGTTCTTTGTTGATAACAGTCCAGTGCTTACTAGACTAAAAAACCTAGAAGTTACAGAAACATTTACAAGTTGAAAATAAAGGTGGAGATTTGATTATGGCAATTTATTGAAATATATTTTTAAAAGTCTCCTAAGTAATTTGCAGCCAGACTTCAAATATAAGGTGTTCAAGCGTTCTCACAAAACCTCAAGCATAGATTATAAACATTACCAGCAGAATGATACCTTTAAATAATGAATACACATTTATCACATCTGAAACAATAGATGGGAGCTCTGAGAGAGTTGCAAGTGACAGGCTGTGCTCAGCTCACATTATTGCCACAGGAGTCTGCACTATATGGTATATAACCCCTAGCATTTGCATGTATAAGCTTGGAGTATGCACAGTGGGGCCAATTAATGATAAGACTGCTCAGCAAAGGCTCTATGCTTCCATGAATCTTCCCTGTCTGGGGAGTCTTTGCCCACCTTTGACAATATTCCATATTGGGTTGCGAGACCACCTCGTCGGCAGGACAGGACTCAACATTTGCAGTCTCGGCCTAATAACTGACACATCAGAGCATTTGGGGTTCATTTGATTTTAATTGAACTAGAAATCTGACAATAGTGAATTGTAAAAGGAAAAGACTGTGAAAATGAGGAAATATAGTGAGCAGGAAATGACATAGGTCACAAAATGTTGCTTGGTTGGCCTCTGAGACAATGAGTTTGATTCACAAAGCCATTTTAGGTGATAAATATGCAGTTCTCAAGGGAAATCTCTAGATTTACAAGTTCTAGGTATCCTTGCATATATACATTGACAACTGTATAAATATGTGCCATGGCTCTGTACGTAGTAGCAATCTCTACAAAGGGTCTGGTGTGCTTGGTAATCAAGGTATGGTTAGTCTTGTGAGTATTTAAACACTCACAAACTTGTGAGTTTGTAGGCATTCCCAAACTCCTCTCGTATCTTTTCGTACAGTTGAAATGTCAAAAATGTGCTTCAGAAAAGGGATGAAATAAATGCCCCTCTATTGCAGGGGGGGAAGTAGAATGCCCCCAAATTTAGTGATGTTACAGGAAAAGGTGTTTCTTCCCGGGGAATATGTTTCCCCATGGAGGGAAAACAATAATAGTACAGAAATAAAAATTATAAAAAATGTATAAGTGTTTGTGAACAACCTTACACAGCATTTATCCATTTAACTATTCTGCTCCCAACGGATCAGTACTGTAAAAAGGTCCCTTTAATATTCCCTGGCAGATGCGTAAAGCCATTCTGCAAAATGACAGTAATACATGCTGCTTCCTTATTGTGGTAACTCTATGGGTACCAGGAAAATAAGTGTGCCAGAGATTCACTCTTATCAGAGACATCTTAAGGAATGAGCACACTGGGCAATCGCCAAGGGACCCCACCTTCCAAATGTTGTTAGGGAAAGTTATCTTTTCTTTCTATCTCACATGCATTTCTCCATCTTAACCTTTAGCATTTAATATTTGTTGGCATCATGGATCTCGAATTAGCAGAAAATGGGTAATTAAATACAAACGTTTCCTCAACAGGGGGCCTTAAAGGATGTCTTGCCCAGGGACACTCTTAGACCTGGCATCCTTTGTGTGGTTTCCCCCTAACTTTTTGCCTTCAGATCTCCTGTTTCTGCTGACTTCGTTTTTGCTGCCCTTTTGACTCTGAACACTTTACCACTGCTAACCAGTGTTAAAGTGCTCGTCCTCTTTCCTTAAAATATTGTAACATTGGCTTATACCCTATTTGAATATTACATTTTCTTATAATTCCCAAGTAAAGTGGCACTATTTGTGCCCAGGGTTTGTATATTAAATGCTACTGATTGTGGCCCCCACTTAAGTAGCTTTCTAAACATGTCTCAGGACTGCCATTGCTGAGCCTGTGTGCGCAGTTTAAACAAGCCATTTCGACATGGCAAAATAAACTTTTTGCCAGGCCCTACCCTTCCTTTTTATTGCATATAAGTCACCCCTAGGTCAACCCAATGAGCAGGGTGCAATATATTTAAATGCATTTAAAAGGTAGGAAATGTATTTTTAGGTTTTGTTTTACATGTCCTTGTATCGAAAAACCATTGAATTTGTTTTTTCACTACTGCAAGGTTGATCTCTCCCATAGGATAACATTGGAGTTGCCTTATTATATTTTATAAATCAAATTTATTTAAAAAAGGGAAACGATAATCAGTTCATGTTGTTGTATTTCTATCTAGGACCCTAATTCGACATTCCCGATTCATGCCCTTATGTGGTTATAATTAATAATATCCTTATAAAGGCATAAGAATCATATCCATATTCAGTAATAGCGCATGCAGTCCAAAGCACAGCACGGCTACTCCTATCGACTCCTAGAAAGCACAACGCGTTCTTTAAAGAAACCAAGCCTCCAGCAGCCCGGGAAATCCCCCTTGCTTTTGTTTTGATTTGAACAAGAACTCCTGGAGTCCAGAAAGAACTTTTAGTTCTTAGTGACGTCTTATGTCCAACCGTACGTCAACCTCGGCACCTTTCAGGTATAAATATACCAACAGTTGCCTTAAGCAAGCACACGGTGGTTTGGAGCAGAGTGGATATCTACTTGCCCGAGAGCCCAGCTGATGCAAGAGCCCACGGAAGCCGCCCCTCCCGTTTGACACACTGAGAGAGAGACACTGTCTTTTTCTGCAGCCGAGAAAATCCAGCTCCGGTGTTTCCAGCTACCCTTGCGGGTTGCTGGGAGATAGAGTCCTGAAGAAAGAGATACCAGACCTCCCACATTCTATTACCAAGGCACGGAGCTGACTAAACCCTTAAGATAATTCTTGATGCAGATTCTTGGCAAAACAATCTTAACCAACTTAACTTAAACTGCTACTTCCTTACTCCTTCCCAAGTATTAGGCTTAGGTCAGGTACACCGGGGTAGACGTAGTTAGAAGCACCAGTTGAGTACGTTAGTCAATGTTTTTATGTATGTATATATTTTATCCATTTTAAAGTACCATATGGCTAAGAAACCATATCAATGCTTTTACAGTATTATTTCATAATACTACTTTTACTGTATGCACTTTACTTTATGATAAGTATTGCAATTGTGGCAATTCATTTCTCTTGTATGAGAAAGAAGACTGCTCAATAAATAACACCTTTTATTGAAAACGCCCGTCTCTCTATTTCTCTGCACTCTGGTGAAACTAAGTATGCACGGTTGACTGAGTGAAATAGATGCCTATTGTTTTCACACGACTCTAGAGATACACTCTTTTTCTGAGGGAGCAAAGTTGTCATGTTTGTATGGTTGTCAGAAGCTAATCCCTTCTTGTCTAAATCCGGAGAGTTAACTCTTTCCTGAACATTGAAGAAAGTTTCTAGTGACCTCTGAGCTAGCTGGCAAGCCTAATTAAGTCTAATACAGTCAGTAGAGACCTAGTCGACCTCAGTCCTACGTCTACACTGCTGTTTATATTATTCCAATGCGCAGAGCCTATTGGGAATATAGGAACTACACTACAATGTTCAGTGTCTCTGGAGTCACAATTTAAAATCCTAACCTATGGTGAAGTCAGATTTTAAATTGCAATTCTGAAAACGCCACTTTTAAAAAGTTGCATATTCTTTCCTTAGCCATTTGGTGCCTGCAGCCTGTCTCTGGTCACATGACTGGGTGTAGCTGAAGGTTGGACTGTGTATTCCTCCTAGATAGCCAAACACAATGGAATCTTAGGTGTGACTGGATGGGCCATCACTGGGAAGATGCGAGAGGGGAGCTGGGCACAGCCCCACTTACACTTCAATACGCTGTATCCTGTCTCCACACAAAGGAGTGCATAACCCCTGTAGTTAGTACAGAGCCAGGGCATGGAAGGCAGGGCATATGGGCACTTCAAAGGCATGTCTCTAGAAGATGCTCAACACTTCAAATGCACAATTGTATATAAAAGTAGGACCCCAGACCCCAACTCTTCAGCATGTTTCTGGACCTGTGGATGCTTTGCAGGTAGAAGGACTGCAAGTACTGCCACTCTACAGGGCTGTTGCTCTGGGGGAACTGCTGCCCTGCTGTAAGGACCTGCTGCCTGATACCTTCGTACCTGGGAAAGAAGAACTGGACCTGCAACTTCATCTTGAGCCCAGGACCCCAGATTGACATGAAGGGCTTGTCTGCTGGCCTCTTGATCCGAGCCTCAGGGACACAAAAGGCTCCCCAAACAGCTTCTGTACCCATCTGCAGCGAGTCCCTGACCCCCAAGTGGTGCCTCTCAGGACCTGGAACCCTGGTGTGGCTCACAGTCTCTTGAAATCCCTCTTTTGGTCTCTTCAGGATGGCACCAGAACAGCACCAAAATTCTGTGGCAGCCACCAGCCCATTTCTTTGCACAGCAAGCTTCGATCGCCAGTGGAGAACCGCCAACAAGAAGCCCTGTCCGCAACACCTGACCTGCTCTTCCCTTCACACCAACCACCGCCCATGATGCTCTCATTGCTCCCTGCAAACCTAACTAACACAAAGGAGACTCTTGGCACAAAACTTGAGAAGGTAATACTTCAGTTGGACTAATTTGGGACTTTGCACGACCAATTAGCCGCATATGGAGCTTACTGTTTTCCGGTGCTATTTTACAGTTTATGCTTTAAAAATTAATTACTCTAGTTCTACTGAATATTTTATTGTCGTTTTGATCATATTTTATTTATTAAATAAAACTCTTTTTTTTCTGACCTGGTGGGGAGATCTTTTTGTGTGGTGTTTTCATTGTTTTACAGTTGGAAGTGTTGCACTATACTTTACACATTGCCTCTAAGTAGAGGCTGACTGCTCTGTGCCAAGCTACCAGGGAGTGAGCACAGGTTAATTTGAATTCTGTAGGTATTCTCATATAGTTTATAAACGAACAAATGTGGAACATAAGCCGATTTAATTTTAAATTGCAGAGAACTGTATAATAGCGATAAAGAACTATATGTGCATCCTAATAACTTTTCATACTTCTTTTGGGACAAGATTTCAAGTATGATTTTATTTTTAATTGTTTTTTGATAGCGTATTTAAATGTAAATTATGCAACCATTTCTGCCCCATAACGATTTTGGGTCCAATGCCTTTAGTGTCATTTTCTAAGCCCAATCCCAGGGATTGATTACATTTGTTTCCGTATTTTGTATTACAGATCACAATTCAGCTTCCACTGTGCATAAGGAAGCCATCCTTGCTCTGAGGCCATAGCTCAATAGATCAGAATCCAGTGATGAGGGTGACTTGCATAGGGAGAATTACAAAGTAACTCACACCTGTGCTGCTGAGATTGAAAGACGAATATCTATTAATGTTAATACATGTTAATTTCTAATCTGGTGGCATTGTTTTAACTCCAAGGTTTTAAACTTGCCAAGCTTCTAAACTATATTTCAATGTTGCTGGTATCATAGACTATACCGATAGATTTTTTAACAGTTTGACCATGCCAATCTTAAGTGAGGTGGCTTTTAGACATAAGAGCTGCTAAATGGGTCTAATGCTTTGCTTTTCCCTGAAATTTCTCCTGTAAATATTTGTATGAGGCTACCCTGTAGATGTGTGTGTGTTGAAGGCCATATCTTGTTCGTGCAACAATTATTGTAGGATCTCTATATTGCAAGTCAATAATTAGAATTTCACCAGGTTTGGGGGGATCTTGACTAACCCATTTAAGACAAATATACATGCAAAAAACAGTGGAGCAAGCAGATTCCCCTGCTTAAATCAATCAATTAATCAAGACATTTGTAAAGCGCACTACATACCCATGAGGGTCTCAATGCGCTGGGGGGAAGGGGATGCTGCTACTGATCGAAGAGCCAGGTCTTGAGGAGTCTTCTGAAGGCCAGTAGGTCTTGGGTCTGCCATAGGTTGGTGGGGAGGGTGTTCCAGGTCTCCGGCAGTCATTCTTCGGATGCGAGGGACTGTGGCGGAGGAGAGGTTGGCGGAGCGGAGCTGGCGGGTGGGGGTGTAGAAGTTGAGTCGTCTGTTGAGGTATGCTAGGCCGGTGTGGTGGAGAGCTTTGTGTGCGTGGATTTGGAGTTTGAAGGTTACTCTCTTGTTGACGGGGAGCCAGTGCAGGTCTCTCAGGGGGGTGATTTGGCTACGGCAGGGAATGTCAAGGATCAGGCGTGCCAAGGCGTTCTGGATGCGTTGTAGCCATCTCAGGAGCTTGGCCGACGTTCCTGCGAAGAGGGCATTTCGGTAGTCCAGTCTGCTGGTGACGAGGGCCTGGGTGACAGTTTTTCTCGTTTTGTTGGGGATCCACTTGAAGATCCTATGCAGCATTCGGAGGGTATTGAAGCAGGAAGAGGAGAAGGCGTTGACCTGTATAGTAGTGGAGAGGGTGTAGTCAAGGATGACCACTAGGTTGCGTGCGTGGTCGGTGGGTGTCGGTGCTGTTCCCAGTGTTGTCGGCCACCAGGAGTCGTCCCAGGCTGAGGGGGTGGGGCCGAGGATGAGGACCTCCATCTTGCCTGAGTTCAGCTTCAGACGGCTGTTCTTCATCCATTCGGCGACGTCCTTCATTCCTTCGTGGAGGTTGGTTTTAGCGGTGCAAGGGTCTTTATTGAAGGAGAAGATCAGCTGGTTGTCCTCGGAGTAGGAGATGATGTTGAGGTCGTGCTGTCAGGTGACGTGGGCGAAGGGGGCCATGTAGATGTTGAACAGCTTTGGGCTGAGGGATGAGCCCTGGGGTACGCCGCAGATGATCTTGGTGGCCTTGGAGCGGAAGGGGGGAGGCAGATGCTCTGAGTTCTGCCATAGAGGAACGATGTGGTCCAGTCCAGGGCCTTCTCTTGGATACCGGCATCATGTAAGCGTGCTCGTAGTGTGCGGTGGCAGACCGTGTCGAAGGTGGCTGACAGGTCCAGGAGGATGAGGGCCGCCATTTCTTCATTGTCAAGTAGGGTCCTGATGTCATCGGTGGCGGCGATGAGGGCGGTTTCAGTGCTGTGGTTGCTGCGGAAACCGGACTGGGATGGGTCTAGGATGGTGTTCTCCTCGAGGTAGCTAGTCAGTTGTTTGTTGGAAGATCTTGAGGTCTTTGGGGTATGCCTTGGGTTTCTTGAGTAAGGCGTTGATCTCGGCGTGCTTCCAGCTTTCCAGGAAGGTTGCCAGGGCCGGCTCTAGGCTCATGGTGGCCCTGTGCAGGGAGCGTAGGTGGGGGCCCCGGAAGAGGGGGTCCGGACGGGGCAGAGCCAAGTCTAAATATGGTTATGATTTCTATGCCTATATACAGATATAGTCTGCGTTTGGCGCTTTTGAGTCATGTTGTGCATGAGCTATGGGTTTCAGTGACGCTTGTAAAATGTACCAGAGGCGCTATGAGGTATGGAGAAGTCGAGGTACACCTGGATAGAGAGAGAAAGGGTGGTGGAGGGGGCATCGGCAGGAGGGATTCTCTACCTCGAGATGGTTCGGCTGGGGAAGGCAGCCACGGGGGTGGAGGAGGCCGGAAGAGACACTGGAACAGGTGGCAGTTCCTTGTCCTCTCAGGCTGACAGCTGGAGCAGAGGTATTGGCGGGGATTCCTCGGCTGTTTCCAGAACAGCTGCAGTTTATCCCCGAAAGCAGAGCAGGGGCGTAGCTAGAGCTTGTGGCGCCCGGGGCTATCCCTCAGATTGCTGCCCATGACGAGTCATATGTTTTTCCATTCAGCCCTTGGAAGTAAAATTAACTGCATATAAGAAATAAGGACAAATACATATCCCATAGAAATTGTAAATATCAAAAATGTATGGGGACACAACATCTCTCATTGGTGCTTCAGGAAGATTTAGTGCTAAAAGAGGGATTGTTGGGAAGTGATAGACAGTCAGATGGATAGCAGCAGTTATGCCAACACCCCCCTTCATACAGTCACACAAAGAACAATGCATCAACACAAGCAACAATGATATACTCCACACACCACCATACCTCACATAACAAATCACAACAAAACTCCTGTAAATGCCCCCCAAAAAACACTTCAGTTGAATGGGTGTACTCACTGTTAAGGCTGACTAATATATTAACAGTGCCTTTGTCATAAAAATTAACAAGTCATAAAATTAATGAGGAAATGTGCTACTTTTACTTCGTGGGCCCAACCCACCCCACCATACTAATTGACCCAGTCTTCTCACCATCAGAGTAATATAACGTTTGACACAGTTTATTAAAACATTGAACTACTTTATATATGCCAACACCTCCAACTTCTCAAATGTCCTCACAGTCAGCCATATATGTTGACAAGCCCACCATTACAAGATAACTAAGTAAGATCCAAGATTTTCCACCATAGAAGCAAATTTTGATACATGCCTGAAGCAATTAACAGTGCCACAGCGTGGTAAAGTCAGAAAGAAGTCACTGCTGCAAAGGCAAAAACACATGTTATCCAAATTCACAAGCTGTACTGGTCTGCTGGATGAAGAAGCATGCTTGGGAGGGATTTTTAATCATGGACTGCAAATTTATATCCTGCAGCAGTCGATATTGCTAATGAAGCCACTCACCGCGCTCCCTTGAGGGTCATTAATCCCCCTATCGCCCGTGTCCCCAGTCCTCTCACAGGCACATGCCCGCTGAGGTATTTATGGGCCTGAGTGCAGCCTAGCAAGAAGACGGGGCTTTTATCAGGGCACAAATATAGATGGCGGGCCAGCTTCCCCAGGGGCTCTCCGAGTCACTGAAGGGGCCATCAGCACTGCTACCCAGCTCCCAGTCTCAGGACCTTGTCTGCGAAAACTCTCCACAATCGCCTGACCCGAGCCCCTTCCCCACTCATAAACACCTCCATAAAAAAAGTTACCACCATACATGTAATATTTTGCAAAGTCTCCTTGCGCTGCCAGGGAAGTCTCCCCTCACCCCCCGCCACTCAATACCCGACTTACTTTTCTGGAAGTAACCCCCCTTGCCGCCATTTAAAACAGTGACATGAGCGGCAGTAAAACTACATGTCCCATATGTCCAACACATTCCAGCGCGGAGGAGCAGGAGGTGAAGGGATAGTTACTATCACTTTACCTCCTGCCCCTCTGCGCCGGAATGTAAAACGCAGTGAACATAATATAACATTACGCTGTAAGTGCAAACAAATAATTAATTAATACAAAGTAATTACCTACCTACAGCAGGTCGGGCAGGCAGGCCTGCCTGAATTTCATGGTGGTGGGACCTCCCGGGCATCTCCGCGCTCCGCAGCACAAACAGACAGCGCCGTAGCTCGGCTCCCCTCAGCAGCCTTCAGGCAGGGCTCCTTGAGATGAGGACAGAGCAGAGGAGGCTCCATGAACTGTGCAGTCATAGTCAATGATCAACACGCACGGTGCTCTTATCAAGCATATACGGCTGCCTAAAATCTTTAAAGTTTTAAGATTAGCCGTCGGCAATAAATTGAACTCCCCGCTCAATAACAAGACAGGATGTGACGACGGTCACGTCCACCGTGGTGATGGCACGTTACGTACTTAGTAGCACATAACCTGACAGGGCCAAATAGGCTGCCGCCTGCAAAATAGTGCCGCCTGGGGCGGACCGGTCCCCTC
The DNA here is from genome assembly GCF_964263255.1 of Lissotriton vulgaris. Lineage (NCBI taxonomy): Eukaryota > Metazoa > Chordata > Amphibia > Caudata > Salamandridae > Lissotriton > Lissotriton vulgaris. The sequence continues at coordinate 137,631,094 of NC_141698.1, read as the reverse complement.
GCCCCCCCCTAGCTACGTGTGTCCCGCCCCGAGCAGTGGAGTGTGAAAAGTGCTGGCTGGGGCCAGCAAGTGAGACGGAGTCAGTGAAAATAAGTAACAACAACGCCTCACGCATTGCCCGGAGGCCGCCAAATCCTGCCAGGGGGCCGCCAGTGATCCTTCCGATCCTCGTCGTGGCGGCCCCTGGGGTTTGGCGGCCCTGTGCAGGTGCACAGTTTGCACATGCCTTGGGCCGGCCCTGAGGTTGCTGTCTCGAAGGAGATGTTGATTACTTTCCGGAGATGGGGTGCGAGGAATGTAAGGTTAATAATTCGCTCACAATATTTGTAGCTATGAGGTTTTATTTCCGGTACAGCGGAGTCTAAGCCCACAGTCACCAAAACGCCTGCCACTAACTATATCCTGGTTAGTGGTGTTCGATGCCTATGATAGGTTGCGAACCTCGGTGTAGCCCGCATGGTGTGGTGTCCTCTCTGGTCCGCACTAACACATGACCATTTCGAATAACCATGATTGGCCAATATACCATAGAAAAAGGACATTGCCTCGGCCAGTCGGTACCTCCCCCTTGGCTCAGGACGAGGCCAGAGGTACCGACGGAGAGGTAAGAAATGGAAGATAGTTAGACGCTTTGTCAGATACAGCGTATCTTTCTTCTCCTCGTGCATTGAGCGAACCTCATGTTTTCAAGGGACCTTGCACTGCAGAATTACTCTGTCAAGCTAATATGACTCTTAATACATCAGGACTGATATTTACCAGTTCATATAGGTAGGATGGTGCACTTTTGTTAAATTGCCTTAAACAATACCAACATGCACTGTCGCCGCTGTGTGTAGGCTACAGTGGATACTGCCGTCTTTACAGTTTCAGAACTCAATGCCAAGGTTCTACCACATTTTTGTAAATACAGTGAATAAATGGGATTGGTATCACTTTGAGAGAGAACCAATGCCACCATTGAACTGTTATTTTAAAAAATGTTCTCTGTTTTAGAGCGGGCCTCCATTTCCTGAGCAGTGGCCAGGAGAAGTGAGGTTTACTCCCAAGGATTATTGGGCGAGTGATTAAAGTTTACTATATTTAAAAAAAACTATCTTTTGAAGGTTGACTTGAGAGCAACATCTGACATTAGGTTGGAAAGATGTATTCTATGTGTCTGTTACTGTACGTTTTCTTTGCTTGTAAATCTTTCAGGAAAGAATCCAATAGAATTTTGAACCGGATAAAGAGACGTAGGAGATTCTCCTCGTTCAACACCATACCCGGTATCATTTGTTTTGGTGTAAATATTTTGTTACTTTGCACTGTTGTTTTTTCTTTTTGCAGTAGTGTATTAATAGGTCCTGATAAAAGCCAGAAGGGAATGTCCCTATAAAATGGCAGAAACATGTTGACCACTATACCATCTATTCCTGGCAGTTATTATGTCAAACTGTCATACACTTTGTTTTAACATTGACACCATGATTGTTCCCTATTAAAATTATTCCCTGTGGTCATGGTAGCCAATTTTAAATGGCACATTTTTGTTCACACATTTTCTCACTGCAACTAACTTCCAACACCATTCCATCCCTCCTTTGACATTCTATGGTTGGATCCATCGCTGGTGGTCTCGGTTAAGTGGAGAGTAACACACTATTTCAACAGGTGTGTCTCCCTTACTACACGAGTATCCATAAAAAGTCCAAGATAATGAAGCTCCGCCATATGGGTGGGCTGATGGGATTCATTTCCTGTACATAGCGACACCTACGTTATTTCAGACACATGGTTGCTTCATTCTACCTTTGTTTATAATACAGACCGCTGACAGCCACTTGTGTTTGTTTCTACATGGTATATGGGGGTGTAGACTGTCCGCTAGGTTTATAAATATGACTTCCCCTCAGACCCTCCTCCACCTTTTTTTTGTTACATACCTAGGATGGTGTTCTCCTCGAGGTAGCTAGTCAGTTGTTTGTTGGAAGTTCTTGAGTTCTTTGGGGTACGCCTTGGGTTTCTTGAGTTAGGCGTTGATCTCGGCGTGCTTCCAGCTTTCCGGGAAGGTTGCTGTCTCGAAGGAGATGTTGATTACTTTCCGGAGATGGGGTGCGAGGACTGTGTTGGCCTTGTTGAGGATGTGGTGGGGGCATGGGTCTAACGGTGATCCAGAGTGGATGGTGCTCATGATCTTGCTGGTGTCCTCGTCGTTGACGCTAGTCCAGGAGAGAAGGCGGTTGGTGCGGGTGGTGGTCTACTGTTGTATATATCTTCAAATCAATCAATCAATCAGTGATCTTATAAAGCGTGACTACTCACCCATGAGGTTCTTAAAGTGCTAGTGGGGGGGGTCTGCAGTTCAATGGAAGAGCCAGGTACTGAGGTCCTACCTGAAATGCAGCAGTAATAGTGATTGCCTGAGGTGCAGAGGCTGAGAGTTCCAGGTCTTGCGGATCTGTGAAATTGTGGCCAAGGCCAGTTGGACAGAGCGGAGATATCTGGTGGGAGTGTAGGAGGAGAGGCAGTGGTTGAGGTGTACAGGTCCAGCATTGTGGAGGGCCTTGTAGGTGTGAGTGAGAAGCTTAAAAGTGATTCTTTTGTTGACAGGTTGCCAGTGAAGGTCTCTCTGATGGTAGCAGCAGCGGGCCCTCCATTTGAGCGGAGGAGCGTCAGCCCTTGCTGGCAGGACAGCGAAGGTTAAAAATAAAGGGTAATAAATTGAATGTATTATTATTTTATTTTTTCCATTCACCAGCCAAACAGCTTTTGGGAGTGGGGCCACTGCTGCTCCATCAGTTTAGAGTGTGCATGTTAGGATTGCCGTCTGCCTTGCGACGGCCAGCCTGATGTGCGCACTTGAAACTACTCCACCCAGATGTCCTAGACAGCTGGTCGGAGAGCAGGCACAGGCCCCCAGAGCCTGCAGGACCGTTCAGGCAGCCCACTCCAGCCAATCCTGGCACTGCTCCCATGCTGCTTGACATTATTAGCAGCATGAGAGGAGCATCTGGATTGGTGTGGAGGATTCAATTGCTGCAGATGCAGAGGGACTGAAGCAGAGGACCGGAGGAGGTGAGTCAGTGGAGTGGATAAGGTAAGTGCTTTAATTTTTTTAAACTTATTTGAGTTAGTTAATGTTCCTGATAGCTGGGGTTGTAAAATTGCGCTCAAACATGTTGGTCCTGGATGAGATGCATACAAGTGGGCATAGTGCCCACTTGTATGTGTGACATCAGCACATAATGTCACAAATTGTGATATTGCGTGCATATACTTACCTTAGTTGGCCCACTTACCCCGTGACTTGATTGCATATTGCAATCACTTCACTACAGTTGTTGTGGTCTCTTGGGTACAGCCAATGCATTGTGACGCATTAGCAGCGCAGAGGCAGGCTCAGACAAAAAGAAAATTGGTAAATACCACTGCGTCAGTTTAAAGGTATGCACTCCTGACGGCAGGTCTACGTTGCATAAATTAAAACCTGAGGTGGCGCAGACGATTTTCACGCAGGTGAAAACAGACAGCCTTTAATAAAGTTACACATCTCCATATGTATGAATGTAGTAAATATGGACCGAAGCAGAGCCACTGATGCAATGGCAGTGCAATGGTGGCCCAAGCCGGTGCAAGGGGCTTCAAAATAAGCACCTTCGGGCCTCATTTACAAACTTTTGAGGCATGGCAGCACAGCAGGCCTTTCCTGCAGTGCTGCCATGTGTCAAATGAAAGGGGCAGGAATCCACCGTATCTACAAGATACGACTCCTTCCCGTTCTTATCCCCTGCACTGGCCCACAAACAGCAGCCATGAGCCAGCGCATACACCAATGAGTCATTTTGCAAGGGCGCCTGTGCTGAGAGGATGATTTTTTTGTGCAGCATGCACAGAAAGAGGAAAAAACGAGGAGAAATAAATGTATTTCTCCTTGTTGTGCCTCCTTACGCCTCCCCTGGGGAGGCGTAGGATTATGACACTTTCCTAGGTTTACAAATTGTTGCAAATCTGGGAATGTTTCTAGTTCTATAGATGTTGCTTGGGAACACCCACAGCATCACCCATGGAACGCCCATTTCACGCAGTGATATGCATAAAAGTAAAACATATTTACAAGGTCATGAAAAGTCATGCAGGGTGACTTTACATGGCCTTGTAAATATAGGGAAGTCCATTGCGTTGGCAGTGCATCAATATATGTGCTGCACCTGGCATGCAATGGGCTTGTAAATAAGCCCCTTAGTCTGTAATCCACAGGAAAAATGAACCCTTCTTGGAAAATCGGACTCTGGCTATGTAGTAACATTAATCATTAAGTGTGGAATGATGTGTGCAATTCCAGTGTGGAGAAGGGGCTGTGGAGAAGGGGCACTGTGTACAAATGTCACACATGTCATTGTCAGTAGTACACCTGGAAACCTGTGACCAGCATAGCTTCTCAGGCAGCATTTGTTAATTGCAAAAAGCAGGAATCTACCCTAGTCTCTGTTTTGAGGCACAATCTATCAATTTTCTGAATGTGCTAAACTGGTAGAGAGGTTTTTTGTGAAGGGGTGCACTGAACCAAAATAGGCAAAACACAACAACCAAAGGTGAGCCTGAGACCATCTGGTGCATCTCAGTTTGCTGATGAAAGTTGGAATAGAACCTGCTCACCTGGAGATGCAAGACTCATGGTATAGTTGCTGCTCAAGTTGAGACAGTAGGCTGTCATCTTTGACTTAAATAGAGACCATTGTCTTAAATTCTGAAAGTGATATAGGGCCAGATGTAGGAAGTCAAATTGCGATCGCTAACTCTGAAATTCTGTGAATTTCGGCGTTTGCGATCGCAATTCAGCTTTGTTCAATGTAGAAAGGCAAATACCTACACGCAAAATAAGGAATCGTTAAAATTGAGATTCCTTATTTTGCACAAGCATTTAGGGAATCGCCCTAAATGCTATGCTAGTAGGCATCGCAAATTGCGTTATTGCCTTAAGGAATTGCCAATTACCACCAACTTCAAGTTGGTGGTAATTTGCGAATTCTTTTAAAAAAACACTTTTTTGAAAGTGCAAGTGACACACATTCATTCCCTTAGGACATGTATGTGCACCACATGTGCACACATGGACATTTCAGGGGTGCCACAGGATGTCCCTCTGGAACCCTTGCACCCATGAAACTGCGCCGGCAATTCGCAAGTACCTATTGGGCCTCTAGGCCCATAGGAATGAATAGGAAGGTATTCCTTGATTGCGAATCGCAGTTTCCAATGTGCAATTAGGGAATATTAAGGAATCGCAAACAATATTGCAATTCCTACCTACATGGCATTCTGCGAGTCCTTAATAGCAATTCAGTAAAAATTGCTATTAAGGACTCACAAAACTGACTTTATGTACATCTGGCCCTAAGTCTCTTTTAACTCACTCACTACTGACTTTCTGAGCCAGTTGGTGTTCCCTGTACTTTAGTTGCACAAATAAAACATTTTGATGCAACAAGTGCAAATGTTAAATTACATTACCTAACTGCAGCACGTTTAGCTTTTTATCTACAAATTTGTGAATATTCTGTCCTAAATGCAGCTATGGAACCTCCACACTCCCCTCTCTGTCGCTAATTGTGGTTGGCTCCTTTTGAGTCTTTTTTGCTCATCAGTTGAGTTTCCTCGACTTTCCCAACCCTTTTGTCTTTAAGAGAGGTAATAGGGATAGTCTGCAACCCTGACTAGGACATGTGGAACTCAGGAGCATATTTATACGGGGATATTGCCACCAGAATGTCACTTTATGTGATGTTCTGGTGGCAATATCTCCTTATTTACATGGCAGCATTAAGCCACTTAACGTGGCTTAATGCCGCCTACAAAATAAGGTCCCTATTCATGCTTCACTTAGGGTGAATGGGGCATGCAATGTGTGATGCAGTGGGTGTTCTGCTGCAACACCTTTTGCTTTTTGATGCTGCCCCATATTTAGAAGGATGGGGCAGTGTAAAAAACAAAGACTAGACAAAACATGGTCTTAGGATGGAGATACGAGCAGAAATTATTAATTTATCCTCGTATTTGGCTCCTCCTATATGTGCTGCATTGTGCTGCAGACAGTGAAACAGCAAATCTCCTTCACCGATTGTTTATGTACAGGAAGGTGTTCCTTCCTGCACATAAACAATCACCTGTGCAGTGCACCCTTGAAACATGGTGCAAGGGTTCCTGCGCTGGTCCTAGGCAGCTTTTTTAACACCAGTGCTAGAAGAAATGCAGGGGTGAACCGTACTTCTGTAAATATGGAGCATACCTGTGTTTCAAAAATGTTAGAGCAATTTTAGAATAACACAGTGCTCTGACATTTTATAGTAAACTAGCAGCCCGTCCCGACGTTGTCCGGGTATGAATTGCTGCCGGCCAGTAGTATATTGTTTTGTAGGATTTCGTTTTTATAGCATTTCTTAACTGTGACAGGCCTGTGAAACGCTCCGATTCACAGTGCACTGCTGATGCACCTAAGAGTGCGTGTTCAGTAGTGTGTGAACTCGAGTTTCCCTACTTTATTTTTCCTTGCAATATTATATGGCGCGAACTCGCCAACATGGCATGAGCACAATTTACATTACAGAAAAACACATTCATTTGTGGTAACCACAGGGAGACAAAGTGATTTGCCTGGAATCACAGGATGTTGAGCTGATGCCGAGATTCGAACGTAGCTCCCCAGCTCTAAAGTTCGCAATTCTTGTGACAGGAATTGTGTCTAAAAGTGTATGTCGGTGCTGACCATCAATGAGAGAGACCTGTGCATTTTTCAAATGGGTGGTGAAAAAATATGAGTATGTTGCTGGAGATGTGGACCGCCGTGCCACCAATGTACTTACCGGGGGAGGGTAAACACCCATTATTCCGCAACTTTCTTTCCGCATACCATCACTCCGCATACTTTAATTACAAAAGTACCATGACTCCGCAATGCCATTATAACGCATGGCATTACATTTTATATGCTTTTACCACGCATAAATTTACAACGAAATTCGTTGTAAATGCATGAATGGTAAAAGCATTTTTTTTTATGTTTGGATAAGGTAAGTATGGGTATAGGGGTATATGTTTTGGAGTACTGAGGTATATGTTTTGGAGTGTTTGGGTATTTTAAGGGTAGTTTTAGGGTTCAGGGCTAGGTTTGTGCTTTGGGGTACAGGAGTATTTTAGGGTTCATGGGTAGCTTTGGGTTTGGGGTACAGGGTTATTTTTAGGGTTCAGGGCTAGGTTTGGGTTTTGGGGTACAGGGGTATTTTTAGGGTTCATGGGTAGGTTTGGGTTTTGGGGTACAGGGGTATTTTAAGGGTTCAGGGCTAGGTTTGGGTTTTGGGGTACAGGGGTATTTTAGGGTTCAGGGGTAGGTTTGGGTTTTGGGGTACAGAGGTATTTTTAGGGTTCATGGGTAAGTTTGGGTTTTGAGGTACAGGGGTATTAATAGGGTTCAGGGCTAGGTTTGGGTTTTGGAGTACAGGGGTATTTTTAGGGTTTAGGGTTTAGGGATAGGTTTGGGTTTTGGGGTACAGGGTATATTTATAGGGTTAAGGTGGGTTAGTGTTTAAGGGTGTTGGGATATTTTAAGGAGTAAAGGTGGGTTATGATCATGGGGGGCAGGGCTATTTAAATGGAGCAGGGTGGGATTAGCACACGATATGAGACATGCATGAAGGGCCGAACGTACCACACGCCCCCAGCACACTCCCACAGCACAATGCAGACACGCCCACAAAGGACTACTTTGCTGGCAAGGTTCTTTTACCTTTTAAATGTATATGGTGTGCGTCTGCATAGCCTATGTCCTTCTGCTGCAACTGCAACGCTGTATTGGGTGTTGTGATTGGTGCTGTGGTTCCTGAGATTACCCGCCTCAAAGGTTTGGGCTCTCTCTTTATTATATTAGTACTAGCAGCCCATCCCGACGTTGTCCGGGAGCAAAAGGCTGCTTCAGGGCCCCCGCCCGCCCCGCAGAAGAGTTGTCTGTGCAAGTCCTGGCCCTGTTCAACTGATTTGGCCCACTTGTATTATTTTTTTAATTCATATGTATTGTTTTCCGCGTTTTATGTTGTCCGCAAGATGTGAGGAAAGTGTCGTGTCACCTGTTTAATGTTTTTTTTCTTTCGAAGGCTCTTTCCGTGTGTTCGTTTTTGTATCCCTTCAAAGAAGTTTCCCTTTCGTTTTGTCAATTGTGTGGTGAAGTCCTGGCAGTGCTCGAGTGATTATGGGCAGTTGTGTTATTTTCGTTATTCGTATGTCTTATTGTAAGCGTTTTATCTTGTCCGCAAGGTGTGAGGAAAGTCTCGTAAATGCGCAGTCAGTTGCGTTTCTCCATTAAATGTTGGCTTTTTTTGTTCGTGTTTACCCCCCTGTGACGTCGTTGGTCAATGGCCAATGGTTAAAGACTTTTCTTTTGGTAATCCGAAGTCGTGTGTGTTTCTTTAGTGCATTGGGATTGGTGTAGTATGCGATTAATCCTGCCCCCTGTGTGGCGTCATTTGACACTCCTCGTCGATGGAAGGCCCGCCCGGTTTTTAATGCGAAGGCGTCAATGTTGTCTGGGTAACTGCAACGAATGTGTGTATTTCTTATAGCGCACACCTCTGCTGTTTTTGTATATTGGTGTTACCGTGCTGTATGTGTGAATTTAAATTCATTCAAAAGCGCATTTCCGCTGTATGTGTTGGGATTTGCAAATGTTTGTTAGAAATTCATTGAAAGTGCATTTCCACTCTGTCTGCATATTGTGCATTCTAAATTCAGTGAAAGCGCATTTCCGCTCTGTGTGCATATCTAAGTGTGTTGTGAAGTCGCTTGGCATTTGTTTGTTATTTGCACTTGGCACGGCCTTGTAAATGCACACATTTGTTGTTTGAGACACCCACGACCACGCCCCCAAGTGACTACTTTACCACTTTTGGCGTTTTCGCTCTTTTTAATGTATATGGTGTAGATATCTATAGCCTATGTCCTTCTGCCACATTTCCCCTTTCAAATGGTGTATTGGGTGTAGTGATTGGTGCATTACGTTTGTAGTTTACCTGGCTCAAAGGTTTGTGTTCTCTCTTTATAATAGTAGTATATATGGATATCCCCCTCAGTTTGGCAAGTGTCTTAATCTGCCTCATATGCCCCATTGATGAGTCTGTGCTCAAAGTAGAAGTCTTTTATGACACCTGATAAATACCTCACCCAGCATTGTGCGTATTCACTGTATCCGGGAAGCACTTCCCGCCGTATTTATCCTTCTCCTGGGAATGGGTGGTCATAGAAGAGGAAAAAGCACACTATTCTAAGTGAGCCAGTTTCCAAGTCTATCTTGTGGCTCTGTGTTTTCCTGCTACTCAGTAGTATTTAATAGTCTCCCACTCAGGGAGGCGATTTGTTATTCCAACAGGGTGTTCCTGTGACAATAATAACCCTCCACATTTGTATTTTAAGAATAGTTTTTAAAAATCTCAATGTGTTTTAACTCTTTTTTGCTCCCTTAAGACACTTTCCCTTATTTGGGTATGTTTGGTAAGAGCTGTCTATACAAATAAATCTGTTCCTTAGCAGGAAAGTAGAAAAAGGCACAAGTGAGGAGCTGAGGCATGCATATCCTTGGAATCTTCACATATTGAAAAGTACGACTGAAGGAGGACAATATATACTGATATAAGCTTTAACTCTATCTTGAAAGTGGAGCTGTATGCAAGACCTATTATTACCACTGCCTTTAATTATACATATAGTGGGTTTTGGCTACACCCAACGAATATGCCTCTCTCACCTTATGCTATTGACTGGTGTATCATTCCGCCTTCTACAGAATGTTGGCACTGCAATGCATGAAGGACTATTTTGCATCTCGAAAATACACTGAATCATCACACATTACATTGATTCTGTCATACATGCATTGGATAAAGAAACCAATCTGTTTTATGTTCTGTATTTTTCACTGCAAAAAGCTTTTTAGGTCGAGTCTGTGCAGCCCATGTGCTGCTCTGCGAGGCATGCTGTATTCAAGTAGGGCATTGAAGCTCCGCCCACTCTCCGCCCATTGTTTTCATTGGCTTGTGTCATTGTCCTTTGAACACTGTGGCTTTTCATTGGTCAATAGGCTTAGTACTCCCTCCTTAGTACCTCCTTGTCTCAGTTTGAACTCTTCCATGGCAGAACCCCTGTAAAGCGTGCTGCTGCTCAGTAGGCTTTACTGAAATAGATTTGTCCTATTGACACGCTCTCCCACTATGCTTTTTTTTTCACAGCGCTGCATGCCTCCACAAGCATAATGGCTCCCTCTATGCTTATTTTTTTTGTTTTTCCAGCGCTGCACACCTCCAGTAGCATAATGGCTTCTGCACTTTTATTTTAGGGATTGTTGTCTCAACGTGGTCGCATGACGTACTTTTTTATTTTAATAACATTTTTTTTTTAACATGGCAGCAGACGCGCTTTGGATTTCAACATCTTAAGCTAAAGCGTGGGTGACGCGATTGCTTTAAAAGTAAACAAGTAGGTAAAAAAAGGGCTTTCCTTTCCTATTTGTTTACTTTGAAAGCAATCGCGACACCCTTGCTTTAGCTTAAGATGTTCAAAGTGAAAGCATGGGTGCCGCCACAGTAACAAAAGTGAGTAAATAGAAAACAAATCCTTGCAGCCGCACTTTTTTCTATTTATTTACTTTGTTACAATGGTGCCAAACGCACTTTTGCTTTGAACATCTCAAGCCAAAGGTCTTCAAATTGTGGGGCATTCCTCCCTGGGGTGGGCGTGGATGGGTTCCCAGGGGGGCACAAATGCCTCTGCAAGTACATGTAAATGAAGATGGCCTGGAAGTGCGGCGATGTTTATTTACTGCAATTCCAGGCTGTCTTCATTTACTCTGAAGCCCTTGAAGGGAGATCAGAGTGCCGTGGGGCTGGAGGTCAGTGAGTGTGAGTGTGCTGCTATGAGCTCGGCTGGGCAGTGTCCGGAGTCTTATCTCTTGCACTCTCAAGTTTTTCACAGGTCTTTAAAGACCATTTGCATATTTACATACCTTTGTTAACTGGTTACGAAGACTTTGTTGTTTTTCTGGTTACAGTACGCCCTGGGCCCCCACTCTGCCTATTCCTTACAATTGTATTTTACATTTACTAGTGTGAGAATGCATTTCACGAAAAGGAATATAAATTAGAGTTGCCAATAGAAAAATGCCAGCCATGTGTTGTTTAAAGAGCCTGCAAAGACCTCGTCTTCACACTAAATAGGGTTATAAATAAAAAAGTATGTATTCATTTGTAATGTGACTTTTCTGTCTTTGTTCCCTTTAATTATCAGTCATAAATCATTCAGGCTGACCTAGAACACAATTAAAAGTGCTTTCTATTTGTATTTGCTGCTTGAAGTACACACAGATAAGTGCTAAAAATAAGGCTTTAGGTGACTGTTTATTTTTTTAAATAATGAGCTAGCAATCCTAATTATAGACTGGACATTTGTTGCAGGATCAGCCCATTATTTATTTCGTCCACCCTCAATTCCTGATTAATGCCACTATAGCAATAGTTTAACTTATATCTGAAACCCTACACCACCATCAATAACATGCTGATTTACTTCAAGTGTCCGGGAATGCACCCTGCATTCAGACAACTCACTCCTCATTCTCACCCTTCACTTTCACGCTTACCCTACACTCACAGCGCATAGTTATGGATTTCCCACATTTGCTACATAAACCATCATCTGCTTCATAATTTGCAGATTTAAAAAAACTTTCCTGTTGTTCAAACGGTTCAAAAGTTACTAAAAATGCAGCAACACAGTGGAAGACCGTTTCTAAAGGTTGACTGGCCCCCTTTCTCTTGCTTATTGCTATATGTGGGTGTTAATGTGGTACTTATGAGGGGCACTAAAAGCCTGGACCGTGTTAACAAGTGTAAAAATTGCAAAATAAGGTGGCAATGCTATCACAAAATATGCAGCATTATGCAGCATAATTCGCCTTTGCTGGCTGCAGAATTTAGTCAACCCTGCTGCATAATTTGGGCTTCTCCTGCCGTATAATTCCAGTGGCCCTGTTATAGTGCTATGAGGTCCCAGCCTGTTTCAGAAAGCACTGTGAATATGTAAGTCAATATTTTAAAACAGTATTTACATACTCTAAGCTAGGCTGCTGCAAAGTGATGCAGTGATTGAGCTAAAACAAGTTCTTACAAAATATACTTTTTAGTAATAAGTAATCAAACTGCATCTAATGCAGACATTGTTGTCAATGTCTCCACTATTCCAGATCTCAGATGATAACACCCTTACATTACATCTCAAAAAGAATACATCTTTGCCATCATGAAGCTTTAAGCAGAGCAACTGGAATTATTCAGCAGAAGAGGACAACATTAGTGGCAGGTTTGACTTAATTATGCAGCAAGTAAAGGTCAATTATGCGGCACAATGCACCACATTTTGTGGTTAGCATTACTTCATTATTTTGTCATTTGAACTCAAGGTAACGCGGTCAGGGGAAATATTTCACCTCATTAGTACCAGTTTGACACCCAAATACAGCAGTAAGCAACTACAAGATTGCCAGTCAATCTTTGCAAAGGGCCTTCCACTGCTCCGGAACACTTTGTCACGATTCATGTAACATTTGTTCCGTTTCAGGGTTGAAATCTGCAGATTATATATCAAATGCCGTAAACTGATAATTATGTCGTAAACCCCTCTGCTGCAGAAACTCATAATTCCAGTGGCCCTGGCTTTAAGTGACCCAATCAAGTAATGGCTAGTCAGAAGGCTGGTTTCTTTTTTAGCTTTCTGCACTACCACCACACCCTTCCAGAGGCACCTCGAAGTCAGTATTAACCATTCAGGTGCAGTTTGTTTTGTGAAAGCTGAGTCCATGAGGTGGCAGGTAGAAGGCCATCAGGGTTGTATTTAGATGGAGAGCCCTAATCCTCTTGATCCCTGTGGCCTCACAGTAATGGTCTAGGAGACAGAGGAAAGGAGTGAGATTCATAGATATTGTCACAGAGAAAGCCCAGAATAGGGAGCACTGTATGGAGACTCATTTTTATGTTTACAAATAGCCAGAGACATATTCTTCAGAGAGATACCCTTAAGAAGAGGACAATGTAAGTGTTTTATTTTTTAAAGGGACATTCATTAGTGAAGCTGGTACTGCTGCCAAGTGCGTAAGTGGCCACTGCTGGTTATCAATAAGGAAGCAGATGCAGCAGGACTGGGGACCAGGGATTTGAGGGGCCCACTGCATAACAGTTATGACTGTCTACCTTTAAAGAAAGGGCACCAGAGCTTATTTTCCTTTCAAGCATTAGAACCAAGGTGATGATCTGTCGCGGTGAGGAGGAGGTAAATGATGCAGAGGAGATAGCCTGCTTCTCAGGGCTGCAGTTATCATTAGTGCAGCAGGCGTATTTGCATTGGGGCCAAAGAGTGTGAGGGGCTCACAGCATCCCGATTATGGGGAGCAGTTTGTCAGGGATAATATCTGTTTTTGTTTGATGCATTTGCTGTTTTATACGTCTCATATTTAGTGTGGTTCATAAACTATTGGAGGGGGGCCCGACCTCTAAACATTTTGCTTGGGGGGGTGGGGCTCACAGTAAAAAAGTTTGAAGGTCTCTGTCATGATTGTTTAAAAAGTAAAGCAATAGAAACAAGTTTTTTCAATTGCTTTACTTTTGAAGCTATCACGGCACACACCCTTTACCTTAAGATGTATAAAAGTAAATCGCTGGTGCCACAAAGGTCTTGTATTTACAAGAGTTCAAGCTATTACCAATGTAAATGACAATGCCTTTTATTTATGTATTTACAAACCTGAAAGAGGCACCACTTGCAGGCTTGGTAAACACATAAATTAAAGGCACTCTCATATACAATGGCAATAGCGTAAAATCTTCCAAATATGAGACATACTGCATTACAGATCCTTGTTTAATATAGCCAAGAGTTGCATTTTTTCTCCTGGAGCCCTCCAGACACACTAATAAAAAGGCAATACCAAAGGCATTATATCTGGTTTTAACACACCAATACATGCCTGCACATTTGTGAATTGCATACGTTCGTGAATAAATGCCAGACCTATTGAATTTGTCATTTTCTTATATTTCATGTGCTTCTAATACAGTATAATATAGTTTTCTGGGGTAAAGGATTTTGCACATGTTCAAAAAATTTGAGATGTATGCACTATATGTTCCATTTGAAGCTTTTGGATTTATGATTTGCCTGAAGCACATTACTGCATTATTACTATAGCCTGAATTAAGCCCATTTTGGCCTCTAGTGCCATTCCCTTTTAGTTTTGTTCCAACTTTACCCGTGCAAATGACCGTCTTCAGCCCCCACTGCAATGAGAGAGAGCCTTTGGGATTTTCGTGATTTCTATTTAGTTATGAATTCATTTCCTGATTGTAGAAGACAGAGAGCATTGCAAACTGATGGTGGTTTATTTGATTATGTTTTCCCAGAAGATCTTCTCTTAACCCCAAGGGTGTTTTATTGCAGTATAAATATTCATCCAGGCTGCATTCAATTATTACTATTTCTGCTCCCCAGGGCCGGTTCTATGATTTGCGAGGCCCTGGGCCAAAAGGGAATGTGCGAGGCCCCTCTAATTTACTTAAGTGACCCCTTGCAAGGAAACCATTCAGAGACCCCACGGTAAGTCCATTGTACAGGATTTTAGCACTCCAACAGTTTTAACTTTCAGCCCACTAGCAATTCTCACACCGCCAGCCTGATAGGTGTAAGAATTGCTTGTGGGCTGAGAGTTAACACTGTGGGTGCGCTAAAATCCTGTACAATTGTCCTCCCGAGTGTCTCTGAATGGGTTTCCTTGCAATTGGGACAAGGGGAAGCGTCTCCCTCCACTAGGACTCCAAACACCATCCCTGAGAGGCCCAGGGAGGGGACCCCTCCCATAGACCCTAATTGCAAGGAGACAGGGAAAAAACAGGGCACACGATCGGTTCGGGGCCCCATGCTGATGGGCTGAGTGCGAGGCCCTGGACAGCTGCCCACGCTGCCCATGCCTAGCACCGGCCCTGCTGCTCAACATTCAATAATAATAACAAGCTGCACAGATCCAGTGCACGCAATGACTCTGGAATTAGAAATAGCACAAATGTATTCCAGGAACATTATATCATTTATGTCAAACAGAATAAAATGCCAGGAGTTTGTGTCACTCATTACCAAATTGTAATTGGTTCAGGAGTAAATTTTACCTTTCTTCTGTGATTATGGACAAAGGAGGTAAATTAGCTTGTGGGAGATTAATTCTCTCATCCGAATCGTGCTCTTTCGTTGTTCGTTAATACAGGAAGCTAGTGAAAGGTATTTGCTGATATTATGCAGGTCTGGCTGGGCACCCTCATGTGGTACCCTAGGCACATACAGGAGAACACCATGGCATATGTAGACAAATGCTGCAGCTCCCAGGAGTGTATGGCATGCACCCTAAGGAGTTCCCAGGGGCATAAAGAAATTCTGCAAGCTGTTCTGTAAAGTAAGCAAGCTAATGTCTCACACTGCTCAGCTTTACTGTGGTGTCAAGGGATTTTACACTATTGGTCTGCAACGTAGTTATTTGTGGGGGTGTCACAGTATCTCCATTGCAGAGGCATTCACACGACAGAGCAGAAAACACGCATCTTGGGCCAGATTTCTCAAGTTTTTTTTTGTCGTTCTTGCAGGACACAAGGAGGCTCAAGGCCAACACCAACCTAGAGGAAATTTACCTAGCCGTGCAAGGCACCTTGCATGGCCTTGCATATCTTGATAAAGCGGGAGTAACACAAGGTGGCGCAAATATACTCTACATGGTGGGGACGTTACATGGATGGATCGTGGGGGTTCCCATGCATCCACTTGTATTCTGAGACACTCCCAGATTTACCAACACTGGTAGACCTGGGAATGCGGCAGAACTGTGTTCAATTCCCGCCAGAGGAGTAACAAGGAGAAATATCTATATTTCTCCTAGTTATTTCCTTTTTCTAAATGTGCTGCATTCTGCTGCACACTTGGAAAGAGGAATATGCCTATAAGGGTTGTTTTGTGCAGGAAGGTGACCGTTCCTGCACAACAGTCCTGTCTGTAACTACATGCTCCATGGCGCAAGGGTGCCTGCATTGGCACTAGGCTGCAGACAATACAACCGCAGGGGTAGGAATGCATCATCTCTTAATAGGTATGGCACATTCCTGCCCTCTCACGGCTGTGTTGCGCTTCATGAAAGAATGTTAAATCTGTCCTTGATTTGTATGTTAATTGCATAATAATTATCAAGTGCATCTGCAGGACTGCGCACGGTGCACTCTTCAACGCTGTTGCAAATACTCAGCATATGTAGAACTATGGAGATTCCCTTAGAATCATTTTTTTTTAGGTAGACTTTCTGGTCCATATATATCAAGGTTTTGTGTCATCCTTGCGCCATGCAAGGGATCCAAAGGTGATGCAAAACCCAAGTGCGATTTATCAAGCCATGCCTGGCCATCTCACAGGGCCCTGCATGGCTTCATAAATGTCTCACACATCCACTCATGGGTGTTGGCACACTCCTAAATTTACTAATAGTGGTAGACCTGCGAATGCGTCAAAATGCTATGCCTCCTTGGGTAAGGCATAACCAGGAGAAATATCTTTGTTTCTCATCATTTTTTCCTCTTTCTACGTGGGCTGCATTCCAACAACAAACACTAGAAAATTCACATTGGTGTTGTATATATACACAACAATTGGTATGCCCACGTGGGAGACAAAAAAACGAATTATTAGTGGGTCAAGCCATATGAGCTACACAAAGGTCCAGAGCCATGAGGGGAGTACACAAAACCCAAGGCAAGGATCCCTGACAATAGAACCTGGGCCCAAATCATCAGCAACAACCACACCATATGCCCTCCTTGAAACCAGAGCACAATCCATGTGGGTGATTCAGGGTAATAGGAACTGAGACATGGTTGAATTTGAGCAAACATGCAATGCAAGTTTCGTTTGATGCTTGCTCAACTAGATTAAAATGACGTATATGAATTGAATATATTCACAATGAGTCCCTTTAAAGTTTGCTTTATAAAAGTATGTTGAACTGGTCAATCATAGAAATTTGACATTTTACTTCAATTAGGCGCATAGAGATATCATTAACCTGGGATGGGAGAAATAAATTAGAATCAAAAATAATCCTGCTACTTTGAAAGTCTTAAAGAGCATTGATTATTATTCCTTCACTTTCAGACCCTAGAGTTTGCAACATCGAATTGCTGTTAGAGGCTCTTTAAAATGTACATAACATTATGGGCTCACATTCTTTTGTATTTCACTGTACAGTTGTACGTACAAGTAAATCTACATGATTTTCAAATAGGGAACTTTTAAAAGTAGAAGGAAGACGCCCAATAAAATTAGAATAATTGAGTGAGTGGAATTTATTTAGGCTGTTTACTGTAAATTTGGGGGTACACATGTTTTGATGTGCCCACAATTATATTTGAACAGTAAATACATATTGTGTAAACTTTACATGTGCCGTTGGTTGGTTTGAGGTTTTATCACCTGTGATTTAATCAGAATCACACATATGTGTGTGCTTGCATTTATATCCTCCAATGTAGGAGTGCTACAGAGGTGAGATATGGAGATAATAAATACTGATATAATAAAGTTATCTTGAAAAAATTTCTTTGAAATGTATATTTTGAATTTTATTTTGTGTATCTGTGGTATTGTTTTCCTCAAAAATAAATGTGACCTGAAGGATATACAACCACATTCTAGTTTAAATTCATGCTTCACACAGTTTTTCATTTCTGTAGAATTTGTGGGCCAAATAGAGTGGTGAGAAAGTAAAAAATAATCATAAAAATTGGAGTATCTTAAAAAATGTAGTCACATTGAATTTCTTCTGACAAATGAAGCAAACCATAGTATACAAGGAAAATACACAGCATCAGAGTTCCTTCGGCCTTGTGAAGACAGACTTCACAAGGCAGAAGGAGTGTGGAAGTCAAACCCCTAAGCCTAGCTAATAGGTAGCTCCTCCTACCTCCCACTTTGCACCGCAGTTCAGAGTGGACATGCAGTCAGCTAACCATTGTGCTGCAAGCCCATGCGATTAGCGTTCGGAAGAAGACAAAGTGAGTGAAAATATTCACTTGGAAATCCCCAACCTGGACGCGAGACAGTGGGCAGGTTTCCAAGGGTGTCACACCTGACCGGGTACCTGAATTATGGAGCAGGCGGCTCCCAAAGGTAGATTTGCAAATACTGACCCCCATCAGCTTAGCGACGAGAAGCCATTATCGGTACTCTGTGACCCAAGATCTGCATTGTCTGATGTCTACCCCTGAGTACACTACTTTCTTTCATTTCTGGCATCCACAGCAGCCCCCTCATCCGTAACCCGTGCAATATTTAACTGTTTTGATGAGCTCCCTTGCCCACTTCCCCATGCAAAGATATTGGGAAAACAGCCGGCTATCTGGCTATGCAGTGGGGAATCCATGTGGCTTTAATGGTCAGAGGCCAATTGAGAAAAGGAGTTAAACTATAAATATGGTGCAAGGTGCTGGCAGAGTGGCGCAGTTTCATAGAGTGCAAAGTAACAGCCAAGAAACAGAAGATGGTTGAATCAGACACATCTCCAAATGGAATTCAAATTGGAAACAACTATTAAGAACGGGTCATGGACAGGAATCTCAGTCCAAGAAATGCTAGCAAAGTAAAGAACTCTTTTGTCAGGCGATCAATTGACCCAGCTAATGAAAATGAAAGTGACTCAAATAAGGAAACAAGAGTGAAAGAGTAACCGCTTTTCTCAAAACTACAAAGACCTGGGTATACGAGGAAAGACCTGGAGGACAATTGAGAGGCCAATTCAA
This sequence comes from Lissotriton vulgaris, assembly GCF_964263255.1. Taxonomy (NCBI): domain Eukaryota; kingdom Metazoa; phylum Chordata; class Amphibia; order Caudata; family Salamandridae; genus Lissotriton; species Lissotriton vulgaris. The sequence goes on along the minus strand of NC_141698.1, from coordinate 137,612,207 downwards.
TTATCAATCAACCAGAGATACAGAAAACTAGAGGTGGAGCTGCACTGTCAATGTTGGTAAAGGAGCCTTCATTGTGGAATAAAGGACATTGCCAGATAGGAACTTTGTCAAGATTAACTTTAGATCCCTCTTCCGAGGGTTTGGTGAGTCTGAGTCTGAAACTGCCAATTTGCCTGAGGCCCTGTAGGCCTGGGTGGAGTCAATGGTGGTAGACCAGGAACTAAGCCAAGAGAGGGCATGGATGCAGGATTGGCTACAGGCGTGGTCCAAGCCATTAACAGATCTTTTGGAGAGTACGCTTCATGCTTTACACATTGCCTCTTAGGTTAAGTCTGCCTGCTCTTTGTAAAGCTACCAGAAGGTAAGCACAGGTTAATTTAGGGTGTGTGTCTGACTTACCCTGATTAGGATTGTGGTCCCTACTTGCACAGGGTCCATACTTTTGCCAACTACAGACCCAGTTTCTAACACTGGTAATCAGAGATGAGGATAGGACTTGTGTTTGTGCAATGCCTTACAGTGGTTCAGTGACAAAATATTGCCTCTGGAATTATCGCCATACCAAATTATCGTCACATGAATATAGTTGTCAAAAATATCATCATCCTATATTTATAATGTAAATAACAAAAATATTGATTTAAAAATTAATATTGTTGCACACATTTTTAAAAAAATATATATAAATATTAACATTAAAAATATCAAAAAGTAACACTAATATAATACAAATTAAATGTTTCATTAATTGTTAAAAACATATAACAATTATACATATTCAAAAAAATTAAACACACAACTAAATAATATATATATATATATATGTATATTTAGTTACATATATACATAATAAATATAATAAAAGATTTTTTTCATTTTACATTTTAATTAAAACATATTTTAAATTCAATAATATCATAAATAAACATAATAATATAAATATAAACCAGATAACTTAATAACATTAAAAACATTACTAATTTAACTACAATTTAAAAAAGTAATAACATTAAAAAAATGTATTTAAAGTGTATTATTATAAATATTAAATATTAAAAATATGATTCAATATAAATATATTTTACATATACAAAAACACCATCATTTTATTTTTAACTAAAGTACTACATTCTATAAATAATACATATATTACTCCCACTACAATTTATGTAACTGTAGGAAAAAAATGGACTCAGGAGGGGTACATTTATTATTCCTATACCGCACAGTGCAACAGTATGGCAAATGATTTATTGGGGAGGGGTAAAATGTTCTCTTCCCTCTTAAGTCAACATATGGGGAAATGTAGGACTCATGAGGGGTAAATTGAACTATTTGCCCTTCACGCAGTGCAACATTAGGGAAAGTGTTAGATTCTGAAGGAGTAAAATGTATTATTTCCTCTCCAGTGTATGCAACAGTATGGAAAGTGTTGGATTGCGGAGGAGTGAGGTTTACTATTCCCACTCCAGCCAGTGTAACAGTAGGGAAAGTGCTGGATTGCGGAGGGGTACAATTTACTATTCCCACTGGGGTCAGTGCAACTGTAGAGAAAGTGTTAGATTGCGGAGAGGTAAAGTTTACTTTTGCCACTCCAGCCAGTGTAAAAGTAGGGAAAGGGCTGGATTGCGGAGGGGTAAAATTTACTATTCCCACTCCAGGCAGTGCAACAGTAGGGAAAGTGTAACATTGCAGAGAAGTAAAATGTACTATTCCCACTCCAGTCTGTGCAACAGTAGGGAAAGTGTAACATTGCAGAGGAGTAAAATTTACTATTCCCACTCCAGTCTGTGCAACAGTAGGGAAAGTGTAACATTGAAGAGGAGTAAAATTTACTATTCCCACTCCAGTCTGTGCAACAGTAGGGAAAGTGTAACATTGCAGAGGAGTACAATTTACTATTCCCACTCCAGTCTGTGCAACAGTAGGGAAAGTGTAACATTGCAGAGGAGTAAAATTTACTATTCCCACTCCATTCTGTGCAACAGTAGAGAAAGTGTTGGATTGCGGAGGGGGTAAAATGTACTATTCCCACTCCAATCAGTGCAACAGTAGCGAAAGTGTTGGAATGCAGAAGGATAAAATGTCTTATTCCCATCCCAGTGTATGGAAGAGTAGGGAAAGTGTTGGAATGCAGAGGGGTAAAATTGACTATTTCCACTCCAGTCAGTGCAACCCCTATACCCCTATAAAACCTACAACCAGTGCCTAAAATATAAAATAAAATAAATACAATTAGTATAATTAATTATCAATTACTTATTTGATATTAAATAAAAAATAAATAGCAATTTGCTCAAATTAATTGATTTTTTTCATTTTACATTTTAATTAAAACATATTTTAAATTCAATAATATCATAAATAAACATTATAATATAAATATAAACCAGATAACTTAATAACATTAAAAACATTACTAATTTAATTACAATTTAAAAAAGTAATAACATTAAAAAATGTATTTAAAGTGTATTATTATAAATATTAAATATTAAAAATATGATTCAATATAAATATATTTTACATATACAAAAACACCATCATTTTATTTTTAACTAAAGTACTACATTCTATAAATAATACATATATTACTCCCACTACAATTTATGTAACTGTAGGAAAAAAATGGACTCAGGAGGGGTACATTTATTATTCCTATACCGCGCAGTGCAACAGTATGGCAAATGATTTATTGGGGAGGGGTAAAATGTTCTCTTCCCTCTTAAGTCAACATATGGGGAAATGTAGGACTCATGAGGGGTAAATTGAACTATTTGCCCTTCACGCAGTGCAACATTAAGGAAAGTGTTAGATTCTGAAGGAGTAAAATGTATTATTTCCTCTCCAGTGTATGCAACAGTATGGAAAGTGTTGGATTGCGGAGGAGTGAGGTTTACTATTCCCACTCCAGCCAGTGTAACAGTAGGGAAAGTGCTGGATTGCGGAGGGGTACAATTTACTATTCCCACTGGGGTCAGTGCAACTGTAGAGAAAGTGTTAGATTGCGGAGAGGTAAAGTTTACTTTTGCCACTCCAGCCAGTGTAACAGTAGGGAAAGGGCTGGATTGCGGAGGGGTACAATTTACTATTCCCACTCCAGGCAGTGCAACAGTAGGGAAAGTGTAACATTGCAGAGGAGTAAAATGTACTATTCCCACTCCAGCCTGTGCAACAGTAGGGAAAGTGTAACATTGCAGAGGAGTAAAATGTACTATTCCCACTCCAGTCTGTGCAACAGTAGGGAAAGTGTAACATTGAAGAGGAGTAAAATTTACTATTCCCACTCCAGTCTGTGCAACAGTAGGGAAAGTGTAACATTGCAGAGGAGTAAAATTTACTATTCCCACTCCAGTCTGTGCAACAGTAGGGAAAGTGTAACATTGCAGAGGAGTAAAATTTACTATTCCCACTCCATTCTGTGCAACAGTAGAGAAAGTGTTGGATTGCGGAGGGGGTAAAATGTACTATTCCCACTCCAATCAGTGCAACAGTAGCGAAAGGGTTGGAATGCAGAAGGATAAAATGTCTTATTCCCACCCCAGTGTATGCAAGAGTAGGGAAAGTGTTGGAATGCAGAGGGGTAAAATTGACTATTTCCACTCCAGTCAGTGCAACCCCTATACCCCTATAAAACCTACAACCAGTGCCTAAAATATAAAATAAAAAAAATACAATTAGTAAAATTAATTATCAATTACTTATTTGATATTAAATAAAAAATAAATAGCAATGTGCTCAAATTAATTTACTTCCCATCCTATATCCCTACAAAACCCACAACCCGCCCCTAAAATGTAATGTTAACTTTTTTATTGCGTAATTAACATAAATATTTATCAATTAAAAAAATTATATTAAATAAAAATTAATTATTAATTATAATGAATTTGCTTCCCGCCCTACACCCCCACAAAACCCACAACCCACACCTATAATTTAAAGTAAAAAAGAGAATATAATTACTTATCGATTTAATAATGAATATTAATTAAAAAATAATTAATAATTATTTATAATTAAAATATTTCCACCCTATACCCCTATTAACCCCACAACCGCTATGGTACTAAAAATCACGCAAGTAAATTCAACTAATTTTAATAACTACTAAAAATGTAACAATTATATGAAAAACCATAAACAATAATTATACAAAACTTATTACATATACATTCAAAATCTATATTAAAATACATAACATTAATTTTAAAAAATGATATTCTAAACAACTATATTTTGTAACGATATTCATGATTTAGATATTTTCAAAATCGATATTACTAAACTTAAAATCGATATTCTTGACGGCAATATTCTTGAAGGTGATATTTCTATATCACAATGTTTTTGACACAATATTTTGGTGTGACAATATTTTGGTTTCAATATTTTGTCAACATTCTGGAGGTACATTGATGGCAACATGAGCACTCATGTTGTTAACGCCAGTATCCCTATTTAATTTTTTTTATTTGCAGGCTGGAGCTCAGGTGGGTAATGTCACTTTGTAACGAGTAGATATTATTTGTACTGGATTGCTGCGACCTATACCATATCTGAGCCATATTGGCAGATAGGCATCCACCACCCCTAGTGTGTAACTCGGGTCCAATACTACCCTCTTTTGTTCCCTCTAGGTGTGGTCTAGTTGCCCCTATGTTAGGCCCCGACATACTAGATGTTAAGGTTACTTAGTGGTGCTCAATAGGAATCCGTAGGGGGGCTCGGCTGGGTCACTGCCTTAATATGTGTCGGAATTACAGATGGATGGTCATATGACCCACCAGTCATCGTAGGAGCCTTCCTGCACTTCATTTCCCTCTTAGGTGTGGGAGGACGGCAGATGTGGCTCAATTATCAGAGGAGAAAACCAGTGCCAGCTCTTGGTTTGATAGGGTAATTGAGCCTTCAGCAGCACTAGGGCTATGAGGCTCTCCTATCTGTGGCTCAGGGACAGCTATCACAATATCATTGTTCATAGATGTCCCAGGTCGCCCAGCCCCTTCTGCAATATCCATTTCTTTAGGGATAACATTCACCACCCGCACTAAAAAGGAATCAATTGTTGTGCAGACGGTGTCTAATGCTGAGAGAACATTAGTAGCTTTACGCTTACCCATACCAACTTGTGGAAAATATGGGGGGAAGGGAAACAAATAATGTGGCTATTACAACAAAATAATCCACAGTACACATGAGCAGTCAAATCAGAAGAAAGTAAATGACCATTAAACGGTAAACCATTAAACAGGCACCACAATGGTAGGCTTTATGCCATGTTTAAAACTTTCTCTAATAATAACTATAAAATCATCAAATATTTCTCCTTAAAGAACAGCCTTCAAAGCAGTCTTCATTGCTAATTCAGAGGAGCGAAGTCACAAAAACAAGAAAAGTAACAAGCATTTGCAATGCAATAGGTCTCGCATTTACTCGAGTTTGACCTATTGGCATTGTAAAGGACAATGGCTTTTATTTATGTTTCAAAAACCAAAACATAAATAAAAGGCAATGTCATTTACAATAAAAAATAGCTCAAACTCTCGCAAATGCAAACCCTTTTGCATTGCAAATGCTTGTTTCTGTTGAGAGTACAAAAATATCCAGATTATACTCAAGGGTACTTCAGAGTACCAAATGTGTAGGGGAACATTGCTCTAAACGCTAGCAGAAATACCGAACTGGACTGGTATGTGTTAACTAAGAAAGAGTTTTTGAAAAATGGGGTATTGCAAAGACAAGACAATTTGCTTAGCAAAATTACTTTGCGAGGTCAGTATACCTACAGTGCAAAAGCTGTTGCATAAATATAGCTCTATAGTATCAATTTGCTCTCAAGCAATGTTAAAATGCTCAAGGACTGGCTTCGCTACGTCATTGTCTCCAAAAGCATTTTGGGCACCATGGAGTGCTATATGCCATGTTCTAAACTCCATTCCTGAGAAAAACACTCCCCTGTAAAGGATTTTAACATATGGGAATTGTGGGAGTTGTAGTCCTGATACTGTAACTGGGTCAGTCTTGGATGCGGCACATCTGTACCTCTGTTCTTTTAATACATTACTCTGCCGTCATGGACCGCAGACTCTGGTCAAGCGACCCCTCATTGACTGCCCAGATCAATCTCAACACCCAGATTTTGTCCCCACCCGGTAAAAGCACATGGTTCACAGATCTTACCAGGAAAGGCAACTCTCTAAGACTTAGGAAGTGGGAGGAGATGTGGCCTAGGGACTGGAGGGTCTGCCTTTGGAACCTTGGACCCCAGTTTCAAATCCTGGCACTATACTCACAATGTGTTATTCTAGGCAAATCGCTTCATCTACCTGTGCCTAGAGATGTGACATGTAATGGTGTAAAATGTATGTGTGTAAAGCCCACTTGATGTTCACCATTTTGTAGATTGCCTCCCAACCCCTCATGTAAACTTGCAGCGCACCCTTGCCTCACAGCTAACTTTGCCCTATAAAAATCAGTACATATATAGGAATAGACCATCAAAGGAGGGCAGCCCCATTTTCTTTGAGTCAAATATTTTTGCAACACCACAGGCGAAATACTCCATTTCAAGTTTTATCCTGTAGAGTTATCTCTTTAAATAAAGTAACCCCTTTCCACCATACGTACAAATAGATTCCAACTACCAGACCTGAAAGTACAATGTAGCCTCTAAAAATCAACGTGTGTTGTATGCAAGGCTTATGAAAATGTCATTGAGAGCTGCCACGCTCTTCTGTTCTACTAACTAGACCCTGTGAAGATGGCTGAACGGGTTACCTTTGAAAGACTGGGATATATGAGGGGAAGAAGGGTGATCATGGCAATACAGATTGGTGGAGAGTTACATTTGTTTTATTTTCAATGCGAGGTGAAGGTTAACATTAACTGAACGATGTATGTACATCCTATTTTGTGCTAATCAGGTGTTTTGTATGTGCGAGTGAAATCATTGGCAAATGAAAAACAAATCTTTCTAAGCCTCGAGGTATGTTCACAATAAAAATTATTTGGCTAACAATTATAGTATGAATGCCAACCCGATGCCTCGTAGGGGAATCCATATAGGCAGCGGTGTGCTGACTTCACTGTATAGACCAAACATTATCTCCATGATAGCTTCGACCTCTGTGATCTCCTGTTAGAGCGGAGGAGAAGGGGCGTGGGCCGGACGGCTGAGAGCAGGCAGCATTTCCCTTGCGGGAGCGTGCGACCATATGGCGCCACCATATGGTGTTGTGCGCTCCCAGAAGGAAATCGCCAAAACATGTACGCGTTGCATTGAAAGCATTGCAACGCGTGCACATTTTTGCCTGGAAAAGTGAAGCGGTCTTAAGAGGTCTGTTTCCTATGCTGCGCATTCGCGCTGCGTAGGCGAGACCTAAAAAGGACAATACCTTCCGCTTGCAAAATCCACCAAACCTTAAAGGGGGGCCCAGCCCGGCCTCTTGCGGGTAATGACCGGCAAGGACAGGCGCTGCTGGGTTCGAGGCAGCACTTTGAGCGTGTTTGTTGTGCTTCCCCCCTCAGCAGCAAGGAACCATGGGACACCAAGTCTCACCAGGGCAAGGAGGCAAGTTGGCAGCAAGCAGCAAAGTGTCCTGTGCCACAAGAGTCGAGGCATCACTTTGAGCATGTTGATGGTGCCTCCCCCCTCAGGAGCAAGGAACCTTGGGACGGCGAGTCCCACCAGGGCAAGGCAGCAAGGCTGCAGCAAGTGGCAAAGTGTCCCATGCAGCAGGGGTCGCGACAGCACTTTGAGCATGTGGGTGGTGCCTCTCCCCTCAGGAGCAAGGAACCTTGGGACTACGAGTCCCATCATGGCAAGGCAGCAAGGCGGCAGCAAAGTGTCCTGCGACGTGGGGGTCGAGGCACCGCTTTGAGCATGTTGGTGGTGCCTCCGCCCTCAGCAGCAATGAACACTGGGACAGTGAGTCCCACCAGGGCAAGGCGGCAGCACAAGGCAAAGTCAATTTGCTGATTTTCGAGTTAGAGAGAATATACCGACTAAAGCCATTGAAAAGAGGACCCTATGACACGAACAGTTCCACAATGTAAGATCTTTTCAGATACGACTGCACAAGTTGCAAAGAGGAGAAGAGAATTTGTGCGGTTGATTCCTTCAAAGCAAAAGGGGGGCAAGCAACCATTCTGCAGCAATCTAAGCTTAAGGTTCTTGCAAATGGCAAATTGCACATTTTGGACGATATAGGAAAAGCACATGGGCTGTTGCAGCAGCTGTCTATCACGTTCAAAAAATGGGCACATGCTATGTGTAAGGTATTGATAACAGCCACCTTTAGTGGGGTTTTCTAAGCCAATCCAGGGCTTGGGACCAGTGGCCGGGAGATTAAGTGCCTCGGTGGTAGTTTGAGGCACACTGCCATAGGTGCAGAGTTATGGCACCTAGGTTATTGAGTGGGATCTGGGAGGAGATGTGGGCTATTCTCCCACAGGGCACATGGGGCATGCAGGGGAAAAAGGGTGGGTGAGGTGGGCAGGGGAAGCTGGGGCATGGGGTGTTTATTTGGGGCAAAAACATGGAGAGTTCATCTTTCGGTTTTGACAAAGTTATTTAGGCCTGAGAGATGCTGGCAAATGATTAGCCCAGCTAATCATCAGGAGAGGCCACTCCCTTTAAATGTTTATTTATAGTATTAGGTGTCTATGTACTATGCACTTTAATTTGCCAAGCATTTTAATGAAACATTACATCTTTGTACCTGCAGGGCTGATTATAGAGGTATGTGGAAAGGGGTACTATTCAATGGGGGTGGCGATATTATCAAATTTGTCTCCACCTAAATGTACTAAGTATGGTTTAGTCTGCTTACCCTTTGCTTAAAATGCAATGTGCACTTTATATTCTTTACTAGAATGTTTAATATTGTTTATGCACCTTGCACTTTACCCTACACAGGCACTTTTAGAAAATCCCCCCAAAAAACAAAAGTAAACATGCACTTTAGGTTATGTGGAATCAGCATTTTATTAGGTTATTATGCCACACTCTATTTTGGTAAAAGCAGAAAATTGCATTTGATAAAGTTGCTGACAAAGGGTATGTACTTTTTTATTTTGTATGAGCATTTTAATTGATTAGGTTTGGGGATGTGCTTCAGGGAATGGCTAAAGGGAAATGGAACTGAGATAGTGGTATATTTAAGATTATTTAATAGTGGGCATCTCATTATGTATGCACAGGGCACTTTAAAATGTGTGACACCCTTAATATATAAATGCATAAAGATTCCATATGCATTGTCTTCTTAAATGCGAACAGCCTCAATAATAAGATCATCGCCCGAGATATCGATGAGTGGATGTGAGGCCATACTCCCCATATTGTATGAATTCAGGAGACGCATGATATGGAAAAAAGGAACCCGCACACAGCATGTTCAGACACTGGGCAGGTGGTCGATATTTTTCGTCAGCCAATGCAGCTCATAGGGGATTGCAATTTTCATTAACAGATCATTCCCTTCCCAAATCACCTCATCCCAGACATATAGAGGCGGGAGATGGGGTTTGATCAGTGGATTGATTAATAGGAGCAGATTAACGATAGCCACAGTTTACGTACCAATAGAAGATAATCCAGCACTAATATTGGATCTCTATCCTGTACTTATACATATCCCGGGACGGTAATAATGGGTGATGATTTTAACTTTTTGCAAAGCCGGAAATTGATTTATCCTCTGGAAAATGTCAAAAGAATAAGCCACGAATGGCTAGGGCATTGGCAGACTGCATGCAAAAGGTAGATCTGATTGACATCTGGCGGGCAAGGTGTGTGGAAGTTGACCTGGTATATGCTGTTCACTAATTAAAGTGGGCACCTTGTACCAGTTCAAACAACCCTTATGATGTATGAGGTCAAAGATAACCTTTAGAACGCTATCCTAGCTGTAGATTTGGAGAGCAGCCTTCAGGCTTAATCTTGAAGGAATATAAAGCAGCTTGTTTTACCAGAATATCACCTCCTGTATTAATTAAATGAAAGGAGAACCACACAGTAGTTATATAAAGATATGTATTTATTGATATAACACTCTCTGGTATCCTCTACCTGAGGATAGAACACACCGCACACAATACAATATCAATAGAACAGTTGTAAGTAGAACAATACACAGTGGGCTCCAGGGGGGGGGACCAAACCATATACTAAAATAGTGGAATAACAATCACAACTCGGTCAAGATAAAATCTGGAGCAAGTAGAATCATTGGGACCCCAATGAACCACCCCAGGAGAGTAGATAGGGACCCCATGGAGGACGAGTGCAGTGTGCTAACATGACTGCGGGCTTCGTACAATTCTATGGGGAAGTCACGGTTGCAATTTTACAGTTTAAGGGCTCTTTCAGGAGGACTTCATGGAAACCCTTCAGAACTTAAGAGTTTGAATAGCCACCCCACCCGTGGATACTGAAGTACCAGAGTGACCTATCCCAGAGGAGCCGGGTGCATAGGGTTTGAAGTGGGTTCCGAAACCTCCGTCTTTCTCTATGGAAGGCTTCAAAGAAGTGCTGCTTCTGTGAAGGTGAAAAGGGTCCGGTGGAATCCAAGAATGGATTCTTGAAGAAAGGAACCTGAAAGCAGAGGGGACAGAGTCTGGGTCACTTCCGAGTGACTAGGGGTTTGGGAGACGAATGCCTCAAAGAAGGGATGCTTGATTCTGCAGCCACAAGGACTAGGAGATGTCGACGACAACCAGGAGCCATATGTGAGCTGTCCCACAAAGGATGTCAAGTGCTGAGGGTTCGGAGTCCGGCTGGACCACCAACGAGCCTTGGCAAAAGCAACCGGTGCCGGAAGGTCAAGCAGGTTACGCTGAGGACCAGCAAGGTCCTGGGGACTTCTCCAAGCAATAGAGAGTCAGGGCACGTCTGGAGCAACCAGGAAAGCCCAAGAGAATTCAAGATGACCCTCAGTAGGACCCACAGGCCGAATGACCAGGAGTCGCAATGGGACCAGCCCATGGAGCACTCCGTGCGAGGAGGCCAGAGTTCTTTGGTGGAAATACCGCTCGGGTCACGACTACATAGAGTCCAATGCACAAGCTCAGGAATCACCAACAAGCATTTGAATTTGCAAATAGACGGAGTGCACAGGAGTTATGCCGGCCCCACAAGGGATACTGGCCTCAAACTTGCTGAGAAGAGGGCAGATCAACCTCACTGACCTTTGAAACCCACCCCCTGTGTTGCTGGTGTCCTCAGAGTCCAGAGGAGCTTTGGAGCAGCCGACCTGTTCGTTGCGTTGTGGTACCTGCAAATGCAGGGGAGTGACCCCTTCACTCCAAGGGAGATTCTTCAGTTGTCCTTAGTGCACCACAGGTCCTGCACAAAGCCTGCATGGAGCAAGGGCATAGACAAAGCTTTTAACAGAGACGGAGATAAAGTCGGGCCCAGTCGGAGTCCAGTGAAGTTCAGAGTTTCCAGACGGTTGAAGGTCAGTGGTTTCTTCTTGTAGAATCTTGTCCACATAAATCCTAAAGAGCTACTGTCAGGTAAGCCCATTTGTACCCGCAGGAGAGGGTTGGACAGATTCAGGGGACCCTCCTAGAGGAGAGTCAGGACAGAGGGGAGGTTACTCCCATGTCCTTTGTCTAGTTTTGCATCAGAGCAGAAGCCAATGGCTCCCAGAACTGATTTGAGCTGGACTATGCACAGGTACACCAAATGTGCCCCAGGTGCAGACTTTCAGGCATTCTCAGAGTGCACCGACCCAGCCACAATACACTAAATCCTGTCCGGGAGGTGGTCACACCTCCCTGTGACAGGATGCCTATTGTGCTGCCTTCCTCTGCTTGAGCTTGGCTCAGCGGAAGGAGGGCAGAAATGTGTCTCTGGTCGGCAGCATCAATTTCGTGCTGACCGGGTTGAGAAGGCAGGCACTGGATAGACCATTGACCCCACGAAGCTCGCTTCAGAAGGGTGGAATCTTATCTCTCACACTGATTACCGGTGTGAAGGTATGATTCCAAGGTGTTTGATACCAAACACGACATGTTTTGTTTCAGCCGTTTTCGAGATAGCATTTACAGCGAGGTTATAATGCACCTCTACCTATATGTCTGGCTGAGTCACAGACAACCCGGGAGAATGGTCTCTGAAGGCTGCACAGGGGCTCTGCTCATGCAGGGGCACACTCTCACGCAACACCCAGCACCCTGCCTTCAGGATTGTTAAGGCCTGCTATAGGGGTGACTTATACGTTTTAGTGTAGTGACCAATAGATATATTGAACCTATATCTAAAGTAAGTGGTGCAAGCACCAGCTTACACAGGTTGCAGTAGCAGACCTGTAGATACATTTTGGATGGCCTCTCATGGGTGGCATAATACATGCTTCAGCCCTTGGGAGGCCTCTGGGGTACCTATGCCCTGGGTACATGGGTACCATAATAGGGACTTATAAGGGTACCCCAGTATCCAATATGGAGTGTACCAAAGTACATGCATAACATTTTAGGGACAAAGCAGATAGACTGGGGTCTGATTAGCAGGATTCCAGTCAGACTAGTCAAAAACCAGCAAAACACCAGGCAAAAAGTGGGGGTAACCATGCAGTCACATCCTACCTTCCTACACAAGGTTTCCAAAAAAGAAAGAATATTTGTGTTTGTATGCTAAATATAGCACTGTGGCCCAATTGGATTACTTTCATACTTCACACAATTTATTATTAAACAACTACATGCATATGCAAAATGGTTTTTCCGACCATGCTCTGATAAAAATGGATATAGCAGAGTTTAGAAAACGTAAACTCTCATCAAGATGGGTCTTTAACAGTGTTCATCTCGAGGATGATGATTGGTGCACTGAGTTTCATCATGAAATAAGATATTTTTTCAAGAAAATAGAGCATCAGCTAAGGTAGAAAGTGTCTGGGAGGCCTTTAAGGCAACTATCTGTGAATATCTAACCTCGAAAGATGTTGCAATAAAAATAGAGAGTTCACAATTAGCACTAGATGTTCATCAGGCAAACCAAACAGTAAATTAGGAATATGAATATTAGAGATAAATTGCCATTTATGCATGCACGAAAAGCGGTGCAAGAGTATTAATACACTAGAGGTTATACGTCTAATTCTGCATATGTACAAAAAGTATATGAAGAAAAGCAAATTCTTCGGGAAATTCTTAGCTTGGCAAATAAGAGAGCGACAAGCATATAATAGGATAACATCTTTGGTAGAATAAGATACTAGAATCCACATCACAGAAGAAGCACAAATTCAAGAGCACTTTTTTAATCATTAGAAAAGCCATTTATTCTACTATACAGGAGGTCAATGTTTTAAAACTTAAGGATTTCCTCAACAAGCTAGCAGTCCTCAAATTACAGATAAACCATGCAAGGGGTTTACTGCCGATATTACGCTAAAAGAAACAGCAGAAGTAGTGCAATCTTTAGCTAATGGAAGAGCAAGTGGAGAAGATGGACTGCCAGCAGAATTATATCAAATAAATCTGCAGGATTAAATCCTGAAGTGGTGACATTAGCAATTACATTTTGCGGGTGGGTGGGGTACTGTCCTCCTTCAAAACGGCTCTAGTGGTCAGTGTTTTAAAGAAGAATAAAGATAAGGAAAACGTGAATTCATATAGGCCAATAAGTCTTCTAAACACTGATTTTAAGATTATAGCTAAATTATTAGCTAACAGAGGGCCAGATGTACGATCAACAAAATTGCGCCTCGCAAATTGCGACTCTTTCGCAAATCGCAATTTGCGAGGCGCAATTTGCCATGTACAACAGTTTGTTTAACACTTTGCGAATCCCAATGAGCTTGCAAATTACGAGGCTCATAATTAACCTCTCGCAATTTGTGAGCCCATTGGGTATGACAGGCCCTCACAGGTGTGGTGACCTGCTGGGCTCAGCAGACGACCATGTCTGGGACTAATTTTAAATAAAGCAGTGTTTTTTTTAAATGCAGCTCGGTTTCCTTAAAGGAAAACAGGATGGATTTTTTTTTTTAAATGAAACTTTTCATTTCATTTTTTAAGGGCCGGTAGTGGTCTCTGGGACCACTGCCTGCCCTTAAAAAATATATATTTTTAGAGGCAGTCACAAAGTGGAAGGGGTCAACTGCATTACCACCCTAATTTGCGAGTGGTTGCAAAACATTCATACATGGGTTAGAGAGTCGATATTTGGAAGGGAACACCCCTCATAGCGAGTCTCTAAACACTTTTTTGCGCTAACCCGTTTGCACATGCTAAAATTGGTTGTACATCTGGTCCAGAATGAGTAAATGTGTATGGTCATTTATACATCCAGGTCAGTGCGGATACGTGCCAAGGAGGCAGCTATCTTTTAACACTACGGGGGTTATTAGGATGACGGGCGGACTTTGTCCGCCTGCCATCCTGTCAGAATTCAGGACTGCCCGCCATATGAGCGGGGGTCCCGCTAAAAATGCAGGATGTGCCCGCCACAGTGGCAGGCACATCCTGCATTTTTAGCATTGTGGCGGTGGTGCTCTCTGCACCTCCCGCCACAATGCTAAAAATGCATTTCAGCATTTGCATTAACAAAGCGGCAGGCACCGCGCTGTGCCTGTCGCTTTGTTAATGCAAATGAAGGGGGGTACCACAGGTACCCCCGTGTGCACCCCCCACCTATACTTCACTCTGGGGGCCCGCAGGGGGCCCCCAGAGTGAAGACCGCATGCCTTTCCGTGGTGCCATCGCCGCCGCGGAAAGGCACTTAAATTCAACCATCATAATATGACTAGCGGTGTCTGATGGACCGGGCAGAAAAGCGGCAGACGGTCTTTCCGTACGCTGAGGTCCCCCCGCCATACTAATGTGGCAGGGGGAGGGAAACAAGTGTGGATGTCGGGCGAATTAATTCGCCCGGTAATGGGCCCCTACCTTTTTAGTTGAGACCTTAGATTTTTTTTGCATTAATAACATCCCGGCTCAGATCATGTTATTAGACGCTGAGAAGCCTTTCAATTTGGTTTGCTGGGAAAGCCTTTTCTGTATTTTGCCCGAATTTGGATTCCCTGCCAAATCCATCAGCATGATTTCAGATTTTTATAAAGGGGCCTCAGTGCAAATAATTATTAATTCGAATAATACTGGCACATGCAACGTTCACAGAGGAAATGACAAGGTTGTCCCCTGTCACCAATACATTTTCCTTTTTTAATAGAGCCATTAGCAATTGCCGTACCCTGGGGCAGCAATTTAATGTCTCCACTCCCTGGGATGAGAAAATATGAAGCTATATACTGATGATATAGCTCTGTTTCTTAAACCTGATTTAGAGATTTCAAAAAAAGTATATTTGAAATTTTTAAGGAGTATCAACTGGTGGGAGAATACAAGATAAATACACTGAAAACCGAGATTCTGTCGTGTAATACTGCACTCAACACTTTAACAATAGAACTCCGTTCCTCAGTTAATACCAGATCCAAAAGATATCTAGGAATATACATCTAAGAAAATAATAATTCATATATTTAAAATGTTGTTCCTCTATTGAAAACAATTTAAAACCTGTTCCTAAAATAGAATAACTTACAGCTGTCAATAATTGGCCGAGATGATTGATTCGCATGTCAATTTTACCCCTATGCAATTTCTTATTTTCGGCTATTCCAAATGCAATACAGCTTACAATTTTTAAGAAAGTGCAGGGTATGTTCTCAACTTTCCCTGAATATTATTTTGCGAAATATTGCACATGCCCCGTACAGAACAGATACATCTATAAATACTGATAAAATATTTTTTTCCTAGACTTATTCCTTCAAGAATATGATATTATTGATTTTATGCGATTAACATAAAAAAAGTCAGGTATAAGATTCTACAGTGGAATATAAAATACAGGCAGCAAATTTTTTGCCATTATGATATCCCCATACTCAAAGGTGCAACCCTTCTATCAGAATCATACATTGGGGAGGATTCACTGGTAGATAAGACTGCTGTATCAAGGTGGCTGAGTAATGGATATGTGAGGATCCAGGATTTTTTGGACGGGAGCTGGAAAAAGTGGAGCGACAGAACCCAACATCCAATACTATAAAACTTCAATGCAATGGTCCTTTATTAGAAAAAGGCATTTTTGTATGCCACCTAAATCCCACACAGATTATTGCAATGGCAGAACTTGTTGAGGATCTGATAGAATCCAATACCCACAGCTCAATTAGTTGCTGGGTATCCCTCTTGCCTAATTATGAGGTGCTTAAGCCCCATGGGAAAGTGCTAGCGAAATGGCAGTCCAAAGAAAATCTCCAGATTTCTTTGCCAGCCTGGGATAAGATTAATGAGTTTCATTTTTCACTGTTAAACGGTACCAATGTGTGACACATGCAATTCTATACCAAGTGGCTGTTACCCTTCTCCATAGGATCAATCAGCAGATTCCGGCAAACTACTTTAGATGCAGAGGGAGGGGCAGATGGACACATATCGTATGTATCTGTCCAAGGTTAGGTAAGTTCTGGGATGAGATCAGCCAGTTTTTTATTTATACATTGCAATTTCAGCAACCAATAGATATCAATGCAGACTTAAAAGCAGATTTGGTACTAAAAAACAATTTTACATTTTTACTTTATTAGCTCGATCCTTAATTCTCCAAAAATGGTGGTCTGAGGAAATTCCTACATTTCAACACTTAGGGGTCGATTGCGATGTCGGTCATACAGCATTCTGACCGAATCAGTCTCGGAATGGTTTCCAACCAAATCCAATCTGAGGAGTATGACCGATTACGATGTTTCCAGATGCAGTTTGGTCGGAACTTCAAGGGGAGTATGTGTTCCGACCAAATACGTAGGCTCCCATTGAAGAAAGGGATGGCTGGGGGAAGTCATGCACATCCCTTGGTGCCTGCCACACTGTGAATGGTTGGAAATAGGCCGGATTCAGAAGGCCTGGGTAAAAGGGGCTGCAATGGCCCCCAGAGTCATATTCCGACAGCCAATCTGAGTCGGAACAACTGATTCGGAAAGGCTGTCCGAATCTGACATCGTAATACGTTGTTCAGAAAGCTACTGAATCATTAAGAAAAGCGGCCAGTAGACACATGCCATTCGGCTACAAATGACTCAGACTTTCCAAATGCCATCCGGTTTGGATTCGGAGCAGAGTCGGAAAGTCTGAACGCTTTCCGAACATCATAATCGGTCATTAGGAAGGCTTTCTGAATCTGCTGGAAAGGCGGGTTCAGAATCAGATTTGGCAGATCCGGATCCAATTTGGAGCCTTTCCAAAGGAAATCGTAATCGACCCCTTAAAATCTGGTTCATATTGGAAATTTCCTAAATTGTGGCAAATTTTTGGCTAAGATGAGTTTTATGTTGTATTGTATAGATAAATGCAAATTAAAATGATTATATTCTGTCGATATGTTTTGAATTGTAAAGGGGCTGGCTGTGATTAAATGTTTGCAAAAAAAAATTCCTATTTTGTTTGTTATATGTCAGTGATTTTTGTACACAGATGTTTTCCAACAAAAAAAATAATAATAAAAAAAACATTTTATAAGTGAAATTTCTATTTGGGAAAAGATAGATGTTTTGAGTTTGGTGTCTCTGGACTCATGTCTAGGGTGGGTGACCATTGGGATTTGTGCATTCCCTCTAGACAGCCACACACAAAAAGAGTTTAGGTTTGTCTGATGGGTCATTCAAATCCTGATGGCCATCACCAGGCTGATGACCCATCCTGGGCAGGATGGGAAGGAGTGGCTGACACTTGCACCTTAATAGGGCTGTGCCTGTCCCCACACAAAAATCTGCATGCCCCCCCTGCAGTGAGACACCACCAACTCAGTACACGTCTGGATCTGAGGACATTCTGCCAGGAAGAAAGACAGATGTGCTGCTGAAAGGACTGTCACACTGCTGGACATTACGGTACTCCTGTTTTGCTGTGCCTGCCTTGCTGCCCTCCTTCCCTGGGAGTGAGAAGGGCTGGACATGCATCTCTACATCCCGATAACTAAAGTGACTCAAAACACTTGCTGGCTTGCCTCCTGTTTTGAAGTCCCAGGGACATCAAAGACTACCAACAACTGTGCTACAGCCTTTGACTCTGCCAACTGTGAGTCCGGCTCTGCCAAGTGGTGCCAATCCAGCCCTGGGCCCTAAGAAGTAGGTTTTCTGACTGTTTTGTGAAAAACCTACGCATTGCCGTTGTTGCGCCAGTTGGAACAGACATCCCTCTTTCGGTGCTGATGTATCGCCTGCCTCAAGGACATCGCTTTTCTGAGTGCATGGTTCAGAGCAGATGCATCGCTAACTTCGAGGACTTCACATTGCTGAGTGTGCCTCAACGCACAACCTACAAATCCTAAAGATCGTAACCAACGCATTGCTTCTCTGCTCCCAGCATTGGGTCTTCGACGTTGACACATCCTCAATCCAAAGGTACTTTTTCAGCTGGACAAGGTTGGTCCCTGTATCCAACACATGCTCCAATGCGGTCGGCATGAACTTTCAGATTTGATGCTGTTAAGTGCTACCAGATAGCCCCGGTTGGCACTTTATGTTTCTAAGCACAATATTTCAGGATATTCTTTAAACATGCATAACTCTGGTTCTACTTCTATGATTCATGACGTTTTGTCTAGTTTTGTTCATTAAATTAAGCTTTATTTTTCTAACCTCTGCGGCTTATTTTTATGTGGTGTTTGCTCAGTTTTACTGTTGCACACATAATTTACACATTCCCTCCTAAATTAAGTCTGCCTGCTCTGTTCCAAGCTGCAAGAGGGTAAGCACAGGTTAATTTAGGGTGTATATTTGACTTACCCGGACCAGGATTGTGGTCCCTGCTTGACAGGGTGCATACCTCTGCCAACAAGAGACCCGGGGCTTCATTTATGAAAAGTGACGCATCGCTGCGTGAAAACAGCGATGCGTCACGTTTCACTGCGCACTCCTTACGACATTCCTGATGCGTCATATTTAATGTATGACGCATCATGTCGCAAGGAGTTACAGATACGTCAGTATTTCTGACGTATCTGTAAGCGCAAAAGTGACGCATTGCTGGTGTGTGTCACAAAAGTGACGCAACTCCAGCAATGCGTCCTTTCACATGGGGAAAGCCCCATGTGAAAGGGCTTGCGTCAGTCTTACGCCTGCTGTGAGGCAGGCCCAAGATTTTGACACAACAGCGTCCTAAAAGTGACGCAGTGAAATCTCATAGATTTCACTGCGTCACTATTACGAGGCTTTTTGAGGGGGAATGCCCCCTCTGCATACATTATACCTGACGCAGGTATAATGTGGCGCAGGGGTTTAAAAAGTGACGCATCTACCTAGATGCGTCACTTTTTAAATATGGCGCAACGAGGCGCATTTTTTACACCGCTGGTGCGTCACAAAAAGTGACGCACCGGCGGCGCAACACTGACGCAAGGCCTTCATAAATAAGGCCCCCAATTTCTAACAGTAACCAAGAATTGCATTTTTCCTCCTGGTGCCCTCCAGACACACTGATTAAGAAAGCCAATGACAAAGACAATAGATCTGACTTGAACACCCCAATACCTGCATGCACAATTGGGATTTGCATATGTTTACACATAAAAGCCAAATATATTGACTTTACTATTGCTTGTTTACATTCCATGCGCCTATAATGCAGTAAATATAGTTTGGGGGCAACTTTATTTTGCACATGTAAAACAAAACATTGCAAACATGCCCTATATATTACATTTTTAAACTTTTAAATATATGATTTTACATAAAGAACAGAAACACCTCAGTGCATTGTTACTGTTGCCTGAATTAAGCCCATGTTAGCCTCCAATGCCATTCATTTTAGTTGTGTTTCAACTTTATCCATTCAAATGACCGTACCCGGTGTGGTGAGAGGTTATCATTGTTTTTATTTAGTTATGAATTCATTGCCTGATTGTAAAAGACAGAGAGCATTACAAACAGATAGTGGTTTATTTGATCATGTTTTCCCAGAAGACATCCTATTAACCCCTAGGGTGTTTTATTGCAGTATAAATATTCATCCAGGTTGCATCCAATTATTACAACTTCTGCTCCTCATTCAATATAATAATAACAAGCTGCACATACCTAGTGTGTGCAATGACTCTGGAATTAGAAATAGCACAAATGTATTCCAGGAACATCATACCATTTCTTTGAGACAAAATAAAATGGAAGGTGATGTGTTGCTCATTACCAAATTGTAATTGGTTCAGGAGTAAATTTTACCTTTATTCTGTAATCATGGGCATGGGAAATAAATTACCTTGTGGGGGATAAATTCTCCTATCTGAATCGTGCTCTTTCATTGTTCGGTTAGTGTAGGAAGCCAGTGAAAGCTTTTTTGTCATATTATGCGGGCCTGGCTGGGCACCCTCATGTGGTACCCTAGGCATATAGAGGAGAACACCATGGCATCTGTAGACAGAAGCTATAGCTCCTAGGAGTTCATGACATGCACCCTAAAAAGTTTCTAGTGCAATATAGAAATACTGCAAGCTGTTCTGTAAAGTAAACAAGATAATGACTCACACTGCTCAGCTTTACTTTGGAGGCAAGGTATTATACATCATTGGTCTGCAACATAGTTGTTTGTGGGGGGTGTGACAGAGTCCATTGCAGAGACATTCACAAGGAGGCTCAAGGGCGACACAAAACTTAGATGACATTTCATAAACCATGCAAGGCACTTAGCATGGACCTGCATGGCTTGGTAAATCTAGAGTAAGACATGGCAGCTCA
The DNA here is from genome assembly GCF_964263255.1 of Lissotriton vulgaris. Lineage (NCBI taxonomy): Eukaryota > Metazoa > Chordata > Amphibia > Caudata > Salamandridae > Lissotriton > Lissotriton vulgaris. The sequence goes on along the minus strand of NC_141698.1, from coordinate 137,591,457 downwards.
AATCACTGCCTTGCATTACTCTCAGTCAGTGGTGTAACACAGGCCCCCGCAATACTTGCGGTGCGGGGGCCCCCAAAGATCTAGGGGGCCCCCTCAGCACAGTACCCTGGCAGAAAAGCTTCTCATTGAGTCTGGAGGGGCCCCTCCATGTACCTTGCAGGAGCCCCCCCCCCAAGTTTTGTCACACCAGTAGTTACTCTACGTGGTGGGGGCATTACATTGGTGGATCGTTGGTGTTCCCACGCATCTATGTGTATTCTGAGGCATTCCAATATTTATCTACACTGGTAGACCTGGATATGACCATTTTTCTTCGGTAGATTAATTCAAAGCCGACACTGTGTTTTTTAACAAGTTCATCAGTGGTCACCAATAAATGTGTCTTGGACCACTGCTGTATCTTTTTTAATTCACCTACACTCACATTTCTGTCTCTGCACTGCATTTTTGACTCACTTGGTCAGTATACCTTGGAGATACTCAGCCTGTCACTTTTCCTTCTTGTATCATTGGTCTCATATCACGCCTAGTCCACCAGCTTTTGGCTTGCTGCCAGAAGAGCTGAGGTGACAGGGGTACCTTTTGAGTTCCAAATGATGACACTGGCCACGCAGGGCAGTTGATGGAAATCCTTACCATTTCTTTCCCCTCCTCAGGGTTTCTTCTGTCATGGAGTTGTACTTGTGTCAGAATTTTCTACCAATATTAGCTGTCATATAGGCTAGTGATTTGTCTTTGGGTCCTGCTTCTACCCTTGTTCTGTGACTATTTTACATATTTCTTTTCCAGACCACCAGTTTCGATGTGTTTTTCATGATTAGAATTGGGGATTAAAACTGGTTTGGTCTTTAAACATTCTCCCTGTGATCCCCTCTCTTTCCCTCTCCGGGAGTTGAGTTTTTTGTGAATAGACCCGGAAATGCGTCAGAACGGTATGCCTTCCTAGCATAGGAGTAACAAGGAGAAATATCTATAGTTCTCTTCCCTGTTTCCTCTTTCTAAGAGTGCTGAAATCTGCTGCACACTTGGAAAGAGGAATATGCCTCGAAGGATTGTTTTTGTTCAGGAAGGTGTCAGTTCCTGCACAACAATAATCCTGCCTGTACCACAGGCACCCTTGCTCAATGGCATAAGGGTGCCTGCTTTGGCACTATGCTGTTGGTTGTACAATACCACAGGCAGGGAACAAATGTGCCATATCTTGATAGATATGGCATGCTCCTGCCCTCGCCCTTTCATGCAGCATGGCAAGTTATCTTGCTGCGTTGCACTTCATGAAAGAATTATAAATCTGCCCTTGATTCTTTTGTTAATTGCATCAATAAATAATTATTGAGGACATCTGCAGGATTGCACACGGTGTCCTCTTCAACACTGTTGCAAATACTCAACATATTTTTATGCAGATTCCCTTAGAATAATTTTTATAGGTAGACTTTCTGGCCCATCTGTATCAAGGTTTGTTGTTGCCCTTGAGCCATGCACGAGGTGCAAAGGTGATGCAAAACCAAAGTGAGATTTATCAAGCTATGCACGGCCATCTTACATGGCCGTGCATGGCTTGATGAATGTAGAATAACGCAAGACAGCACAAATCGAGGCCTTGCATTACTCTGCGGCAGGGAGGCGTTCCATGAGTGGAGCATCAGTGTTCTCATGCATCCACTCATGGATTTTGGCACACTCCCAGATTTACCATTAGTGATATACCTGGGAATGTATCAGATTTCTACGCCTCCCCAGGTGAGGCATAATAAGGAGAAATATCTTTGTTTCTCCTCGGTTCTTCCTCTTTCTACTTGTGCTGCATTCTACAGCAAAAGTAGAAAGTTTAATATGCCTCTCCGTATTGTTTTGGGCAGAAAGGTTTCCCTTCTTGCCCAAAAAAAGTCCTGCATACAATGCAGGCACACTTGCAACATAACACAAGGGTGCCTGTGTTGGCACTAGGCAGCCAAAAGGGGAAAAGAGAGGAATATGCAGTTTAATGGTAAATACAACAAATTCCAGCCCTTTCCCTTTCACACAGACCAACGCAGTAGGGTGGCTTGCTGCGTTGTGTGAAGATTTTTATAAATATGGGCCTTGGTCTCATCAGGGGTGGAAGGTGAAAGTCTGATATTAATGGAGAAGACAGCTTGAACGTACAGGGGGCATATTAATAGGGCATGATGGTTTACTAATATGGAAAAATCCGGAAATAAAAATGAACTAATAGGCATTAGTTTTGAAGTCCTGGCTGATGCTGGATTAGTGAAAGCAGGCAAATTTAATGGGTTCCATGTTTGAAAATCTTTATATTTAACATAAAAGCAATTGATTAAGTAGTGGCGGCAGCTGTTGAAGAAAAGTGGTGAGCCGCATGGGGGAAGAAAAAAAGCAAAAATAATTCAAATACTTTCCAGCCGGCTGCCTCTGTGCTCTTCTGCTCCTCTGTTTCTGTTGACTTCTGGCAGTCCATGGGCTAGTGCACAGGCTTCCCTATGCCAATCCAGACACTGCTCTTATGCTGGTTTTACCCAGCATGAGAGAAGCACCAGGATTGGTCGGAGCGGGCAGCCTTTGTATTCAGATAACCAAAAGAGAATCCCTCCCGGAGAGATAGAAAAGAAGTGTAACCTCTTTGTAGGGCAGGGAAGAAAAAGTTATTTTTAAATAACCCTCACCCAATAGGGTTGCCCCAAGGTGGAATGCTTCATCTTAGGGTTCCTCCCTGCCCTACTAAAGACAGGGGCATGCTGTTACCAGCCGAGACTCGGGAACACTTAATAAAAGGATGTTCCTATACACCTATGTGGTTTCAAGTTATTGGATGGGTTACTTACAAAAGAAACAAGTGGTGAGTTAAAAATATCAGACTAGTAGAAAAAAACAACTTTATTTGCTCCTCTAGTTTGATATGTTTAAAATATAGGGATTGTGGGAAACGTTACTGGTGTATGACTTACCGTTTCCCTGGTCGACTAATTTCAAGACCTACCCCAAGGCTTTTCTTCAGGACCTTCAAGGAGAAAATATACTCCCACTCCTAAAGTTAGATTTTAACTCATATATAACAATGACAACAATTTAAAAAATAAAATATCACACAGAACTTAATTGGTCTGTTTAAATTCCAAAATTCCTACAGAGGTTAGGGGAGAAAAAGAAAGAAAATGATTAAAAAATGTGAACAAAGAGATCTCAAGGAGATTAAATGCGGCCTAACAAAATGATAAAAATGTATGAACATTAGCATGTGCTGTGCGAGCGCGGACATACTTACGATTTCAAGGCTACTCCTTTTCTGAATAACTTGACCTGATCGCCTGAGCGCTCTGGAGATACCAGAGGGGCAAGGTGAAGGTTTTTTTATCCGTGTCATGGAAGGGCACTTAGACGTCCTCGCAGTCGCCCACACTAACACGCCTACTGTCCCCGGAGTTCACTTCCTGGCTGCTCCTATGTTCGCATGCTCCCTGCCAGGAGACTCCCTTCCTAGAAGGAAGGGTATCCAGCATATTACACATAGTATTGGCGTTTGTACAGGGGTTTCATGGAGGCAATGAAGTTGTGTTATTTTCTTTTTATGTATGAGGACACAGGGCTGAATAATATGGGTGCATTCATATGAATTGGGCTAACGAATAAGGCATGGCGATCACAGGGACCCTGTCATGATGCTAGTCTGACCACTGCCCAGATGCTAAAGGAGTCTGTGCATGTTAGAAATGGGTGTCTCTAGTTAGCAGAGGTATGAACCTCGTCCAAGTAGGGAATAGTCAGGATGAGTTAAGTACACACCTAATTTTGCCTGTGCTCATCCGTGGTAGCTTGGTACAGAGCAATCAGGCTAAATTATGGAGGCAATGTGTAAAGCATTTGTATACAACCAACAGTAATACAGTAATAACATCACAATTGGACACCACACCAGTTTAGTAAAATAAAGTATCTTTATATAAACCAGACAAGACCAAACCAAAATAAAACATTATACAGTGATCAAAATATGATTTTTAGAAGGTAAAAACAGTTCTGTCCATAGGAAACTATGGATGCGACACTTTCAGGACAAAGTACCTAGGATGCATCAAAGTCACAAGAAGAAACAGCTGCAGGAAAGGTGATGCATCATTTCTTTATGCGCAGGGAAGGTGATGCGTTGGTTCCTTGCTCCAGGGGAGGTAATGCGTTGGTTACTTACTGCCCCACAGGGGAGGTGATGCATAGTTTCCTTTCTGGACAGGAGGTGATGCGTCGGTTTCTTACTGTGCAGGGAGGTAATGCATCAGTTTCTTACAGCGGGCCCAGCGTTGTTGTGGATTTGGTGCCCAGGTGTGATGCGTGGACAGTACAGATGCACTGGAAGCGATGCAATGATGGTGAACCAGGTGCTGTGTTGGTTGCTCCAGCCGCCGGCTTGCGCCGCATAGATTCTTTTTCCCGCCCAGCAGAGCCTGCGTTGGAGTTAGTGTGGCGATCTTTTGCATCGGAGATTGGTGCACAAGGCTTGGCGTGCAGCGGTTTCATGGGCTATGGCAGGCCCTGCAGCGAGTTTTCGACTGTACCGGGGTTGTGCATAGGGAGTTCCTCCTGGAAAATTCAGCTGCAAGGAGAGTGAAGCGTATATTTCCTTCTGAATATTAGTTTGTGGTAACTTCCTGTAGCTGGAACAACCTCCGGAGGCCCAGAACTGGAATAGGCAGCTCTTGGCACTTCGGAACCCCCAGCAGTGGAGTTCAATGAAGCTCTGAGTGATGGATTTGTGTCCCTGAGACTTTAAAACAAGAGGCAAGCATCCACAAGCCCTTGGAGATTCTTCACAAGCAGATTGACAGCAAAATTCCACTCTTTGTCCTCTCCATGGCAGAAAAATGCACTGCAGGCCAACCCAGCAAACCACACACAGTAAAGAGGCAGTCTCCTCCTCACAGCTCTCCAGCTCTTCTCCTTGGCAGAAGTACCTCTTGAGTCCAGAAGTAATCCAAAGTTCTGGGGTTTCAGGTCCAATATTTATACCACATTTTCATTTTGCAGTCTTTGTTGCAAGAGTCTCTGAGCTCAGTAAAACTAGTACTGTCCTCCCTGGTCTAGCTTCACTATACTACAGCTTCACTACAGGAGATGGCATTGTGCAGAATAGACACAGCATATTCAGGTACTAGTGAAAACTCCTCCCACCACTCTAATTGCAAAATGGTCTACTCAGCCTGACTATGAGTCACCCAGGAAAGGCAGGACACACCTCAACCTCCCTTGTGACTGAGAATGAATGTACATCCCCAGCTTCTGTCACTCCCAAACCATACAGGAAATACACAAACAGGTAGAGGCACACAGGATGGCTAAACAAGAAAATGCCCACTGTCTAAAAGTGTCATTTTCAAACACACAATTTAAAAACTCCCTTTACTAAAATATGTGTTAATACATTTTGAGTTCAGAGAGCCTGAACTCAATTTCCCCATCTTGTCCCAATAGAAAGTTATACTTGTTCGATGTTGCAATGCAGCTCCCATGTTAACCTACGGGACAAACAGTCTTTTAATAGTGAAAAACGAAATACACAGTATTTCACTATCAAGACATTTACAAAACACCTGGACATCTCTTGCCTTTCACATACACTGCACCCTGCCCATGGGGATACCTTGGGGCTACCTTAGGGGTGTCTTACATGTGAGAAAAGGGCAGGTTAGGGCCTGGCAATTGGGTGCCCTTGCTGGTCGACTTGGCAGTTAAAAACTAAGTGTGCAGACACTGCAGTGACAGGTCTGAGACACCTGTGAAAGGATACTTGTGTGGGTGGCAAAATCTGTGCTGCAGGCCCATTAGTAGAATTTGATTTGTAGGCCCTGGGCATGCACATGCCACTTTACTATGGGCTTACAGTAAATCAAATATGCTAATCATGGATAACTTATCATAATCACAATTTAGACAGAGAGTATAGGCACTTCTTTTGGAATGATCAGCAGTGGTAAATTGACCAGAATCCTACAGCCAACAAAAAAATGGTCAGAAAAAAAAGAGGCAAAAGGCAAAATGTTTGGGGATCAACCCGCAAAATATGGCCAGGTCTAACAGTGCGCTTCTCATTTCAGAGCATACATTAACCCAAAAGATCCCTGAGTTAGTGCATGTGCTGCTGATAGAGGTTGAAACAAAAAGAGATAACTAATTACCTATCTTTCTGAGCTGTGCTGTATGTGGCCCACACACTTTTTTCTAGTTAATGTATACACTGTAGGTGGACAAAAATAAATGAATGTAGTACTTCGGAGCAGACACTATGCACAGAATGGGATGATTATACTGCCCATTAAGTCTATCCTCGATGCTAAATAAGTGTATCTCAGTAGAAGATTGCCATTTTATTTTGTGTCAAAATGAAAAAAACTACAATACATATGTATGCAACGTCTAATTGCTGTAGAGGCACTTTAAAATGTACATAACATCAAGCGCTCACATTCGTATGTACTTCACTGTACAGTTGTAAGTACCTCTGCATGATTTTGTAAATAGGGAAACTTTAAAAAGTAGAGGAAAGACGTCGAATAAAATTAAAATACATTTTTTGTTAATAATTTTCTTTTATTAAAGGAGCATAACAGAATGATAGTATTACACATCTGCAAAAGAATGAAACAGTAATGTCGTTGTGCAACAAAATTAAAAGATGCAGTGTTATAAAATTTAGAACTAGACAGTAATGGGAGTCACCAGTAGAATTGGGACTACAAGTGATATGGGAGCCTTTGCACTCCCGATTTTTCTCCTGTGCACCTTTCAGAAGGAAAAAAACAGCCAACGTGTGCTTATATTTGGTGTCTCAATATCGTGTTTTTAAAATTGTTGTGTGATATTATTGTGGTCAAACTATTGGGATGGCAAAAATCTCATGTGTCATTATATGAGTAGTAAGTGTGTTCTTTTTTAGATCAATTAACAGCATTGAGGGTCAAAATATATGGGAATGTTAATATAAATTGTGTTTAAATATCTAATGTGAATATTTGTTATTAATGTTTGAATATTTAAATAATCGTTTTATGGGTTAAGTTTTGTGCTGGTCTTGACATGTTAATAAATATGTAGCAACTTAATATAAATTGTTATGGGGTGTGAGTTATATTGGAAATTTGGTTATGTGGTGTTTTCATTTATAACATTTGTGTACTCATTTTCTGGAGGGTTCATATTTGTTTTGGGTTCTTTTTTGAGTTTGTGAATGTACTAGGGCGTTGGTTAGTCCTGTTTGTGTTTTGTTGTAAAAACTGGGGTTCATATTTTTTGGTTTGCAAATTTTGTTCAATTAATTCCACATTTAGTTGATTTGTATGAATTGTGGTTTCTATTGGGAGTCTGTGTAGTCAGTGTTTCAATTTTAACATTTATTTGGAGAACTGGGCTTACTGTTTTATTTTAGAGTTCATGTTTCTATTATTTAAGTTTAAGCTTGTGGTTCATAATGTGAAGTTGGGTGGGCGCTTTGAAGGGGTTGTAATATAAATGTAGGGGGTTGTACTTTTTAAGGGCACATCATTTATAAAACTGATTTTTGGGAGGATTGGATGGGTAGCTATTTAATATTAAACATTTGTGTGAAAACATGGCCTCTCTTTTTAGTTTGAGAGTGATAGGAAGGAATTGGATGAAATGTTATTATGGCTGTTTACTGTAACTTTTGAGGTACACGTGTTTTGAGGTACCCACATTAATATTTTAATAGCAATTGCGTATTGTGTAAACTTTACATGTGCCTTTGGTTGGTTTATGGTTGTATCACCTGTGATTAAATCAGAATCACAATATTTGTGTGATTGCATTTACAGATATAATAAAGTTATCTTGAAAAATGTTCGTTTGAATTTTATTTTGTGTATCTGTGGTATTGTTTTGCTCCAAAATAAATGTTAACTGAATGATTTACTATCACATTCTCATTTAAGTTCATGCTTTGCACAGTTTCGCATTCTGTAGACTTTGTGGCCCGAATAGAGCAAGGAAGTTACAAAATACTCATGAAAATTGGAGCATTTTAGGTAATGAGAATTTAAACAGTATCAGAGTATACAAGAAAAATACACAGTTTCAAAGTTCCTCCGTCCTTGTAAAGACAGAGTTCACAAGGCCGGACGAGCGAGGCAGGCGAACCCATAAGTCTGGCTGATGGGTAGCTCCTCCTACCTCCCATTTTGCACCGCGCTTCAGAGTGCAGGGATCGGCCTTATCGCCATCATTATTTAACATATATGTGGCGCCATTGGCCAGAATGATAAAGAGCCATGGCTTCAAGGTGGTCTCCTATGCTGATAATACACAGCTTATAGTATCTGTAGCTGAGTCAGGAGACACCCGGTCCATGGATTTCTGTAATTGCATCTCATCCCTGATGAGTTGGATGAATGTGAATTTTCTAAAATTAAACGCGGCAAAAACAGAAGTCTTGGAATTCGGCGCAAAAGAACAAATCTGGAGCCAGCTATGGTGGCCGAATGTTGCTGGATCACCCCCGATACCAGTTTCAAAAGCTAGGAATCTAGGAGCAATGGTCCATAAAAATCTGACCTGGGCCCCACAAATCAATCAGGTCACGTCCGCATGTTTCTTCACCCTAAGAGGATTGAGAAAGATTCTCCCACATATTCCCTTTGCCCTAAGGAAAACGGTAGTTGTCTCTACCATTCTGTCCAGAATTGACTACTGCAACGCCCTTTACTTGGGAATGGGTCTTGCGCAACTAGATAAGCTTCAGGCTATTCAAAACGCAGCAGTCAGAGTACTGCTTGGCCTCCCCAGACATCACCCTACATCAAAAGCCATCAGAAACCTTCACTGGCTCCCTGTACGCAGACGAATAGAATTTAAGTCACTCTGTCTCGTTCATAAAGCTTTGTCCGGAGAGGGTGCGAAAGATGTACAATCTCTTTTTGCGCACTACGTACCTACAAGGACTCTGAGATCCTCGTCCCTTGGACTTGCACAAATTCCAAAAATAAAAAGAGCACGCTGCGGAGGAAAACATTTCTCATTCCTGGCGTCCAGACTTTGGAATACACTTCCACTACATCTCAGAAGTCTATCAAATAGACTGGCGTTCAGGAAAGAAATTAAAACATGGCTCTTTCCCCAGCAATAGTAAGATGCCTTCATGATTGAGATTTTACTCTAACACAGCGCCAAGACGCCTCTGCAGTAGTGCTCTTTATATGTACAGTCAGTCAGTCAGTCAGTCAGAGTGGAAGCAGTGATCTAATCTTTGTAACATGAGGCCATGAGATTAGCATACATAGGAAGACAGAGCGAGCGCAAATGCTCGTGTGGAAATCTCCAGCCTGGACGCGAGACAGTGCGCAGGTATGTGTTGGTGCAAGGTAGCCTTTTTTAGCACCAGCGCCAGGGAAACAAGCATTGGCATAGCCAATAGGTCTCGCTTTTGGGACCTTATAAGTATTTAGTTATGCAGCACAATATCCTTGGTGCAACAACATCAACTGTTGCATGGCTAAACACTTATAAGGTCCCAAAGGCGAGACCTATTGGCTATGCCAATGCTTGTTTCACTTTTATTGTGTGTTCTATAATGCTGCACACGTGCAAAGTTGGGAAAACAAAAATAAATTAAAAAAGGCTACTCGCTATGCCTGCCTCGAGAACGCATAACATTTTCGCTCAAATTCCTGTCTACCAATGTTTGCAGGTAGGGATATGAATCAAACACCATGGTTTGTTGCATGGGAAGGCCCATGCATTATCCATAGAACACCCAATAATGCAAAGCAGCACATAGCACAACTTTGCATCTACTTTGTGGTACTATCCAACACAAGTCACCAATTGTTGTGATAAGTCATGCAACATGCTTTCCTGAAAAAAATCAGGGGAAGGGGGTCATGTTATGTCACTTCAAAGTGGATGTGGTGTCAAATCTGCTACCTCTGGCATTCTGTGAATCGATGCTCATAAAAACCAGGAGTGTAGCTATCACTGGCACAGTCAGCGCAATGGCACTCGGGCCCAGAGGTGTGGGGGCCCCGTCTTGACTATACTCCATGCAGCTAGGAAATAGACTGAGATGTTATTGAATCTAGTTTCTTTCATTGTGACCTGGATTTCTCTTTGCTCTAATTGGGGTTGGGGGGGGACGTTGGATTGCTCATATTCTATTCTGCAAATTTAATAAGCCAATGACAAAAAGGCTCTCAAATGAGTTCCCTGTCTTCTGTGCTCCTGCAGCCAACCAAGGGTGGAAGAGCAACGCTTGTTAGGCAAGTTAGCCCACAGACAGCATACATTATGTGTAGCCCATTTCCTGTGCACGCGTGGAGCAGCACATAGATCGAGCAGTGTGACCTCTGTGCAGCTGATGTCAGGTAGCTGCGGCTGGAGAATTGGTATACAGTAATTTCAGTTACTCTATTGTATGCGCATATCACGAAAGTTCCAGAAATAGAGCTATTTCAGGCCTTAGCTTTCAATAGGAACCTATCACACACTGCCAGTCAGCCTACATGAACTAATCCTGAAATTAAACGGTCTGTACTTTCAACGTTTTATATTTTCGGTGGCATTTGTATAGTAGGGTGAACAGAATATGCACAGGGAGCCTCTGCCTACAGAAGCATTAAGATGCCACGCAAGTGTTCCCCTATGTTGAGGAAGAGAGAAAGACAGCACGCAGAGGCACGCAGAAGTGTGACAACTGAGGCTGTAGGGGGTTAGACTAAAAGAGAATTTTAAATTGGCCCTTTGCTACAAGCAAGAGCAAAACGGTAAATCCGTGCGGGAAGAAGAAATATAAAGGTAGTAAGTGATGTAGAAAACCAGGAGATGCCATTAAAAGCTCAGGCTCTGTACCTTCGAGAGCTCGCCCCATTCTCCTCCCCGTTTGCCCTGGGGAGGACTTGCGCTTCCCGTTTTTAGGTCTCACAGAGAGACCTATTGGGGTTAAACCAGAAAGTTAAAGAGTGCGGATTTCCAACAGTTCACGTGAAATCACGTGACCACAAGCACACGCATTTCCCCACCTCAAAGCCTCAGCCTCCCTCCCACAGGCTTCCCCAGCGTTCGCAGTGCGCGCTAGCTTCCCTTCTCCTCCCCCTAATTGCTCCCTGTCTCCACGCGTCTTTCTCTCCTTCCCTGCGTTGCTTTTCCAATAACCAAGCTCAGCCCTCCCTTTTACACGCATTCCTCCTTTTCTCAATCTATGCCGCCTCTCATTCTTTCTACCACTCCCCTCTCGTGTTCCCTCCGCCCAGCCTCTGCCTTTCCAGTTCTCTTCATCTCACCCTTTCTCTACTTTCCTCCACCTCTTTCTGCCCCTTCTTCATTTGCTCTCAGTCCTGCTCCACACCAGTTCCTTCACTTCTCCTCACCCCTAATTGCTTTTTTTCACGGCCGCCAGCCCGTGGCTCGTTATCCCTTGTTTATTGCTCTCTGCCTCCTCCTCCCCTGCCTTCCCTCCCCCGGCTTCTTCCCACACCCTTCCTTTTTTTTGGCACTCGGCCAGAGACGTGTGCACTCAAGACTTGTTTCTTGTGTGTTTAAAGTATGCCTTCATAATACAATAAATCAAAGCCCCTTATGCATCTTATATGTGCCAAAAGGAATAATTATTACCATTGATGTGCATTAAAAATAAAAAGGATTTTTTTTACCTGTTCTAAGCACAATTAAACTTATGTGCAATGGCGACTTCATTATTTATAATTTTCAGTGGAATCCTATGACTGTCATGTTTAGACAGGGCAGCAGCATGGCGTATTTTAAAAAAAAACATTTGCTTGTAGCAAAAAATAACATGCAACCATTGCACTTGCTTCAGACCTAAAGGCTTTACCGTTGCTTGCTCAGCATCTCTTCAGATTTTCATTGCCAGTGAGACACAGTGCGCACTGAGAAGCCTCTTCACTTTTATCCACGTCTGTCCCTCTAGAAGTGCAGATTGCTAAAATTAGCCCTGCCTACGCAAACACTAATGTATGCTTTTCTTATTCTTAAGGGAAAAAAATCCTGCTTCCTTTTCATGTGGCTGGAAGGAGAGGAGATAGCTGCTTTGTTTTTCTTGCTCACAGTCAAAGAGCTCTGGGAAAAAGCTCTATATTTATCACCAGAATTTAATGTCCCTTTAATGTTCATGCCCTGTTGGAATGGGGCAAAGAGTTGACTGCTGTGAGCAAACTTCACATCTATCTTTCACTTAATTCTCCAAATTAATGCTACCAGAGTCTGAAGTCCAGATGTCTCTGTACATTATTGCTAGTCGCAGACAATGGATGGGACCTGCAGGTCAAGAGCATCACTCGTTTCCCTCCACCCCACTGCATGGGATTTCCTTTTAACACCTATCCATTGAGGGTGGAAAAAACACCTATCCATTGAGGCATTAACACCATGAAAAAAAAGCCATCATTGCGGCCAAAACAGCATATGCCTCCAAGAGAATTCTATCAGCCCCTTGTAAATCGAAGGAGATTTTTAAAGTCCTCGATGAATTCACCTCTGACTCCAGGACGCTCCCGAACCAGGCTCCTACTCAGGAATCTTGCAATGCTGTCAGCACGTTTTTCTTAGAGAAAATTGTTATGATTACGGACACTATCCCGGTCACCTCTCCTGGCACTGACTCTGTCTGTCCCCCCCATAATGCACTCTCTCTTACACATTTCCCCTCTCTCGATCCAGAATCCTTGGCCACATTGGCCGTTCGTGTCAAGTCTGGCTCACCGGACGACTGCTGTCCACCATCCATACTACGGGACATCTGCCTTACTTTACCTGACTGTATTCTCCCTCTGTTGAATTCTTCTCTCTCTTCTGGCACGGTGCCCAGCTCTTTCAAGGAGGCCGACCTGGTGCCTCCACTGAAGAAGCCAGGAGCTGACCCCGCAGTCCTGGCGAACTACCGGCCTATCTCTCTCCTGCCCTATTTTTCTAAAATTCTGGAAGCCCACGTTACTGCCTGCCTCTCACAGTTCATCGAGAGCTCCAACTTTCTTGAAGCCAACCAGGCCGGCTTCAGACCTGGCCACTCCACGGAGGCAGTGATCTTGGCCGTGTTGGATGCTCTGAGAGACGGCGCTGACAGGGGTACCCCCCAGGCCCTGGTTCTTTTAGATCTGTCGGCCGCCTTCAACACAGTGGACCACAACATCCTTCTCCGCCGTGTCGAGCAGGCCGGCATCCAGGGCCTGGCGTTGGCATGGGTCGAATCCTTTCTGTCCGGGAGGTCTCAGACAGTTAGTCTGGGTACCTTCAGGGCACCTAAGGAGCGTTCACTCTGCGGGGTCCCGCAGGGCTCCTCCTTATCCCCTCTTCTCTTTAATCTGTATCTCCGACCTCTTCTCTTTTCTCTGAGGCAGTGGGACATCACCGTCTTCAACTACGCTGACGACCTGCAACTCATCTTTCCTCTTAACTCTTCTTCTGCTTTTTCTAATTTTCAGGCGGTTATGTCCCACATTCTTCAGTGGATGAGCCAGAATCAACTCAAACTGAACCCCGGGAAGACGGAGCTCCTTCTCCCTGGTAAGAGCTCTACCCACTGGGGTCCGCATTTCTGGCCGGCAGAGCTTGGCCCTCCTCCCACCCCTGTGGCCTCGGTGAAGAGTCTCGGGGTCATCATTGACTCTGAGCTATCCCTTAAGCCCCAGATAGGGACGGTGGTCTCCTCCTGCATGTATCAGCTGTGCAGGATTAGGAAGGTGGCCTATCTCCTGACTCCCGAAGCCCTGATTCAAGTTATCATGGCTCTCGTCCTCTCCCGCTTGGACTTCTCAAACTCTCTCTATCACGGTCTACCTAAAGCCCTTCTTTTTAGATTACAGATCATCCAGAACCAAGCGGCGAGATTGGCCTTCGGGATCCCGAAATGGCAATCCGCTAAACCTTTTCTTACCAACTTGCATTGGCTTCCTGTCACTTCGAGGGTAGCCTTTAAGATCGGCTGCCTCACCTTTAAATCTTTAACTGGTCCCTGCCCTGCCTTCCTGAAATCCCTTATCAGTCCCTATTGCCCCTCATGTAACCTCAGATCTTCTCACCTCCGCCTCCTGGTTGTCCCCTCTTTCAAACTCTGCAGAATCGGAGGTCGGAGATTCGCACACTTGGCCCCTAAATTTTGAAACTTCTTCCACCCTCGCTTAAATCCTCCAATTCGCTCATCCAATTTCGCAGATCTTTGAAAACATGGCTCTTCCCACAATCTGGCTAATCTCCCCTGTCTCCCTTAGCACCAGATCAGCGCCAGGAAACCCACGGTGACAGAGCGCTCTATAAGCTCACCTTAACATAACATAACCATGGTATACCCAAAGACCCCTAAAAACTCTCCTGAACACTACGGAATCCATGGGGTTCACGTGAAATGCGCGTGCACAGAAATCCGATCCCCCACCAAGCAAGACAAGCCAAGAACATCAAAGCGACCGGCCGCTTTGAGTCCTTTTGCCACCACCCATTTCACGCCCTAATTACATCCCTGCTGTTTCCTTTCACTTTCACGCCCGCAAGGCCGTGCTTCACTTCAAAGGGATCCACACCCCGCCCCCGCAATGCCAGAGCATTTCCCGGCCGCTTTTAATTTATGCCTGCTACAGTCACACATTGACTCCCTGGAAGGTTTACTGCAGACGGACATGTACTACACCTTACACTCTGCCTGCACATCATAGTGCATTTCATAATCCCTGTACCTTACGCACTTCTTACATCTGCATGTGCTACCCTGTACAAACTCAGCCTTTCACACCTGGGTGCCTTTGACAATCCCGGTGTTGCACACACTGCTTACATCGTTACATGATGACACGCATTCCTCTCCCTAATCAACAGGATAACTCGACTGAAGCCGGAAGCTTGATGCCTGGTAGGCGCTACAGGGATGAATGTTAGTATTTCCGTATCTCTCTGTACCTCTGTGTTTGTGTTTTGAGTCTGTCTGCTTGTATGGAGGGGTGTCTCTTTGAGACCTAAGTGTGTGTTAGGTGTACAACACCTTAGTTGTTCCTTATAACGTGATATATTGTGAAGTGGTTACGTGACTTTGTGTGTGTGTGTGCATCATTTCGGCATTGTGCTTATAGTGCTTCAAGCGGTCAATGATAAAGGGATGCCAGTCAGATACGCACTGCTCAATATGCATCCCTTTCTCCACTCTACAGCACTGGTCTCTCCCAGGTCACGGTTCGCGTCCCTACTAAGGTCCATCTCCCACACTCTCATTGCAGGTCCCAGGGTTCAGTGGAAGGTGTAACAATGCCAGAAGGATATGAGCCCTTCTTGGCCCTTCCTGGCAGCTGAATGTTGTCAAGTCACACAGCAGAGAATGGACTACCAGGGCTGGGCACACTAGACCTCCCCCAGAGCCTCCAAAGTACTTGCTGCAACTTGAAGCAGGTTTGCAAGAGAGCACACGCATAAAAGATGACACTGAGCGACAACTGAGCATGTGCACAGGCCACCCACACTCGTCACACACACACCTTCTGCTCACACTCGGTGCGAATGCTTCTTACACACTAACCTGTGGATATGCATTATACTGCCCGGTCAGACAACACAGAAACACTGTACATGCAGTGTACTGAGTCTAGGGTGTTTCTGTTATCTGATTAAAGTTGGTATCACCATACATTCAGCAGGCCACTGCACCATCCGTGCAGCAGGGGTCCTGGAGAGAAGGCAGTCTCTGGGAAACCTCTGAGCAAATGGGTTTTCCCAACAAAAAAGTTTATCTGGAGTGGATGCTACATGTGTGCTGATAAAGGAGCACTCTAGTCAGTCCCTGCTTCGGAGTGAAGAAATGCAGAAGACACACTACAATCGGTCTCCACATGCTGAGGGAACTGCTGTATGGTGCCATGCTGAGCAAACAAAAGGCGCAATGGTGATATATGAAAGTGGCCACCTGACAAGATTTAAAGACCAGTTTTCACTCGCGCTGGAAATGAAAAGGCAGGGTGAACAGCTGTGTGTAAGGACTGTGTGTGCGTCACTGCTCTTTCTTGCGGCAATACTCCAGGATACCGCAAGAACACATGCCCTCTGTTAGACTCGTTTTTTGTGCCTTTCTGCCCTCTGCATCACTCAGCACCACCACTCAGCACAACCACAGCACCACTCAGGCTACCACAGTATCACTCAGCACCACCACAATATCACTCAGCACCACCACAGCATCACTCAGCACCACCACAGCACCATTCAGCACCACCACAGCATCACTCAGCACCACCACAGCATCACTCAGCACCACAACAGCACCACCACAGCACTACTCAGCGCCACCACAGCACCGCTCAGCGCCACCACAGCATCACTCAGCACCACCACATTATCACTCAGCACCACCAGATTATCACTCAGCACCACCACAGCACCACTACAGCATCACTCAGCACCACCACTCAGCACCACCACAGCAACACTCAGCACCACAATAGCATCACTCAGCACCACCACAGCATCACTCAGCACCACCACAGCACCACTCAGCACCACCACAGTATCACTCAGCACCACCACAGCACCACTCAGCACCACCACAGCATCACTCAGCACCACAACAGCATCACTCAGCTCCACCACATTATCACTCAGCACCACCACATTATCACTCAGCAGCACCACAGCACCACTCAGCACCACTCAGCACCACCACAGCACCACTCAACACCACCACAGCATCACTCAGCACCACCCCAGCATCACTCAGCACCACCCCAGCATCACTTGGCACCACCCCTGCATCACTCAGCAACACCACAGCATCACTCAACACCACCCCAGTATCACTCGGCACCACTCAGCATCACCACAGCACCACTCAGCACCACCACAGCACCACACAGCACCACTCAGCGCCACCACAGCACCACTCAGCGCCACCACAGTATCACTCAGCACCACCACATTATCACTCAGCACCACCACATTATCACTCAGCACCACCACAGCACCACTACAGCATCACTCAGCACCACCACTCAGCACCACCACAGCAACACTCAGCACCACCACAGCATCACTCAGCACCACCACAGCATCACTCAGCACCACCACAGCACCACTCAGCACCACCACAGCATCACTCAGCACCACCACAGCACCACTCAGCACCACCACAACATCACTCAGCACCACAACAGCATCACTCAGCACCACCACATTATCACTCAGCACCACCACATTATCACTCAGCACCACCACAGCACCACTCAGCACCACTCAGCACCACCACAGCACCACTCAGCACCACCACAGCATCACTCAGCACCACCCCAGCATCACTCAGCACCACCCCAGCATCACTCAGCACCACCCCTGCATCACTCAGCAACACCACAGCATCACTCAACACCACCCCAGTATCACTCGGCACCACTCAGCATCACCCAGCACCACTCAGCACCACCACAGCATCACTCAGCGCCACCCCAGCATCACTCAGCACCACCCCTGCATCACTCAGTAACACCACAGCATCACTCAACACCACCCCAGTATCACTTGGCACCACTCAGCATCACCACAGCACCACTCAGCACCACCACAGCACCACCACAGCATCACTCAGTGCCACCCCAGCATCAATCTGCGCAACCATTCAACAACAACTGGTTAAAATATGTTCTCTCAATGTTTCAAGCTTTATTACAAATGTCACAAAAAGATGTTAATATTTCACTACTGTTCTTGAATTTTTGTCACAATAAAATACACAGAACATAATCTTCACAAAAGTTATTTACAAAAGTTTAAGCTATTGCCATTATAAATTACAATTACTTTTATTTAAGTATTAATTATTTAAAAAAATTAAAAGCCATTGTAATGTGTAATATCAATACATCTAAGTCACGTAAATACAAAACATGTTGCATTACAAATGCTATAGGTGTCACATTTGCAAAAGTTATAACTATTGGCATTGTAAATGACAAAGCTATTAATTTAGCTATTTTCAAAACCAACACATAAATACAAAAATTGTCATTTACAAGACCAATAGCTCAAACTTTCCTAATGCGAGACCTATTGCATTGCAAATGCTTGTTAGTTTAACATTCAGCAAGTGAGCAGTACAGATTACTCTCTATAAGTAAAATACTGTTTTCCGGGAGAAAAGCAGGCGTCGCTTGGGGCTTTGGAGCGCGCAGCACTCATGCATGTTTTAGCGCAAACCTCGGTGCAAGTGGGTTAGTTTCAATGAGGAAGTGCACTCTAATTCCAACTCAGGCATACGTCACAAGATCATAAATTAATATACTCGCTATAGAGTGTCAAATTGGAAATTAATACCTTATGTCACCAACCTGACTACTCATAATTTTAAAGTACTCTGGCCTGAATAACCGGCATGAGCGTTTACAACATCAGATTCGTAAAAGCAGAGGGATTATTTGCCCAGGATCACATGTTTCTGTGTGGGCTGCAGCGGAAAAGGGGATTCTAGTATTATCATGGAATTAACCTATGATGTGCATTTGTAAAGCTCCAATCCTTGGGGCATCTGGACTCTGAATTACATGTGTTTATAGTGACCCAGCTCAACGGTGCTCATTTTAGCAACAGTGGAAAAGCTGAGTGGACCCCAGAATTTAAACCTGTGTCAAACACAGGTTTCTGGGGAAGATGCTTTAATTCATGAGCAGGCAGACCCCGCTTGGAGTGAGTGCACTCAAGCCACATCAGTACTATAGGTACATAGTCGCCTTAAAACACGTGACTTTTTTATCCTTGTGTGTTCCGTGCAGCGAGTACATGTCCGTTCTATTTGAGACCCTGTGACTTTCACTGAGTACACACTACCGGAGCCCAGTCTGAGCACGTGGAAACCAAGTCATCGATTAGTTAATCTCCCTAGTAAATAACGCCCTGATATGCAAACTAAAATACCGGCTAAGTCTCTATGCGTGTGATCCTGGGCAAAATCGCTATGTCTTTTTGTGCCTCCTGGGTTCCTCAAGCTTTAAACGTAAGAAGCCCTTGGAAATGAACTGAGTGCCTAACATTCAGCGCCACAGAGACCTGAATGATAATGCGGAGCTCCCCGTTAAGCCGGAAAGCATCCATTTTGTGATTTGACTTGACTTGAACAGAAGTTGCCCAGCGTTAACAATAAACACGCGCGTGCGCCTCTCGCAGCAGCAGAGAGAGAGGAGTGGGCCTGTGCCGGTTTCCCTTGCGGGAGCGAGCTGGAAACATCTGTTTGTATTTATTAACAGATGGTTAATGCTCGCTCCCGCAAGGGAAACCGGCGCAGGCCCACTCCTCTCTCTCTGCTGCTGCGTGCAATTTTTATGCTCAAAAGGCGAATCGTTCGCTAAAGGTCTGCTTCCTAAGCAGCGCATGTGCACTGCGTAGGCAAAACCTAAACACAGGAGGGCACCATATTCTTGTAAATACAGCACATCCCTGTGTTTTTGAAATTACGTGGCCCAGATAAATTGCTTTCAGTGCCACCCTGCACCATTTCTTTGTAAACATACCCCTCTGTGTCGTAATTTGTGAAGTGTGAAGAGTGGGCAGCTTTGCACTACAATACATACATCACCTCGAAGACATTAGATGTAAACAAAGTAAATACCTAAATTTAAGAGACGAGGGATGTGTTGACAGAGCCAAGTAAAACCTGAATGTAAGAACAGCTGCAGTGATCAGTAAAAGCCAGTAAATTAACAGTCTCTTATCCTGTCATCTCTGTATATGCAAACTAATATTTGTACCCAGACGCCACTCAACAAAGAATATTAGAGAGATTTGGAGATACAATCGCATTTCCTTGAAAGAGTGGCCCAGGTTGTGTTCGTACTGTAATGATGGCTAAAGTCAAAACATACATAAAAAATCAAAGCGAAAAGACAGAGCCCAGCCGAAAAAATGCAAAAACATAGTCTGAACATTGGCCAGATGTGCAGTAATCAAAGCTCTGTACGTAGCCAAGAGGAGGAAAGAGGGCACAAATGTCGACCTAATGGAATCATAAGTGCAGTGCAGGAGGTAAAGGGGAGACTTATCCAGAGGTACCAGAAGAATATACTATTTTGACAGGATGCTACTTTGACACTGATTATGATGAAGCACAAACTTTCACAATACTGCTTGTCACAGCATATAAAATAAATCTGTGGCGCTTCAGAGAAGTACACTATTTTACCCTCTCATCACATATATACACCAAGCCCTAGGCAAGTTACAGCTCAACCTGCTGCTCCATAAGGCCTTTGATACTGAGCTGTCAAGTCACATTACAGAAATAACTGAGGAAAGAAGACTGCAAAATGAAGTGAGAGTGTCCTGTAAAAAAGCAATCACTGGGTCCATTTTACTAGGCGACTGCTTGCAGGCTCTGTATGATAAGGTTGCCTCGAGGGTTAGCCGCAGGGCTTTCTCCATGACAACCAGCTCGACTTCCTTTCTTTGTTTCCATACATTTTTCTGCCTGAAAGACTGAGAGTAATGGGCCTTTTTAGAGTCTGGGAATTGAATGTTTTGTCATAACAAGACAGATATCCTGCCTGCTGTGTTACAAATGGCATAGGCTATAATGCACTTGTGATATGACTGAAAGAGAAAACATCATATTTGTATTCGCCAAACTCTAAATAAGACACTGTGTGTGTTTTATAAACTGGGCAAGCGAAGAGACATAAAAGAACTCACACAACTACAAGAACTTTTTGATTGATGCCTTTTTAGTAAATGATGTTGAGGACAACTAGTTGGAGAAAAATACACCACTATCCATTTTCTGCCAGAAAAACAATGGGCCCGATTCACAGAACTAACTTAAGACAAAAACCTACATTTACTACTTTTGGTATTCACAGAAGTTAGGATTTTGTCTTAAGACAGACTTAAGACAGACTTAAGACAGACTTTAGTTAGGATTCTGTCTTAAGTCTGTCTGAAGTCTGTCTTAAGACAAAATCCTAACTTCTGTGAATACCAAAAGTAGTAAGTTTAGGAATTTGTCTTAAGTTAGTTCTGTGAATCGGGCCCAATGTCTTCTTAAACCCAAGCTATTTTACCGTAGCCCTCAGTACTCTTAATTCTCCAGGTACCTTTAGGGGTGGGGGTTGTTTCTTTCCAATTGCAAGGGTAGCTGAATACAAGCATTGGCAAAGCCAATAGGTTCGGTCTTTATGTGCCAATGCATGCAAACATAGAGGTCGGCACAAATGTGCATTAGCAAATTAAACTTTTGTCTTGATAATATTTTTTATAAGGCACCAGCAAATAAGATTGGGCATAGGGAATGGAACATCATCAGGGGTCAAAAATGCACTGGGCCTATTTTCATTGAACTATGCTCATTTAAGGGGAATAACAATCCAGAACGGGCAGGTCAACACTTTTCATATTTATCTGCCTGCAATTAGCTATAAAACATTAGGCATGCAAATGCCACAGGTGCGCATTCTGCAAATGTAGAAATATCACATTTTCTAGAGAACTCTCACTAAACCTCAATTTTTCGCTCATAATTTTAGTTATGGGGCTGCTTCCCAATACTGCAGCTCCACATAACAAGCACATGTTCTATTCAACTTTGCCTTTACACACCTATCTCACTGTTTCAGAGGGCTGTTTATGCACAGTATGAAGGTTTAACGGTATGGCCAACACCACTCTGCCACCTGAAAAAAGTCTGCTGTTACACCGAGGGCATGTTTAGTAGAAGCCTGAATTCTGTCGTGGCCCACAGGTTTCTGATGACAACTTGTATGGCATAACAAGGCTATTCCTCATTTGAAAGCGACTCTCCCCTGCCCTTCCATTGGTAATTCCCAAGTATGGTAAATAGCACACAACTAGCAATTATGACCACTGCACATACAACGGTGTGTGCAGGGGTCGCAAAACAATTACCCACTCATAATCAAGGCCATAGTTTAAGTAAAAATGTAAATTGATACTTGTATAGCACACTACTCACCCAAAAGGGTCTCAAGGCGCTTGTACGAATACCGCTGTGGTACCCATCCTGGCTTTCCCTGTGAGGCGTCCACTCCTGGGCACCCCCAAGGTGGAGGCCAGGAATCCTTAGCGTTGTGGGGGCCGTTGTGGAGATTAAGCGAGCTATTGCCCAGAGTTGCAGAGTGGGACTCCATGATTGGAATAGGCACCGAGGCGAGAATTATCAGGTCCGAGGAATTTTTTGAGCCCAAGACCTGCCGAGGCGGGTAATTGAACCCTGGTCCCGGGCTAGACCTCTGCATCAGGGTCTGCCGCTCTAACCATTGAGCCAAGTTCTGTGTATAAAGTATTCCCCTTCCATAGAAACAATTCAATCTTGCTTTAGGAGTAAAGTGTGCCTTGATTGATCTATGATTCACTGGCCAACAGAACCTCAGTGCCCCTAAAAAAGAGTTTTATACCAGAGGTAGGCCTATCTCTCTACAGAGAGCCACATTAAGGGATCCTTTTCCACTTACCTTTACAGCCATTGATGGTCACTGGTCACTTATGGAGGCTCACTCATATACTATCGACCACAACAATATTGTGACACATAAATATTGTGTCAATAATATTGATTACAAAAATATTGTTTTCCTATACTTTTAAAGGTATGTTATGTTATGTTAAAAAGCTTTGTATATTGCATGTTCACCATGCGATTTCATGGTGCTGATTAGGCAGAAAGAAGATTGCAGGAAGCTGAAATTAGATTTCATATGATTGAGCGAACAAACGGGTCTTGAGCATTTTTCCTAACTGTATGTAAGATGGAATCAGTCTCATCTCCACAGGGAGAGAGTTCCAGAACTGTGGGCCTAGGACAACCAATCTGAGGCCTCCAAGCTTTTTAAGTTTAAAAGAGGGAAGTGTCAACAAGTTTTGGTGAGAGGAATGCAGATCCCAGGAGGGGATATATCTTTGAATCCTAGACAATATAAAAGCAGGACTACTGCCGTGAAGAGCTGTAAAAATGGTGCATCCCAGCTTGAAAGCACACCTTTTGGCCACAGGAAGCCAGTTTAAGTTTTTCATTATGGGAGTCACATGCTGCCATTTGGGTTGGTGAAAGATGAGTCTGGCTGCTTGGTTTTGAACCAGCTGAAGGAGTCTATGTTGATAAGCAGGAAAGCCAGAGTATAAGGAATCGGCATAATCCAATCGGGAGATCACCAAGGCTAAGATAACCAAGGTCAGAGCTTCCCTAGACAGAAATCTGCTGATCTTCCGTATTATCCGTAGTTGGAAGAAACTTGCAGAAACTACTGAGCTTATTTGGGCATTCATTGACAGGTCGTTAGAAATCACAATGCCTAAGCTTTTGGCAGAGTCTGCAGGCTCCGGAGGGTTACCTAGAGATGATGGCCAGAAGTTGTAATGCCATGGGTTGGAGGAGCCACCTCTAAGAATCAGCTCTGTTTTGTCAGGGTTCAGCTTGAGTTGGTTGTGATTCATCCAGTCACTAATAAAGATCATGGTAGATTGAAAGTGAGTAACTGACGATGCTGATGAATTGATTTCAAACACCAATTGGAAGTCGTCAGCATAGCTGAATGTCCCAATCCTTTTTTCTCTCAAAGATCTAATTAGAGGGAGAAGATACAAATTAAAAAGGAGGGGGGAAAGAGAGAAGCCTTGAGGGACTCCACTGGTCAGTTCCCTCTTGTTGGATGAGAAATTTGCCAGCTAAACTGCTTGAAAACAGTTGGCCAGGAAGGAGGAGAGCCATCTCAGTGCCAGACCCTGGATCCCAGCACTTCTGACACAGTCAACCAAGATGTTGTCATCGACCGCGTCGAAGGCTGCTGACAGATCCAAGAGGACCAGGGCCTGGGGGATGCCGTTATTGGCTCCTCTTCTTAGTTCATCCATAACAGTGAGTATAACAGATTCTGTGGAATGGACAGGTCTAAATCCTGCCTGATGGGAGTCCAAGATCTGATGGTGTTCAATAAATGAGCCGAGACAGTCGGCAACATATGCCTCAAATATTGAAAATCATTGTTTCACACTAATATTGTTACAAAACATAAATCAATTTTGTTCTTTAATATATACATATATATCTGATTTAAAAGAGTAAATCTTAAATATTTTAATATAATAAAAAAATGTTGTCCTCATATCACCATAGCTTCTGCAAACTCAGGGTATGAGCCAATTGGTATGGGCCCTTAGCCTGTTGCATTTGCATTTGCACCCCCTGAACCTATTGAGCTAGAAGGCCCGGCACCCAAAGCAGCACTTTGGTGTAATCATAGGACGACTCATTCTGTCGATTCTGAAACCAACATACCACTCCACCTAGCAAAATCAACCCATATCTTATTTGCCCTGCCAGACTTACCCTCAGTGTCCAAATAGCAAGTTCAGTGTACTGCTTTGAGCTAGTCTATTGCACAGGGGAGAGATGGATCAGTCTAGTGCTTAAGGATCTCTTCCCTAGCTAAAAGCACAAAATAGAACAACAGTCCCCTCTGTGTTCAGCCCAACAGGCATGTGATACAATATCCACCTGAGGTTCCGTGACGATTCGAACCTGTGTTTTCGACATTGTCGTAAACCCATAATTTCGGTCCCAGTGAACCGTAAATGATCCATATAGTATACCCTGGTGTTTTCGCTATGCTACGAGCAAGAGCACTCTTGTTATGAGCACATTTCCGGTACACCGATGGCATCCATTTTAGAATACGGCATCCATCTTGTATTCTTACCCTCACATAGTCAATGAACAAACAGTGACCTCTGATCAATTCATTACGCTTTAAGGACACGTAGGCTTTAGCCGGCGATTCACCTTGTTAATGACACATACACCTTAAGTCAGAAACGATGTGGCCGCATGACTCGGCAGAAACTGCCTCCTTTGCCTGAGGCCAGTCCTGCTATACTGGTTCTCGTGCTCGTTGGCCTGATCATGATTAGGCGGCCGAAGTCGGTAGCCTTGCCCATTTACGACCCACAAACATCTCTTATCCTGTTTTTCTATCTTCTACACCTGGCTCTGCTCCTTTCCTTCTGGGCCTTTATTAGGGGGAGGTAACGAAATTTACGATGAGGCGGTCCAGCTCTTGAATGAGAAGATGACATGGGATTATGATTGAACAGTGGGAACCCCTCATTCGTAATGTTTGACATCAGAAACACGTTGACGGTTCCTGTTTGACGCCAAATATTCATTGTTTAGGATACAAAGTTTAAGAAATGTACGAGTATGTGAAGAATGTTGCCTACAGCTAAAAAACGTGTATTTAAGGAGCAACTCACTTAGTGCAAATGGAACAGGCTCCTAGAATCTGCCCGTGTGTAGCTTCTGTGACTTCTGTATCCCTGCAGTAATAAACCTTTGGTCTCTGACACCACCATCGAGAAGCCCGTGTTTCTGTTTATTTGTGCACCGAGACAGGTAGAACTCAGGGGTCTTCGGGTGTTGTCCCTGACACCTCTGGACCTTAGTAAAGTCCAGAACTCCAATTGGCGCCCAACTGGGGCGATGTCATTCGGTACCGGTCCAAAAGCCTGAAGATTTCGAGAAGCTTCGTGTGAAGATTCCAGAGGGAGGCGCCCCACTTCATCGATCCCGGTATATTGCAAAAGTGGCCCGACGTTCTCTTCCACGAGGGTTCCCATTCAGACGGCTGCAGAGGTCCGCTGCCTTGACTGTCGCCCTGTCTTGGACCCGAGGTGCAGACCTTAGTACGGCGAGACATAGACGGGTTTCTCCTTGGTGACGTCTTCAGTGCCTCAGTTAAGTATTAAGTGGTTGCTAGTTGTTTTTGGTTACTTCGTAAGGATTTATCAATTGGTTGCTCCTGTTTGGATAATCCTTTTAGTTCTCTGGTTTGACTTGGTTTCGTAGATTATCGCTGGTTGTTCGTTACGATAATCTTTGGTTTGGTTTGGGTATCGATACATTTGTTCATTTGGTAGGCCTAAGTTCTAAGTTCGATTGCGCACCCTTTGTTTGTGTTTGTTCTGTGTTCCGGTTTGTAAAATGGTACGTCGGAAAAACTGTATGTTTTCATGTTTTGGTTGCAACAGGGATTCCCGGTTGGAGGACTCATGTCCGGTTCCTCCGATTGGAACTCCTATTTACGAGCTCTACTGCAAACATGGTGTGGGTCCTATATCTTATAATGAGGTGTGGGTCCGTTACACGAAAAAGAATGGTGTCCTTAGTTGGCCACTACATGGTAGTTTTGAACCTGAAATCCTTGATAATTTGGAAGTACAACTGTTTAAGAAGAAAGCCCGGCCGGCAATGTTTGATTCTTTCCGTTGTTGGCGAAAAGAATCCAAACAAAGAGAGCTTAAAAAATTGAAGAGAGAGCAAAAAGAGCAAGAGTTGACCTTAATACAGTCTGCTAAGCAGCTGCAACTCAATGAAACTGAGAAAGCGATAGAGATAGCTGATAGAGAACGTAGTTTGGCGATTGACAAGTGCTACCCTGCCTTGCCATCGAGTGCTGCTAAGCCAATAGAGGACCCTGAAAAGGATCCCCTGTTGTCTTACTTGTTGAGATCATCTCCACCGTTGCACAGGGTGCTACGGCTCCACCTTTGCCAAATGTTTTGTTACCGGCTGCTGGACAGCCTGGGATGCCTGCTCCTGCTCCCTTGAATCTAGCTCCTGCACTCCCTGTGGTTAACAATATTCCTCCGGCACCCCCTCTTCCAGGGTTGCCCGCTCCTCTGCCTATGCCTGCTCCGCTTATACCTGTTGTTTCGCAAGTTACTTTGCCTGCTACCCCTACTCTTGCTGTTTCTTCTGTTCCAACTACTACTCTACTCAAAACCTCTGCAAGCTATATGACTCCGCTTTCTGTTCGTCGGAGAATCACTGAATCCGTCACTAATATTCTATCTCCTTTTTACAAACTCTAATTAAGACTCCTGCCTCTGAATCTACTCAGAAACGTAGTCAGCTTCCTAGTGTTGAAGAACGAGGAATATTAGATTCTACCGCCCTTAGGTGGATTTCGAAAGTTGGAAGGTATGATGTACGAGATGTATTAGATACATTTATGCAATGGAAAGAACCGACACAGCGCTCTGTGTTCGATGTAATGTGTTCCCTTTTGCGTGAGGAGTGGGAGGAGGACGACTCTGAATCAGTTCCGAATGAATTAATTCATGTTCAGCAAAAATTTGCCGCAGGTATGATAGTAGGTCAGGACGTAAAAGAAGCGATGGAACTGATTTTAAGCTTTAGGTTTGATCCTTCTCTCCGCTCACCAAGGGACTTAGAGAAACGTAGCACAAAACAAGGTTGTCAATATTCGATGAGGGAGGTTCCGCCAATATGGCGTGAAGCCGTTCAAGCTGATGCGGTGAATGGTATTGTGGCCGCTCCAGCACAATTCCAGAGAGTATGGATACACATCCCGTGGAAACGAGCTGAAGTGTTAGCAGTAAAACAGGCTTTGCCAGATCCGCGTAAAAATCCAGCCGGGTATTATAAAGAGCTGACTCAGACGGTTCAAGCTTGCGTAATGAATTTAGCAGACATCGACATGCTATTTGGCAATGTAGTGCCGCAACCTATTTGGACTAAAATTCGTACCGAAAATCATCCAGTTGCCCTTGGTGGTGATTGGCCAGCTATACTAGCGGCAGATGGTCAACAAATTGGTGGTTCTAAGCCCGAACCTCTGATTGCTAATTTACCTGGCAGGATAATTGATTTAATGAAAACTTTGATGCCAGCATTGCGCGTCAATTGGGACAAATTGTCCGCATGCAAGCAGAAGAAAGACGAAAGCGTCTCCGACTTCTTCACTAGATTTGAAGAAACTTTCGTAGATCACAGCGGTCAGGATATGAGCACGGAGGGAGGCCAGAGATTATTTGTTGATAAATTTGTGCACAATTTGTTACCAGAGCTTAGTAATAAATTAAAAGATTCTGAAAGTGCGTGGGCTGTCTCTACGACTGCGCAAATACTTGCAACTGCTCAGTACTATGAAAATAGGGATAAAGAAGAGAAAGAAAAGTCAGAAAAGAAAACAAAAGATTTAAAAACGAAAGTACTTTTGCAACAGGCATATCCACCTCGCACGAATCAGACAAACTCACAGCAAGGGCCATATCAAAGGACCGATTACGGTACCCAGAGACCGCAGTACCAATGGAATCAGTGTGCTTACTGCAAAAAGGAAGGTCATTATAAGAATGAGTGTCCAGTCCTAGCACAAAATAATGGTGTTCCAGCTCAGAGAGGTCGTGGTGGTTTTACGCAAACCCCTAGAGGACGAGGACGAGGTACTATGCCTCCGCAGACTAATGATCGTCCTTCTAATTATTTTGATCAGAGAAACGGACAATCTGTACAGCCTGGTAGATCTCAACAATACCATGTTGAAGATTACTGTGAGGTTAGCGAGGAATTCCAACAAAATGAGTACTAGGACAGCCATGGACAAAGAGAGGGAGTAGTATCAGTTCCAGTAGATCAGAGTGGGCCTTATGTCGCAGTAGCTACATCAGGTGTGGTCGAACCGTTTCTGTTGGATACTGGTGCAGCAAAAAGTTCTATCATGCATGCGAAACTCCCTGGCGCACCTTTGTCTGGCTTAACGAACGTTTCAGTAGGTTTTTCAGGCGCCCCTGTTCACAACCCTGTTTCTGGTCCTTTGTCTATTTCTGTTGGGCCCCGTCAATTAAAAGCACCCCTGATTTTGACGACCGGTTGCAATGAAAATCTGCTTGGTTTAGACTTGTTAAAAAGCCTGTATGCAACATTGTACTGTTCTCCGTCAGGAGTACAGCTTACGTTGGGTAAGAGAGTCATCTCCCCGATGTACTTGTCAATGGATGCGCTCCCACTGGAGCTGCGTTCTCTCCCTGATACTCTTTGGGCGACTGGTCCTAACGATGTAGGTCTTTTGGAAATTCCTCCTTATGTAGTAAGTTTGAAAGCAAATGTTAAATTCCCACGAATCCCACAATATAAGATCTCTAGCGAAGGTGAACGTGCGCTTTTATTGATAGTGCAAGATTTGATCCAGAAAGACGTAATAGAAGAAACTAGAGGAAATGTCTGTAACAGTCCTGTCCTGCCGATTCTAAAATGCACTGATCCTTCAAAACCTCCAGTCTACAGATTTGTAATTGACCTTAGAGAGGTTAACAAAATTGTGATTCCGCAGTTTCCTGTGGTTCCAGACATTACTGCATTGTTGACGTTGATTCCTGCTACAGCCACATGGTTTTCAGTGATTGACTTGAAAAATGCCTTTTTCAGCATTCCGATAGCCGAGGAAAGCAGAGATATTTTCGGCTTCTCTCTAGGAGGTCGAAGCTTCAGGTTTAAGCGCGCTCCACAAGGCTATTGTGAAAGCCCATCCATTTACAGTCAGGCATTAAAAAGTCAGTTAGATTCTTTTGTACTTCCTCCTGGTTCTGCCTTGGTGCAATATGTAGATGACCTTCTAGTGGCTGCTGATGACAAGGAAACTTGCAAAACAGCTACAATTTCCTTACTGCATCATTTGTCTGATTTACATCACAAGGTGTCACCTTCCAAACTGCAATATTGTTGCCAAGAAGTGACCTACCTAGGTCATCTCTTGTCAAAGGAGGGAAGAAGGTTGACCCCGGAGAGAATAAAAGCAATTACGCAGATGAATGTTCCTAGCACACAGAGAGAAGTGCGCGCGTTTTTAGGTATTACTTCATACTGCAGGCAATGGATCCCAAATTTTTCTCTCTTGGCAAAACCATTGGTGGCCCTGACTGGAAAAGGTGTTCCGAGTCCGGTGCCATGGTCTGCCGAATGTCAGCAGAGTTTCTCTGAGTTACGAAATGCACTGTGTTCAGCTCCGGTGTTGGGTACACCTGACTACAGTAAGCCATTTACACTCTATGTTCACGAGAGAGAAGGTTGTGCGTTGAGTGTTTTGACGCAGCGATTTGGTGATAAACAACGTCCTTGTGCGTATTTTTCATCGACATTAGACCCGGTAGCCAGAGCGTTGCCAAGTTGCTTAAGAGCTACAGCAGCAGCTGCAGTGTCCATTCGACAATCTGCTGGTTTGGTCATGAACAATATGCTGGTGGTCATGGTTCCACATGCTGTGGATACACTCATGAACCGAACGAAGACTCAGCACCTCACCAGTGCTACATTATCAGGTTATGAGCTGACACTGCTAGTAAGCCATATTCAGATTAAAAGATGCAATGTACTGAATCCAGCAACACTGTTGCCGACTAGCCAGGAGTCGAGTGATTCGGAACCCCATGACTGTTGCTTTAGAACCGAGGAGGAGACAAAAGGACGGGTTGATCTTAAGGACACTCCGTTACCAGATCCAGATGGCATGTTATATGTTGACGGGTCTTGCTTTAAATTGGAGAATGGTGATGTGACAGCTGCCTATGCAGTAACGACTTTGAGTACGATTGTGGAGACTGCAAGAGTGAGTCAGAATTCTGCCCAAGCTGCAGAATTAATTGCATTGACTAGAGCGTGTGTCTTAGCAAAGGGAAAGAGAGTGAATGTGTTCAGCATGGTCAGCTAGTCAATGACCTGTTGGAATCTCTAACCTTACCGACTGAAGTTGCGATTGTGAAGTGCAGTGCTCATCGAGCGGTTACGGATGATGTCGGTTGTGGAAATGCTTTTGCTGATGAGATAGCTAAACAGACAGCTAGGAATACGATGAGTGGGATGTATGTTACAACGTCTGCGAGATGGGTTGCTGAATCGGGAATGTGTGAGGACACAGTGGAAAGTGTGAAAGTAATTCAGGAAGAAGCGACTGAAGAGGAAAAGCTTGCATGGAAAGAGAAAACGGGTAAATTGGACTCGAGTGGATGTTGGATTGATTTGTCGGAGCATCAGCGTTGGATGTTGCCTGATGCGTATGTGCTTGCGGTGGTAACGATGGCGCACGGGGCAGCGCACATCAGTTCTAAAGGGATTTGTAAGATGTTGGCCCCAGTCTGGAAGAATGATGGAATCAGTAAATGTGCAGAAAGAGTGGTTAGAAACTGCATGGTATGCCTGATGCATAATCCTGGTAAGGAAACCCCCACACCCGCTGGACATTTCGCTCCTCCTTCTTGCCCCTTTGAAGTGATTCACATGGATCGATGTAACAACCTTAAATATGTCCTAGTGGTAGTCTGTGCTTTTTCAAGGTGGATTGAAGCATATCCGTTAAAAGATAACACTGCCTTGTCCACTGCTAAAATCCTCCTAAAAGAATACTTCCCCAGATATGGAATGCCACGGATTGTATGGTCAGACAACGGGAGTGAGTTCGTAGGGAAAGTTATGCAGAGTGTGTGTGCAGGCTTAGGGATTAAGCAGAAGTTTCATAGTGCGAACCACCCCCAGTCAGCAGGTTTAGTTGAAGGGTACAATGGTACTCTTAAACTAAAACTTGCCAAGATCCAAGCTTCCACGGGTTTGTCCTGGCCAGATGCACTGCCATTGGCTTTGTTATCCACTAGAGCGACTGTGCACTCTTGAGTAGGGCTTAGCCCATATGAGATTGTGTTTGGTCGCCCTGCAA
Organism: Lissotriton vulgaris; assembly: GCF_964263255.1. Lineage (NCBI taxonomy): Eukaryota > Metazoa > Chordata > Amphibia > Caudata > Salamandridae > Lissotriton > Lissotriton vulgaris. The sequence continues at coordinate 137,559,982 of NC_141698.1, read as the reverse complement.
ATGTCTGGGGGGTACCGAGACCACAAGAGTTTAAGCAGCTAGAGTACCCAATGTTAATTGATTACCTTTTTGACTTGACTGCTAAATTGAGTCTCATTCACCAACAGGTTTTCGATGCATTGCCAAAGCCTCCGGAAAGTCCAGGTCACCAGCTGAAACCCGGCGATTTCATCGTCATCAGAAACTTCGGACGGACCAGGAATCTCCAACCGAAGTTTGTGGGCCCCTTTCAAGTGCTCTTGGCGACAAGGACTGCTGTACGTGTGGCTGGCCGGAAAAATTGGGTTCACGCTACCCACACTAAGCGTGTACCCCTTCCACTCCCTTATGACAACTGGGTTAGACAAGGAATTGGTGCCTCTGATACAGAACCTGTTCCTAGATATGTTCCTTTCAGTGATGCAGAACTGACAACTGATTCACCGAACTCTGACTCCCCCCCTGAAGCTGCTCCTTTGATCACTGACCAGAACACTGCATCGAACGAACATTTGTCATCTGCGAATTTGAACATTGTTGCCCCTGCCGGAAACAGACTATTCCCGGATCAAACAACGCCAGGAAAACTGAGATACAACCTTCGTTCTCATTCTAAGGACAAATAAAGCAGGAAACTGCCTATTTTTCATATTTGTTCTATTTCCATTGCCTCCAGCCAGGAAGTTTGCTGAATACTTTGTATTTCCCTGTTTATTTCTGTTGTTTCTATTACCTTGCCGTCTGGGTCGCCGTAGGGTCGTGGCTTTGTGCCTAGTTGAATCTGCGGGGGCCAGACACAAGGTCGGTCTTTCTGTTAGTTCTGGGAACTCCCAGGGCTGATAGAGGCATTTTGAACTACGTACATATCATCAGTGGTCACGAGCGGTTGTAGAAGATGGAGCTTCCTGGGCTGCACCGAGAGAATGTAATTTATGTTCGCAGAAATAGATTATACAAAATTCTACATAACAAATGTTTTCTGATGCAATGTGCAATTACGTTTCTGATTATTTTGATAACGTTGGTGGGTGGAATTGCCTTTGGTATTAATTTAAACTTTGCACCGATCACGACTACAGTACCTCCCCATGTTCTTGTTTCTCCTACTGTTGCTTTTTCTCATTCCTTTCATCCGTTTCCTGAACATGAGCAAGCTCGACGCTCAGAATTCATAAATAACACTTTTGTACAGCTCTTGCACCAACACCAACTGGTAGTTAACACAACGGACTGCTGGGTGTGCGGTTTGATACCACACACTATGGATAAAGGCATTCCCTACCTGGTCTTGCCTTTTAGCTATAATGGATCATGTCGGGCCTTTCAGACTGTATTTGTCTATGCCCTCGAGACCTATTCCCCGCGTCCTCCACGTTCCACCAAGTATAACTCCGCTAATAAAGCCTTGCTAAAGGGAATAACTGACATGATTAAAGACGTCAATAACTCCCCATTTATCCCTAGAGATGAGCTACGAGTTTATCTGAGTTGGAATGCTACGGAGTATAGCATTAGTATGGGTGAAAACAAGCGTAAGAGCTCCACTCCAGTTTGGGTCGTACCTCACCGAGGTCAATTCTGCTTGCAAGGTAATGGGAGAAATCCAAGAGCTCGGCTAGGGAAGAGTGACTGTGTTGAAACTTACGTGTATCCATCAAACTCTTCCCCTGCCTTCCTAACTGCTAAGGGTACCTACTTCATCTGTCGAGACAGGGCATATACATGGTTGCCTGCTGACTTTTCAGGTTCATGCTATATTGCTCGACTGTTGCCTCCGACATACACAGCTGCCCCAAATTATCACAAAACCAGAGTAGTAAGAGGTGTTTTCAGCAAAGAAGACACCGCTGGTCAGGAAGCCGGAGACTTCTTCAAAGGTTTCCTTCCGTTCTGGGGGCCTATGGCCAATAGTAGAAATCTACGTCAGCTAACACGGGTAGTTGAGTCTACTATTACAGAAACTGCTGGTGCCCTTAGTAATTTAACAGCTGAGCTCCAGGCGGATCGTCTCATGACATTACAGAACTGTGTGGTTCTTGATGTAATACTTGCAGATCGAGGTGGGGTATGCAGAATGATCCAATCGAGCTGCTGTGTTTATATCCCCAATAATGCTCCGACAGTGTACGAAGCAATCTCTAAGCTACACAAGATTTCCGACTCTATTCATGTAGACAAGGGAAATTGGTCGTTAATGGAATGGCTTGGGACTCTATTATCAGCGTGGGGATGGAAGGTTCTGATGATCGTTGGTATTGTCTTAGTGTTCCTATTCTCGTGCTGTCTTGTTATCCAGTGTGGCCCTGCCTTGTGTAGCCTCTGTGCTGCAACCTGTTTAAGGAAACCACCTGTGTTGGGAGACAAGGTGCGAGAAAGAATAATGCTACAGCAACATATCACTGACCTAATGAACATCGAGATAGACTCTGACATAGAGTGAGTAATTGCCTATGTAAGGGCAAAAGGAGGGTCTGAGGTTCCGTGACGATTCGAACCCGTGTTTTCGACATCGTCGTAAACCCATAATTTCGGTACCAGTGAACCGTAAATGATCCATATAGTATACCCTGGTGTTTTCGCTATGGTACGAGCTAGAGCACTCTTGTTATGAGCACATTTCCGGTACACCGATGGCATCCATTTTAGAATACAGCATCCATCTTGTATTCTTGCCCTCACATAGTCAATGAACAAACAGTGACCTCTGATCAATTCATTACGCTTTAAGGACATGTAGGCTTTAGCCGGCGATTCACCTTGTTAATGACACATACATCTTAAGTCAGAAACGCTGTGGCCGCATGACTCGGCAGAAACTGCCTCCTTTGCCTGAGGCCAGTCCTGCTATACTGGTTCTCGTGCTCGTTGGCCTGATCATGATTAGGCGGCCGAAGTCGGTAGCCTTGCCCATTTACGACCCACAAACATCTCTTATCCTGTTTTTCTATCTTCTACACCTGGCTCTGCTCCTTTCCTTCTGGGCCTTTATTAGGGGGAGGTAACGAAATGTACGATGAGGCGGTCCGGCTCTTGAATGAGAAGATGACATGGGATTATGATTGAACAGTGGGAACCCCTCATTCGTAATGTTTGACATCAGAAACACGTTGACGGTTCCTGTTTGACGCCAAATATTCATTGTATAGGATACAAAGTTTAAGAAATGTACGAGTATGTGAAGAATGTTGCCTACAGCTAAAAAACATGTATTTAAGGAGCAACTCACTTAGTGCAAATGGAACAGGCTCCTAGAATCTGCCCATGTGTAGCTTCTGTGACTTAATTATCCCTGCAGTAATAAACCTTTGGTCTCTGATGCCACCATCGAGAAGCCCGTGTTTCTGTTTATTTGTGCACCAAGACAGGTAGAACTCAGGGGTCTTCGGGTGTTGTCCCTGACACCTCTGGACCTTAGTAAAGTCCAGAACTCCACACCCCCATTAGAACTGACACAAGGCTTAGCTTGATATTGACTCTCAAGATATTCTTTACAAAGTTCTCGACGTCCTCTCAAAACCACTTGATCCCAGAACAAGTAGAAAAAACATGTCCCTCATTAGCTTTCCAAAGACCACACCTTCTACATCTGAGAGTTGGTTCCTGAGCAAACCTGCAATATTTTGAGGGATCCATTATAATCTGTTGATGATGAAAAAGTGTGTTCACTTGAGATTGGCTGGCTTAACCAATGAGTACAAAAACTTCCATAGTGAGTATGGCCCCACCAATTTCCTATCCTCAGCATCCAAAAACTTCCAATACCAGATGGCAACCTCCTTACTTTTAGGTCTCACATCCTGTAATAACGACTTAACTTCCCGGGCACCCCCATCACCTGAGTAGCACTTGCGAGGCAGGAAGACAGCTGCAGACATTTAAACCTTGATAAAGAGCCCCCAGTCCAAGCACTTAAAACTTCTCAAGGTAGACCCCCCACACTTCTAACAGTTCCCCCTAAGTAACTGTCAAAGTCCTCCTCAGTTGAAGTCTCAACCCATCCCTCAGACACTCTGTGGTACCCAGAGAATCCCATATAGGTGCAAAGTCGCTATAGTAGCCAATATCCAAGATCCCCCTGAATCTGAACCATGAGTTCAGTGTAGCCTTTAAAACATTAAGTCGTACTTTTAAAAACAAGTTCAGTGCACCAAACCTATATAGGAACCCAATGGATCCTAACTCACATATTATCCCTACTGAATCACCCCCCCTACAGTATTTTAAACTAAAAGCCCATTCAATACAGATTCAGGTCCAGCAGAGCAAGGCCACCCTTCTCAAGACTGCGCCTCAACTTTTTCCACATTAGCCTTGCCCCACCTGTGGCCCATATGAGGGTTTTATTTCCCCATGAATCCTGTCTATTACCATCTTGAAAATTTAAGGGGGAAGCAAATAAAAAAAAATCAGCTTGGGGGGAATCGACATCTTGATCAAGTTCACTTGCCCATAGATTGTCAATGGCAAATTCTTCCATCTAGTTAGTAATACATACACCTCCTTCTCCACCCTCCCTAAATTATGCTATGGTATTGCCTCCAGGGGGTTGACAATAACAGTTGCCAGGTACTTAATCTCCACCTGTGCCTCTCTGTTCCACTTTTTTACATTCCAACACTTAACCTCCAACTTGGAATTGTTCACTAGATATTCTGAGAAGGCCTCAAATTCCTCAATCAGCCTTTCCACTCTAAGGATAGTCTAAACTCGAGCTGATGTATAGATAACCAGATTGTCTGCATATAGCGCAATCTTATTGCTAAAATGGGAGGAGCAGAAAGGAATTACATCCCTTCTGAGTAATTGGGCGAACCGCTCAATGTAAATATTAGACAAGAGAGGAGGCAAGGGGCAACCTTGCTGAGTGCCTCTGTGGATACCAAAACTCCTGGTCAATTACTCATTAAGCAAGATTCTGGCATACAAATTCTCATATAACCTCCAGAGAGTTAGAATAAAAAATGGACTCAAACCCAATACCGCCAAAACCTCCCACAAGTAAGCACAAGATACTCGGTTGAATGCATTGGTGGCATCCATTGTGACCACTGACAATGGGATCGATCAAGCAGTGGCTAAGTCCATAGATCCAATCAGCTGCTGAGTAAGCTCATGAATTTGCCACTTTGGCACAAACTCCTTTTGATATGGATGTATTAGCTGGGAGACTAGTTTGGTCAATCTCCCAGCCAAAATGCTCATAAAAACCCTATAATCCACATTCAGTAGGGAGATTGGTCGATAAAAATCAGCCATCCTAGCTTGGCAGATTTTAAAATCAATACAATTGTAGCTTCCTTCCACCAGTCAGGGATTTGTGCATTCCCCTGATGCACTGAATTACACAGTGTCTCCTACAATGGTACATTTTCCTCCTATTAGAGCTTATAAAGCTTTGAGGGGATGGTGTTGGGACCTGCTGCCTTTCCGTTCTTGATACGCAGCAGGTGCTCCCTAATTTCCTCCTGAGTAATCTGTGCCACCAAACACTCTTTCCACTGTGAACCCAGGGAGATCAATGCCACCCAACCACTACCTAAGCCTATAAGGATCTGGAAAGACATCTTCCGTATACAATGTAGAGAGTAAGAAAAACCAGGTGTCCCTGCATGCCCTCAATCTTGTTTGAGACATCTCCCTGGGGATTAGTGACCAGTTCCCTAATGGTATTCCTGGATCTCTCAACCATGCGAGGTTGCAGGTACAACCCCAAGCAGAAGGGTGGTAGTGCCATTTATGCATGGCTCACGATGGCTCATATTTGGCAATGCTGTGATACAAATTAATTTTGGAACATGGTGGCCATGCACTGATCAGCTACGAGCTCCCAGAGAGATGAATGCTTTGTGTCGTGTGGTGTGTGTCCCTGCTGAACCCGACCTGATGCGTGTACCTGGTGAAAAGTTTTATGTAGCCCCCCGACCTGTATCTTGAGGCCATCAGGTAGGATGCCCTCTGTGGTGATTACAGAGGTATTGTCTCGATGCAGTGTCCAGCACAAGGATCCCGCATTGGGACGTAGCTGCATGGGAGTTTCAGTGCAGCATGGCGGCTCGAGTGCAGGCTTACAGCTGCAGTTACAGCCCTAAACAAGTTAGTGTATAAGCAGAGAACCTGCCTGTCCACTATAGTGGTGTGCACAGAGACAGGCAGTAGCTTCCAGCTTTTGGGCAGTAGTAGGTGGAGGCAGAGGGATTGGGATGCTGCAGAGGAAGTTCAATGAGCTCAACCCCTCATGAATATGCATAAGAGTATTCAAACTGTCGGTAAAGGTGGCGGTAAGACCTAGAGATACACGTTGTGCCAGAATTTACTTCTACCGTCTTGAAAAATGCAGTGAAGGGGCATGTATTTCTGGTGGGGTTGAAAATGTTGGAGCCACTGTTTCTAAATTTGGGAAGCCTGCAAAGTCATCCAGTAAGACGTCTGATGGAAAGGGTAGAAAGGTGCCGGCCACTCAGATTAAGATAACCCCCTCTCTCCAAACTTTTTTTAAAGCATGATCTTACCGGCCCTACAGAGAGTAGAGGGGAGATCTGAAGAGGATACGAGTAGGCAAGGCTTGAGAATGGAGGCACCCACTGTTGATGTTGCTTCTGTACCAGATGTCTCTGTCTGTACACTCGGGCCCCCTGAGGCAGAAATTGGATCAGAGAAGGATGTAGATATTTGCAACGTAGCCCAGATTGTTACCAGCAACAGGTTTGAAGCCATTGCCTCAGCAGAAGAGCCAGGACCTGTCAAGAGGCCACTAAGAAGAGGATGGAGGAAAAATAACTAGGGCACAATCAGAGAAATTGTTAGCCGTAATAATTATGGGCTTAAAAGAAGAGATGAAAGTAGGTCTGAGGTCTCAGAGGCTAACCAGTTGGACATTCAAGCCTCCTGCCCTGCTATGTTCCAGAAGCTCGACGAAGTGGCTGCATGTACCAGAGCATTATAGGAAAGGTTTGACTTGATCAAACAGGATGTTATAAAAAATACCAATGGGATAAGCTTGCTGGCCAAGCAAAATCAAGGACTGAGGGAAGATCTTGAGAGAATCGAGAACCACTCCAGGAGAAACAACCTCAGATTCCTGAAAGTACCCGAGGAGGTGGAAGGAGCAGATATGCTGTCATTTATACTCTCTCTGTCGCAGGACACAGACTTAAAAGATAAGCCAGACATACATTTGGAGTAGGAGATACAGACAGTGCACAGAGACCCCTTTAGCAGCAATCCTCAAAGGCAGACACTAAGGAAGATCTTCATAAATTCCCTTTCATATGTACTAAAGGAGGCAATACTGAGTATAGCCTTAAGAAGTGGCTCATTCTGCCTAGAGGGTTCTCTTTCACTGTTAGATCAGATGAATGCAAAGTTACAGAAGCAGTGAAAGCTAGGAATGAGATTGGAGGAGCTGCATAAACTGGGGGAAAATATGCAACTAAATTTCCTGGCAATGCTCTATATCACGTGGAACAATCAGTGTTTAATTCCATGCTGTGGAGGATTTAGATGCATTGATTGATACTATTAAAAAGGGGTAATCTCCTGATATTTGGAAGGCCTTGGATGACAGGTTTGTGGGGTCGCAGGGGTGTTTAGCGGTTAAGTATTTTTGAGTTTAGCATGCTGGTATCTCCAGGGGAAGCTCTTTAGCCATCCATTATGCCTATAAGTATTGGGAGGGTTCCCTAGGGTCGGGTGCTGGGGTGGGTGTTGGGAATGGGCACGAGGGTGGGGAGTAGTGAGAATTCTTTTTTTTTTAAGTCCTCGTTTCACCAAGCTGTAGTTTTTATGATTACATAGATAACCCATTGGAAGAGGGATTAAAATATTGCTGAAGATGATGGGTAAGTAGATATGTTTTTTAACCTGGAATGGCAATGGTCTTAGGAGTCAGGATAGACAGAGATTGATGTTTCGACATATTGAAGAGAGCTTTGCCCACATTATTTTTCAGGAGACACATTTGACTATGAGTGAGAGTAGAGCCTTTTTTTCAAATTCAGATGGTTGGAGAGTTATGCGGTCTCTGATCAGGCGGAGTACTGTAAGGGGGTTGCAATTTTGGTAAGAGGGATGCTTCGGTGGAGGTCACATTCTCAAAAATAGATAGTTCTGGTAAGTGGGCCTTGGCAGACATGAGATGTGCTTGCTTTAAGTTTGTGTGTGCAGGATTTTATGGACCCTTAACATATAGCGACTCTGAAGTGGAATTTAGTTGAGCTAGCAGGCCCTCTGGTCCTCAGGGGTGATTTTGACACCCTATTGGACCCCACCCTAGATTGATTTACTCATAGAGACTGTGATCTAGCACCCAGGACTAGGCAGGCCCTTAGAAATGTGCTCCCGGACTTAGGGTTGGTGGATGTATGAAGAAACCTAAAGGGGCAGATGAGAGGCTACGCATTCCATAGTAAAGAAAATATGGTCACCACTCCAGGCTGGATTACTTCATTGCCGATAGAGATTTGGCGACCAAAATAAAAGAGGTTAACTATTTTCCTGGGCATATCTCGGATAACCCCACTGTCACAGGAAGTAGGCAAAACTCAAGGTGGACATTAAAACAAGCTATGCTCCTTGATGCAGGTGTTAAATTCATCTTCAAAAACGGCTAGTACTGACGTTTTCTTGATAATGCTTGCTCAGCTCCCCTTGGGGTAAAATGGGATGCTTTTAAAGCTTTTTTACGAGGGGTTTTGCAGAGTCAGGCACATTTCAAGTATAAGGCAGAAAGGGCATAATTGGCCAGATTGGCGCAAGAAGCGAGGGTCTTAGAGGCCACCTTGCAGATGCAAAAACGTGGGGTTGGATAGGGAAAGGGTATTACAACAGTTGGAGAAGGTGCAATTAAATTATAAAATCAAGCTGGATAAGAAGTGTAGGGAAAGGTGGCATACCTGATGCATGAGACAGTTTAAGTATGGAGCAAGCTGGTATGCTACTGGAATGGAAGGCAAGGGTTGAGAGATCCAGTAATATTATTTTAATATATAACAATAATTTAAATAAATGTAAGTCACATTTAATACTATATATACATATAAACTTATAGAGACATACACATATATATGTGTGTCTATGTTTATATATACATATACATTATAACACTATTATTAAAAAAAGATTTGACATATTAAATTTGTTGTCTTGTTTTTATTTACTACTATAAAAGGCATATGTGTATATATATATATATATATATATATATATATATATATATATATATATATATATATATATATATATATATATACTTTTTTTTCAGTGTCTGTCTCAATTTTCGTTGATTACTCGTCCCTCTTCGATGGTGCGAACCTTACAGCAGAGCCCAGCTGTAACATATCCATGCGTTCGCTCATAAGAGACATAAGGTTGCACTCATGGAAGGGTATGTAGCAAAGACCTTGTTCATTTTAATAAATTAATTTCCAACATGAAAGCAACATCTATGCGTTTCGGTCTCCCCTGAGACCTTGTTCAGGATGGTGTTTGTGATGCGTTCAACACACAATTAAGTACATTGTTTAATTATCACATCATTTCCTGTCTAAACCGGCATCGCAAAGCATGTTGAGAAATGTAGTTTACCCCGGCCCCTTCTCCATGTAATTTCAAAGTGCTAAACACAGTTCTAATGGTGCTCTAATTTAAAAAAAACAGTGACAAATTGGCGATGCAATGACAATTTGTCAAACTCTTTGATTTTAACATAAAAATAGATATTTTTGGCTAAGAAATTTAAGGCAAAGTACATCATGCTTCATTCCTATTTACACTTCATATGTTGTTTATATTAATACATCACTAAGACATTTATTTAATAGAAGATTTAACCATAGAAGATTTAACGGGAACAGAAGATCCAGACAACCAATGAGCAGTCCCCCAACTTGACCTCCCCTTAGTCAAAGATGGTTACAACAGGTACTCCGACTTAATGCCATTACCTTGGAGCATGGGCTAAGGGCAGTCAATGGTAGATCGCAATCTGATAATCAAGGCGCCAACACCTACAATAGAGCCAGCTGTCCATCTTGGATCGACTACATCCTCCTCAATGTAAAATTGTGGGGGGATTTGATCGACATGACGGTGGGTTTGACCACAGAGAGTGACCACAACCCCTTGTGTTTAACCTTGAAGGTCTAGTGGGAGGCACCCTCCTACCAGCCGAATAATCAACTACCGATAATTACCAGGGATATAGTGCCATCAAATTGTAAAAAGTTCCTGAAATAGAAGAAGGTAGCCCTGAGCGACGCGTAGAGCGCTGCTATCAAACATGACCTTGATGTAGGCACGGTCAAGCTACAGGTCGTGGAACACAGTGTAACAAGATTAGTGGACGTGCCCAAGGCCCACACGCATACACAGTTACCCAAATCCATACATATTTTAAAGCTCCAAACTTGAGAAAAGAAACCAGCAATAAAACTAAGGACCCATACTCATGGAACATCAAGGATTGCAGGGAAAAAAGAGAAATTCTGACCAAAGCGATCAAAGAGTAAAAACAGCAGCTCATAAAATCTGGCAGATGCTCCTACAAAGTGGCCCAGCAGGAAGCACAGACAAATGGGACGAATCACCTTGGAAACAACTCAAAGAGGCATGCTCATCCAAAGATGCCAATAGGTTTTGGAAGCTGATCATTTGGAGAAGCAAGATAAGGGCATGCCCACCCCCAAATTATATCAGTTGCCAGACTTGGCATGATCATTTCAAAGGGCTCTACTCAACAACAGAGGCCAGTGTAGAAGGGGAATTAGACAGACTAAATGGGCTTATGGCAGAAGAGGAGCGTTTCACCTTACAAGACGCAGAAGCTGCAATAAACAAAATCATCCCCGCCAAAGAAGCGGGCCCTGATGGCTTCCCTGGTGACCTATTCTTGGCCGATCCCTGCCATTGGGCACACTATATTTCCTTATTAGCAAATGCAATAGCCAATGGAGCAACAGTCCCTGCGTCATGGAAGATCGCCAAAGTGGTACCCATTTACATTAAAGATGCCAGGGATGACCCTTCCAACTACAGACCAATCAGTCTGATTGATGCTATGCGTCAGGTCTTCGGTAGGATGCTTCTACATAGGATCCAGTCATGGTCTGAGTACGAAGCTAACCTCTCCCAGTTTCAAGCCAGATTTAAATCAAAGACCGGGACATTGGATCAGGTGTTTAGACTCCTCCTCATTTATCGGAAGGTTGTGGTGTTAGGCAAGGGCAGTCTTTACCTCGCATTCATAGATCTGAAGACTGCCTTTGACCTGGTCCCCAGATCCAGGTTGTGGACGACGCTCAGTGAAATGGGTATTCCTCACCTTATTCTCAAATTACTGACCTGGCTGCATATGGGGAACTTTTCCCAGGTTAGGCAGGGGAGCAGGGACAACTAACAGAGCTCTTCCCTGTCAACAGAGCAGTCCGACACAGCTGTGTTCTGGCCCCAACTTTGTTCTCCCTATATGTGAAAGGGGTAGTCGATTTCCTCTTGGAGGAACCTGCAGACTCACCCACCCTGGCGGGCAACAAGATACCAACCTTGTTGTTTGAGGACAACACCCTGTTGATATCAAAGACCCCAGCGGGGTTATAGCGTCTCATCGATAGATTTCAAATCTTCTGCGACACCCGGGGATTGGTTATTAATAGTTTGAAAACCAAATTTATGGCCTTCAACTGGCATAGGTCATACAGGAATTGCCCTCTGCTGGGTGGGGTACCCCTTGAAAAGGTGGAACCCTTTCAATACATAGGTGTAAGACTTACCGATAAAATAGCAAAGATGCTGCTTGGACACAAGCGAGTGACCGGAGCCATAGGGAAAGAACGCCGCCTTTCACACACTAGGCCCATAGCTCCGGTCCTCCAAGTATATGAGGCTCAAGCAGTGAGCACTGCTCTCTACGGAGCAGAAGTTTGGGGATTCAACAAACTCGATGAGCTCTGCAGATCAGGACATACATTTTTAAGAGACCTGGTTGTGTCTCCCAAATATGTCCCTCTCATCCCTTTACTGTTGGACATTGGCAGGAGGTTGATAGGCGATGTAGCTAGGCTACCCCTTTACTCTTCTAGGCCCTCATTAGAGGGACTCCTGAGCTTTCTCCCTATGCTGAAGCCCTTGCGGAGATTATCCGCCTAGACGCCAGTTGCAAAATATGCTAGATCGCTGATATTAAAAAAACGTTGACAGCCATAGGACTCCAAGCCTATTGGGCCAGGCAGGAACCCCCGAGGAGAGAAGAACTCAAACATTTATATTGGGAATGGGTGGACCAACAAGAGAACTCCAGATCTAATGTGGGCAAACTAACAACAGAATTCAACTCTCACAAACAAATTAGATATCTTGAGCCCTTCCATGACACAATACAGGTACCAAGAGATAGAATGTAGTACATACATTTTAGGCTTGGATCTCTTCCTGTTAGGGAGGCAACAGCAAAGTGGTGCACCAGTAATGGGAAAAACTGCCCATGCTGTAATGCCCCAAAAGAAAGTATTGCCCACCTAATGTTTGCCTGCGCCACACATAAAACATCACAGGCTAACTGGCTGAAACCGCTTTGCCAGCAATTGGGCCCACAGGACCACCACACATCATTGCGTCAGGTCCGACTCTAGCCCGTTCTACACATGATGTGTAGCAAAGTTCTTGGGACAAGCATGGCTCATAATGTGGAAAGCTAATGCAAGATTGGTATAGTTTTAACTAAAATTAGGACAGTTATAGCCCTACAATATAACACTAGATTAGTTTGTATTCTCACGCACAAGCACTTTACTTGTCATACAATTGCTGCTATGTTGGGGATAATTTAATAACTCTTTTAGTATACTAATGCTTCTCCAATAACACAAAGCATTGGCTGTTTTTACCCTGTTTTAACGGTAGATTAGTATTCAACAAACTAAACTGTGCATTTGCTATTGCTCGCCTTTTTAAAAAAAATATTTTGAATACGATATATGCATTATTATACCAAGGGCTCATCCGTTTACTTCATTGTATTATTTGTTTAGCAAACTGAAGATGCTGCACACTTGTACTCTCTTTTTTTTAAAGGCAAACAATGTATTTTTATTTATTGCTTCTCTGACATTTCTGTCAAAATAAAGCGTAAATCAATCAATTAATCAATGTATTAATACAATCCTAATATTTCGGATACATTACGCCCTCCAGTGGGCAAATGCAATTGCAATGCAACTGATATTTTATGCCACTTAACGTGCTATTTCCTATTCTTTGCAAGACAATATAGATCCATTTATTGGGCTTGACAATATTGTTTGAATATACAAATGTCAGGAAAAGTGCTAAAGTGAAAAGGTGCTTACTAGTGGGTTAAAATTAACCCCTTCGATGCTTATGACGGAACGGTTCCGTCATCAGCGTCGGTTGGGCTGTGCTGATGACGGAACCGTTCCGTCACGACCACGCCCGTTTTTTGAACCTTCAGCACAGCTCGAAACTTCGCGCCGCGCTGAAGGTGTTAAATTAATTCAGGGAGACAAAAGCAACATAATTCACAAATGTAAATACAGTTCTTCACTCTGGTTTAATCCATATGGTGTGAATGTCTGTAAGTTGAGGATCTGTTTTGATTCCCTTTGGCACAGTTTTTTCTCTCTGTTGCCACCCTTTACTTTTTGTGTTCCTGTTTCAATGGCATAAAGCTGTAGGAGCGTCCAGTTGCTGCCATGATGAGACTCCATGTGTTTGGACACCGAGTTACTGCGATCTTTATTTATGGTCGCCCAGACGTGTTCTAGAGTCCATTTTTTTAACTCACAGATTGTACATCCTACATATTTCAACAAACATGGGCATTCAATTACATAAACTGCAAATTGGCTCTTGCATGTAATCAGTTCTTTGATTTTCCATGTTTTATTGTTTACCAATTTTAGGAGCTGATTACCCGCCCACCATTGTAGCGGTGTTTGGGACCGCCCAACAGACATGCAGCGGTCCCACCACTGCGATTAGCATCCTGAGCTTTTCACATTGCGAGCGGTGCTCCTGGTTGCAGCACCACACGCAAGGTGAAAAGTGCTTGCACAGCATTTCCCTGCACTGGGTGGCAGGCACCACGCAGCATGGGTACCCCCCAGTGCAGCAACACACCCCCAAAAGTGGGACCCACAATGGACCCCCAACCCAATCCCCACCAGCCTTTTCATGGCGGCATCGCCGCCATGGAAAGGCCTTCCTAAACCCACATCCTGATCTGGTGTATGGTGCCTTCTAGACACTGCCACCCTTTCTGATTGCCCAGCACCGTCCACCAGGCAATCAGTGAGATTGCCTTTGGCGGAAATGTTACGGATGGATTTTGCTTCTGCCGCGATATCCACCGCACCATCCTAATTTGGCAGGGGTAATGAGCTTGAGGATGGTAGAAGGACTGCCACCACCGCCTCAGTGGTGCCGGTCCTTCTGCCATCATAAGGACTCCCTTAATTCTGTTTTATTTCTTGCTATTTGGCAAACTTTAAAGTTATGACATTTTGTGCAGCCTTTTGTGTTGAGCCACTGGTCTTGTTTATTTTTCTATTTTTGAAAATGGCTCTGGACCAACTGATCTTTTACATTTTTTGCTCGTCAAAAGGTCACATTTGGATGTTTGCCCATGGTTCTGCCAACTATTGGATCATGTTGAAGAATTTCCAATTTTTTCTCAAAATTGCTGTTATTTTTTTAGATTCATTGGAATACTCTGTGATTAGTCTAATGGTTTCAGAATCTTTGTTCATCAGTGGAGTTTTGTTCTTCAAGGTTTCATCTCTTGTTTTTTGGTTTGATTTTGCCCAACATCTTTTTATTGTTCCTTCTTTATAACGCCTTTGCCTAAATCTGCGAGAAGTTACCATACTATGTTTGTTCCACTCCTCATTCTCTGAGCATATTCTGCGAATTCGCAGAAATTCACCATATAGTATATTCTGGATTAATGTTGGTTGGTGGAAACTTTCCGCATGGAGTGTGGCATTTGTTAGAGTCAATTTGCAATGTTGGGTTGTGAGATTTGATTATCTTTTATCTAAATTTCATTGTCCAGAAATGTAACTCTTTTATTCACTGATGCCGTAAGTAAAAAAAGTAAAAATGTTGAAATATTCTTGAAATTCCATTTCCGTACCATCCCAGATGATTAGAAGGTCATCGATAAATCAAAGTCACATAACCATTTTTTCCACAAATTTGTCATTATTTGGGTGCCATGCTATTTTTTGTTCCCAACAGGCATAGCTGGGACTAAAAGAAAAACCAATTGCTGTTCCTTTTGTTTGCTTTTAGATCTCCTCTCCAAATAGAAAAATGTTTTGGGTCAGGCACATATTAATCATCTCAAATAACATTGAGTTATGTCGGATGTAATGTATGTTCCTCTCTTTAAGGAAAAATTCACATGCCTTGAGTCCTATTTCATTTTCTATATTGGTATACAATGATACCACGTCCATTGTAATGAGTTTGAATCCTTCTTGCCATGTGTTAGAAGGTGGTTCTTACACTCTGAGCTGCCCAGATTTTTCACTTTTTGAGCACCTATTTGTTGAGCTTTTACTGTGGGAGAGCCTCATAAGTTGTGACTCACCCACAGTGAACTCATGATGAAAGAGACTGCATGTGGATTTTACTGGTGTTCCCCTAGCTTGACTAAGCCGCTGCACAGCAGCTGGAGTAAGGGGCACCGGGCTGGTTACATGCAGACACATGTGCACATGCGTTTTCACATGTGTACGGGCTGCGCAGTGGAGATTCCCGGCGTGTGCAGCCCATGAGCAGCTACAAAGTGAATGGTGTGGCAGGACTTATGCAGAATTGGGTGGTGACATGGAATTGGCTTTATACAGTGGGAAGAAACATGCCAGGGAAAGCCAGTGTGCTTTACAGTGTTTATTCCATTGTTCTCTTATGAGGATAGGAAGCACATGGGCTAATTTCCAGACACGCACCAAAGTCCATGGTAACCTATGTGAGAAGACGTATTCTGCAGAGTCCAAAGTCATAACTGTACTGTTTTTGGGTCATCCAGAAACGTTATATTTCTCTGAGTCAGCTCATAACCAGGGCCTGGCTGGGGGCTGACCCCAGCAGGCTGGATTAATGACCTTTCTTCCTAGAGCGAAGACCTACTCTCCAAAGAAGAGAAGATGGGTGTAGCTACAGGCTCATCCACCAGCAGCTGTCACTGGGTGCCAGGCACCAGGCTGCACAAGGGAGAAGGCAGCACGGGGGAAGGGGTTTTCAGAGACCATGTGGCAGGAGACCCCTGGATGACGCCATCTTGAACCAACCCAGAGGCCTAGGCAGGAAAGAGGGAGCAGAAGCAGTGAAGTGATGTGTCGCTGTTTGATAGGACAAACAGAGACTTCCTGCAAGCCCCCTTCCCAAACTTTAAAAAGTATTTGCACAGGAAGAGAAGCTCTCTCTGGGGTGTGGTCTGCTGAGGAAGACTGATCCTGGAGCCTGGCGCGATGGGCAGTTGGAAGGAGGAACCCCCTGGCTGTCCCAGGATCCTGAACAGCGAAGAGACCAGAGACCAAGACCAGGACCAGTGCACAGAAGCAGGGGCCTCTGCGCAGGGAGAAAAGAGGCCCAGGAGGAGTGCCAGGCAAAAGACTGGTGCAGGGAGCCAGTGAAGACAGCTCCCTGCTGATTCTACCCTCTGTGGGACCCAGAGGGTGAAAGAGAGTGCTCCCAGTGGCTGAGGAGCACCACCAGGAGCAAGCAGAGGCCAGAATTGCGAAGAAATGCCCCCAAGAAGGTAGGTGAACTTTAACCTCTGGCAGACCGACGATGAAGCACATGGGGCTCCGCCGCCGGTCTTGGATATGCCCCCGGGGTGGGGCAGGTCCCGGGGGCTGCCCCCAGAAAAAAAGTAAAGTCGAGGAGCGCCATCGCGCTCCCCGTTAACTGGCCCATGAGGGGTGCCAGGAGCTTACCCTGGCCCCCAAAGAACTCGGTGGAGGGGGAGCGCCATTGCACCCCTCTCGAGGTGAGTTCAGGGGACCAGGATCCCAACTCCGGACCCCAATGGTGATGGTGCTGCGGAGGTGCACAACCCCCCTCGCGGGATAAGTCATGGCCGGGGAGCGCAGTCGCTCTATCCGTGAAGATGGCCCTGGTGTTGGTGATGAGGAGAAGGGGGGGCGCCGTTGCGGTACGTGCTGCGGGCACAGGGGGGTGATGATGGGTGGAGGGTGGATAAGGGATTATTCTAGCGGCCGCCTTAGAAAGGCTCAAGTACCGGCTTCGGGTGTTCACTGCCTTGGGATTATCTACCCTCCTCCCTTTTCTGCCTCACTAGCCAGCACTACCCCACCCCTTTCCGGGGAATAATACATGTCCCAAACCGGCATGGCCAAGAATGCAATTAAACCAAGGCACACAAAGCAAAAGCCCTACAGATAAAACGCACCTTATATATATATATTTTTTATTTTTATTATTTTTGCACTACTGTATTTCACCTGGGTGTGGTGGAAGAAAATCTTTTTTTTAAATTTCAACCATTCTCACCACTTCCTTTTGATTTGTTCCATCCCTCCAAGCCTCCCAGGATCCCATCCTTCAGCAGGGGAGTATCTAAAAGGAAGAAAGAAGAGGAAGAGCATGAAGAAACGTTCCAAAGACATTCTGGACAACTC
This sequence comes from Lissotriton vulgaris, assembly GCF_964263255.1. Taxonomy (NCBI): domain Eukaryota; kingdom Metazoa; phylum Chordata; class Amphibia; order Caudata; family Salamandridae; genus Lissotriton; species Lissotriton vulgaris. Next base: position 137,542,343 of record NC_141698.1, on the reverse strand, counting down.
TATATATATGCATATGTAAAGATTCCGTCATAACGAACTTGTATGAGTGAAGAATATAACAACCTCTATTAACCCATTACAGCCTCCTTGCTTCTGTTTCTGCCCATCCCTCTGACAAAACACTTTGCTGATTGATTTTAGTGTGATCATGGCGTCATTGTCACTGACCACGGTCCCGGCAATTAGGAGTGCTCAGACCGGTGGCCGATCTTTTAAATATCTGGCACCCCGGGTCTGGAATGCCCTGCCACTGTCATTAAGAAAGAGTGAGAACTTACTGTCCTTTAGAAAAGAGCTCAAAACGTGGCTGTTCCGCCAATAATCTCCCCCCTCCGCCGGGGTTATGCTGTGCTGGGTCTGATAGCGCCGGGACACTCTGCTTGAGTAGCTGAGCGCTTAACAAAACACCAGTTAACATAACATAACAGAAACACCAAAGAGATTACTTTATTGACCTGGTGTTGGAAGATCAGTCTATCATCCAAAATGACACCCAGGTTCCGCATTTTATGGACTGGGGTAGGGTGAGCACCCATGCTGGGAGGCCACCAGTTCTGCGACCAGAAGGATGTGTCAGAACCTAGTAGGAGGACCTCTGTTGTGGTTCCATTAAGCTTTAGACAGTTTGTTCCCATCCATTGCCTTATGTGGGACATGCATTGGTCAAAAGGCTCAGCTGTTTCCTCTGGGTTGCTAGAGATGGACACCACAGTTTGTGGGTCATCAGCGTAAGATATAAGTGTGAAGCCGAATTGTCTGATGACCTTAACTAAAGGGGTCACATAAAGGTTGAACAGGGTGGGGCTTAAAGAGGAGCCCTGCGGCACCCCACAAGGCAGCGTGAACTGCTCTGAACAGGAGTCCCCAATCTGAACATATTAGTATCTGTTGTTCAGAAAGGATTTGAGCAGCTTTTGGGCAGAGTTCTTGATGCCTAACTCTTGGAGCCTTCTGATTAGAATGTTGTGGTTAATGGTGTCAAAGGCCACAGATAGATCCAACAGGATCAAGGCGGCCTTGGCATCCGTGTCCAGTTTTGCCCGGATCACCTCTGCTGCCATGATCAGGGCGGTTTTAGTGCCATTCCCTTGTCGGAAACCGTATTGTGAGGAATCCAGCATGTCTGCCGAGGAGATGAAGGTTGTAAGTGGGGAGTTAAGAATTTTTTCCAGGGCCTTGGCTGGCAAGGGGATCCTTACTATTGGTCTATAACTGCTGTTGTCATTGGGGTCTATGTTGGGTGTGGCATCTTGAGCATCCTTAGATTCTAGAGGAGATGAAACTCTTGAAGACTTCCGTATGTCAGGTGGAGCATTAGTTTGACTTTGACGCTCCAGTTCTTCAGCATTAGTTTGACTTTGACGATCCGGTTCTTCAGAGGATCCTTTAGATCTACACACAAAGTCTTCTCTAACCACTACCACCCTATTCAAATTCCAAATGCGAAGATCGGCAGTTTTGATGGCATTGTTGAAAATCTTAATGACTTGAACAGGTTTCAAAAATGCTGCAGATGACTTACTCTTACAGGAGTTTTTTATTAATACCCAGTCCCCAATTTTCACAATAGTTTTCTTTACACATTTTTTTGCATCATGAAGCTTATTTCTTGCATCAATTCTCTTGGACTCTGCTAACCTCCAGTCACAATTTTCATTTTCAATAATACGGTCTGGTTTCAAGTCATTCACCCAAGTAGCCGTTACAAGACTGTTAGCACACCTGCCTCTAAACAGTTCAAATGGGGTTCTTTTGGTGGAAGCATGTGGGGATAACCTATAAACTTTAATTTTTGTAAACACTTCTGAGTGCCAATATAGACCCGCTGACTTAGCCATTTCAATTGTCTCTTTGAGCACAAGGTTAAAGCGCTCAACTGAACCTTTGGTCTCTGGGTGATATAAGGAAGACCTCTTATGTTTCATGCAATGAGTGCATAAAAAATCTTCCATCTCCCTGGAGACCAATTGTACACCATTGTCTGTGAGAATTGCATTGGGTATGCCCTCTTTGGCAATGAGTTTTTCAAAAAAACGTTGATATGCCTAGTTTCGAATCCCCAGGTTATAGCTATTTCAGGCCACCTCGAGAAAAAATCAACAAGAACAAGTCTACAAGTCTGTACCATTCAGTGCCAGAAGAGCGAACTGGGCCAACAATGTCCAAACCAACTTCCTTCCATGGACCATCAGGGCGATCTCTTATAACCATGGGTTGGACCTTGGGTTTAGACATTCTTTCACTCAAAGCCCACTGCATACAATCCCTTATTTTCCGTTCCACTTGTAAATCCATTCCTGGCCACCAATATGATAATCATAACACTTCTTTTGTCTTGGAAATTGACCATTGTGTGCTAAAGAAATTAGTTATTCTCTAAGAGAAGCAGGAGGAATGAGTTTCATCCCCATGACCAGTAAACCATTTAGTTCCAAAAGTTGATCCCTCACATGCCAAAATGTATCCACTTTATCATCTTTGGGTTTGGCGTTCCATCCTTTTTTCATATACCCTAGAACCTTTAACAAAACATTATATTCGACTATGGCCTTTCCCCATCTTTCTTTGTCAATGATGCTCCCCTCAACGATGCATACCATTTCTCCATCCTGTTTGCATTCATCATCTGTACTGGTATCATCGTCAACAACTAGCCGAGACAAGGCATCAGCTACCAGGTAAGTACTTTATCTCAAAATCTTAATCCTGCAGTGCCACCACCCACTTTGTGATCCTGCTGGAGACAACATTGATTCCTTTTTTTTTTTATTTCGCATAAACGTTTGTGGTCCGTCCTAACTTCAAATGCACCACCCCACAGCAGATTCTTCAATTTCTTTAACGACCTATACACTGCAAGAGCTTCTCTTTCTACTACCGAATAACGCGTTTCAGCTCCTCTCAAACTCCTAGACAAAAATAATATCACCTCATCATGTCCCTTGTTCCTTTGTAGAAGAACTGCACCTAGCCGTTTCATGCTGGCATCAGTTAATAAAAAAGATTTCTTGTCAGGATCAAAACTGCTTAGTGTAAGTGCTAAGCTTAAGAATGCAAAATTCTCTTTCACATTTTTCATCCAACACGCACTCACATCCTTTATGCAACAACGCCGTCATGGAAACACATAGGGAGGCAACATTTGGAATACATTTTCTATAAAATTCTGCCATTCCTAAGAAACTCAACAACTCTTCTTTGTTATTTGGGGAAGGCATATTTTGTATAGCAGTAACCAAGTTTTCCTTTGGCAAAACACCCCCTTCACTGATCGTGTGACTGAGATAATCAATTGAACTTCTCTTAAACTTGTATTTTTCTATTTTGACAGTTAGCACAAACTCATTTAGCCTGCTTAGGACACTCCTCACCCTCAGCTCATGCTCTTTATCATCCAAGCCAAAAATCAAGATGTCATTCTGATATACTCTTACGCCAGAAAGCCCTTTTAATACTGTTTCCAACGCCCTCTGGAAAACCGAGGCCACTGAAACCAAGCCAAAAGGAAGTCTTAGAAAACGAAACGTGCAAAAAGGTGTAACAAAAGCTGTCAAGTACTTTGAACTCTCATCTAATCTGATGTGATGGTAAGCAGATTTCAGGTCTATTGTACTAAACACCTTTGCTCCTTTCAACAACATTAACATGTCTGCAATTTTAGGTAGTGGATACTTATCAACCACAAAATTTTTGTTTAATTTCCTAAGGTCCACACATAGCTGAAGTGAGCCATCAGCCTTTTTAGCGGCCATAACTGGAGCAAGCCATTGGGATGCCTCAACTTCTTCTATGATTCCATCCTTTTTTAAGCGTTCTAACTCTGTTTGTACCTGTTCTCTGACAGTTACAGGAACGTTTCTTACATTATAACAAATTGGTTTGGCATCTTCAATTAAACTAATGTGATGAACATAATTGTTTAGACAGTCTAAGGCTTCACAAAATACATTAGAAAACTGTTTTTTTCAACATTCTTGCGAAATGGTCTTCAGAATTACTCTCAATGGCAGCAATGGATTTAGAGATAACGTTTTCTTTGAGTAATATAGGTGGAGAGCCATTTGGCTCTAAAATCACACCAAGATCTCTCTGGTGTAACCAACTTAATATACTATCACCTCTCTGTGAAATATAAATCTTAGCATTAGTCAATCTATTTTTGTAATCCAGTAAACCCCAGAAATAACCAAATAATTTCATTGGTTCACCTCCATAAGCAAAAGATTTAATATCAGGAGAATAAATCTTGGTTTTCTCTCTGATGTCTTTCATATAAAAATCGTTGGACATTATGGTGATTTTAGCACCAGAATCAAAAAGATCTTTCGTAGATTTCCCATCAACATAAATTTCATCAGTCGGACAATTCTTGCTTTCTTCGTTTTGGACTACTTGAACTTGAATTTGACCACAGTCTACTTCATCAGGGGATTCATAAGTATCTTTCAGATCAAAGTAAATTTCACTGACTTTCCCTTTATAATTTCTACCTTTACAAGCAATTGTAAAATGCCCCTTTCTTTTACATTTAATGCATGTAGCTTTCCACCCAGGACATTGTCTATCATTAGCCAAATGACCTGTCTTGCCATAGCGGAAGCATTTTGCTTGAGATAAAGAAATGTTTGTATTACTTTCAAAAAATGAACTTTTCTTTTTATATTCTTTTTGTCCATTCATCTCCTTTGGATTGTGTTTAACTACATGTACAGAATTCTTATATTTTCTTTCACAGTGTTTCTTAATCACTTCTACACATTTTAAAGAATGTTCTATCCTTTTTGCAATAACTATTACATCATCTAGAGTAGGTTCATCTTTTTGCCAAAGTTCCTCCCTGACTCTATCAATACTGCAACCTAGCATAAACTGGCCTCTAAATCTTTCTTCAAGAGTAGAACCAAATTTACACGTAGAAGCTAATTTCCTGAGAGAAGTCACATAGTTCTCAATAGTTTCATCTTCTAACTGTGATCTGCGACCAATGTGGTATCTCTCAAGAATGGTACTGACTTTCGGAAAGTAATGTTTATCAAGTTTAGCAATACACATTTCATACTCATTGAGATTATGATCATCAAATTCCGGAAGGTGTTCAAAAACTTCCTGACCCTCGGATCCTAGGCAATGTAGTAACAATGCAGTCTTCCTCTCAGCACTTAGGGAGGATCCACAAACCCTGGCATATCTCTCAAAAACGTTGTGCCATGTTTGCCATTTGATTGGTGGATCTCCTGATGATGACAAGAAGAACGGAGGAGCAGTTACATTTTGCATTGTCAAAATTAGTGATAATCCTCTTCCAACCAAATAGTAGAAAGAGTTTACTACAATGAAATTACAATAATGACACAAAGCATACCACATTTTTTGCAAAATAAACAAACCTCCAAAAATGTATGAAATAAATGTTGTGAAAATCTCTTGGTAAATGTTACTGTACGTGCATCATTGTATAAAGTTTTACTTCTCAAAAGTGTCTATACAGTCACAGTGAAATCTTCGACAAAATAAGCAGGAATGAGCGTCTCACTGATGTTTCAAAAGAAAATGTGCATGTCGCTGACAGGACGCGCTATACATCAATGGTCTAAAAGTATAACTGCGCTGTGTTCTTAAATTGAACCAAAGTGAGCGCGTCACTGATGCCTCGCAAAGAAAGTGTGTGTGTCACTTACAAAACACACCAGAAACTGTATGTGACTGTGTGCGTGTCACTGAAGTAACACGCTGGCAGTAGTGGGAAAGAGTGTGCGTGTCATTGAACTAACACGCACCAACAAAAAAAGGAAGTGTGCGTGTCACTGGGATAACACGCTGGCAACCGTGCTGAAAAGTGTGTGTGTCACTGAAGTGGCACGCTGGCAACAGTAACTGGAATATTTACTTCTCCGCAAAGCCGCAAGAAATGCATTTCATGTATGCGTTTCACCCTTGATCCTTTCCAAAATGCCCTCCATGTTGAAAACGATGACGTAGAACGTCGTGGCGTCAATATCCAAGACGTTGCGCTGAAGTAATAGTTTGGAGAGCAATGTTGTGGAGAACACCAAGAGCCTGAACATTCCACAGTCCATGCAGAGCAATATTGTGAAGAACATCAAGAGCTTGAACACTCCACAATCCGTGCATCAAGTAATGAGGTAGGAGATCAACAATAAATTATTTTGTGAAAATTATGTTTATTCCAAGAATAAGGATCCCAGCCACAAGCAGCCTGTGTCCAAGATCACATCAAGGCTCAAACTGAAGCCAAAGCCTAGTTAGGCAATAACATTCTCTATCACCTGGCAACAGGTTAAGAATCTAAGGATGCTCATTGGGTTTTTTCAATAATGGGAGAATTGATACTATTTTCCATGCGTCTGGAAAGATACCTGAGATAATTATTTCTTTAAAAAGTATACTAAGTTGTTCACTGATTGTATCCAGTGCAATATGAAATATATTGGGAGGACAGGGGTCTGAGGTTGCTCCAGATTTTATTGATTTAATTGCCTGCTGCACCTGTTCTTTATTTGGTGGCACGAAGGAGTGCAAAATATTGGAGGGGCATGGCGAGATTGTGGCAGGAGTGATTACCCTGCCGTCGTCCTGGTCTGAGAGGGATTCGAAGATGATTTGTACTTTATCCTTAAAAAACCCTGCTAGTTGGTTGCAGAAATCCACGCTAATGTCCATTTTTTTGTGGTTCGGGAAGTTTGACTAACTTCTTCAATCTTGAAAACAGTGCTTTGCTGGAGTTGCCTTCCCGCTGGATTTTATCTGAAAAGTAGTTACTTTTCTTGTCTATTAACATCTTTTTATATATGCTCAAAGATTGGGAGTATAAAGTTTTATTAGCTGTTGAGTAGTTGCTTCTCCAGCGTCTCTCTGCCTTTCTGCAAAGTTGTTTCTGTTTGCGCAAGGCATCGCAGAACCAGGGTTCGGATTTCCTTGTGTGCTTACTAGTGATGCTTTTTTTCTGGTGTCAGTAAGTTCACTGCAGATTTAATCTAGTTGATGAAATTACCTGTTGCTTGATTTGCCTCATATTTTAGGTCAGGTTTAGAGGATGCCAGAGCACATTGCATCTGCTGGCGACCAATATTTCTCCAGTTGCATCCTTTAATTATCTTAGGGGGGAATGTGCACACTGAAGATGTGATGTGTGGTGGTTATTGAAATAAATGCACTTGTAGGTATAAAATCACCCTTGGTGGAGTGTTAAAACATGTACATGAATGAAACTGACCAGATAATTTATGGATGAAATGTCACATTTAGGCACAAAATAACCATTGGTGCAACACAAGCAAGACTCTGAAAACAGTTTTGGGTGCAAACACACATGTAAGTGCAAAAACACATATACATTCAAATTCACCCTTAGTACAATAGCAACAGGAGAGTGGAGACGCTTTTAGATGCAAACATGCATTTATGAGCATTTAAGAACAAAAACATCAGAATTAGGTGCATCGAGACAGTTGAGGGCAAAATAACCCTTCATGCAAAGTCGGCAGAAATGTGGTATGACATTTATGGGTAAAATCTCTCATTGCAAAGAAAATATTCAGAAGAAAGGTTTTACTTTTAGTATAAAATGTGTGTATCAGTATGACATCACTTTTGGATGACAGCAGATCAAACTTAGGTGTCAAATCACCCATGGTGCGACACAGCCACAACATGAGGTTGAAAGTTTTAAAAGCAGATAGCACATATATGTGCAAACCATATAAAGGATAAAAAATATAATTTAGATGCAACATCGCACTAAGACAAAGTCACCAATGATGCAACATCTGCACTATTTGGAACATAGAGCATATCTAAAGGAAAACAATTAAAGATGTTAGAATCATCCTCGGTGCAACATGAACAGGTGCTTGGATACACCTTTAGATGCACAAAAATATTAAGGAGAATAAACATTAGGTAACACTTTGGTGCAAGATCAACAGGTGTGTGAAAATATTTGTAGCTGCAAAAGACACATATGGGTGCACATGTTTGTGTGCATGAAGAACACATTTAGATGGAAATAACAGATAGGTGCAAAGTTGTCCTTTGTTCACCTCAACTAGACTGGGCAGATGGAAAAACGGATTTAGAAGCACAAATAACATTTTAATGAACATGTGTAATTTACGTGCAAATTATCCTTGACGTAAAGTCAGCAGGAATGGGTTATTACAGTCAGGTGCAAAAGGAGGCAGAGAGAAAATGTAAGGATTGGGGGCCTCATTTATGAAAAGTGACGCATCGCTGTGTGCAAACAGCGATGCGTCACTTTTCATTGCGCCCTCCTTGCAAAAAGCTGGATGCGTCATATTTACAGTATGACACTTCATGTTGCAAGGAGTTACAGATACATCAGTATTTCTGACTTATCTGTAGGCGCAAAAATGATGCATTGCTGGAGTGTGTCACAAAAGTGGCACAACTCCAGCAATGAGTCATAACACTTGGGCAAGTTCCATGTGAAATGTGCTGGCGTCAGTATTACGCCTGCCATGAGGCAGGCGTATGATATTGACACATTTGCGTCCTAGAAGTGATGCAGTGCAGTCTCAGAGATTTCACTGCATCACTTCTATGAGGCTTACTTGCGTCAGAACGCCCACCCTGCATACATTATACCTTGCGCAAGTATAATGAGACGCAGGGGTTTACACAGTGACGCATCTGCCTAGATGCATCATTTTGTAAATATGACGCAACATGGAGCATTTTTTACCCTGCTGGTGCCTCACAATAAGTGACGCACGGGCGGGGCAAAAGTGACGCAAGGGCTCATAAATAAGTCCCTGGATGTCACATTAAATGTAAATGGCGCACATTTATGTGACATCGCATTTGGTTTACATAATTACATTGCAAATCCACCCTTGGTGCAACATCAGCATGAGTGTACAATTCCTTAGAGAACACATATTTCAATAAAGTGCACTATGGCTTTTAAATGCAAATTCATGTTTAAGTGCAAATTCACACTTCGTGAAAAGCATTGTGGTGTCACATCTAGGTACAAAATCACAGTAGGTGCAAAATCAACTTTGGTGTAATCTAGATAGGTGTATGGAGACACTTTTAAGTGCACAAATCACATTTAGGAGCAAAAACGAATTTCGATGCCAACTCCACCTTGACACGTAACATTGTCCGAAGTCAAAAACTCTTGCAGAACCAAAAAACACGTTTAGGTAAAAAAAACACATTTAGGTGCATAAACACATTTATATGTAATATTAACGGGAGTGTGGAGACACTTTCATGACAAAAAACGATTTAGATGGACAAATCACATTTTGTTGAACAAACAGCATACAGGTACAAATTGTCCTTGGCTCAAAGTCATTAGGTGTGTGGTATCACATTTGGTTCAAAAAGCACATTGGCCCTCATTGCACGTTGGCCAGACTGGTAATGGTAATACTGCATGTTTACAGCAGTAATATCACTCCAGGTAATTACAAGTTAAACCAGAAGTGTTAAAATCGCATGCGGAAAATGCAATGTAATACCTGACTCTGGCTTAACACAGGGAGAAAAACCGGGGGGGGGGGGGGGCATATTAGCAAGAACCTCGTTAAAATTATCGGCGTTTTAGCAGCAGGAAACTGCCGCTAAAATGGCGATAATTGGCTTGCTAATATGCGTTATAGAATACCAATAGAAGCCCAGGTTAGATGTGCAGGACATCTAACATGGGCTTCTATTGGAATTCAATATGCATATTTGCAAGCCCATTATCGCTGTTTTAGCAGCAGTTTCCTGCCGCTAAAACAGCGATAATTTTAACAAGGTTCTTGCTAATATGCCCAATTGTTTTTTTTCCGCTTGTCGAAATATCGCACCCAAAACAGTTCCACATGCGAGTTTGTCACCCCCTGTGAAACTGCCTGTGGTAAACCAGGTGAGAAATTACTATTAGAAGTTGCTGTCTGAAAGTAAATGAAATTAGCACGGAAAAGTTCCATTAGCTCAGATCAGGTGGTAATTTTTATAAACTGTTGAAAAAAGTCCTATAACATGTTTAGATTGTATGTAATCAATAAATGTATTAATTAAACAAATATATGTATTTTGGTATCCCAAGTTGAATATATTGGAGTTTGAGTACATTTTAAAATAATAACTCAATTGTATTCTTCCAAATAGCACACTGATCTATAAATAACACACTGAAACGTCAACACCTCACACATCAAACTAACATCATGGACAGAGCAATTGACCAGGACAACATGCTGAATGCTACGTAGTTCCAAGTTCAACCGATGATTCAACACAGCGATTCTTAGCCAATAGGAGGATTAAGCAGTTCAGCGTCTGAGATTGATACAAAATGGCAGGAGACAACCAAGACTAATGAGGACATGCTTAGATTCTTTCAACATGACATAAGTTTACATTCTAATAACATATAGGCTGGCTATGGATTCCATAATGGCCTTGCTGGATGTCATGGGAAATGCACTGGAAATGAATATATCTGATAAAATGACTGTCAATTATGCATTTACTTGCTACCAGAGGTTCCAGACACCAATGGGTACTCTGCATGCACACATCCTCAAAGGCTTTGACACAGGTATTACCCGCCGTAACACATTTGGTGCCCTAATATATTACATTTCCACAGGATCCACAGACAGTTAATTATGTAAAAACAGTGCATGCAGTGGGTCGGTTTCCTAATGTGATTGCTTCATTGGACTGCACCATGTAGCATTGAAAGCATCACAATCCAATGAACAGATGTTTCACAATAGTAGACTGCAATATACAATAAATGTGCCAATGGTTGGGGATGCAAATCTTGTCATGACACATTGTTGTGTCTGTTTCCCTGGATCAAGCTATGGCTCGATGATACTGAGAAACCGTGCCAATCCTGCAGTGATAGAGAAGTGGCATCTAGAAAGAATATGGCTTATAGGTATGTTAAAGAAAATCTTATGCTGTTATGTATTACAACTACAACTTCCATAATGCTGTATTTTAGTTATTACTAGGCTTCTTTATTCGTTGTATTCTTCTATAGCTAGGTGGCTCAGGGTATCCATTGGGGATCAGAGCTCCATGATAATATAAAGGAACTCAGCATTTGGTCTTATTCCTCTATCTGGCCACAGAACCCTTCGGCGACTTGCAATATCTTTATAATGTACCATAGTTGGTACTTTATCCCATACATAATAAAATTTAAGAACATTTACAAGGTCAATGTGCCCTCTGGCCTCAACACTACCAGTAATTCCTTCCAGAACCATTATTATTGAACTCACTGTTTTCTCCCAGGTCTCTAGTTTCAATTCGGGTGCAGTCCCTCCAACAGTGGCCGGGGTGTCTCTGTTGAGTTTCACCAGCATTTCCCTCATTCTTCGATTCAAGTCCCTCAGTCTTCTACTGTGCGTAGAAATAAAGAGACTGCATTCACTTCATCAGTGAGGATCTGTCATATTTAGGCCCTCACCTTTCCACCGGTCTTCATCTTGAAGTGACCAATGAATCTTGCTCCTCCTAGATTAACTCTCCGGCCAGAACCTGCAGCTTTCTATCAGAATGTGAGTTTCTTCACCCAGTTGAATGTCATCTTGACCATATAAGCAGCTGAATGTAGGCCGAAGCCTAATTTATTAGTTAAATTGAGATCAATTGCAATCCACAAACAAGATGGAAGCAGCAAAATGCTTTCCATACAGAGCTCTACTATTATCAGTCTGACCGTGTTATAAGATGGCTGCTATGTTTAAACAGGAAGCCGCGTATGTGTTTGGCACATGCAAATGATATATTTCCTTTTCCAATGCCTTTTTTGTGTACTTGCTGGAATTCTGGGTGTGGAAACTCTGGGTGCATGTTTACAGAAGAAATAATGTATGTCCAAACTATTTCCTCACTTACACTCGAAATATGATTCTTCAGCACCCAGGATTAACACTGCATTTATCAGGTGGGTAATCGGGAATGCACTACATGTGATACTGTGGGATCCAGTAGAAACTCGTAATTCTGTGCATGGAACTTTCACCTGGTACTGTATTTATCAGACCTGTACCTACCCCTTCACTGACCACTTAATTCAGATATAGTCCCATTGTGCTGAAAAACCATGTCTGGTGCAACAGCAGCATGGGTATAGAACTAATTTCAGAGCACAACTCTCAATAAAGTGTACAATGATACTCAGATGGTAAATCAGTTGCAGATGCAAAATTACTATTGGTGCAAAGTAAGCAGCATTGTAATATCACATTTTGGTGCAAAAGCACAGTAAGGTGTAAAATCAACTTTTGGTGGAAAGATAGGAATGATAAGAGTGTGAAAAGATTTGTAGGAGCACAATCACAGTTTCAGACAAATACTTTTATTAGCAAAATAACCACTGGATTTGGGAGCATGGATGGACAGATTAGTGGATAGCATCACTATTGTAGAGAGAGGAAAAGAAAGTCAGGGAAAAACTGAAAAATTGAAAGGAATCCAGAAAGCTGAGACAGACACACCAAAACAGAGAAAATAATGGAGAGGGATGCACAGCAACAGAGGTAGATAAATAGAAAAAGTGAATGAGAGTAGTAGATATATTGAACTATTTAGAGTAGGAGAGACAAAAACTTAAAGAGCATGGAAGAAATTAAGAGACAGAAATTTAGGGTCCAATTACTGTGGCGGTGGTGGTCCCACCTCCATCGCAGAACAGAATACAGCCCACCACATTAGGATGGCAGGCGGACGTGGGGAGGCCAAAAGACCATTCAACACTAATCTGATGGGCACAAGGAGCCCGTCGGACCGTTGGACAGTCTGTAATGTCTACAATGGTGGCGGTGCCTGCATAGGCATTACAATTTCCTTTCCATCTCCCTTTCATGGTGCTGAAACTGCCATGAAAAGGTTGGCGGAAAGGAACATTGGGGGCCCCTAGCAAGCCCCCCTTACCTCCTGGCCCCTAGACAAGGGACCTGGGGTCAACTATGGTGTTCCCTACATATCCCTGCATCACATGGCAGGCACCGCATGGTGCCTGCCATGTACTGCTGGGATATGTAATGTGTCCCTTTTTTGCATCGCGGTGGGTGCTGCAGCCAGCAGCACTCACCGCAATGCAAAATATAAGCATTGCGACAGCCGTCAGCCTGTTGGACGGTCCTGATCCCGGATATGATAGAAGCCGGATACCCACCCGCCATCCTAATCAGGCCCAGGTACTCTTTAAAAAAAATGCCTTTTTCAGACCTTTAGTAAGGTAAGGGTTGCGATGTTTCTTCTAAAATTATTTCTTAAAGATATCCATTATGTAGTATTCCTAAAATAAACTTGGTTTCAAGCCAAGGACGTTTTGTCATTTTGTGCTGTTCTTTCATTGGTTCGTGTTTTACCATTAGTACACATCCTTGAAGGTGGTCTGCAAAACATTTAAGGCATGTACTTTCATGGGAAGTACATACATAAGCTTAATTGAATTTTTCCATTAAGGTACTGATGGAAGAAGGCTTTCCGCCTCGCCTCTCTGACCTTTCTACCAGCTAAAATGCGGTTGCTTTGTTTATGCTTCTCTTTTAGAATTTTAAGTCCAATGAGCCCTCCAGCACCAAATATTTTTTCCAATTCACACCTGATTAAATTGGGTCACCTCATGCCCTTTATTGTGTTTATTGTATTACACATAGCAAAAGTGCCCTTCAAGCAAAGCTATATCTCCACCGTTACAGAGCTCTTCAGAGGTACTTGAAGGCCTCTGCTTGTTCCAGTCTGTGAATGGCTGGAGGTGAATCCGTGTCTCGGAAGCCATTTTATCCTGGGATCCATTTTGCACCAAGGTTACATGTAGGATTTAACTCACAAACTATTACTATTAATGTGCTAGGTGATAAATACAGCCTAAATTTAAGTGCCTGATATATCCAAAAAGTGACATATATACTGGTTGACGTGCATTTTAGCCTGGTCGGCCCATGCACGTTAGCGATAAATTGCACAAGTACCATTGCAATTTCTGCAGTCCTGCAATGTTAATGCACAATTGCAAAGGCATCAGTGCAGCCACGTAATCTGTCTCGTCAGGCACTCTGGAATGCCGTGCATGGAGTGTGAATGACAAAAAGGGTGAGAAACCCTGAAAAGAGTTGGAGCAAGAAGAACACAATGAGAGTTTGAACTGCCTGGGAAAAGTATAAGGAGGCTGGAAGCATCTTAATAAGACATTAATTTTCTGTTATCCAGCATTCAGGAGCCTGGCACCAATTGAACAAAATAATGAACAGCTCGTAACACCGTAACGATTAACTCATTAAAATCAACGTATAAATTCAATGCTTTTGCAGCCAATGGTTCTTGCGTTCATTTTTATTTGTGTATATATATATATATATATATATATATATATATTATGTGTTATATGATTATCTTATAGTTATATGTACTTCTATGGCTGTCTTGGACACCAGAATAAACATTAACTCACTTACTTAAATCATTAAAATAAATGTAAAAAGAAAACATATTTTTTTACATACAACATAAGCCAATCTTGCAGAGTATAACAAGGACTTTTGAAGCCACCCCAACCCATGAAAAAATACAATTAAAATTACAGTGTAGTAACTGCTCAGCATGTTCATAAAATTATTATTCCTGGACCGGTTTTGTCTCGACCATGGAACTCAGGAAAAAAGCTGGCATCATTAATTTTAAAGGGTGATGTAGAAAGTACATAGATAGTATTTTGGAAGCCATATCCGGACAGATGCACAATGTTATTTAGTGGTTGTAAAAGCCTGCAATTTGCTAAATCATAAGATTTGTGATCGCTAAATGGCTTGTACAAATGTACTAAACCCTTTTAGCGATTCGATAACAAGTCACCGAATCGCTACATGGGTTTAGGAAATCATAAGGCATCATTTTTTGGAAGGGGCATGTATAGGACATCCCTTTCAAACAGCAATTCCTTAAAGTATGTATTAATATTTTGGGACCAAATTCCGGTCGCAAAACAGTTATACTTAATCACCTTCTCAAAGAAGGTGGTGAGCCATTTGCAAACGGAAAGAGTTCCCAAGGCACCCCTTCCCTTTTGAGAATATAAAAAAAATGAAAGTTAAACTGTTCATTTAAAAAAAAAGAATGCATCCCATTTTCCTTTAAGGATGACTGGTTGCATTTAAAAATAATTGCTTTATTTAAAAGCAGTCATAGACATGGTGCTCTGCTGACCTCAACAGGCAACTAGCCCTGTGATGGCTTTCATTCCTAATGTCTTGCAAACTGCGACCCAATTCTTTTATATTTATTTGGTAGGTCGATTTGTGACCCACCAGGAAAATAACCCTTTTATACATTAAGAATCGCGTCATCAGTGGCATAATATCGAGCCAACAAATATTGACTTACACAAATATCAAAAATTAAATATTGAGAACAATAATATCAAGTCCCTATACACAACTATAAAAAAAAACTATATCAAACACACAAATTTAATTGTCAAAAATATTGACTTTTACATATATTGCGTCCAAAAATATTGGAAACAACAATATGTTGACATATGAATAAACCTGTAGCATGTCAAAAATATTGATTTTAACAATATGACTAAAACAAAACAGCTAACAAATACAATTAAAACACACCAATAACCAAATTTTGCACAAACAACAATAAATATATCCAAAACTTAAAATAAACATACATTAAAATAAAAATATTTCACATTACCCAAAAATTTAACATCAAATCTATAAAAATAGTACACTTATGAAATATACACTAAGCATATCAAAATATATTTATATAATATATAAACATTTCAATAAAAATAGCAAAACATTGAAAACAATTAAATTCAAGATTAAATACATGAAATGATATATTATACAATACCAAGACATAAAGAAGCGTTTAGCAAACATGAATATTACTGATAAAAAAATGCAAATTATACTTAAGCAACCAATAAAACCACACTGTAAACAACTTTAACAAATCAAATAGGTTAAACAATTAAACAAACAATATAAAAGGAACACTAATTAAGCCATATATTAACTCCAAAAACAACAAACATTGGAAGAGAGCGGAACTCCGCAGATTTTTTACTACAAAGGACTATACTTCATATCCAAGTGAGTAACAATTATATTTAAACTAAAAAGTTAAATGATGCTAAACTAAAAAACGATTAATTAACACACTGTTGTACGTTTCTCGTTTAACACAAACTGCCTAAATTAAACAAAAACCCTTCCAAACCAACAAAGTGCTACAACATTTAATCTAAAACAACTCAACTTGAATATAAAGTAAGTATAAATAGTTAATAATTGTGTAACTCAATCCTACATCAACCCAAAAAGTGCTAAAACCCTAAACCTCTTCAAACAGAAAAATATACAGATTTAAATAATAGAACTTCTTTTTCTCTAACAGAAAACACACACCTGGTGTGTGTTTAAAAAAGATGAACGAAAAAGCTTCAAAACAATAGAAAACTTCTTAAAAACACACAAAATTAACAAAACATACTAAAAGTAAAGGGAGGCTGGGCTGATGCCGGCAACCACCATGCCTATTCCGATCTGCCTTTCCGCCAACCTTTTCATGGCTGGGAGCCCGCCATGAAAAGGTCGGCAGAAAGGCAGGGAAGGGGATCCGGCATCATCACACATTGACCATTGTGGCTGGGGCACATAGTGCATGGCAACAGTGTGGCACCACAGTGCAGGCACCACAGTGTGGCAGCATTTCCTTAAGCGGTGAACTAAAAATTTGGCAGTAGGGATGCTATTGACTTTAGGGATTTCTCCTGACCATCGATGCTGCGGCCTGGTGGTCCAGCCGCAAGGTCATAATCAGGGTCTAGGTGTAAATACTCCACCAACAGCCAAACTGTCTTTAATGTTAAAACAAATAATAGCACTAGCCTACATCCCTGTCACATAAGTAGCCAACCACTATAACATACTAATGGAAAGTCCCTACTGCCAGCAAAATGAAGACAAACTTACTCCACTAATAGACTACTTCGAGGACATATGGGTTGGCAGACTGTATCGGTCAGGATACAGACGCCAAGCCAAATTCCAGATACCATGGTATAATTTCTAGGACAGCACCTTGGTGGAGGAAGCCAAAACAAACAAACACAGTGGAAGGATGGTCTAATGTCTTCCAATCCACACTAGGCAGAGCTCAACCTACACTATACAAATGTATCGAAGCACTAAAAGAAGAACAATGCTACCAACAACTAAGAATAGAACTATTTGTCAGCAAAAGTGGCCCTAAACTAACTATACAAATTAAAGAAATGTATGAAATGCTACAAATTAAAGTCAGAATATTTATAAATAACAAAGGGCTAGACTACCTGGAAGTAACAACCAAATCTATCCTCTAAAATACATATTTACCTACCATGAACCTGAAAAACCACAACAGACTAAACACAATAAACCAAATATATTTTTGTAATATTAATATAAATAATGTATTACATCAGTGACAAAATAATATAAAAAAAACTAATATATTATTCACTGATATAATTTAAATATTAATATTAGCAATTAAAATATATATATATAACAAATACCAAAAAAACAACAAAAAACTAAACTCAATGCATAACAAAAAATAAATATAACACGTATTATAAATAAAACCACATAATATTAACATTGACATAACTTTTACCGAATAATATCACATTCCTTACCTACAAGAAACATTTTAATCAAAGTTTACGCGTTTGGAGCTGCACATCTCTCGCCAAATCCAAATTATGAAAAATAATAATCCACCAAAGAATGAATAAAACAAGTCACAAAAGAAAAAGGCAAAAATATAACAAATCCACTGAAAATTGCTCAAAGTAATCCATAGTCTGTAGGTGCCATAAAAAAAAGAAAAAAAAGAAAAAAAAAGAACTGCTCCAGTTAACACGAAAAATAACAAATGTATTTAAGTATTTGATTTATAATAAACCTAAACAGATCTCCTTAAAAAAAACATAAACTCTGACTTCCCTTGAAACTGCTTGCAAACACAAACCTGTAAGAAAAAAGTAAATCCCCCTCCTGTACAAAACATTTTATTCCCAAACAAATACATATATAACATTTAAGTATCAAAAAATATTTGACAACAAATATTGTGAACATAACCATACATTGACGTTTCATAGAAAAAACATGAGACAATAGCAAAATCCAAAACAGTGTCAAAACCAGCAGTACAATACACAAAACACTTCTTACCAGCAACACCACATCCAACTTTTAAACTACCATATTATATCACCCCTACCCTAGAAAACCCTTTAAAAAACCTTAAAAGGGGCTTACATGTTCTATTGAACATCAGCACCCAACCACAACTTCTCCTCTTCAAAAACCAACCAAAATGACACCAATTGAGTACAAAATATAGCTAGCGGTAAAAAAAAATATTCCTGCCTAATGAAACTAAATAATTACTATTGTCCCATAGAAACCAATGGGAAAAGGAATAAAAATGTTTATTAAATGTATTTTTTTTAAATGGAATTTGTAAAAATGTTATACATGTCAAAAAGCTGACAAAAATTGTAATGTATAAATTAAATAATAGTCTAACTTATATACACTTATTTCAAAGTTCAAAGTAAGCTTTATTCGATTTTAGTCAATTAAAATCACAAAAGCATACATATTCATAAAATCAAATAAAAACATTTGATATGTACATTAGTTAACACTTATTTAAATTATACCAATAATAATTATGTTAAGCAACTCTTACAAAATGTATATAAAACAGTGAAATGTGCAAAAAATATGTTGAATGTAAAAACAATATAAACATATATGTTATACAAAATAATTACAAATAATGCTTGCTCTGTTTCTTTGAAATAAAAATAAACATTATTTGATGTATTTAGATTAAAACAGACTATTATTTGCTGTTACAAATGCATTTGACAACTAGTAATATTGTACAATAAATGTAAATTGTAAATCAAATTAAAAAATATGTGTGGCATTTATTAATTGCTCTTCATTGCATAAAAATAACAATAATATAAAAATAACATTGTATATTCCCAATTAAATACAAAGAAGCTTAGGCAAGGTGTTAGACACTAAAAGGATAAAACGTACTATTCCCAGTACACTACCAACCAACTTGGGGTAAGGGTGGTACACTTAAGAGGTGACATTTACTATTTCCACTTCACTACAAACCAACTTGAAAAAGGTATTGGACACTAAAAGGGTGACATGTTTTATTGCCACACCTACCTAAATCAATGTAGGGAAGGTGATGGGCACTAAAAGAGATATACTTACTATTCCTACTCCAATACAAACTGACTCAGAGAAGGTGTTGGACACTAAAGAGGTGACATGTACTATTGCCACTACAAAACGAGCTAACTCAGGGAAGTTGTTGGACACTAAAGAGGTGGCATTTACTATTCCCATTCCAATATGAAATAATTTGGAGAAGGTGTTGAACACTACATAGATAAGATTTACTATTCCCACCTCATTTTGAACTAATTCAGGTAAGGTGTTGGACACTAAAGGGGTGAAATGTACTATTCCCTCTCCGCTACAAACTAACTTGAGGAAGGAGATAGACACTAAAGAGGTGACATTTACTATTCCCACTCCACTGTGAACTAACATGGGGAAGGTGTTAGACACTAAAGAGGTGGCATTTACTATTTCAACACCTATGTAAATAAATTTGGGAAATATTGCTAATGCCCGGACTCCTGTCCATCAAGACCTTAATAGTGGCATTGGTGCATCACCAATTATTGAACTCCCCACTTTACAGTTACCATCCCATTATACATCGCATGTTTCCTCTGGAGAACAGTCCACGGTTTCTGAATCGTTATTGCTTTCTCCCCACAAATTGCCCACCGTGCCCAATGTCGTTAAGGTGCACAATACTAGACAACTGCGAGAGAGAAACCCAGGGGCAATTCCTAAGTACAAGCAAGGGCTGTCAACTAACATTGGGGGAAAGAAAAAGAAAGTCCCAAAAAATATTAGAGCAACTCCAGCTATACTGGAGCAGCCCGTTGTGGTTGACTCAGCAAGCCTAGTTCCACCCTTAGTTGATCCTACACCAACTAGGACGGTGCATCAGACAGCAAGCGGGAGGTTAAGTCAAGGCGGCAGGGTAGGAGTGATGGACCCCGAGCCACCAGCTATATATGATACACTTAGACTTCTCCTACGCCCACTTGAGGATAGATTGGGTAAGATTGAACAGTACCTAAAAAGGATCGAGCGTGACTTTAAGGGAATCGCTAATTCCCTATTAAAGGATGCTACTCCCATGGCTACCCAATCACTAGCTAAAGCCAGTGGAACTAATGCTTCAGTTGTCCCGAAGGACGCGGCAGCATTGAACGTTGTCCATAAGGCACCAGTTGCACCCCCCCAGCAAGGATCCAATAGCTGCCAATGCAAGCAAACCTTACCAGCATAATGTACCTCAGGTCAGTGAGGGTGGAGGGGTTCCCTTAGCCCAGATTCCCAAGGGGAAAAATAATATAAATTTACCCCCGGAAGTATGTATATTCGTGGTAATTCTAGCAGGGGTTCCAGAATTGGGCAAGCATGAGGTGGAGTCCCCTACAACATTGAGGAACAGGGTTGTCCATTGGTTAAACTTAAATAGACCACTGCCCTTACATATTGTGTGTAAAATACTTATAGTCCAAAGGGTGCCATGGATTGGCCATCTGGCCAAAAACATAAGGGGGGATTGCATTCTGGTTAGTTTTAGTGACCCCAGATCTGTTGAGTATATTTGCAACTGGAGATACCCCAGCCCAGGAGCGACTTTCCGCTCCCTTCCTCTGTCTTATTTCTTACCCCCAGGTCATTTTACGCCATTAGCAGATGGCTGGACAGTGGTGCAGCAGAATGTGAGGCGTCCACCCCGGGGGGGGGAGGGGGGGGGGGCGGGGGTTGGCCAGGGCCGTTCTTATCCTTGGACCCTATCCCTACTCAAAATCGTTTCAACTGTTTGGAGGCTGTTGATTGACTCCAGGATAGGGTAGGAGTATTGATTAGCTCCTCTCTCCCCCTGAGTGGATGCTCCCCCTCTCCCTCTGTATCACCTTAGTCTCCGGGCCCAGAGTTACCAACTCCTGTTACAGCACCTCTGAGGGCTATTAACATTGGTAGCCAGGATTTACATCAATCTTCACGCGCTCTGATTTCCTGTAATGATCCCTCCAATAATCTTAAACTTGTCTCGTGGAATGTGGCAGGACTGCGAAATAAGCTCTTACTACCGGACTGGAATGATTTTATTGATGGGTACGATATGTGTTTTTTTCAGGAAACTTGGTGTCATGAACCCCTGTATAAGCCTGGTTTTTCTTGTTTTCATGTACCTGCTATCTCGGTTGGCCGTGGTCGACCCTCTGGTGGGCTTATGGCATGGGTAAGGATAGACCTTAACCTTGAGATTACTCACCACACGTGTCCAACATTAGATGTTATGAGACTTTTCATCAAGGGCATGAATGGCACTACCTCTTGGGAATTTTTTAATGTATACGCTAGAGGCACCCAAGGGGGGGCTAATTCCTCCACCATTTATGTTCTCTCTGACTTGCTCCCGTTGTGTCCTTCTGATTCCTTAGTTTTGGTTGCTGGTGACCTAAATTGCTCGTTTGAGCCTCTGGCAGTAGATGACATCCTCAGAGTCAATGAAGAAGATGCCAGATGGGGCATTCCGTCTCTGTCACTTAAGCCAGTCAAGAGATGGTCACCTGTTGTCATCCAATTGAACGCCCTAACGATAGAATCAGGCTTGAGAGCTGTAAATGGGCGCACTATCACCGATGCTCGGGGGCAAACACATATAATAGGGTTTCCTGCAAAAGCAGAATTGACTATATATTGGTGGACAGGAGGGCATGGAAGTTAGTGGAGGATATGGTTGTTATTCCATCAAAAGACAGTGACCATAACCCCCTGTCCCTCACAATAGTGGACCTGTGGCAGAGGAAGGAGCACACCCCCTCCACTAGCTTGAGATTATTAACTAAGACAGTTGTCCCATCCAATTGTAATAGGTTTCTCAAATGGCCAAAGTTTATAATGGACGAGCAAAGATTGGGTGCATTGGAAGAAATCCTTAGTGACCAGACCCTAAAGCTCTCTGCAGCATGTAAGGACGTGGTTGGACCTGTGGCGGCAGAAACCATCCACGTTGATACGATAGATCAGATTGGTGTTCTGTTTACAGTTCCTAGTAAAAAGCGCCCGACGAATGTCAAGCCAGTGCAGAAGTGGTTTGATAGAGAATGCAGAATGAAAAAAAACAGTCTGATTCTTGCCATTAAATCTAGCAACCCAGTTCTTGTTCGGAAGGCAAGATTACACTATAGACAGGCCATCACAATAGCTAAGAGGGAGTAGGAAGAATCCCATTTGGATAGCCTTAGAGCCGCGAGTAAATCCAAAAATGGTGAGCTATTTTGGACTCTAGTCAGAAGATCCAATGGCTGCGACCCAGATCAAGTCCCCAACCACATAACGGATAGGGAGTGGTTTGAGCATTTCAAGAAACTGTACGGGGGCGATGAGCATTCGAGTTCTCCAGGGCCCTCTTATGGTGCCATGGTTTCTGAGTCTACCCAGGTTCCATTCACTAGAGTAGACAAGAAAGAGGTGCTGGCTGCATTAACCAAGATTGTACCCGCTAAGGCCCCGGGGCAAGATGGTGTACCGGGTGACCTTTTTAAAGCTAACATCGAAGGCTGGGCCTCCTACTTTGCAATTCTTACGAATGCCTTGTTGGAAGGCTCACCGGTCCCGAATTCTTGGAAGGGGCTGAAGTGATCCCTATATACAAGAAGGGCCCAAGGGGGGACCCTGCCAACTATCGCCCAATAAGTCTTATAGATGCTGGGCAGAAATTGGTTGGAAGGGTTCTCTTGGAGAGGATTCTCTTGTGGGCGGATGAAAATAGTATTATATCAAACTTCCAGGCGGGCTTTAGGGCTTGCACAAGCACGATAGACCAGGCATTTAGGCTAGTGCTTTTACACTGGAAGGTGGTTACCATTGGCAAAGGCAGTCTTTATTTGGCATTTATTGATCTGAAGACCGCCTTTGACCTGGTCCCCCGAAACCGCCTATGGCTGGTCCTGAAAGAGATGGGGATTCTTTCACCCATTTTGAACCTCTTGGCTTGTATGCATGACGGAAATTATGCCCGTATTAGATGGGGAGCACAGGAGCAAAAAACTGATAAAATCCCTGTGAACAGAGGGGTACGCCAGGGTTGCGTACTGGCTCCTACACTCTTCTCGCTATTTGTGAATGGTGTAGTCTCCTTTCTGCTCGAAATCAATGCTGATGCCCCGGTCCTGGCGGGTGATAAAGTCCCTGCATTACTCTTTGCGGATGATACGCTCCTAGTATCAAACACTCCCGCAGGATTGCAGAAGCTATTAGATCGATTCTGCTTGTTTTGTAAGCTGAGGGGCCTGGCCACAAATACTTCCAAAACCAAGCTTCTTTATTTTAACCCGAGCAGATCATCCAGATCTGCCTTGTCTCCTGACGGGGTGTCTCTGGAACGTGTAAAAGAGTTTGACTACCTGGGGATCAGAATTTCTGATAAACTTAAATGGCAGCCACATATTGATAAAATGGCGCTGAACCATAAGAGGGTAGTTGGAGTACTGGGGAGGGAACATCGTGCCTCCACCTCTAGGCCCGTTGCTCCTGCCTTGGACATCTATGCTGCAAAAGCTGTAGGCTGCGCCTTATACGGTGCGGAGCTTTGGGGCTTCGAATGTGTGGATGCCTTAGTTACCACCGAGAACAAGTTCTTTAGAGAGCTTGTCTCATTCCCAAGGGGTACCCCAACTAAGCCACTTTTGAGTGATCTGGGTCGTCGTTCCATCAAGGACCTAGCTACTCTACGCCCTCTCTTATACTGGGCTCGACTATGGCGTATCCCGGAGCGCTCAAGGTACGCTGACGGCTAAAAAGAGGTCATGAACCTTCAAGGAGCTCATAAAATTAGTTGGCTAGTTTATATAGAGAAGCTTTTGCTGGCAACAGGCCTTTTAACAGCTTGGGAGTCTGGAGCACTGCTATCTAAGGCAGAAACTAAGCGGGCCTATTGGGCATGGGTTGATGACCAAGAGCAGAGGGACCCAAACCAAGGTAGCCTAACTGAGGCATTCCGTCAGCACAAGCCTAAGCCTCACCTGGAGCCCTATTTAGATTTTATTATGAAGCCTAGAGCCAGATCTCTTTTTATGCAGTTCAGGGTGGGCACTCTTCCGCTCCGCGATCGTACTAGCAATTGGAAGCCACTGCATCAAACCCCCTCTGACTGTCCAACCTGCAAAGGTGTTATTGAAAATATTGCTCATGTGTTCTTTATATGTCCAGCCTACACAAAACCTAGACAGAAATGGCTCAAACCTGTGTGTCTGTTGCTTGGAACCAGGGACCACTCGGTCGCACTCAGAATACTTAAGGCTGATGCTAGTACAACCTTAGTGTGTGGGGTGGCCAAATTTTTAAGTTGGGCTTGGCTGATTAGACTGAAGGCCATTCGATGAAATAAGCATAAGCAAAATATCTTTTTATACACCTATATATCCACAAAGCTGCTTTAGTTTAATGCATTTTTAACTATTTATTGTAACATAAAAGGTTTTTATCTGTAATCTCTTTTAAATGTACTGTTAATGAATTGTGTTTTAATTGTAAATGTGCTTTTATGATAATATGTATATTGAAATAAAGCTTTGATGATGAAATACATTTGGGGAAGGTGTTGGACACGAAAAGAGTGACATTTACTATTCCCACTCCAATGCAAACTAATTTAGGGAATGTGTTGATCACTTAAGAGTTGACACTCGCTATTCCCACTTCAATTTCAACTTATTTGGAGAAGGTGTTCGACACTACATAGAAAGGATTTCATATTCCCACTCCATTCTAAACAAACCCAGGCAGGGTGCTGGACAGTAAAGGGATGACATTTACTATTCCTACACCTTTCTTAACAAATTTGGAGAAGGTGTTGGACATTAAATCTGGCGGGGGGTAAGTGCCTAAAATGTTTTGGTGCTCCGTCCATCATCTCCTTGTGTGGATATTAAAAGCGTGACATTTATTATTCTCACTCTAATATAAACTATCGCAGGGAAGGTATTGGAAACTAAAGAGTTGAGATTTACTATCCCTACTCCAATTTAAACTAATTTGGAGAATGTGTTGAACACTTCATAGATAAGATTTAGGGCCTCATTAAAAGGTTGGCCGGAAAGCATTCTGAGTGACTTAGTGTCGGATACGTTTCCAACCGAATCGGATTTGGGGAGTCTGACAGACCGATCACAATGTTTCCGAACACCGTTCGGTCGGACTCCCATTGACTTCAGTGGGTGCCTGTGGTACGAACGACAACACAGCCTCCTATTGAAGAAAGGGGTGAGTGGGAAAAATTGTGCACCCTGTGGCGGGCACCCTATGGTCCCTGCCACACTGTGCATGGGTGTAAAGAGGTGACCCATGGGTACCCCCACTGGCCTCATTTGCAAGGCCCCGGGTGAAGGAGGGACTGCTATGGGCCCCAAAAGTCAGTTTCCGACAGCCAATCTGTGTCGGAACAATCAATTTGGAAAGGCTGTCCGATACCAACATTGTAATCTGTCGGTTGGAAATGCAGTCAGTAGACATGCATGAGTCGTCTCTTACCGACTCGGTTTCTCCGAATAGGGTTCGGAATGGAGTCGGAACCAAGTCGTAAAGTCTGAAAGGTTTTCAAACATCGCAATCAGTCGGTCGGAAAGGCGGGTTCCGAATCGAATTTGGACGAACAGAATGCCATTTGGACCCTTTCCGACTGACATCGTAATGAGGCCCTTTTTTTATATTTCCACGAATTCCTGTATATCATCAGTAATTAAGACAACACATCTGCTCGTACATTTAACCCTAAATGTTAGAATCTCTAGAAGGATTCTTACATATGGGCCTAATGCCAAGTAATAGAGTTTTACAGCTGATTGTTGGAAAAGGGTATTATTCAATTCCTGTTGCTTATCCTTAAGTTACCTTGACCACCAGTCAGTGACAAAGCAAGCACCAGTTCACAATCTTCATCCTCGTGCTAGTCAAGTCCAGAAGTAAAAAGTGAGTCTCTAGCCACTCTTTGACAATCTATAGATTTAATCTCATAATACCAAATTCAAGAGGTTACTTGGAATGCAAAGCTAATTTTATTTGTATTGAAAGATTCCTTCCCCTCGTTTTGCATTCAAACTTTTGTTTGGAGTGGAGTTTAATAAGTTAGTTTTATATTTTTGCAATTAAAGGATGAACTAGCAAGTGAATCGGAAATAATTTCAATATCAGGGCTTTTTAGTTTGGCCTATTTAAGAAGTTTTTTGTCTGTAATTAGCACACACACCTGAACTCTCTCCTAGATTTCTCTTGACCCTTGAGCTGTGGTGACAGCCTGTGATTCTGCGGAGTGGAGAAAGGGGACTGTAGTCTCATGGACATGACAATTGTACCGCTAGAAGGCACAGTACCAAACACATTTTTCATATGATCTATACCTAGTATTGCGAAACAAATAGTGACAATACAATATAAGCATAATAAATACATCACCCACATGCAACCATTCATGACATAAAACGAGTGTATGTTAAAACCCATATTGTGTAACTATACCAAGTGGATAAGGTCAAAGGTTAGGGTTAAGCTGACAACCTGTAACAACAGGAAGAGCCTCGCCTGATTGAATTTCCTTTAAAGGGCAGCAGTTTCGAGTACACCATTAGAGCCACTCTCATTTGAAACCAGCGGCATTAAGAGAAGTTAAGGGTATCTGAAAAGACACGGAAAGCACCAGTGATCACCTAATCAGGTGAATGAAGATTTTCTAAACAAAATGATCAAGGGAGCTGGGTAAACTACATGATAAAATGCTGAAAGAATGTGCAGGGGTGGACGTAGAGACTGTATAGACATAAGGGACTGTCCTACTTTGTGCATGCCGTAGATGTTGGAAACAAATTCTTTCGGGATTTCCAGCTTTGATAGGGCTGTGAGGATCCTAGATACTGGAGGCTAGACCATACAGTTCCTACTCAGAAGTTCTAATCCACAGAACAAGGCACTGTTGAGTCGCTGTGGTTCATTATTAATTGATCCCCTGGCTTCATGGAGGCCTTTGAAGGGCTAGGCCACAGAAAATGGCTGTGCATGGAAAGTAAGAGCACAATTGACCTTCTCGCTCCTGTTGGACAGCTGGGTCAGGTGGGCTGACTAGCTCTTCAGGGATTTTCCAAATAAATTTAGGAAGATTTTGGACACTTTGCACAACCCAGTTGTGGTGCATGTGTTCTTGAGTATGTGACAATGGGGATTTGCTAGATCACTGTCACCATCCTTGTGAAAAGGAACATAAAGCTCGCTCCCTCCCTCCCAATCTCTCTTTCTCTCTCTCACTCTCTCTCTGCTACTACTGTATCACAGAAGTGACAGACCCACCAGGAGCAGCTCAACACCTTCACTAATATTCCGAGGGTGCCCCCCAGGATGGGAAGGTGCACTTTGGTGGTGATAGTATTATCTTTAATCATTTCCCCCACAATAACTATGGTAGTGCACTGAACAATCTGGTAGCTAAATTAGACCTGGAACTACTAGATTGTACTAAGAATAAAAATAAGGAGAAGTGCCCAACTTTTAGAGGGAGAGATGCCCACTCAAACATTGACCATATCTTGGTGTCTAATGGTTCTGTCTATTCCAATGTCTGTTTAATAGAACAGCCAGTGAGTGATCACAACAGTATATCAATGGAATTAATGGGCTTGGGCCCAAAAACAAATGTGTATGGTAGACCCGTCCAAGGGATTGTGGCTGAGAGACCAAATGGCATGAGGATCAAGTGGATCAAATTAGACCCCAATAAATTAATGGTAGATATTATTCGCAAATGTAATAGAGAGGTAGGCTAGCACCTAATGTGATCGCGTCCACTTTACTTTCTAATTTTTTGCAAATTTCTAATACTATTGAGAATTCCCTGGTAGTAAGAAATAGAAATCCTAAGAGAAATAAAACTGCATGGTTTGATAAGCACTGTGCCCAGTCACTAAAAAAGCTAAAAACAGAGCTTAATGTTAACCCGAGAGATAAAGAGAAAATTCGAGAACAGCGACTTAACTATAAAACTGCCTTAGCATCTAGAAAAAAAGAGTTGCAAAATGAAGCATGGCTGAAATTGGACATGGCTGCAGAAACAAAAGACCACAAACTATTCTGGGAAACTGTAAATGGTCCTTTTTTAAAGAACGATAATATCCCTGAAATTAGTTCGCATGTTAGTTGCCACGCATGGATTGCCCACTTTACTGGGATTTTTAATTCTGATTTTAATCCAGATGGGTCCATTTTAAGTGTTGATACAGTACCATGCCCCAAATGGCAGAAAATGCAGTTATTTTTAACTTTAAATGAAGTTACAGAGGCAATTAAAAATAGTAAGGGTGGCAAAGCACCTGGGCCTGATGGGGTGCACATGGACTTTTATAAACACGAAATGACTCTATGGGCACCAATATTAATATGTTATTTTAACGCGGCCGTAGAAGAAAGTTTACCTATAACATGGGGGCAGTCCATCATTGTGCCGCTTTATAAAAAAGGCTCCAGATCTGAAGCACAAATCTATCACCCCATTTCACTCTTGGACTCGACAGTTAAAATCCTTAGTCGTGTCCTATTAGTGAGATTGGAAGCCTGGTTCGAGGAGAATGAAATCTTATCCCCAGTGCAGTATGGGTTCCGCAAGGGGATGGGAACAATGGAGCAGTGCGTGAACCTGGAACTAATAGTCAGCAAGTACACTAAAGCTAAAGACGGTAATCTATTCTTGTGCTTTGCTGACTTGAGTTCAGCATTCGATCTGGTGGAACACGCACTGCTCTGGCCTATCTTGCTGGCAATGGATGCCCCTGTTGAAATTATCCATCTCCTTGCCAGGCTGTATGACAACCTGTCCAGCAAAGTTAGATTTGGAACAGATGGAGAGTGCACCCCCTTTTTTAAAATCAAGAGAGGAGTCCGACAAGGATGCGTACTTGCCCCACTTCTATTCTCCCTTTTTATAAATCAAGTAGATCAAATGTTAAGGCAAACTAACGCAGATGCACCTATCATTGACGGTAACCCAATCCCAATCCTCTTATATGCGGATGACGCGGTCCTTCTTTCCAGGACCCAAAACAGATTGCAACATCTGATCAATAGGTTCCACATTTTTACCGAAAGTAGAAAGTTGAAAATAAATAAAGGAAAGACTGTCACAATGACAAGAAACCAAGAAAATGTAGGTCCTTTTTTTTAGATGGGGAGAGACTGGAATCCGTTAGGAGTTTTTGTTACCTAGTCATCACTTTCTCAGGAGATGGGAAATGGACTAGTGAACAATAAAGTGTCCTTTTTAAATTGGCTAGGAACACAAGCTGCGTTTTAAGATTTGCTGCCAAATTAGGGGGTCATAGAATACATGAAATGTTGTCAATATATAATTCAAGATGTATAACATCAGCCATATATGGGGCCGGGATATGGGGCTATAGTGCCAAGAGCGCTAACTTGATTCAGCGTGAGGAAAACGTGTTTTTAAAACGATTAATTTGTGCCCCGGCATTATGTTAATGATCTAATTGCTTTACGACCCCTCTCCCTATGGCGCTCAATCTGGGCAAAGGAAGAGACAAAATTTACTCAGGATGTAATTTCTGATTGTTTAAAGCTCGATCGCCGCTCAAATATCCCCTGGTTATGCCACATACAACACTGGTATAAGACACTGTACGGCTACAACATCTTTGAAGATTTAACAACGGGGTCCGTGTTGTCGAAGCGGAAGCTCAAAGTTTCATTCGTTAAACACACAGATTGGATTAGAACGGAAAGATATGTAAAACAAAGTACGTTTAATCTATATCTGGAATATAACAATAATGAAGGCTTCCAAATTTACCTAACTATTGTTAGTACCAGTTCCCATTGTTTTGTATTAACACGTTTGCGGTTAGGAATTGTGCACCATCTTGTGGCATTTCCTACAATTAAGAAACCTGGTACATGTTTATGTCCCTGTGATGGTAAATCCAAACAGAGTACTTGTCACTTTTTGCTATTTTGTAACTTTTATACTCCTCTTAGGAAATTTTATCTAAAACCCATCTTTTTAAAATACAATATGCGTATTACAAAAACAGCGATGCAATTGAGACCCCAGATGTATGTTTCGATGTGGCCACTTATATTTTAAAATGTATTTTTGCACGGAAATCAAATATTGTATGAACTCAACCAATGATGCATTTTTATGACAGCTTAGCATCCCCTTTTTATATGTATAAAATGAATATTTTCAATACTTATATCACTTATAGCACTTTATACTGCGAATTTGCACATGTCTTGTTACTGGAATGTAGTGAGAAACATTTCTAGAGCATCCAGTTTTGTGCTGCTAAATGTATACTGCACTTTAGGAAGGATGGCACAGTTACTTTGCACTTTATTATGCTAGTTTGCACATCTACTTCCAGAGGTTTGCACTAAATGCCAGACATGCGCTGCTATTGTATACTGTGTTCAGAAAGAACGGTATTGCCATTTTGCACTTTATCTTGCCACTTTGCACATGTACTAGTAGAAGTATACTCCAATGTAATTTGTACATATGTAAGGATGATTCATTTAATTTTGCACTTTAATATTGCTAAATTTGCACATACATTAGTATACAAATGCACTAAAAAACACTTTAAAGACTGTCGGATATGTGGTGTTAAATGTATACCGTATTTAAGTAATCATGGCATTTGGCAAACTAAAATTGATATAAATATGTTTTTATTTTATTTTATGTTGTTGCTATATGGTTGTATTCATACATACCGAATAAAGCATTTTGAAATTGAATTGAATTGACCTGCTACTGCAATGCAAATCAAGGAGCTCTGAAATTAATTTCCCGCTTTTTGGTCCACCCCTTTGCACCAGATCAACCACAAATCTACCAATGGCCTCAACAACAGACAGAAGAAGACAGACTTCTTTCTTCTTTCGGGTGGGTATCCATAGCCAAATATCCATTGGTGGTGGTACCATCTACCCTCTGCACCCAACTTCCAATGTGCTAAGGCCACCTAACCTCCTCCTGTTGCCCTGTGGATGTCACGCCCTCCGAGAGGTAAAAGTACCATCTGTTATCAACATTCCACCTCCAAGAGATGCCAATCACCTGTGACACACAATATGTATAGTATCTTAGAATGCACAGAAGGAGTTTAGATCAGGCTTCTCCAATGAATAGCTTGTGAGCTACAGGTAGCTATCCCACTATCTGTAAGTAGCTGTGCTGTGTGCAGCCCAGCCTACTAATCTAGAAGCTTTTGTTTTGTTGAACTATTATATGTGTACCACAATTGAAAAGTAAGTATTCAAGATGAAAATGTGTGGGGGTTTTCAGAACCATATGTTCCATATTATATTTGAAGCTGGTATGTGAATGATAACTTACACAGCATTGAGAGATTTATGACTAATATTATTACCTTGTAATTATTACATTGGTGCCAAGGGCACTGCAGATGTGGCCTTTCTGTATTACTCTTGTAGAGGCATTCAAAATTTTAAAAGCCTGTTTTACATTACTGCTGCTAATTCTCCACTGAGTTGATCACGGCTGGTAACCTTACATAGGGTGGCCACTAACCTAATTTTTTTCTTATGTGTATGGCACTAATTTTATTAGTAGCTCGGGACTATTTTCATTGAACATAAGTAGCTCCTAATATGTATAGGTTGGAGACCGCTGCACTACATAGTTGTTTTTCGCAAAGGACTATGTAGCTGCTCTCACTGGTCCATTCAATAAGAATACTATTATAGTACCATAACATTCTACAGACCCACATAAAATGTAATGTTCAGGTATAGGGGAAGGAAAATGACAGCCCTAATGACTGAAGAACTGAGTATCATAGGTCCCTTGTCAGCTTGATGCTAATAGACTGGAGCATGCACTAATTTTAAAAATGCATTTATTCAGAAAAAAAAGACTATTAAGATTGCATAACCCTTCCATGCACTACTTGTACAGTAAGGAGTTTTAAATATCAGTATGACAAATGCTCGAGCTACTTTTCATGTAATACTTTTAATACATGTAATTGACATTTAGCATACATAATATGTCACAGACCGATATGATATTAAGATTGCTTCCATTATGACAGAGTTTTTTAGGTGGTCTAGGGGCTGAGAGATAAGACTTTAACAGTATGGTGAGGACATGATGCTTTTTGTGGCACCAGCCTGGCTGACCATCCAAATTCAAATTCAGGTAATATGGCTGACATTTTAGTGTCAAGATCAACTAGGACTAAAGAGTTCTGTTTATCTTGTACAGTTGGAATGCTGGACTTCCGGCTGATCGCCTCTTCTAGGCCACGAAAACATAACTCAAGTGTGTTGTAGGTGGCGACTAGTCGGTCTGATACAAAATGTTGGTGGTCAGTCTTGATGATCTTCTATTCTGGTTTTGAGATAATATGCAACATTGAAGACCTCCCCCTTGTCGCTTCTCCGTAGGCAAGTCCTATTTAAAATGATATCCATGCCCAGGTTTTTTATGTGATGGGCATAGACACAGTAGTGGGAGCCGATGGGGTCGACAGGACCGGACCTCTCTTAATTTGTATGTGACCCCCTAAATAGGTCAGGCTTCCTGTTGTTTAAACAACAGGACTAAGCTGGTTGGTTTGCAAATCTGTATTTTTCCTGATATCGGATGGCATGAAGGTTGTTTTAGCCCTCTTCACCTTTGCCTGCTTGTTATTTAAAACATTCAAATGAAATGTTGCATTGGGCTTTGTATTTATCACAACCGTCCATTGCAGCATTTTAAATGCATGTCTAGCATACGTACCCACAGTTGCCCATTTCTCTTGACTGTCCTCCTGCTTGCACTGTTTTTAAAGTTAAAGCATGGTGCACACCACAGTTAATGGGGCCTCAGTAAATGTAGAGGAGAGCTGACATTCTGCTTTTGCAGACAATGCTCTGTTCTGCAGACTGGCTTGTGCTTGAAATACTTGTGCGTCTGGCAACAAATAATAACCATCACATACATCCAGGGCTTCATTTATTTGTAATACAATGAGTGCCGGTGCCCAAAAGTCTGCTCAAAAACCTGCGTCTGGTGATTTTAAACGTCGGAGCACCGAATACCATACCAAGTGTACATAGTCTTGAATCGTGCTCATGGCTCTTCCATCCACTATGAGGCACTCCCCTGCCCTTATATCTTGCAAGCGCAGGTTCATACTTTTTAGGTCGAGCCAAGGCAACGCGCATGCGCTGTCTGCAAAACCTGGTGTAATCTCTATATTGAGTGTAATCCCGCCAGCTACTTACCATTAGCTCACTCCTGCATCGGTCTTCTTTAGTGGCTCGTCATTGGTTGGTGCTCCTAATACCTCACTTCCATTTTCCATCCAGGAGCACTGGCCAACTGCACATTCCTTATGCTGGAGGGATTTATCTGTTCCTGTTCCAAAAGTTGACGCTTGCAGACATAACTGAGTGAATCACGAACCCGCTTCAGCCGCCTTGTTTTTCTTTTCCGTTCGGCTTTATCACAGTGGCGGCCCTCACCTTTCTTTAGTTCTGCATAGGTCGTCTGGAAAGGCGGGCCGACATCGGCCCGCCTCACTTATGGCGGGACGCACCGGCCCCCACTCGCCTGGGTTCCCTGGTGACCCTGAAGTGATTGAATCACTTACGGGTCACAAAGGGAACAAAGCTAACCGGCCTGGCCTGCGAGGGGTTAAAAGGCCGTGCAGCGTGGGAGTCTGCCTCTTTGACTCCTGCGTGTCACGGCCTGCCCCTTCCAGCCTCTAGGAGGCTGTAATTAATTTTTGCTCTCTCTTTGTTACCCCTCTGCAGGTACCCGGTGGATCGTTCGTTCAGCGCAGAGACTCCCCCATTTGGAGCACACGGTGATCGCAGGGGCAATGTTTAAAGCGA
This sequence comes from Lissotriton vulgaris, assembly GCF_964263255.1. Classification (NCBI taxonomy): domain Eukaryota; kingdom Metazoa; phylum Chordata; class Amphibia; order Caudata; family Salamandridae; genus Lissotriton; species Lissotriton vulgaris. The sequence continues at coordinate 137,508,219 of NC_141698.1, read as the reverse complement.
CGGATGGTCCGTCGGCGTGTCGCGCAAATAACCACTCCACACATGTCTAAGCGTAAAAGGCCATTTATTAGGACAGGTATGACAACCAAGTTTCAACATAACATCAGTAACAGTTAACAATCCCCCAACATCATGACCTCAAAACATCATCGATTCACATACTCCACTACTCACTCCAATTCACACCACGACCTCTTCACGCATACCATTCACTTTCCCCTTTCACCTTCATCCTCCTCCAGCATCACCTGTCATCTCACCTCCATCTACCACACCCCCCATCCTGCACCTATAACCCCCTCCCTGGAAGGGTGATTCTGCCCGTCATGGACTCCCCACCCCTCCCAAGTTCTGCCACCCAGGGAACCCCCGGAGGGCGGTTACCTGCCCCACCACACGTGCACCTTTCGCACTCACTCTCTCCTACACCAGATAGACTCATTCCACAACAAGCTGATGGTATCCCGCATCTCCATTAAATAGTACACGTTTCCCATGTGCGAAAGGTGCACACCATCGTCGCGGAAAAGAAGGGGCTCCTCTAGCCGAAGCCCAACATGTGCCAGAACATTTATTCCATGAGCATCACAAAAGAGTCTCATCGCCCTATTCAGTTTCCTCCTTGCCCTCTCAATGGCAGCAGGCTTAAGTGCCCCCCTCCAGATCCTTTGTGGCACAAACTCTGTCCAAACAATACAGGCGCCAGCCAGATTGCTCCTCATTGCTTGCAGGTCCCTCTGCATCAGATGTAACAAGGACACTCCCGACAGTTTTACTAAGTCATTTTCTCCCAGGTGTATTACCAACATGTCCGGGCAACCCAATTTCGAGACCTTCTTCATTAGCCAGGGCAACAAATCGCCCCAACGCATCCCGCTCTTACCACACCAGTGGACTTTGTGATGACTGCTCCGCAGGCCCAGGCTACGACCGTACACCTGCCTGTCCGCATATTTCGATGCCCAATGTACAAAGAAGTGTTCAACAATCCAGGTAACCGTCTTGGCCCCTGGCCCCCGAACGCAACCTACGAAGAGAAAGAGATTAACACCACAGCAAAACAGATCTGTAACACCACCGCAGCATCACCTCTCTTGTTACCCAGCCGCCGACCTCCTTCATTTACGCACATATCGCTCTCAGCAGCGGGACCTCCAGTGCCCAATCCTACGAATCTCCTCTCAGGACCAACCCAACCCGGCCGCCGCCGTGGCCGCACCAATACGGAATGAATGAGTGCCAAAACGCGCTGGGTCCTTGCCAATCCTCCGCAAAGCCATCCGCAACACCGCTAACAACTGACAGGACGTCAAGCGCTTCAAAGACGCATGCACAAAAATCTCCCCATCCGACCTCTGCACTCGTCCCAAAAATGCCGACCACTCACGTACCGGGCACACACCCGCACACCATTCAGCCACACCCATTTGCCTCGACCCACCTGGTCCGTCTTTGAACGACCCAACCAAATACCCAGCCGGGCACCGTCCAACCGCACATCCCCAAACACTCGCCCCGGTGCACCACTCACGCCCAACAACTCCGACACCCGAAATGCCCCGAAGAACATCCATACCATGCACAATCTAAACAACGGCAACTCCCCATCGTCATAACAGCAGTGGGGCAATTCCCCCAACACTCTCGACAACAGCTCAAAATCAATCGCCTCAAGCGGCAACTCCCCCCCACCCCCTTCCAACCTCATTCGACCCCAACCTTTCAACATTCGACTTAACAAATCCGACCTAGCCGGATCAAAACCTAAGTAAATCATGCTGTAAAAAGAGATGCCAGCCAGTTTGCCAGCTATCGTAGTTTGTGACAACCCTTTATCCATCCACTCCAAAACAAAACGCACCACTCCCCATTCACATTCATTCTGTGGCAACCCCCACGCAGCCCTGTTCCAACCCAGAAAGGCCCCAAACTCAGACCATGCCAACCTGTACGCATGCCTCGTAGATTCAGCTATAGATTTCTCCACTAAACCCACCACTCTTACTCCCCCCACGGCCAGATACCCTCCGGCACCTTGGTCTTGAAAGCCTCTGCTCCCGGCGCCAGCCTCCTGAAGCGCTGCCACTGCGAACGAGATAACGCATCTGCAATGTCATTACTCGCCCCAGGCACATGTTGCACGCAAAAAAGCACATTAAAATGCAAGCAGAGCAGCATGAAACTTCGCAGCAGGCGCAGCACTCGCAAATCCTTTGCCTTCTGATTGTTCACCAGTTCCACCACCGTCATATTGTCCACATGAAACAAAACTGACCTGTTCCGGAACTCCGGCCCTCACACCGCCAACGCCACCAGCAGGGGAAAGAACTCAAGGAAAGCAATGCTCCTACCCTGACGCAGCCAATGAGCCTGCCACTGCTCTGCACACCAACGTCCGTCCCAGAAAACTCCGAAAGCGGCCGCACCCGCCGCATCCGAGTAGAGCTGTACCTGCCAAACCATCTTGTCACGTGCGAAATCCAGGGACACACCATTGAATTCTTCCAGGAAAACCAACCAGACACGCAAGTCCGACCGGACTCCCATTGTGACCCTGACCCTGTGGTGAGGGAGCACCGCCCCCGACATGGCCATGCCGAGGCGCCTACAGAATGTTCTTCCTGCCCTCCCCACCCGGCACGCAAAAGTCAGTAAACCAAGCAAGCGCTGCACCGACCTCAAGTCAATTTTGCGAACACCGATCACCTGCGTCAAAGCCTCCTGCATCTCCGTCACCTTCTGCACCGGTAGCCGCGCCTGCCATGCCACCGAATCCAACTCAATACCCAGGAAAGTCAAGCAACAATTGGGCCCCGCTGTCTTCTCTGGTGCCAATGGCACCCCAAACTCCTGCGCCAGCAACTGGAACTGCCCCAGAGCCTCACCACAGTCTCCCGACAACCCTTTCCCGACGAACAAGAAGTCATCCAAGTAGTGCGACACCAGCCGGTGCCCACTCCTCTCCACAAACGCCCACTGCAAAAAGGAACTGAAGGTTTTAAACAGCGCACAAGAGATCGCACATCCCATTGGCAACACCATATCCACGAAGATGGCCCCTTCGAATTGCATGCCCAGCAATGAAAAGTCCGCCGGGTGAATGGAAAGGAGGCGAAAGGCCGACTTGATATCGCATTTGGCCAACTCCGCCCCCTGACCAAAGGATGTAAAAAAATTAAGATTTTGTATAATATACTTCTCTTGGAAGTTCAAGATGATGTTGATAAGGTGGAAGCAGCTTAGTCTAGGAAACTTGGGAACCCTGAGGTAGATCTCGACCTGGCTTTATTACTGAATAAAAAGATCCTTAGAGCGTCAAATTTATGGGCCCAGCATTATAAAACTGTCTTTAATTTGTACTTCACTTCCTCTAAATTGTTTTCCTGGGGTCAGAGAGATGACGATACCTGTCCTAGGTGTGGGGCTGGACAAGCAGATATATTGCATATGTTTTGTAATTGTAATCTCTTGACCCCCGTGAAGAATGAGATTGAGAAGTTCTGGGAGGGGCTGCTAGGTAAAAAGTTCGACCTATCCCCTACCCTAGCAATCATGGGCATTGATTTTAATCAAAAGTTGGGGAAAGAGGAAGAAGCCCTTGTCTTTATTTCTGTGGCTGTGCTCAGGATCTTAATCTCAGCAGGTTGGAAGGATGTGGTGGCCCCGTCCTTTCAAATGTGGCTTTCTAGGTTTCTGGGAATCTATAATATTGAATCGTGCTTGTACGAACAAAAAGGGGCGAAGTTAAGAGAGTTTGGAAGGAAGATATGGGCCCCAGTAACTAATTGGAGGCAGAATAAGTTGTAATTACCGGAGTTTTACTGGTTCCTTATTCTATTATCTGCTTTATCACCCCGTTCTATATGATAAGTCGATTTGTATTGTAAGATAAGATGTATTCTGCTATATTGTCAATTTCCTGCAACTCGAGCCCTGCAGTGGTGCCTACTCCGCTAGTTCAAAAACGTCCATGGAGAAAACTTTGCCTTGAAGACTTGTATAACCTCCTGGTGCTAAATCCCCCTCCTTCAAGTGAGGACCTGGACGTAGGGTATGACCAGTTTTGCCTCTGGATCACCCAGGCACTTGACACCCTGATCCCTGCCAGATGGACCAAGGCCCGCACCCACACGGCCAGTCCCTGGTACAATTCTGAACTAGCCATTTTGAAAAAGGAATGCAAAAAGGCGGAGAGGGGTTGGAGAAAAAACTACGATGCCAACCTCAAACAGAATTATGTCCTACTCCAGAAAACTTACCACCGTAAGGTTTGCAGAACAAGAGCGGCATACTATGCCAATGAAATTAGCAGTAGCTCCAACACCTCGAAATCTGTTTTTAAAATCTTGAAAGACCTTACTGCGAAAAAAACTGTTATTACTACCACTACTTCCCCTGACCTCTGCAACAATATGGCTAATTTCTTCACCAATAAGATTAGGAAAATCTATGACACCTTTCCAAATCACCCGCAGTTATCGGCCATTTTTGACCCTACCAGGCCCTCTCTCTCCTCTCTTCCTACACTTGAGCGAGAGAGTTTTCAAAATATCTGTAGGAAAATCAAATCTGGCTCCCCGGCGGATCCCTTAAAACCGGAGACTTTCTGTGAAGCTCACAAACTTATCACAGAACATAAACGAGACATTATCAACCGGTCTCTTTCTACCGCCAGAATTCCTTCCAAGTGGAAGCAGGCTTGGGTTTCCCCCATCTTAAAGAAACCCACCCTAGACCCTACGCTACCTGAAAATTTTAGGCCCATCTCCCTGCTTCCCTGGCCTGCCAAAATCATCGAGGCACATGTCAACAACATTCTGACCAACTTCCTTCTTACCAATAACATTCTGGATGACTCCCAACACAGGTTTAGAGCTGGTCACAGCACCGAGACAGCCTTGCTCAGTGTCACAGAGGACCTCCGTACCATTCTTGACACCGGCGGAACGGCAGCACTGGTCCTGTTGGACCTCAGTGCTGCCTTCGATACGGTGTCACACGAGGTCCTTCTGACGAGATTGGAGGAAATTGGAATTACAGGGACAGCCCTGGGATGGTTTAGAGACTTCCTTTCCAACGGGTCTTTCGGAGTCTCCACCCCCCCTTACATCTCTAAGGAGCATAACATCGGACAGGGAGTGCCGCAGGGTTCTTCCCTGGGCCCTACCCTGTTCAATGTCTATGTCCGTCCTCTTGCAGAGGTGGCTAGAAGGAGCGGACTAGCACTGGTGTCCTACGCTGATGACACCCAGTTGGTGGTGGCTCTTAATGACAACAGTGGACTGGAGGCTCATCACTTCAAACAGACACTTACTGACATCACCAACTGGATGACGGCGAATTTCCTCCAACTGAACGCCGGGAAAACAGAGATACTGCTCCTGGGGAAAAACACCTCGTCCTGGGGAGACAGCTGGTGGCCTGATGTCCTAGGCCAACCTCCCAAGCCAAAGGAATGCGTTAAAAATCTGGGAGGACTCGGCACTAAAGTTCACTCACCATACAAAAAAGGTGGCTGCCACTTGCTTCGGCATTTTACGTAACCTCAGACCTATTTTGAAGTTCTTCGACTGCCGCACCTGCCAGCTAATTGTTCAGGCGACCATTCTTTCAAGACTGGACTATGCCAGCTCTCTTTTACTGGGGGCGAACCTTGTCGAAACCACCAGATTGCAGAGAGTCCAGAATGCGGCAGCCAGGGCGCTGGTAGGTCTCCCTCGCCACTCCTCGGTATCCGGAGCCTTGAAAAACCTGCACTGGCTCCCGGTGGGTAAAAGGATCCAGTTTAAGGCACTGTGTTTAGCCTTTAAAATCCTTAAAACCGCCTCTCCCCGAATGCTGTGCCCCCTCCTGTCGGAGTACATTCCTAGGAGGTCGCTTCGCTCATAGGGACAACATCTCGCGATCATCCCCCGTACCAGACTGGCCAGAGTAGGCGGCCGATCCTTTAGCTTCCTAGCTGCTAAGCTATGGAACAGTCTTCCGGAAGCTATTCGTGGTATACAGGACCTTTTAGCCTTCAGAAAGGCCATCAAAACTCATCTCTTCCAATAATTTCTTCCATTTCCCTGCGCTTCCAACTCTCTGCATTCAGTCTGCTCGCAGCGCCGGGACGCCCCTTGGCTGGGGCAGCCGCGCGCTATACAAATCACTATAACATAACATAACATATTTATTATCTATGGATTGTATTTAAGAACTGTTGTTGATACCCAATATATGATTATTTTTTTATGACTAGATTAATTTATTAATACCTGTTTTTTCCTATGATGCACTGTAAAATCCCAAATAAAAAAATACAAATAAAAAAAAGAAAAGTCCGCTGGGTGAATGGAAAGGAGGCGAAAGGCCGACTTGATATCGCATTTGGCCAACTCCGCCCCCCTCCCGCAAGCCCTCACCAAGCTAACAGCATCATCCACCGACGCACACAACACCCTGGCATCCTCCTCCGCGATGAAGTCATTCACCGAACTCCCTTCAGGCCACGACAGATGGTGAATCAATCTGAACTCTCCTTGCTCCTTCTTGGGGACCACACCCAGGGGAGAAATGATAAGGTCTGACATAGGCCACGTGTCGAACGGGCCAGCAATCCTACCCTTGAAGACCTCCTTCCGCAACTTGCTCGCCACCACCTCAGGTAATTCCTTCACCGAACGCAGGTTTTCTGCCCAACGCCTCTCCCGGGGACCCTGATAGCCAATCCGAAATCCTTCCACAAACCCCCAATGAAGTTTCAACACTGCCTCCCTATCAGGGTACCTGGAGAGCCATGGACCCATGGCCTCCACATTAACCGGAGTAGGGGCCCTTCGGCCCAGATTGGCCCCTACCTTTGGTAAACTTCCACTGTTCCGAAGGTGTGGCAAGAGTAAGGCACTGTGTGACCGGGTGATGCCCCCCACACTTGGAGCACTCGTGCTTAAACTTACATGGGTGTCGCGTGCAGAAATCTTTATTAAAGTTCCAGCAGGCCCCAGTGGTTCCAGGTTTGTACTGCTGTCCAGCATCCCCTGTCCACGTTCCTTGGCTTCCCGCCCCTCCGGACACTCCCTGACCCCACGCCCCAGACTGGGCTGGACGAGGCTGAAAAGACTGATACACAATCGGGAGACCACTCGCCGTATGAGTAGATGCCACCGCCTGAGTAGAGGACATCCACTGTACCCAAAGCTCCTGATCAATGTCTCCCCATGGCTTGTCCGGGTTCACACTAATTCTGGCCCTAAACTCCTCATCATAACTCAGCCAGGCGAAACCCCCAAAATGTAGTTGGGCCTTCCGTATCACATCCATATATTTAAACAGTGCTATCACCCTGTCCGCATGCTTCTCACAATAGATACTCGCGTATATCAAGAACGCCGACGTCCAGTTCTCCATTGTCACCAGCACTCTCGGCCGCCTCGTCAACTCCCATTCCTCTTCCTTAGACCCCTCCTTCGCCTGGATTTCTCTATGCAGAAGTTTGAAAACATCCACATACTTATGTCTCCAAATCCTGCCCTTAGTCTTTTCCGACAAGTGCGACCCGAGTGGCATCGCCAAACCCATGTACGGCAACTTCTTCCTCAGATTATCCACTCCATCTTCCTTTTCCACCCAGATTCTCCGCAGCGTCTGTCTTCGCGCTGGCCGTCACGACCTGCTTCTTACCATCCTTTTTAAAAGGCCTCATGTCCCCGAAAGCCCCCACATCCTGCACAGAGCCATCCCCGACTCCCACTGACCGGCACGCCTTCTTCCGCCCCCCCCTGGGACCTTCATCCCAAGGAGCGCCACGCTCCATCCTCCTGGCCTCCGCCGGCTTCTGACTTCTTCTGGCCGCCGAGCCAGCTCCATCCGGTGCCGCCTGTAAGACACCAATCCTGCTTGTTGACGCTCCCCCTCTCACCCAACACTCATCGTCATGCACTTCACCTTCTTCCAACTCCTCATCCTCGTCCTCATAATCCAATTGCTCCTCATCCGTTTCAACCGCTGCCACTCTCCACACCTCACTCACCACTCGTTTTGCACCCTTCCCTCGCACTCCAGGTATAAACTCGCACTCCAGCATTGCAGTGGCGCGATCCCTCGTTGGAGGGCAGGCCGCAGCGGACCCCCCTGCTGCTTCCTCGCGGCGTTTGGAGGCCGTTTTGCGCCCCGCCGGCCCACCCTTGCCTCTGCCAGCACTCAGCGCTGGCTTGTTCCCGCCCCACCCCCAAGCCGTTTGCGCTCGGGGAGGCCCCAGTGCCGCCAGGTCTCTGTGCCGCCAAAGCAGTCCCTGACCCCTCTACCCAGACCCACTCACCCCGTGACTCGGAGGGCACCCCGCCACGGCCTCTACCTGGTCCCGCCCCGCGCGCAGGTGCCAGGGCCCCTTCGCCCCCATGCACCACACCGTCCGCGCCACCCTGCCCACGCACAAACGCTGCCATGCCTGCTCAGATTCCTCGATTATGCGACGTTGGTCCTGAATCCTTTCTTCCTCGGTCATGTGCGCCCACCTGGCGTACCACGCGTCCTGCCCAGGGGGTTCCTTACACACATCCGCCTCCCGCTGCGGGGCCGGGCGCCCCCCTTTCGGGTGAGCCCCACCTGACTGCTGGTACAGTGCCTTGGCCGGGCCCTTCCCCTTGTGGATGGCCGACTACACTACCCCTTTCTAGCCACAGGACAAATCCTCCGGCTGGTCCCCTGATGGACCACCCCTTGCCTCCGGTTCAGACTCCCTCTCCGACAGCGCAAGCGTGAACTCCTCAGCCGCGGACACCTCAGAACCAACCTCGCCCTCCCGGCCGCTGTCCTCACTGTCCTCCCTCATGGCCCCCTCTGCCTCCTCCAGGTCCAGCACCTCCCCCTCCGAATCCGAGGGGGCTGGGCTGCCAACATGCATAACCGGCGGCGCGCGGCTCAAATCCATGGCGCCACTCCCCGCCGACAACTCCAACTCTCCCCCGGCCCCCACCGACACATCCACCAACCGTGCAGGGAGACTCTTACGCCGTCCACCGCGCATAGGCGCCTCCGGCTGCTTCTTGCCCTTACACTTCCCTCCCGCACCTGGTCTCTGCGGGGTCGGCTCGTCCATGCAAGCCACCACAACGACTGCCACGCCCGCTGACGCAGGCCTCGGCGTCCGGGTCATTCCGACCCACGCCTGCTCCAACACTCCTAGCCGCAAGAGGTCCGCCCTACCAGCCCTCCCCAACACCCGCAGAGCCTCCTTCACCGCCTCAGAATCCGATGTCGCCATTTCCCTCTTGACCCCAGGCTCTTCCACCCTGTGCAGCCCCTACACTAGCAGCGCCCGCGAAATGCGTGTAAAACGGCCCCCGCGCACGCCCGCGAGATGCGTGAGGTTTGGCACCCCGCGCGATGCGTGGGACTTAGCACCCAGGGCCCTCCCGCGAGATGCGTGTGAAACGGCAGCCTCACGCTGAGCTCTGTGGAGAACATAGGTCGTAATATACAAGAGATTGCTTCTCAATAACAGGACGTAGAGGCACTCAAACAACCCACTTAGGCCCCTGAAAAAGGTATTTTTTAGGATAGGATAGGAGAGCATAAATCCAATATAGGGACTAATAAATCTTGTGCTCCAATTGTGACACATTGGCATCAGAATAATCATTCTAAAAATTACCTTAAGTGGTCTGTCTTGGAGATTGTTGTTATGGGGCATCCTATCTGGTTCCCATTCCATATGGATAGGAATGGGGAATGGGTGTAGGAGGCGTAGAGGTGTGCGGTGGGGTTGTGGTCACGGGAGTGAAGGGTTTGTCAGATGCGTAGCGGTGTGTTGTGAGGCTGTGATCGTGGGAATGCTGGTTTTGCAAGGAGTAATGATGAAAATAGGGGGAGATATGTTCGTTCTAGGGGAGGATGCAGAGTCTGTTAAGGGTGCAAGTGTTTGTGCAGCAGAAAGGGGGAAGTGTCTTATGGAGGAATCTAGTGGGTTGGGAAGCTTAGTTGTAGCTAATGGTCGTGCTATTAATGTGATGGTGTGTGAGTCTGTAATGGGTGTAAAAACTGGAGAGGATGGAAAGGGGGAGTGACTTATGGGTGAGTCGAGCAGGCGGGTAGCATAGAATTCGATTGTACATATTAGTCGGGATAATAGTGGAGCGTGGATAGGGGTAGATTTTGGAGGTGTGCTAGATTGTGTGCTGGTGGTGTGCGTTGCCTGGGGAGGGGTTTGGGGTTTTATCACTTGTTCTTTGATAATGGGGAAGATCTTATCTAAAAGGTTTAAGCTGCAGTCTGTTGATTGCAAGATAATGGTTCCATTATTATAGATGGTGATGGTTTGCAGCCACTTTGAAAATTTGGGAGGGGGCTATAGAAATAATAAGACCATGCACGATTTTCCTAGTGGAGGAGATTGAAAATATAGCTAGGAACGATTTCCTCCACTGTGCTCTTCGTTTAGTGTAGAAGATGATATCCGAGGTTATGTGCCCTTTGTTTGTAGAGAAGTAGGGATCAGAGATGGATGTTTCAGGGTGTAGTTTTATCAAACTCTGTTTAAAGCATTTGGATGCTTTCTTTGAGAGGTTGGGGGTAGTTGATGGTGTAAGTTTGTGCGCCAGTGAGTTCCATGATGATGGTCGGTTAGTATGTGACAGGATATTGTGGGGCGAAATGTGTGTACGTGACCTGAGAAGGGGTCAATGCGGTGAGATGGTGAGGGCTTGGGAATGCAGGGGGGGACGCGGAGGAGAGTGATGGAGCAACTGTGCGGTGGCTAGTGTTTGGGCCACGGGAAAAAAGGCGGAGGGAGGGGTGGTGGTTGGTTCAAGTAATGTGGTATGTAGACCATGTCATGCAAATGAGGGGATGGGGGTGAGACAGGAGCCATAACAAAAGGGACAGAACATAAACATAAATTAGTAAAAATTAAAATTAAGGTTCTGACCTGTTTAAGTAGATAGTGAGATCAATGGGTGTATACCAGAAGTGTACAGGCGCTAGACCACTATGAGTGAGTCAGTCCAAGATGGCCACCTCATTTGGAGTGTACATCAGAGCCAGCAGGAAGTCCTGTATCTCTTCCCATTAACTGAGCTGAGCCAAGGGTAGTCCTATTTCACTTTCAATGGCTCTAATAGGGTTTCAGGCCTTTTTCAATTTTTATCCTGAGATTCAATAGACGTTCAGTGCAATTTTCTGCCTAGAGCAACAACAAGCTGGAAGTGTACCCCAAACAATGGTAATTAAATTAAATGGGCCACCATTTTGCAGACCTGGATCTGCAAAAGCTGCCAAAGGATAGTCAAAGTGGTGCCAAATGGAGTGCACTAAACTTGCAAGTGTATATATCAGAAAAAAAAATGTAGTGTATAGAAATAAATCTGTGGACTGCCTCTACATCGTCAGTAGAGCGTAGGGGGGCTGGCTTGCTCTGCTGACTTCTTCCGCACCTCTTTCCCATGTACAGGACAAAGCATATCTATGCGGCTCCACCCAAGGTTACCATAGCAATGCTATCATGCCTGAGGGGGCATAATCGAGCTGCGGGCCTCAACAACACCTCGCTTATATGTACAGGACTAAACACAGTGCCGCATGAAGGACTTCTACAGTTGTATAGTCGCTGCGTTAAATCGCATCCGAGGGGACGTAGCAAGGCTGCAGCTTCGCAACGATGGATGTATCCTCAGGAGTCCAATCCAGGTTACACTCCATAGTCGAGGATCAGTGTCAGCCCAGCCGAGGTCGGAGCGGGTATAAGTGGGAGGCTGTGTGCTATGAATGCGAATGAGAATGCTTCGGTCAGGCTCCGCATCGGTGATGAAGATCATCTGCGAATGCTCCAATCAAGCTCCGCATCAGTGATGAAGATTAGCTGCAAATGGTCCTAGGGATCACTGTCTGCCCTTAAAAAATGAAAACAAAACGTTTCTTTTTTTTTAAAGGCATCCCGTTTTCCTTTAAGGAAAGCAGGCTGAATAAAAAAAAGCTGCTTTATTAAAAAGCAGTCCCAGACATGGTGGTCTGCTGGCCACCATCCCTGGGAGGGCTGGCATTCCCAATGAGCTCACAAATTGTGAGAGGCTCATTAATATTAATGAGCCTCGCAATTTGCAACCCCATTGCAAAACAGTGTAATAACACTGTTGTACATTTCATTTAGCGCCTCGCAATTTGCGACTCACAATGAGTCGCAAATTATGAGGCGCTAAATGAAAGGGTCGTACATCTGGCCCTAGATCCCCAGTTGTTCTTAAAACACCACACTCTGCAGATAGTAGTCTGGACTTGCTTGATGATAAAGAGAAACCACATCGGATCTAGTGAGCACTGCTGGAGGCTCGCGTAACTCCTTGGCTGACACCGGATTATTCTACGACTTGCCGGACCAGCTGCGCGGGTCCCGCTGCGCCCGTGGACATCGTGTGTGGCGCTGAAGGGGAGCCCATCACTACACAAACTTGCTTCTTCACCGGCAGGGCTGCGAGCAGCCTAGCAGGGACTCCATTGTCCAGGAGTCCCTGCGTGCTACACCTGTGGCCGCTCTCCCTGCCGGCAACGCCCCCTGACTGGGATTCAAAGTGTAGCATTTTCCTCCGCTGAGCGGGACACCACATCGGATCTAGTGAGCGCTGCTGGAGGCTCACGTAACTCCTTGGCTGACACCGGATTATTCTACGACTTGCCAGACCCGCTGCGCGGGTCCCGCTGCGCCCGTGGATATTGTGTGTGGCGCTGGAGGGGAGCCCATCACTCCACAAACTTGCTTCTTATCGCCAAATTTCACAGGATGACGCGTTTCGGGCTGTAAAAGCCCTTGATCACATAACGGCTCCAGCAAACACATCACTTTTTAAATGCTTGACTGTGCACACCCCTTACACCATGTGACACAGTCACATGATAAATAACAGTGTAAGTCCTGCTTACCGAGAAATACAAACTCGCCGGTGCCTGCATTAGATCGCGTTACATAGTATTTTTACTATGTTGATTATGAGGAAATGAACTGTGTTTCTTTAAATGTTTTTATTTTGCTTGTAAACCTTACCCGTGATCAAGGAGTGAGGATAACTCATAGGGACACGTAAAACGTCTGAATTGAACTGAGGCCACAGCATCAGTGAGTTTTTATTTCTCAGTAAGCTGGACTTTGTTTGAATGTTTGTGAGTGGCGTCCCAGCCGTGTAGCCCGCTGTGAAAAGTGGCTTGGGTTTTGCCGAAGTTTGCGTTGATATATATATATATCACTATTTATCACTATTTTTTTTTTTTAATTTTTAAAAACCTTTATTATAAAGTGCACACGCTATTCAGCCTAACATCCCGGAGGCAAGGCAGCACAGTGATTCAGGAGAGCAATAGTGCAAGAGCATTTAACACAGTATCATGAAGGTTGTTTTTATATTTTATATAATAGAAGGAACATTAGAACAAGGAAAGAAGAAGACGCCAAGGGCGTCGAAGAGTGGCAATGGAGCAGGGAAAGCCTCTGAGGTGCTGGAGCGGGGCAGGGAACAGCGTACACTGGAGCACAAATACAGAAGAGTAAGGCAGGATAGAAAGGGGGAGAAGGAAGAAACAGGATACAGCAGTATATCATAAAACAGTTGGTGTCACAGGTTATGGCGACAAGTGTTCCAACAAAGAAACAGGTTCAGGGGGCAAGCAGATATCTCCCCTGTAAGCATTCCAGGCACCCCACACTTTCGACCACTTTCTGGGCTTACCCCTGGCAACATAAACTGTCTTTTCCCTAAACATACACCAATCCATGTTGGCTTTCCATTGTACCACCAGGGGAGCCGTCGCAGCCCCCCATTTCTGTGCAATATCGCGTTTGGCCACCATGTTGCCAAGGGTTACCCACTGCGTCTGAGCCACATTGTGATCGGATGGCTCCCAGATGTTAAGGAGGCATCTCCTAGCTTCCGCAGTCGCTACTATCCCAGTCACCTCGTCCATAATCCGATGCACCCGTCTCCAATAGGAAGCTATAACGGGGCACTCCCAGAGAATGCGCAGAAAAGTAGCAGAGGCGCCACAGCCCCGGGGACAGAGCCCATCGGTCGAGTAGCCCATATGTACAAGCCGGGGGCCAGTCACGTACACTCTGTGCAAGATCTTGAACTGCACCAGCCTAAGACGAGAGGAAATGGCGACCTCCTTAGGGGAGGACACAGCGCTCTGCCAATCCTCATCGTCGATCTCCAGGCCATCACGCACCCATTGCTCCCGCACATCAAGGAGGAGGTCAGTGCAAACATTAATCAGTTTCTTATACGACAGTGAGATGGCACTGTCAGGCATATGGCCGTCCAACACGCTGTCCTCCAGCGGGGAGCACTCTGGGATCGCCCCCTCAGTCGGCTTAGCAGATAGCAGCGCGTGTCGCAGCTGGGCATAACGGAAAAACTCCGTGCCGCCCAGCTGATACTCAGCCTGTAGCTGGGAGAAGGTCTTAATCTCGCCCTTAGAGATCATATCGTCCACCCTGGAAATTCCTATGAGATCCCATTTATCGAAGCCCTTGGTGTGCCATAACCTGCTGAGAATGTCAGAGTCGTACAAAGGGGTGAATCTAGTCAGCCTGCCCTGCCAGCCCTGCGCCTTGGTGATCGTACGCCAGATATGGACCGCAGTTCTCGTTGGACCCGACATCCGCCCGTCCAGAGACCTCGAATACAGTGCCCTGTAGTATTTGCCACCACCCAAAAGCCACTTGTCCATGGCGTAGCCGGGGTTGTTTTCCGGGCCATAGAAGCCATGATTGATAGCCGCCAACTGGGAGGCCCAGTAATATCTACGCACATCTGGCAGTGCAATACCCCCGTCGTACCACGGAAGCGTGAGCTTCGTGACAGCGACGCGGGGACGGCCATCCCAGAGCAAGGCACGTTGAAGGCTCTCAATCTCTCGAAAATAGCGAGCGGGAACCGGATCCTGAGTGTTCTGCAGGGCATACAAAAACCTGGGCAAGGACATCATCTTAAATAATGCCGCGCGACCAAGTAAAGAGAGTGGAAGCTTGCGCCAACCCTCCACATCACGCCGAAGGCGTTGAAGAGGGGGAAGCAAGTTGTGGTCGTATCTCATCCTCGCATTACCGGAGATGTAAATCCCCAAGTACTTAAAGCCCTGGCGGGCCACCTGGATGTTGCAGCCTCTGGGGAGGCGTGGTGTGTCCCCTTTCAGCACGTATAGGGAGGACTTGGCCCAGTTGATAACGAGGCCAGAGTACCTGCCAAAAAGTCTTAGTAAATCGCATGCCACAATGAGTGACTTGCAAGGGGAGGTGAGGTAGAGCAGAATGTCATCAGCATAGAGAGAGATTCTGTCCTCGAAACCAGGAGCCCATCTTATGCCATCCAGATCCGGGTGTGTGCGCATCATAGCCGCAAGCGGCTCAAGAGTGAGCGCAAACAAGAGAGGCGACGAGGGGCAGCCCTGTCTGGTGCCTCTATGAAGGGCAAAAGATGCCGAGATGCGGCCATTGACAGCAACGTTAGCCAGCGGGTCAGCATAAAGGAGCTTCACCCAGGCAATGAACACCGGGCCAAAACCGAGCTTCGACAACACCGCCCAGAGGTAACTCCATTCGGGAGAATCAAAAGCCATCGTGGCGTCCAAGGAAGCAAGGACCGCCGGCTTCTCCAGGGTGTGAGCCCTGGCCATGGCGCCGTGGAGTCTACGCAGGTTAAGGGCAGTGTTGCGATGAGGAATAAAGCCCGACTGGTCCGGGTGCACTAAGTCGCCAATAATCCCAATCAGTCGATTGGCGAGTAACTTGGCGAGAATCTTAGGCTCGGTATTGAGGAGAGAGATGGGCCGATAAGAGCGACACAAGTCTCTCGGCTTCCCATCCTTATGGATGACCACAATGGTTGCCAACCTCTGGTCCAAGGGAAGTAGGCCGGCGTCCCGCGCTTCCAGAAACATGTTACGCAGGTGCGGGGAAACCACGTCCGGCCTGACCTTATATAGCTCAACCGGGATGCCATTAGGGCCCGACGCCTTGCCCGATCGCAATGAGCGAATCGCAAGGGCGATCTCATCAACTGAGATGTCCCTGTCCAAGTCGTCGCGTTCCTCGTCCGAAAGACAGGGGAGCTCGACTGTAGAGAGGAGCGCTGCCGAATCGATCACAGACCGGTCCGAAACAGATGTGTAGACACCACGGAAGTAGTCGGCAAAGGACTCAGCAATGGCGCTGGGATCAGAGATGACAATTCCGTCATCCCCCAATATCTCGGGTACGACACGGCTAGCCATCTCTCTCCTATCCAGCCAGGCTAGCAACTTCCCAGCCTTATCGCCGACGTCGTATATCCGACCCTGCTGTTCCTTAGCTATAGTAAGGGCAGCATTCGTGGCAAGGTCACGGTATTCCGACTGTTTGAGGGAAAGGTTGTGCAGGAGATAGGGATCGGGGTCCGTCTCCAATTGGGAGTCTAACTCCATGATCTCCTCCTCGATGTGCACCAAGTCGGCATCCCTGACTCTACGGGCCTCCGCTATAAGAGCGAAAGCCGCACCCCTCAAGACAGTCTTAAACGCCTCCCATAGAGTCGCGGCCGAGCTAACCGAACCCTCATTCTCAGAAAAGTAGAGGTCGATGGCCTTGGCCAGAAGATTGCGAGTCTTTGGGTTGCGGAAATACCATGGATTAACAGCCACCGGCCGATCCGACAAAACAATGTCAAAGTCGAAAGAGACCCACATCGGGGAATGGTCGGAGATGCCCCGTGCCAAAAATCGGGCCTCAGAAACAGCAGGCGCACATGCGGCCAGTGTGAGAACATAGTCTATCCGGGATAGACTGCCATGGGCACCGGAATGAAAGGAAAAATGACGGAGCGTGGGATGTAAAAGCCGCCAGCTATCCACTAATCCCATAGTCTCAAGGAAAGAGGGCAGCCACAGTTGGGACCCCCGGAGGTCCCTAGGCGGATGGCGGTCCAAAGAGCCGGAGCAAACCGAGTTGAAATCACCCCCCACTATCAACAAACCAGCAGGCAAATTTAAAATGGCGCCACCAAGGTCCTGGAAAGTACTGGATTGCAGGCCCGGGGGAACGTAAACTGAAAGTAATGTCAGGGCTCGCCCCTCCCACCGTCCCGTGACTGCGGCGTATCGCCCCCTCTCATCAATCAGAGTGACGTCGATCTCAAGTGGAAGGGACGTACGAACAAGAACCCCCGCCCCTCGAGAGCCTGAGGAGAACCCCGAGTGGGCCACCATTTTGTATCCCTTACGGTTAAGCGCCCTACACGTATTTCCAACCAGATGCGTCTCCTGAAGGAGAACAACATCGGGCATGTGGCGTTTAATCAATTGAATCACGACCCCCCTCTTGATAAGGTCACCCAACCCGTTAACATTCCAACTGAGTACACGTAGTTTCCTACCCCCCATCATCGTGTCGCCAGCCACACCCAACCCCAGCAAACCTCAACAGCAAACAAAACTGAACAGTGTATACAACCCATTGCCTAAGAGAGAGAAAGAGAGAAAAAGAAACAAACAAACGAACTTTCCCAACATCACCCCCCACCCTGCACCCCTGCAGCAGACTAAAGAGCCCCCCCAACCAGCAGTGTGCCTGTCGCCCCATGAACTAGTCTACAAAAAGTCCCCAGAGGAGTAAGGAATCTCCACAAACCCCTCCCGCCACCCTCCTTGTAAACGACAGGAGAATCATCAACATCTAAGTAACATTGGTATTATCAGTCACAGACAGCAGGGACACCAACCGCCATGATCCACGCAGTAGAAACAAGTCCTAGAGATCGGAACCACCAGTTGCGCCTCCGGAATGTTCGTCCTGTTCTTCCCGGCGTTGTGGCAAAGTGTCCAGCCAGTCGCTTACATTTTCCGGCACATCAAAGAACAGGGCACGGCTCTCGTACTTAATCCGAAGTTTGGCAGGGAACAACATCGAGTATTTAAAGCCCATGTCTCTCAGGCGCCGTTTCACACCTGCGAAACTCTGGCGCTGCCTCTGCACAGCCCTAGTGAAATCCGGATAGAAGTGCACCTCGGAGTTCTGGTACTTGAGCGGTCCATGCTGTCTGGACGCCTGAAGGATAACATCCCGGTCTCGAAAGTTGAAGAGCCGGGCAATGATGGGTCTAGGCGCCACACCCGACTTCGGCGGGCCGCCCGGGACCCGATGGGCCCGCTCCACCGAGAAAAAGTTGCTCAGGCCTGAAGGTGCGAGATGCGCCTGCACCAGGTCCTCCACAAAAAGGTCCGCTGCCGCCTCCTCCGCTCCCTCCCGAACACCAATAATACGGACATTCTGCCGCCTGGCACGTCCTTCAAAGTCCTCCAGTCTTCTGGAAAATTGGTCGTTGGCTAGTCTCAGGGTCCGGACCTCCGTCTGTAGGTCCGAGACGTCGGTGGTTAGGCTGGAGGTCTTGAGGTCAAGAGACTTCACTCGGTCGTTAGTTTTCCCCAAGTCAGCCCTGATAAGAGTAAGGTCCACAGCCAGAGTGTCCACCTTGTGAGTCAGGACCTCGTGTTGCTTTTGCATTTCTGAGCGAATGCCCGTGATGGCCCCCATAACGTCGTACAGGGTAGGCTCAGAGCCCTCAGGCGAGCCTGCACGATGAAGGTCCTTAGAGGAGGCCACCACAGTGGGTGAGGTCCGTTGCTGAGCATACCGGTCGATTTTGTTCTGCTGCGTTTGGGTCGTCCTACGAACACCTCTGTTCGACGTCCTGTCGGGGTCCCCTCTGCCGGCCATGTTGGGTCCCAAGAGGACAAAGGGCTACTCCGCCCGAACAGGAGATACACGAACAAGGCAGAGGCAGTGTCAGTAGTCACACCAGGCCGGTAGTAGGCAACTCCGCAGCCACAAGCACTCCGTCAGCAGGGACCACAAACAGCCGCTTCGCATTCCAATCGTGCGGAGCGTCAGTGAAGGCAGCAACCACCCAGGAGACAATGGCGCATCCCTGGCACGGAGTTCAACTCGACGTAACTCCGTCTAGGAACCATCAATTTGGAAGCGGAAAGCTGCTCCCGTGTCTGTGACCACCCACCAAATAGAATCCACTAATGTGGATCAGGATTTCCAGCAGGATATTTGCGGAGGGTCGGAGGGTCCGCGGAGCTCCGAGCTTACGCGGCCATCTTGGTTGCCCGCGAAGCTCCTCCCCCTATTTATCACTATTTAATGGTTATAATATATTCTGATATGTTCTTTTTAGATAATGCTTATATGAAATTTATGGTTTACGAAATGCTATTTTAGAAAATAACATAGAACAGTCCCTGATTTTATCACAGGTAATAATAATGTTTTTTCTCAGTGCTTTCTATGAAATTCCATGAATTTGATATTTATAGTCTTGATGAACATGCAGTTTGCACTTTATTCTTAGCCTCCTTTGCACACTAGGCATGGTTTGTCCTAGCTTGTTTGTGGTTGTTAGTTTAAATTGCTCCGTCAGGCCAATAACTCCATGGACAAAGGCTGATTCCTTTGTAATAACTATGTTTATATTGGTTACCTCATGTATTGTTACTATCTCGATATAACATGTGTTATTTTGCTCTTAACTTTTGCTATGGACATGTGTTATCTGGATTTATCCAGTCATGAGTTCCTTTTTAGGACGATGTGCAATAATATAATTCTTCTGGTGTACATGCATGACAATTAATAATTGTGCTTAGACTGAGTACACAATGTGCATTTATGCAGGAATTTTTGTTTATTGCGAAAGTATGATTTGTTTCTATATGAGATAGTCTGTTTTCCATTGTTATAGTGGTCACGTGACCCTCTGGGGAACAGGGTGGTAGGCGGAGCACATTAAGCACTTTATAAGCACTGTGTATTGCACTAATGCCTTGCATGTGAACAAGGGCTGTATAGCCCGAAACGCGTCATGTTTGGTTGGTAGCGGAAAAAACTGGGAAATAAAATACTCACCCGAATGCTGTGGTCTGTCTCCAGCTTCGCCGGTCCTGTCGGATTGGAGGTGGTTTTTTGGAGTGACTGTTGATATATATATATATATATATATATATATATATATATATATATATATATATATACATATATATACATATACATATACCAACGCAAACGTTGTTCCAAATTGCTCCATTTAAACTGCTTATGGCCGCGAGGGAGGTGGCGTGCACTCTGGCCGAGCACGCCGGTATTCAATTTCACCAAATGTCCCAAATAGCAACGCTCTCAGAATCAAAACGCCACGCTTTGTATCGAAGTCCAAGGGTGTTTATCACACCTACTATATATCAAATCAACAAGGGTGTCCCCTCAAAAGCAGCAGCACACCGGTAGGTATATTTCAGCGTTTTATTGGTTGCAGGTTAGTAAATTCTGTAGCCTAACGCGTTTCGTGCTTCAATCGCACTTTTTCAAAGGCAGTAATGGAGATTCAATGCCGAGTAAGAGAACACCTGATTTTATCTTCAATCTAGTATCTGTGGTGCTCAAAATTACACTACATTGAGCTGCTCAGCGTGAAAACAATGTCCCAAATAATAACACCTCAGTAGGTGGGCTGAAAAGTCACTTTATCCTTCGTTGCACAGTGACCCCACAAACACACACCTCCAGTCCAGGAAACTGCTGCCTGCCCGAGCATGCAGGACTGGTCCGCTTCACCGCGGCGGGGCTTCCTCCACGGCAGGACTGACCGTAAATACATCAAATCAACAAGAGTGTCCGCTCAAAAGAAGCCAGCACACTGGTAGGTATATTTCAGCATTTTATTAGTTGCAGGTTAGCAGCGCAGACCACAGGGCTCAATTGCTGCAAGATTTATTGGTGTTCTTTTCCCGATGCAGCGGCAGCCATGACGCGTTTCGTCCCACGCAGGGGACTTGTTCACATGACGTGCTCATGGTTTGCAATTGGTTTAAATGCTTTCATTTGGTTTCACTTTTTTTCTGCATGTGTCACGTAATAAAAACCTTTAAAGTGCTAGTGCAAGACAATAACTATGTTACATAGTCATACTCTGATGTATGTACATCATTGTGTTCAAAGTCAGTGATTATAAGGATCAGAATTGATGCATAAATGCTTTTAAACAATTTGCCACTATTAAAATTGCATTGATGTATATATACATTGAATTATACATAGGCATATGATTTTTATTTATTTTAAAATAATTCTATCGCAATAAAGAATCACAATCTTTTACATATGTACATATGATTTGTTTCAATACTGGTCAATTCATTGTCTACCCCTATCTGATTAGACTTTTCGTGACTACTAACTGATGTACAATAACTTGTCTTTGCTCAAAAAACTAAGTGATATATACAATAAAAAACCAACCGTGTAAACCATTGTGTGAGATAAAAGATTTCTTTAAAATTCAAAATATATATTGTTGGGACAGGGAGCAGCCACTCTGTTGAATTTCAAGATCCGAGCTTAATAAGTGCATCTAAAAGGATAAGGAAAGAAGATCGAGGGGGGGGGGAGAAGAAGAAAGCTCTAATTTCATAAGTTCCTATATTTTTTCACATAAAAGTACTATAAAAATATATATATGTAAAAAAGTTAATATATATATATATATATGTGTGTGTTTAAAAGATTTGATTCTTTTCGTTTTACTTTCCTCATTAATGTCTTTAGGGAGAATTTCGATGTAAACTTTGGTAAATCAAGGACTGAAAGCATGACCCTGGTACTTTGACTGATCTATATACATGTGCAAAAATAGCTGTGCAAATATTGATGTGTAAATAAATATATAAATATCCACACATATAAATAAATACATATATATCTGTAAACAAGTGTATTAACACAAATATATATACATAAATATATAAATCAATAATCGGATCATTTGCATCTAAATATCAGTTGTCAAAATTGCAAAAGGAAATTTAAGACCATTGATGTCATGGGAAATATATGCACTCATTTACACAACAAATATTTACTATTTAAGATTATAGCCCAAGTATATGTGTTGCCATTACTGTACTATTCTTCCCAACTATTCATGATACGATTCAATTTCATCCTAAGTTTCGTTGTTACCCATCTTGTGTATATTTCTACGTTTCTGTTATGTTATGTTATGTTATTAAGATATTTATTGAGCGCGCTATCACCGATTGGTTTCTTGGCGCTAAAGTCAACAGTAACATAAGCGTGGATGAGGATTGGAGAGTTATTAAAGTGTTTGTCTGAAGAGCCAGGTCTTCAAGGCTTTCCGGAAGGAGAGAAGGTCTTGGCAGTTTCGAATCTCCAGAGGGAAGGTGTTCCATAGGCGAGGGGCAAGTTTTGCGAACCTGGGGCCTCCAGCGCGCTTAAGTTTGAAGGGAGGCGTCAGCAGGAGGCTCTGATGGAGTGAGCGTAGGTTTCGCAATGGTGTGTATCTGATGATTCATTGGTCAATGAATTTAGGGCTTTTACAATACAAAGATTTAAATATCAGACAGCCAGTTTTAAAGGCACAGCGCTGAGTGACTGGGAGCCAGTGCAATTTCCTAAGTAGGGGAGTGGCTGCCTGCCACCTTGGCTGATTTAGAATTAGCCTCGTGGCATAGTTCTGTACCATCTGGAGACATTTAGATAAGTAGTTGGGAAGACCTAGATAAATGGCATTCGCGTAATCCAGATGGGGCAGAACGGTGGAAATCACGACCTGGGTGATTGCCTTGGGCGTGAGTAGGCGACGGACCTTCCAAATTTTTTTTAGCTGAAAAAAGCACTTGGAGACCACCTGGCCTACTTGTGCTTTCAGTGAGAGTTCGCAGTCAACGATGACTCCGAGTGTTTTGGCTGATGAAGAGGGTGTCGGAGCTGAACCTAAATCCGAAGGCCAATAATGTGGGCCCCAGTGCTTGGAGCTGTCCCCAGTAAGAACCAACTCGGTTTTCCCTGGGTTCAGTGTCAGCTGGTTTTGGTCCATCCAAGATTTGATGAATCGCATGGTTGACTGAAAATGCAGAATGGAGTTTTCAGTATTGTCAATGGTGAACAGTAGTTGTAAGTCATCGGCGTAGTTAAAAACCCTCACCTGTTCGTCTCTAAGGGTCTGAATCAGAGGAAGTATGTATAAATTGAATAGGTGAGGTGATAAGGAGGAGCCCTGTGGCACTCCACATGTGATGGGTTGTTTAGCACCTGTTAGGTCTCCAAGACGTACTGCTTGACTGCGGTTTTCCAGAAAGGACCTCAACCAACAAGCCGCCGTGTCCCGTATGCCGGCCTGTCCGACACGGTCGATCAAGATGTTATGGTCGACCGTGTTGAATGCGGCCGACAAATCCAGGAGCACCAAGGCCTGTGGAGAGCATCTATCAGCGCAATCTCGCAGCGTATCCAGAACTGTAGTGACTACTGCCTCAGTTGAGTGTGCTGGCCGAAAACCTGCCTGATGAGAATCAAAGCAGGAGGACTCCTCAAGGAAATTGGAGATGCATTTAGCCACATGAGCCTCCAGGACTTTAGCCAAGTAAGGCAGTAAAGAGATGGGTCTGTAATTAGCTTTACACGCTGGGTCAGCCCCGGGTTTTTTTAGGAGCGGGATGACCGTGGCCTCTTTAAATGCTAAAGGGACTACGCCGGAGGACAAGGAGTCATTCAGGGGTGTAAGGGCAGGGGCCGGGTGTGTGGAGAAACACTCTTTCAAGATGTGGGGAGGGCAGCTGTCTGAGGGTGCACCAGATTTTACTCTTGTCATAAGTTCCTGAAGTTGGTCCAGGGTTATAGGTGCCATTGTTAGGCTTGATTGTCATACCCGTGGTAAGAAGGGAAGACGGTTGGAGAATGCTAGCTTTGATATCTGTGATTTTATCAGTGAAGTAGGTGTTGAGTGAATCACAGAGAGACTGGGTGGGAGTTATCTTGGGGCGGATGTTGTCCAGATTTGTCCGTTCGTTAAGGATAGAAAAAATATCCTTAGATTTATTTGAAGATTCTAGGATTCGGGACGAGAAGTAAGCCGCCTTGGCAGCGGAGATGGCAATCATATACTCCTTCCTGGCCCTTGTATATTTCAGTTTTAACTCAGGGATATATTTGCGGCGCCATTGGCGTTCTAACTGTCGCAAAGCTAGTTTCATGATTTTTAGGTCGGAGGAGAACCATCTGTTAGCATTAGCCCGCCTTGCCAGTCTGACTTTTTTATAAGGGGCATGGAGATCACTGGCCGCTTGTAACCAGCCAGTAAGAGTGGATACTGAGGAGTTAATCTCACTCGGAGACGGTGGGATGGTATTAGCTAATGACTGTAAAAAAGCAGTTTTGTCCATTGCGTTCCAGTTCCTGGCTAACCCGCCAGCCGCTGGTGCGGTAGTTGTAGCAGGGATAATGCATAGTTTGAATTTAAGAAAGAGATGATCTGACCAGAGGCATGGCACAATGGTAGGGGTAGTTACACAGGTGGTGTTAGACCATACCTGATCTAAGATGTGACCCTTGCAATGGGTAGGGAAAATAACTAGTTGAGTGAAGTTCAAGTTAGTCATAAGATCAGTCAGTTCAGCCGATTGAGGGCCCTCTAGGGTATCTTTATACCAGTAGTATAGATCTCCTACTAGAAAGACCCTGGCATGTTTGAGTGCCAAATTGGCAATTTGGTCACTAAGAGATATAGGGAACGATGGCATTGAGTTTGGGGGTCTATATAAGAGGACACAAGCTATCGTCATGCAGGGGGTGGTAATTTACAGCACTAGGTTGTCTGTGTTTTCTAACGAGAAGCTGGTCAGGGTAGTGACGACCAGATTAGACCGGATAATTGCCGCAACTCCACCCCCCCCTTTCCCCGTGGCACGGTCTGCGTGAATAATATAGTAGTTAGGTGGGAGGGCCGCTATTATATCGGGGGCAGAATCAGGGGTTAGCCACGTCTCAGTGAGTAAGAGGATGTCCGGTTTCTCCATGTCCAACAGCAGAAAAATGTCCAGCTGGTGTTTGACAAGGGAACGAGTGTTTAGGTAGAGAATAGTAAGCGAGGGGAGGAGTGGGACAGACTGAACCTGGTTGTTTGCAGGGGTTGTCAAATGGCAGCCTTGACTCAGGATGCCATACTTGCAGAGTCGACTAAGAGTCTCCCTCGATAGGAGGCCCTGGGCGCTGTTTCTAAAGTCCATTAGGTCGGACCTGGAATAGTGAATAGGATGGGCGGCATGGTATTCCCCTGGTCCCGGCAGGGCGCGGACGGGCTTGCCTTTGGCGTGCCCGCTGCGCGTACGAAATGGCGCCTGCATATATACGTAGTGGTGGGCGTGGTCAGGAAAGTTACTAGTCCGTACCCCCCAGTGCCTACCAATCAGCGCACGGGACGGCCACAGCAGCTCAAGTCGTCTGTGTGGGCGGGGGGACTAGCGCGATATACAAGCGAGTGATATACAAGTAACAAATGTGCAAAACAGGCAAGTTTATAAAGGTTTAAAAACAGCAGTAATCCTTTTTCCCGGCTTCCGCCTCAGGAAAACATCCTTACGCTAGTTAGTGCAATCAACCGGCGTTAGGGAAACTCGCAGCTTAAGTAGTAGTGTGGGCGGGGTCCTGTGCCTACCAATCAGCGCACGGGACGGCCACAGCAGCTCCAGTCGTCTGTGTGGGCGGGGGGACTAGCGCGATATACAAACGAGTGGTACACAAGTAACAAATGTGCAAAACAGGCAAGTTTAAAAAAGTTTAAAAACAGCAGTAATCCTTTTTCCCGGCTTCCACCTCAGGAAAACATCCTTACGCTAGGTAGTGTTTCTATGTCTCCAGGCTTGACCATAGTTCTTCTGTGGCATTTAGTCCCCCCAGATACTTGGTGTCTAAATTGAGAATGTACTGCATCTCCAATTTCCTGAGGGCTTTCATGCGATCCCCACCCCTCTTGGAAACAGGGACAGAATCTATTAGGTAGTAGCGCAGCTCTTTAGGGTCACCCTTGTGTATTTCATTAAAGTGGCGCGCTACCAGGTATGAAGGGTCATTGTTTTTATTTGCGCGTATATGCTGTAACACTGTCTTACGACCTTGCAATACAGTGCTCCCGACATATCTTAATTTTCAAGGACACTCAAGTATATAGATTACATGGTCCGTTTTGCAAGTTAATGCCTTGTCAATAGTAAACTCCCTTACACTGAAAGGTGTTTTATACTTGGTCATGGAAACCCCATGTTGACATGCCTTGCAGGACTTGCATGTAATAAAACCCGTCCGTTGTGATAGCCATGTGTTTTTGAATGTTGGTCCACAAGGGTCATGTTTAACTAGAGTGTCCTTCATGGATTTACCACGGTGGTATGTTATTGCCGCGTGTTGGGGAACCGTCTTGCCTATGATGGGATCCTGTTTGACCAGGTGCCAATTCTTTTTGATAATCTTTCGGACCGCACCTTCTTGTTTGTTGAATTTTAGGATGAACCTAAACTTGTTGTCAGCTTTGTTTTCAATTGTGTTTGCTGGTTTTGAAGTTACTAGTGTGCTTCGGGAACTGAATTACTTTTAGAGAGGTCCCTATCTAAGCACTTTTTACTGTACCCTCTTTGTTGGAATCTCATTATACACTGCTCTTGAGTCGTTTGTAGAGATTGCTCATTGCTGCAGATGCATTTTAATCGCAGTAATTCCTCGTATGGGATACTTTGAATTAGATGTCCAGGATGAGCACAGAGTTCCCTGCAGTTGGCTTACGATGTACCCGGGTCTCAAGTTTGCCCTGCTCAATGTATTGTATTGTATTGTATGTTTGGATTTATATAGCGCTTATAACCCAGGGGTCTCTAAGCGCTTGCTTTGGGAACCCGTCCTGGCTTTTCCCTGTGAGATAGCCCCTACAGGGCATCCCCAAGGTGAAAGCCAGGCATCCCGCCACGGGGGTCCATTGTGGAGATTAAGCAAGCTTAATGCCCAGAGTTGCAGAGTGTGAACCCATGATTAGGTCAGGCACCGAAGCGAGAATTATCGAGTCCATGGACATTTGAGCTCAAGACCCTGCCGCGTCGGGAATTGAACCCTGGTCCCGGGTCTGACCTCTGCTTCAGGGTCTGCCTGCTCTAACCAGTGAGCCACACTTCTCATTACTACTAGATTACCATGTACAGAAAGTTGACCTCCTTATCACTAATGCAGGCAGAAACATTGAGATTGAGGTCATTTGTGTTAATGCCATCAATAAATTCCTTTGCCTCATCTCTTGTGCCTTGCCACACTAAAAAGAGATCGTCAATAAACCTCCACCAGGTCCTTATATGTTGCTCCACTACATCTTGGTGTTTAACCATGAGAACCAGCTCCACCCACCAGCCCATATGCAAACAAGCATAGCTGGGGTGAAGCTGGCTCCCATGGCAACACCTCTGGCCTGTTAGTAGTATTTATTCTGGAACATGAAAATGTTGCTGGTTAAAAAACTCTCAATCATACTTAATAACATATTAGTGTGATCACCATGTTCAGGGCCCCTACGTGCCAGGTAGTAACCTACTGCTCTCAAGCCGTCTTTGTGTCTGATTGAAGTGTATAATGATGTAACATCAAGGGTGATTAACAAAAAATCTGCAATCCAATTAAAATGCGACATTTTTAGAATAAAGTCCCCTGTATCACGAATATAGGATTTTAAGGATTGAACATAAGGTTGAAGAAAAAAGTCTATATACATAGGGGTGCGTTCAAATATGCTGTTTCTGGCTGAAATTATCGGCCTACCTGGGGGAGTGATTGCGTCCTTATGTATCTTCGGGATGAAGTACAAGATAGGGGTTACAGGGCTGTTGTTTTTCAAATACTTGTACTCGTCCATGGATAGTAATCCTGTGTTTCTCCAGGCCGATAGTTTCAGATTGTAGTTGCCATGGGTTGCCACCAGATTTTCTTTAGCTGACTCATTGCCTCTTGGACATAATTTCCCTGCTTCCATAGGACCACGTTTCCCCCTTTGTCCGCACTCCTTATGACTATATCATGGTTGTTAATAAGTTTAGTCCTTAATTGATGATATTGGAGTTCCTTAGTATTTTTCTTTTTCTTGGTGTTGTCCACTGTGGTGCTTTGCATTTTTCTATTGAGATGTTTTAAATCCTGCACCACTTGTCCCTGGAAACTATCAAGTGTGTCTTTCAACATAATAGGATAAAAGGTGGAGGGGGGCTCAAATGGAGTATGAATCCCAGGTTTGGGCAATGATGGTGAAGGTGGTAAATCCAGCACAGGTAGGGAAACATCCCCTTCCTCAAGCAGTGATTCAAGTATGGTTGACAATGGTTGTTCACTTGTATTAGGTACTTCTATGTCATTCCCACCAGTTTGTGAAGCTCCATTGTCCTTGTTACAGGATGGCTTTGCATTCTCTTTTATGTTGCTTTGTTTAAGGAACTTTTGGAGTTTCAATTTGCATACTCCTTTGTAAATATCCACCCTGGTAGCTACATAATTAAACGAACTCTCAGGACAAAAGGACAGACCAAGGGCTAACAACTGCTCTTCTGCTTTGTTGAGCACTTCCTCTGTTAGATTTCTTACTGTCTTTAGCTGTACTGCAGTGGTATCCGGACTAATTTGCGCCAAAATTGTTTCTGTTGGAGCTTTTGCTGTCTCTGATTGCTGTCTTTTTCTGCGCCTGCTGGCTTTCCGTCTCTCCCTGCGTTTGCGGCTTGCATTGGCGCGGGGTTGGCCTGTGTTTTTCGGGGTCGTAGTGTCTGCAGGCACTCCTGACATAAAAAATCCACCTCCTCAGTAAGTGAAAATCTTCTGGCGGCCCCCTTCCTGTTTGTTCTCTGGCTGTCTTGTTCATGTTCACTTTCAGCAGCCGAACTAGCGTCTGAGGCTGATGTTAATTCTACTCGCATCCCTGACATGTCCATGTCCGGTTTATTTGCAGCTTTTGGTCCAGCTTTGTCTGATTTCATGTTTTCATACTTGCGCGCGAAGGTGAATATCCTGCCGCACTCATAGTCACACCTGTCATGGGGGAATTTGAATGCCTTACGCTCACGGATCACATCTTCTTCCTTCTTCAATCTTTTTTTCATGTCAGTTCTTAATTTTTCCAAAGTTTCTGGTTCACCCATTTCCTCCAATTCTTTATTTAATTTGATAATTTCCTCTGCTAGATCTATGCAGTCCTCCGCATATTTGACCAATATGCATAGTAATCTGCGTGATGACTCGAGGTTCGTCTCTGCCCACTCACGCATCAGCTCACGGTTAGGCGTCTCATAGCTGGGGCCAATAAGATTCTAAACCCCAGCGGTACTCGACCAACGTCAATGTACCTCTGTAGGGACTTGGCCTCCCACCACCTTTTTTTGTTCAGTGCGCATCGCCTTTTCTAGTAGTTTGCATTTATCTTTTATCCCCGTGCTTGTTGTTGCTGCTGGTGCATTCTGGGAGAAGGAGTTAGTTTCGCCGGTAAATACATCACTAAACATTGCGGCTGTAGCCTGCTCCCTTTCTCGGAGCATGTCGGTCGCCATTGTGAACCGCGTTAGGAATACCTTGTATTGAGTCCAGCAGGCAGGAGACTTGTGCAATGCTGATGTAAATTGCCGCTCTTCGTACCTCAGCTTCACCCGTACTCAGCTCCCAGCTTGTTGGTATACCGGTCACTCCCTCGTCACTCCACAACAAGCTCCGGGTTGATACGGCAGGCTCCCAGCTCCCGGCCAGCCAACCCAGGTCAGCCGATCACAAGCCAACGTTCCGCCTCAAAGGCTTGCTGATTTATATATATATATCCCGCTCCTCACACAAAGTGAATTGGACAAGCACTCGTGTTGGTTAAATTGTATTGTAGATTTATTTGCGAAACAATCAAGGACAAACGTGTTTCTGCAATCCTGCTTTCATCATTATATATATATATATATATATATATATATATATATATATATATATATATATATATATATATATATACATATATATATATATATATATATATATATATATATATATATATATATATATATATATATATATCAGTTAGGCCCTTAATTTGTAATAAAACATATTTATTTTTACTAATCAATTTCTGGTTCTTTAGGTGTGGCCAAACTGGCTACACGAAATTGAATTGTTGGATTGATATTAACTCCCTCTTACCTCTCAGCCAACCAAAAGATTCATCACAGTATAAATGGGAAGACCAGCCTAGTGCTCCACCACTTGTCAAGGCAACTGAAGGCAAGTGTAAGCAGGAAGTTCTCTTTAGGGATGAAAACAAACTGACAAGTGTTAGAGATGGAGCCTGGGTGCCAAGGTAAGGCCTTTTTGGGACGCTCTGCAGTATGTTCCCTACTCAATCTCTCACTGGACTCAGGTGTGGTTCCAACTAAATGGAAGCAGGCGGTGGTTTCTCCAATCATCAAGAAGCCTACTTTGGACCCCTCGAAGCCCGAAAGTTACCGCCCCATCTCATTGTTACCCTGGTCGGCGAAGATAGCGGAGGCCCATGTCAATCTGGCCCTGTCAGAACATCTTGTCCGGACTAATGCCCTAGACCCCACGCAGAATGGTTTCCGTGCTGGGCACAGCACGGAAACTGCCCTCCTCGTGATGGTAGAGCATCTACGAGCGGTGTTGGATGCTGGTCAGACGGCGGCGCTGGTACTATTAGACCTCAGCGCCGCCATTGACACGGTTTCCCACAGCATCCTATTGCACCGGCTAGAGGATATTGGCGTTGGGGGCCAGGCCTTGCAGTGGTTCCGCTCCTTCCTCGACAATCGTTCTTTCTCTGTGGCCATCCCTCCCTTCAAGTCCAAATTCCAGCCGCTGGCCATGGGGGTTCCGCAGGGATCCTCGCTGAGTCCCACGTTATTCAACCTGTACGTGAGACCGCTGGCTGAGGTCGCTAGGCAGTGGGGCCTGACTCGGGTCTCATATGCAGACGACACTCAGCTGGCGGTTACTTTCAGCGGGGATGCGGAACAAGATGCCCCCAGGTTTCAGAATGGACTGAAGGCGGTGGCCAGCTGGTTGACGGCGAACTGTCTCCAGCTTAATGCCACCAAGACAGAAGTTATGATTGTCGGAAAGAGAGTGGAACTATGGGGTGACCAATGGTGGCCGTCAGAGTTGGGACCGACTCCGGGGTCGGAATTGAAAAACCTGGGAGTCTGGTTGGATGCTGGTCTCACCTTCGTTGGCCACACCAAGAAAACAGCAGCGTGCTGTTTTGGCCTCCTTCGAGGCTTAAGACCTGTCCTTAAATTTTTCGATGCCCCAACCAGGCAGCTGGTAATCCAGGCCACTGTCATCTCTCGCCTGGATTACGCCAGCTCCCTCCTGGTGGGGGCCAACCTGGCAGAAATCACCCGCTTACAACGGGTACAAAATGCTGCGGCTAGAGCGATTGTCAGCCTGCCCAGATTTTGTCCTGTTTCAAATGTCCTCCGCTCCTTGCACTGGCTTCCAGTGAGGAAGCGAATCCATTTTAAGGTCCTCTGTTTGACCTTTAAAATTCTGAAGGGAATAGGTCCCCAGATCATGTCTAGCTTACTGTCCTATTATGTTTCTACACGCACTTTGCGTTCCCAAGGCCAGGCTCTCGCCGTGGTCCCTAGATTCAGGCTCTGTCGTGCGGGTGGACTCTTCTTTAGTGTCAAACCTGCAACCATCTGGAACTCCCTCCCGGTTGAAATTCGCCTGTTGGAGGATCTTATGCTTTTTCGGAAAGCTATTAAAACATTCTTGTTTTAGTTAGTCTTTTCAGTGGTCTTTCCCTGTTCTGTTCCTTGTTATGCTATGTCCTACCTTGTCACTGCGCCAGGACGCTCCTTCCCTGGAGCAGCTGTGCGCATAACAAATACCGATAACATAACATAACATAACATGTTGGAATGCACCTCTGCAGACTGTTATCATTAATCACTGCTAATGAGATGCTTACTTCCCCTTTCCCGGCATGGTAAGATGAAGCTGTGCGCATAATTTATTGCTAATGCTGGCAGCACAGGTGATCATCATCAGCTTCTCTTCTGCCAGTGTACCCACCAGTAATATGTTTCACAATGCAAGCTGTTGATGATGTAGCTAATGAATTGTTGCAGAATGCACCAACACCTACCACTGCCTCATGATTCGATCCTGAAACTTGTTTGTGCCAATGTCTTCAACTTGCGGAGATGCAAGTGCCACACACTTGTGTTTCCTAGTGCTCACAGCTACCATCACCCCTGAGCAGAGGCTCTTCATTCTGCACTGTCAATCATTCAATCAATCAATCAATCAGGGAAATTGTAAGTGCACTACTCACCTGTGAGGGTCTCAAGGCGCTGGGGGTAGGGAGGAGAGCTGCTTTGGTTAGTCGAAGAGCCAGGTCTTGAGAGTCTTTCTGAAGATGTGCAGGGTGGGCACATGCCTGAGGTTGATCGGCAGCTCTTTCCAAGTTTTGGCCGCGATGTAGGAGAAGGGTCTTCCACCTGTTCTCGCTTTGCGGATGCACAGGGTGTCGGCGAGGTTGGTGGTTTGGAGGTTCCTCTTGCGTACGTTGAACGAGATTCTTTTGTTGAGATATTGTGGTCCGGATTCATGGAGGCATTTGTAGGCCATGAGAATTATTAGTTTCTCAATGGGGAGCCAGTGGTGGTTAGGCAGGTGTTGGGTTATGTGTTTGTGTTGAGGGATGCTGAGGACTAGTCTGGCTGCGGTGTTCAGTATAGTCTGGAGTTTGTGGATCAGAGACTTGTTGATCCCGGTGTAGAGGGCTTTTCCGTAGTCCAGTCTGCTGGTTATGAGTGCGTATGTGATGGTCTTCCTTGTTTCAGTGGGGATCTCAATATCAATATAAAGCTTTATTCGGTTGAAAAAAAACAGCCATAAAAGCACAATGTATTTGCAGATACATAAAAATACAATTCAAAGATATGACCGATATGATAAAATGTTATAAGAATGACAAGTTCATTATAGCACCATATTTGAAGGTCTTTCGGAGGATGCGGAGGGTGTTGAAGCAGGTGGAGGTGACCGTGTTGATGGAGAGGGAGGAGTTGAGTACAATGCTGAGGTTCCAGGCGTGGTCCATGGGTGTGGGGGTTTGCCGAGTGCAGTGGGACACCAGGAGTTGTCCCATGCAGAGGGGGATAGTTCGAGGACGAGGACCTCTTTCTTCTCTGAGTTGAGCTTCAGGCAGCTGCTTCTCATCCAGTATGTGACGTTTTTCATTCGTTCCTGGAAGCTGAGTCTGGTGGTGATGGGATCTTTGGTGAGGGAGAGGATGAGCTGGGTGTCATTGGTGTAGGCGTAGTTTACTATGCTGAGACCGTGCATGCAGATGTTGAAGAGCATGAGGCTGATCAATGATCCTTGGGGTACTCCGCAGTTGATGTCTGTGGGTTTGGAGAGGAAGGGTGGGAGTCCTGGGTTCTGTCAGCGAGGAAGGAGTGGAGCCAGTAAAGGGCGATTCCTTGAATGCTGGCTTCGTGGAGTCTGCCGGTGAGTGTGCAGTGGGAGACGTGTTGAAGGCTGCAGAGAGGTCAAGAAGGATCAGGGCTGCAAAGTGTCCTTGGTCGAGGAGGGTGTGGTTGTCGTCCATGGCAGCAAGTAGAGCGGTCTCTGTGCGGTGGTTGCTGTGGAATCCGGATTGGAAGGGGTCGAGGATAGAGGCTTTCTTTGATAAATTTAGTTAGCGGGGCGATGACGGTCTTCTCAGTGACTTTGGCTGTGAAGGGGAGGAGGGAGATGGGTCGGCAGTTCTTGAGGTCCGTGGGATTTGCTGATGGTTTCTTGAGTAGGGGTCTGACCTCTGCGCGTTTCCAGTCATCAGGAAAGATGCCGGTTTTGAAGGTGGTGTTGATGGTGTGTCATAGTTCTGGCGCGATGGTGGCAGCGGCTCTGTGGAAGATGTATGGGGGCTCCTGAGTGGATGCCTTTCATGGTCGATCCAGTGTCTTTGGTGGTGACTGGGGTCCAGGAAGAGGTGGAGGGCTGGCTGGCATGGCTGGAAGATGCAGGGGTTTTGGAGTCGCTGTCTGGTTGTTGAAGTTGTCATAGAGGCCCCTGATCTTCAGATGAAAGTAGGAGCTGAGCTTGTTGCAGAGTTCCTGGGAGGGGGTGATGTCTGTGGTTTTGCTGGGAGGTTTGGTGAATTTCTGGATGATGCTAAAAAGTTCCTTGGAGTTGCTGCAGTTGGCAAGGATCTTGTTCTGAATGAAGGTCCTTTTGGTGGATCTGATGCGCTGGTGGTGTTCTGCCATGGCGTTCTTGTAGGTTTTCCGGTCTTCTGGGGATTCGCTGTTTCTCCAGTTCCTCTTGAGACATCTGCAGGTGTGCCTTGAGTCTTGGAGGTCGGCGGTGAACCAGGTGGCCTTCCTGGTTACGTACGGGTGCGAGCTCGTCTGCGCAGCTGGAGATCCGTCTGTGGGGTTCTTTGGCTGCAAGGTTGGAATCGGTCGAGTTGGCGGGGGAGTCGCGGCTGAGGGAGGAGTTGAGCTGCTACTCGGTGATATTGCTCCAATTTCTTCATGGAAGGCAAGGCCCAGGTTTGGGCGCTGCTGTGGGTTTGCCGATGCGGAAGTGTACGCAGTGGTGGTCCGCCCGTGGGGGTTTCATGGTGTGGCTGAAGTGGACGTTGTTACCTCCTGCGAAGATGGGGTTGAGGGTGTGTCCTGCCTTGTGGGTGGGGGTGGAGATGAATTGTTTCAGTCCGAGGTTGTCCAGGAGAGTGGTAGAGTTGGGGTCGCTGAGGTAGTCGAGGTGGAAGTTGAGGTCTCGAATGAGTATGTAGTCCATGGAGGCGATGTTGTGGGATGTGATGAGGTTAGGGATGGAGGTGGGGAACGCAGGTCAAGGTCCGGGAGGTCTGTAATCGAGGGTGCCTCTCATAGTCGTTCTATGGCTGGTCTGGATCTGGAAATGGAGGTGTTCGGTGGTGGGCGGGCTGTCGCTTGAGCTGGAGGTCGTGAGTCAGAGGGTGCTCTTGTGTGTGATGGCAAGTCCTCCTCCTGGGCGGTTGGAGTGGTCCTTCCTCTGGATCTTGTATCCGTCTGGGATGGCGGTGGCGATGTCGGGAGCGGAGATGGAGTTGGTGCAGGTTTCTGTGAAGAAGGTGACGTTTGGTGAGAGGGTGTCTAGGAGGTCCCAGATCTCTACTGTGTGTCTGTGTAGGGAGCGCACGTTGAGGAGGATGCACTTCAGAGCTTCGGGGTGTTGGCGGCTGGTGTGGAAGTCTGGAGGCAGTGATGGCACGAGAGCTGTCCATGGTTGGTGCTCAGCATAGAGTGCCTGCAGTTGTTGTTCCTTCCGGGGTTGATTGCGAGGAGGGCTGTTGAGTCGTAGTGGTGGGTAGTTGGAGGTCCAGGGTCCCTGCCGCCTGTCGCTGTTGGGTCGTGGATGGGCGCAGACAGGCTTGCCTTTGGCCTGTAGCGGCCACCATTAAATACATTAAATAGGGGAGGGGAAGGGAAAGCGCAGCTGGGGGTGGGGAGTGGTAGGGGGGGAAGGGCTGCAGTGGCAGCAGTGGCAGCAGCAGCACCGGGATAAGGGTGGCAGAGTGGGTACAGAGGAAAATACAGGGGCACAAAGAGAGCAGGCACAAAATAAGGCACAGTGCAGGGTCACAAAAGAACAGACACAGGCACAAAATAAGGCACAATACAGGGGCTCACAGACACAATACCTAACAGGAACCAGGGGAGAGCGGACTTGAACCCTGCTGATCAGGGCAGTGTCAACCCAGCAGAAAGAGCACACCAGCAGAGCTGCGGTGGTGAGAGCAGGTCCCTGACCAGGAGGTCAGAGGTCTTGCTCCGCTACCCTTGCATCGGCCGCCATTAAAGGGGGGAGGGGAGGGGAAATGCAGCTGGGTGGCAGGAGCGGGAAGTGGCATGGGGGAGGGGCCGCTGGGGCAGCAGCGGTGTTAGGAAAAGGGCAGCAGAGTGGGTACCGAGGAAAATACAGGGGCACAAGAGAACAGGCACATAATAAGGCACAAAGCAGGGGCACAAAAGAACAGGCACAGACACAAAATAAGGCACAATATAGGGGCTCACAGACACAATACCTAACAGGAACTGGCGGAGAACGGACTCCAACCCTGCTGATCAGGGCAGCATCAACCCAGCAGAAACGGCACTCCAGCGGAGCTGCAGGGGTGAAGCAGTTCCCTGTTCAGGAGGTCAGAGGTCGTGCTCTGCTACCCTCGCAGCAGTGGCCATTAAATAGGGGACGGGTGAGGGAAAGCGAAGCTGGGTGGCAGGAGTGGGGAGTGGCAGGTAGGGTTCGGGGGGGCAGCAGCGATGGCGGCTAAAGGTTGGCAGAGTGGGTACAAAAAAAATACAGGAGCAAAAAGAGAAAAGGCACAAAATAAGGCACAATGCAGGGGCACAAAAGAATAGGCACAAAATAAGGCACAATACAGGGGCTCACAGACACAGAACCTAACAGTAACCGGCAGAGATCGGACTCAAACCCAGTTGATCAGGGCAGCGTCAACCCAGCAGAAATGCAACACCAGCGGAGCTGCGGGGGTGAGAGCAGGTCCCTGATCAGGAAGTCAGAGGCAGGGGCGGATTGGCACTGTGGTCATTCGGGAATCGGCCGAAGGGCCGCTGTTTCAGTGCCCTCTGTGGGCTGTTTTTTTTCTCCCCTTTCCCAGTCCACAGAGAGTGCTCTCTGCTGTCTGCTCTCTGTCGACTGGGAAATGGGAGAAAAAAACCGGCCCACAGCACGGAGACAGAGACAGAAATGAAAGCGCTTCACTGTGCAGGCCATACAGCGATTATCAGCTGTGGCCTCTACTGCACCCCCTGCCCTGCAAAGCAATCACGCTGAGGGTTGCTGGGGAGGGGGTGATTGTTTACAAGAATCGGCCTCCCTGGGGGCCAGGTGTTGCTCAGGCCTTTTGAGCCATTTTCACCATGGCCCCCCTGGGGCCCACGCAGCCAGGGAAACAGTGATAGTCTTAACACCTCGCCCACAGCCCCTCACATTCAGGGCACAGTGGGCGAGGAAGAATGGGTCTGGCTGTGGGGGCCAGGGGATGTTTTGAAAGCGCACAATCTTCACCTTAGCCCCCCCCCCCGCCCCTGCAAGAAGTTTAAAAAAAAAGGGTTATAGTTCTTTCTCTGTGTCATCATTTTAGAACTGATGCATTTTCAATATTACATTCAAGGAAGTCATGGTTGCAGCTTTTCTATTTTATGCAACTAACAACCATTGACCAAACCTATAGTTCTGGCTTGTTGTACGTGTAACATTACTTGCTGTATTATATATCTGAACACAATGACAGAAGCAGCAAAATACCAGTCGGGCGGCACACTATGCTAAGCACAGATTTGTAGCTTAGGTGTTTTAAGCTACGCCCATAATTACATTGAACACCCACTTTGGAGAGACCCCTCAGTTTTGTCATCCCACTTAAACCCTGGAAACAACACCATGTCACAGACACCTCAGGGCCTGGCACTGTGCATCATGCATGACTCATGACTTCCAAGGTTTCAGATTGACTATGTGCAGGGGCATCTTGAATACCTCCCTTTGCTTTAGGAACTACAGCGAGGGGTGAGTTCCTGATGAGTCTCTTCTGTCTGCAACTCTGCGTACAAAGGCTCAGCTCACAATTATTGTGAAAAGGTGGGTGAGAGAGTAAGTGAAGGGATGGCTGGATGGATCAGTGAAAGGGTGAATGGATGAATGAAAGGGTGAATGGATGGATGATGAGAGAGATTGGGTGGATGGATGAGTGAAATGATGGATGGATTGATTAATTGATATGTGAAAGTGTGAATGGATGAACAGATGTGTGAAAGGGTGGCCATAAGGATGGATGAGTGAGTGAAAGGGAGGGTACATGGGCAAAAGATTGGATAGATGAGTGAAGGAGTGAAAGGATGGATGAGAGAAAAGATGGATGGATGATTGAAAGGATGGATGAGTGATAGGGTCAATGGATGGATGCATGAGTGGATGAGTAGATGGATAGTTGGGTGGATGGAAGGAAGGATGGATGGCTAAGTGAAAGGGTCGATGGAGAGAGAAAGGGAGAATGGATGCCTGAAAGGGTGAATAGGTGGAAGGATGAGTGACTGGGTGGATGGATAAGAAAGTGAAAGGATGGGTGAGAGGGCAAATGGCTAGATGGATGAGTGAAGAGAAGGATTGGGTGAAAGGGTGGATGGAGAGAAAAAGTGAGGATGGATGTGTGGATGACTGAAAGGGTGAATGTGTCTAAGGGTGAGTGACTGGGTGGATGGATGAGTAAGTGAAAGGGTGGCTGGATGGGTGAAAGGGTAAATGATGGATGAGTGAATGGATGGATGGGTGGAAGAGTGGATGAATGGGTGGATAATGGGTGGATGAGTAAAAGGGTGGCTGGAGGGATGGATGAGTGAAATGATGGATGGAAGAATACATGATGGATAGGTTTGCAAATGGTTGAATATGTTTGGATCTGGATTAGCGGCATCTTATGTTTGCCACTTTACATCTCACAATGACTATCCAAGCAGATCTTCCTGACCATTTCTCTCACCAAACATGCCTGCTCAGAACCATG
The DNA here is from genome assembly GCF_964263255.1 of Lissotriton vulgaris. Lineage (NCBI taxonomy): Eukaryota > Metazoa > Chordata > Amphibia > Caudata > Salamandridae > Lissotriton > Lissotriton vulgaris. The sequence goes on along the minus strand of NC_141698.1, from coordinate 137,469,781 downwards.
AATTGTAAACAAAATATCAGACTGGACAACCCAGTGCTGTAACCATATATATAGATTATTATCATATGAAATATCACAAAAAGACCTGCACAGTTGATCAAAGCTGCGTGCATACTGAAAAACCGTGAAGTACACGATTGGTTCAACCTGATATAAACTTATTTTGACTAGTGCTTAAATGGTTGTCTATTTACTTACTTACATAATAATGAGCAACCTCCTCTGATGGGTCTGTAAAACGTACCTTTTGTCCAGAAGGTTTGTTCTGAATTTTAACCCTTTGTCCTGAATTTTTACACTCGCCATCCTGAATTTGCACCCATGCCAGTTGGTCACCCTAGTCCTGACACTCCCATACAGAACTACAGAGTGTTCACCCTGCCTTTTCTATTTGGTTACTCTTGTAACCAGATGCACCACACTGCCAAGCTCTAACTCAAGAGGGGCCATCTAATCCCCTTGGCATCCCACTCTCCACAGGGCTAACAAAAGTAGGCTGAGTAAAGCAGTACTCAAAGCTACATCGAGTGTGCCTCAATTGTCATCCCACCGAATCCAGAAAATACTGCACTAGACTCAGTGCAGTAGGTCTTCCTCAAAGGTTTACTTGACTTGCCACATCCAGCACCCAGAAATGCAATGTGTTGCTAGCCGATCCTTTCCTCTGTAGCAAGAAGGAACCGGTAGGAACCAGTTTGTTTACCATTTCTTTGCACAATTTACTGATTCATTTCTGTGCCAGTTAATAATGTAACTTTATTTTAAAGGCCTCATCCAAAATGCAGACAGGGGGCATATTTCTCTATATACCAAAAATATTAATTAGTAAGTTTTGGTTAGTTTTTGTTTGTAGTGTGTAGGTCTGACTGCACTCTATTTTAGGTCCTAGGCCAGAATGTGGCAACATGTTTGTGTGTTGATTTCAGGACATGTTTAAGACTTTGTGTAATGTGATTTTTCAAAAGAGAGCTGTTTAGCCTCATTCTATGCTAGGCCTTGTTCGAGGCCTAAGCAAAATTTGCAAACTTGGCACTTCTTTCTCTGTGCAGAAGAATTAACTTTTCTAGCATGTTCAGGTTAGAATTCCTTTTTGCAGATTTTATATCATTTTCATGGTTAATTGAGTAATCCTCAGTCTCCTCATGGCCCAGACTTGAAGGCAGCAACAGATGTGAATAAAACTGTGTTTTTTGTATATAGACATCACTTGCTGGCTGTGAAATAAATGTATGACTAGATTGTACAGATACATTTTTTCAGCATTCTTTACACCCCAGACTGCCTTTTCCTCATTTGTGAATTCTTACTTTTGTTATTACATGTTCTGTTCCCAGAGATTCCAGTCTTACCCTTTCTCCTTGACTTCGTACTAGATTTCTGATTTATGTGATGATTAGCTGGTTGGGAAAGAGTATCTAACGACCTTGTACAGGGCGTTAAGACTGCATGTAAGTATTCAGTTATCAGAACTGCAGTGCTCCTAGTCTTTACCAATGTTACTTGCTCTGTAAGCTTTAAAAGGCTTAATTTACTAAACATTTCTCTACGAATCAGACCTCAAAGAGTAACCAAATAGTGTTTCATGAAAGGGCGCGCCCCTTGAATGTGGGCCACGCCCCTTAACTGTAGGCCACGCCCCTTAAATGTATGCCACGCCCCTTGAACGTGGGCCACTTTTTTCGTCAGTGCCCGGGCCAAATTGTGATCCCAATCCGACCCTGGTCAGAGGTCTTGTAATTCCACCAAGTCCAGTGTAAACTGACTGACACAGTTTTATCTGCTCTGCTTCTCAGCCATCGAGGTCAGCAAAATGGCAGGAGATACCCAAGGGCCTGAGTCAGGCTGCTCACAGAGCCTGACCTCCACTTCCCCAGGACAAAGCGGCTCACACCTAACTCTGCCCATTTGCTCACTGCTGAATTCATGCATCGAAGACTTGAGCTGGAAAAACTGTCACTCCCACATTCATCCAGACAAAACTGGAGTCCACTATGTAGTTAATGACATAACCCAGTAACTGCTGCCCACAGTCCACCCAGAAGAGGGTGCGAGTAAATGCTCATGAATGGAGGCCTCAATTGTTCCTTTTTACTTTTGGCCTGTTTGTGGTTCTCTGAGTTTGGTTATGGTCTATGTTATCCCCCACCCCATGCCTATTCTGGTGCCACATTTAATCTAACCTGCTAGTAATCAGTGAACTAGCAAACCAGTCAATTAGCATGAGTCCACTGTTTGTTTGTGTCACACAGGACTTAATTCTTGAACCAATGGACACTTTAAATACATCTGCTGTTACGTATTGCCTGATTCATGCACTGGCCACACAGCACTCATTTTGGGCAGTGGGGCTTCAATTTCCGTATCAGAATTTAACATAGAGCAAGGAAGAAGGCAGAAAAAGAAGCAGAAAGGGAAATACAGAAAAAAATTCATGAAGACAAATGCCAGGAAGGAAAAAGGGCCAACAAGAGTAAGGTAAAGAGAAATTAAGTGCATTGTGGTGAAAGAATAAATCATTTTCATGTATGGACTATGGAGATCCTGCATTTAAATACCCATTTTAGATTTTAGTGTTGTGCTTTAGCATTATGGGAGTGTTGGGTTAGTTCATGCCTGCATTCTGAGAAACAGATCACTGGTTAATGAAAAATGGGAACCACTTATCACTCCACGCCTCCCAATCCACAGGACACTTTATTAGGGACAAGCACTAACACATGCGTTCTATGATTTCTTCCTGAATTACAAAAAGGCAAAGAAGTGCTTGGCACTTTTTAATGGCCAGTGGAATACACAATGCACTCAGAGTTTCAGTCAAGTACATTTATTTCCTGATTAGTGCATATGTGAAGTGTTATGATAGTGACATTTACATAGAGGGCAGTTTGCCATTATCGTGGTCTCATAGAACTGTCATTTATTCAGCTTGTCTTGCAAATCTTGCAGCCCTGGAGAATTGATGGCCATATATCTGGAGAATAAAGCTTGCAAATGTGCCATTTTACCCAATGTATTACCTTTTTTCATGGGAGGTAATTTAAATACCCCCAAAAACCCTGAGGTTATGGGCTCACTCACTGCTGTCACCAAAGCCATTCAAATCTGAAAGTATCAAAGTAGGGGTTCACTTGCCTTCAGTGTTGTTAGACCTGTCATCCTTGGAGTAGTCTACCCCCAGAAAAAAATGTTGCCTGCACTCCTCCTGTTTTCTGAATTTTGTTTTTGTTTTAATGACCACCGCCCTCCTGCCTCTTGGTTTACGGAGCAGCTAAAAGATGAAAAAAGTAAATGTAAAGCTATGGAAAGAAATTGGAGAAGGAATTGCACCCCGAGGCCAAATATATCTATAAAGCCTCATTTAAAAATATCATGCTTTATGTAAAAAGGCACGAGCTGATTATGTTTCCTCATCTATCCTGGGGGCAAAAAACTGTCTGCGGACCCTATTTTCCATGATCAAAAAGTTGGCAGGTTCAGGAACTCAGCCCAGTCCGCCTGTTCTTGACGAACTACAATGTGACTCTCTTGCCAATTTCTTTATGAATAAAGTTGAACAAATTCATCAGACATTAGGTGGAAATTGTGTTTCAACCCCGGCTTTGCCTAACATTGCTCGGGTACATACTGTGGCAGAAGTCTCTCGGCTAAAATTGGAGCAGTGGGCTCTTTTGGACACCGGTTCCTTGTTAAAAATGTTAGCAAGCATTAAATCGGGTTCTCCGTGCAATTTGCTTCCAGCCACAGTGCTTCTACAGATGGAACAAGCTGCTCTAAGAGTAGTGATGGAGGTATTAAACGCTTCACTTAGGGAGACACAGATGCCAACCGCCTGGAAACATGCAATGGTTTTACCATTGTTAAAAAAGCTAAACGCAGATCCGGCCATACCGTCTAACTTTAGGCCTATTTCCCTGCTCCCAACTTTTTCGAAAGTCTTGGAGAAACATGTGAATGGCCGGCGATCTATGTTTGTGGAATCCTCCCAATTTTTGCACAACTCACAATCAGGTTTAGAGCAGGGTTTTCTACAGAGACCACTCTGCTGGGCGTCACTGAGATGCTACGTCAGCGCTTGGACAATGGGGATACAGTGGCACTGATATTATTAGACCTAAGTGCCGCTTTTGATACGGTTTCTCATACCGTATTAATAAAATCTCTACAGGCATTTGGCATTTCTGGATCAGCGCTGGGCTGGTTGTCCTCCTTTTTATCGGAGCGAACATTCCAGGTGTTTTCAACTAGGGCCTCTTCAAAGTCCTACACATCCCTATATGGAGTGCCACAGGGCTCAATTTTGAGCCCACTTTTTTTCAACATGTATGTGCAACCTATAGCAGTGATTGCTCAAGCGGCAGGGCTTGCATTGTTTTCTTACGCCGATGATACTCAAATCATCTTTTCTCTATCGGCTGATAGGAAACAAGACCCCTCTTCTCTGCAATTAGTCTTGCGCAATATTGCATCATGGATACAACTTAACTTGCTCAAAGTGAATGGGGAAAAGAAGGAAGTGCTTATCTTGGGGAAAAATTCTGAACAGTGGGGCCCTCAACATTGATCAGCTGAAATGGGACCTTTACCTACGCCTTCCTCTCAGGCTCGCAATCTAGGCTTTATTATTGACAATAAATTGTCAATGAAACAACAGGCAGTACAGACTGCATCCACCTGCTTTACCATTTTAAAATGGTTAAAAAAATTATTTGGATGCTCCCTGGTGACACCCAAAGGACAGTAGTCCAGGCTCTTGTGACATCTCGCCTGGATTACGGTAACATTCTGTTTTTGGGGTCTAACAGAGATGTACTACGCAAGCTTCAGGTTTTGCAAAATTCTACAGCCAGATTGCTATGTGGTGTTCTCAGAATGTACCACATGGGAAATGCGCTGAGAGAACTGCATTGGCTTAAGGTAGATCACCGTATAAAATGTAAAGCCCTATGCTTTATGTTCAGAATTAAGATCTGTTCTGAGCCTAAATATTTACAACATCTGGTACGCTCTTACCGTCCCTCGCACCTGCTTCGTTCCTCTTCAGAAGAGGTTCAAATTGTCGAGAATGAGAGATCGCTCCTTCTCTCTACTTGGGCCGACTTTGTGGAATTCCTTATCTGATGTGATGAGGAGGGAGAAGCTGTTTCCCAACTTCCGGAAGCAATTAAAAACCTGGTTTTTAATCAACACTGCTAATTCAGATATCTTCAGGTTTTGGTTATGGCTTGCGCTGGGAAACCCTTGTTGGGTAGCTATGCGCATTACAAATTAAATTAACATAACACAACATAACATGAGGACTATGCACTTTGCCACTGCTAACCAGTGCTAAAGTGTTTGTGCTCATGCCCTTAACCATGGTAACATTGGCATACACCTGATTGGCACAATTAATGTACTTATAAGTCTCTGGTAAAGTTGTACTACATGTACCCTGGGCCTGTAAATTAAATGCTACTGTGGGCCTGCTGCCCTCATTGTGCCCCCTACTAAACTTAGTTGCTATTGCAGCCTGTATTGCATTTTAATTTGCCACTTCGACCTGGCAAAATAAACCTTTAGCCAGGCCTAACCCTTTTTTTAATACATGTAATTCCTTACTAATGTAGGCTTTAACAGCTCACAGGGAAGGGTGCAATATATTTAAAAAATAGGATGTGTATTTAAGTTTTACCTGTCCTGGTAATAAAAAACTTCTAAATATGATTTTTTTTCAACTGTACGGCCTATCTCTACCATTGGATACTATTGGGTTACTTTATTACATTTAATAAGTGCTAACGTTTGATTAAGAACTTTGGACTCACATAAATTTGAATTTAAAATCCTCTGTAATGGTAAAGTCAGCTTGTAAGTCACAATCCTAAAAACGCCACTTTTAGAAAGTTGGCATTTTCTTGTCCCAACAATTTGGAGCCTGCAGCTTGTGCCCTGGGTCGAATTACTGTGAATAGCTCAGCAGTTGGCCTTTGTGTATTCCTCCTAGATGGTGAGACAAAGGGGGACTAGAGTTGGCAAGATGGGTCTGGGGAGCTGTTTCTGTCCCATTTACCTTTCAAAGGGCTGCCTCCAGGATCTTGACACCAGCCTTTGGTCACTACAGACTACTTGAAGCCTTGGCAGCGGTGGGAATAACTTTTCAGAACCAGATGCGGGGCAGCCAGGATGTCCCTCACACTTCAAAGACTAGAAACAGGCGAAAAGCATTGGACATCCTGAACCACTTCTTCAATACCCTCCTGGACTTGTGGGAGATTTAGAAGGACTGTTATGTGCCCTGCTGCTCTGCTTCCCTGCTTCCCTGCTGCCCTGCTGCTGGACGGACTGCCTTGCTAACCTGCTGACTGAAGGGGAACTGAAGGAGAACTGGACCATCTCCTTGAACCTAGGGCAACTAGAAGCGACTCCAAGGGCTAGTTGCTTGACCGCCTGTATAAGCAACAGGAACATAACAAGCTATTGGGGACTTCATCTCTGCACGTGGCCTCTGCTGGAGTGAGTTCTAACCCCAGGGTGGTGCCTGGTTTCGATGTTGGTTGTCCTTCTTTAAGAGCCTGGGAATGTTCACCAAAACGTGGTCTGAGAATTGACAGAAGACCAGGACCTACCAGCCAGTTGATCCACCGAGGGGCATCGCCGGTCAGCTTTACTTCATGGCAGCTCCCATTACGTTTCTCTCTGTAGCAGCAAATCTGTTCAGCTGGACCTGTTGGCAAATGATTCTAGACTCATGGAGCCCTTGTCAGCTACAGCCTGCAGCTTTATCCAGCTGGAGATTTTCAATTTCCCAAAAATTTGACAAAGTCTGAAGGCAGAAATCTTCACTTTGCCTCTGTCCGGTGGCTCCCTGACAATGAGGCTTGCTCCTCGGACGCTACTGGCTGCCTTGCCCAGCTGAACTTTACCTTCTCAGGAACTTTTTTTAAAATGTCTTTTAAATCCAAAGCTAAGCCAAGATTGGGCCTAATCCACTTCATGTAGCCAAAGTGAGCCCCTTCATGATCAGCCTTAACTTTTCACTTTGCCCCAGTCTCAGACAAACAGATAGTCGCTTTAATCTTTTAGGTGCTATTTTTCAATGAAAACTTTGAAAATTCATAACTTCAATTCTAATCATTGGACTTAATTCATTTTTGTGTCATTTAATTTATTAACATTTTCTCTATTGTTCTACAGTGCTTTGGGATTTTTTTATGTTGTATTTTATCATTATTATTGTTTGTGTACTGCATAAATACATAACACATGCCTCTAAATTAAGCCTGACTGCTTTTGTGCTAAGTTACAAGTGAGTAATTTGAGTAGGGTTCACAATCCCCTCAACCGATAACCCAATTTTAACAAGTGTCATTTAATATCACAAGTGTCATTTAATATCACGTGTGATATGTTTCTCTGCTTTCTTGGTTCTGCAAAGCATAACAGAAACTTAAACTATCTGCTGCTGCCTATGGTGGCTCAGGTGTTCAAGCTGCACTGTTTACATCCGAGTAGTGAGAGGGGAAATAAAACAGGGTAAGTGAAGTAAGAGAGAAAAAAGGTTGATAAACTCACTGTCATTAATTAAATAATAAAAGGGCTTGTTATTTACAGCCATTCAAAAGTACAAAACCATAGTACTGGCACCTATATAAAAGGCAAGTTATTATTACAAATAAGTCTTACGACATGTCGGGCTGGGATCATCCTACCTGCTAAGGCTTTTGATATTGTTTTTTTTTTATTCAAATCGTTTTTATTGAGGGGAAACAAAAGGACAAACAGTACAGTACAATAAAAGAAGAAAAGGTAAACCGTAATAAACATAGTGCTAATCCCAATAACACAATACATTACAATAATGATACTAGTATTATTCAGGAATGATAATAGTTAAAGTAAAATTATAATGACGAAATAATAAAAAGACAATAATAACAGTGACAATAATAATAATGATAACAATAATGATTGACAGTGCTCTAGTGCTAAATAAGATTTCTTCGTCAAGCTTAATAGTATGTAAGTGGTCAGTTCAGCCAATTCACACATTAGGCAAAATAAAAGTATTATCAATTTGTGAGGAGTATGAGACCTACTAGGCATAACAGTGATTGCGAGTTTATGGAGGGTCATAGCATGAGTACGAAGAGTCGAGGGAGCCCCACAGTTTTCTGTGCGATTTACGCCATGGAGAAGTATTGAGAGGCCCATTATCCGCACCTCTCAATGAGAACAGCCATTCCTGCCACATTATGAAGGAGACTTCACTGGCCCTTTTCCATTTGCTTAGAATGACTTTGCATGCTAGAGTGAGCATGAGGTCCATCAGGTGCCGATCTTGGATGTTTACAAGATGAGGATCTAGAGAACCCAATAAAATGTAGGAGAAATCTCTTGGTGGTCGGTAGTGAAGGTTTTGTGTATATAATTATAGATATTGTCCCAGTAGGATTGGAAGGTAGGGCAATAAATGAGCATGTAGGCCAGGGTACCCATGTGAGATTTACAGTTCCAACATGTGGGGCTATCTTTGAGTTTAAGCTTAAAATGTTCTCTGGGGTCCAGTACGATCTGTTTATTAACATTATTTTGGTTTGTGAGAGTATAGGCGAAATTTTGTTAGAAAAAGGGGTCAGCTTGTAGTTCCGTGAGTTCGTGGGTCTGGTTCGGGTGTTCCGAACCCGTTCGAATAAGGTCGTCGGAAATAGACGATTTTGGTATCAGCAGACCGCAAAGGACGAGTGTAGCGTGTATGAGCGTTTACGCATGAATCGATCGATGAGAACACTCTGTATTCAAGGATTTAGTTTGAACCTTCGGGTTCCATTTTGTGTACGGCAGCCATTTTGAGTTGTTGCCCTCACATAGGCCGAAGACTACGGCCGAACGAGTCCTTGAGGCACGTATGTCTTAGCTGACTTCTGAATGACCTGGCCGAACTGACTCCGTGCCCGAAGCTGACCTCGCTGAGCCAGTTCCTTGTTAAGCAGCTGGTCAGATAAAGATCAAAGAGTAGGGCAGGCCCGAGTTTATGGTACACTGCTCCCACCTTTCTATCTCACTTCCAATCTGTTTCTGTTCCTTCCTTTACAACATAATCACTGATTTGGGTTGAGGGTTTATGATGGGTTTGTCCGGCCTGACTGAACAGGATAATGGAATGTGCTTGGTCATTTCTGGTGGGTTGGACAACGGAGAATGGGATTGTCGTCATACGCTACTTTCAAAATGTCACTCTGTGATTGGTCAATTTGTATGAACCCAATGCTAATTTGGAATGTTGCCTGAGGCTTGATTTTTGGCATAAAAGACTTTGCTCCGCTCATTGAATTTGTGCTGTCTCTAGCGAACCACCCGTGTGTGCTTCGTAGATCTCTGTTCCTGGTTGCAGCCTATAAACTTTGGTCTTTGACGTCATCAAGAAGTATCCCGTGTCTCTGTTTGCCAAGAAAAGGGAACTCAAAGGCATTGGGCGTTTTCCCTGACGCCGCTGGGTTCTAAAACCCGGTCCTTCAAGGTGAATCTTCTCCCAAATAAATGGGATCTTAGAACAGTTTATCTCATTTTCTGTCTCGCACTTTCTATGCGATTTTTGTGAGTTGGGAGAGAGGAGTTTATGTTAATCCCTGAAAATGTTTTCAGGTCTGGTAATTCAGTACCCTATTAGTTCCGCTGCAGGAAAGGGGGCAGAGACTCAAACACCAGTGGATCCACTCAGCCATGTATCCGTCGCAGGCAGACTAAAACAGTACCACTAAGATGAGTCATAATATACACATTTGCCATCAATGCTATTAAACCACTTCAGTAGTGAGACAGCACTTTATATGATAAACATGTTGTTTTATTAGACATTCCCATTTGTCAAGTCATGATGATTATCCTGCCTGCTCTGCTAACATATCTCAGCCTCCACATAAAATATTGTGGGAAATCATTGATAAATAGTCTTCTTGCATTTTACTCCCTGTATTCCAGAGGTGTGAAATTTTGTAGGACAACCTCTGCTGTGCAGGTTCACATCTTTGGAGTGACAAGGCAAAAAGTGCACAACTGAAGGGACGGTGGTCCAAAAACATACTATCACACTTACACACAGCACTAACTGGCACAGGTAAACGCAGTGGGGCGGGGCAGGGCGCGGTGAGGGGAACTGACAGACAATGGAATAGGTGTTATTTATTTATTTAATTATACCTATTCCATCGTCTGTTGACTTCCCCCTGCTCCCAGCCCGCCCCTGCCTGACCGGGCTTACTAGTGTCGGCAGCCACTGCTTACACAGTTTGTGTTATTTTCAGCTCTGATGGATTAATGCTCTACAAAAAGGCAAGGATCTGCAAAAACTTCATGCAGCTTTCCAAAGCACACCAAAGCCAATGACAGGACCTATTTCATGCTTACAGTGTGATTGACATTGCAGGGCCTTTGTATGCCAGCCATTATGCGTGTCAAGCCACATCTGGCTGTACTACAGGTACTGAGCTGTCAGTCACAGTGTAACCATGAAACGTGGCAGGACAGGAAATGGAATTGGAGTGGAGAAAAGCGCACCAGAAGGCAGCCCCAGTGGGACTTGGAACAAAGTCAGCCTTAAATGCTGGCTTTGTTGTCTTCACTGCCTCCACTGTGTTTACAGTAGCATATGGGTGGTTCACAACTCCAAGAGTCCAGTCGCCAGTGGACCTCAAGTGTATCAGTATTATGTCCTAACACAATACTGAATTTGTAGCAATAAAGGAAGATGCATTACATTTCTTCAAGTACACAAAAAGATATTTACGAGCCCCTTGCCCCGCCGGAGCGCCACTCTTTGTGATGCTCTGGTGGCGCAAATGACAAAATCCTATCTATGAGACTACGCAAAGCCACATTGATATAGAGTAAAACAAGGCAGTGCAATGCACTGCGTTGCCTTACTCTGCGCTTGGTAGGCATTTCATGGGCGTTGCGGTGGGTTTTCCCATGCAACACCCATGGATTTTAATATTGTCCCAGAATCACAGGAGCGTGTAATCCTGGGAAAGTGCCAAAACCTTACGCGTCCCGAGGTGAGCCAAGCATGGCTTTTGTTGTGAATACATAGCCTCCACATCCAATATGGCAGCCGCCCACCCAGCACCACAAGATATCCCCTTGAAGAAGTTTCCTTTCAAATAATATATCCCCCAGTGACACAAGTGGATACTGAGTCATTCATCCACTTAGTAAAATCTGGATCACCTCAGGATCATATGCCGGCAAAAATTACTGCTTCTCTTGCCAGCCACCCTTCCCCCCTAGTTTTTCCTCTTTCTAAGTGTTCTTTTGTTGTGATTACATAGCCTCCACATCCTTACTCAAGATCAAACAGCCAAGAATGGCTTTTGGTGTGCTTACATAACCTCCACATCCAAGATGGCAGCCGCCCACCCAGCACCACAAGATATCCCCTTGAAGAAGCTTCCTTTCAAATAATATATCCCCCAGTGGCACAAGTGGATACTGAGTCATTCATCCACTTAGTAAAATCTGGATCACCTCAGGATCATATGCCGGCAAAAATTACTGCTTCTCTTGCCAGCCACCCTTCCCCCTAGTTTTTCCTCTTTCTAAGTGTTCTGCAGCATGCAGCATGCATAGAAAGAGAAATGCGCCTGTTAGGATTGTTTCTGTGATGGAAGGTTTCTCTTTCTGCACAATAAACTTGCCTTAGGTTCTTCTTTTATTTTTTTATCTTATTCAACTAACTTTTCTCGGCATTCAGTTTTTTAACAAAAACATTGTTTATTTGTCTTGAGAACCTCACTTAAACATTATTGCTTTCTTTTTTTGCTGAACTCTGTAATTGTTAAAGCAAATTAAAATAAAAATCTTTCATCTGTTATTGACTCTGTGCTTGTTTAATCAAAATAAACAATGTATTTTTCTTGGTCACATATCTGTCATTTCTTAAGCAAAGTAATCAAAGTATTTTTGCTTTTTGCATGTCTCCGCAATTGTTGAAGCAAACTAAATAAAGTCCTTTTCTTTTAACACAACTCTGTACTTGTTGAAATGAAGTAAATAATTTCTACTCTTTGCACGTGTCTTTAACATATTGGGTATTTTTTTTAAATTAACATTGACCTTCCTTTTCTTTGGATTTCTCTTTTTGTTGAGAACAAGGATCAAGTGCTGGGAACTAGAAGTCCAATGTTCAGACAGAATTCAGGTTCGCACTGACTCTCCTTTTCGGGACTGCAGATACAGGTAAGCTCAACCAAACTGGATCAATGTTCAATTATAGGTGTGTGAGAATTTGAGTAATTTGCTTTCGCGTTAATTGCATAAATAGCGGCAAAATTATGTGTAATTACATGAAATGTAATTCCACAATTTCACTGTATATTTTAGGTTTAAATCATTTTTATTGAAGCAGCACAAAGAAACAGAACATACATTGCATATGAGATGCAGATCTGCAATGGCCAGAAGCGCACGTAAGGCTCGGAAGCCCTCCTGCTGACAGTTCAAATGTAATCTAGCCAGCAGAGTTATACCGGTATAGGCAGTGCTGCAATAAAGGATGAAACTCTCTCCAGAAACCCCCCCCAACCCCCAACTCCCCAGCCCCTCCCACCCCCCTCCCTCCGTCCAGTGCTCAGGTCTATCTTACCCCGTTTCTCCCTGCCCCCACCTTGGATGGGCATCCCATTCGGTGCCGCACTGTATATTTTAGAGCAAAATGTATCCTTGTGTGTGTCATTTTGGGGTTCTAGGATACGTTTAAGCAAAAGCACAGTAAATAATGGAATTGTTCTGTTGTTCCCGGGCCTTCGCTGTACATTTTTACTCTGAATTGCATCATTATGGGTACATTTTTACCCCGAACGGTGGGTAATTGTAAGAAGTGACATAAGAGCATAATTTCAAATTGCACATAGGCAGCGTAATGCCAAATTCTCATAATTACAAGAATTACACTGGTATAATTTAAATTTCACCCAGGCTTACTCAAGATCAAACAGCCAAGCATGGCTTTTGGTGTGCTTACATAGCCTCCACATCCAAGATGGCAGCCGCCCACCCGCACCACAAGATATCCCCTTGAAGAAGTTTCCTTTCAAATAATATATCCCCCAGTGACAGAAGTGGATACTGAGTCATTCATCCACTTAGTAAAATCTGGATCACCTCAGGATCATATGCCGGCAAAAATTACTGCTTCTCTTGCCAGCCACCCTTCCCCCCTCCACTGCACATTTCCTCAATCTCTACCTGCGAGAAGGTTTGGTCCCTTTGGAATGGAAAGCAGCACATGTTATGCCTATCCGAAAGAACACCAAGGCCCCACGAACTGAGTTTTCCAATCACCGTCCATTTTCTCTCCTCCATTTCCTGGGCAAGCTTTTGGAGAAACAGATGAATACTCATCTCTCTAACCATGTCGAACGGACGGGCAGTCTTGATTCATCTCAATCAGGCTTTCGCCCTACACACAGCACAGAATCAGCCCTACTAGAGGTAACCGACAACATCAGGATGAGCCTAGATAGAGGCAACTCAACGATTCTAGTGCTGTTGGATCTGTCTGCCGCGTTAGACATGGTCTCCCACAGGATCTTGCTCAGGCGATTGAAGGAGGTCAGACTTAGAGATTTGGCCCTCAAGTGGTTGATGAGTTTTCTTTCCTCTCGCTCCCAGGCGGTTAACCTTGGTTCATATCGATCAGCCGCAACAGAATTGTCCAAGGGAGTCCCACAGGGGTCTTGTCTGAGTCCAACGTTGTTTAACATCTATGTGGCTCCCTTGTCCAGTCTGTTGAGGAACAGTGGGCTCATGCCTGTTTCTTATGCGGACGATACCCAACCGCTTTTACCTTTTGCAAAGTTTACTCCATCGGTGAAGGTCACCTTCTCCCTGGGAATGAGAAACATCTCTCAGTGGATGAGGAGTAACTTTCTTCAGTGCAATGTGGGGAAGACGGAAATAATGCTTTTCGGGGAAGCTCAACTACTGTGGACCCCCGATTGGTGACCCTCAGACCTAGGCACTCCCCCTGTCCCAAAAACCTGTGTGAAAAACTTAGGTCTAAATAAATGCTCCCTGGCAACCAGGTATATTAGAGGTCGCAAATTATGCCAACCTATGAAGACCTAGAACCGGACCTACTTGATACCTGGGAGAAAGAACTGACAAATAATTCCAGGAATTTGATTAATATTCTGGTAGAAAATGCAGAGAGGAAGAATAAGAAATTGCTTATTGAAATTGAGACAGTTGAGGATAAGATTAAACTACTTAATATACCGGAGGCAACAATGAAGAATTATACGATACTAGATGAGATCTTAGTAGCCTTACAAGAGAAGGAAGGCAAGGAAATTAAAACGGGATGAAAATGACTACCTAACAGGGAGCATATTTACATTTGCACGCCGTTTTGATTACCTTATGAACAAAAATCAACCCCCGAAGAAGAAGGTTGAGACTTCTAGTGTAAGTGATGCGTACTCCTCATCTAGCAATGTTTCTACCAGTGAACGGACTATGATAATATATGATCAAGGATTTATGGATATCTCGCAAACGTATGTTTCTTTGTGGATCATTTTCATCAAATGAATTGCTTAATTTGTCTGTGCTTATTAATGATTTTGAATTGCTTATATTGATGATACTATTTTGACTTTGAATTTGTAATTTAGGTGCTTAGGGAGGATCCTATATTTTGAAAAACGTAGGTGTTCGCCTTGAACAGACCCTCACTATGAAAGAGCATGCTGCCCAGATAGCTGGCTTGTGTTTTCATGAGTTGGGTCTTCTGCGTCGTATCCTTCCTCTGCTTCCTGATTCATCTAAGAAGACGCTAACCCACACGCTTATATTAAGCCACCTGGATTATTGCAATAGTCTTCTGCTGTCTGCTAACGAGGCCACCCTTGACAGGCTACAGGTTGTCCAGAACACGGCCGCACGTCTGATTCTGAATGCACCACCAAGGTCGGCTTCTTGGTCCCTGCTCTGCCAGCTCCACTGGCTCCCGATACGGAAGCGTGTACAGTTCAAGTTTTACTATACCATTCACAAGACTTTGTCCAACTCTGGCCCCAGTTACTTGGCAGATAAATGTATCCCCTACATTCCTCAACGGCTTCTCTGCTCAGAATCTAAACACCTCCTCACAGTGCCTAGAATCAAACGAGCCAGAGAAGGTGGGAAGGCCCTATCTTAATGGGCCCCTGCTACTGGAACAGCTCCCTGTACAGCTAAGACAATGCACGGACCATCACCTCTTCAGGAAACAGCTTAAGACCTTACTGTTTACCTCCGATCGTTAGCTGAGGCCCGATTAGAGCGCAGAGATACCCCTTCGGGGGTCGTTTCTGGTGCTTTATAAATAAATAAATAAAATAAATGCTGTTAATGCTTACACCCACTGAAGCCAAGAGACAAGCTGGTCTTTGCTCTGCTCCTGTATTTCATTGCTCCTTGCTGCTCGGCACCTGAAATTGCTGGGGGTTGCCATTCACTCTGGTTACCCGTCGGGGATTGTGGGCAAGCCGAGAAAGGAGCAGAAGAAGAACTGTACCCGCATTTATTGGGGAGCCAGTTTACCATACAGAGGCGGCAACAGGTGGGCGAAGGTGAACCATCGGCACCCTCCGTAGGGCACCTGAGATGCAGGTGGTAGTATTCGGGGCTAATTGAGGGCTGGGCTAAAGGCCTAATGGACAGTAAAACACTAGGATGCAGGCACCGACCACTGCACAGAAGCGGCTAGTGTTAGACCGGAGAGACTTGTGCTCGCTTAGGTGCTCACTGCTGCCACTCGAACATTAAGCCCTGCATGCATGCAAGACTGTGGCTAGCATTTAATAAAGCCTAAAATGCCCAGATACCCCCCAAGCCCTACTTTACCTAGCCACCAACCCCAAGGGCGGGGGGTGCAAGGAGGCAAACAGTGAAAGGAGGCTAATACATAAGGAATAGGACCAATGAGAAGAGGAGTGCAGGTAAGGGCATGAAACTGTGATCATGTGTAATCTTTTTATCGCTTTACACAGCCTTGCACAGCATTTGGCGCTCTACTGGATGCCTGGCTTGGGCACCTCGAAACCACTTTAGCACAGAGTGAAACAGTGATAGGGCGACTTGTAACCAAGGTTTTCTCTCTCCTTTTGCCTTTCTACACCTTACGATCAAGTATCCTTGGCCCATGTTGGTATAGTCCAATCTTTATTAAGGTCAGGGGACATTTGACGATCAAAGTGGCTGCAGCTTGGAGACTGAAATGCACACTTGAAACTCACTTCCCTTGAAAGTCTGGACCACAAGAGCATCAAGGAAACTAGGGGCAAGAGCTACCTGAGACAAAAGGAGACGGGGAGCTCCCCTATAATAAACTTGACAGTGAAACAGTGTTCGTAAAATCATCTTTAACGGATCCAGAAGAAAAAATGTAGATGCACATATGTTCTCCTGAAGGAATAAGAAAATATTACAATTCCAAAAAGTCCGAATTGCCCTATCACAGGCTTTCCTGCCCATCCGCAATTCCCTTGAGGCTAGAAGATAATCAGCAATATCTCTATCTGTCCCAAGACTTAGTGGCAATTATGGGGGCCGAGGGCCAGGGGGGGCTCACATCTGTATATTTCCAGTGGTGAACTTATTCGACCAACAAGAATGGGCACTCCCAGCTCTCCAGAGCTCTTGGAAGGGCTCCTAAAAAGGTATGCGGTAGCACCTTTAAGTAGTGACCTCAAACTGGCCAT
Organism: Lissotriton vulgaris; assembly: GCF_964263255.1. Classification (NCBI taxonomy): domain Eukaryota; kingdom Metazoa; phylum Chordata; class Amphibia; order Caudata; family Salamandridae; genus Lissotriton; species Lissotriton vulgaris. Next base: position 137,453,063 of record NC_141698.1, on the reverse strand, counting down.
CCACCAAGGCACCCATTTGATAGAATTGCATACCAGTCGAGACTTTACAACTAAAAATCAAGCCGCAAAATTGAAGGCTGAAGATTTGTCTAGGAAACCTAGGCCCCTTTCTCCAGAAATCATACTAGTGCCCATTCTAATGTTAAAGTCTGCACTGGGGGGCGGCAGTGGCCAAGGAGGAAATTCCCTTGGAGACCACGGAGCAAACAGCTCACTGCAGATCTAATTGTGTTCTCCTTCAGCCTGACTGGGAAACTGATATAATTGGTTCTCCAAACTCGTTTATAGGTGTGCCTAAGCCAGCCGTGCAACTAGCAGCTTGCAAATCTACATCTTTTGCGAACACCTACAGAGAATTCCAGGACAAATCAGAGGAGCCCTATATAGGGGACGAGGAGATCCTTTATGTAGCGAACCTGTATGTCCCCTATATTCAGCTATCAAATTCTGCTGAACTCACTCAGATGCCTATAAGATCCTTCAACCTCAAGCAGACACCAAGCAGTTATCTCCTCTATTTACAAGGGTACAAATTTCATCCAGCAGTGTACATCCAGTGAGACTCTCTATCTTGCTAAATAAAACTCAAATTCAGACCAAACTAAAAGCAAATACATATTCATAATTCATCACAGGCAGAATACACTGCTGGAGGAAATAACTGGTGCTCTGATGTAGACAATACCCTGACCACGATGAGTCATGCAGTGATAAAGCATGCAGACACACTAGATATGCAAACATTAGTCCTCCAAACACTGGCAAACTACGTTAAAACAATTGAAACATGGCTAGACAATTAGAACTCTATAATAATGAAAGCTCAACAAATAGCGGATAAGCCCTCCAATCCGTGCTTTTGCCAATTTCTGCTAAAAAAGATTGCAGCTTTGCCAGGGTTAATGGCCGATCTAGTGGCGGAGTTGAGTGTAAAGCACATAGAGCTGGTTCTATGTAAAGACATGAGTCGGATCCTGTTGCAGATTTGGCTGCAGAGGACTTTGAAGTTAGAGCCCGCCGCATACAAGCAATGGTCCGGATCCTGTTACAGAGGACATTGAAGTCAGAACCTCGCCATGTACAAGCAATGACCCTCAATATGAATGGCGACCATATGATCAAGAACAGGAAATTCCAAAACCACCAGATTGTATGCTCTTGGAGAAGGATAGAGTGGACTACTCAGTCTTTGAATTATCCAGTCTAATATCAAAACCAGTATCTAACACTAATGTCACTTACCCATAGCCCGGGAACAGCTGGTCTGGCGGGCGTCGACTAGGCTGGCCGGACAGAACAGACCTATTCTTTTGCACATAAGTATGCCTCAGTACTCTGCCCAGCAGGTAAGAACATTGGATCCCCTGGCAACAATCAGGGAAGCTGGTACCTGGCCAAGTAAGGAATTCTTGGACACCCTGCCTGCACCTATTTCACAAGATCCAGAGTTTTAGGAAGTAGAGGCCATGGAGGCCACTCTCATATCTCACCTCGAATACATCTCCCGTGGGAATGAAGACATCCTGAACAGAAGTAATTTACTCAAACTTCTCTCTGTTTTGCCCGGCTTCAATACCATTGAATCTAAAGCTCTGGTCTCCTTCGCATTCATACCATGGAACAAGGATGCTCCAAAGGAAGCAACTAAAGTCATGTTCCATGAGAAAGAAATAGTTAAAAGAGTGCAGTGCCAATGTAAATACTGGCTGAATGGGGCATTAGAATTAGCAAAATAACAAAACCAAAATATACATGGCTCCTAGCCAAAACCAACCATTATCATCACTAGCGGGCCTCCATTCTTTGCTGCCCAAAAGACCCACAAAATCCAGGAGTAGCAGTAGAGCTGATTCTGATCTCAAAGGAACATGCCGCGAAAAAACAGAGCATGCTGGCTGGCATTCAGCATTCATTGAAGACCATCAATCCATAGGGAGGATCATTGAAACGCAAATCAACAAATATGACTCATCTCACCCATGCTCTTGTACTGCAAATCTGCTCATGGAATAATCGAGGCTTAAACATTTAATGGCTGATAAGGATTCATTGGAAGAAATATCCAAAAGGGGCATCATTTGTTTTCACGAAACGTGGCAGCTGGCCACTACAAATTGGGCGGAACATTTTGAATTTGCATCAACAGCTGAACCCTCAGTTAAAGGGGGACATCCCTCTGGTCGAGTCTATATTCTTATACACAAATCAATGGAGCTGGAAGCAAAAGTTCTAGCGAGTGGACTTGAGCATACATTTTTGTACAGGCAACAACCACAAACTACAAGCATTTGCAATGCAATCGGTCTCGCCTTTATGACCTTATATGTATTTAGCTATGCAGCAAATTTGCCTGAGTGCTGTTCTTTAATATGCAGGGAAAGTAAGCACCATACTGCATGACACGCCAGGTATGGGAACACATGGAGAGAAATATTTCCTTTCAGCAGGAAATGGTATAGTCCAAAGCTCTGTTTTTAATTTAAAATCAGGGCCTTGGGTGGTCATATCACTGAAAATACAAGATTTGAAAAAAATATTATTGTCTACTGGTGCTCGTGGAAGACAATTTCTATGGACTGGGATCTAGAGAATGCTAAAGTGATTCTGGTATTTTACTGACCTCTGCTGGTCATTTTCTATCAAGAAAGTTAAATAGAGGGAGTTGCCTGAATTTTTTTTTAAAGTAAAGTCCCTCAGCAGAAAGCAATTCTGGTAAGTGGCTCATTAAGATGTGGGGTGAAAAGCCTCCTACCGACAGTCGGAATCTCCTCTAACGCGTCGGAGCCCTACCGATCGGCTCGGTTGGTTTACATTCCGACCGCCCATTTACGATGTTCGCGATCGGAAGGTAAACTGTGCGGTCATTACGAATCAGTCCCGACTGACTCGCAGAGTTTTCATTTAGGTCAGAACCGCATTGTACACCCCTATGGACAGTGTTTCCGTCCTCAGGATTACAATGTTGGTTTCCAACAGCCTTTCTGCGTCGGCCTGCCCAACATGGAAAGGCTGCCGGAAAGTGACTTTGGGGCCTTCGGCAGGGCCCTCTAGCACCTACGGCCTATGGTTGATGGCCAAGGGTGTACCTACGGGACCCCCCTGTCAAACTCTGCACTATGTGGCAGGCACCATGGGGTGCCTGCGACAGGGTGCAGGGTTTTCCGTACACACCCTGTTTCCCCATAGAAGCCTATGATATGACCGATTGTCGAGCTGAACACGAGCTCCCATAGGAAACAATAGGAATCCAACCAAACAGTGTTTGGTTGCATCGTAATTCTGCATGCGAAACCACCAACCGCGAGTTGGTCGTCCCGATTTCGAGTTGGTGTGAGGCAGAGGGTTTCCACTCAACATCATATTCGGCCCCTTAGTTTCTTTGGGAAAACCTAGTGGGACTTACACATTTAACCACTTGCTAAATCCAGAATTTTGTCTACTTTTCAGGAATCTATAGCTATTTTTGATCCCCCATAGGCTTCACACTGGTTTCCACCACAAACTGGAAGAAGGGTGAGAGCACAAAAAATAGGAAAATGGGCTACCCCATTGAAAAATGCCAAAACTGTGGTAAAAAAAAAAAATCTTTTTTTTATTCCCCTCTGCACGTTCCAGAAAGCTGCGACAATGGTTCCTTTACCACAGCAAATCGTTTGTTGATTCTATTTTTATGAAGAAAAAATACAGATAGTGTTTTCCAGAGCACATTTTTTCTGTTTTTCCCAACAAACTCAAAATGTAGCTTTATTTTGGCAATTTTTGTAGTGAAAAAGGGACACATATTTGGCATAGATAACTAATCTGGACAAAAAGCTATGGAGGCCCAAGAGCAAACTTCCCCAAATAGCCCAAAAAAAGGAATAGCACTGGGGAAGGGGAGAAAGGCCTATCAAGAAAAGGGTTAATTTATCTTTCATTTGTTGTCGAGTTTTTGTATGATTTTTATTGTTCTTGTGTAAGAGGGTGAATGCACGAATGAGTCAGTGAGAGGAAGAATGTATACATGAGTGCAAGGATGAGTGTGAGAATGCATTTATGATGACTCACTGAGTACCTATGGAAAGACTGAAGAACTTTTATTTCTAAGCCAGACCAGACCGATTGAAATTGCCATTATTGTATTATTGATTTAACCCAGTCCGTGTGGTCCCCAAAGCCAGATAAACAACTGCAAAAGAGCTTTACAGTAGAAAATCGTTAAGGAATATATGCTGTTAGGATCCCACGTGACATGCAGATGGAAAGTCCGCCGGGAGCAGCAGCAGCGCGCCTCCACTTTTTTTCAAAGGTTCAAACTGTCGGTTGATGAGAAATTGACTGATATCCTACCTGTCGCTGTTCAGTTCTGAGAGAAAAACATACTTTGATGTCGAGAGAACAAGGCCCGCCTAACCCCCGCTTTGCAAAAATGCGTTCACATTTCTCGCCACGTGAAACTTGATTGATTAACAGTAACAATCATGAAAGGGCTTCATAGCCTCTAAGTGCAAAAAGCAGGATTCATGTGCTCGAGTCCCGGCGTTAATTGCCAGTCCGCTTGATTCATAAAAAGCGACGACGGCTGAGAGGAATAATAACGGGTCAGCAGTTCAATTTCTCGTGTTTGAAAGACAGCGATCAACGCTCAATGTTGCGCCGTCGTGGATGACACCGAACGAAACATTATACTGTAGAACAAGATGGACAGCAAGACTGCGATATTTCTTAAGAAGCTCGATCAAAGGCAAGGGGGGAAATTGCTATTTTTCAAACTGCTGTTGAAATATAAGGACGTTTGAGGAAAAATACGGGAGCTCGTGAAAGGAATGCATTGCTTTTATAGCGCGAACTAGGCCCAAGAGAATTGGAGCGCTTTCCACGACCTCCAATATCTTTACAGAAGGTCCAGTTAATAGTTTGTAATGCGGGGGGGGGGAGAGTAGGGAGCGCTGGGTAGGTGACTTGCCCAGAATCACAAGCAGACGCCGGGGCTCGAAGCTGGCACGCGACTTTCGAAGTCAGCTGTTCTATCCGAAACACCACATCCTCTGCTTGCATTTTTATACAGAACAAGGGGGGTAAGTGTTAAGGAGGAAACGGAGCAGAAAAAGGGTCGCAGAAGACAAAATACAGAGTGCAAGGGGAAAGCAAACTGAAGTTAATATGGGAAAAATAAATATTAAAAGGTTTTGGTAAATAAAGTGAGAGAAAAGACAACACAGGTAACGAACTATAAATTATTTGTATTTGAAATATTTATCTAACGACCATTGTTATAAACAAGTTACAAGATACTTTTGTTTGTTAAAATGGGGCAGCCAAATTGAGAGATTGGTGGCAACGAAGCAATGTTATTTATGGAAAGCGCTCCAATTCTCTTGGGCCTAGTTTGCGCTATAAAAGCAATGAATTCCTTTCACGCGCTCCACTTGGTAGTCTTTTTGAAGCAAGGTGTTAAGGCTTCTCAATTGCTTTCAACTAGAAGGGTAGCCTACAAGCAACTTTGTCCTTCCAGCCAACTACAATTATTGGTACTGTCTCTCCCCTATCTATGTCACCTTCGACCTGACTTCTAACTCTCGCCTCAAAACAAACTTTGTCCATTTTGCACTAATCCTAAAATCGATGCATTTACTCCCAAATGCCACATTGCAACATTGACATCTTAGCTATGTAGCAAGCATAACTTTTACAGTCATTAGTGCGGAAAGGTCCATGTGCAAATCCCATTTATCGTCCTTTGTCGGCTCCTGTCACAGAGTCCGCTCACATTGTCTTTCCTCACAACCACAATAAGCGTGGACGTGCGCGCTTCATTACATTTCGGTACTGTCTCTCCCCTGCCTACCTCACCCTCACTCTTCCTTCTCAACCGTCTCCTCTTACACAACTTTCTCCATTTTGCATTCCTCTTTCTTCCTATCCAACTTTGTCAATTTTTCACTATTTCTTTCTTCTATGGCCCTACTCTACAATGCTACAATGCTACATTGACATGCTATCTTTCTAGCAAATATAACATTTACAGTCAGCCCTGCTCCAATGTAAAACTGTAGCTGTTGCATACGCACACATTTCTGCGTAAAGCTCCATGCGCAAACTCCATTGAGCACCCTGTCTCGCCTCCTGTCATGGCGTAGGCTCATATTGTCATTTTAGCCAAGTACAATTCGCGTGGCCATGCATGCTTGATTATATTTTTGTTATGTTTCTCCCCGGCCGCGGTCACCCTCTCCTGCTTCTCAACCGTTTCCTACCCTCCCAGGCATATTTTTGAAAACTTTAGTAAATCATTTTAAAAAACGATGTTCCTCACTGTGTACAGACAGGCATATAAAAGTTGCACGCATTAAAAGGTCCCAAAAAACCCCCACAATATTTATTGTGAATACTTTTTTAATATGGACGGTCAGTTGTTCATAATGCTTTCTTGATCATATATATGGTAACAAAAATTCTTCTAACACTTCTTTATTGTAACTTTTCAGCATGCTGCACCCTTCTATACAGCAAAGACTAAACACATAGGCAACGTCAATATCTCAAGCCAAACACTTATAAGGTCCCAAAGGGGAGACCTATTGGCTATGCCAATGCTTGTTTTCATGTTGCCTGGGGAGGTGGGGAAAAGCTTCCCCAACCTCCCCAGGCCTATTTTTGAATTTCATTACAATGACGATCGTGCACATGGCGCGCTATCCTCATTGCAATGAAATCGAAACTGAAACTTAGTTTCAGTTTCTCAGTTTCGGTGTTTGTGGGGCTATCTCAGACCCGAGCACCAAAAAAGATGGTAGAGGTATCGTTGGAAAGGGGAGAATCTCCCATTTCAAATGGTACCCTTCCCTAGTGGATCCCTGCTTGGGGATCACCCCAGGAGGGAGATCCCCAAGCAGGGATCTACCCACTAGCACCAGGGAGGAGTGAGCGGCCCCTTGGGCAAGGGCCTTTGCTCCCCCCATATTTGTTTGGTTGCAACAGTCTTTCTGCCCACTAGAAACCAGGGATTTTTTTTATTGACGTTGAAGTGGGGGCTGCCAAAAAAGGGCATGGCAATTCCCCCACCACCCCCCCAGAGAAATGTCAGTCTTTCTGCCCCCTGAAGACACAAATCATTCTAAAATCCAGGGATTTTTTTTATTGACGTTGGGGTGGGGGCTGCCCAAAAAGGGAATGGCAATCCCCCTACCCCCCCAGATAAATGTCAGTCTTTCTGCTCTCCCAGGTGGCAGACGGGGGCAGTAGCCCCCAATATGCCCCAGGGGTAGAAAGCCCACTAGAAACCAGGGATTTTTTTTATTGATGTTGGGGTGGGGGCTGCCCAAAAAGGGCATGTCAATGCCCCCACCCCCCAGAGAAACATCAGACTTTGTCCCCCAGGGGGGCAGAAAGCATTCTAAAATCCAGGGATTTTTTTATTGACCGGGTGGGGGCTGCCCAAAAAGAGCTTGGCAATGCCCCCTCCCCCTCCCCAGATAAATGTCAGTCTTTCTTTCCTGTTCAACAAAGCGAAGTGGAGCTGTTCCTCTGGAAAGGGGACCAACCATCAATCAGTGTTGAGGACGGTGGTGAGGGTTAAGAAAGAAAGTGGAAGTGGGATGGTGGGATCCCGCTTTAGCGGAACTAGGGTCCTCACACACCCAGCAAGCTAGGTGTCATGCTTCATCATATAGACCTGCTCCTCGTTGGACCGGCACTGCAATGTCCAACGGGCACCCGCGAAGGGGCTCTTTATCGGAGATCTTTTGTTCCTTTGCCATATGATGAAGTGTGGGTGTGTGGGCCGTGTGTAAGTGTAGATACTAAGTGGTACAGTGAGTGCGTGCATTGTTAAAATAGGTGGGATATTCCAAGTGCATTCATTTACTCTGGCTGGTAATCCACCTCGTTAAAAACTAGAGTGGCAGATCCCTGTGGTGAGGGTTTTTAGTTGTCATACTGCTCTACTCTCTGGGTCAACATGTTTCTTGCCCTTGTGGTTAGAAATACCGTGGCAATTCTTCAGGACCGAAAAAGTATAAAAGCAGTGGAAGTGTTGGGTGATATCTAACCTGTATGGTGCTATCATGATATGCTACCAATCAGCGTGGGCAGACCCACGCTGTCTGCCCCAGGACCACTGCACCAGCGGTCCAGGGGCAGACAGCGTAGGTAGGTCTGGCGGAGGAGACTCGTGGAGACTCAAGGCACCTACTATTGAGGCGCCTATATTACCTGTCTACCCCTGTTGAGGTCCCTCTCACCAAGAAGAGAGGTACCCTATTTTAACAACTGCATGGCTTACTTGACCTGTAGCAACTACTGATTGGTAGCATATCATGATAGCACCATACAGTGTAGATATCACCCAACACTTCCACTGTTTTTATACTTTTTCGGTCCTGAAGAATTGCCACAGTATTTCTAACCACAAGGGCAAGAAACATGTTGACCCAGAGAGTAGAGCAGTATGACAACTAACAACCCTCACCACAGGGAACTGCCACTCTAGTTTTTAACAAGGTGGATTACCAGCCAGAATAAATGAATGCACTTGGAATATCCAACCTTTTTTAACAATTCACGCACTCACTGCACCACTTAGTATCTACACTTACACACGGCCCACACACCCACACGTCATCAAACGGCAAAGGAACAAAAGATCTCCGATAAAGAGCCCCTTCGCGGGTGCCCGTTGGACATTGCAGCACCGGTCCAACGAGGAGCAGGTCCATATGATGAAGCATGACACCTAGCTTGCTGGGTGTGTGAGGACCCTAGTTCTGCTAAAGCGGGATCCCACCATCCCACTTCCACGTTCTTTCTTATCCCTCACCACTGTCCTCAACACTGATTGATGGTTGGTCCCCTTTCCAGAGGAACAGCTCCACTTCGCTGAACATGTCCCAGGTGGCCACGGACCTTGGACCTCTTTAAAAAGCCCCCCCTCTTTCCCTCCATTTTGTTAAGGAGTCTTTCTTTCCTCCCTGGGGCCCATTAGAAACCAGCGATTATTTTATTGATGTTGGGGTGGGGGCTGCCCAAAATGGGCATGATAGTGCCCCCACCCCAGGAAATTCCAGTCCCCCCCCCGGGGGCATATGGGGGCGGTAGCCCCCAATCTGCCCCCGGGAGGGCAGAAAGCCCATTAGAAATCAGGGATTTTTTTTATTGCTGTCGGGGTAGGGGCAGCCCAAGATGGGCAAGCAAATGCCTCCACCCCCCCCAAAAAATTCAACAGTTTTTCGGCTCCCCCAAGGGCAGATGGGGCAATAGCCCCTGATCTGCCCCCGGGGGGCAGAAAGCCCATTAAGCATCAGGGATTTTTTTTATTCAGTGTTGAGGGCAGCCCTGAATGGGTATGCCAATGCCCACACCTTTTCCAAAAAATGGCACAGTCTTTCTGCCCCCTAAGGGCGGATGGGGGCAGTGGCTCCTGATCTGCCCCCGTGGGGCAGAAAGCCCAGTAGGCGCCATCGATTATGCTGGATTTTTTATGCATGGGGGTGGGGGCTGCCCAGAATGGGCATACCAATACCCCTACCCCCAAAAACATAGCCACAGTCTTTATGCCCCCTTGGGGGCATATCAGGGCGACCCCCCAATTCCCCCCCTCAGGGTGGCAGGAATCCCACTAGGCACAGACTTGTTTTTAGCAATGTGCCTACCTGTGGATCTTGGAAGACTTTGGGGAAAGCGGGCTGGGTTGAATTTTGTGAATTCACACAGATTCCATAACTTTCCACCACAGAAATGCGAGGAAAATATTTATTTTTTATTTTTATTTTTTACAAATTTTGAGGTTTGCAAGGGATTCTGGGTAACAAAACCTGGGGAGAGCCAGACAAGTCACCCCATCCTGGATTCCCCTGGGTGTCTAGATTTCAAAAATGTATAGGTTTGCTAGGTTTCCTGAGGTGTCGGCAGAGCTAGGGTTCAAAATCTACAGCTAGGCACTTCGCAAAAAAGGGTCCCTTTTAACCATGAAAATGTGTAATGTCCACGTTCCGTTGTGGGCCGTTTCCTTTCAAGGGCACTAGCCCTACCAACACAAGTGAGGTACCATTTTTCTCGAAAGACTTTGGGGAATGCGGGTGGGTGGAATTCTGTGGATCCACGCAGATTCCAGAACTTTCCAGCACAGAAATGTGAGGAAAATGTGTTTTTTTTTACAAATGTTTAGGTTTGCAAGGGATTCTGGGTAATAGAACCTGGTGAGAGCCAGTCAAGTCACCCCATCCTGGATTTCCCTGGGTGTCTTGTTTTAAAAAACGTATAGGTTTGCTAGGTTCCCTAGGTGCTGGCAGAGCTAGGGCACAAAATCTACAGCTAGGCGCTTTGCAAAAAAGGGTCAGTTTTCACTGTGAAAATGTGGTGTGTCCACGTTGTGTTTTGGGCTGCTTCCTGTCTTCGGCACTAGGCCTACCCACACAAGTGAGGTACCATTTTTATCTGAAGACTTTGGGGAATGCGGGGTAGGGGGAATTTTGTAGATCCCTGCAGATTCCAGAACTTTCCACCACAGAAATGTAAGGAAAATTTGATTTTTAAACAATTTTTTGGGTTTGCAAGGGATTCTGCGTAATAGAACCTGGTGTGAACCAGTCAGGTCACCCTATCCTGGATTCCCCTGGGTGTCTATTTTATAAAAATGTATAGGTTTGCTAGGTTTTGCTAGGTACTGGAAGAGCTAGGGTTCAAAATCTACAGCTAGGCACTTTATAAAAAGGGTCAGTTTTCACCGTAAAAATAAAGTGTGTCCACGTTGCATTTTGAGACATTTTCTGCTGCGGGCCCCAGACCTACCCACAAAAGTGAGGTATCATTTTTATCAGGAGAGTTAGGGTAACACCGAATTGTAGAGCAACTGTTATTACCTTTTGACCTTCAATGCATTTCTGCCTTCCAAATGAAAGACAATGTATAAAAAAGAAGTCATTTTAAAAAATGACCTATAATTCTCATGCTACTATGGGTACTCACAATTTCGGAAATGTGCAAATATCTACCGTTTCTAAACTCTACATTTTGTTCTAATTTCAGAAATAAATAGGTGTCTTTCATACCGATTTTTCCATGTATATATTTCCCCAAATTAATTGCTATATTGTGGAAAGTGAGCCCATAATTCTATCGATGCCCAGGCTGCTGGCGCAAACCGCCTCTTAGTTCCCATTCTGAATAGTTACCAAATAAAGAGACGGGCGCTGGAAGCAGGAATCAAGAACAGAGTTTATTTCTCATGAGGAGAGCCAGTCATTTCGGACACGAAACACAGTGTCTTTCGGGAGGTGCTCTGCCAAGTGAGCTTGAGACTCTTGCTTTTATACTTTGCAAAACATTTGATGGTACAATCAGGTCAGTATGTCGCAAAAGGAAGACATCCCTATAATCCTCGTGATGATCCTACTCCACATACGTTCACAATGGGGACCCTTGACCTGCTGATAAGAGGGGAGGGCAATCATGCAGCTGAGTGTTTCGTAGGATGTGTGCGCCTGATCATGGCCCAGGGGGTGGGGTGGCTAGGCATACAATAAGGGCAGTAAATGGTATCTCCTGGCTTAGGCGATGGCCTCGGACATGTGTGGTCAGCCGAACTCGGGGGAAGGGGTCATCAAAGGAGTGGTATTCATGCCTGCGTGGACAATCGAGCGTGGAGGGAGAGCTTGTCAATAGAGGGACATTCAGGGAAGGGAAGGAGGTGCTGGTCAGGCGCGGCCGTGACTCTCAAGGACAGGGCTTTGCGGAAGAAGAGGGTTTATGACTTGCTCATATGAGGAGAAGGAGGGGGTCAGGGTGCGTGCAGGGCCAGAGTCGCGCAGAGAGAGAGAGAGAGAGATCTTATGACCTGTACATGAGAGAACAGGGGCAGTCAGATACAACTGGGGGGGGGGGGGCTATGTCAGCTGAGGCGAGGGATGCTTCTTCGAGAGGGAAATGGGGAAGGCCTGGGTCAAGCAGGAGGGTTATCTTTTCACATCAGGATCGCGCAAAGGGAAAAGGGTTTCATGGTCTATACATGGGAGAGGGGGTGCAAGATACGCGCAGGAGGGAAGCTGGGGATTCCACTGGGTAAAAAGGCCATGGTGCCTAGAATGGCTGCACATACGCATAGGGGTACGGGTTCTTACTGGCAGGGTGATACGGTCAATAATTTACAGTATCCATGGTGCCCACAGGGAGAGGAGTGGGAAAGGAAGGGAAATGAGTGCTGTCTATGTACATCAGTTTCGTCAGATTTTACAGTCGCCCCTTTTTACATAGCAGCAATCATTTTTGCAGCTGATGGCATTACAAGTAGACAAGCATTGTTGACGAATTAGCACTTTGTCGATACTAACATGTGGCGTACAATCATAGACAGTCAAGGTGATGGGAAGAACACAGTACATAGGAAATTACTTTTTCGTTGTGTTCCGGGCAATTAAACGCACTACATAGCATAAATCTTTCTGACTTAAAAAATGTGACCAATGAACAGGTTTGACCAGATAGTTGAGAGCGAAATTCAGTTCAATACACAAGATCTCTTCGTCACAGTGTCTTTTATCAGCGAGCCATCACTGGTAGGCTCTAATCCGGGTACTTTCGTTGGCACTGTTGAGCACCGGCGGGGGAGCTATAGGTCCAGCTCGGTTCGATCCTTACGCGTTGCAGGGTGTGGTCAGTCCTCTGCTGTTAGACCACAGTCCTGTTCCCTAAACAGTCCGTTTGGCGGCGCCTTATGCTCGGCACCTATAGTTCTGTGGCAACACCCTCCTCCCATATAATTGCAGCTCTTTCCTTTGGCAGAAAGTCACGTGGGAAGGTGGGTGGATGTGGTTCAAATAGTCGATAGGAGAAAGAGTGAGCGGAGTTGGGTCAGAGTTCCTGGGACACACAAAAAGGGACCAAGGGAGCAAAGGATAACAAGCAGGCAGGCCCATCAATCGGGCCCTAAGAAGGCAGACGGAGACTCCAGGCACACGTGGGTTAGCAGTCGGAGGGCTTCGAGGCGGCCCGTCATTTTTTTTTTTCATTTTCCACGTTGAAATTGCGGTCTCGTCCCGTGCCTTGTTGCTCTGCAGCTCCACCTCTGGTCGATGTCATACGTGTCCCAAGGTCTGCAGTCAGGCTGAACGTCACGTCTGACCCATCTCCTCCGGTGATCGTGAATCTTTGAATAGGTACAAGACAACGTTTTAGAGAAATGGCAGAAGAAGACATCTACGCATATGAATTCCTCCCTCAATTCTCCGCATTTGAGATTTTATGCTCATTGGTCACAGTCAGAGGTCTATTACCAAGCAGTGCATGTGTCAGCATTCCTACTGAGTCTATGGCAGGTTTATTCATTGTCCTATTTATAACTCACATGAGGATAAATGACATTTCCATCAACTGTGCGTTACATCATATTCAATATTACAGAGCGTTTCCCTTCAGGAACAATCATATTTTCAGACAGGGTGGGGGTGCTATCGTCGAGAGTCGGGCAAAACAAGATTTCCTCAAGGGTCAACAGCTACCCATGGTCATTACGTTTATACCCGGGACAGCAGAAGTGGTTCTATCAAAAATGGGGCGGGGATGCTTCGGGCGCTTGCGCTTGGGTGCAAAGGGGTGAGGCAATCTGGGTATTGGGTGTCAATCTAGACGTTGGCGTTCGTCTCTGAAGAACAGACATAGGATGCCATTGACATACAGTTCCCCTATAAATGGCCTGATTTGGGGGACTTTAGTCGTCTTACCTGTCCTTTCCTTCTCAGCCAATTCAAGTTCATTCATTTTGCAGAAAGGAGAGGCAGTAACATGGCGAGATACAATCATTTTAGTTTCGGTCAATTTCGCTGAACACCTTCGCGTTCAAATATGTATCAAATCAGACTGGTGCCGGTGGGGCACAATTTTACCAAAAAGAGGGGGAAAAATAGGGAGACTCTCATAGAGAGTGAGAGTCGTCCGCAATCTAAACGAGCCATTCGGTACACGCATGACATGTAAGGAGAAGGAGAGAGAGAGAGAGAGAGAGAAAGAGAGATAAAAAGGAGTGAAGAGAGAGAGAGACGTGTACGAAAATAGGTCATTTAGTGCGCTCACAACACAGAACGGCAAAGGTCAGGCGACCCGCAGATACAGACAGAGGGGAGACATAAATTCGTACGTTACACACACACAAACTCAGACAGGGAAGACGGCACATATATTACGCATGTACAAGACATTCACGACAAGACAGGAAACAATTGTTAGTCTACAAGATCTGTTTTTATATTTTCTACATATCGTTACTATCCTATTTATCTACGTGCTTAGCTCTTTCTGCCCTTCCCCCCTTTCCCTTCTCGCTTGTCATGCCTGCGAGCGTTCCCAATTACCAATACTCACACCTCGGTTGGTCGATCAGAAATTAACCTGGTTGCGCTAGTTACCCATGGTTGGATCTTAAACCATTTTTCTGTTCCCTCCTGTGGTGGGAAGTTCTCCAGGCTGAGGCAACGGCAAATATTGATCGGGAAAACAGTCGGACAGCTTGGCTATATCTGTAAGAGTGTGAGAAAGGGGGCAGTGCATTTTGAACATCGGCAACATTTCTAACTCCCTAGGCGGGTGGTGCCGTGGCAACCCTTACCCGTATATTTTTCTTTGTCCTCTCCCTACCTAGTAAAAACGTCCAGTTATATTATTTAACGCGTCGTTTCTAGTCAATTTTTTCTTTTTCCCGTCATTCAGTACCTGTCCAGTTTCTATGTCAGTCCATCCTCCCAGTTGCTATGTTCTAAGGAGGAACAGTCATGTTTAAGTCTACGTCTTTAAAAAACTTTTATTTGTCATAAGGACCATGCTCATATTCCTTTCTTCCCCTTCTCATCGGCGGTTCGGTCGTCGTCCATCTATACATCAGCCAGTGTCTCGACATGACCTGCAGAAGGGAGGAGAAAGAAGGGGTGGGGGAGGCAATATTCAAACCTCATCAGCATGCAGTAATCCGGAAATGTTTTTACCTACCACATACTCGACCTATTTCCACGTAGTGCATTTCCCTACCATTACGGCGTTTAAGCCCTAATGGACCAGGAAGGTCAGACAGATAATCATTGATGATCTGTGTATCTACATGAGTTACTTGGTCGTAACCCCTTTCGATCGGGTTCAAGGGTGGCGATCAGGTGGCATTTCTGTGGTGTCGTTTTAGGGCTTCCAAAGCACTTTTCCGGCTGCCTGTGACACATAGCGCGGTTGCTAAATATCGGGTCCTTTTTAACCTTTAACCTTCATCATACTTTCTCGTTGTTCACAGTAGTAATACATTCAAAACTCATTAATGCAACCGCTACAACTATGCTTTCGTTTTCAAAATACTTTTAATAAAAAGTGTTGACACATAAATACAGGCCTACAACCCAGTGGACTAGCCACGGAGCAGATTGGAACTGTACATAAGGAGAACAAAGCTGGTGGCAGTTCATTGCATAAAGTGCGGCAGTGCAATAAAATCGTATTAAACTCCCCTACAGAGCAAGCATGATGCATGTCAGTAATTCATCTTTAACAAATTCATAAATACATTATCCAATGTTCATTCATTACCTTAAATTACACCAATTCATTTTCCAACTCATAATCGGTACCCACCCTTAAGTCAATCCATTGTCCAAGCACATACTCAATATCCTTCATATCTACTTTCATTATCCAAACGTTATATATATCTCGGGGTAAAAAGCTTGCGCAATCAGGGTGCAACAAAGTTCATTAAAAACGTCTCATTTTGTGTCGGCGCCATTTTGGGTGGGGTCGGGCAAGTTCCAGCACAGTCAGAGCATCTCTAGTCTCGCATGGTTGGCCCAGAACTTTCCATTGGCAGTTCAGAAAGTCTCGTGCAATGAGGTTAACAGTCTAACAATATGGACCACGAATCAAAGAATGGGAAGGGCGGCAACAATTTTCCTACCGGGTCATTCTGGTGTTCCTCCGGAACTGAACAAGCCTGTGCCGTGGCGGCATTTTAGCCATTTCCGATCCAAGTCTGGTGCCGGCAGGAGTAGCACCGATGTCGTGGTTCCCAGCGAAGGGGGCGGGGGCACCCATGCAGGGGGTCGGGGGCCCCCCGGCTCTTATAGAATCTTCAAGGTCGAGGAGAGGCGATATGGAGCGAGTGCCCGACCTGGGCAGAAGACCGCTTTTTGAGGTTGACCCTCTTTAAGCAAAGAGTGTTGGGGTGTCGCTGGAAGCCTCCACCTGGAGGGAGGTGGGGGAGGGTCGTTCGCGCCGCCTCCCCCTTCCAGCGACCCCGCGCCGTTCTTCGGCTCCATCGTTTTCGACATTGGCCGTGCCAGCCATTGATGATGGGGGGGGGGGTGGTCGGCGGCTGAGGCAAGACAGCCCCCCCCCTTCCCTTGTTGACATGTGGCGGGACTACCTTCAACTCTCCAGGGAGCTTGGAATGTGGCGGGACTGCCTGTACCTATGCAGGCGACGGCATGCGGCGAATTTGGCATGTGGCGGGACTACTTGATTTGCCGCCGTTCTTGCCTTGGCTTCGGCTTTTGACAAGCAGGCGATGGCATGCGGCGAATTTGAAATGTGGCGGGACTACTTGATTCGCCGCCGTCCTCGCCTTGGCTTCGGCCTTCGACAAAAAGCCGGATCGGGTGAGAGAGAGGGGTGGTCGGTGGCCGAGGCAAGACAGCCCCCTCTCTCCCCGCGGCCTGCAGGGCGGCAGAAGAGAGAAGATGGAGAGGTCCTTGTCATCCTTTGGACCGCCTGCCCAACATCATCTCCTCCTGACCGTGGCCAGGCGACTCCCTCGTGCCTCCAGGCCTCGTCTTCCGGATGGGCATAACCGCGGACCTGTTGCACTTCGGGAGCTTCCGGAATGGGGGTAGGTACCTATTGAGTTGTTTCTATTTCATGTGACCGTTATTTGGGCGGGGCGGGCAATGAGGCAGACATGTTGGGAGCAGGAACAGGCAGTGAAGCCTAGCTACCACGTGGCTATGTTCTGCTATCAAATCTTTTCGCCATTTTACATTTCTTATTACGAACTATTTCTAATGTTTCTTATTTTTGGTGAAGTCAAAAGCTCATCAGGGGGTTACTGACTTAGCCTGATTTCTTTTTATTTTTCTTTCTCTTCCTTAGCGTGTTTCGAGCTAAAGCTTTCTGTTAGTAGGGAACGGTGATCGCTTCATATTTTTATGTGTCCTTTTCACTAGGGGGTACATCTGGACGGACCAGACGAGTCCCCTCCAATAAATGGTCCGGGGTGGAACGAGATTTATCGATCAAAAGGGGAACATATATTCCTTCATTAGGGTATCATCCTGGACAGACCGAGCGATGTACTTCCACTTACTAGGGTAGCCTCCTGGACGGACCAGTCGGTCTATTTTCTACTAAATGGCCCATGAGTAGAGAGCATATGTCCTCCATAAGGGTAGTCTCCTGGGCGGACCATGCGAGCTACCCCACAATTACCAACCAGTGGGGAGTGGGTAGGACTGACGAATTCACAAAGGGGCATAACCTACCCTTTTCTACTTGCAAAGACTAGACAGAGTGTTTCTATTTCACGTTGTTTGCAAATAGAAAATACCTCAAACGAAACAATTCCTGAGACAACAATGTCCAGGCAACCAACCAATCAATGGGGAGAAAAACAGGCATGACGGATTACAACGGGGACAAATGTCTGCATTACCTGCCCTTCGCTATCCATAAAGGGAACAGAATATTCCTATTCGTCTCTGTTTGTGGACAGGGAAGATCTCAAAGAGCAACAATCGATTATTAATCGACTTCAAACAATCAGTGGGGAGAAAGGTAGGCATGACGGATTACAACGGGGACAAAAGTCTGCATTACCTACCCTTCTCTATCTGCAAAGAGGGACGACGTTCCTATTCGCCGCTGTTTGCAAACAGAGAATGTCTCGTTCTCAAAAGAGAACCAATATGTCAAGTAGCCTTCAAAGCTAAATGAACCAATACCAACCAATACAATATCAGTATACAAATACCGATTTCAATACAATCAATCAATCAATCAGGTGGATAGAACCACCCTACCAATCAGGCGTAAAAACACCCTACTTAATCTTACCCGGACCGGACCATACGGACAGTTCTTCGACTCCCTCCTCCAGCGCCCGATCGTTCTCTTACTCCATGTAGCATTCCTGTGGGATTCCAGTCAGGACAATAGGTCACTCAAGAGAGGTCCGTTCAGAATTGGTGAAGTTCTGTCGATCGGCAGCCGGGCTAGGGCCCTCTCAAGGCAGGTATACTCCGATCATTTTAGACGTTCACTTCTTCGTCTGGATCTCTCTTACCGAACCCTATGTCACTGATGGACCCCGCGTTGGGACGCCAATTGTGGAAAGTGAGCCCATAATTCTATCGATGCCCAGGCTGCTGGCGCAAACCGCCTCTTAGTTCCCATTCTGAATAGTTACCAAATAAAGAGACGGGCGCTGGAAGCAGGAATCAAGAACAGAGTTTATTTCTCATGAGGAGAGCCAGTCATTTCGGACACGAAACACAGTGTCTTTCGGGAGGTGCTCTGCCAAGTGAGCTTGAGACTCTTGCTTTTATACTTTGCAAAACATTTGATGGTACAATCAGGTCAGTATGTCGCAAAAGGAAGACATCCCTATAATCCTCGTGATGATCCTACTCCACATACGTTCACAATGGGGACCCTTGACCTGCTGATAAGAGGGGAGGGCAATCATGCAGCTGAGTGTTTCGTAGGATGTGTGCGCCTGATCATGGCCCAGGGGGTGGGGTGGCTAGGCATACAATAAGGGCAGTAAATGGTATCTCCTGGCTTAGGCGATGGCCTCGGACATGTGTGGTCAGCCGAACTCGGGGGAAGGGGTCATCAAAGGAGTGGTATTCATGCCTGCGTGGACAATCGAGCGTGGAGGGAGGGCTTGTCAATAGAGGGGCATTCAGGGAAGGGAAGGAGGTGCTGGTCAGGCGCGGCCGTGACTCTCAAGGACAGGGCTTTGCGGAAGAAGAGGGTTTATGACTTGCTCATATGAGGAGAAGGAGGGGGTCAGGGTGCGTGCAGGGCCAGAGTCGCGCAGAGAGAGAGAGAGAGAGATCTTATGACCTGTACATGAGAGAACAGGGGCAGTCAGATACAACTGGGGGGGGGGGGCTATGTCAGCTGAGGCGAGGGATGCTTCTTCGAGAGGGAAATGGGGAAGGCCTGGGTCAAGCAGGAGGGTTATCTTTTCACATCAGGATCGCGCAAAGGGAAAAGGGTTTCATGGTCTATACATGGGAGAGGGGGTGCAAGATACGCGCAGGAGGGAAGCTGGGGATTCCAATGGGTAAAAAGGCCATGGTGCCTAGAATGGCTGCACATACGCATAGGGGTACGGGTTCTTACTGGCAGGGTGATACGGTCAATAATTTACAGTATCCATGGTGCCCACAGGGAGAGGAGTGGGAAAGGAAGGGAAATGAGTGCTGTCTATGTACATCAGTTTCGTCAGATTTTACAATATACCCGGTACATAATAAAAAATGCATTGCAAAATGCTGCTCAGTTATTAGCTCAGGGTTTGTCTGGTTCTTGGTGAACCTACAAGTCCTATGTATCCCCACAACTAGAAAGGTCCGGCGGATGTAACGGTATATTGCTTTCAAACAGGTGTCAGAATTAAAAAAAGTGACAGGTGAAAACGTTGAAACAATGGCTGTTTTTTTCAACTAATTTTCAATTTGTCCTATATTCAACGGTTAGTTTCTATAAAGAAACCTTGAAGGATCCATTATTGCTTGTATACCCCTTTCTACTATTAAAGCACCATAAAATAGCAAAAATAGGCTATGTCCCAGAAAAATGCCAAAACTGTGTAAAAAATTTTGGTTTTCTAACAAAGGTCTGCTTGTCCCTGAAAGCTGGGAAGATGGTGATTTCAGCACCATAACCCCTTTTTTGATACCATTTGCAGGAAAAAAAGCAGACGCTTTCATCTGTAGCCATTTTTACCCATTTTCCCCCCAAAAAATGTTTTACCTGTATTTTGGCTAATTTCTGGGTCCCTTCCAGGGAAGTCCACAACCCCTGGGTACCTTTAAAATCCCCATGATGTTGGAAAAAAAGGACACAACTTTGGCGTGGATACCTTATGTGGTCAAAAAGTTATCCGGGCCTAAGCACAAACTACCCCAAATAGCCCAAAAAAGGCTTAGCACGGGGGGAAAGGCCTAGCAGCGAAGGGGTTAAGCACTCACATAAGCACGCTGCTCACACACACGTACACTGCTCACTAGGAAGGAACAGAATTGGACAGATGGTTGCATAAAAGGCACAGGTTGATTATCTGGTGCATCTGTCCGCTGATGCCATTCGAAGCTGTTAAGCTACACTGAAGTTTGAATTTCCACCAAGATAATCTAATCTCCTATCATCCAGACTTGAACCAGCACTGCAGGCTCTGACTCTGATATTTGTGAACTTTTTTGGAGAGGAGTCTTGGCATCAAAAAGAGTCCCACTTGCCTTCTTAAAAACATGGTGGGGGTTTTCGCTGTAGTGCAAACATATGGTACAATAAATAAATAATGAAAAACAAAAGAAAGAAAATATGCCAACTACATGTCGAGGGCATGTGCCTCAATAAAAAGTAAAACCTTGCACTAGTCTGCCATCTTGGAATAGTAAAATATTATACAATATGTAGACTACAGTTTCAAGTTGTTGGCATGATTTGCCTGGTGCTCTGCATAAGAAAGTTGTGGCCCAGTACCAATTGCAGCGGTGCTACTTGTACCCTCATTAATCATACTCATTTCATTACTCAATTCGTACTCATTGTAGTTGCAGGTGAGCTGCAGGGGTGAACTAAAGGAGATACCTTCTGAGGTCAGAGCTTTTTTGGATACAGAGTAACACAGAGTGAGCAGACAAAATGCTGTTAATTAGACAACCTGACTAGCCAGCAGGGATGTCGACTTCCTATAACCCGACGCCCAGGACATATTTTATGGGGTCAAGGGCAACAAGTTTTCATGTGTATTTTGTCCTTTGGACAAGTAGGCCCAACCCCCTACAGCACAAACCCTTTGGCCGCCAGTTTGCAGTACCACATTATGGATAAGAAAAGGGGACTGTCTGCAGAAAAGGTAATATTTTTGTCCATATGTTAATGCTGTTCAAACTTGTATTTATGGTTCATTATTTGAAAACCTTTATTATTAGGGTGAGCGCTAAAAGTAATTGTTGTAAGTTCTGACTGCAGTACTGACAGTGGTTCCAGTATAAAAATGTATACACACGTTTTTAAAGTTTAGCAATATGAGGCTATTTATAATGCTCCCAGAATGCTCTCTGCTTTGATGCAAATATTTGCAGAAACTTGAAAGCAAGATTGATGATCCTTTGCTTTCAAAATAAAATGTTAATAAAAAAATTAAAGCAGGAAAAAACAAACATTTTGTTAAACTACTGTAAAATTTCAGGTACCGGTTCTTTGCAGCATCATTTAGTAACATGTATGATGTATGCTAGTTTTTCCCAAAAATATTCATAATGGATAATCAGTGTAACCAGTTTCAATAAGATTATGGGAAACAAAAATAAACAAGCATTTGCAAAGCCAGTAGGTCTGAAATTGGTGATCAGCCTTTTAGTTTTGTCAATGTGTGACTTGTTCTGGCATGAGTTTTGCAAAACCTTATTGGTGTGGGAACTGCCGGGCTCTCACCATTATAAAAAACATTGGCAAAAGCAAAAATAGGTTTTGGTCTTAAAAAGCACACACTGCCATAGTAGTTACTGGCACTGAAAAAACGACTTTGTGGGCCGATATGCTCCTTGTGAAACAGCAGAATGCTGTCACTCACAGTGAAGCCAACCGATACAGAGAGAGAGAGAGACAGAATTTTAATAAACCTAAATGGTCATGGTCAACACCAGACTAAGGGGCGATTACGATTGCGGTTTTCCCGCATACTCCGGGCCGGCGGAAGCCACAGCCGGCCCGTAGGATGTGGGAAAACCGCAGCGGACCCACCAAAGACCCACCGCCACATTAGGATGGCTGGTGGGTCCTGGGTTCCATCCGCAGCTTTTCTGCTGCGGTTGACTTACAACCAATGTTCCCTCTAATTATTTTCCTCTGTGTGCGGCAGAGTAAGGTCTGTGTGCGCTGCAGCCAAGGCTATGTGCGCCAAGGGCCTGACCGCGTGTGTAGACTAGGGCTTTGAGAGGGATGGAAATACTTTGAGATCTTTCAAAGGGGCGTAACCAATGCAATTAAGGGTGTGGCTTAAAGGCAATTACACTAAAAATATGTGCATCGCATAGTGTGCCACCCTACCGATATTTTGCTGCTTCTGTCATTGCATCCAGATATATAATACAAGTAACATTACACCTACAAAAAGCCAAGACTATTGGCTTAGTCAATGGTTGTCTTTTGCATCAAGTTGTAAATAATATTGAAAATGCTTCCGCTCTTATGGTTGGGGTTGTGGCTAATGCTCAAGCTATCGATTTAGGAGATGGGTTTTTAGTCTCTGGTCAGCCTAACCTCCTGCGATTCTGCAGTTTTATATAGCGCAAACTTTACCCGAAGGTGTCAGAGCGCTTTACATAAGAACCAGTTGCAAAACATAAGGATTTAGGATTACATGCATTACACAAAAGATACAAACAGAAAAAAATGCAAATGTACAAGATGTAAAGTCACACAAGGAAGAGATACAAAGTGAAAGAAAAATTGTGAATGTACAGGTAGTAAAGTCACTCAAGGAAGAGATACAAATGGCTATACTCTAAGAGTCACATAGGAATGGTAGACAGTACAAAGGTATACTGCATATGCTAGTGATTAGAGTTATCTCTATATACACATAGTAAATTTTCTCAGGTCAAGAGCTTTCAATGCGTACCAACACGTATTTGTGTGTAAATAGAATAATTGAAAATGCTGCTCATCACCTCAGACTTAGTTAAAAAAAATCAGTAGCCACTTAAAATCTGAGTTTTACTCACTGAAATAGATCTATATAAATGTACTTGATGGAAACTGTTCGATACTCTATGAGAATATATAAAATCCTACTCAGACACCAGGCAACAGCTAAGTGACAGAAACTCACGATAATATGCCAGTAGAAATCTCAATATGATAAATTTACAACATGCTTTTACTAGGCTTAGTGCTTTGGCTAATTTTGCTAAGCATGCTTTTCATGCTTGCTTGAATAGTGTCTGTGAAAGTAGTGCAAAATCCTCGGTGTGGAATAGGTTCAAAAAGACCCCCCCCCAAAAATTGGACACTGGCAAAGTCGCTGTCAAGTATATTCTTAAAGAATCATGCGTAAATACAAGTGTATACTAAATGCAGAAACGGAATGAAGGTCAACAGGGTACTAGATCAACCTCTTGGCGAACCAAGGAGTATAATAATAAAATCATGTTAAAAAAACTTTCTAACTCGTTATAAGATATACCAAACATTGAAAGCATCTATTCAGAAGTTATATTTCTGAACATTTACAATATCCCTCTTTACAGTGTTGGGTCAGTACCCCAAGAAACCCCTCATTCGCCTAAATGCCGTTCCTGCTTTTCTAATGCTGCCATGGATGACAACATCTGCATTAAGGAATCCAAACGGAGAGACGGTCCTTTGGTTCACGCTCTCCGAAAAGGAATGGAACACTTAACCTCTGGGAACATACTTAATACCGGACAAACCATTTACAGCGTTATATTCAGGAGAAATGGTACAGGTCGCTGCTCGAGTCAACTTCTCACTCGCATCGTGACTTATTCTAGACCACGTCTCGCCTTTCTCCAAGCACGGAAAGCGTCCTAAATCTCCTCTGAAATAATTAAGGAACGCGCGTGGGGAAAAGGAATAGCATAAACAAGCTGCCTGATTTGGTTTCAAGAAGTAGGCATATGTAGGGTAAAAATAAGAAAGAAGCAGCAGCATACGTAGGGGTGGGTGTGCTTTTGTTGGTGAGAGTTGACTGAGGATGCACAGGAAGGGTCTGGAGCTGGTAGTAGGAGAATGGAGCATTGTCTGAATGATCCTTACCAAGCCTCCCGAAGGGTAGCCGGTTCCTCTCTCCCAGCATCAGGTTGAATCTGGGATTGTCCCTCTTAAACCTCTTCCACTGACCGGTGGAGAGGAGGATCTTGGAACCCTCTGCATAGACGCTGCTGTTCTCATCCCGCACTACAAATGTATCCATGGCTCAAGCTTCATTCAGTTCCCTCGGACCGCGGCCACCACTGCAGGATCAGAGGGGAAAGCTCTGCAGCAGCCGCACAACGGAAGTAGTAGAGGCGTGCGGATCCCGAGCCACAGCCATCAGCAGCTATTGCATGGGCCCTACGCTGGCACACCGGCTGCTATTCTCTGCTGGGGCACAGAGTGGCAGCTGCACCCGCTCTGTCATACCAGGCCCAAAAGCACCTGAAGAGTGTGCTTACACGTTGTGCTTTCAGACGCACTTCATTTCTTTTCTACATAGAGAGCAGCAGGGTGCTGATTGTGGGCCATTGTGAAAATATTCCTGTTAACTGCAGCGCATGATGGGCGCTGTAATTAACAGGAATCCTTTCACAATGGCCCACAATCAGCACCCTTCTGCTCTCTATGTAGAAAAGAAATGAAACACGTCTGAAAGCAAAACGTGTAAAGCACACGTTGTGCTTTTGGATTTGCTACATGTCTTTTCTCAATGGCGAGAGGCTGCGGGATGATTGTGAGCATTTGTGAAAGTATTCCTGCTAATTGCAGCGCCTGACTGGCGCTGTGATTAACAGGAATACTTTCACAAAGGACTCTGGCAACGAGTAAATTGCCGTTTTTCGCCGCTCGCGCTTTAAAAGCGGGCGGCAGCGAGAACGTTTGCGCGCTTCACTGGAGGCACTGCGCGCTCCGTGCCTTAAAGGTGCGCGCGAGCGCAGGCGCGCAGGTTAGAGGGAACACTGCTTACAACCGCGGCGGAAAAGCTCTAATATGGTGGTGGTGTCTCACAGACACCGACAGCCATATTAGGATGGGCTTTAAAAAATGCTTTTCCGCGGCGGGTTTTCCGCCGTTGAAAAGCTTGTGGAACCGTTGCGGGCCCCCTGGGTGAAGGGGGTGTGGGGGGTGCACATCGGGCGTTCCTATGGTACCCCCCTGCATTTGTATGCAGAAATCGGCAGGCACCGCACGGTGCTTGCCGCTTTCTGCATACAAATGCAATGTATGCATTTTTACCTTTGCGGCGGGTGCAGCTTGAAGCCGCACCCGCCGCAATGGTAAAAATAGAGGATGTGACCGCCAGGGTGGCGGTCACATCCTAATTGGACAGGAGGCAACTCCGCAGGCCATGCGGAGGTTCCTTTCTCCTCTATGGTCGCCGACGGACTCAAGTCCGTCTGCGATCATAATGGGCCCCTTAATTAGGGGCCCAATTATTAAAGAAAGTCTCAAAAGTGCACCCATGGTATATGTCCTTGCATTAAGTGCAGCTATACGGCTTTCGTGAATTCCCCAAAATTTACAGAAGTAGGACAAGAAATAGCACTCCTAGAAAATATGTGTGAACTGCATTTTAGCATGAGCAAATGTGCATGTGTAGATTTGCTCATGTGAAAATCTGAGTGTTTACAAGTTCACTTTCCCTCCAACCACTTTTTCCCAACTCTGGAAGAAGGTTTAAGTCTGCCATTATCAGGAGTAAATTTCGAATATTTCTCAGTATGGGAAAAGATTAGAGAAGAGTTGTTGAAAACCGTTAAAACATGCAAGTTAGTAAAATGGCCTTCTAACCCTGGAACTATTGCTTAACTACTACCTTCAGCACCAGCATGTAGATCTGCGGAAAAGTGACAACATAAGGGATTGTTAGTATTCAAACACTACTATGGTATGAGCCCTGGCATAATTAGAGAGGCTATATCAAATCTCTTATTTAATGAGATTGCTGCCATAATTTGTTGCCGCACTACATGGCACCAAAGAGACAAGTGGATTTTGTTACAGGACTAGTAGATTTGTGAAGCAACCTGCCCCATGGACAAGTAGATATTTTATCAAATTCCACACCCTTGAGGTAGGGATCAAACATTGGCAACAAAGCCAGTAGCTGGAGAGGACCTATGAATTACAATCTATCTGATAAATAAACAAGTGGGATTTCCCAAGCCCATTTTCGGTAAACAAGATTTTGTAATATTTTTGAGAACGCATAATGCTGGTGAGACAGCTAAAAAACCTTTTGGTCATATCTAAAAAAAACAAGAAATAGATAGAGCATAGAAAGCAAGAGCACAACAGGTACTTGGCTCACACACATACACAATCTTTCCTGAAAGTCACGGAACAGGTGTGCTACTGCAGGGCCCGACAATGCAAGCTTCCTCTGAAGACATTAAACAAATGTGGATCTGCAGTGCCAGTGCAAGCTTCATTCAAAGACATGGAACAAATGTATGCAATTCCCTCACAACCGTAGAACATATACTAATCAAGACAGAAACAATGTTAGCTTCCTCTGCATGCAGAATATGGATAGGATCTTGAGCACCATTAAGCACACACAAAAAGTGCAGCATTTGAAAGCTGTGTAAGTTCCCCTCACACCTCACAGGTACAAGATGGTCTGCAGCAGTGCATGCTAAGATATCCTCACATGCAAAACAGTTATCTCAGTGGCAGCAGTATCTAAGCTTATTTCACACATAGATTACCCAGAATAAAGTAGCGAGGTGGGTGAGGCACTGAAGGCTTGAGCCAGATGCCAGCCTCTTGCTCAGCTTGAGGCTTCTTGAGCCCTCAAGCCCCGAATGAGCTAAGATTTCATGTGGCTTCTGCCTGCTACCTATGCTCTAAGCTCATGCACCAAGAATGAATGACAAAGCATTAAACTTCAGAATTCCTGTCTTGCTCCTATTTGGCATCAATCTTAGACCCAAAATATATAATATGAATACAGAATACCTTGAATCAATCCCTGCTAGGCCACTTGACCAAATTGTATGATTCTGGGAATTATCTTATTTTTTCGTACCTGATATTTTTTCCATTATTGAATATAAGAGAACCTTGAAATATGTGAGAATGTGTGCTGTATAAAAATCCCCCTTGCGTTTGACTTAATGGACAAAAATACTTCTTTGTGTAAAATAATACTACATGTAGGGTGTACATGACAAATGGCTTGTCGCTTAGTTCACAAATGGTATTCTTGGGGTGAAGGGTGGGGGCTTGAATGTTTTTAAGTTCTGTTAAAAAACTTTCACTTTTAATAAGTGCCCCTCAATGCAGTAAAGTAATTGAATGTACAAAGGCAAAACTCTTGTAAAAAATATATTTTTTTGAATTTTAATGATACTTTATCATATTGTGACATAATATTTGTTGCACAATTTCCATGCCAAAGTTCTCATGACTCAGCCCATGGTTGGTCCCTTAGAGCCAAGACCGCCTCTTAGAGCCAAGATAGGCCCTTGTTTTAGTCTGCCCTTTTAATTTGCTGGCTCGTCCACCCCTACTACAGGACTGTGTATAAGAATTACCAGAGTTGACCCTCTCTCTCCACAACTTATTTATCAGATAGATTGTAATTCATAAGCCCTCTCGTTCTGGGGAGCACCATCTTGTTTTCCAAGATTCTGGCAAGATTTCACGATTCTCAAAAAGATAACTATTCCTACTTCTGGTTTTAATAAGGAAGAACTGTACATTTGCGGCCCCAAGAAGCTGTTTTAAAGCTACCTGTGCATTTCTATTATCATAAAATTAAACGTTTACATTTAAAATACTTCATTCGGATAAAAGCGTATCCATAAAAGAACAAATCACATTTCAACATGCAAAGTTCATAATTATATCATAATATCAGATATAACATCAGATACATTAAAACGTTGTTCATAAAGTGCACATCGTATTGCGGGCACACACAGCGGTTTTAAGAAAACCACCTACACAGTAGGCCAGTTCATCATCTTCCAGGAGAAGAATAGATCTATATGCAACTTCAAGGTGGACAGGTGAATTATTTAAAAAAAAAAGTTATTAAAAGTCATTTAGTATACTTTACATAAAACTTACAGAAAAATAAAAAGGGTAATATGGTTTGCCTGCTCTGGCCGTCACACGGGTGGGGCAAAAGATCAAGATTAGCATAAAAACCAAGGGGAAAACAGAGTAAGAATTTCACAGTGCCCACTCTTAAGCGAAAAAGGAGTCCCCTCTCCCAACGACCTATAGGTTTTGTAAGGTAGCTAGTCAGCTTGTGAGAAATATTCTTGATTGACATAAAAGCAACTACAGATGGTTTCTTAGACTCCCTATCTAGTCTTGCCTTTCTATAACGTGCCTAAAGTGCAGTTCGAACTTCTTTTTTGATAAAGGTGTCTATCTCAATTGGGCTTGCAAAAATATAGTTCACCCTGCTTAGACTTAAATGCACCTCAGCTTGCCACGGGATGTCCAATCCCTTTTCACATTTAAGGCAATCTCCTATAATCTCTCGTGTAAGGTTCGCAGCTGGATTTCTCCAGCTGGCTAGGCAGAATAGGGTTGGACGTGCCTGTATATAGTATTCAATGTCATGTAAGTTCAGGTCGCTATGGCAAGCATATTGGGACGTGGAGATGGGTGCACCTAAAAATTTCCGACAGAACCTTTTTTCTTCATGCTGGATACTGCAGCTCGTTAGGATGCCCCAGACCTCTGCACCATAGGTTGCCATGGGGATACATTGAGAGAAAATAAATAAATGGATAAAACCGCTCCGTCATCCTAGGTTGTGGTAGGCTAAGAACCGAGTTAATACCTTTGGAGAACTTATTCCTACAGTATGCCATGTGGTCAGACCAGGAACCATTAGCAGCAAAGACTAGCCACAAATAGGGGAAAGTGCTAGTGCATTGCAGACTTTGATTTCCTATGGAAATGAAGTTTAAAAGATGCTTCCTCGGTCCACAAGCCTTAATAAAAGATTTTTTTATATTAGTGCTTAGATCTAAGGTGGTCATAAAATTGGCAAAACCCCATAATAAAAGGCGTAGAGCATTAGGTGTGTGGCCCATTAATACTTCATCATCGGCGTATAATAGAGTGGGGAGTATATTGCCATTAACTCTGGGGACATCATTGGTTAGATCGATCAGTGTTTTGTGTAAATTATTGATATATATATATAATGAAGAGTAGGGGGGCTAGAACCCCTCTGCCAACCCTGATGTTACTAGAGACCTCGTCCCCTATATCAATCCTAAACCGAGCTCTCGATCCTTTGGCGAATATGCTAAGAAATGTACTAATGCAAAAACAACAGTTGATGGACAGAATGCAGAACAATGTCATACATTCCCCCCAGTACAGAGATCTGGGCCTAAATCCATCGTTTTTTTGCTCACCATGCCGTTCCAGTTTGAACCCAGCCATATGCAAATCAGTCTTGACCCTGTGCCCCATGGGAACAGTCCAGCCCGAACTGCCAAGCCAGTTTCTCTCTGGACTGAAAACAAGCATCCAAGGACCGGTTTCGGGCTTTCAGCCCTCATCAGCCTAAATAGCTTGATTCCAGTGGCATAGAGAGCACGGGACTCACGTCTGAGCATACCCGTCCCACTCTGGGTGACAAATGCAAAAACAACAGTTGAAGGACAGAATGCAGAACAATGTCATACATTCCCCCCAGTACAGAGATCTGGGCCTAAATCCATTGTTTTTTTGCTCACCATTCCATTCCAGTTTGAACTCAGCCATATGCAAATCAGTTTTGACCCTGTGCCCCCTGGCTGAAGACGGCTGATAGCCAGAAACCGGTCCTAGGATGCTTGATTCCGGTCCAGGAAAGATATGGCTTGGCAGTTCAGGCTGGACTGTTCCCATGAGGCACAGGGTCAAGGCTGAAATGCAAATGGCCATGTCTGAACTGGGGTGGTGTGGAGAGCAAAAAAACGATGGATTTAGGCCTAGATCTCTGTACTGGGGTGAATGTATGACATTGTTCTGCATTCTGTCCATCAATTGGTATTTTTGCATTTGTCACCCCGAGTAGGATGGGTATGCTCAGACGTGAGTCCCATGCTCTCCACACCACTGGAGTCAAGCTATCCTGGCTGAAGACGGCTGATAGCCAGAAACCGGTCCTAGGATGCTTGATTCCGGTCCAGGAAAGACATGGCTTGGCAGTTCGGGATGGACTGCTCCAATGAGGCACTGGGTCAAGGCTGATTTGCATATGGCCATGTCTGTACTGGGGTGGTGTGGAGAGCAAAAAAACTATGGATTTTGGCCCAGATCTCTGTACTGGGTTGAATGTATGACATTGTTCTGCATTCTGTCCAACAATTGTTTTTTTTGCATTTGTCAACCCAAGTGGGATGGGTATGCTCAGACGTGAGTCCCATGCTCTCCACACCACTGGAGTCAAGCTATCCTGGCTGAAGATGGCTGATAGCCAGAAACCGGTCCTAGGATGCTTGATTCCGGTCCAGGAAAGACAAGGCTTGGCAGTTCGGGCTGGACTGTTCCCATGAGGCACAGTGTCAAGGCTGATTTGCATATGGCCATGTCTGAACTGGGGTGGTGTGGAGAGCAATAAAACAATGGATTTAGGTCCAGATCTCTGTACTGGGGTGAATGTATGACATTGTTCTGCATTCTGTCCATCAATTGATATTTTGCATGTGTCACCCCGAGTGGGATGGGCATGCTCAGACGTGAGTCCCATGCTCTCCACACCACTGGAGTCAAGCTATCCTGGCTGAAGACGGCTGATAGCCAAAAACCGGTCCTAGGATGCTTGATTCCGGTCCAGGAAAGACATGGCTTGGCAGTTCAGGCTGGACTGTTCCCATGAGGCACAGGGTCAAGGCTGATTTGCATATGGCCATGTCTGAACTGGGGTGGTGTGGAGAGCAAAAAAACGATGGATGTATGCCCAGATCTCTGTACTGGGGTGAATGTATGAAATTGTTCTGCATTCTGTCCATCAGTTGTTATTTTTGCATTTGTCACCCCGAGTGGGATGGGTATGCTCAGACGTGAGTCCCATGCTCTGCACACCACTGTAGTCAAGCTACCCTCGCTGAAGACGGCTGATAGCCAGAAACCGGTCCTAGGATGATTGATTCCGGTCCAGGAAAGACATGGCTTGGCAGTTGGGGCTGGACTGTTCCCATGAGGCACTGGGTCAAGGCTGATTTGCATATGGCCATGTCTGAACTGGGGTCGTGTGGAGAGCAAAAAAACAATGGATTTATGCCCAGATCTCTGTACTGGGGTGAATGTATGACATTGTTCTGCATTCTGTCCATCAGTTGTTATTTTTGCATTTGTCACCCCGAGTGGGATGGGTATGCTCAGACGTGAGTCCCATGCTCTCCACACCACTGGAGTCAAGCTATCCTGGCTGAAGACGGCTGATAGCCAGAAACCGGTTCTAGGATGCTTGATTCCGGTCCAGGAAAGACATGGCTTGGCAGTTAGGGCTGGACTGTTCCCATGAGACACAGGGTCAAGGCTGAT
Source organism: Lissotriton vulgaris (assembly GCF_964263255.1). Taxonomy (NCBI): domain Eukaryota; kingdom Metazoa; phylum Chordata; class Amphibia; order Caudata; family Salamandridae; genus Lissotriton; species Lissotriton vulgaris. Next base: position 137,421,602 of record NC_141698.1, on the reverse strand, counting down.
TTGCATATGGTCATGTCTGAACTGGGGTGGTGTGGAGAGCAAAAAAACGATGAATTTAAGGCCCAGATCTCTGTACTGGGGTGAATGTATGACATTGTTCTGCATTCTGTCCATCAATTGTTATTTTTGCATTTGTCACCCTGAGTGGGATGGGTATGCTCAGACGTGAGTCCCATGCTCTCCACACCACTGGAGTCAAGGTATCCTGGCTGAAGATGGATGATAGCCAGAAACCGGTCCTAGGATGCTTGATTCCGGTCCAGGAAAGACATGGCTTGGCAGTTCAGGCTGGACTGTTCCCATGAGGCACTGGGTCAAGGCTGATTTGCATATGGCCATGTCTTAACTGGGGTGGTGTGGAGAGCAAAAAAACGATGGATTTAGGCTCAGATCTCTGTACTGGGGTGAATGTATGACATTGTTCTGCATTCTGTCCATCAATTGTTATTTTTGCATTTGTCACCCTGAGTGGGATGGGTATGCTCAGACGTGAGTCCCATGCTCTCCACACCACTGGAGTCAAGGTATCCTGGCTGAAGATGGATGATAGCCAGAAACCGGTCCTAGGATGCTTGATTCCGGTCCAGGAAAGACATGGCTTGGCAGTTCAGGCTGGACTGTTCCCATGAGGCACTGGGTCAAGGCTGATTTGCATATGGCCATGTCTTAACTGGGGTGGTGTGGAGAGCAAAAAAACGATGGATTTAGGCTCAGATCTCTGTACTGGGGTGAATGTATGACATTGTTCTGCATTCTGTCCATCAATTGTTATTTTTGCAAGAAATGTAATAAAGCCTGATGTCAGACCCATAAAAGCCAAATACCTAGGTAACCTCTGTGCGGTGGTGTGTTTCCCAATATTTAAATTGATGTTTAAACATTGCTCGATCGTGCCTACTTTACTCCTAAAACCTAATTTGCATGGTTGTATAATAAGGCTGTCTTCAGACCAAGTTTTGATCTTATTATATAAAACCCTCCCTAAAATGTTCAAAGTGTTGTAAATCAGGGAGATGGGTCTGTAACAGCTGGGTTGGGAGCGGTCACTCTCTTTAAAAATTGGGACAATGATGCTAGTTGACTAGATAGTGGGGCATGGGTTAAATTGTTAAAAACATTCAGCAAGAGTGGAGCCCAAAAATCGGGTTTGTGCTTAATAAGGTCAATAGGTAACCCATCAAGGCCGGAAAACATCCTGATCAACTACTCTGGAACACCGAGTTCTGGAGTCACGCAAACGGAACAACAACTTGCCCAAACAACAGCTCAGCCTTAACCATGCATGTGAATGGTTAGGCTGAGTTGGACAGGGCGGAATTCGGAGGAGTGTCGCAGAGGAACAGGCAAGGGGGATTAAGTTTTTGGGTTGGGGAGTTTAGGGTTAGATTTTAGGGGTTGGGGTTAGTTTTTAGGGGGTATGGGTGTTCGTATTTATTTAAAAGGTGAGTGAATTAATTTATACGGCATGGAGATCAATTTAAAGAGGTGGGGTGATTCTGATTTTTTTTTTCGGTAGTGGGAAATTAGTTTTATGGGGTTGAGTACGGTTATTAAGGGGTGTCTGGGTGAAAGTGTTTGTTAATAGGGTGGGGGAATTAGAAATTAGGGTTTAAGGGGGATAGTGTATAATTTAAGAGTAGGGGAATTAGTTAGTTGAGGGCGGAGGTTTGGGGTTAGTATGCAGAGGTTGGGGGGTTTGAGGTTAGTTTTAAGGGGTTGGTGTTTGGGGTTAATTTTAAGGGGGAGAAGGTGATCGAGATTGTTTTAAGGGTGTGTTGGTAATCGTGTATATTTTTAGGGTGGGGGAAATAAGTTTAGTGTGTTTGGGTAATTGTGTTTATTTTTAGGGTGGGGTAATTAGTTTTTAAGGTGAGGAGGGATCGGGGAACTAGATGGAAAGCATTGTTTTTAACACGCATTCCTTTACCACGAAAAATCATGGTAAAGGAATGCATGATAAAAAATATCTTGGTTTAGACGAGGTCGTGGTTGCGACCTCATTGTTAAGGAAGTCGTGCTTGGCAAACTCGTAGTTAGAACATAAAACCATCAGGGCCAGGGGCTTTATTGCCTGGGCTCTGAAGTATAGCTTCCTCGACTTCGGGTAGGGATATTAATACCCCTGTGGGTGCTTGAAGCCCAAACAGGTCTTCTTCATATGTAGGAGCTGTATACATATTTGAGAAATTAGCCACCCAGCTCTCGCTGGTTATGTTACAGCTGATCTGTGTTAGGGATTGTCCCATTGCTCTCATGTCCTTAATGGTAGTCCAATTTTTTTCCCATTCTTAAGGCTGGCAGCGATGGCAATAGCAGCCCATCGGTCATTTAATATTTTGTCCTACCTGTGGGATATGACCAGCTTGGATTTCTGTCTGAGCTACTTCATTAAAAAGGAGCACATTGGGTTAGTTGATAGGGCCTTCCGTTGTTGTCTATTAAGTGCTAAACACTCTCTATTAAACCATCTGGATCCGTGTTGCTTAACGGCAGCAGGTTTTAATAGCACAGAGTTTACAACCTCACAAAGTTTAGCAAATGCGCTGATAACCTCAGGATTGGGTTTCCGTCCGGACAAACAACAGTAAAAAAGTTCCAGGTTTTCTCTGACCACCATGTGGTACAGATAGGTGCTATTAATCCCTAACCACACTAGTCTTAATTTGTCTGTTGAGGATACCACATCCCTAGCAATACATATTATTTTATATGCGAGCTCATTGTCAGTTTAAGTACTACTTGGATCAGGTTGTGGTCGCCGTGGTGTGTCGGTGAACGACCGCAGCTTTCACTAAAAAGTCTTCGAGGGCATGGTAAATAAAAACATAATCGATGGTGGTTGCACTACCCCTTCCTCTGAATGTTGGGTCGGGTGGGTTGTTATCATTAGTTACGGTGGCAATGTCCATTACATTACACAAAGAGTGGTTCCGCAATAATACTTTAACTCCATGCCCCTGAGGGAGATTTGTCCTCTGCTCTTTAGCCTTAGGGCCACAGCGTCTTCACTGGGGACCTTAGCATTACAGTCTCCACCCAGACAGATACCGGCTTTTGTGTTGGAGCTATGGCAATTTTTTAAGGTGGCAACAAAGTGAAATACATTAGTAAAATTTATGTTAGGGGAATTATAAAAATTGTTGTTATACAAATTAAGTAAATAAATAGATACCCGACTTTTGTATAATAAAGCTTGGAATTTGTCGCTATAGGGATGCAGGACCTTAAAGCTGCCCCCTGCAGCAATGATATCCAAATAGAGAGACCGCCAGATGGTTGACCAGATTTAGGAATTGGGGCCAGGACATTAAAGCATTCAAACCCTTCAAGATATATATCTTTTGTAGCCCATGTTTCTTGGAACATCAAAATGTCCTGCTGTCTAACCAATTCCAGCCAATCTGCTAGATCTATTTTTGATTGTAGGCTACGACGTTCCAGCTGAGCATATTCAGATCTGGATTGACACAAGCCTTGGGGATAGTTGTAGTGATGTGATCGTATAACTCAAAACAAACAGCGCTCAAATAATACATTTTGCCAATTCCAGCACTCTGTCTTAAGTAAGTTTATGTTCTTTTACTAACCACCATCATCTGTCCTCCACCGTCGGACAGAATGCAGTGATTACTGTCACTGTCTTGTCTTTTAGCCATGCAGTAGAATTAGCATAACTTCTTTTTTGACCTCTGCTGACAGCATGCTACCAGGCCGAATAGTGTACTCTGTCTTTACAAAGGGTGAGCATGCTCACTGCTTGCCACTTGATGCATGTACAGAGAGACCTGAGCAGTGCACCCGCAAGTGGTTCAGTGGATTCTGCTGCACAGAGTCTCACTCCTAAAGCTGAGAGAATTCAGGTAAGGCTAACAGCAAGCTCCTGATGCTGTAAGAGAGTCTGTGTCCTAGTAGGCATTGGTGGTGGAACATCTTTCCAGACTGGGGATGCTGCCATCAATTGCCATCAAACTTACATCACTGAATTCACAGGAATTCTGAAAAATCCAAGCATCAGACAGAGGACAAATGCTTCAAGTAAGCCATGCCCATTGAGCAGGTGTAGTGCTAGAGACACTCTTGTGGTCTGACACCACGTGATGACATTTGGCTACCATTATTTTCATTGTCTTTTGACCCTAGCCTGAATGTACGACGTCCTGCATATGCCTTGTTTCTCTTGAAGATTTCTTCTCATAGGTTTGAAGTGGGAGCTGTCAGTAGAACAACCTTGCCAAGAACAGAACATGTGGGATTTGCATTTGAAAGCATGAGAGAGAGAGAGGGGTTTGGAATGTACTTTTTGGTCTCTAAGTGCAGTGTTATGAGCAGTGGTGCACACATGTGCATTGTGTTGTACATTGAGAGCTGAAGTATGTGATGCTATAAGCAGTGATGCACAAATATGCATTATGTTGTACATTGAGAGATGATGCTGTAGGCAGTGGTGCACAAATGTGTGAAGTATTAGGAAGTTCTTACTATTGGCTTTGACATGGCCTCATGTCATCCTGAATTCTTACTCTACCTTTCTTGAGCTTTCCTGCGCGCACAGACAGGCCCCCAGAATGTTTGCAAGTTGCTTGGGTTAATCACTGGAACATGTGAGAATGTAGAGGGAGCGTGGGAACTCCTTTTGCCCTGGAATGCTTGCATGGAAACTGGCCAGTTCTAGTAAGTTTGCTTGGCGCAGAGGGAAAGACTTGCGGACCTTCTAGTGTGTTTTGAGACTATAAAGCTGAGGGTTGTTGACTTAGAAACCGGGATTTTCGAATCCGAATGGGGACGGACTCGTCTACTTCAGTACAGCAGAACCCTGGTTGCTGAGGCTCTTATCCCTGGCTGATGAATCCCCCGGTCTGGAGTGGACTAAGATGTAGTGTTTGCACCAGGTGAAATGTTTGAGTTTTGATTATTGCCATTGTGATGTGTGGCCAGTGGCTGTGGTCATTTGAGGTGTTTTCTTTGTGATGTGTGAGGGAGTCAGAGTGCACATCCAAAGTAATCATTTGATGTATTTAGTGTATATATCTTTCTGATTTCTTGCAGGACGTCCAGTATTATTTGCTGCTTATTTATTCATCATTATTATTCATGAATTTAACCGTTGCATTTACCAAGTGTGTTATTATTGCTTGCGTATAAATATATATCTTCATATACATTTGAATGTTATTTATTTGACATTTGGGAAAGTCTTTCTGTTAAAGAGTATTGCATAAATAAAACCCCAAGCCTCATTCTAAAAAGAGAGTCTATGATGTCTTTCATTTTCTAAAGTGAAACCACTTTTCTATGTGGTGTTGTGTTTTATGTATGTTTTGTTGTGTGTTAGAAGAAAACTACAGCCTACAGCTTTTCTTTTCACACCAGCAAGATCGTCAGTGTTCACTTTATAAAATCCTCACACTTTTCAGTAAGAGAAAGAAAACACTAAAATCCAATGTTAAAAGAATAAGGAGTCATTTTTCAGAAGATTAGACTGACATTTGACCTCTGTGTTAGAACTCACAGCAAATGCAACAAGATGAAAACAAATTTTAGTCATCTTATTAATGCTCATTCCCCTTTGTAACTCCAGCATGGTTATTTTAGTGTCAGTGGCTCAAAGGACTATTGTAGTCGGGCCCCCTTCCAACTCTTGGCCCCCATGCATTGCACTGGCTTCACCCTTGGTAGCTAATATCAAAAGCCCATAAGGCAGCTAGGAGCTACTAGAGTCCCAAAATCAGGACTCATCCAAGGTAATCAGCAGAAAAACCACCACTGTAGCTAAGACCCAGAACACACCGCAGACCTGAAAGGACAGGATAATCAAAGAAGGGCACAAACTCCAAAAGAGGGACAAACCAGAAGCACCTATCCATTGTAAAAGGCCCCCACATACAAGAGGTGAGGTGTTAAAGGAGCAAGAAGCAAAATGGTAAGATAAAAAAGCCTACATCATACTGCACATCCTGAGACAAACAGCAACAAGAGGAGGAAGCAAGAACTAGCCAGAGTGCCCAAAAAGGCAAAGTCCCAAAGTCCAGGGAAGTCATAGTGCTCCCAAATACCCAACCTCAAGGAAGAAACGCGAAACCCCGGCATAATCCGGCTAGAGAATCAGGAGCAGGGAAAGATAGGACGTAGCAGCCAGTAAAGCAACACCTTTTGTGAGAAATTGAGTTGTCTTTTATGCCTTTGTTGCAGGGGGTTTCAATGACTGCCAGAGCCTGTGTTTTAGGCGTAATGAGTAATGTGGTTGTTTCTTCTTTCATCGTAACACATACTGGGCAGATTCATTGATGGCCAGCTTTCCACTAGCTAGAAAAAGCTTAGTTGCTCCCTTTAAACACACAGCTAACACCGTATGTGTCAGCATTCCCTGCACCAGTGCCATCCAAATGGAAAAACAAAAAGGTGAGGGTGGAATGCTTGAATTGATTGCAGCAACTGGTAATTACTTGGGACCGCTTTCCAATCTATCAATTTTTTGGCCAGCAAGCTGCCTCAAACAGGAACCAGCTGTATGCGAATCAGCATTGGCCCTCTCCAATAGGAACAGTCCAGTCTCAACTACCAGACCAGGTCCCCTCTGTACTGGAACCATGATGATCTGCAAATGGCCAGTTCCAGTCAGAAGTGGCTGTTCAGCATTAGCAAACAGAAAACAAAATAGCTGCAGATGCTGAAGAGCATCTGCGAAAAAGTAGCCCCAACTTTCTCGAGGTACAATTGTGCATGCGTAATCGCAAATGAAAATGTAGGCATCATGACGTTATGGTGACCCAGTATAATTATATATGTGCACATGCACACGCACAGACGTGCTACCACACAAGCGTGTTCTTACATCATGACCCAGCAGCCATTTTTTCTCATTTACCTTTCCAATATATTGAACGCCCGTCTTGGAGTGGCAAATAAAACATATTTAATGCATGTGAAAGCTGATTTAGGGAGATGATCAGCTCAGTAGCAAATTGCAGCTACTAGATCCTAATAAAAAGTGAAAACAATTGAATAAAAAAATGCAGAGATGTCAGAGAGCACTAGACGAGCCGCAGCGGGTAATAAAAAAAGGAGAGCAGGAATGGGAAGGATGAAATAGATGAGGTGTGTGGGGGCAACAAGTACAGTCTTTGAGGGACGGGATTGTGATGGATGAAGCAGCACTCAGGGGTGATGAGAGAGAGCAAGGAAATGCATGCACGTCTGTGGAGTGCTGAACTCAAAAGAAAAGAAATAGAAGTCCCTTGCCTGAATATAAGTACTAGAAGGATACAAGTTATCCGGTCAAAATATGGTAAAGGAGCGATTCTCCAGGGGAAGGACAAACACAAGAAAAAGAAGGACAGGTGTTGAGTAAGAAGCAAGCAAAAAAGACTGACAAGAAAGCTTGACAAGAAAACTAACCAATGATAAGCACTGTGGTACCCAAGTATTGGCATTGTACACAATAGTCCTTTTAATAACACAAAGCTACATCTGTGGCTAGGTGATATATATTGAACACCTGGCTGGTCTCAGAAGCAACATATGAAATACAACATCTGACCACCATTTAGTAGTGCCATCTGTCTTGCATGTAAGACATTAATAATGAAAAATATGCTCTATGACCCATACAGTGAGGAAAGAACTTCTCAACCCCTAATAAACACAGATATGAAGTTGATAACTACACTTGGCTCTTTGGTTTACAGGCGGGCATATCCTTGCAGTGTTTTTCAGCAAGTCGCCTTCATGTTGCATGGACATTTCTAGTCTGTTTCACTTGTTGTGCCATATTTATGTAGTGAGCACAGATGTTCCACCTAGTGCAAGGACAGGGGTCAGGGGGACAGGGGTCCATAATATGTATTTTGCCAGGACACCATGGTCTGATCAGGATCCTCAGCGGATGCAGAAGGGCTTACCAAAACATAGGACTATGAGCCACAGTTGGCGATGATCACAAAAGAAAATGATAGCCTCAGAAAGTATGGTGTAAGGAGAGAGGTGTAAGAATCTGAGCCTTTGCTATCCTTTCGAGGGAATTATATGGTTCATCTTGTACATGGATTCGAGCACAAAAGTCATAGCATTATATATACACTGATGAGCAGTAACTCAACCATAAAGCCAGGAATTATGATGAGTCACTGACCCAGTAGTACAGGTAGAAGGGCCAATTGACCTGCTGGGATCAAGAAGATTATTTGAGTTAGCACAAATTGAAAAAGTTTATTTTATCAGAACCAGAGTCGGACTGGCCTGCACAGTAGCTAGGCAGTCGCAGTTAGATTTGACTGAAAGGTCAGTTTGTTTACTGTTTTTTTGGGCTGTTTATGCGACATTTTATGTTCTGCTGGGCCATTTTTTACTGTTAATTTACCTGATATTAAAACAAATATTGCCTGCAGCAAGCTCAAATCCACATAGTCTTCCATACCCTGCAACACACATACAAAGTGCCTCTGCCCAGGCAGAACTCAGTGCAGGTAGGGGCTCGAGCCTCAGCTCCTGCCTAGGTCGAACCCTCTGTTTTTGCCCTCTTGCCCCGCTGCCTCTATTGTTGGGCTTTTCTCTTTTTCCATTTTGTACCTTGTTTATTGCCTTGCTGTGCCCTTTTTTATTTAAAGTGCCTTGTTGTGCCTACTTTTTTATTTACTGTGCCCTGCTTGCTATTGTGCCGTTCCACCCCCTCTGCCTGTTTTTCTCACTTCCCACTTCCCCACCCGCCGCTGCTGGCCCTGCTGCCCCTCCCCTCCGCTATTTCCCACTCCTGCCTCCCAGCTGTGCCTCCCTCCCCCTCCCCTATTTATGCCAGCCGTTGTGCGGCCGCGCCGCTTGCACGCTAAAGACGCGCCTTAGGCAAGCTCGTCTGCGCCCGTCCGCGACCCGAACGTGGCCAGCGCTAGGAACCCTGGATCTCTGATCATCCAACGCTATGATACCACCACCCTCCTCAACCCCGGAAGACTCAGGGAATGCCAACAGGCCTCGCTGAACATGACCCACTGCCAGTTCTCCTGCCTCCACTGCTGCCAGACCCTCACCGCCACCCTGGCCTCCAACACCACCAGCGCCGGCAACACCATAAAATGCATCCTCCTCAACGTACGCTCCTTACACAATCACTCCACGGAAATCTGGAACCTACTTGACTCCCTCTCGCCCGACATCGCCTTCTTCACAGAAACCTGGACCAACGCATCCTCCGCCCCCGACATCAATACCGCCATCCCGGACGGATACAAGAACTAGAGGAAAGACCGCCCAACCACCCTGGAGTGTGCTTCGCCATCGCCCTGAGGAGCACCCTTCGCCTCACCACCTCCAGCAAAACCTTCCCCTCTGCCGAACACCTGCACTTCCAGATCTAGACCACTCCCAAAGCCACACTGAAGAACCCTCATCTACAGGCCCCCCGGCCCCCGAGTACCCTTTGTCACCACCAACACCGACTTCATCGCCCCCCACGCCATCGCGCCAAAAAACTACATACTCATTGGAGACCTGAACTTCCACCTCTACAACCCCAGCAACCTCAACTCCCCCACCTACGGCTGTCAGGTACTCTAGTTACGACCTGCTTAGGCTAAAACCATCTCGGCTCCCATGTCACTTTAAAATCTCCCCGGAGGATCTCTCTCACCCTCTATGCTGCGGGTGTTCCCTTGAGGGCTCTGGGGGCTCCAGCCTCCCTCCGTCACCCCACCCATCGGGACACTACATTAACAAAAGAGGCAGTACTGTGAGAGAAGACGGCTTCCTCATTAAGGCTCGCTCGCTAATCAAGCATAATATCGCTTTCAAGGATTTTGTGCTGGATAGAAAGCCCTCGTGGGTATTTGCCACTGAAACGTGGGCAAAGGATTCTTCTGGCCCAGACCTTGTTGAGGCAGTTCCAGAGCGCTATTTTTTGGCCCGGCTGGATAGAATAGGTCGGGTAGGAGGAGGGCTGGCTATCCTCTATAAAGATAGCTTTCATTGTCACACCTTACCTTTATCGGATCCTCAGGATAACTTCCAGGCCCTGTATTTCTCTCTAAAGGGCGTTTACGAAACCTCATTTAATGGGATCCGGATCTACCGTCCCCCCGGCCCCAGAGATGATTTTGGACAACAGCTACTTCACATCCTTGAACCCTATTTTGGCCGTGAACATCTAACGGTCTTGGGAGATTTGAACTATCACTTAGAGAAGTTGGAGGCTAGTGATGCTCTCTCCCTGCTGGATGCCTTGTCCGCCTGTGGGCTGAATCAGCTTGTGAGAGACGCCACCCATCAAGCGGGCCATACGCTCAATGGGGTCTTCTCCAATGATGGCAGGTTGGTTGTAAAGGACCCCCTTCCCCTCTCGTGGTCGGATCACTTTGCTGTACCGATTGAAGTGACCTGTCTGATTGTTGTCAGGAACGAAAAGGTCCCGAGTAAAATGGAATCACGGAGGAATTTAAAAAATATCTCTAATAGCTCCCTTGCCCCCTGGATTTCCAGTATGTCCACCTCCCAAGAGGAAGACGTTCATCTGGTGGTCTCGCAGTTTGAAAAGGCCGTTACTATGGCATTTGACGAACTGGCCCCTGCCCGCTCGCGTTATTCGGCGAGGAAAAAACCGTCGGCTCCGTGGTTCTCTGAGCACCTAAGACTCCTTAGACAGGGAGTCAGGAGACAGGAGCGTCTCTGGCATACCAGCTGGGATCTAAGGGACAAAGAGGCGCATAAGATCTTATTGAGGGGCTACAAGGTGGAGGTAATAAGGGTGAAACAGGAATATTTCACGGCTCTCACCATTTCACTTTCCTCCCCGAAAGAGCTCTTCAAGATTGTTGACTCTCTGACATCCCTGCAGATCCCGGACCCTGTTATTGCCTCTCAGCAACTCTGTAACAACATAGCTCTTTTCTTTCAGACTAAGATTGCTGATATTTACTCAGCTTTAGCGCTGCAGAGGACTCTAACTACTGAGCCCTCTGCCCCCTCTGTTTCCGCACCAGTTCCTGCTGAGAACTCCTCCTTGGGGCGCCTGGCCTCCTTTCCTCCTCTTTCTCTTCAGGAATTAGAGAACCTCCTGAATAAAACTGGGTCTGGCTCCCCATTAGATGCCTGTCCACTTAAGATCCTCAAGCAGTGCAGGGAATCTCTCCTGCCCCCTATTGTTGAGATCATGAACAGGGCTATGAGGGACGGCATCTTTCCTCAGCAATGGAAGAGGGCAGTGGTAAAGCCGTTGCTCAAGAAACCATCTCTCGACCCTGGGGTATTAAAGAACTTCCCCCCTATTTCACTGCTCCCTGCTCCTGCGATGATGCTGGAAATCCATCTGAATAAGCATCTCGCGGGCTCCGTGGAAAGCTCTGGTCAGTTGGATTACTCGCAGCATGGCTTCAGGAGGGAACATAGCACCGAGTCGGCCCTCACCATAGTGCTGGATAATATCCGCACACAAGCTGATGGGGGCCAGACCCCCACCTGATCCTGCTAGACCTCACGGCTGCCTTGGACACCCTTTCTCCCTTGGTCTTAACATCACGCCTGAGGGAGATTGGGGTTGAGGGGTCTGCCCTGTGTTTGCTGACCTCTTTCCTCGACCAGAGAGAGCAGAGGGTGAAGCTGGGGGATTTTCTATCTCCATCCCTGTCTGTGCATTGTGGGGTCACTCAGGGGTCGGCATTAAGTCCGACCCTTTTCAACATCTATGTGACCCCTCTTGCCAGACTGATTAGATCTTTCGGGATAGAGGTAGTCTCCTACGCCGACGACACCCAGATCCTCGTCTCTCTCTCCCAGCCGGCCAGCTCGGCTGCCTCCAATTTTAGATCTTGCATGGAGGCAGTCGCTCAATTGATGATCCACAATTCATTCAAATTAAATGGGGAGAAGACGGAGGTCATGGTGTTCGGAGGAAAAGAAGAGATATGGTCGGTGAACTGGTGGCCGGACTCACTGGGAGCTTGTCCTGTCCCTGCTACATTAGCTAAAAACCTAGGAGTCCTGATTGATCCTACCCTCAGCATGCGTCAACAGGTCAATAGAACAGTTTCAACCTGCTGGGGCATAATCTATGTACTGAGGAAGATTAGACACTATCTCTCTCAGCAGGCGAGAAAACAAGTTGTGGTTGCCCTCATTGGCTCCCGTCTGGACTATTGCAATGCGCTGTATGTGGGACTAAACAAGGGTCTGCTGCAGCGCTTGCAAATGTCCAGAACGCGGTGGCCAAATTTGTATTAGATCTGCCCAGATGTGCCTCGGCCACCTCCGCCAGAAAATCGCTACACTGGCTCCCCATCGAAGATCGGATCCTCTTTAAAACTATGTGCATGACCTAGGGGGCCGTGGCCAGAGGCAGTTCTACTGGGATCGGATCCATCCTGTCTCCCTATAGCCCCTCCAGGAACTTGCGCTCTGCCAACAAATTTCTGTTATCAGTCCCCCGCACCCGTAGAGCTAAATGGGGTGGCAAAGCCTTCTCCACTCTGGCACCTAAGTGGTGGAATATTCTTCCAGTGGAACTTAAGTCCCTTCCCACCATGCAGTCATTTAGAAAGGCTCTGAAAACTCGGCTTTTCGCGAAGTCATACTTGTAGTTGTGTTCTGCCTTTTTTGTTTTGATTTGTTTTTGTTAGGCGCCTTGATGCCTTCGGGTTTAAGTTGCGCATTATACATTTTATTTCATTCATTCATTCATTCATTCATTCATTCATTCATTCATTCATTCATTCATTCATTCACCCTTTGTGACAACCTCGCCAGCATCGGACTCTTCAACACACCACATCAAGTGAAGTAGTGTGGCTCACTGGTTAGAGGCAGCAGACCCGAGAGCAGAGGACGGCCCGGGACCAGGGTTCGATTCCCGGCGCGGCAGGTTTCTGGACCAGGGTCAGCGGACTCGATAATTCTCTCGCCTCGGTGCCCACTCTGATCAGCGATCACACTCGGCAACTCTGGGCATTAGCTTGCCTCATCTTCACTTACGGCCCCACCAGACCGCCGGGGATGCCTGGTCTCACCCTAGAGATACCCATTAAGGGACCATCTCTCAGGGAAGCCAGGAAGGGTTTCGCAGCGGTCGAAGCGCCTTGGGACCCTACGGGTAAGTAGTGCGCTATATAAATGCCTATACATTTACATTTACATTTACATTTACATCAACACACCAACCCACAGAGCAGGACACACCCTCAACCCCATCTTCGCGGCAGGAAACAGCGTTCACTTCAGCCACACAATACAACCGCCATGAATGGACCACCATTGCCTACACTTCACAGTCGATAAACCCAAGGCACCCAAACCAGCCGCACGCCCACCACGAAGAAACTGGAACAAGGTAACCGACGAGCAACTTAACTCTGCCGTCACCCGAGACAACCACACCTGGGCATCCCACGCAAACAACGCAGCCAGTGAACTCCACACCTGGATCTCCTACTGCGCCGACGAGCTCGCCCCGCTACGCAACCCAACATACCACTCTCCAAGAAGCCAGGTGCTCCTATAGACGCCTGGAGAAGAACTGGAGAAACACCAAGACAACCGAAAACCACACCACCTACAAGGACGCAATGATGAACTACCACAACCAAATCAGAGCCAGGAGGAACTAGATCCACAAAATCCTCGCCAACTCCACAAACTCCAAAGAAATTTTCAGCGTCAAGAATTCGCCAACCCACGCAGCGAAGCCACAGACATCACCTCTTCTTAAGACCTCTGTGACAAGCTTGGAGCCTACTTTCACCTCAAGATCAAAAACCTCTACGACGACTTCGCCGATCATTCACCACGCGCTACAGATTGCTCACCGCCCCCAGAGACACCAGCCAGCCCACCATCTCCAACTGGACATCACGGCCGAAGGCACCGCCTCGACCATGAAAGGCATCCACTCAGGGCCCCCACCGACCCCTGCCCCCCTCACATCTACCACAGAGCCACAGCCACAATCGCACCCGACCTACAACACACCAATCAACGCCAGCTTCAAAACAGGTACCTTCCCAGGCAACTGGAAGCACACAGAAGTCAGACCTCTGCTCAAGAAGCCCACAGCTAACCCCACCTACCTCATAACTATCGGCCGATCTTGCTCCTCCCCTTTGCAGCCAGAGTCACAGAGAAAACAGTCAACAGGGAACTGACACGATTCATCTAAGATAAAGCCGTCCTCGACCCATCCCAATCCAGATTCCGAAGCAACCACAGCACAGAGACCACCCTACTCACCGCCACAGATGGCATCCGCACCCTCCTGGACCAAGGCCAATCCACAGCCCTCATCCTACTCGACCTATCAGAGGCCTTCGACACCGTCTCCCACCACACACTAGCAACCAGACTACACGATGCAGGCTTTCAAGGAACAGCCCTGGACTGGATCCGATCAATCCTCACCGAAAGAAGCCAAAGGATCAGGCTACCACCCTTCCTCTCTGACCCCGCAATAATCACCTGCGGAGTGCCACAGGGGGCCTCACTAAGCACAACCCTCTTCAACATCTACATGGCCCCCCCTTGCAGCCATCATCCAACAATACGGCCTAAACATCGTATCCTACGCTGACAACACCCAACTCATCCTCTCCCTCACCAAAGACCCCACCCCCACCAAACTCAACTGCAGAAAGGAATGCAAGAGGTCACAGCCTGGATGATCAACAGCTGCCTGAAGCTCAATGCGGAGAAGACAGAAGTCCTCATCCTCGGTATCACCCCCTCAGCATGGGACAGCACCTGGTGGCCGACCGCCCTCGGAAGCCCGCCTACCCCCGCAGACTACTCCAAGAACCTTTGCATCGTACTCAACTCATAACTCACCATGAACCGACAGGTCAATGCTGTCATCTCCTGCTGCTTCAACACCCTACGCATCCTCCACACGTCCTTCAAATGGATCCCACCTGAGTCAAGGAAGATAGTCACGCACTTATCACCAGCAGACTAGACAATGTAAATGCACTCTACGCCGGCATCAACAAGTCCCTACCCTGCAAACACCAGACAATACAGAACACTGCTTCCAGACTTGTTCTCTGCATCCTCTGGCACCAACACATCAGCCAGCACCTATGAAGACTCCACTGACTCCCTGTGGAGAAAAGAGTCACCTTTAAAATCCTCACTCATGCCTACACAACTACGGATCCGAAATACCTCAACGACAGAGTCAACTTCCACGTACTGAAAGGAAACCTCCGATCTTCCAACCTCGCACTGGCCGAAACCCCGCACATCCACAGAGCCAGAGCAGGCAGAAGATCCTTCTCCCAGATGAGCCCCCATCCCTGAACACCTTCAGGAAGACCCTAAATACTGGCTCTTCAGCTAGACAGATCTATGGAACCCCCCTCAGTGCCTTGACACCCTTGCAGGAGAGTAGCGCGCTTACAATTTCCCTGACTGATTGATTGATTGATTAAATGTTCAAAACTGCCCAACTTGGAAACATTGGCAACCATTTTAGCTAGCTAAATTTCTGATGGGGCCACTTTTATTTTGGTACAAGGGCCTATTTTCTGTCCCAGTCTGACCCTAATCAGAAGTGTAATGTTTTATTTTCTGTGCCATTAGCATCACCTCTGTAACAACCAGTTGCTGCACTGTGTTCAGGATGTCCGGCTCTCTTATTGTCTTGATTTTGGAACAGAAGGCATGGACTCTTGTCATCAGCACACTTTATGTGGATGAGTGGTTATGCACTTCATACAATGACCATCCCAGACCATCCAAGGAGTCTGCCTCTAGCTAAGCCTTTTGTTCCTATAGATCAAATACTGTCTCTCTCCTCTCATCATTACCTGCCTATGTTAGGACGGAGCCACGTATCTTCCCCTTCCTCTCATCTCTTCATCCAGGGAAGCAGCTAGCCTAACACCCCCTCCTCCCTCCCCCACTCTGACTATCTGTCAAACTGGTCTCTGCCTCATATTACTTCACCCCCTAGTATTGTGACATCTACCTTTTCCTCCTACCTGGTCAGGGTCTATGTAGAATAAAGAGCCTCGTTGTTCAAACCAGCTGGTAAAGGCCAGGTTATACAACCTAGAGGTCAGAACCCCCAAGTACAACTGCTACCAACTTGAGAAGCGATGATGCATCACTAAGAACCACATCGACAGAGCTGCTCACAACACAGCCCTCTGCAACTACCTCCTGTGCATCAAGTAAGCCAAGAGAGCATCCGTCATTGCCTGCTTTGATACAGCATCAACCACACGAAGGAAGTCTTCAAAATAGTCAAGGAATTCCATAACCTGACAGCCACAGAGAACACCATCCACCCCTCCCAAAAACTCTCTGATACCTTCTCGGACTGCTTCAACAGCAAGATTGCCACCATCTACAATAACTTCGACCCCCAACCCACCACTCTCAGCCTCGACAACTTCAAACAACCAGCGAACACCAGCCAAATGATCATCTCCTGGTCTCCGCTTACCACTAAGACCACCGCAGCCATCATGTTGGTTCTCCACTTGGGGCTCCCATCGACCCCTGCTCCCACCATCTCTTCAACTTCATAACCAACGCATTAAGCACGGAACTCATCAGCATCTTCAATGCCTCCATCTCCAGAGCAACCTTCTCGAACAGATCCTAACATGCAGAGGTCAGACCCCCTCCTAAAGAAACTCTCTGCTGACCCCAGCTATCTCAAAAATTACTGACCCATCTCCCTGCTCCTCTACCCAGCCAAAGTACTTGAGAAAGCCGTCAAGAAACTGGTCACTGAATACCTGGAACAAAACCAGCTACTCGACGCCTCACAATCAAATTGCGTGCCAACCACAACACTCATCAACAGACTCTACAACATCATCATACAGCAAAATGCCCTCAAGTGGATTGCCTCCTTCCTTACTGGATGCACCCAGAGCATTCAACTTTCTACCTTCACCTCCATTTCCCAAGGACATAATTTGCGGCGTACCCTAAGAATCCGCACTGGGCCCCACCCTGTTCATCATCTACATGACTCCCCCTCGTAGACATCATCAGATCCCATGGACTCAACATAGTCTCCTATGCAGAGGACACATAATTAATCCTGTCACTCACGAGGACCCCTCCAACACCAAAACCAACTTCTGCAATGCTATGACCAACATAACCAAATGAATGAGAGTCAACTGCCTCAAACTGAACTCCAACAAAACGGAATTACTGATTTTCAGGATGAACACTTTCACATGGGACCACAGCTGGTGGCCCGCAGAACTCAGACCATCACCCACACCTACAGACCATCACGCAACATTGGCACCATCCTCAACAGCCAAATGATCATGAAATGACAAGTCAACGCAGTCGCCTGCTCCTGCTTGCACACCTTCGCATGCCCCACAGAATCTTTAGATAGATCTCAATTAACACCAGAAAAACCATCACACAGGCCCTCCTCACCAGTTGCCTCGACTACGGCAACACTCTCTACATTGGAATTTCTACCCAGCTTCTCAAAAGATTCCAGACTATATGGAACATTGCAGCTAGGCTCATCCTGGGCCTCTCCAAATGGACCCACATCACCCCACCTCAGAAACCTCCACTGGTTCCCCATCCAGAAGAGATGTTGGTTCAAGATCTTCAAACACACCTACAAAGATCTAAATGATCAAGAACCATCCTACATCAACCACCAACCTAACTTCCATCTGCCCGCAAGACACCTGTGCTCCTCCTCACTCGCCCTCACCCCCCACCCCCCCTGCATACATCGCAGCAACATCAGGGGCCGTTCTTTCTCCTACGTCACAACCAAGACCTGGAACATCCTGCCCCCCACCCCTGAACAGCACCCTCCTTGGCTGACTTCAGAAAGAAACTCAAGAACTGGGTTTTCGACTGAGACATTGCACATTCAGCACCCAGATACCACCAGGGCTGACAGTTCTGTGCTTTACAATGCTTATTGATTGATTTATTGAAATAGGAAAGATGCTTCTGTATTGCACTCTGCTTTACCCTTGTCATAGCTTATGGAAAAGATAGGCTTTGGTTTCAGAGACAATACAGTGCTTAATTTGAGCCAATGCTTGCAGGTGGGCCCACTTGCACTCTTTTTGAGAACCTGGGCATAGTTTTAATCTGAGTTTGACCAAGAACAAGGAAGAGAAACGCAGCAAAGTGTGAAAGGAGGAGGAAGAGAAAAACAATAAGAAAGCGGACAAAGCAGTGACGAAAAAGAACATGAAAGAATGTGATAAAGGAGCAGGAAGAGTATGTTGGTGGAAGAAAGAGGCATGAGGTGACCTATAGCATTGGCGTCTGCAATCCTGCCATTCGGCAGCATTGCCTGCGGACCTCTGAGTAAAATTTGGGCCCGGAACTTATTCTTTTAAGAATTAGGCACTGTTACAGATAAAGCCAGACTACTAACGCGATCGTAGATGTACTGTTTATTTTGTGTAATTGACATGATATGCATGTCATTGGATATCAAATAAAAAGGGTTTCATGATAGGTTGCCGGAATACAGGTTTCAAATACAATCATCGCAGGGGATGGTGGTCGACCATAACATTTTATACTCTTCTGCAGAAAACACAACAAGGAGCAGGCATCAAGGAAGTTAACTGCGGGTTGTAACATATATTTCTTTTCTTTTATTTCAGCCATTTAGAGTGTAAATCTTGCACAAAGTGTACTGGAGAACTGCACTAAAGTTACATAATTCAAACCCAGCCAAAGTACTTGAGAAAGCCATCAACCAACATCCCATCAAAACAAGCTCTATCAGCCCCTTTTACATTAGCTATTCAAACAGAGCATCCATGTAAGTGCAACAATTGAGAAGAACTGACAAAACAGATTGTTGAACTGTTTCCTAAGCATAAAAAAATTCTGATTTATTCTGATCTCCAAAAGTGTAGTGCAAGTTGTGCTCCTTGCTGCTGTCTCTATGCATCGAGGGCCTCATTTACTATTTTTTGGCGTAGGGTAGGGCGGCAAGCCTTCCAGCTGTGCTGCCATATGTCAAAATAAAAGGGCAGGAATGCACTGTATTTATGAGATACAGCGCATTTCTGTCCACTTTTACTGAGCTGGTGCACAAATGATTGCTGAGCACCAATGTAGACACCCATGCACCATGGCGCAAGGGTGCCTGCGTTGAAATCAGGATGTTTTCTGCAGGAAGGAGCACCTTCCTTCACAACTGTCATGCCACCCCTGGGGGGTGAGAGAGCGCAATTTGAATAAAAAGCATATCTGTACCATAATCATAAGTATACCGCATAAATGTAGAAGCTGTAACGTGAATTAGCATTTGTAGTATAAAGTTAGCCGATGTAACATGAATAATAGGAAATGTATTTGTATTCACTTTAGAAAATGCTTTAAATTAGAAGGCCCGTATACGTAGTGGGCTAAAATAGAAATGTATAGAAATGCTTACGAATAGAAGAACGTGCAAAACAGAATTCATGTACGTGTATAATTCTAAATGGAGAAGCGGCGAGAAATGTAAAGTGAAGAAATGTGCAGAGCATATATAGCATAATATAACGAACAAGATATAAAATGTATTCTATGTAAAATATATTCACTTATAAGCAAACGATTTGCTAAATGCGGTTATATATAAATGTGTGTTAAAGGTTATACTGTGTAGAAGAGTTTGTAGGAATGTTAGAAGAGTTGGGTCATGTGTGATTTTAACCTGACTGACCAAGGGTTCGCAGGAGTGTAGTCCGCTGTATGTAATTTAGTGGGCTCACAGGAGTCGTGAATAGCTTTGATCTGTACGTGCGAGCCAAGAGTCAAAGGTCTTGTTAAATTTCAAGTGACAATGCTAGACGAAGTTTATGGCCTAAGTGAGATAAGAGACGTTTGGAATTTGGGTCTTGTTTAGAAATGACCGTTCACAGGACCAAATGAGGTTAAGAACATAGCCGTAAAGAATAGAGTTCTGATGAGGTGATAGACTTTGCTCTGAAAGTGTCAACTGGAATGTCAATGAAGTCACCAGCACGAAGACGAAGATGGCGTCTAAGAAGAAAGGTCAACTTAACGGACGACGCGAAGAGACGAAGCTATGGAAAGACCTAGAGAATGACATCATATGTATGTGTATGTGGTGGGCGTCAGGGGGTGTTCCATCCATACGGTGATTGTGTATTTAGGGACAGCACCCAGGGGAGAAGTTAGCTCAGAGCAGATGGCCTGAAGACAAAGCACAAGAGCTCAGCGCAGAACAGAGAGATCAGAGCGCAAGAGAGCAGTAGGCCGAGGACCCTTAGAGAGCGGATGGGTAGGCAGAAAGGGTACTGCTTCTCGACATAAGTTACCTTTAGAGGCTAAGAGAGTTTGAACTTCTTTGGAAGTCAAACTGCTGACACCTTTTTAGGGTAATAGAAACTTGCGAAGTAGGGATGTCACCTAGCATAGAGTAGGGACAGATTTAACTTGTATTCTTTTCTTTCTTTAGATGACGCAACGGAACCACTTAGTATCTATGCTTTTTAATCTGCTGATTCTTGAATTGACTTTGATTGTATTCTTTTGTAGACTGAGGTTCTTTAGGGAATTTATGTTCCTTCTAGTTCCTGTATACTTATTGAATCTTATCCTGAGAGGATTGTATTTGCAACTTATCTTGATTTTATATTAAACCTTTTAAACTTTATCAGTCGTAAGTGGTTCTTCAGAGTTGCGTCAGTTTATGGGGTTGATCTAACCTATGTGGGGTTTGTCTTTTACTCAATGACAGAAAATAATCGATCCAAATAGACGAATGAGATAGATATCAAAGTAGTCAGAAAGGGTATCAAAATCTCATTCCCCGCAGTTGGTAGCAGAGGATGGTTTTCTTCTTGAGGAAGACAACCTAGGTCAGGTCTAGATTACCCCAAGGTCCCTAGTCATCGACGACCAGAAGAAGAATCCCTGCCGAAGAAGGTGCTGACGGTGCGTCGAGAGAAAAGCAGCAGAGTCGGTCGAGAGTGAGTATAAGGGTCATGCGTTGCCAGATTGCGGTGTTTTATGTTGTACCTGTGTTGTAATGTCAAGCGGAGTTGAATGCCTGTAGTGTGATTTAGGAAGGTTGTGAGCGCGCGCAACCGGATAAAATCTTAAGTCCAGAGAGGGCTTAAGTGGTTCGGGTGTATCGAACACCCAGAGTAATTTGTCTACCATTTTAAAGGGGGTCATGAGGTACCATTGATCGCCCGCAGACCGATGATAGGGGGAGTGTTTGAGTGAGTGTATGAGTAACGGACGCTGGTCGTACGTTTACTGTGTGTAAGTAACCTATCAGTTAAGGCGAGCGTCTGAAGTGAGAGGAAGACGTCTCGTCAGTTGAGGTGACAATTACAGTTAGACTGTGGCCGTACAGTCAGAGAAAAGTGATCGCTTGGACGGAAGTAGTCATTTTTCGGCGTATGAATGAGACGTATGCAAGACCGCGAGGCAAGCTGAGAAAGGAAGGGAACTGCTGCAGAGGGGACGAGTGACGTCAGCGTAGAGCCGCGCTGAGATTGGCCGGTTAGCATAGAACCGCGCTGGGATAGGCTGATTAGCGAGAGCCGCACAGGGATTGGTGGTTTGTCATCGGGACGTAAACAAGGAAGAGAATTAATAAGGAAAATCGTAGATTACTGAAAATGAAGTGTTTTAAGCGTTTGAGGGCGATCTTTAAGAGAGATAGAAGAAACTTATATGCAGGAGAAGAAGCTCCACCAGAAGGCACACCAGCTTATCATATGGCAGTGAACGTAGGCTTACACTCGATACTATGGATCTCCGAGTGGAATAAGCTAACAGAAGGGAATAAGGAACTGACGTTTCCGAGATACGGGACGTTTAAGCTGGAAGTATTGAACCAATTGAAAGCAGTAATGCTTGCAACGAGACCTCTACCGAGGCCAACACAGTTCAAAGCCCTTAGTGCATGGTTTAGAGCAGCACACGAAAAGAGCGTGAGTAGACGCCAAGAAAGAGTGAGACGATCGGTAAAAGCAGTGCAGGATGCCAAATGGGATGACGAAGCTAAAAAGTGGAGAGTACAGAAGATAGAAGCAGATAAACTGTTCACAATGCTAGAGACTACGGGAGAAAAGAAACCTCTAGAAGAAGATGAGGATAGCGAACCAGACGAGGATCTGATAGAGAGACTATTAACAGATAGACCACCTCCGTACAACAGAGAAGCCGAAAGTCCCAAACTACAGCAAGGGGACGGAGCTAGGTGGGGGGAATATAAATCGCTCCCCACATCAGAGTGGGACCCCAAGAAAGGTGAGGAAGTATCTCAATCTAGTCCGGTACAGAGAGTAGTAGGAAGATTCGTGGTCCAGAAGGTGCCCGAAACGGAGCATGCAAGGTCGTATCAATTGCCGGATGCTCTACAAGTACCTGTTACCATAGGTCCTATAGTGTCAATCTACAACCCAGAGAGAGCCCAGCAGGAGGAACAGGCACGATGGGACAGGGAAAGGGCAGAGATGGAGATTAGGAATAATACGATCAATTCCCAAAGGCAGTTACTAGCACCAAAGAGTCGGAGTACCCCATTAGATTCAGCAACGGGTCCCTGGATAGAACAAGGGGGTCAAAGAGGACAGATGGATTTGAGGGGACCGAAACCGAAATCCTATAAGGAATTAAGGGAGTATTTGAAAGAATGGGATGCTGCTGAAGAGGCTCAGAATAAAAGATTAGAAACAGGAGCAGAATGGAGAGACCAGGATAACAGGATCCTCTCTCACTGCGGAGCTGGCGAAAGCAGCCCGGAGTGGGAAAGAGGGAGTCAAGGAAGTCAAGGAAATACTTGCCATACCACCAGTGGCAGTAGACAAGAGTGCGATGACAGGAGCGCAGGGTGTGGGGGAGTGCCTCGCCCCATCCTTAGTGAGGGGGAACGAAGGACGCAGGAGTACCGAGATAGTTTCAGGTGCACTCACCATGCCCCGGGCGAAAATGTGCGACATTGGAGTCACGAGAGTATAGGGAGTCGCGAAGTGTCTCGCCATACATCCGGCGATCACGGACGAGATCGCGGGAACATGGAGGACCGTGAAGGATCTTATCGGTTATTGAGCGACACCAGACAGCAAGGGAGTTGCAGTGCTTTAGAACAGAACGGGGGATCCTATCTCGCACCTAAAGAGTCCGAACCGAAAAGACAGGATGCAGCAATGGGGAATAGATCATTGTTCCACGATACCCCAAGGGAGGATGGAAAAGCTTGGGATCTAGAGAGGTGGGAACAAAGAGAAGCAAGAAGAACTCCTCATAACTCACCTGTGCTCAGACGTAGGACTCGTGGTGGGGGTGAGAGGGATGTAAAAGAACCACCTAGGAGTGAGCTACTGAGAGCTGAGATAAAAGCAAAACGGCTTGATGTAATGAGTTTGAAATCAGACTTGGATGAAATCATAGACGGCACATTGCCGATGGAAAGGATAGAGCTGTATGATCATGATGAAATACTGTTTATGTCTAAGGACGTTACTCGGAAAGCAAGGTCAGCTCATGAAAAATTATCTGAATTGGCAGACAGGTATATGATAGACATGTCATGGACTAAAGCTTTGCAGGGTAACCATAGACTAACTTGCACGGATCAGGATCTAGATGAGCGTAGAACGATCGCGCTGAAAGTGCACATAAAGGAACTAATCCTGAGTATTAGAGTATGGAGGGATTTGGATAAATGGGAGGAAAGATGGTCCAAGAGGGGATCCGCCAGAAGGAGTACACTTACGAGGTCCCCGGATGGAGAGCTAATGCGAATGGAAGCTTTCCCTTTGCGAGAAATCGCGAACGGAAACTACGTGCATGTGCCCTGGAGTTAGGGGGGATTTAGCGGCATTTACCAATTCCTTTCCAAAGCTAAGAGAGAACCCCGTTGAGTGGTATAAGCAGGTAGAGAGATTCGTGAAGATCTCTAAGGTGCTGTGGATCGATTTGAACACCTTGTTCGATATCGTAGTACCCGGAGATTTGTGGACGGCATGTAAACTTAGTATCGAATGGCCCGCTTGTGAGCCTCCGAGGGATGCCCGGACAAACGGTCCATCAGATAGAGTCATGGAAAAGTACGAGAGAGTAATAGCATGGTTAAAAGAGAAAGTGCCGGTGCAAGACATAGACTGGGTTAAGATAGATCGAACAACTCAGGAACCTAAAGAGACCGTTCACGAGTTCTATGAGAGATTGCTGAAAGCATTCAAACAGTACAGTGGGTTGGATGTAATGGACCCCAAAGACATAGGACAGTTTGTGTCGAAGTTTGTCCTAGGATTAAGACCAGACATAAGCCTGATGATTCAACAGCATTTGATTTGTTGGCAAAACAAACCTTTAGATGAGATTCTGAGGTATGCAAGGTACTGTAGCGATGAAATAGACTCGAAGGCAAAGAAACTCAAGGAAAAGCTAATGTTGGTGCAGATGCAATCAGCTGGAAAGGGTGGACAGAGGCAACAGGGAACAGGAACGCCAGGAAAGAAACAGAATAATCAAAGCAGAGATGAGGAAGAAAGACCGAGACCGAGGATAGACATTGCGACATTGAAAAAGACAACGAGGTGCCATCAGTGTAACGAGGTAGGACATTGGAGACGCGAGTGTCCTTATAATGTCGAGACGGGCGAATTAGAACAGGAGGAGGAAGAGGTACAGAACAACGTGGTTAAGGGAGCTGCAGTCCCGAAGGGAAAGTTTGTCAAAGGGGGGACTCAGACTCCTCGAGCCCCGTTTCCTCAACCGCCTCGTATCACTAACGGAGGGAAAACCTATAGACAAATGCCATTGTTCGTAGGTGGAGAAGAATGCTACTACGTTGATCCTCTTACAGGGCAACGAGTGAATAGGGAAGAAGACTGTACTCTAGGAGCAGCCCTGGAGGTAGATCAGAGAGGACCATACGTAGAAGCTGAAGTAGCTGGATGTCCTACGACCTTTTTGGTGGATACGGGGGCCACTCGATCCACTTTGAGATCAGCGGTAGTCCCAGGTCTGCCAATGTCGGGAGAGACGATTCAGGTGGTAGGAGTCGCAAATAGGAGGATGACGAATCCTCTGACCGAACCAGTGTCAGTGAAGATAGGGAACTACAGTGACGAACATCAGTTTGTGATTTGTGATTCTAGCCCTGTGTGTTTGTTGGGAAGAGATTTGTTGTGTAAATTAAATTGCACAATATATTGCACACCTGAAGGAGTAGAAGTGCAGACTAACGATGATGATGCAGATTTCAAGGTTGTAAACTCGCAGGAATGTGTGGAACTATATCCTACCTTAACAGTGGAGGAGCTTCCACAGGATTTGAAGGAGACAGTGTCAGCTGAGGTGTGGGATTTTACTGGAGAAGAAATAGGACTGATCAAAGGAGTAGAACCAGTAAAGATCATGGTAAAGCCTAATGCCGAGTATCCAAGAACACCACAGTATAAGTTGACACCGGAGACGATTGCAGGGATAAAGCCTGTGATCGAGTCCATGATTAAACAGGGAATACTGAAGGAAATCGTGGGAAGTCCATGTAATTCCCCGATTATGGGTTTGCAGAAGCCTAGTGGGAAATACAGAATAGTGCAGGACCTTCGAAAGATCAATAATATCGTTGTTTCATGTTGTCCAGTGGTACCGAATCCATCAGTGATATTGTTTCAGATACCGTTCCAAGCTGAATGGTTCACCGTGATAGACTTATGCCAGGCTTTCTTTTCGATTCCTTTAGATGAAGATAGCCAGTATCTTTTCGCTTTTAAACTGGAAAATCACGTTTTAACATGGTGTCGTATTCCCCAGGGGTATACAGAAAGCCCATCGATTTTTAACCAGCTGTTGAAGAAAAATCTTGAAAGTCTAGTGCTGCCCAAGAACTCAGTTCTGGTCCAGTACATAGACGACCTCCTAGTTGCGTCAGAAACTGAGGAAGCTTGCAAGACAGACACCATTACCTTACTAAATCACTTGGCCGAGAACGGACACAAGGTGTCTCCAAGTAAATTGCAGTATTGTCTGACCGAAGTGCAATACTTGGGCCATAGGATTGAAAAGGGAAAACGGAAGGTGTCTCCAGACAGAATAGAGGCGATCATGAAAATGAATGCGCCTAAAACACAAAGAGAAGTCAGGATGTTTCTAGGCATGGTCGGTTATTGTCGGCAGTGGATAGCCAACTTTTCACTGAAGACAAAACCGTTACTACAACTGACGCACAAAGGAGTGAGTAATCCGGTACCATGGGACAAAGATTGTTTGATGGCATTTTTGCAGCTGAGGGAGGACTTGTGTCGTGCCCCGGCTTTGGGAATGCCTGACTATGAGAAGCCATTCTTGCTTTACTGCTGCGAGAGAGAAGGTTGCGCTTTAGCAGTTTTGGCCCAGATACACGGCAATGCGCGTAGGCCAGTTGCTTACTTTTCGGCTACATTAGATCCAGTAGCCGCAGCGTTGCCCGGATGTCTCAAATCCGTAGCTGCAACAGGTGTCAGCATTGAGAGGTGTGAAAGTGTGGTGATGGGACATCAGTTAGTGGTGTACGTACCGCATTCTGTGGAATTGTTAATGACCAGGACCAAGACTCAGCATCTGACGAATAGCAGGCTCACACGCTACGAGCAAGTCATATTGGCTGCCGAGAATGTGACCCTGAAGAGATGCTCTGTTTTGAATCCTGCTACTTTGATGCCACTTCCAAGTGAGATTGATGATGAAATTTGTACAGATCATGACTGCCTTGATGTGACTGAACTATGCACCAAACCGAGACCAGATATCGTAGATGAGCCATTGACTGACCCCGATGAAATATTCTTTGTCGATGGTTCATGCGTAAGAGACGATATTGGTCAGCTGAGAGCAGCATATGCAGTTTGTACAATTACCAGAGTTGTGGAAGCCGCCTGCCTGGAAGGAGTACATTCCGCTCAGGTAGCCGAAATTATTGCTTTGACGCGTGCCTGTTTAGCAGGTAACAAAATTCGAGTCACCATATACACCGATAGCCAGTATGGTTTCGGGGTAGTTCATGACTATGGGCAGTTGTGGTCTCAAAGAGGTTACATGACCTCCTCGGGTTCTCCTATTAGGAATGGAGAATTCGTGAGATTATTGTTAGAGGCATTGCAAGGACCAACAGCTATCGCGGTCAAATGTGCCGCGCACACAAAGAATGTAGACTTTGTGTCGCAGGGCAACCGATACGCAGATGAAGTAGCACGTTACTGTGCTGAACAGGGATATTCTCACACCAATGTAAAAGTGGGGGGAATACAGGAAAGAACTGATTTGACTATGTTATTAGACACTGTGGATACGTGGGATGAACTGAAATGTGTTCAGGAAAATGCACCAGATGATGAGAAAAAGGGCTGGGAAACAGCAGGTTGTACTAAAAGTGAAATGAATTTCTGGATTTCTGCAGATGGGAGAGCAGTTTTACCAAATGAACTTGTTAGTCCAATGGCAAGGAAACTGCATGGATCAGCACACATAGGTAGAGATGCTATGGTGAGAGTATTCAGACAAACGTGGTTTAATCCGAAGTTTAGGGTAGCGGCAGAAGCAGTATGTCAGCGTTGTGCGACCTGTCAGCAACTAAACGTAGGAAAGAGAACACCAGTCACGTTGAGTCACATAGGAAGGTCTGGGGGGCCTTTCAATAGAATGCAGCTGGATTTTATTGAAATGCCCAAATGCAATCGACTCAGATACGTCTTAGTGATTGTCTGTATATTTTCTAGATGGGTTGAAGCTTATCCTACACGTAGATGCGATACACTTACAGTAGCAAAATTGTTGCTTAGAGAGTTAATACCGAGGTTTGGGGTGCCATCCTCCTTGGAATCGGACAGAGGAACTCATTTTAACAGCGAAATAGTGAAGATGCTATGTTCAGCTTTGAGTATCGATCAGAAGCTCCATTGCAGTTATCGACCAGAAGCTTCAGGGATTGTAGAGCAAATCAACAGTACAATCAAGTCCAGACTTGCCAAAGTTTGTTCATCGACATCCCTGAGTTGGCCTGATGCACTTCCATTGGTTCTTATGAGCATACGTAGCACACCAGATAGAAGGACAGGTCTCTCTCCACACGAGGTGCTAATGGGGAGAGCTATGAGACTGCCATCGGTTCCGACTGCAGCGTTGTTGAACATCACAGACGATTTGATCTTGGACTACTGCAAGGGACTATCTGATGCCATTCATTCTGTGTCCCTCCAGGTCCAGGCTGCAGAGGTTCCGTCAGCTCAAGACCTGTGCCATGACCTGTGTCCAGGGGATTGGGTCCTTGTAAAGAAACACGTCAGGAAGAATTGTCTAGACGTGCGCTGGCGAGGACCATTCCAAGTCATACTAGTTACAAACACTGCAGTAAAGTGTGGAGGCTTGCCCAACTGGATACACGCCTCACACAGCCGAAGAGTGCCAACACCTCTGGAAGAAACAGCTCCTCTCTCGGATGAAAATCCAGCAGAAAACGGAGAAGTCACAGAGGGGGAAAGCCAAGCTGTAGAGGTAATCGAAGAGGCTGAACCTGTGTCGGAGCAGGCCGACGATGGTCAAGACACCAGTGAGATCGAAGCTGTCTCAGAAGAGGAAAGTAGCTGGGAATTCGAGTCAGACACCGATCAAGCTATAAGTGATCAAGAAACGAGTCCAAGAACAAGGAGCAGGAGGACAAGGAATGGAGAAGCTAGTTGGTCAGAAAGAAGGAGAAGGTCAACCTTGAGAGCAAATCCAGAAAGTACCCTTGTCCCGATCGCTGAAGATTCAGAGCAAGAAGAAGAAACTACGGATTCAGGTTCCGAGAGTCCAAGAAGATCAAGAAGGGTACGTGTGCCCTGCAGAAGATACGCCACCCCAGAGTGGACTTATCTAGCAGATGTCTTGGGGACAGAAATCTGGGAGAGTGAGAGAAGTGAAAGTCATCGCTCTCGATCCATTTGTGGCAGTGGAGATATGGATGTTGACGCCTGGACTCGAGACTGAGGGGTTACTGACTTTCACACTTCCCATACCCCCTTACCTAAGTCGGATCAAAGATCTAGTGCTAAATCGATTAGAGTTTCCGACTTTTGGTCATCAAATTCCAGAACAAGAAGAAAAAGTTATTCGTTTGGAACTATTGGAACTTGTTATTAAAGCTGCAGGTACGAGAATAATTATAGATGCATAAAGACTTTTGTGTTTAAGTTATAAAGAAGAAGATAACCTAGCGCCGAGTGGAAAGAAGAATAAAATTAGGGATTACATTTAGAGGACGGAGAAGGGTTAGGGTTGTCTGTTGCTGAAAAAGACATTGTTGCGAAAAAGAGACTTTTGTTGATGAAGAGTGTTTCACAGACTGAGAAATCGAATAAAGCAAAATAAAGACTTGAAAGAAAACTTTTCTTCGAAAAAGAAAGAGCTACGCTGTTTGATAACGTGGAGAACGGCAACCCAAACCGAAAATCCAAATGCATAATAGGTACACTAATAGCAGTAGTAATTTTTCTCATTATTACAGTAGCGACCATATCATACATAGTAGGACATACAAGCGTAAAGGAGACAACAGATGTAAAGCCTGTAACGACTTTGAAACCTGCTCTTGTTGGGAAGAAGGAGGAGAGCAATGTAATTCGTGAAAAGGCGTTACTGGCAAATGAAGCTCGTAGATTACATGTAGACGAGTCACAGGGAAATTTTAGGTCAAATGCATATGCCAAATTATTGTACGAGTATATCGATGCCATGGAGGCCAAAGATTGCTATGTTTGTATGCAATTGCCGGCTTCTGTAGATGAAGGTATCAGATATCATCATCTCCCACTGACTTATGGGATAACATGTAGTTTACTGCTCAGTATATTTTATGGTAGAGAAGGGTTCGAGTACTACTTTTCAAATTATGATTCGGTACTGCCTGAAGTCCCGAATTATAAACAAATGAATAAGTGGGACTATTACAAAAAGGAGGATAGATTAGCCAAATCTTTCTTCCTTGGGATACACTAGATACTTCATATGCACGCAGAAATAATCTGACTTGCAAAGTGTCAGAGATTGAGAAGAAATTCATAGGACAAGTAGATGACAGATACAGAAGACAGAAGATTCTAAAAATGTCAGGACAGTGGAAAACAGATTGGACCGAAGAAGAGAAGGCACATAAAAAGAAAGGTAGCAATGGTCCAATAGCTTTGGATAGGACGCAGAAAGGAAAGTTATGTTTAACTCGAAGCAAGACATATTATGAGAATGTATTTGTAGGTGAAGTAAATTGTGAACATGCTTTTAGGTTAGAGTACTATACGAAAGATTTTATGAAAGAGATGCAAGCTATTCCTAATGTATATTTTGTATGTGGAAGAAATGCCTATGTAAGACTGCCTGACAATTGGTATGGTTCGTGTTACTTGGCAATTGTCTTCCCCAAAATATATCATGCAAAGGATTTAGCGATCATAGAAGGAAAGGCTTCGACAAGAACGAAAAGAGAAGTAGGAGATGCAGAAGTAGTTGGAGACATATTTGGAGCAATGTTTCCTATGTTAGGTTTAATACTTAACGATGTTAAGATCAGGAGACTATCTACAGTTGTAGATAGATTATCTGCAAGTACTGCAAGGTCATTGATGCTAGTAGAAGGAGAGATGCAGTCGATTAGAGCAATGGTTCTTCAGAACCGTCTTGCTTTAGATGTTCTGCTAGCAAAAGAGGGCGGAGTCTGCAAGGCTCTGAAGGTCCAAGAATGTTGTACTTACATTCCTGATAATTCAAAACCACTTGAGAAAGTCATACATAACATTACGCAGATACATCAAGAAATCGAAGATTTAACAAAAGTAAATGTTTGGGAAAAAGTAGGTCAAGGAGTGGGTAAGGTTGGAGATTGGTTTGCCAATCTTGGTAAAAGCATTGTATGGTATATATTGAAACCTGTATTAATAGTATTAATTTGCATAATTACATTGTTGGGGTTAGTGAAACTGTACAGATGGTATAGGACGAACCGGTTACAAAGATCCATGAGAGAGCAAGAGAGGAGATTAGCTGCTTTACAAGACCAACAGTATAAAAGTTTAAGAGCTCTCGAAACGATAAAAAGAGGGAATCTTGTAACTAGTTCTGTGTAATGCAACATTCAAATTGCATTTTAGTGATGACCCCTAGAGGTCATCAAAGGGGGGAACTGAGAGAGCGCAATTTGAATAAAAAGCATATCTGTCCATAATCATAAGTATACCGCATAAATGTAGAAGCTGTAACGTGAATTAGCATTTGTAGTATAAAGTTAGCCGATGTAACATGAATAATAGGAAATGTATTTGTATTCACTTTAGAAAATGCTTTAAATTAGAAGGCCCGTATACGTAGTGGGCTAAAATAGAAATGTATAGAAATGCTTACGAATAGAAGAACGTGCAAAACAGAATTCATGTACGTGTATAATTCTAAATGGAGAAGCGGCGAGAAATGTAAAGTGAAGAAATGTGCAGAGCATATATAGCATAATATAACGAACAAGATATAAAATGTATTCTATGTAAAATATATTCACTTATAAGCAAACGATTTGCTAAATGCGGTTATATATAAATGTGTGTTAAAGGTTATACTGTGTAGAAGAGTTTGTAGGAATGTTAGAAGAGTTGGGTAATGTGTGATTTTAACCTGACTGACCAAGGGTTCGCAGGAGTGTAGTCCGCTGTATGTAATTTAGTGGGCTCACAGGAGTCGTGAATAGCTTTGATCTGTACGTGCGAGCCAAGAGTCAAAGGTCTTGTTAAATTTCAAGTGACAATGCTAGACGAAGTTTATGGCCTAAGTGAGATAAGAGACGTTTGGAATTTGGGTCTTGTTTAGAAATGACCGTTCACAGGACCAAATGAGGTTAAGAACATAGCCGTAAAGAATAGAGTTCTGATGAGGTGATAGACTTTGCTCTGAAAGTGTCAACTGGAATGTCAATGAAGTCACCAGCACGAAGACGAAGATGGCGTCTAAGAAGAAAGGTCAACTTAACGGACGACGCGAAGAGACGAAGCTATGGAAAGACCTAGAGAATGACATCATATGTATGTGTATGTGGTGGGCGTCAGGGGGCGTTCCATCCATACGGTGATTGTGTATTTAGGGACAGCACCCAGGGGAGAAGTTAGCTCAGAGCAGATGGCCTGAAGACAAAGCACAAGAGCTCAGCGCAGAACAGAGAGATCAGAGCGCAAGAGAGCAGTAGGCCGAGGACCCTTAGAGAGCGGACTTTGATTGTATTCTTTTGTAGACTGAGGTTCTTTAGGGAATTTATGTTCCTTCTAGTTCCTGTATACTTATTGAATCTTATCCTGAGAGGATTGTATTTGCAACTTATCTTGATTTTATATTAAACCTTTTAAACTTTATCAGTCGTAAGTGGTTCTTCAGAGTTGCGTCAGTTTATGGGGTTGATCTAACCTATGTGGGGTTTGTCTTTTACTCAATGACAGAAAATAATCGATCCAAATAGACGAATGAGATAGATATCAAAGTAGTCAGAAAGGGTATCAAAATCTCATTCCCCGCAGTGGACATAGGCTTTTGGCGCATTCCGAGGTTTACAGCACGCTGTACATCTGGGAATGTGTCAAATGCAATGGTTGTTACATGTGAACATCCACCATAATGCCCATAGCATGCCTCCCTTTAGCAGGGCGAGGTAACGCAGCCTTTTGCGCTGCGTTGCCTCACACCATTTCTGCAAGGCCATGAAAAGCCATGCAGGATGGCTTTAAATGACCTCGTAGATATGGCTTTACAGTGTGAAACGCCAGAGTGATGTTCTGGCGGCACACAGGGTCTGTAAATGAGCCCATGAGCGAGCATGTGTGTTTTCCATTGCACCCCCAGCCTTTCCTACCCTTACTGTTTCATTCCACCCTCATTCAGTCCTTGAGTGTTAGGTACTAAGCACTGCTGTGGCTCAATGCCGCTCTCACTTTCTTCCCTTCTTTGCCTCTCGCTCCCCTGTTCCAGCTTTCACTTTACTTCCCTCAGCTTACACACACTTTCCTAAACCTTTCCCACCACCTGTTTTTCGTCCACTCTCTCCCTTTACTCCTTCCCTTCTGAATGCAGGCCATCTCGATTGCCAACGACTGATGCTTTTAAAATTGCTGATATTGGCAAAGCCAATAGCAGGAACCAGCCATCTTAAAAGACTATTTTGCATGCTTTTTTCATGGTTGCCATGTTGCTAGATACAAGGTGGTGACCATCTTGAAAGCATAGAACACAATATTTTCTTATACTCTAGACAGTTTCCATGTTGCATAACGCAACCACCTACCTGCCTTCTCTAAAGTATAATAATGTTTTCATACTGTCAATATGTGTCATGTCACATTCAGTCCTTTTTGGCCTCTATACTGGAAGTGCTGATGCCGTGATAGCCGGGCCCTGTGAATCACGCATTTAGAGGACCTAGTAAAGGTAGAAGCAGACATTTGGTCTGACCTTGAAACAGACCAGACTACAGTTGGTTCTGGAGAGACCCATGTAATCAAGTATGGTTTTCCCTTTTCTTATTTTTTCACACTTTGTAGCAGAGTGACACTAAGATGGTCTTGATGAATGCCACAAACCTTTTGGTGTTCCGGGCAGAAACATGTTGACCTGAGCAGGTAGGGAACATCTTTATCCCTGTCGCTCACACTGTTTTTTAACACTGTCCATTGAGATACTCATTAAACAAGTTTTTCCCTTTTGAGGCAGTTTTAACTCACCTTTTTGACTTTAAATTTTGCACTCTGCCCCTCACTCACTGCAAACATTGGAGTGTAAAACACCTCATGCTCCTCTCCTGAGGGAGAGTTGTAGCCCACACAGTGCACCTTGCGGGCACTGTGTTCAAGAGGGAACCCAATGATGAAGCATTTCACCTACGGGTGAGTGAGGGTTCTCGTCTTTAGAAAGCAAATGCCCTTTTTTGTTTGTTTATTAGGACATTCACATTCACATGCTAGGATGTGATACCATCTGGTTGCCTTTTGTGTGTATTATATTATGTCACATTCAGTCACACAAGTTGGTGACCATCTTCAAAGTACAAAAACATTATCTATACTTTCAAGATAATAGCAACCACCTTGAAACTAAAAGTAATAGACTTTGCCTGTACTGGCCCTTTTTTTATAAGCCAGGCAAAGCCAAAAATGGTGGCTACAAACCATTGGTAAAGCAAGACCAATTCTCTTTGCCAATGGATATTTGGAATATGTGGAAGGAGGATGGATAAACTGCATGACCTGTGGGACAGAAAACAAGAGAGAGAGCCATCGAGAGATAACAGTGGCCTGTGGACCATTCCCACACCGCACAACCTTCCCTTGCTTCCACACAATATTCTGTTTGTTAAGCAGTTACTACCCCCTAGGTATTCGACAAAGAGAAAACATTGTGCAGAGACCCGAATTATGGAATTGTGTAGCTCTGCGATATTCACATAATTAATAATTTGCCACATAATCCCTCATCGGCCACTTAATCTGCTGATTTTTACCCAAAAAATGTGTTTCTAGCTAAAACGGTTTAAAATTTACTAGAAATGCAGTGACACTTGTTGCCCCTTAGCGGAAGGCCCTTTGCACAGCTGGACTTGTAACCTTTCGGTTGCTTATTGCTATATTTGGGTGTTAAACTTGTATAAACGAGGAGTAACCAATGCCCAGACAGTGTTATCAAATTTGAAAATGACAAAAGAGGGAAGTATTACTGTTACAAAAGGTGGCTCACTATGCCGCATAATTTGCCTTTTCCTGCTGCATAATTTACTCAATGCTGCCATATAATTTGGCACTCTCCTGACACATAATTCCAGTGGTCCTGTTCATAACCTTATTCTTTTACTTATTTGCCCATTGTATTATAAAGGCAATCGTTTAACCTCTTTCTCACACACATTCCCTCCCCTCTCCTCTCCTCTCCTCCCCTCCCCTCTCCTCTCCTTCCCTAGCTCTCACTTTCATTCCCTTTCCAATCTCTCACTCTCACACACTTTCTTTCTCTCTTCTGATTTTTCTGTCTCTCCTTTTCTGTCCCTCTCTTTCTATCTCTGCATCTCACCCTATCTTTCTTTCTGTCTTTATGTGTCACAAATGATTCTTGTTATGACAAAGTCGAGTCCCCAAAGCCAATGCAGTTGGACCGTCGCAATGGCTATTGTCAAAGATGAGAGGAAATGACACCCCACCCCACCCACATTTTTAAAAGGACTGTTGTGACAGCTTGTCTCAGGCAAAAATCCATGAAACCAGAAAGTACTCCCCAAGCCGATCAATGTCTCACTGATCGTCCAAACAAGCAATCATCAGTCCACTTATTTGTCAGGCGGTGCCCGTTACATTTTTAGAGGATCATTTTCATTGGTTACTAAGGCAACCAACTCCTTAAAGAAACGTTAGACTCTGATGCATGACTGTTTTTACTGCATTCTCTTGCTCTTGGCATAGCTCTTTTTGTGTGGAATATAAAACTCATAAGCAATTGGCAGACATATTCCTTTACAACCCTCCTGACACCGCTATACAATGAAGTGCTCAAGGGTGCATATATTTATTATAGGAATAGGTACACAACGTCTATAGGTTTGGAATCACATCATCTGTAGATTTATCCTTGAAAATCTTAATGTTAGTAGCCTTTACTATGTATCTCTCAAGACTTGAAAAATGTGTCATATCGCTTTCCTTCCATATTTGTGATTCGTATATCCTTGTTTATAAGATGTATTGGCTGTTTAAATGATTACAGGTATATTTGTTTCCTTAACAAAAAGATGCATTATATTGATTTTGGTTGTGAATATTGTTTTGCATGTTATTAATCCTGTGATGCAATTTTTTGATAACTCATTTCCTGTACTTTGACAGACTTGATTGTAGTGTAGTTCCTAGTTTCCCACTAGGCCCTGCGCATTGGAATAACATAAACAGTAGTATCGACGTGGAACTGCGGATATTCCAGGCCTCCACTGACTATGCTAAACTTAATTGGGTTGTGTTACCAACTAGCTCAGAGGTCACTGGAAACTTTCTTCTCTGCATAGGAAGTGATCAGCTTCCCTGGCACAGACAAGAAGGGATTCAGTTTTCCAACAACCGTGCAACATGACAACTTTGCTCCTCAGATCAAGAGTCGATCTCTAGGGTCGTGTGAAACAATAGACATAGATTTCACTCAGTCAGTCTAGTGCAGTTTACTTTCACGGTATGTAGAGAATAGAGAGACGGGCGTGTAAAAATAAAGGGTTAACATTTATTGAACAGTCTTTCTTCTCGTACAAGAGAAATGTATTGCCACAATTGCAATAACTGTTATTATAAAAAGTACGTACAGTAAGATAAGTATTGCGAAATAGAACTGTAAAAGCATTGATATGGTTTCTTAGCCATACAATGGTTTAAAAGTAATAAAACATATATACAGTCATATATACATTAGGCTAACATACTCAACTGGTGCTTCTAACTAAACCTACCCCAGTGTGCCTGACCTAAGCCTAACACGTGAGAAGGGGAGTAAGTAAGTAGCTTAAGTTAAGTTGGTTTTGCCAAGGTTTGTTTCAAGAATTCTCGTCTAAGGGTTTAGTCAACACCATACCTCTGAATAGAATGATGGAGGATTGGTATCTCCTTCAGGGGTCTCTCTCGATATCCCAGTCACCCGCGAGGGTAAACCGGAAGCGCCGGGACTGGATTTCTCTGCACGAGAAAGGCAGCGGCTCTCTTCAGCGCGTCGAGGAAGGAGGCGGGGGACAGCGTCCGCGGGCAGCTGGAATCTGCTGGATGTCTTCGCAGAGGACGGCTGTTCAGCTCCTTAAGCGTACTGCACCATAGTTCGCGCTGTAGCGGCGATAATGGTAATCAGCAGCTTCACCACCACTGGATAGCAGGCTGCAGCGACAGAGTGCTAGATTTACCAACACAGGGTCATGCAGGCAGCTGGCATCAGCAACAGGCAACGAACTCGCAGCTCGTATCTCTCTCGCTCCCATTGCTTAAGGCAACGTTGGTAATATTTATACCTGACAGGTGCCGGGTTTGACGCAAGTTTGCTGGACATAAGACGTCAATTAAAGATGTCACTAGGAAGTGACAGTTATCAGTTGCTCATTAGAGTTCCATTACTAATCAAAACATAGCAAGCGGGGATTTCCAGGTTTGCTAAGTTTTTATCTTGTTGAAGAACTCGGAGTGTTATCTAGGAATATCAGATAGTGACTGCTGCTCTGTCATTGCACTAATTGGTCGCAAAGGAAGTAGCAGAGAGTCATGCTGGAATGTGGCTCTGTTCGTGTGAGGCCAGAGATGACTTTTCAGAAAATCGCACTTGAACGGTTATGCCAATATAGGGAATAAATGGGTTTATAGCCGAATAGGGGCATAAGGTCACAGTATCGATCAGGAACCTAGATAAGCACGCAACACCCACTCCACGGGTAATGTCCATCAAAATTACTAAAACTAAGCAATTAGATGCATGTGTAACATTGCCCACCCCAAAATACATGAATGCATTCGAAATAGGCGTACTTGTAATACATGGAATTTAGGTACTGTACGTTTTTTAAAGCATAGTAATCATTCAAAAATTATTGCATATGAAATCAATGAACGATTATGCATAAAGAATTACACATGAAGTATCTCTGACAGAAGAAATGCGAGATAAATCATCACATAAAATGCATTGTAATAACATGTGTGCTAGAGGCTGGTGTTATGTTGTTATGTCTCTAGATGTGCTTAGAAATAGAAGTGTGAAGCTTCTGTTCTCTAAGAATAGTTTTTACGTTAAGCAAAGAATTGTTCGTGCCAAAAAAAAGGTCAATATTAGAAAAAATTGTCCAATTCAAAAAAAATATATATATATTTCCAAAGCTCCTGGCAGTTTTTGTTGATCAAAACTGAAGGCCGAATTCAGAGTTCATGGGAACGCTGTGTGTCGGAAAGCTTCTAAAAGTTATTGTTTCTCTGTGGGTGAGAACATCGTATCAGACAGGCTCTCAAAGAATTGGTCTACAAATTCAGGTGATAGTTCAACCAAATTAGATAGCGCTGTAACTTGGCAGGTGTGAGAATGATTGCTGTCATCGATGGCAGGACCAGCAATGCTCACAGAACGTTGTACCTGGATGATGTTGCTTTTGTCACTCGCTCCACTGTTACCACTTGGCTGTAGTACAGGAGTCTCCACGAATGCCGTCATCAGGATTGGTAGCCGCTGGGGACAACACAATGCGTGAGCCGTTATTGGACTGAGCAAAGTATCGACGTCCATTGGTACTACTGATGGAAGTGAAAGACAGATGTCCAACACGCATTCATCGCCGCAAAGCATACACCTTAGCACAGGTAAAATGCAATTTTGCCATATCGGTCTGAATGAAAGGAACCAGGTCATGTTTAGATCTCTCAGCCTGGCCAATCCGAGGACGTCAGTTATCCTGTCCCTGTAGCGCATTGCTAGGATTGTCTCTTCCATTCCCATGGGAGCTATGTCTGAGCCGAGGCTTGCCATAACGTAGCAGGAGGGTCAAAAATAGAATCCCTGCAACGAGTCCCAAAAATAGTGGTATGCCGCCAAAAATGGAGTGCACAAAATTAGGAAAGATTCCCAAAATTGCCTGGAAGGGTGTTAGCAGTCCCGTAAAGACTGTCTTAAATATGCCTGGGATGCTTGTAGCACTAGACATGTTAAGGAGTTGGCTGAACATTTCTACGAAATGCACGGGGCAATTTGTTGATAAAAGGTCATGGACTTCAGTAGCCGTCCTTGCGACTAGAAGATCATACGTCTCTTTAGATGACGTTATAGGCACTGTTATAGGCACTGTTGTCTGTAAAAGCACAGATTTCATTTTGCTTAATGTATCAATTCGTATAGAATAGAGATTCAGACGAGGCCAGAGGGGAGTCACTATGTCTGGAGGCCCGCTCGGAAACAATGCTTGCATACAGCATTTTGACCGTAACTTGTACTAGATAACTTGTCCCTGGCGCGAGGCCACAACACCTGTGATCCGTTCTAAGAATGTAACTCCCGTTTGCGAGTTGCATAAAGAAGGGCTCTATCTGAGTTGCAGGTGTGACTAGCTGGTGGCATGAAAGGTTGTTTGAATTTCCATCACATGCTCCGTGTAAATTAATACCCTGACACAAAAGTATACCGCTTAGTGAATGTTTACAGTTCTCACCACTAAGAAATACATTTTTGTCGCTGTCACTATAGCAAGAATGAGTGTATGGTAATTTCCATATGGATTTTACATATCCTTTACCCAATTGTTCATACTGGCCAGCAGGTATGTACTCAAGGCACTTATGAAATCGGAAAGTTGTTATCGGAATTGTGATAATTCCGTGTATTATCCATTCAATGACAGGACTCTCTGACATTGTCAATGGTAATTTCTCGAGTTTCTCGATGCTCAAGATTGTATAGTCTGCTCCTTTCTGTGCCAAACTGATCTGTTTATCAGTAAGGTTAAAACTGGAAAATAATGACGTTGTGTTGATTAAACGCCAAGGCACATAGCCTGAACGAAGATTTTGCAGCGTCCAGCCTAATTCTATAATAGAGCGCAATTGAGACTGGCCATGTTGTAACATTAGCAAATCTCTGTCTATCACATCAAAGGCAGAGGATACAATATTGTCCAATGAATATATTCTGGAAGACAGAGTCGTTAACCCATTGTCTACCACAGAAAGTGATTTCTCCAAATTAATACGATCAATTTCTCGTATTTTTTCAGCAGTTTCAATTTGCTTTACTTTCCAAGCCTCGTTGTAAGCAGCATAGATACTGGTCGCTATGAAACGCTTTTGACGCTGTTTGCGTGGTCCAAGAATGAAATCGCGCAAATCAGCACCATCTTTTAATAAAGACAAGTGTTGCTTAATTTCAGCCAGTGTGGATGTAGTTAGCCATTCTAGGCAGAGTTTCCCTACACTGTATGTTGTTATAATCCCTGGATGTTGTCTCTGGGAATATCTTGAGTCTAATCTGGTCAGTTTTAAACCCTGTGTTTTGTTCAGGAATCTATCTTGACAGTTATTTGTGTCTGTAGGCCAGATTAACCATTTTTTCCAATCAGGATGTGTTCTGTTGAAATGTAAAATTTTTGTTACGTCTAATTCAATATCTGTGGTTGCATTCTCAGCTATTGGCTTTGGTATAGACGGTGTTTTAAGGTCTTTGTTCTTAGCTAGGCCAAGACAAGATGTTTGGTGTATTGTGTCATTTAAAAATAACATTTGTTCTGGTATCATGCAGGTTCTAAATAGTGCTTCTATGCCTTGCACCTGCCAATCTTTTGTACCCCAAATTGTTTTCGTTTCAATATTATTTTTCCAATAATCAAAACCAAATGTCATCATTTTGTCATAAAATGCTTCTGAGTATATCAATTTAGAATTTGTCAGCATTGTTTTCATTCCTGTTTTTTCTAACAGTTTGTAATAAAACGTTTCTGCATCACTTGTGTTAAACCCTGAGAAGTATTTGAATTTCTCAAAAAATGCTTTAGAACTGCTTTTAGGTGGTGTAGAACAATGTTCCCATTGATTATACATAAAAACATTTCTAGGCTGTGCAGATTTATGCAAGTAATGATCCCCATAATGGGTGTAACAGAATAACTGCTCATAACTAGATGAACCTTGTAAATAATCATGATCTGTGAATCTAGCTGACATTACTAAATCAGACATCATGTCATTAATACTGTTAAAGTCCCAATCATCAGAGAATGTACTTGGTGTCACAAAGTCACTTAAGGAAACCTTTAGTTGATGAGGATACTTCAGGATTTCGACCGGACCATAGATCTCATAGTCTGTTTTCTCCCATACTACCCCACCAGGTATTGGAATTGCTGTGACATTTACTGTTGACAGTTCTCTTTTCTTCACGTGAGATGATCTGTGTGGTTTCAGGACTAGGTTGATGTTCTGACTTGCTGTGTCCATTGTAATATATTTTCCTTCAATGAATTTTCCCAAACACAGTACCATGATGAGCCAAAGCAGGAGGAAAAATACACCTAGACCGAACCAGAACTCTAGCCAAGGGGAAACAAGGTAGATTTTCTTCAGTTGATGAAAGAGCTCCGTTGCTTTTTCTTTAAAAGACTTTTTTGTTTCTGGCATCACTTCGGGATCGTTTAAATCTTCAGAGAAGTTGTCGAAGTTGATGAAATAACCAGAGGCAGTTCTGTCAATTGATGGGATTGTTCTTTCAATCTGTCTCTCGGTAGCACATTCTGATGCCACATCATTGTAGACTGGTGTTGTTTCTTGACGAACTGTTTCAATCTGTGTTTCAAGAGGCACGAGTTCCATGGCATTATTGCATAGTCCTTCATTGTGCACTGCAGGCTGATCGAATGTGATGAGTCTTTCAGTTTGAACCTCTTGGATTGTTGCAAGTTTGGGTATTCTGTTGTTTCTTGGGAGTCCACTGGGCCTAC
Organism: Lissotriton vulgaris; assembly: GCF_964263255.1. Taxonomy (NCBI): domain Eukaryota; kingdom Metazoa; phylum Chordata; class Amphibia; order Caudata; family Salamandridae; genus Lissotriton; species Lissotriton vulgaris. The sequence continues at coordinate 137,380,183 of NC_141698.1, read as the reverse complement.
TGTTGATTATAGGCCACATGCTTGTGGTTTTACCAGATCGATAGACACGACTCTGTTCTCCTTTTTACCAGCAAGGGGCGGTAGCACAACTGATCTTGTTCCGGTGACTGCCAAGACAGGTACTGCTTTTCTGTAAGAAGGCCCAAATTCCTTCTTAACCGCGATCTTTTCTCTGACTAGATCCCCAATCTTTGGAATCCAGACAGGCCTTGCTGGGGCTGTTGCGGGTGGTGCCTCGTCAGTGGTACTTGGCTGTTGCTTTAACTTTATGTTGCTTAATGATTTTCTTGTTTCATTCAGTTCCTGTAAAACAGCCAAACGATCCTTTACATCAAAGTGCGTTGTTTCTTCTTGTACCACTGACATCTGACTATCGAGGTCCTGAACGCGCATTCTAATTCCGAACAATAGTTCGTATGGGCTGAAACCTTTTAGAGAATTTCTTGGCATGTTATTAAGACTAGTCTGGACACTTATTAAATGTTTGACCCACCCAGCGCCTGAACCTAATACCTTCGCTGTTATAGATTGCTTTATGTCACGGTTTTTTCTTTCTACCACACTATTCCCTTCGGGATGCGACGAACAAGAATACCGCAACCCAATTCCCATGCTGGCCATGGCCTCCTTATAAGCTCGAGAGCTAAAAGCAGGACCCTGGTCAGAATGGAACGTGGTAATTGCGTATGTGCCGATAAAGACTCGCAAATCTTTTATAACAGTTCTAGGCGTCAGCCGAGTGCCGGAGGACTTATTTTTAAAGTGCTTTTCGTCTTAACTAATTAATAGGACACAGGTTGGGGTGCAGGCAGCGTTACGCTCTTTCTGACTGGTAGCCGGTAGCAAGGTTCGCTACTGCGATCCCTATTGCAGTTTTCACATTTGTTTGCATATATTTGGTGTTCTACACTCATTCCCGGCCACCAGAATACTGATTGTAATTCAGTCAGTGATTCCTTGATCTCTCTGTGCCTTAGACCCAAACCCATGTGTGCGTCTGCTATTAAAAATATTCTCCTGTTCGTGTTTGGAATTACTCTATCCCCCACTCCAGGGATTCGAGCAAAAGGAACGGAGTTTGCATCGATTATGTATGCATAATTGAGTGGATAGTTTACGGGTAGTGCTGCACAGTCGCCTTTTACGGTCGTTTTTACTGCCAGCATGGTTTCCCCGTCTATGTATTTATCTGTACGCTTTTTTGTGGCTACGGAAGCCGGGTTAGTTGCTTCCGCGGTGGCTGTATTAGCCAATGAATTCCCTGCAACGTGAACGCCATCACGTTGAAGACTCTGTGCGTGAATCACGTGAGTCTTTTGTAGTTCTTTACTTAAAAGAGCTACCTCGTTCCAGAGCTTTTTATGCTTTATTGTGGCACCTGTGTCATCTTTGTAATTGTTTTCGATCCAACTCTGCAGTTTATTGTTGTAAGAGTTGACGCAAAAATGAGAATCGCACACTATAAGTGTGGGGAATTCGCGTTCTGCATTTTCGAGCGCCATCTTTAAACATCTGATTTCAGTTCTTTGAGCCGAACAGTATTTTACTGATTCAGTTTTTGTTATTTTCGGTTTGATTTTACCGCACAGCCAACGACATTTAATGATCGCACATGCTGCATCGTAGGATTTTCTCTCTACGTTGAAATGCTGTACAGAGCTATCTGTATAGATTATACAGGCATATAATGGGAGAGGCAGAATTTCGATTGGCAGAGGATATTCTTCTTCATACTCTAAATCATTCAGTTCTTCGTATTGCGGGGCGAAATAGTATTTCACGTCTTCCGCTCCTAGAGAATCTATGCACTGTATCCATTTTGGATCCAGTGACACTGTAGGCAGGTTTACTGGGCTGAATAGCGCTTCGAAGGCGGATTCCGCTGTGAGGATGTTAATCCTTTTGCCGTGTGCTAGTTCTCTTTCATTTGCTAATGCGATTTGCACTGCGTTCACAGTTCTTTCTGTGTGACTGAATGTTTTTTCTGCTTGTGTGTACAAGTGAGATTTAATTGAAATTGGTACCTTTTCTCCCTCATTAGAGGTTAGGTATGTGAATCCGCATCTTCCTGGGATGACTCGGATTACAAGATCACGTGTGTTGTCACGTGTATCTAATTTTGTTTTTGCTAACATGTCTGTTTGCAGTGATCTCAAAATTTCTGTGTGTTTTTGAGTCCAATTGATTTGTTTAAAATCAGGTTTAATTAGTTCGTAGAGAGGTTTAACCCTCTCTGCGTAATTTAGAATGTAAGTTCTTCCGAAATTCAGAAAACCTAGAATGGATTGTAAATTCTTCAGTGTTTTTGGAGCTTGGAGTACAGCGCACTTCTCTAAGAAGTTGTCCGCTAGGCTTTTCCCTTCACTTGATAATTCGTACCCTAAAAACAGTACTGTCAGATGGGCAATTCGGGACTTTTTAAAGTTGAATTTGTAACCCTCTGCTGCGAACTCAAGTATAATGGTGTTCACTCTTTTCAAGTGAGTATCCAAGTCGTCGTCTGTGAGATAAATATCATCTACGTAAGATAATGCTTCATCATCATAGATTTGTAGTAACTCTGTTACCCTAGCTGAGAATAGTCCTGGGCTGTTCTTGAACCCCTGTGGGAGTCGACAGAATTTTTTCTGCGACCCAAATGCGGAGAAAGCGGTCAAATATCTGCTTTCTGGTGCAATGTTTTGACAAAAGAAACCATTAGAAATGTCTAATGTCGTTTTATATTTTTTCCTAACTATGTTATTCATTAGGGCTGCACTATGCGAGTTTTGTACTGCAAAGGTTTTGCAACATGTATTAAGGTGTCTGTAGTCCAAAACTAGACGATATGAATTGTCTGGCTTGGAGACAGGAAACAAAGGATTGTTCATTTGAGAGGTGCATGTTTCAATCACCCCCTGGTACTCAAGTTGATCTAAGATCTCCCTGACTTGTTTTTTAGCTTCTTGCTTTATGGGATACTGCCGTTGGGCAGTTGGTTCACTTTTTAGCTGGATTTTGTGAGGCGGTGAATCCTCATCCCATCCTACATGATTTCTATACAATGCAGGTGCCTGGGCTACTGCCCATTTCCTTGCATATGTATACTTTTTGTGAATCGGAATGTGATTCGAGAAGGCAGGCATAATCACTTCTTCGCCACGAGGGCACTCCCTGACAAACTCTGGGGGCCAATCTTTTTCAGCTAACAGAATATCATAGCCTTTTGAGAGCTTATCCCAAAATAGACCCTTAATTTTCCTAGTCTTATCACCCTCTATACGCAATGTTATTTCGTATATTTTATGGGGCTCGCTAAGTCTGGTGTCGGCAGTTTCAACCTGAATGTATTCATTCGTGTCCACTGTCTCCAGATGACTCATCAAGTTCTTGCGTGCTATACTGATTTCTGTTGCACTGTCCAACATTGTCAATGCCCACTCCCCGTTTTTCAACTGTGTCCTCAGTATTCTCGGCATGGTTGATTACTCTAATACTGGCTACCTTCTTTTTAGGAAATTGAGATTTTTTACTCTGAGCAGGTTCCTTGTCTTTGGACTTGGTGTGCTCTCCTGGGTCTGACCGTCCTCTTCTTTCCGAATTCTGTGGAAAAGATCGAGAGGGACGTGTATCATTACTTTGATATCTATCAGGTTTTTTCAGATTATCCCTATTTCTCAGGTTATATCTTTTCTCAGAGGGCTCCCTCTGGGGAGACTGGCGTTCTCGAGTCGGAGTTCTTTCCCTCCGTCGAGGAGACGTTCCTCTGGACTGGAAAACTTTTTCCTTGGGAGTGGATTGTTTATTTCCATCCCAGCTCTTTTTAGGAGTGTTTAAATTATTTTTAATAAATAATTTTTCAGGATTTTCGAGCAGTTGGGGCTTAACTGGTTTTCCACCCAAGCTGTCTCTACCTAATTCTTCATAGCATTTTTCTATGATTTTTGCAAGCTCAACAGGATCTTTTATATCTGTTTCCCTCAACTTCTGGCGAATCGCCACAGATGCTGCTTCTCCCTTTATGTTGGCTAATAATATAGCCGTGACCTGCTTGAAGTCTTTCAGTAATTTCATACCTAGATTTAAAGCGGGCTCTGGACCGAATTCATTTTGAATCTGTTTTAGCACTTCTGGTATTACCGCCATAGACGGAACACCGTGTGTTTTTGTGTAAATGGAAGCAAAGACTGTACCCCAAGTGTCGCAGTCCTCCACGTGTGGTGCGATTCCCATAGGAAGGCAGATGGTCAAGATTCTGTGTTTCTCAATAGGGGTAGTATCAGGAAATACTGCCTCTATTTGAGTGATTTTCTGGGCTAACCAGAAAGGAATTTGTTCCCGTTTTACGGGTGTTTTACCAAGACATGACTGTATGTTCTGTGGTGTAATTTTATTTGTGTTCCCCTGATGAAGGGTCAGCTGTGGTGTATTAACAGCTGGCTGGACTGTTGCAGTCCGCATTACATATTGGACTAATTGCCTATGTATTTTTATTAATGTGTTGAGCTGTGCTAACAGCTCTTCCTTAGACATTTTTGCAATGTCAGGATGTGGTGTGTAGCTGGCTAGAACCGGCCACGTGGCTCCTGGACTACCTAGTGGACCGAGCCTAGTTATGTGATCATTGTGTTTTAGGGCGCCATTAAACCAGAGCAGGTGCTCTTGAAATTTAAGTGGAATTTCAATCTCCTCGAAAGGAGCGTACTCTCCCGGAGGTTCCTCTATTTTGTAATAGTGAAACTCTTGTGTTGTAGCGTTTGCCGCTGGAAAGTTTATCCATGAATAGAATACCTCTGTCTGCCGATACTCGTGAGCCTCTATCACGAAAATTACTGTACCACCCTGAGGTGTCAGTCCGTTTTCTATAAGTTTTAACGTTATAGATCTTCTTAAGTGAACCGGGATGATAATAGCATCCGGGTCTGCTTGTTCGGGACCTTGCTGAGTCGCGTCTACTGCGGCCCCAGAGGTTCCGTTTTCTACTGACATTTCAAAAAATGCAGGTTTGCAGAGTAGGTCTCCAAGGAGACAAAGATTAGATGCACAATATTTTGGAACACTGTATCCTTCAACGTTGAATAAACCAGAGCTTTACATAGGAATCTCTTCCTACTAAGGTCGGGCGGATTTTAACCTTTCACCCACTCCAGACGTCTATTGGAGTTCTTACGGGAGAAAGGGGTCTGTGAAATATGCACGACTGAGTTACTCTACAAGTCTTGCGTTAGTTTATCGCCTTACCAAACGTTGGGCGCCATGTAGTGTAGTTCCTAGTTTCCCACTAGGCCCTGCGCATTGGAATAACATAAACAGTAGTATCGACGTGGAACTGCGGATATTCCAGGCCTCCACTGACTATGCTAAACTTAATTGGGTTGTGTTACCAACTAGCTCAGAGGTCACTGGAAACTTTCTTCTCTGCATAGGAAGTGATCAGCTTCCCTGGCACAGACAAGAAGGGATTCAGTTTTCCAACAACCGTGCAACATGACAACTTTGCTCCTCAGATCAAGAGTCGATCTCTAGGGTCGTGTGAAACAATAGACATAGATTTCACTCAGTCAGTCTAGTGCAGTTTACTTTCACGGTATGTAGAGAATAGAGAGACGGGCGTGTATGAATAAAGGGTTAACATTTATTGAACAGTCTTTCTTCTCGTACAAGAGAAATGTATTGCCACAATTGCAATAACTGTTATTATAAAAAGTACGTACAGTAAGATAAGTATTGCGAAATAGAACTGTAAAAGCATTGATATGGTTTCTTAGCCATACAATGGTTTAAAAGTAATAAAACATATATACAGTCATATATACATTAGGCTAACATACTCAACTGGTGCTTCTAACTAAACCTACCCCAGTGTGCCTGACCTAAGCCTAACACGTGAGAAGGGGAGTAAGTAAGTAGCTTAAGTTAAGTTGGTTTTGCCAAGGTTTGTTTCAAGAATTCTCGTCTAAGGGTTTAGTCAACACCATACCTCTGAATAGAATGATGGAGGATTGGTATCTCCTTCAGGGGTCTCTCGATATCCCAGTCACCCGCGAGGGTAAACCGGAAGCGCCGGGACTGGATTTCTCTGCACGAGAAAGGCAGCGGCTCTCTTCAGCGCGTCGAGGAAGGAGGCGGGGGACAGCGTCCGCGGGCAGCTGGAATCTGCTGGATGTCTTCGCAGAGGACGGCTGTTCAGCTCCTTAAGCGTACTGCACCATAGTTCGCGCTGTAGTGGCGATAATGGTAATCAGCAGCTTCACCACCACAGGATAGCAGGCTGCAGCGACAGAGTGCTAGATTTACCAACACAGGGTCATGCAGGCAGCTGGCATCAGCAACAGGCAACGAACTCGCAGCTCGTATCTCTCTCGCTCCCATTGCTTAAGGCAACGTTGGTAATATTTATACCTGAGAGGTGCTGGGTTTGACGCAAGTTTGCTGGACATAAGACGTCAATTAAAGATGTCACTAGGAAGTGACAGTTATCAGTTGCTCATTAGAGTTCCATTACTAATCAAAACATAGCAAGCGGGGATTTCCAGGTTTGCTAAGTTTTTATCTTGTTGAAGAACTCGGAGTGTTATCTAGGAATATCAGATAGTGACTGCTGCTCTATCATTGCACTAATTGGTCGCAAAGGAAGTAGCAGAGAGTCATGCTGGAATGTGGCTCTGTTCGTGTGAAGCCAGAGATGACTTTTCAGAAAATCGCACTTGAACGGTTATGCCAATATAGGGAATAAATGGGTTTATAGCCGAATAGGGGCATAAGGTCACAGTATCGATCAGGAACCTAGATAAGCACGCAACATGATGTATTCCTCATTAGGACAATATCCTATTGTCTTTCCATCCTCTTCATGTTTTCACCTCCTTCGGTTTTCTCCTCAAGATATAGGAATCCGATGTATGAACATTTTGCAAATTGCTAACCAGTGGTAAACCGGTTTGCAAATTCAAAAACAGTCGGATGCTATTTTCCAGGCCTAAAAAAAAAAGTTTGCGAATTCTGCATAGCGAACCAATCAAATTGCAAATTGCAAAATGAGCCACAAAAATAGCAATTACCTAGTGTAGTAAAATGCCCCTTTTTGCATGGTTGGCCCCCACATTTTGCCTAATGTTGATGTACTTTGACTGAGTGTACCCGGGGTTCCTGCCAACCAGGTACACAGGGCCAATGTTCTTGCCCTAAACTGTACGGTTGAAAAACCCAATTGGCAATTTTCTGGCCACGTGTAAGTCCCTCGTAAAAGGTACCATAGGTACCAAGGGCACAGTGATCAGGGAAGACCTCCAAGGACTGCAGGACTTATTGTGCCACCCTTAGAGGTCCTGTACCTTTACACCCACAAACTGCAATTGCAGGCTGCATGTGTTGGTGCAGAACAAAGTGAAGAGTCGTAATGGCACACATCTCCTGTGTGCCATGCCTACAACCACTGCCCTTGCATAGGCAAGCCACCCCTCTAGCTTGATGCACTATCCCAGTGGTGAGGGTACAGGTGCTTGAGCCCTGTTCCCCTACAGTGTCTAAGTAAATTCTTAGCCATTGTAAGTGCAGTAATGCCATAAAGAGTACATGGTGCTGGGAGTTTCTCATTACGAATTCCACAACACCATAATCGCTTTACTGAAAACTGGGTAGTTTAGTATCAAACTTCCAAGCACATTGAACCCAAACTGATGCCAATCAATCAATCATCGAATTTGTATAGCACGCTACTCACCCGTAAGGGTCTCAAGGCACGGAGGAGAGGGGGGTCGCTACTGCTCGAACAGCCAGGTCTTGAGTTGTTTCCTGAAGGAGAGAAGATGGTCTTGGGTCAGCAGAAGGTGAGTGGGGAGGGAGTTCCATGTCTTGGCTGCCAGGTAGGAGAAGGATCTTCCTCCGATGGTGGATTTCCGAAATCGTGGGATGGAGGCGAGGGCGAGGCTGGCGGAGCAGAGTTGGCGGGTGGGTGTGTAGAATGTGAGGCGGCTGTTGAGGTACTTCGGGCCCGTGTCGTGGAGAGCCTTGTGTGCGTGGGTGAGGAGTCTGAACGTGATCCTCTTGTTGACGGGGAGCCAGTGAGGGTCTTTCAGGTGGGCAGAGATGTGGCTGCGGCAAGGGATGTCCAGGATGAGTCGTACTGCGGCGTTCTGAATGCACTGGAGTCTTTTCTGGAGTTTGGCTGTGGTTCCTGCGTAGAGGGTATTCCCGTAGTCCAGACGGCTGGTGACGAGGGCCTAGGTGACCGTCTTCCTGGTTTCGGTGGGGATCCATCGGAAGATCTTTCGGAGCATGCTTAGGGCGTTGAAGCAGGATGATGAGACGGCGTTCACTTGCTTGGTCATAGTGGGGGAGGAGTCCAGGATGAAGCCCAGGTTGCGTGCGTGGTCCGTTGGTTTGGGTGCGCTGCCAGTGTAGGATGTAATGAAAAATGCACTCAGAGAGCATCTTAGAGATGCCCCCTGAAAAATTACCGAATTCTAGTGTCCTGGCTGAGTGGCTGCTCTTCAGCTGCCACCACCAGGCATGTTTCTGGATCCCTGGGTCAGGAAGCTGCAGCTCTCGGGGTCCTGAAAAAAAGCACATCCTGGGACAAGGTGCCAAGCCTCCTCCCCCAGGATGGACAGGGTCCACAAAGGGGAAGCTTTAAAGGCCTGCTGCCTCTGTAAGCTACCCCAGCCCTCTATTATGCCACCCTCCCACTAGAGGGTAGCATAATAGGGGGTGAACCAACCCTAAGGAAGGGACCCATTGTTCCCAACCTGTACCTAGCTATAACACCCCTAGATTCACTATTTAGGGGCAACCTCTGTGCACACTATACCTTACTTTGGTATAGTATATGCAGAGCCACCTTCCTACACCTAGGGGCCCATTATGATGCCGTAGGGAAAAGGCATCTGTCCGCCGTGCTTGCGGCAAAAATCCCCCTGCATGACCCTTGGCATCCCCATTGATCAAATCATGATGCAATGCACGGTAAATCCTACCACGGAGGAGGGAACACACAAATGACCGTCAGCCATGTCCGGAAAAGATGCAAATCCGACTGCCGCATACGAGGAAAGCAGTTCAAGGGACTAAAAAGGCTGCTCCTGCCGCGGAATGACAACATGGCCAATTATGATGAAACCGCAGAGCTGGAGGTTGGGGCATTGTGTTATTTAGAAAACATGGGACCCCTATCAGCAATCTAGCCATAACATAGGGAATAAAACTAGTGTAAGAAGGTTATAGCTAGAAAACATTTTAAACCATTTCTATACCAAAGAATACCCCTCTATGTCTAAGATAAAGACATGTGTATGACAAGCACCCTACAAAAACATGATAAGCATAAAAAACTTTTATTGATAAGTTTATTTATTTATTTTTTTAGAATATTTTTCTGAATTGTATAAAGTTCATACTAAAATAGACGAAACAATGATTCGTTTATGCATTTGGGAATCAGATTAGTCGTTACATGTAAATAAATTCATCAACAATCATAAGTATTTACAAATCCATGTGATAGACGAAAACGTTGACTCAGGCAGTGCGGCAGATGTCTACAACGCGCGTTTCGGCATACATGCCTTCATCAGGTAGCCGTCCACTACTCTACAAAACACATGATATCAATGTCAATAATACAGTAAGAGTGCCTATCTATTACATAAAAAAGTGATAAATGCAGGTATTCAATAGAAAATAATATCACATATATATACTTGCACCATAGGTAACCTGACAAATTATAAAGTTGTCTAATCAAATAACCTTCTATATAGTAATACATAGCTTCACACAATGAATAAGAGAAAAAGATAATTCAGACATATATACAACTATATACATATTTAGTAAAAAAATACTTTCTTATCTACATATATTTACATCAGAATCTAAAATGTCCTATTAGTAATGACTAGATCGTATTGTACATCTCCGGGCCTATGTAAAGATCAACATAATCTGTGTGGGAAATCAATTAATCTATAACCTTATATGCAACTGCAAAACCGTTCATATATAAATATAAGTGCTCTTACCATGAAACTGATGATAAACAGTGATATACTGCGGTTTCAGCTCAATCTGTATATCAAGGTAGATAGAACAGAGCTATGTATAAATGCAAGGAAATATTATCTGGGGAAGAGAAAAGGCCTATTGTTAGATTCAACTTTAAAAGGTCTTAATGTATGGTCGATAACTTATGCATAATGGTAACACAACATGTACCTGTAGAAGTTTAAAAATGAAATATAGAAAATATTTTTCCCGGGGGATATCAATTTCAGGCCTAATCTGACCATAGCACATAACAATTTGTTCCCTCTTATACGTTGTCTACGTTTTTGCCCATTATCTTTCATTCCTCTAGTAGATATGAACAAGCTTTTTCCCTAAGTGCGTATAGAACATATATGTTATTCAGAATTGTTCTGTATAGTGACGCTATACTCGTGCATATTCGAGAGTATAGCCTTTGAGAGCATAAAATTAAATCGCAATGATTATAATTGTAACTCATTCTGAATGATGGGACACTACTAATACTTTAGTAACAATTCATAAGTGAAAAGAATTATTTAAGACCACTTACTAAATATGATTGCTTTCAAAGGTATATGCCCTTGGGCTCGTGATAGAGACAAACAACCGGCCCATATATGTTCAATACAAATAGTAATGATGGAGACTCCTCCTAGATAAAATATAGTAAGCATAGAAAGAAATATATTGTAAAAACCGTAAATATGTTATACTATGGGGGAGGGAATTGCTGAAATATTAAGGGCAGCGTGTACTACTTACACATAAGGGTCCTAGATGGCCAGCGGCATCAACATATGAAGTTTATTTAAAGAAGCGACTCGAAATGATCGAATTTCATTACCTAAAATGGATGCACAAGAAATATACCTAAATATAATGTATAATACTGTGTCACAACATAACAGGCCGAAATAGATGGAATATACAGAATTCATGGTTATTTACCTAATTTGTTTACAAATTAAGTCTTAACGGTCTGGTGGTTACCGCAAAGGATCACATGTTACTGTTGAGGGCTGCCGTTTTAAAATCCTTCAAAAGTATTCTCCTGAAAGAGACCAGGAGTCATCTGTTAGCTATATATACCGTTGTTGGTTTTCGGAGAAAGAACGATAAGGGGCCGTGTAAGGGGGGGCCGCTATTATTCGCATTTACCTTAGATGTCGGAAAGACGATGCAGGCAGCCTTACGTCGGGATGTTCCTGGCTCACAATGGACTCAACAAAAAACGGTTCGAACCGAACAACGCAATAGCGTACTCTTTATATATGGGCAGGAAGTACGTAATGGCCAATGCCAGGATCTGAGATGGATTCAAAAAGAAGGGAGTGAAGTTAACCATTGTGCGGCTTGTAAATAAAGAAAGCCCGCTAGTTAGTCTAGTCACGAGGCTAAATGGTTTTGGATCACGTGTAGAAATACACCTGTGCAAATCGAAAAGAGTCAAGACGGCTTTAAATTCAAATGTCAGGATACACCCGCAAACACTGAAACAAAGCCGGCAGCCGTATATGCATGGTGATATATGGATAGAATTGTTAATTAGAATTGTGGTATAAGCTCTCCTTATGATTTTAAATTACTGAGTTCGGACATGTGTGTACAACATGTCGAGATGTAATATATCAGTTGTCATGTCGTACCGAGTCTCACTTAAAATGCAGGAGTCTGTATTCCATCGCGATATATCAGAACTCTGATGGTGCACTATACAGAGATTTAAACACTCACTATATGGTTGTGTGGTTTCGGGTGAATGAAAGGGAGTGTACACCTGCCCAAATAGATGATCCTTAAGTGGGTTAGGGGGATAGAGGATTTTTGAAGGTTGAAGCCACAGTATATCATGTACAAAAAGCCTATAGAATCAGATACTGACCTATGTATATGATTACATTAACAATAAGCATTCCATGAAATAGGTTTCCAATAAAGATGTGAATGTTATAGTACATATATATGTATACAGTTTCTTGACTGATTATTCACACTTACATTCATAATCGAGTATATTTCTGTATATCCACTAGGCAGTTGGATATATACATTTCATATTAAACATCCACAGATACGATGCGCATAAAGGGCATAGCAGTTCTGAACTGGTAAGGATTCATATTAATTGAGATGTTTAACACTGAACAGAAAGAGATTAGATGATTGCATTTTCCCAAGGTATTTCTTGATTTAGGCCATTTTGAACTGTGTCTAACAGAAAAATATAGAAAACTTCACGTTTCTTCCTTAGTTTATCGATAATAATTCCTTCCTTATGAACCATTTTCTCCAATATAAACCACTTTATATGTTCAGGTGAGTGTCCTAGAAAATGTGATACCATTGGAGAATTGATTTTAGAGGTACTTATTGCAGACCTATGTTCTGTTAGTCTGGTATTCAGGGAACGGGAGGCCTCTCCCACATATCCTTTATTGCATGGGCAGATTAGTAAGTAGATGATGTTTTTTGTTTTACAATTACTCATGCATTTACTTACAAATTTTTGTCCATGGTATTGCAATTCTTTAGCTTCAATGGCCAAAGGGCATACTATACAAGTACCACATTTAAAATTTCCTACCACTGGTGTCATGTCAGAGAGGCTGACCTGAATGGGCTCCTTAATTTTATTAGGCATGCGAGATCGGACGATCAAATCTTTTAGATTTCTGTTTTTTCTGTATGCGAACATTGGCTTCCTAATGTGTTCTTCTTTGCTGTTATTCACATTTAGTAAATGCCAGCATGAACAGATAATTTGTCTGATCTGTTCATTTAAAATTGAATGGCGTGTGACAAATACCAGATCGTCTTTTCTCGTTTTGATGGAGCCTGATAAGGTGTGTTGCCGGTCATAGAATCTTGCCCGTTTATAGGCCTCCCAAACCAGCCGGTGCGGGTAGTCTCTTTGAATGAATTTCTCTTTCATTTCTTTAGCTCTCAAATCATAGTCTTCGAGTTTGGTACAGTTTCTTCGGAGACGAAGAAACTGTCCGAAGGGGATGCTGCTTTTTTGATTGGTCGAGTGAAAACGATTAAAATGTAACAAAGTGTTACGGGCCGTATGCTTAGTGTATAAGTCTACAAATAACTGTCTCCCATCATGTTTTATGGTTATGTGATGTCCAAGAACTCCACTTGCACATTGCTGATTTGGGGCGTGAACTTTAAGTTCTCATCACATAGATTTAACCATGAGATAAACTCAAGGAGAATGTCCTCATTGTCATCCGAAATGAAAACAGTGTCATCAATGTACCTTGACCAACAAAAAAAGGATTAAAAAAATGGGGCCACCTCATTGAATATGTATTGTTGTTCAAAGAGTGCGACGTATATGTTGGCTATGGTGGGCGCAAGAGGCGCCAATGCTGACTCCCTTAGTCTGTTGGAATAGGTCGCCACGGAACTCAAATACATTTTCTTCAAGTATGATCGTTAGACATTCAATAATGAAGTCATGATCACATTCAATTTCATATAGATGGAGCATTGTGTACTGATTTCCTTGCTCGTGCATAGAGCCAAATTAATGGGGGTAGTAACAAACAGAACAGCGATGCATAAAGTGTGTCTACACTTGACGCTTGGAAGAAACACCTGGAGGACATCATATGTGTAGACACACCCACATACCACTAAATAAAACCAACCCCTTCCTTGACCAGCATACTTTGCACAGCAGAAGCCGACACAGAGAGACAGGACACCATATACGCACAGCACAACATCAGATACACCCATCTCCACACAACACCTCTCCCCACCCACACACCTGCCACACTTCACATAACTGCACCACCCCCTGCACCCTGCACCTTTCTCATCTTTGCACCATGGCTAAAAGGAAAATTCCCAAATTCACTGACACTGAGTTGAAAGTGATGGTAGACAAGATAATAAGGGTAGAATCAGATTTGCATGGAAGCCTGGTCCAATACATCCTACATTTGAGCAAAACCTAGATGTAGACAATGACCCACAACAAAGTCTATACTGTAGGGACCACCCTATGCACACTGCATGACATCAAAAACTGGTGGGTCGACCTCAAGGCCTGGGTCAAGCACCAGGCCCACAGGAACCACGAGGCGGCCGATAGAACTGGTGGCAGCCCTCACATACCACCAGTAACCTGCACTGAATGGGAGGAGAAAATGCTTGCCATACTGCATCCCGAGAGTCTCACAGGAATCGAGGGGGGAGAGGAGGCTGGTAAGTACTAACAAAATAACTAAATTCCACTGTAATGCACTGTTGAGCACAACAAGTGAGCCTCAATTGGCAGACAAAATCAAACTCATGTACATTGCACGCTGTCAACATGAATGTCTCATAAGGCTAGCATTTCCTTTCTCTGCCACACTTAACGGGTAGGTAGCCATCTTACTCTGGAGTGGGTTGTTGGGACCTGACAGCAAGAATGACAACCCCCACAAGGCCCTCTGTCTTCTCTCCCAAACAGCAGGGAGCTATCTGACCAGCGCATCCTGCATATGTGAGCCAACTCTGTAAAGCTGCAGAAGTTGCAGCCAGTGCATACACAGAAAATACCATTGAGAGTTCACATGAATCAGTATCATTGATGATGAAGTCAAATGTAACTGCAAAGCACAACCTCCAGCCTTCACTGTCCCCAACACCACCACGACTCCCACAACAGCTGCAACAACAAAGCTGACCCCTGTATCATCGACCTGTGTGGCAGCCACCTCCACCATTACCACTGCTGCCTCGAACACTGTCCCTGTGCCAGTTGCAGTCAACACCACCAGGCAGCCTCAAGATGCTGGGGACAGTGTGCGGCTGCAGCGCCACGCGCCGCCACAGGTCCGTGGCAGCAGGGCATGTGGGAGGACAACTGGGAGACAATCACAGGAGAGGACAATGAGACAGAGGCCCAGGCCACCGTGTAACCTGTCCTTGGGGCATATTAGCAGAACCGGGGACAGATGGGCCAGGTCCTTGACGAACTGCGTGAACTCCGCCTACTGCAAAGGTCCATGGACACTCATTTGGGACAAATTGCAGAGTACATGGGCCAGCTTGTGAGTGTCCTGAGGGACATGCATACAGCACAAATAACCTGCGCCCCGTGGGCAAGCTGTATGATAGTCACCACACCTCAGCAGCGGCCACAGGGAGGGGTGAGTCACATCACAGCGAATCGTCGGACACCTCCGAGCATGCAGCATGTTCCCCACAGGCCAAACGGTGTAGGGGGCATCTGAAAAAGTCTCAGGGAGGATCACGTGGCAAAGCACCGTGCCGTAGCAGTTCTCGGAGCCAATGTTGATGTGTCAGTGTCACACCGAGCATTGAATTTTTTGTAAATCAGATCCCACATTGCCACAAGGAAGGGAGTGCACTGTTGGATTATGGAATCCCACCATTGTGTTTTCTACCCAAACCATTCAACTACCATCACTTTCCACTTCAACCCTCACCTGTCACTCATTTACAAATAAACACAAATCACACCTGTAGGCCTTTAAAGAGGAATATTTTTAATAGTAAGTAGCATGTCAACTCACATTGCAATGTATCATGAGAAGTGAATTCGACAATCCATGGACAGAGTAGAGGAACCTGGAACGACAAAAGGAGAAGACAGTGATTTGACATATGATGGTAGTACAGGAAAAGCACTGCCCTAGGCAAACACTTTACAAGATGCATAACAGTTAACACAGGCCAACACCATCAACACGGACAAAAGGGGGATGGTAGTACACAACTTCACCTCCCAGCACAGTTCACCCTTCAGCATCCTGGTAAACGCACTGCAGTTGAAATTCTTACTTGTCTTTCCACGGAAGTGAGTCGCCATGGCTGGATTCAGGTCAGTGCTGTTAATCACTAGACACATGTGTGTCGCGTTATCATCCTACATCAGTAGGGGTTAGATACATTATGATCAATGTCTACTGAGGGAGCGGCCACAATCTACTCCGGTCTCTGTACCACTCCCTAACCAACTCAGGTGAAACACTTCAGTCCAATGACAAATAAGCATTCTGACTGAACTGCATTTACCTGATTGCTAAGGGATGAACTGTGCTGGGAGGTGAAGCAGTGTGCTCCCATCCCCTAACAACAATCAACATAGATAAGATGGAAGTTGTCCCAGATTACATAGTGCAGACCAATGATATCCTTAGCAGTGTGCCCACAAGAGCCAGCATCACAACACATCCTGTAATGTGGACGATAGTGACACTGCTGCATTCACACACTCAAGTACTGTTTCACAGGGCATTTCATATGACATGTGCAATTCATGTGTGTTGAACCACATGAACACCAGTCCATGACAACGCACCCATGCTAAATCTATGTACCAAAGGAAGTTAGCTTCCCCTGAATGAGCACAGCTGCTGCGGGTCACAGGGTTGGTTTTACGTGTTTAGGAACTGTTGCATAACGTGTTCCTTGCTGTAGCAATGTTCCCCTCACTCCTCCGTATATGATTGTGGATATTCATTTGTGGCCTCACATACCCATAGCAAGAGCATACTTCAATCAGTGTGCAGGCACAATGGGCTTCTGTCTGGACTAGTAGTTGTCCCACATCAGCCCGAAGACCTTTGAATTCCAGGTGTCTCGACCGTCCTGAGCGATTCAGTCACTGCTGAACACGGCACTCCCACATTTTTCTCGGGGAACTGACACACAAATTATTGACAGCGTCTGACACTGAAGGCTGTTGCACACTTTTTTCAAACATTTGGGCTCTGGCCTTGTCCCTTCGTTTCATGCAATTGCTGGAGTCCTACCGGTTGTCATTCCTCCAATTTGTACACTGCATTTTGTGTTTTCAGATCATCACTTTGGCTGTACAGTTGAGCGCTGGTTCTGAGATTGCTCTCACGCCAAGTCAGACTGTCCTGTGGTCCAGGTCGACCCGGGTCAGTTGCAACTGTACTGTGACTGCATGCAGCTTCTCTTAGAATGTGTCCCATTAGCTGTGCTACGCATCAATTATAGGATTCCCTTCAACTATGCCTATTTCACCTGATTGCGACCTGTTTTCTCCTGTTGCAGATGCCCCTATCAGTGGTCCATGGATGTCTGCCTTTCCAACATATCCCTGGCTGGCCTGGATCATGAGCAGTGGGTGAGTCCTTTGTTGGTCCATGACCAGGACTGCTTCGGTGATACACATTTATGGAATGCATTTCAATGTGTCAGACAGGCTGACAGCTGCGCCTGTGCATTTGCGCAATGGCTCCTGTGCCATGCCTACATCGAACCTCTCCCAGGTCGCCATGAGATGCTCCTTTCAACCTTGTGGTACGAGGAACACATCTGTTCCTTCATACTGCTGGATTGGATGGTGGTCCTTTTGCTGAAGATGATTTGGATCATCATTTGGAATTTGATGGTGAGAATTCAATATCCGTTTGCCTTTTTTACACCTACTGACAGGAATTGTCATTCAGCTCTCTGACTTTTGCCATGTCTGCATTCGCTTTGACTCTGCTGACCTCTGCAGTCTGTTTCGCTTGGTACCACAGAACTAAGCATGGTAAGGCTGTCATATAACCGTCATGGGCATTGTCGACTGGCATGAGCCCGGCTTACATTATGCATCTGTAGTGCATGAATATTACATGGCGTAGTATTTTGCACGTACCTTAGTATATGTCAGTCACATGAGAAGTGTCCTCAGAGCTTGTACTCTGCGAGATCCCAGAAAACTGGCTGAAAAAACTGTCCGTGGGTGGAGGACATTGTCCGTTGTCATTCTGTTCTGGTCAGGCCTTAGCACCCCGACTCAACAAAGTGTCACAGCTGCAAGACGAAACAGGTGCCTTTTAGATGTCATGGGAAGGCGGGCTAGTTGCCTCACAATTAGAGAGTGATCTATCCAGTGATGAGAGCAGCACAGCACATGTGAGGTACATTTCACCATGTATAGGCTGAGGAATGGGGTCTGCTGACAAAGCCCAGAGACCAGGGACAGCCCATTAAACTCCTTCCTGCAAAGGGTGGCGGGATATGCTTGTGAGTCTCCGTCCATAGGGTTTGTTGATGTGACATATTGCTTCATGTGATATGGATGTGTCACTTTGGTAACTGTATTGTACTCATGCATTCTCAGCTTGTTGTGGCATGTATGTTGCATGTTTTGACACTGTAGTAAAAAGTGCACATATCAAAGCGTTTCTTGTCTTCAACTTATCTACTTGTGTACAAGCACCTGAATACCTCTGAGTGAATAGGAGAGCTAGTGGGGCACTATAGCAATTGGTTCATGTAATTCTGGGTGCTTCTGGGTGCTCAGTCCCTGCCTGGCCAAGTTCTCTGATCCTGCGCATAGCCCTGTATGTGTACAAAATTCCAGCAACAAATCTCAAATCTGTGAGATAACTGCCAGGCACGCAGACACAGTCATAGTCGCTCATTGTTCACTTACACTCAATGGATGTAGTTGAAGATAAGCTGTTGACGCTGGTCAAGGCCTTCTTCCTCACCACTGTCATCGTCACTGGGCATGTGTGGGTTGGGTGCGGGGGCTACTGCTGTTCATCATCGTACAAAATCAGAGGGATTCTGCTGCTCAAGGTCAGGTTGTGTAGCATGAAGCAGTCGACTACAGTCTGGCATGCCTTCTGTGGTGAGTACATAAGTACACCACCAGTCTTGTCCAGGCACCTAAATCTTGACTTCAGCAGTCCAAAAGTGTGCTCCACCACACGATGTGTCCTCCCATGTGCATCATTGTATTGGACTTCCCCCGGCGCTGTTGGATTCCGCTGTGGGGACAGCAACCACAGATGATTTGGATACCCAGAGTCATCTAGTCGTGAGACAAATGGGTAAACAGTGTAATCTGAATATGTGAGGAAAGCATCATGTCACACATACATCACACTCATTAACACAGCCCACTCACCAACAAGCCAGGCCGCTCAGGCTGCAGATTGGCCATCAATTGGGTATGGTGCTGTTCGCAAGAAGTGGGAGTCATGTGCCAACCCAGGAAACTTTGGACACACATGTCAGATGATCTGATCCGCCTGGCATACCACTTGCACATTGATGGAGTGGTAGTGTTTGCGGTTTCTATAGATGTGTTCACTTGCTTGTGGTGAAACTAGGGCAATGTGGGTGCCATCAATGGCTCCCACAACATTGGAATGCCTCCCAGGTCAAAGAACTCCCCCTTCACAGCTGCCAATTCATCCCTCCTCCGGAGGTGAACATGTCTGTCCTTGTAAAGCATCAATGCTGACAGTACGTCACGCAACTCCATGCTGAACATGGCCTGTGACATCCCACTGGCATTGGCCACAGCTTACTGGAAAGGACCAGTAGCGAAGAAATGCAGTGCAGCCATAACCTTCAGTGTAGCAGACAATTCAGTCTGATATATTATTTTGGGCTTCAAATGAGGATCCACATTGGCACATAGGTTCCGTAGTGTGCCGGGATCCCAACAGAATTTCCTGAAGATTTCGATGCCCTCCATCGTCGTCCGGTCAGGGACAGTGCGAAAGATGGGTGGTCTCCTCCTACGTATGTCAGGGTACATAGGCATGGGCTGAGGTATAGATGAGATGTGGTGTACAGCTTACCCAGAGACTCACACAACCACAGCATTGACAGGACTCATGGTCAAGTGAAATGCACAAGTGACATGCATTCAGACATTGTTTTTCATCACTCACTCGACACACTGACAGTACGGCATCCAAAGAGGTTGATGTGTATGGCATATAGTACACCGCTACATCAAGGATGAGCTGCCCTGTGGTTTGATGGCACAGCACTTGTGTTTCCCAGCATAAGTGCTGAGTTGCATGTAGTTGCTGTCACTGCACGAGCATAAGCTTTAGTCCCACAATACGCAACAACATTATGGGATGAGAGCAGAGCGTGTCATCTGGACAACGCAACATGGATATTCAGCACAGTGGACAGACCCATGTGGACACTATAGGGCCAGTCCTGCGTGAGTGTGTGTGGAATTTGCATAATAGACATTGCAATGTTCACCTGCAGGAGGCACAAATGCCCTTGGATTGTGTATACATGCCCACATGGCTGACAGTTATGTTGGGCAGAGCTATGTTTGTTTGTTCCACATGTGTACTCCTATGACGTGTGTGGAAACATTTCCAGGCAATGGCAGCTAGGCACACTGCACGCCACAACAGTACATATGTTGGGAGTGCTAGGGATTACAAGTATGTCTGATTTGCAGACAATGGACAGCTCTGATTGTCTGCCTGTGTCACTGGCCCATCACAAGTCAACCCCTGGCGAATAGACGCCAGTCTTATGTCAAGGGATATTCAGGCGATGTTCACAGGTTGAATGTTTCATTACACAACATTGGTACAGTGAGAGTGACCTTTGTCCTTTTTTACTCCTTCCCTCATTTCAGTCCATGCTGGCCATGAGGCATGACTATGTATGTAATTGCACTCCCCTTTTCTTGGACATTCCATGTGTGTGAAGACTTGACTCAAAGGTCACACTCTGTCATACCTTCACAGGGTAGTGACCAGCTGGTCACTGTTCTAGTTGTTCTGATGTACCAGCCACTCCCAGAGGGCTGCCTTACCCTCCACCCCAGAGCTACCAAGCACAGGCATCACTGGACATGTGACCCTGCCAACAAATGGGCTGGATGCACCTACCCTGGGCCAGTTCTCCAATACTAGTACGGTGTCTGTGTGGTGACTTTAAATGCATGGGTGCCTCATGCCCCACAACATTACACATGGTGTGCAACAATCACTTTGGGCGAATGAGTTGTGATGTGTGATGCAATTTGCATGGCGACTATGCTAATGCAGAATGTGATTGCATGCTCATTAGCTGTCATCCGCAGCGATGACACGCATTGGCCCCAATTGAATGTTGCATGATTGGGGTCGAAGCTTCCAGGCCACCTCGGTGTGGCACACTATGCGTATGAACCATCAGGCAATGTGAGCCTTCGGCAGCGTTCATTGTTTGATATTGTGGTGTGCGTGCTCTACAACTGCAGGGCTCGGCATTGGCCCCATTTGCTTTTAGGGACACCGAGGGTCACTCATGTGGATTGGGTGGGCCTCGAACTTTGCTTTTGGCAGGTGGCCACATTCATCTTGGTGCCACAAGGCTTGCTGGGAGATGTAGTTCCTAAGGGGTTGCATGCATGGAGATGGTTGGTACATACCTCTGCTGTTGAACGCGGCGACGTCTTGTCTGCTGGAGGTGCATCAAGTAGAGCTGCGGAAAGGCCTGTAGCACCGGATCCATGGCGGCTCCGGTGTTTTAGATGGGTGTGTATCGGCTTTTCATCTCCATTGTTGCGATTCTGCCAACCATGACGTGGTGGATTTTACACGGCAGTGGGAAGTGCTGTTTGCAACATCGTAATCTGGTTGGCGGACGGAACGTGTTTGCGCATTGGCGGTATTGCTCTATTGGCTCCGTCCACCACCCTTGCATAGGCAAAAAAGCATGTGGAGCCTGAAACCCTGCAACGGAAGGAAAATAGCCTCTGTTTGACCATTGTAATTTGGTGGTCGTAATGACCACACCTGGAGCGGGAAAATTAACGTTTTCTGCCACCGCCACCAGCACGGATGGGCATCCGTCTGTCATCGTAATGAGCACCCTAGTTCCAATCTGAAAATGTAAATTATGATACATTCATAATTTGCAGAGTCACTAAATGGATTTTGCATTTACAAATTACCACCAAGTATAATAAGGTGGAAACCAACTGCAAACTATAAAAGCTGTGCAAGAAAATAGGTAGAGACACGCATCCACTCACAAACGAGTAAGCCCAATGCTAATCACCAACTACACTTCTTCAGTTACTATGCAACCAAAACATATAATTACATTTTAAAAGAAAAACATTCTAACAATAAAAGCTCAATATTAGTCTATTTTAAATGTTGCATTAACCTTTTATATCTTAAAAGAATTAAGGGCCTTAATATGATGGCAGTGGGACTGCCACCATTAGGCCGTCAGTGGGGGTCCCACTGCCATTGATCCGACCTCCTTATTAAGATCCATGCTGTCGGTTCTCAGCTGGCGGGGGAAAGACAGCTGCATCTGACAGGATCAAGGATTCCATCAATGCAGTGGTCGGACTCCTATTTGCTAAAATGGGGTGGTGCCTGCTCAGGTACCACCATAGGGATTAGGATGTACCTTTCCACCGGCCCTTTTATGGCAGTTAACCCGTCATGAAAAGGCATGCGGACAGTGAATTTAACCCCTGCCCCTTCGCTTTGGGCTCAACATCCCTACATAATGTAGCAGGCACCACATGATGCTGTACTGTGGCATGTGCTGCAGGCCTCAGTACCCGCTACAATGGAAAGTATACACATTGCGACCGCCGTGAAGGCGGGAGCCTCGTAATGCGGGCAGCAGGACTGCCGAATTCAAGACGAGCAGTCCTGCTTCCGCGACAGAAAGTCCAACTGGCATCGTAATCAGGCCCAAAGTTGCTGGTAATTTTTCTGTACACCACATTTATTAATTTTAACTGTAAAGTTAAGTTAATAATAATGTAAGATTTTATTCTATTATTCCAACTTGGTGGTCATTTCTAAATGTGGTGGGCAGAGTAGCCCCGGCCAGACGGACAGGAATTCCTCTGCCAGGCCAACAGGATTACTCATTTGCCAAAAATGTAAACTGGCCCTTAGTCTTCACACAATGTTCGTTTGTACTGTAGGTGGACCGAAAAATTGAGTGAACCCTGATATTTCTGGATCCTCAAGTAGATTTCCTCATGACTTAACTGCAAGGATAGGGAGTTCTAGAAGGAGAATGGCACTTTCCTAAACCACTAGCATTTGGCAAGTTTAATCGCAAGCAGGTTCAGGCTGAAATTGCCAGAAGTCCTTTGCAATGTAGGCATACAGGTACTTGGTGAAAAGCTGTAAAATAGCTGCTTCTTCGCTGCATGTCGAGAAGCATTGGAAACATCCGTACTTTTGCGACAATTGGCTATCTGGTGTAACTATTCGGAGATACCATTGTCACTGGACCAGAGAACACCTCAAAACCTTTGGACTTCCATCCGAAGTGGCGTTACAGTTTAGCACCATTATCACCACCCTCTTGTATTGATAAGGTGGCCATTGAGAAGAAGCAGGCTCCAAAACAGTCTTCTTGCTCATGGTCTCTTAAGCCTTAAGATGGTGAAAGAACTCAACAGGCGTTTAAACTTTTTAAAATATGCAAGTTCCCATCAACATCTCACTGGAAGGGGTATAATGGAAGTTGATTTTCCTCTCCTGGCACACCTTGGGTTAGGTTGTAGACAGGAAGTCACAATGGAGGCATAGTTCAAGTTCAAGTTCTGGCATTTGTAAAGCGCACTACTCACCCAGAGGGTCTCAAGGCGCTAGGGAAAGGGGTTCATTATTTGTCGAAAAGCCAGGTTTTAAGTTCTTTTCTGAATGAGATGTGGTTCTGAGTAAGGCGGAGGTGGGTGGGGAGTGAGTTCCAGGTCTTGGCAGCCAGGAAGGAGAAGGATCTGCCACCCATGGTGGATTTCCGGATGCGCGGGACTGCGGCGAGGGCATGCTTGGACAATCTAAGTTGGCGGGTGGGTTTGTAGAAGGACAGTCGAGTGTTGAGGCATAGAGAGGTAGCGGTAGATATGTTGAAATGTGAGGTAGTGAGAGAAGTATAGAGAGATCCCAACTTCACAGAGAAAGTGATGTGTTCTGTGGGGAAGAGAAAGGTAGAAATAGAAGTGTGGAGGACAGATGAAAAAGATGTGTAGAGAGGAAATGTGAAGTAGATAGTCTGCTGTGAGGCAGATAAATAGAAGTGCGGTAGATAAAGAAGTAGAGAGCAAGAGAAAAAGGTATGTAGAGAGAAGTGCAATAGAGGGAATTTAGGCAGAAAATTGAGATGAGCAAAGACGAGGTAAGGTAGCGCACTAATGGTGAAGTAAATTGAGAGGACAAGTATGGAGAGCAAGGTGGAGTAAGTCAAATGAGGTATTGAGATATATTAGGTAGATACAGGTGAGGTAGAGAATAGGGAGGTAGGTAGAAAGCTCAGAGGGAAGTGGAGAGAGATGGGATCCAGAGAAATGGAGACAGGGTTAACAGTTGAGGGAAAGAGGGAGATGAGTTGTAGAGAGGGATGGTGCAGATGGGGAAAGGACACCGGTAAGTGAGATGGAAACAAAGCATTGAAGTGCAAAGAGAGTGGTCAGGTGAGAGAGAGGTAGAGATGCAGAGCTTGGCCCAAACAGTATAAGAGACAGCGAGGTTAGACTTATAGAGGTGTATCAGTAAGAGGTGAATTAAAAGAGAGGTAAGATGGGCATCAGAGAGTTAGAGAGAACTAAGATCGCCTGTGAACTGGTAGGTGTCTGAAGATGGCAGAAATATGTTGAGGAAAATAGATAGAGAGAAGTATAGATATAAGAGAGATGGAGAAAATGTAAGGAACGAGAACTCAGATAGAAAGATGTTTTTTTTAATTTTGTTGTTGCCTTATGCCTAGGAGAATGAAAGTAAAGATTACCAGTTCTATGAGGTTTTCATGCCCAGCTGTCAAATTACAAAATAATCTCTTTTATGCACACTGGTGTTATAGAAAGACTTCTGAATGTCCTATTCACATTACCACCAGGTTCATTGAAAATGGGGGACCTGAGCATTTGCCTGTTTTGTCCATGCCTTAAAACTACTTTGACATGGTGCCTGGGCATATGAGTCTGTGTTCTCCAATTATACATCAATTTCTTGCTATTTTGTTTTAGTACAAGCTGAAAAGACAAAGACTAAACCTGTAGAGAAGGTAAATCTACAATACCCCAAAGTCCTGGGTCAAACTGACTAATGTACATGATACTGGTGCATTTCTAGTCCAGTATAGGGTTTGAACAGAAAGTTCTCCCTATTTGTTGCTGCACATAGCTGTTTAATAAGAGCATTTTCCTTCACATTTTGTATTTAATTTTTATTGTTTCTAAGCATTGAATATCATATTAGGCCTTTTGTACATAGTTTGTCGCTTCATTGATATACTTTTTTATTTCTTTTTTGGGAGATTATTCGACTGTTTTTCCCTCCAAGCTGCTAAGCTCATTTTGAGTTTGCATTCAGCCTTCACCAGGGCGGCTACACGTGCTTGTTCATGATCGAACATAGTTGCACTTCTCAACAATCGTATTAGTTTCAAATTATTACAAATTCATACCATAGATGTTGAACATGCCCAGTCTGAGACCTGCCTTTCTTCAGTTCAGGTTGCTTTTGTGCATACATCCTTCGCTAACTTGCGTCATGCTGTAGGAATACCTTCTCTTTTAGAGGACAGTTACGTCTACCAGTGCATTTCTGCCTGAAAACACTATTGATCACTAACTCCTGGTTATTGTTTTTTTATATCCAGTTTACAATTGATATAATGAGTACACCATTACATTTGTTTTCACAGGAAGACGTGGAAGCAGATGTTGGTGTCAGTGAAGAAGTTTTCGAGGGAAATCTTAGACAATTTATAAGTAATTCCTTAGAATTTGCCTTCTCGGTCCCAATGTCCAATTTGAAAGTGTTATAATGAGGGCACCTATACATTTGTTTTCCCTGGAACATGTGGAAGCAGATAGTGATGTCCATGAAGAGGTTTTTAAGTGAGACGTCATATCAATTATAAGTAATTCAGTGCAATCTACTTTCTCAGTCTCAGTGGGGCTTTATTGCTCAAGGTATTTATATAAATGTCAAAGACATTATTGAGGAGCAGATCCAGCCAGCTGATAGCAGCTGGTCTTTCTATATACAGGAAAGGCCTGAATGTTCTCAATACAAATATGTGGTGGAGTTTCCAAGAAAACAATAAAAATAATTGTTTAAACACCAGAGTACATCTAAGCACTTTAATTCTGGTTTAGCCTATCCTGCTGTTGTGTTGAATTCCAACTCTATCAGACAGGGATCCGAGAGAACACTTCTCACAGTTGATCTTGACTGCCAGCCAGAAAGCAGACCTTATTCCAAAGATGAAGGCTTACATTCTAGAAAGAGATCTCATACAACTTTGATCAAAAGAATGATGAATAACATGTCAAATGCAAACTGCATCATACTTCGAAATTTACCAACGTGGATACTTCTCCGTCACACATTGTAATAATTTGTATCAAAATGTTTGGAACCTTTTGTTTTAAACAATCTTTATTTTTTCACTCTTTATCAACCTAATAGTCCACAATACCCCATGTAGTGAATTACATACGGGCAAGGATATGAGCTGCACTAGAAAACAACAGTTTGGAGCCGATTGAAGACATAGCTCCCTTGATTTAGGATTAGATCTTCCTGACTACTCCATCTATTGATAAAAGATAGTAGGGTTTTTCAGAAACTATGGCAAGGACACAAAAAAAGGAATAGATCACGCTTGGGCCTCCTGCCAAGATGAGTTTCTCAACAATATGGGTCCTATTGCAAAGAGTTCTGAAATGGTGGAACAAGCCAGTGAGGGTCATGCAGCAATTAATTGGACTGGACTATCAAACTGGGCTCAGCATGCTTTCTGCTTATTCGCATTTCAAATGCTGCTAGCATGCCGAAAAGGATTACAACTAAATTCTATCCACATTTGTCTGAATTACCCTCTTTCAGAAGTAGATCCTTAAGCCCGGGGGTTTCCTCTTTGAATACATTTACTTTGATTGATTAAGCACAGTATCTTTACAACAGGGTTTCAGCCCGCCTGTTTTGTCCAGGACTGGCAATAAAGGAGGCCAATCTGCTGGATGCTTCTAGTTCTATAACAGGTCCAAGATTTAAAACAATAAAGGATTCTTTACCTATCAAGTGCGCAAACCAACCTTTTCCCCTCAAAGACACAGACATTTTCGCAATCAATTTTCCAATGGGCAACCAAGAGACTGCATTTCTAATAGTGAGTGTTTTACCAGTTTTGCCAATTGTAGAGGGTGGCATTGCTTCATTCCCAAAAAATGGGGAACCTATGTCTTTGGATCCTTGAATATTACAAACAATGACAGTCGATCACAACCTTTTTTTTGGTGCTACAGTTGAAACATCTTTTCCAAGGTCTTTTCTTCTTTCTCAAAAGTGGAAACTAATAGTTAAGCTAGAAATTCACAGTCTTCTTTCGAAAGGCAGATGTAGAAATCTCCAAACTATAAGAAAAACATTTCCTCATCAATTTATTTCTTGTAAGAGAAACAACTCCACCCAGCTATAAACCTGAGGCAACTGAATGCATTTATTTTATACCACCACTTCAAGTTGGAAACTACCCCACATCTCAGAGATCGCCTGCAGTATCAAGACTGGCTAGTCCACCTAGTTCTAAAGGACACGTACTTCCAGTTCCATTTACCATCAACACAGAAAGTTTCTCCAATTTCATAAACAGGAGAGTCACTGCTTTACTTTTTGGTCTCTCTTTGGCTCCTTCATATTTCATCAGATTACTAAAATTACTCAAAGGCTGATATACTTAGACAACATGTTAACAATAACACAACATATAATTCAGATTCAGTCCCATCTTCAATCTCTCTTCTAAAAAGGTTAAATGATTGTTGGAAACCAGAAACAGTTTAAATCTTTTCTTACTGCAGTACAGTCTTTAAAAATACAGGGTTTCATTGTGAACATCACATCTTGTACTTTATATCGTCCAGATTACAAAATATAGAAAGAGCTTTTCTACCTTCAATTCTGTTCTCTCCTATCGCTATCAAATTGCAAGGGTAGGAGATGTATTGCCTTCTTTTATCCAAGCAGAATTTCTGAGTCCTCTCCATTACAGCAGCCTCTATAAACTCAAAATCTCAGAAAGGTCTTAGTTATGCAGATTTTTTCCTTTTTACATAGACACCAAAGAAGAATTAAATTAGTGACTGGAACACATTCATATTTGGAGCTGCAGAATCATTTTCAATTCTGCCCCAGATCTGCTTTTAGAATCATATTCCTGTTTGTCCAGATGGGGTACTTGTTATGGAAAGTTTTTGAATGAAGCTGTCTGGCCACACAGGAGTCACATCTGCACATAAATTGTTCACAGCTGCTTGCAGGCTCCTTTGCGATTTGGGATTTTATGAAAAACGTCTCCTAGGAATGGACAATCTTACACAGTAGAATATATCAATCATATAGGAAACATTCACAGGTTCTAGCAAATTTGGCAAAAGAGTTATGGTAATCTTGTCTCCTTCACCACAATTACCACATTTCAGTGACAGTAGAATATCTTCCCAGTCACCGCAACATCGTGGTAGATATATATTGCTGCCACTTAATGGTGTACAGTGAATGGAAGCATTAAAGATGGGACTGTCAATGTCTACAAAGGTTCTGGGACTGCTTCACTTCCAGACTGAACAATCACCTTTCTCTCTTTTACAGATGGAGGCCAGATTCTCCTGACTCAGCAAGAGATGCCTTCCACCAATTCTGGAATCAGGTTCTCCTTTATGAATTTCCTCCTTGATGTTGTTCCAAGAGAATTGATGTCATTGATAATAATGACTACATTTGGCCTTTCCAAATTTAGCATCCCGATTTCTTTCAAATGCCAGTGGATATTCAACTTCATCTTCCCCACTTGACAATCTGCTTCAAGAATCAAAGGTAAAGCTGAGCAATTTTTACCTTATTTTGGAACTGTTTTAAATTGGGCTTTTATTCCAAATGTGTGCAGGGGAAATCATTGTTACTGTGATTTGAATTTGACTGATAGCACTGTGAATCGTTGCTTACCTGTCCTCTCTGCTGGACAGTCCGTACCTTGCCACGCGGGACTACCTGAGAGCTGATTGGTCAGGGGGGAAACCAATCAGCAACCAGGTTGGATGTAGGCTGCAGAAGGGGGTGTTTGACACGCCTACTTAAGGTTAAACATGGCGCCACCGTGCCGCGTGCCGGTAATGATGAGCTACGTTTACCCCATTTTGGAACTGTTTAAAATTGGGTTTTTATTCTGAATCTGTGCGGGGGAAATCATTGTTACTGTGATTTATATTTGACTATTAGTACTTTGAATCAGGGTGTAGTGTAGTTTCTATATTCCCAATAGGCTCTGCGCATTGGAATATTATATCCTATAGATTAGACGTAGGACTGAGGTCGACTAGGTCTCTATCGAATATATTAAACTTAATAGTGCGTGCCAGCTAGCTCAGAGGTCACTAGAAACTTTCTCAAACTCACAAGAAGAGATTAGTTTCTGACAACCGCATAAACATGACAACTTTGTTTCTGAAGAGTTAGAAATATCTCTAGAGTCACGGAAACAATAGATAAGTATTTCACTCAGTCAATCATACATGCTTCATTTCTATAGAGTTGCAGAGAAATAGTGAGACGGGCGTTTTCAATAAAAAGGTTTATTGAACAGTCTTCTTCCTCATACAAGAGAAGTGAACTGCTACAATCGTTAAGCAGACTGCCAAGTATAATGCAGACAGCGAGAATAGCATTATTAAATAATACTGTAATAGCATTGTATGGTTTCTAAGCCATCTAAAAATACATACATAAATACACAGGCTAAAATACTCAACTGGTGCTTCTAAATACTCCTACCCCAATGTACCTAACCTAAGTCTAGTACGCGGGAAGAAGTAAGTATTGTATAGCATAGGTTTTCGTTTTCTTTGCCAAGAATCTATCCAAGATTTTCTCTAGGTTCTAATCAGCTCCATACCTTAATTTAGAATGAAGGAGGTCTGGTATCTCAGTCTCGAGACTCGATTTCCAACACCCCGCAAGGGGAGCTTGGAAACACTGGAGCTGGATTCTTGGCGAGAGAAAGGCAGCCTCTCGATCAGTGAGTCAGCTGGAGGGTCATCTTCCTTGGGCACTTGCTGTAGCGAGCTGCGTCGGGCAAGTAGAAAGTCGAACTGCTCCGAACCACCGTGTCTTGCTAGAGCAAGTGAAGGTATATTTATACCTTGAAGGTGTCTAGGAATGCCATAGTTTAACGTAAGGTTGGGCATAATAACGTCAGGAAAGAAACCCTAGGGAATAGTCGTTCTTTGCAAAGTGCATGAGTTCTTGGACAAATCAATATTCAAGCAAGGGGAAGGTCCCTGACTGCTTAAGCCGATTTTCCAAAAAATCGTTGTGACGTTAGGTACGAGTGGAAGTAGCCATGCCTGTATTTGGTCTGCATGGATTATGTCTAAATAAGGGCTTGATATCTATGCCTATATTAGGGCAATATAAATTGTACCTCTATAAGGGCATGAATTGGGAAAATTCACTCGGAGCCTAAAACGCCACACAACACCCACTCCACTTTTTTATTTACGACATTACTAAGTTCTAAACACATAAGATCTAGGTAACACCTCCACCCTGATCCTGCTGGATTTGAGTGCGGCGTTCGACACGGTCTCCCACAAGATACTACTCGAGCGTCATCGGGAGATCGGAGTCGAAGATGGGGCTTTGGCTTGGTTCGCGTCATTTCTATCTGACCGTTCCTCCCAGATTCACGCCCCTCCGTACTCCTCCAGCAGGTTCCCTCTCGAGTGCAGTGTTCCTCAGGGCTCGGCGCTTAGCCCTACGCTGTTTAATGTGTACGTCCGCCCACTGGCCATGCTGGCAAGGGAACGTAAGATCAAAATGATTTCTTATGCAGACGATACGCAACTTATCTTCACTTTCCCTAAGGGCACCATACCTGATTATGCCAAATTCCAGGAAGATGTCCTGGCCATCTCTGACTGGATGACGGACAACTACCTTTAGCTCAATTCCTCCAAAACGGAGGTGCTCTGGCTAGGAGGCGACATGCAGAAGTGGGACCATCAATGGTGGCCCCCTTCGATGGGCCTTCCCCCTACTCCTAAAGTGACCGTCAAAAACGTAGGGGTCTTAATGGACAACTCCTTGTCCTTTGAATCTCATGCTAAAAGGGTTGCAGGTACCTGCTTTGGCCGCCTACGCTGCATTAAGCCCATCTTTGGCTTTTCCGAGCCGCCCACTCGCCAAGTCATTGTCCAGTCCTTGGTCCTTTTCCATCTAGACTACTGTAAGGGTCTTTTATTGGGTGCTAATATGGCTGTCATTAAGAGTCTCCAGCGGGCCCAGAATGCGGTGGCCCGTATCCTCTTTGCCCTACCTAAGCATTGCCATACCTCTCACCTCCTATGTCGACTCCACTGGCTGCCGGTGAAACAAAGAATTGAATTTAAGACCTTCTGTCTCACCCATACATTCTTCACGGCCAGGGCCCTCGTATATTGCAGGACCTCTGTACCTCTTCCGTAGCCACTCGGGCCTTACGCTCTGCTGATCTCCATCTTGCTCGCACTATTAGAGTACGTAAGAGCAGGATGGGTGGCCGTTCCTTTAGGTCCCTTGCCCCGGCCCTGTGGAACTCCATCCCCACGGAGGCACGCACCATTCAAAATCACTGGCACTTACAGAAATACATCAAAACCTGGTTGTTCGCCTCCACATAGGGGGTCGATATTTAGGCTGCGTTACAGTACCCACTCCCTTGCCCTGTCCCTCTGGTTGACGGTCCACTAGCGCTGGGACGCCCCGTTGCTGGGGCAGCCATGCGCTTTATAAGTATTCTTAACATAACATAACATAACATAAAATATATCTAAACATGATGTGTTAAAACCCCACCCAAAATACATAAAAAATCTACTTGAAATGGTTGTACACGAAAAGAGCATTTGTTCTGTACGCATTTAAAAGCAATGCTTCATTCAAAGCGTATAGGTGACATTTGAAAAGCGCTGTCCGAATGACTTTTATGAAATGGCTCTTAAAATACAGAAGAAAAGTCAAGGCCATTTGATGACAGAATATAAAAATAGTTTGAGTGTGGACACGGTCAAATATTGTCTCTGGGAAGTAATCAAAGAATTCATGTTCTTTATGAATAGTTCTACTTTAAGCAGATTACTTTGTGCCAAATAAAAGTATAATTTTGGAAAAAAGTCTGATCATAGAAAAAAAGAGTCCTAAAGTTAGAAGTTTGTTTTGAAAAGTGATGGTCGAAAAAAAAAAAAAAAAAAAAAAAAGAAAAGTGATGGTCGAATTCAGAGTCTCACAGAACACTGTGTGCTGATTCTAAAAGGCAGTGTCATTGTTTGGAGAAAACATCAAATCTTCTAAGATGGTAAAAAATGTGTCTACTTTTGTAAGTGAAAGTTGGACTACCTTGTTAAGCAGATCAACCGCACATAGATGAGAAGCATCGCCGTCAGTCGCATTAGCAAGGTTCGAAGTAGATGGTACCTGTGTTCCTGTTGCGCCACGTATTTCACCGTCTGCATTTTGCGTCGGTGAGAACTCAATGAATGCCATCATCAGGATTGGTAGCCGCTGGGGACAACACAGTGCATGAGACGTTACAGGTTCAAGCAAAGTATCAACTTCCGTTGGCAGGACTGATGGGAGTGTCCTACAGACGTCAAGCACGCATTCTTCTCCACATAGCAGCCACCGTAGAACAAGTAAGGTGCAATCTTGCCAGATTGGTCGGAATGATAGAAACCATACGGTATTCAAATCTCCTAAAAAGAACCGATGTGTGAAGGGTCAAGGGGAATATTTATCGACCTGTCTGCTCATACCCCTAATATCAAGATACATGTCAAACAATAGGAGCAGACCAGGTCTGGAAAAATGGTGTGTAGCTATACAGGCATCCGTGAAACAGCTAGGTGCATGCGTAAACTATTACTGTTGAGTCGCAACGGCTAGAACAAGTCCCATCCGCAGCGGAATGCAAATTATTCGCGCAGGTGTGTCTTTCTACATGTTTCTGTGGAATTGTGTGGTTGCATGTGGTTACTCTGTACTGTTGTAATTAGAACAAAAAATTTTTTTTCTTTGTCACTTGATAGGAGGAAGATATGTCTCCCCCTCCCAGTGGATATTGGAACATTACGTCCCTGGTAGATATGTAACTTTTACTAAGTACAATTCTGTTATTCCTCTTTCACCCACTTCTTTCCAGTTGCAGTAGTTATTCCATTCCATGGGTCCTGAAGAAAGCCGGGGCAATTCCCCTTAGGCTGAAACATGTCGACCGCCCTGCAAAACGCCACTGAGTCGCTTCAGTGTTAAACTACTCTGCGTGTTTTTAATGTTTGGCACATAAGACTTCTCTTTGCACATTCTTTGAGTCTTAGTAGTCATTTTTATTCATCACTGTCACTTGAGCACTGCACTTTCACAAATTTATTGTCTGAGGAACAACAAATCTAGAGTTTTGACAACTTATCCCGGCATAAACATGGTCGGGCTCTGAATGTCTAGCAATTCCCACATGACGATATTCCACCAAAAGGGTGGGCGGATGGGACTTGTTCTAGCCGTTGCGACTCAACAGTAATAGTTTACGCATGCACCTAGCTGTTTCACGGATGCCTGTATAGCTACACACCATTTTTCCAGACCTGGTCTGCTCCTATTGTTTGACATATTCAAATCTCTTAAACAAGTCAATCCCAGTATTTGTATCATGCGGTCACGACACTTCATTGCCAGGAGGACGTTCTCCAAGGTGATCTGGGGGTCAATGGTGACTTGGCTTGCCATATCGGAGCAGAAGGAGCAAAAATAGTATCCCTGCTATGTGTCCCAAAACGAGAGGCAGGCCGCCAAACACAGAGTGCACGAAGTTTGGAAATATGCCTAGGACTGCTTCAAAGGGTGCTAACAGTCTCGAAAAAACTGTCTTAAATACATGTACAATACCACTCGTATCAGACATGTTTAAGATATGACCTAACATTTCTGAGAAATTTATATAGCAGTTTATGGATAAAAGGGCATGTATCTCTGCAGAAATCCTTGCAACTTGCAGATCATACGTCTCTTTGGCCGAGATCAGTGGCACAGATTTTTGTAAAAGAATGGCTTTCATTCTGCTTAAAGTATCAATTCGTACACAAGAGATGTTCAGTGAAGGCCATAATGGCGACTCCCCGTCTGTCTTAGTTTCAGGAAACAATTCTTGCATACCACAAGTGACCCTGGCTGACACAGTTACGAGATAGGGGGTTCCTGGCAACATGCCACAGCAGCTGTGATCATTCAACATAATGTAACTTCCATTAGAAAGCTGCCTAAAAATTGGATCAATCACTGCAGCTGGAGAACCTTGCAGGTGACAGGATAAGCTGTTTGAAGAACCATCGTAGGCCCCGTGTAAATGAATACCCTGACATAAGAGTGAACCGCTTAGTGCATTTTTGCAATTTGTACCACTAGGAAACACTTCTTTTCTCCCACTCCAACATTTGTGTTTATAAAGTAAATCCCAGGATGTCTTGATGTATTCTTTACCCAACCTTTCATATGCGCCTGCTGGTATATGTTTTAAACAATACTGAAAATGGAATATCATAACAGGCAGAGTGATTGTACTGTGTATTATCCATTCTGTTGCTGGTCTCTCAGAAACAGTTAATGGTAATCTTTCCAGTTTTTCAATGCTCAGCACCGTATAGTCTGCTCCCCTTTGTGCCAAAGTGATTTGTTTATCTGTAAGGTTAAATTCAGAAAAAAAATGACGTGGTGTTGATTAGACGCCAAGGCACATGGCCAGAACGAAGGTTTTGTAACGTCCAGCCCTAAAGCATTATAGAACGTAATTGTGACTGACCATGTTGTAACATGACCAAGTCCTGTTCCATTATGCCTATGGCAGAGGATACTATGCTGTCCAAAGAATATATTCTGGATGACAGAGTCGTTAAGCCATTGTCAACTACAGAGAGAGATTTCACTAAATTAATACAATCAATTTCTTGTATTCATTCTGCAGTCTCTGCTTGCATTGTTTTCCATGCTTCATTATAAATGGCATAGATACCAGCGTATATAAAACATTTATGACGCAGTTTAGGAGGTCCTTGTAATAAGTCCCTTAAATCAACGCCATCTTTAAGTAAAGATAAGTGTTGTTTTACTACTTTTAGTGTAGATTTTTGTAGCCACTCAAGGCACAGTTTTCCAACACTGTATGATGTTACTATCCCCGGATGTTGTCTCTGGACATATCTTGGATCTGGCCTAGTGAATGTGAACCCTTGTGTCTTTTTCCGGAATCTATCTTGACATTTGTTTGTGCCTGTGGGCCAGATTAACCATTTTTTCCAATCAGGATTTGTTCTGTTGTTAAATAAAATAGTATTTATGTCAACCACCCCCTCTGTAGTGTTTTTACTATCAGGTGTAGGTGTAGGTATGGACGGTTTGTTGAAATCCTTTATCTTAGCTAAACCCAGACAAGATGTCTGTTGGACAGTGTCATTTAAAGACAGTATTTGGTCTGGTGTGATGCAGGCTCCAAATAAAGCTTCTAAGCCCTGCACCTGCCAGTCTTTTGTAACCCCAGACAGTTTTTGTCTCAATGTTGTCTTTCCAAAAGTCGAAACCTAAAGAAGACAGCTGAGCATTAGAGGCCGCAGCATAAATTTGCTTTGTATTTGTCAACATACTTTTCATTCCTGTTCTATTAACATTTTTAAAGTAAAAGGATTCTGGATTTGAAACATTGAAACCTGAAAAGTATGGAAATTTGTCATAAAAGGTTTTTGAGCTACCCTTCGGCGGCGTAGGACAATGTTCCCATTGGTTATAAGTAAATACATTTCTAGGTTTTGCAGATTTATGCAAGAAATGATGACCATACTGAATATAACAGTACATTTGTTCATAATCCAATGAACCTTCTAAGTATTCATAATTAGTACATTTTACAGACATTTCTCAGCCTGACATCATATTATTAACAGTATCAAAGTCCCAATCATCAGAAAAGGTGCTGGGTGAAACAAAGTCACTCAAGGAAACCTTGAATTGGTGTGGAATCTTCAACAGCTCAGGCGGGTCAAGAATGGCATATTCAGTTCTGTCCCAAGCTGTACCACCTGGTATAGGAACGGCTGTGATGTTCACTGCTGACAAGTCTCTTTGTTCACTATGGGGTGATTTGTGTGGCATGAGGAGTAGGTTGACGTTCCTTCTTACTGTGCCCTTTGTACTATATTTCCCATTGATCAGCATTCCCAAAGTAAATTCCAGAGTCAACCAAAGTAGAAGAAAAAGTACACCTAAGACAATCCATATTTCAACCCATGGCGAAACCAGATATGTTTTTTCAGTTGGTGAAAGAGTTCTGTTGCGTATTCTTTAAAAGTTATTTTAGCTGGCATTGTTTCAGGTTTGCTTGAACCCTCTGAAAACGTATCAAAGTTAATAAAATAGCCAGAGGCAGTTATGTCAATTGTAGGGATTGCTTCAGGATTCCAGGAAATCACTGGAACCACTTGATCACTTGTCATATTAGTAAACTCGGATGCTATTTCATTGTAGACAGGCGTTTCTTGACAAACTGTTATTTGGGTCTCAAGAGGCACGATTTCCATGGCTTTGTTGCGTAGTCCTTCATTTCGCACTGCAGATTCTTCAAAGGTGATGAGTCTCTCAGTTTGAACCTCTTGGATTGTAGCCAGATTTGGGCATCTGCTACATCTTTGGAGTCCACTTGGCCTACTACTTATGATCGGCCACATGATGTGGTTTCACCAGGTCGATGCACACAAACCTGTTCTCTTGTTTACCAGCAAGGGGAGGCAGCATTACTGTTCTTGATCCGTGGATTGCTAGGACAGGTACTGGTTGTCTGTACGAAGGCCCAAATTCCTTCTTGTCCACGATCTTTTCTCTGACTAGATCCCCAATCTTTGGAATCCAGGCAGGCCTTGTGGGACGGGTGATTTCTTTTCAGTGGTCGTTGGCTTCAGGAACACCTTGCTTTGGTTTTTTCTTATTTCATTGAAGTCCTGCAAAACAGCCAAACAGTCTTTGATATCAAAAGGTTTTTGTTCTACCACTGAAGTGTGATGATCAAGGTCCTGGACAATCATTCTAGTTCCAAAAAGGATTTCATATGGAGTGATTCCCCCTAGAGAACTTCTTGGCAGGTTGTTAAGACTACATTGGACACTTAGATGTTTGACCCACCCGTCACCCTAGCCTAGTACCCTAGCTGTTATAGATTGCTTTATGTCCTGGTTTTTTCTCTCTATAACCGAATTTCCCTCAGGATGGAATTAACTAGAATACTGCAAATCAACGCCCAGATTGGCCATGGCCTCCTTGTAAGCTTTTGAGCTAAATGCAGGACCCTGGTCAGAATGTAGCGTGCCGACTGCGTATGTGCCGATAAAGACTTGCAAATCTTTTATAACAGTTCGAGCGTCAGCCGAGCGCTGAGGCCACATCCAAATAAATCTTATCTTAATCTTTGCGGAAACGCATTTGTCCATAGGGACGCCTGCATGTAGATAGTCTAATGCTGTCTAACAATGGTGTCTGTACTGGCCTGGCTATACTGTAGTCAGGTATCTGGTGGCGTTCTCTGCTGCAATCTCAGTTGCAGTCATGGCAATTGATTGCAAAAGTGTGAATGTGACCATTCATCCCTGGCCACCAGTACCTCTCTTTTAATTCTAGTATAGATTTAGAGATCCCCTTATGTATCAGACCCTCTCCTATATGTGCTTTGTGTATCAAAGCTACTCTACGTTTCCTGTTTGGAATTACTCTATCCCCCACTCCAGGGATTTGAGCAAAAGGAATGGAGTTGGCATCAATTATGTATGAATATTTGAGTGGATCGTTTTGAGGTAATGCTGCACTGCTGCCTTTGCTTGTTGCATTGACAGTTAGCATATTTTCGCTACTAATTTACGTTTTTTGAATGAGTGATTGCAGCTACGAAAGCCGTTTGCACAGCTACCTTCGCAGCTTTATCACCAATGAATTCCCTGCAACGTGAACGCCATTACGTTGATGATTCAGTGTATGTATCTCGTGAGCTTTTTGTAGTTCTTTTCGTAACTGAACTACTTGTTCCCAAAGCAACTTATGCTTGATTGTGCCACCTTTTGCATCTTTGAAACCGTTTTCATTCCAGTTCTGCAAGTATTCATTATAAGATTGAACGCAATGATAGGAATCGCACACTATGAGTGTGGGGAATTCGCGAACAGTAGTTTCAAGCGCCATCTTGCATGCTTGTAGTTCAGCTCGCTGAGCTGTACAATCTCTGAGAGATTGCGTTTTTGTGACCATAGGTCGGAATTTACCTTCGCGCCAGCGACCTTTAACGATCGCGCACGCAGCACTATAATCTTGTTTACACCTAATTGTGGGTTGTGCTGATCCGTCTGTATAAATTATACATTCATATTGTTCTAGAGGCAGAATCTCAGTGGGCAAAGGACATTCTTGTTCGTATGGTAGAAATTCTTGTGTTTTCAAATAGGGGTCAAAAACGTATTCAACGTCTGTTGCAGCAAGAGAATTAACCCATTGTATCCATCTCGATGTAAAGCCTTTGCATTCGGAATGCTCGCTTTTGTCACTGCCTCTAAGGCAGGTATAGGAGTAATGACCATTATGCGCTTACCCTGTGCGAGGGCTCCCTCTTTTGCTACTGCAGTTTGAACCGCTGTCAGAATTTTTTCTGTAGAAGTGAATTTCATTTCAGCTTGTGTGTACAAGTGTGATTTATAAGCTATTGGTACTTTTTCTCCTTCATTAAAGGTTTAGTACGTGAATCAGCATCTTCCTGGAATGATTTGGATCACTAGGTTGCGTATGTTTACGCGTGTTTGTACATGTGCTGTTGCTAACATGTCTGTTTGCACTGAACGTAAATTTTTTGTGTGTTTTTGAGTCCAATTAACTGTTTTGAAATCAGGTTTTATTAATTCGTAGAGAGGTTTAACCCT
This sequence comes from Lissotriton vulgaris, assembly GCF_964263255.1. NCBI lineage: Eukaryota > Metazoa > Chordata > Amphibia > Caudata > Salamandridae > Lissotriton > Lissotriton vulgaris. Next base: position 137,341,413 of record NC_141698.1, on the reverse strand, counting down.
TTCTGCTTAATTTAGAATGTAAGTTCTTCCGAAATTTAGGAAACCTAGAATCGACTGTAAGTTTTTCAGCATTTTTAGAGGTTGGAGCAGCACACACTTCTCTAGAAAGTTTGCTGCTAGGCTTTTGCCTTCACTTGATAATTCATATCCTAAAAACAGGACGCTGAGGTGGCAATTCGAGATTTTTTTAAATTGAATTTATACCCCTCAGAGGCGAAACCCAATATTATGGTGTTCACCCTGTTCAAGTGCCTATCCAAGACATTGTCTGTTAGATAGATGTCATCGACATCTGATAATGCTTTATCATCATACGTTTGTAGTAACTCTGTTACTCTGGCTGAAAATAAGCCTGGACTATTCTTGAATCCCTGGGGGAGACGACAGAATTGATGCTGTGTCCCCATCATTGAGAAAGCGGTCAAATACCTACTTTCAGGTGCAATGTTTTGACAGAAGAAACTGTTAGAAATATCTAATGTTGTTTTATATTTTTTACGCACAATGTTATTCATTAGTACTGCACTGTGTGCATTTTGTACTGCAAACGTTTTGCAACAAGAGTTTAAATGTCTGTAATCCAAAACTAGACGATAAGTATTGTCTGGTTTGGAGACAGGAAACAAAGGATTGTTCATTGATGAGGTGCATGTTTCAATCACCCCTTGGTATGCAAGTTGATCTAATATCTCCCTGACTTGTTGTTTAGCTTCTTGCTTAACTGGGTACTGCCTTTGTGCAGTTGGTTGAGTTTTTAACTGGATTTTATGTTGAGGAGAGTCCTCATCCCATCCTACATGATTTTTGTATAATGCAGGAGCCTGGGTTACTGCCCATTTCCTTGCATATGTATATTTTTTATGAATTGGAATATGATTGGAGAAGGCTGGCATATTGATGTCTTTGCCATGTGTGCACTCCCTGACAAATTCAGGTGGCCAGTCTTGTTCAGCTAGAGGAATGTCATAACCCTTAGAGAGCTTCTCCCAAAAGAGTACTCTTATTTTTCTTATATTACCCCCTTCATATAACTTATGTGGGACACTAACCCTGGCATCTGCAGTTTCAACTTGGATGTACTCATTCAAGTCCACTGTCTCCAGATGATCCTTCAAGATCTTGCGAGCTACAGTTACTTCTGCTGCGCTGTCCAACATTGTCTGAGCCCACTCTCTGTTCTTGAGTTGTGCCCTCAAGATCCTTGGTATGTCTGATTTTTAGACCTGCTACCTTCTTTTTAGTGAACTGGGTTTTCTTATTTTTTGGAATGTGTTGATCGTCTTTGGACTTCACGCGCTCTTCCTTTTGTTCTGACCGTCCTCTTCTTTCGGATTTCTGTGATGAAGTCTGAAAGGTACGAGAGGAACGTGTATCAGCAGCTTGATATCGGTCAGGTTTTTTCAAATGATGCCTATTCCTGAGGTTATACCTCCTTTCAATGGGCTCTTTTTGAGGAGACCTTCCTCGGGATTGAGAACGCTTCTCTTTAGAAGTTTGTTTAGTGTTCTCCCACTTCTTTTTAGGAAGAGTGAGAGTGTTTTAATAAAGACCTTTTCAGGACTTTCGGTCAGTTGGGGTTTCACAGGTTTACCACCCAAATTGTCTCTACCTAGAGCTTCATATGATTTCTCGATTATTCTGGCTAGTTCCTGTGGTTGCTCAGTTACACCAAATTCTCTTAGCTTTTGGCAGATCGCCACGGATGCTGCTTCACCTTTAATTTTAGCTAATATTATGGTTGAGACTTGTTTGAAATATTTCTGTAATTTCATACCTAGATTTAAAGCAGGCTCTGCCCCGTATTCATTTTGAATCTGTTTCAGGACGTCTGGTTTACCTCCATAGATGGAACACCATGTGTTTTTGTGTAGATTGCAGCAAAGACTGTACCCCAAGTGTCGCAGTCCTCCAGGTGTGGTGCGATCCCCATTGGTAAACAGATTATTAAAATCCTGTGTTTCTCATGAGGGGTAGTATCAGGAAATACTGCCTTGATTTGAGTAATTTTTTGAGCTATCCAGAATGGAATTTGTTCCCTTTTTGCAGGTAATTTACCAATGACTGATTGTATAGTCTGTGGTGTTATTTTATTTGTGTTCCCCTGGTAAGGGGTGTGTTGTGGAATCCTTATAGGAGGTTGGACTGTTAGAGTCCTCATGAAATATTGAACCAATTGTCTATGTATTTTTATTAGTTGTTTTAGCTTAACTAATAGTTCTGTACCCGACATTTCTTCAATGGTAGGATGTGTTGTATAGCTGGCTAATACCGGCCATGTTGCTCCTGGTCTACCTAGTGGACCGAGCCTGGTAATGAGATTTTGATGTTGTAGGGTGCCTTTAAACCAGAGTGCATGCTCTTGGGAAGTTAGTGGAATTTCAATATCCTCGAAAGGAACATATTCCGTCGGAGGTTCCTCTTCTTTGTAGAAGTGAAATACATGTATTACTGGATTTGCTTCAGGGAAGATAATCCATGAATAGAATACCTCTGTCTGACGATATTCATGTGCCTCTATCACAAAAATTACCCTACCACCTCTTGATGATAGGTCATTTGTTATAAGTTTTATAGTGATGGCTTTCCTTAAATTTTCAGGGATGATTATAGCATCCGGGTCGGTCTATTGGAAACCTGTAACGTCAAAGCCTGGTAGGGCTGCATCTGCTGCAGCTCCACCGGTTGCATTGTTGTCGCCGTTAACCGACATTGTTTAATGAAAGTTGGTGAGCAAGTTTCAAGGAAACAAAGATAAGGTGCATAATATTTTGGAACACTGTATCCTTCAACTTTGAACAAACCAAAAACTAATACATAGGATTTTGGTCCTACTCAGTTATGGTGGATATTTGATCCTTTTACCCACTCCAGACGTCTATTGGAGTATTTTACGGGAAAAAGGGGTCTCTGAGAAAAGCACGACTGAGTTACTTTAGTATCTAGAGTTAAATTAGTGCCTTACCAAACGTTGGGCGCCATGTAGTGTAGTTCCTATATTCCCAATAGGCTCTGCGCATTGGAATAATATATCCTATAGATTAGATGTAGGACTGAGGTCGACTAGGTCTCTATCGAATATAGTAAACCTAATAGTGAGTGCCAGCTAGCTCAGAGGTCACTAGAAACTTTCTCGGATTCACAAGAAGGATTAGTTTCTGACAACCGCATAAACATGACAACTTTGTTTCCCAAGAGTAAGAATTATCTCTAGAGTCGCGGAAACAATAGACAAGTATTTCACTCAGTCAATCGTACATGCTTCGTTTCTACAGAGTTGCAGAGAAATATTGAGATGGGGGTTTTCAATAAAAAAGGTTTATTGAACAGTCTTCTTCCCCATACAAAAGAAGTGAACTGCTACAGTCGTTAAGCAGACTGCAAAGTATAATGCGTACAGAGAAAATAGTATTATGAAATAATACTGTAATAGCATTGTATGGTTTCTAAGCCATATAAAAATACATACATAAATACACAGGCTAAAATACTCAACTGGTGCTTCTAAATACGCCTACCCCAATGTACCTAACCTAAGTCTAGTACGCGGGAAGAAGTAAGTATTGTGTAGCATAGGTTTTAGTTTTCTTTGCCAAGAATTTATCCAAGGTTTTCTCCAGGTTCTAATCAGCTCCATACCTTAGTTTAAATGAAGGAGGTCTGGTATCTCAGTCTCGGGACTCGATTTCCCAACACCCCGCAAAGGGAGCTTGGAAACACTGGAGCTGGATTCTCGGGGAGAGAAAGGCAGCCTCTTGATCAGTGCATCAGCTGGAGGGTCGGCTTCCTTCGGCACTTGCTGTAGAGAGCTGCATCGGGCAAGTAGATAGTCGAACTGCTCCGAACCACCGTGTCTTGCTAGAGCAAGTGAAGGTATATTTATACATTTAAGGTGTCTAGGAATGCCATATTTTGATGTAAAGTCGGGCATAATGGAGAACAACAATGACAACAACACCACCACCCTGCCGGACAACCTAGCCAACCTCGGACTCAAGCAACTGGTGAACACCCCCCACCCACTACGCTGGACACAAGCTCGACCCAGTATTCTCCTCCCGCAAGTACATCTCCTTCAGCCACTCCATCGGCCTCCACTGGACAGACCACAGCTGCGTCCACTTCAGCTTCAGAAGGACCATGACCCACCACCACCCGCAACAGGCTCCCCACAGGAGCTGGAACAAGATAACCACTGACTAGCTCACCACATCACTGAACCAGAACCTGCCCGCCAGATCAACGGACCCCAACCAAGCAGCCAACAACCTCACACAGTGGATCACCAACTGCGCCGACAACCTCACACCCCTGAAAAACCCTCCCAGCAGGCCCGGCAGCAGGAGAGCCTCCTGGTTCAGCGACGACCTCAAAAGCTCCAAGAAGAACTGCCGTACCCTCGAGAAAGCCTGGCGGAAAAACCCGACTACAGACAACACGACCGCCCTCAAGCACGCCACCCGCAAACACCACCAGCTGATCCACACCACCAAGAAGACAGCATTCAAGGATTGACTAGACAACAACGCACACAACAGCAAGGTACTCTTCAACATCGTCAAAGAGCTCGCCAACCCCAGTGTCGGAAACAACAACATCACCCCCTCACAAGACCTATGCGACTCACTCGCCTCGTTCTTCCACAGCAAGATTACAAACATACACAACAGCTTCGGCGCCACCTTCCGCGCCTGGACCCCGGTCAGCACGGAAGACACCATCCACACAATGAACACCATCCACTCAGGATCTCCAACCAACCCATGCCCCCACCACGTCTTCAACAAGGCCGACTCCATCATCGCACCCCAACTCCGGGACATCTACTGCTCCTTCAACACCGCCACCTTCCCGGAGTGCTGGAAGCATGCCGAACTCAGCGCCCTCCTGAAGAAACCATCAGCAGACCCCACTGACCTCAAGAACTACCGTCCCATCTCGCTCCTCCCGTTTCCGGCCAAAGTCATCGAGAAGACCGTCAACAAACAGCTTGCTGCCTTCCTCGAGACAAACGGATCCCTCGACCACTCACAGTCCGGCTTCCGAGCCAATCACAGCACCCAGACCGCCCTCATCGCAGCCACTGACGACAACCGAGCCCTGCTCGACAACCGGGAAACAACGGCCCTCATCCTCCTGGACCTCTCCGCAGCGTTCGACACTGTCTGCCACCGCACCCTAGTGCAACACCTCAGCAACATCGGAATCCAAGAGAAAGCACTGAAGTGGATCATCTCGTTCCTCGCCGGAAGAACCCAGAGAGTCCGACTCCCCCCGTTCAGATCTAAGGCCACCGAAGTCATCTGCGGCGTACCACAAGGATCATCACTCAGCCCCACCCTCTTCATCGTCTACATGAGCCCCCTCGCAGCCATCGCATGCCATCACAACCTCAACATCATCTCCTACGCCGACGACACCCAGCTGATCCTCTCCCTCACCAACGACCCAGCCATCGCCAGAACCAACCTACACGAAGGGATGAAAGACGTAGCCGAGTGGATGATGAACAGCCGCCTGAAGCTGAACTCAGACAAGACGGAAGTCCTCATTATTGGATCATCACCCTCTGCCTGGGACGACTCCTGGTGGCCCCCTGCCCTGGGCAGCGCTCCCAAACCAACAGACCATGTACGCAACCTGGGCTTCATCCTAGACTCCTCCCTCTCGATGACCAGACAAGTCATCGCCGTCTCATCATCATGTTTCAACATCCTACGCATGCTCCGAAAGATCTTCCGTTGGATCCCCACCAAAACCAGGTAGACGGTCACCCAGGCACTCGTCACCAGCCGGCCGGACTATGGAAACACCCTCTACACTGGAACCACGCCAAACTGCAGAAAAGACTCCAACGCATCCAGAACGCCACCACACGACTCATCCTGGACATCCCCCGACACAGCCACATTTCTGGACACCTGAGAGACCTGCACTGGCTCCCCGTCAGCAAGAGAATCACGTTCCGACTCCTCAACCACACACACAAGGCCCTTCACGACCTGGGCCCCAGGTACCTCAACAACCACCTGACCTTCTACACCCCGACCCGCCAGCTACGATCGACCAGCCACGCTCTTGCCGCCAATCCACGCATTTGAAGAGCCACCATGGGAGGAAGATCCTTCTCCTACCTGGCAGCCAAGACTTGGAACTTCCTCCCCATCCACCTCCGTCTTACCCAAGACCACCTCGCCTTCAGGAAGCAACTCAAGACCTGGCTGTTCGAGCAGTAGCGGACCCCTCTCCCCAAGCGCCTTGAGACCCTCCGGGTGAGTAGCGCGCTATACAAATTTATTGATTCATTGATTGATAATAACGTCAGGAAAGAACCCCTAGGGAATAGTCGTTCTTTGCAAAGTACATGAGTTCTTGCACAAATCAATATTCAAGCAAGGGTAAGGTCCCTGACTGCTTAAGCCGATTTTCCAAGAAATTGTTGTGACATTTGGTACGAGTGGAAGTAGCCATGCCTGTATTTGGTCTGCATGGGTTATGTCTAAATAAGGGCTTGATATCTATGCCTATATTAGGGCAATATAAATTGTACCTATATAAGGACATGAATCTGGAAAATTCACTCGGAGCCTAAAACGCCACACAACAAGGGCTTACCTGTCACTCTGCTCGGCAGTCCGTAGCTTGCCACGCGGAACTAGCTGCAAGCTGATCAGGGGGAAAACCAATCAGCAACCTGGTTGGACGTATGCTGTGGAAGGGGCTGTTTAACAGGCCTACTTAAGGTGAAGCATGGCGCGTCTGTGGCAGTAATGCTGAGCAATTTTAACATTTTAGAACTGTTTTAAATTGGGCTTTTAATCGGAATTCATGCGGAGGGAAATCATTGTTACTCTGATTTGAATTTGCCTGTTAGCATTTTGAATCGGGGTTTACCTGTCCGCTCTGCTTGGCAGTCCGTAACGTGCCACGCAGGACTAGCTGAGAGCTGATTGGCAAGGGGGAAAACCAATTAGCAACCTGGTTGGACGTAGGCTAGGTAAGGGGCTGTTTGACACGCCTACTTAAGGTGAAGCATGGTGCATCCGCGCTTGTAATGCTGAGCGATTTTTATCAAATTTTGAAACTGTTTAAAATTGGGTTTTTATTCTAAATTTGTACCAGGGGGAAATCATTGTTACTGTGATTTGAATTTGACTGTTAGCACTTTGAATTTGGGTTTACCTGTCCTCTCTGCTCAGCAGTCTGTGGCTTGCCACACCTACTTAAGGTGAAGCATGGCTCGTCTGCGCCGGTAATGCTGAGCGATTTTTACCACATTTTGGAACTGTTTTAAATTGGGCTTTTATTCTGAATTTGTGCGGGGAGAATCATTGGTACTGTGATTTGAATTTGACTGTTATCACTTGTCATGTGGGAATAGCTAAGTGGTCAGGGGGAAAACCAATCAGCAACCTGGTTGGACGTAGGCTGTGGAAGGGGCTGTTTGATACACCTACTTAAGGTGAGGCGTGGAGCGTCCGCTCAGTGGGCGCGCAGGTGGCATGCCAACTGCAAGCCCGTCTGCGCTCGTCCGCATCCGGCCGGGGCCAGGGGCCCAGTTACTCTGCCCCCCATCATCTATTCCAGGAAATAACTGCTGGGTTATAACCAAGGGAGGCAGAAGATGTCCCTTCCAAATACAAGGGTATTCAAAGAATTAGGCATACTGGTAGCTGTAAGGATGTGGCGTGACCACTCACCTGAAATCTCAGGATGTATGCAGGGGCGATGAACGATGTATGCTTCCAATACCTCTTCTAACACCTCTCAGTGCTATGATAAAACACAATCCACTGGCAGGGCCTTGCGAAGGGAAGGGGAATGGATGCGAAAGAAGAAAAGAAAAAAAACACTGCTTCGTCACTCAATCTGGTCCGGCCGGGTACCACGTCTTGGGTCTCTAAGAAATCTATAGCGTTTATCATGCGATGCTCTGGAAAAGAAACAATGGGGATGAGTACTGATGCACTTCTCCGTACTCAAACACATGCACAAAATGGCATAGAACATAGAATATATAAAGATAAATAAAATGTAATCACCTATTTCAGGGATAACTGCAAGCCCTTAATATCTCTGTCCACAGGATTTGCAATGAGGAGTTCACTATGCGCACTTAAGAAATAACTGTTTGTGCTAACTCAAATTATACCGATTCATTGGTGGAACATAATGCCTGTTTTTCTGTTTCCACTGTCTAATGTTCAAGAACAATACCGTTTTGAAGAAAAACGTAAATTAAGGCTAAACAAAATAAAAAAGAACTCAAAACGCTATGGCATCATTCATCTGTGCACTCAGAAAACAAGAGACAAAATATCAATAACACTTTGTATCAGAGAAATCCTAATAGCATATCATCATACAATATATAAATTCTAAAGAGTTCAGTTTAACATGTTCAATAGTAAAAGCTCAATAAAGTGTCCAAGGGCCAGATGTAGGTGTCCATTTACCGACCGGTAACGGCCGATTTTGACCATTACCGACCGGTAAATGGTCATTCCTGATGTAGGTGCCCTATTTTACCGATTCGGTAACTTAACCGAATCGGTAAATTTACCGAATCGGTAAAATACCGAATCAGTATTTTTACCGATTCAGTAAATTGGAGATGTAGGTGGGACTCTTCTGAGTCCCACAGGCCTTACCGAATCGGTATTTTACCACCCAATCCAATTGGGTGGTAAAATACTGAATCCAGGTGTGCATGCACATGTGTGCATGCACACCTGTGCCATGTGACAGACAGACGTGCCCTTAGGGCATGTCTGTGTGCCACATGTCAAACATGCCTGAATTCGGGGTGCTAGAGGGTGTCAAAATGACACCCCCTGCACCCTTGCAAAAATCGGTAATTACCGAATCGGAAATGACCGATTCGGTAATGACCATTGATTCCTATGGGCTTCAGTACCCATAGGATTCAATGGGCATTACCGATTCTGAATTACCTACATTTCCCCCCCTCTAATTTACCACTTCTTAAATACCGATTCGGTATGATTCGGTATTTTAGAAGTGGTAAATTAGAATTACCTACATCCGGCCCCAAGCTTCTTAGTTGTCAGTTCTTGAAAGTCTTGTTAGTGAAGAGTTAAATAAAGTAAGGAAACAGTTCAACATGTCACTAATAAATCTCTGTGAAATATCCAGGCTTCTTAGTTTTCAGTTCTTGAAAGTCTTATGAGCTAAGAGTTAAATAAAATAAGGAAATAGTCTCCTTAAGTGCAAATCTTTTTAAATGTCACAGATTAATCATAAGTAAACTTCAAGTTTGAGTTCAAATGGACAATGACATTAAGAAATGAAGAAATGCTGACTCATCCCTTGAGGCCACTCTGCAGATAAAGAGAGGAGTCTCCTTGCTGGCTGATGACAGCTGCTGGAACAGAAACCTCTTGGAATGCTGAAAGTAAGCCAAGCAAGGGTAAGTGCAAGGCTTGTCTATTTATAGGCAAAGGGACAGGTGTGTGCAAACACAAGGCAAAACCCACCCCTCCACATGCTGGAACACAAGGCTTGCCACAGGGAAAGAGCAATGCAGAAAACAACAAGCATTGCTACCTACAATAAACAAGCACTGTTAAAACCAAGGACATTTAGGCTGCGCATAAACACTACTCCTGCAGGCGAATGAAAAAGCAGCATTTATGGGGCCGGGAAATACACATGGGCAGCCAAGGAGCTGCCCATGTGAAAGTCTGTGACTATAGCATGCTTGTTTCTGGAATTCCATGCCATTATATAATTTATACCTCACTCGGGTTCGAGTGAAAAACATTCAGATATGCTTAATGGGCGGGGTTGCCATGGTAACACCCGGGAGACACTACACCTCCCAGCAGCCCCTTCCTTGATTACCCATGAGCACGCACACACTTCCGAGCGTGTATGAAGGGGCGTATGCGGAAGAGGCTGATTTATTGATGGAGATGGCGTGCGTTTGCTACCCTACGCGAAGTTCCAGGAGCAGGCACTATTCGTGTGGACGTCCATCGGAACAGTAAGGAGTCGGGTGGAATTATCTAGGCTATTTGGTAACGCGTTGAGAAAACGTTCTTTAGGATTTTACATATAAAGGGAGAGAACCTTCGGTGGGATGCTGGAAATGAACTCTATGGCGCCCTTGGGTAACATTACGAATAGTTTTCCTCTCTCTTCTTTCTGAACACAGGTTGTGTTCTTTGGAGTCCTCCCTGTTTTTGATCGATTCGGATCCCTTCACTCCATCTATTTGCCTGATTAAGGTAAGGTGGATAATAGTACTGGGACGTATAGACGTCCTGATGAAGACTGGGGTGACCTGCTTATTAGAGGCACAGTAAGACAGTTGGCACTAGCAGTCTAAGGAGGGGTGTTTTGGGGAACTTTACATTCTCTGTAAACACTGACCATCCTTCACAATTTTAATCCTGGTCGTGGAACCTATGATAAAGGTTCTAAAGGTATCCATGAGCCAGTTTTAAAGAACTTTCTTATGCTGCACTTTTTCTATCACGATACCCAGTCACAGGGTGATATTCACAGTGTTATCACTGTTCTGTCACGTTGTGTTGTCTGGTGTATATTTCTGTTTCCCCTCCCCTATGCTCCGTCCTGTGCGTTGCTACGCCAGGGCGTTTTGTAAGCAGACCTGATGATGAAGCATGTCACACACATCTGTGTGTGAGTGAGGGCAGTTTTCAAAACATATTAGTTTTGTCAATATACACTTATGCTCTTGTTTACGTCAGTTGTTTTCTTTCTCCCTAGCCCTCTATGTGTTTACATGTTACTTCAGGGGGTTCGGGGTTGTGGAGAATTTTTTTGACCCACTCCCCTCTTGTGTGATTTGCAACGAGTTTAGTAACCACCTTAATAAACAACTAATGAGATAAATACAAGCTCTACCCTGTCAACTCATAAGTTAGATCAGTCCGATCTCCGGGTGATATACCTTAATACTCGCTCCCTAGTAAAACACCAGTCTGACATTTTCTACCTCCTGTAGTCCTAATCCCTGGACATATTGTTACTAACAGGGACATGGCTCTCGGAGAAGTCCTCACCAGACATGCTCTCGGCAATTCCCAATCTGTGTTATATTCGGTTAACTAACAGGACCACCTGGAAGAAGGAGGGGGGCATTGCAGCCATTATTAAGAAAAATTGTCAATTTGTTAAAATGACGCCTCTAGCTTTACCCATGGTGGAGAACTTGGTCATCCACCTGGAGTCCTCAACTTTGTCCCTTACATTGGTACTGTTATATAGACCTCCTAAGTACATGCAGGAATTCTCTCAGGCCCTTGCAGAATCAATTGCACCTCTAATTATAGATAAGACTAGTGTAATTCTGATAGGAGACTTTAATTACTGGGCTAATGAGGAAAAAGCGGGGCAGCAAGTTAAGGATCTTACTGCGGCCCTCAGCAATTTAAACCTGGAACAACTAGTAAACATCCCAACTCCCCTGAAAGGACACATCATGGATCAGATTCGGACCACCAGATTCCTGGTGAGGGACTTGTTCATAGCTCCATGTGATTGATCTGAGCATCATCTGATTTCCTTTTCTTTGATTCTGCCAAAGAGTAGTAGCCCCCACACCGGACCGGCCATTATTGCAAGAAATTGGTCTCGGGTCAACCTCTAGGCCTTCTGACAGGAACTAAGAAGGTCCTTGCCTGGACCTAAGGAGTATATTGAGGTTTTTTAGCATGATATCATGAGCTGGCTGAGGGAGGCCAACAATGATCATGCTCCACTCCATAGAACTAGACCATCAAGAACACATGAGTCTAATAAATGGTTTTCGGATGATCTGAAACTAGCTGAACTAAAGCTCCGACAAGCAGAGAAGAAATTGCGGTCTCAGTACTCGCCATACCATAAAATTAAGTATATTCAACATCTGAATACTTATAAAACCCTCCTAAGGCAAACCAAAGTAAGCTTTTTTACAAATAAAATCATGAACGCCTCTAATTAATCTAAAGAGATATTTAAGATTGTCTCTGACCTATTTAACCCAGGCAGAGTTAACCTCTCGGTCACTCCTACCCAAAATGAATGTCTGACATAATATCGACAGACAAAATATCTACATACAAAAATATCGACACAAAAATATCGAAATCAAAAATATCGGAGCTATATCTTTATAAAGGTAAGTACAAAAATATCGGAAATAAAATATCGTAGTACAAAAATATCGAAATTAAAAATATAGTTTTTTTAAATGTATTAATAATAATGTAAAATAATTTAAAAATACATATAATTTTACAAATATTAAATAAAAACAGTAAAACATATTTAAACAATAATAAGTAATACATATACATTTAAAATAAATTAAACAGTCTACATATAAATTAATAAATATACTTACTCCACATATTGCAACAGTAGGAAAAGCGTTGGATAGCGTAAGGGTAAAAATGACTATTCCTACTCCAGAGGGTGCAACAGTAGGGAAAATGTTGGATAGCGTAAGGGTAAAAATTACTATTCCCACTCCAGAGGGTGCAACAGTAGGGAAAGCATTGGATAGCGTAGGGGTAAAAATTACTATTCCCACTCCAGAGGGTGCAACAGTAGGGAAAGCATTGGATAGCATGGGGGTAAAAATTACTTCACACACTACTCCCCCTTTAACACACAACACAGTACACATACAAAAAAACACAATTAATATAAATATCAATTAATCAATTAATAACAATTAATATTATTAAATTGATGTAATTTTAATTGAACTAATTAACACATATTAATTACCAATTAATTAACAATAAATACCAATAAAGAAATACAATCTCTTCAATTATTTACATTTTATTATATGACACCCTATTACCCTATAAACACACAACCCACTACACATAAAAAATTCATATCATTTAATCACTTAATAATTATTAATTACCAATTAATTATTAATTAATAATAACAAAAATGTAATATATTAGCACATCAACTCTAACTAATTTAATTAAATGATTAATATTATTTTATTACTAATTAATTATTAATTAACAATACAAAAAATTACTTTTATTAGCACATTAACTCTAACTATTGAAAATAACTAATTAATATTAATTAATTACCAATTATTTATTAATTACCAATAACAAAAAAATCAATATATTTGCACAATAACTGTAATTAATGTAATTAACTAATTAATATTAATTAATTACCACTTAATTATTAAATAACAATAAATTAAATATATTAGCACATTAACTCTAATTAATTTAACTAACTAATTAATATTAATTAATTACCAATTAAATATTATTTAAAATATTTAAATATATAAATTAAGTAATTAATATTAAATTACTTCCCACCCTATTCCCCTATAAACCCACAACCCGCTCTGATACTAAAACGCAAAATGTAAACTAAATTACTAATTATCAAACATACATTTAATAACATATTTAACAAACATATAAACAACATAATAAAATACATAACACTAAACATAATTTCGATATTAGTAAATGTCGATATTAGTAACATACATAACATAAAAACGATATTCTGTCTGTCGATATTTTGGACATCGATATTCTATACCATCGAAATTTAAACTTCGATATTATTGTATATCGATATTTAAATTTCGATATTTTGTGTCCCTACCACCCAAAATATGTGTGACTCTCTCAGCGCATTCTTTGTTAATATATTCGAGGTTATTAAAAATAGCATTCCTCTCGACCCCTCACACAATAGCTTACCATCCGGCGATGGGAATAGCCACACGATCTCTTGCTTCCCTCACATATTGCAAGAAGATCTAGGGAATTTACAGACAAAAGTCAAGTCAGGTTCACCAACCGATATCTGCCCCCGAAGGTCCTGAGGGCGGTTTTCCCGCTTTGTGACCTGGTAATGTTACTACTTAACCAGTCTATCAATTCTGGGTTGGTTCCCAGATCGTTTAAGAGAGCGATTATTGTTCCTATCCTAAAGAAAGCGGGAGCAGGACCTACAGATATAAAAAACTATCTCCCGCTTTCCCTCTTGCCATATCTGGCAAAATCTTTGAGGCTCATGTACCTTGCTATCTTTGCTCCTTTATAGAAGAGTCAGTGTTCATGGACTCAAGTCAGGCGTGATTTAGGCCGGCACACTCCACAGTGGCAGTGATTGTGTCAGTCGTAGATGACATGCAGAAAGAATCTGATAACAGCAATACTCAAGCCTTGGTGCTACTGGACCTGTCTGAGGCTTTTGACACAGACTACCATATCATTATGGCTGACCGGGTCAGAACCGCAGGTTTCCAGGATTCACCTTTGAACTAGATCATTTTTTTTTTGAGTGAGAGATCACAATCAATTAGACTACCCCCCCTTTGTTTCATCTGAGGTACAACTGAATTGTGGGGTTCCACCGGGTTCCTCTCTTTCTCCTCACCTTTTTAATATCTATATCTGCCCCTCGACCAATTCCCTTAAGAACAAAGAAATCAACATTTTTAATTATGCTGATGATGTGCAATTACTATTCACGTTTAACAATAGACCCCCTTCTAGACAACAATTTCAGGACACCATGTTGTTTATACAGGATTGGATGACCAGTAATCAGTTGAAGTTGAAATTGAAATCCGGCAAAATGGAAATTGTTATCACAAAAAGTTAGGTGGACTATTTTACCCCCTCATTTTGGCACAGTGAGATGGGTCCCCCTCCCTACCCTAAAAAGGCGGTAAAAAGCTTCGGGCCATCATTGATGAGGAATTATAATTTAAGCAGCAGGTAGGAGCGGTGACCTCGGTAAGCTTCTGGCAACTAATGCGCATAAAAAAGATTAAGAAATTCCTCACTAGGGAGGCTCTGATCCAAGTAATAATAGCTCTAGTCATGTCCAGAATTGACTATACCAATTCTCTTTACTTGGGTCTTCCCAAAGTCCTGTTGCACAGACTCTAGCTAATCCAGAAAAAGACGACCCGATTGATATGAAATCTGCCCAAATATGTCAACATCACCCAAGTGACAAAGGACCTTCAGTGGCTGCCAGTCGCACAGAGAACAATAATCAAGGTGTGCTGTACGGTCTTTAAGGCCTTATATCTGAATTGCCCTGCCTTCGTTAAATCGCGAATCATCAAACGTTGCCCTACCAGAGAACTGAGATCCAGCCCCCTATATTATTTGGAGGTGCCCCCTTGCAAAAAACTTAGGACTGGAGGGCATAGATTCTCTGTCACCACCCCTCGAGCATGGAATACTCTGCCAATGGATCATTCTCAGGTCCACTTCCAACTACACGAGATTTAGGCAACTCCTGAAGACATGGCTATTCAAACCGGCTTACCACTAACAGTGGAACAAGTCCGTATCAGCAACCCAGTGCCAAGAGACCATCTGGTGAACGTGTGCTCTAGAAATTTCCCTTAACATAACATAACATAACATAACATAACATAACATAACATAACATAACATAACATAACATAACAAAGAGCAATATCACAAACTGATTGTTTTGAGAAATCTACTGCTTGTGGCATAGAAGGTGCCATGCCATCGAGGATTATCTCATGTTATGCATAATCATATTTCAGCACCAAGATGGCCACGGGAAAACGTGCGCTTTATAAATACACATGTTTTGTTATGGTATAATACCTGCCCTTGTGCTCATAATAACATTTGGACTTTCCCTTTATTAAAACTCGGAAAATCCTCATTATCAAATTTGTATATACCTGCATTTACTAACAGAGTGTCAAATGTATTTGCTGTTTTTATACAACCATTAACCACGAGGTTCCTGTGAGTTATACGTCTCTTAGTTACCCCTGGTCAGAAACATTTCACCAAGGGTAGCTATCTATGCCCCCAGTTCTGCACAGAGGCTTGACATTACTCCTCTGTTAGATCATAAAGATATAGGGGAAACATTTTAGCTCCCTCCTAACAATCCACTCTGGACAGAAAAATAAAAGAAATAGCAACAAAGTGACAATGTATCAAGGAAACAAGATCAAGGCCTGATAAACAGTGGTACAGCTGTTTTCCAGCCTGGTCTTTCTTTATTATCTAGGATAGATACCTGTGTTACATGAGTAAAAAGTCTATGTCCTGAAAACGTTGCCAGGTGAAATTCCAAGTGCGCTGAAAAATGATGTTGTTTACTGTATAAAGATTAAGTGTACAGGCTGGGCAAATGCTGCTCGGGAAGTTTGCGGAGGAGGAAAGGAGCAAGGAAATGCAACTTGGCATCAGCTGTGGGAGCTGGAGTAGTTTGACTCTTATGTCCCATAATCTGTCCTACTGTGGGACGCAGAACTGGGCCAAGTACAAGCACTTCAGCACTTGAGTCTCAGTAGTTGCAATGGTGGGCAGTCATAAGCCTCTCATGGGGGACTGTCAGGGTGCTGAAACGTATAACTCAACAACCTCCTAGCAGTGCAATAAATGATTGCCAGTTTAGTGTATAACTTTAGTAAAATAAAAGTGATTTAATCTGCACACTTAAAACTTAATCCTCTAGAATAGGTAACAGGCAAAAATAATACATTGGCATTTGGGGTACTAAATCTTGGATTCTGCCCCACCTTACCCCCCTCTCCCAGGTGCTCCCCTCTGGGAATTCTAGGCAGGTCTCCACTGGGGGTTTAGAGTTTCTATTGGGTGTATATTAGGCTGCCGTGCCTATCTTCCTTTCGACCAGTACTCAAAAAGTTTCACTTTAAGCACATTCTAACCACAGCTCAGAAATCAGAGTTCTTTCCCGGCAGCACTCGCATCTTTCTTTGCTCCTGCTTCTGGGATAAGACATGCCAGCTGGATGTATGGCCCACAATCCAGAGGAGGGCCACAGTAGAACAATTGCAGCGGCCATCGTCTGACATCCTCACAGACGGGCGCTGAGTTTGGATGGGTGGAGATTTGTGGCAGTAGACCTGCTTCTGAGTTTCAGTGAGGTGCATTGGATGGGGCCACTAAGGTCAGGGGTAACAGGAGCACAAAGGTACCTGCAACAGAATCTTGGTTGCAGCACAATCCTTGGTGGCATTGGCACAATTAGCTTTTGGCACAGTTCTTGGTTGCAGACACATAGTCTGTCAGGATCCGACTTTGTGCGCCTGCTATACTCTCTGAGTCAAGGGAAAAGCCCAGGAACTACATGTCTCAGTAGGCCTGATGGGAGGAGCCACATAGTTCTTGAAGTAGAATCTCACGTTAGCCTGCGTGCGTAATTCTGATAGTGAGGAACGACGTTTCTCGTGGCTACAGGCATTGAAACCTTTTTCGTACGGAGAAGCAGGGAGCAACGGTTGCTGTTTCCCACAGCCTCCTGCTGGTTCGCTGGAGGAGCAGTTCGTTTACTGTTTACCGACTCATAGTTTGGAAATAAGACTGGAGTTTGCAGGTCCTCCTCTGAAGACAACGGAAGAGGCTTTTCGCTGGTTGGTGTTTCGGCGAGTGGAGCCGCTTCGCCTCCGGCTTGGATTGGTTTACAACGGATGTGGTGCTTCGGCGAGTGGAGCCACTTCACCTCCGGCTTGGATTGGGTTACAACAGCTGTTGAAACCATTTGGCTGCTCAGGCCCGAGTGGTCATTTATTTGGGAGACAGCGCTGGGCAGGACCAGACTTCCGGAGAGGAGTTGCCCAGGAAGGTACTGTTTGTGGGCGCACTGCTATTGACGCCAATTAACTTTGTGTTTGAACTTGCAGAGTGTGGGAGTCAAGACACCTACATGTACTATTTGGTATTGGTAGATAGAACAAAAGTTGATGCAGCCTTATCCTTATGGAACTCCTGGGAACAAGGAGTTGGATTTCGCTTCTTACCCACCTATGATGACATAATAAATAGGGTGGTGACACTTCTTTATGACTTTCCTTTTGGCTGATTCTTTTCTTTTTCTGGGAAATCGACATCTAGGGTATGTATGCGTAAGGGAGGCAGTTAATACAAGTGAAGGTAGGTTGAATGTTGTGTTAACCTGTGTGCTTTGTGTTTTAGGGATATCCTCCTCCAGTTGTGAGCAGTATCATTACTGGATAGGCAGTTGGATAAAGGAGCACCGCGGCAGGTGGAGCCAGTTTCATAGGTAACAGTCCCATTAGTGAGATTGTGTGAGAGTAGCAAGGAAAAGTAGACATGTGTTAATCGATGTGTTTTCTGTTTGCAGGTATCCTTTTCCCCACTGTTCCTACCCTAATACCCTTTCCCTGGCTTGATCGCCTCAATACTCGGTACCTTTTATGGTAGAGTCGGTGATATTGAGATGTGGACCCCTTTGAGCATCGCCCGAATTCCGAGGAGTTCCTGTGAACATTACACAGTCCACCTTCCACAGCTCCTCTCTACAGCAGAGACGATCACTGTCAGCGATTATCATCTGAGATCACGAGGACAGAGAGGTTGTGCCCACTATGCTCATGACAAGCAGATTGCAGTCTTCCTTCTTCTGACAAATCCACACATCACCGGGAGTCAAGCTGCTTCTGGAGCTCCCTGAACAGTCACTCCTTCTGCAAGGTTGGCTGATCTTTCCCTCTCTCCTCAAGCAGGTTGGCTCATATGCTCTCCAGGTTGTAGGAACAGCTTCTGCCACTAATGCAAGACATCAGTTTCCCCCTCAATTCGTGGAC
The DNA here is from genome assembly GCF_964263255.1 of Lissotriton vulgaris. NCBI lineage: Eukaryota > Metazoa > Chordata > Amphibia > Caudata > Salamandridae > Lissotriton > Lissotriton vulgaris. The sequence continues at coordinate 137,322,794 of NC_141698.1, read as the reverse complement.
ACTGGTTTTCAGGCAAATGCCAGATCTAGTTGCACAGCAGTCCAAAGACTACTCTGCAGAGAACTCCTTTCCTTGATCAAATAGAACTTAGAACTGGAAGATCAAGTGCATCAGCGGCTCTCACTTTTGTACACTCAAAGCAGACAGGCAATGTGTCCTTCCCAGGCTGCTACGTAGCCTTTATGTAAAGTGACACTGATCACAACAGGGTAGTCTCCAGCCTGGACTACCCACAAGATAGGCACAAAGAGGGGGGACCTTTTGGACTGCACCTATTTATCAACAGCCAAAGTGAACAGTGATCAGACAAAAGGCTGGCCTTACCCAAGGGGGTTCCTTTTACTTTAACAACAAAGACTACAGTCCCACTATCGAAAGGAGCCTTGTGTACCTTGTCTCCATCCCAGTGTATAGGTCTCCTCCCTCCAGCTTCAGAAATTTCAGCAGTACACTTCCACTATCTGAAACAACCTAACCTCGGTTTTGTGCACAGGAACAGGCCAGGGGCTTCCGGAATGGAGCTCACAGGCCACTATTACTCTGGCTTGAATATTTGTGCAACACAGGCCACATATACAAGAAACTCAACATTCATTTTGGATGTTAGTGCTAAGATCAGGGTTACAACATAGAAGTGGAATTTCACACAAGCAGTCAAGAAGGCCTGGTCACAACTATTAATTTGTGTAAACAAATAGGAGGACCCCACTCTAATTCATAAAGGACGGTGGGGAAAGTAATTTTCAGAAAAGAACAGACGTCCAGAGTCGGTGGACAGTGAGGATGGTGTCTTATTTTAGTGTTGGACAAATGGGCATCACCATTATAGTCTATGATAATTATCAATACACGAGGGGCATGATTACCATGGAAAAGGCAAAAAATTACACACTTATTGAGAAGGCAAAAGGCACACACTTATATAGTTGTTTGTCCCTTTCAGGAAAATTATGTATATGCTAGTTTGTAGAGTAGACACGGGAAAGTGACAGATTCTTAAAAAGTTAATTCAGTTATCTTGAACCACTACTGTGCATCTGGTTACAACACTACGACAAGTATTAAACAGATTTTTTTGATTAAAAGCATTTCACCACATGTGTTTGGTAACAGCATATACATTTTATTACACTTTACAAAATAATAAAAAACACTTTAAAAACATTTAGCAATAAACATGATCATCACAGTGTCTTGGATAAAATGTCACAGAATCAAAAGGTCGACGCGGCGTTTCGGCTTTCTCCAGTACACCTTCATCAGGACTGATTCTAAACAATTAAAATCATAAAACACAAAGTTACCAAACAGATAATAGTGTCTGTTACATTATTCATCTGTCTATTGTTGCATTTCGTCATCCCGATCTAAAATACTCTACTACTTCTCATGGTCTACACACATATCTATTGAATTACACTGCACATTGTGTGTCTCTTTTATACAAATCACATGTTCTTCTTCTTGACAGGTCTCATTAGTACATATATACTACCCTCTCTTTTGCCTTCCCCTTGGACATGTGTACATCCATCATGGTATCCCCAAATTTCCATCACTAAAAATTAGTACCTCCTGTGATTGAATGCGTACCTTGTTGATCCAAATGGATTTATTATCCACATGGATGGAACTAGTTGGTTCCACGGGGAGTCCTTTTTTGAAAATTTGGACCGCTGGTGGATTTGGCTTTGCTAGTGGTTATTCGCAAAGTTGCTCTGTCTCTAAATAAAGACATACAGATACCAACAAGAATTTTTTATTATATGCATGATAATTTTCATGTTTGGGCTGTTGTAGCTTATATATAATATAATATTATAGGCTAGCTCCAAAATGAAAAAACAGGATGCCAGATTCTTGCAGTCTGCACTCAGGACAGGGGAACAGGTCTGTAAGCAATGCGGTGTTCATTCTCACCCCCCAAAAATTCCTTTTGTTTAACATTATGCAAGCTGTAAACAATGTAAACTAAAAATAATGTATTTTCATACCAGTAACGAGATAAAGTTATAAAACGTCTTGCTGGAGAGAAATGTAATTAAGTCTACTTTATAAAACACAGGTTCTTCAGCAACTGTCACATATCCAGGAACCCAAATCTCCAGAGCAAACATCTGGGATCAGTGATACTTGAACAACGTTTCTTAGGGTGGTGTTACCATCCATGTTATATCCTTGAAGTCATAGTGATTGGGAACATTTTAAGAACCACACAAAGAACAAAGATAGCAAATGACCCATGACCGTTCAGCAGAGAGTGATAAAGTTGTGGTATTTAGCTGGTGGCACATTTTGGAGCACATTGTCCCAAATATATTACTATAGCCTGGCCTTGCAGCACACTGGCATTTTTAGAAAGCCCATTTTCACTGAAATGACCACAAATTATCACATTCACATGCAGTTTTACTTAAATTATATGGAACAGAAACAATAATGTTTAGAAATCTGGATTCAGCAAATATTTATCATTTGCACATCACCAAATGTCTTGATTTGTTTTGATCCTTTATTTCCATCACACTTTTGGATTACAAGCAAATGTGCTTCATTTATGCTTTCGTAACTGCTGATAGGTTTAAAAATATTTGTACAGTTCATTTACAGGAATTTAAACGTTTAAATGTATTAGAAAAAATTAACACCCTCCCTACAGCATTTCCATCAACACTCCCTGTACTCTTACAAGATTGCTGAAGAGTTAACTTTACAAAATCCTCTAACTTTGCTGTCAGCAAAAGAAGAAAAATAAACACCAATCTCCATGTTAAAAGAATAAGCTACAACTTGTTACTAGATATAGGGCCTGGTTTAGATTTCCGCGGACGGGTTACTCCGCCACAACAGTGAAGGGTGTCTTGTATGCCAAAATATCATTCTCATAGGATATAATGGGATTTATATTTCGGCGGACGGGATATCCGTCACCATCGTGATGGAGTAAGCCGTCTGCCAAAATCTATATCAGGCCCTTAGCCGGACATTTGACCTGTCTTTGAATGCACAGCCAATGTGTTTAGATAAAATATAATGTAAAGGCATCTGTATTGCTCATTCATCTTCCGAACTCCAACTTGGCTAATTCTGGGGTGGTGCAGCCCCCCCAGAACCCCTACTTACAACGTATATGTCTGAAATTCCGAGAGGGAACCCACTGATGCAGTAATGACAGCACATGAATGTAAAACAACACATATCTCCCTTCATTATAACCAAAAATTGTAATAATAGAGAAGGAACTAACATAGTATGAAACATAAAGTGGAAGAAGTTTTCAACAACCTGACAGACAGCCTACAAGTAGAAGATTTCATAAAAGTTATTGAGAAAAAGAAATTGAAAACACTTGCACAGATTTATTCACTGACATTTTCATACAGATAGGCAGGTCTTTTACATATTCTCATACTCCACAGTATCCTCAGTACAAGAACATTTATTTTACCCATATTAAGATTCTCCTTTGTAGGACACATTTCACCATTTCTGGATACATCAGAATCAAAAACCACTACTTCGGTCATCATTCCTAATAGCAATTTTAACCGCATCGCTGCTGCGGCGATTTTTGCGCTGTGCGGCTTTTTTCGATTTACCGCGTTAAATGACGAGCTCAGCTCGTCATCAGCACACGCCACCCATGGCTGATGACGAGCTGAGCTCGTCATCAGCAGCAAAGGGGTTAAACACCTTCATGACCCTCCTTTGAACCTTGCTAAACGGAGACCACTGAGCCCAACCAACTAAAGCTCTTATCTTCATACCCTCACCTACATGAACATCAATATCATTGACATGTTTCCTTCAATCAAAATTATTCCCGGGCAGATTTTCAGTTATGCTGGAGGAGTAATTGGAGTAATTTTGGTAATTCCACATTATTCTTTGAGACAGAATTCCCGATAATTACACAATCACTTCTGCTTGCATAATTTGGGGGGGAAAACCCACAGCGAGAGCACATTAAGCTAGCACGAATGGCTGCTCACATTCACTATTTGTGTCCTGTTGCATTTAGCACTTTTTTTTAGAGCAAAATGCACCCTTAAGTCCACTTTGGATGTGAGGGCGCATTTTGCACTTAAAAATAGCATTAAGTCCTAGGAGTAAATTGGGGAAAAATCCTACCCCAAGAGCATATTTTGTTTTGTTGCATTTAGCGCTCTTTCTTACCACAAAATGCACCTTTGTGTCCATTTTGGATGTGAGGAGGCATTTTTGTGCTAAGGAATAGGCTAAACGCAAAATGAATCTTCTTGCGTAATTCCTCTTAATCTTGCAGAATTCTAGGGTAATTCCTCATGATTACGCTACATAGAATTATGTGAGTTACACCCACACCTAGTTAAAATACTCTTTTCTTTTATGTTGTAATTCAGTCTCACATTTCCTCCACACAGCCACATCATTGTACGTCACACCTTTTTCCCCAATCCATCCATACTGGACTCAAAACTGTACTGGGAGTTCTACCTTTAAAGAGCTCAAATAGACTTAACAGTGCTGGAATGAACAGCCATCCGATCCTCTGCTATAGCACTTTTGTTAAATCAAGACTATTAACTTTAGCTAACTCTGAACACTCTTTTAGTGTTTTATTTATTCTCTCAACAGCACCATTCATTCATTTCAGGGTGATAAATTTAACTTTTCTTATAAAAAATGTCACAAGAAGCAAAGCAGTTCTCCTTTTCATTTGAACAAAACTATGGTCCATTGTCTGAGAGTACACACTTGGAGAAACTCTATTTTAAACATCACCCCAAAAAATGGAATAACGCCTAAAGAAGTGATGTCTTGCACACAAGGAACTTCCACCGACTTAGAGTATAAATCCATCAGTACCAGTAAGTAGAGTGTATGATGTTCACATCTAATCAGTGCATCTATGTCAATAGCAACCTCCTCCTACAAATGATCAGGAGGTTGCCTACAAACAATGGCTACTTGCAGAGAGGGTAAAATCTTATCATTATTCTTAAAATCCAAAAACACACAGACAGACCTTTCCACTTTCCACATGAATATCCTTACCTGGCCACCACAAATCAGCTTGCAACCTTTCCTTGGTTTTATCAATTCTTAGGTGACCAAGAAGAACTTATGCCACCAATCTACATTTCAAATCATAAGGAAGAACGAAACGAGGATTTGTTAGAAATGGGATTTCTAGTTGGCTAAGGCTTGCGCCAAAGCCAGGCACAAACCACCACTCTAGTCAGGGCAAGGGAGTTACACACTGATGATAACCTCTGCTCACCATCTAGGTAGCTTGGCACGGGCAGTCAGACTTATCCTGGAGGCAATGTGTAAAGCGTTTGCGCAACACACACACACACACTGCAGCAACACACTAGGCACACCACAAAAGAAACTCCACACAAGGTCATATCAAATAGCCTTTGTATTGTCATAAACACATTAGAAACATAATCACATAATATACACTGTGTAATCTGGCACTAGGCAATATTCACAGGGGATACAGAACCAGGCCAATCGGGCCACGGTCAAAACCATCAGAACATGTAAGTAAATATAAACCACAACCAGTAACTACTGGCCCCAGAAGGATCAGCATTATCATATTAGTATTAACCCACATTAGGCCCAAACCTCATTAGCATAAACACATTACGCAATGGGCCTCACCAGCACAAACACATTATGCTAATAGGTACCACCCCGATACATCATAGCATGACATTAGGCATTAGCATAAACACATTATGCAACACTCTTGGTGAAGGAATCACATTTGGCAATAATCAAATCAGGCATAAACACATTACGAAATCATTGTAGTGCCTTGTGCCCTACCCATCACCAAAATGGACCCCAGGCCAACTGGCCTCTCATAGGTGGCCCCAGTGCCCTCTGTCCACAATGTCAGGGTTCGGCTGTAACTGCAGTAACATCAACAGTGCACAATGGTGCAGGCCTAAATGCTGCAGCTGTCCACTAATTGCTGGGCAGCTGTGAAACTCCCTGTAGGCATGGGCACTTTGGGTGCCCTCTAAACAAATATGCCCACTCGTTGCAGCTGCCTGCGCTCTCGCAGGGCAACTGGGCTTGCCAATCGCCTCTGGCACCACCGTGCCTTCTGGACTCCTACTGGGGCTTTAAAAACAATGTGCCCCACGTTGGAGTGGCCCGCAATGGCGGTTCTGCTCAGGTGCCAATTCTACAGGTGGCATTCTCGGTTTGTGGCACCAGGAGGAGCCCGGTGAATGGGGCTCTCCCAGGGAGCACTGTTGGTGCCAAGTTGGTGCCATTACCTCAGCGGAACCACGCAGGTAATGGCACCAACTTGGCCCCAACAGTGCTCCCTGGGAGAGCCCCATTCACCGGGCTCCACCTGGTGCCACAAACAGAGAATTCCACCTGGAGAATCAGCACTCACCGTGCCTGAGGAGTGCTAACACTGCGTGCCCTGCAGCCCCCACTCACCGGGGCTTTGGCTTGGTGACTCTGCTCCTCCTGGACGTCTCCCAGTCAGCCCTCGTCACTCACCGGCTCTTCAGGACTCCTCAGGCCTTCTCTTGTGGCTCCAGCATGGGCGCCTTCTCTCGTGACGCTGCCACCGGATCTGCCCACAGTCAGGCAGGCATTTTTCTGACTTCCGGCTTTGCTGGGCAGCCTGCACCGCTGAAGGAAGCGAGTCGGCAATTCCTCCCGACCGCAGGGCCCAAGGCGGTGATCCCTCTTCTAAACAAGTTGGCACCCGCTTCCGTAAGCATAACAGCGGGATGGGCATCCGTTGTTTACAACAATGGTAATTGCGGGGCGGCTCCCGCTAGAAACACCGAATGCGGGGTGGGCACCCGCTCCAAAGGCACTGCTGCGGGATGGGCTCGCACTCAGTGTTTGAGCATAAATCAGCGGGGTAGGCTCCCACAAAACAGCATCATAGGCGCGGGGTAGGCTCCCGCTCTCCTCAACAAAGCGCAGAGTGGGCTCCTGCTTTACAAGTGGAGCACCGGAGAATCCCACACGTTGGGTTTCCCTCGCAGCCTCACGCTGCCAACACCAGCTTCTCTCCTCTGCTGGCAGTTTAAAGATAGCGCCCATGAGGCACTAGGTGTCCTCACAGTCCTTAACAAAGGTAAAATTAAGAAGCCCTTGGTGCTGGCGAGACCACAGCACAGGGCAGCCAGGCAGGCCAGCATGCAGGGACCCCCAGGAGACAGGAGCTGGGTCCCGCGGCAGTTCCTCCTGGCAGAGGGTCCCCTCCAATTAAGCACAGAAGCTTGATGGGGTCACAGCTCCTACATTTATAGGACATTTTCCTTTGTAAGCACTGGGCTTGGGGAAACCAGTTACTACTGGTTCTGGAGCACTCTGTTGACCAGGGTCCTCTTCCGTATTGTGAGGTGGGGGTTTGGTGATCAGACACACCACAGGGGGCGGAGCCAGCATTATACAGGCCAGGCACTGACCTATTCAGGGACCAGGGACTACTCCTCCCACTATACCAAATTACCGATGTCCCTATTCAGCCTATCGCTGACTCAACGTGCCCCTCCTAGAGCAACACACACCTCCAAGCCCCTTACACTCAACAGCCAGACATGCAATTCACATCAGGCAGGCAGACACATAGCACACAGAAATGCCAACTTCTAAAAGTGGCATTTCTAAAATGGTTATAATTAATCTCTGCGCACATCATTGCGTAGCATTTATTATCACAATTCCAAACATACCAAACTTGACCACGCTGCTCCTCTCATAACAGGAATTACCACTGAAACACTTATAAGGGAATCCCCAATGCATTCCTATGGGATGACAGCCCCACAGTAGTGAGAAACTAAAATGGCTGCTTGTCACTACCAGGACATTTCACACACTTAAGGTACATGTCCTATCTTTACCTACAATGCACCCTGCTCATAGGGCTAGGTAGGCCCTACCTTAGGGGTGACTGACATGTAGTGAAAGGGGGGTCACAGACATGGCACACACTTTAGGTGCCACATCACAGCGGTAGTCACATTGCGCACACAGGCCCTGCAATGGCAGAGGCCTGAGATAGGTTTGCAAGGCTACTTTGGTGGGTGGTGCAATCAGTGCTGCAAGCCCACCAGTAGCATTAAATTTACCAGCCCTGGGTATCTGAGATACCACTTTACAAGGGACTGACAGGTAAATTAAATAGGCCGAACAGGTGTAGACCAATCTTACCATATTTAACAAAGAGAGTGCACACACTTTACACTGGACAGCAGTGCTAAAGTGCAGTGCCTGAGGCCTAAAACCACCAACACCATGTCAGAAAAAAAGTCTAGGAGAAAGGCAAAACATTTAGGGATGACCCCGCAAAGAGGGCCAAGGCCAACAGTATCCCTTAACAACATTCCTCTTTCTAAAGTTAATTCAACTTTCATCATGGCCAATGGTTTTTCCAACAAACTAGTATTATCACTCCGGCAAACTTTTATCACCTTCATTAAACCATTTACCAACTATTCTTTCCACATCTCCTGAATAACAACCACAAAAACAACCTCACAGACATTTATCTCCTCTTCTAAAAATATATCCTGGATCTCCTGCATGTCTGTACTGTTGAGTAGTCTAGACAAACAATTAACCGATACATTCTTGACACCAGTAATATATTCCACCTCAAAACAAAATAGCTGGAGGGCTATCACCCACCCCCTTACCCTTTAAAAATGGAATCCAGACCTTTCTTCATAAAAACCTTCTTCAAAGGCTTGGGATCAGAACAGATCTTGAAAATAGGACTACAAATCAAATGTGGAACTTCCTCAAAGCCCAGAAATTTCAAAGGCTTCCTTTTCGATAACAGTGTAATAATTTTCGGAACCCTACAAATACCTGGAGGTTATCAAAACCTTCTACCCCGTCTCTTTTATGCAACAAAGCTGCCCCCAATCCTCTATATCTCGATTCTGTGACAATCACGGTCTCCTCACCCAGAAGAACCATCTATAACCATCAAAGCATCAATGTCCTCTTGGTATGCTTGTATCCACCTAGATTCCTCATTTTCCCCAGAAGGGATCTCAACTGTACTGATTTGTCAGCATAATTGTTAATGACCTTCCCATATTATTCAACCATGCCCAAAAAGGGGAGCACCTCCTTCTTGGAGCATGGCTCTTTCAATTAAACATTTGTTTCAATCAACTCTTTTTTCAACCACTCTGTGTCCCCAACAGCTTCAATCACTCCAAGGTTCATTAATTTTTGCAATTCTAAATCAACACTGTTTTTGAAAACTAGTTTTTTTTTTAGTGAGCAGAGCCAAAAGGAGACAGCCATTATGTACACATCACAAACATTGGCACTGTGAACAAATCACCTCTTGATTCAGCAAAAAAAAGAAAGACACCATTATCAAATTAACAATCAGCAAAATAGTCCCAGAACCTCGAAAATGTCTTAATTGCCCCCACCCGCTTAGCATAAGCTTCTTCAAAACATGTTGTACGTTTCATTTTACTCAGCCATTTCTCAAACAAAGGTATTTCCAGTGACCTCCAGTTTTGTAAAATCAATGAACGGTCAACCAACATAGCGAGAAAACTTCCCTGAGAATCGGAAAGTATAACCTCCCTAATACCTATACCGAACAGAGCAGCCTCTACTGAAGGTTCATAAGTTTTCATGATCGCGCCACTAAAATATGCAAATATTTTTTCCCCAAAAACTTTTAACTTAGGACAGGAAAAAAAATGTGTTGCCATCCCCCTTCTGCTAATGTGCCACAGTGACAGCAGCTATTTATCAGCTCTGGATATATTTTATTTAATGCTTCTGGAGTGTTATATACCATCCAGTTGGCAAAAAATGCCATTCTTTTATAATTAGCAGCTCTCAAAGCCTTATTACCTAAAGATGAGATCTTTTTGCATTCATGATAAGAAAAAACGCATTGTGTATGATCTTCGACTTTCTCCAACATTTTTAATACCAAAGGAGATTCATCTTCATAATTCAATAAACTGTACCAATTGCCCACTCCAGACAATCTCGATACATATAATGTGGAAGCAGGTTTACCAGGAGGATGTTAAAAATAAAATTATATTTTTTCAAGAAATTCATAATTTGGATAAATTCAAAGAAAGAAGGTTTATTGGGACCCAAACTTCTTGCCTGAACTTCTTCCCAAGTAATCAGCCTGCCCTGGATGCCCAATTGATTCAAAACCCCTAAACCAGAGTCATTCCCTTTTTTCAATTGAGTAGAATGAATATATAAACCTAAATCTCGACACTAGATTAATTTTAAAGAAAAGAACCCAGAGAGATCCTTTTGTTTAAAAACCATACACAGTTGATTCGAAAAATCTAATAATGTTTTATATCGAGTTCTCTTTGAGTGTTTTGCAGTCTTTAAAAAAGTAGGGTGTTGAGTTCCAGTCTCTTGGATAATCTTGCTGATGAAAAAATGATCAACCTGATAAGGTTTAGACAACAAACATGCTACATAATTAAAAAGTGATGCATCATAATATAAACGAATATTTGGAAGTGCCAACCCACCCAACTGAGTATCTAAGTGCAGAATTGGAAGCTTAGCAGTCTTTTTATTCCACATATATGATTTAATAACAGCATCGATCCCTTTAAAAAAACTAACGTTGACCTTAACCGGAATATTTGTAAACAAAAAATTCAAAAGAGGTAAAATAGACATCTTAATTAATGCCACTCGACCTATCAAAGTCAAAGGAAGATTGGACCATTTATTCAACAAATTCTGAATCTTATTCCTAGTGGCTTCGTAATTATTCTTAACTAATTCCAAATAGTGACCCTTGACGTAAATTCCCAAATACCTAATGGGATCAGTTTTTCTTACTTGTTGTTTTAAGTCTTCTGGAAGGCAAGCAGGCCCAGAGTTTAACATAAAAATTTCAGTTTTGGAAGGATTAATTTTATAGCCCCCTATTTGTTCGAATTTCCTGAACTCCGCCAATATTGGCTGTAAATTTACCTTTTCTGGATCTAGATATAAAATAGCGTCTTCAGCAAAAAGTTTCAGTTTTGCCATTCCTTCGATTGGGGCTCTAATATTCCTATTAGCTTGTGATCTAATCGCAAGAAGTTCGATAAAAAAAAGTAAACAAAAGAGGTGATAAGGGACAGCCTTGCCTGGTCCCACGGTTTATCTTTATTAACCCTGCTTGATCCCTGTTGACTATAATCTGAGCTTGTGCCCCCTGGTAAATATTTTTAATCATAGTTATTAATAATTGTGGGAAACCAAACCTAGAAAGTGCATAAAAAATGCATCCCAATTAACTAAATCAAAGGCTTTTTCTGTGTCTACCATCATGATACAAGCATGAGTCTTATTAATATTTAAAAAGTCAAGAGCTTGAATCAAAAAGCGGGTATTGGTCGACATCATTCGGCCTGCAATAAACCCTGTTTGATCGACATGAATCATTTCTTTAGCTGCAGAAGTAAAACGCTGTGCCCAAATCTTCATAAAAATGTCATAATCGGTATTCAATAAACTGTAAGAATTCAAATTATTGGAGGGTTTACCCTTTTTTTCAAAGCTAACTACTATAGCTTTTTTAATTCAGGAGACACCGCCCCACCCATTTTAATATTATCAACTAGCTTTGCCAAAAAGGGGTCAACTCCTTCACAAAGCATTTATAAAGTTCCGTCGGGAACTCGTCCTCGCCACAAGCTTTAGCTGCCTCCAAAGATTTAATAATGGCCGCTATCTCGGCTTCTGTAATTTTCATCTGCAGCATCGTCACTACATTCTGCGGTATTTTAGGAACTTGAAGTGAGGCAAAATACTCCTCAATCAACTCGAAATTGACCGAATGATTAGTAGTATAAATTTGTTGAAAGTGGTTGAGAAATATTCGAGGAATATCAGTTCTATCAGCTCTATCAGTAACTACTGTATTAAATTGGGAATCTATTATTTTTAGAATGCAAGCGGATTCTTGTCGAGCCCGAGTTGACCAGGCGAGCATCTTACCCACTATTTGACTCTCTTCATAGACCTTCTGAGAATAAGTCTGGGAGCTATTTATTTCTTCCAAAATGAAAAAATCTCTTAAAGCCTTCCTAGCCTGGTCCAGCTGAGTCCAATTTAAGGGGTCCACCAGATTGGCAGCATGGATTAACGACTGCTGGAGCTGTGCTATTTTATCTAAACGTTCCCTGGTTTTCTTAGCGGAGGCGGCAATTATCTGCCCACAGGCTGCAGCCTTAAACCCCCCCCAGACAGAAAACATGTCAGCAGTCCCTTCATTAGTAAAAAAAATTTCTTTTATCCAACCTCTAAATTCCTCAAGCCATCTTGGATCTTGCAGAAGAAGGCAGTCCATCTGCCAATTGGACCTGCACTTTTTAGAGGAGCCCACTTCTATACATACTTGAACATCAGAGTGGTTAGAGAAAGCGTTGACAACAATTTCTGCATCTCTAAAAATCAGTGAGCGTGACAACAATAGGAAATCAATTTGAGATGCAGTTTGATGTTGGCGTGAAGAATACATGTATTGAAGAACGAATTGATTAAGAAAACGCCATGCATCAACTAATTGGAGGTCATCTACCAATGCATCAAAAAGCTTCTTCGTTTTGTGTTTCAATTGTTTTTTCCCTCTATTTGAAGTATCCATTTTCAAATCCTGAATATAGTTAAAATCGCCCCCAAACACAATTTGTCCCGAAACCCCAATCAAAAGTTTATAAAGTGCACGTAAAGCAAATTTGTCATCAAATATTGGCCCATAATAACTAGCAAAATTCAAAAGCTGGCCATTTAATGACACCTGAACCCACATCCACCTTCCCTGTGGATCCCTTCGCTCCTGAAGAAACACCCAATCAAATTCATGAGAAAAATATTTAGCCACCCACCGCATTGCAACACCTGCTGAAGCGAAAAATACCCTTGAAAACATTCCTGGAATATAACATTTTGGGGTGTTAGATTTTGGATGAGTTTCCTGCAACAAAAGAATTTAAGGTTTAAAGTAACTAGCCACCTAATCAACCCACCATATTTACGTCTGTTCAGAATTCCATTAACTTTGACAAAAAGAATTTGGCAATTACTGGGTGAACTCATTCTAACAAATAAAAAAAGATCAAAAACTCAACGTACTGCAATTCTATTCTACATTGATTCCTGTGACATTTAGGGCCCGATGTAGGTAGGGCTTTACCGATCGGTATCGGCCGAAAATACCGATTTTTGGCCCTTACCGATCGGTAAACAGCCATCGAGATGTAGGGAACCAAAACCAGAACGAATCGGATAGAAAACCGAATCGGAATGTGTACCGAACGTGAAAGGATCCGATACGTACATACCGAAAATCGGATATGTAACGAATCGGAAAAACACCGATTCGGTGACAAAGACCGAATCGGTCCATGTACCGAATCGTTAGTGACACCGAATCGGAAAATCACCGATTCGGTCCCACTACCGATTCGTTAGTGACACCGAATCGGGAATTCACCGATTCGGTCCCACTACCGATTCGTTAGTGACACCGAATCGGGAATTCACCGATTCGGTCCCACTACCGATTCGTTAGTGACACCGAATCGGGAAATCACCGATTCGGTCCATGTACCGATTCGGTAGAAATACCGATTCGGACATGAACCGAATCGGAAAACATGCCGATTCGTATGAATCTCCGATCGGGAAATTCCCCGATTCCAACAGTTGGGGAGATGTAGGGAGGCACAGAAACACCGAAATCGGCTCAAAATCGGTAGAATTCACTCGGTATTTACCATGGATTGCAATCAGGTGGTAACCAACTCCAACCCATATAAACAGTCCCAAAATGCATTGCAACTTGCAGGATGGCAGCTTTCTATGTCATTGCGAGGCGGCTACGGCTACAGCAGGAAGGACAGAGGGAATGGCTAAGAAATGAACAGGTCTACAGACAGAGGATAACCCTGTTCATGCTCACTGAGGCTGAGATCCTACAGAGATACAGGCTGGACTCTGACACCATACTTGAGCTCATCAGGGACCTTAAGCCATACTTGGACCACCACACCCCAAGGGCACACGCCATCCCTGCGCACGTCCAGGTGCTATGCAGCCTACACCTGGTAGCGTCTGGCAGCTATCAAAGTGGAGCAGCAGCAGCAGGAGGGGTGAGCCAGAGCAGCCTGTCAAGGTTCTTCCACATATTCCTTGACGCCATGATAGACAGGATGGACCAATACATCTCATTCCCTGCAACCCACGCAGAACTGCTACAAACCAAAGCGGACTTCTACCAGATGGCACACTTTCCCCAAGTCATCGGTTGCATAGATGGCACGCATATTCCGATTTGCCCACCAGCGGACACCGAATACATATACCGCAATCGGAAATCGACACACACCATCAACGTGCAGGTGATCTGCAATGCCAAGTGCACCATCACAGACCTGGTAGCAAAATTTCCAGGGAGTACCCATGACTCCTATATATTCCAACAGAGCGGCATATATGCACGGCTGATGGCTGGCGATTTTGGAGAAGGATACCTCCTAGGTGAGCCACATCATCAGACCCCCATAACACATGGTAGGTAGGTGTAATACATGTATGCATGTGTCTAATGTGACCCCTTTCTCTTCCAGGCGACAGTGCATATGCCCTCCGCTCATTCATACTCACCCCCTACCTCAACCCCTCCACACCCAGCCAAAGGAGGTATAACCGGGCCCACATACGCACCAGGAATGTTGTGGAACGGACCTTTGGCATCTGGAAAAGTAGATTCAGATGCCTGCACAAGAGTGGAGGTGCAAGGCAGTATACCCCCATCACCTGCTGCAAGATCATAGCTGTATGTGCAATGTTACACAACCTTGCGGTCAAGAAGGGCACTGAGGTGGAGTTGTCTGACTACGAGGACTATGACGACGACGAAGCTGTGCCACTGACACAGCCAGCTGGGGTGTGTACGCCATGTGATGGCAGATACAGACGTGAGGAGATCACTGAGAACTATTTCTGACTGAGTACAGATGCAAAGACAGCTAAATGTTGCTTGGAAAATAAAATTTTTAATAGTGATGCACCACAGTTACATCACTGAAGTGCATTAAAAAATGGAGTCTGTCAAAACAAATAAAGTCCAGGGTCCTGGTATGATCATCCCCCCTTGCCAGCCTATTTTTTGGCCCGCTTTCCAGACCCACTGGGGTGTCCCCCGGCCCCCTCCGAATGGCCTGCAGCATCAGCGGATCGCCTGGTGCTCCTCCTTGGCTCTGATGCAGCGCTGGCCGGGCTGCTGCGGCTGCTGCTGTCTCCAGCATCACCCAGGTCCAGGGCAGGATTGGAGGCGGCGTTTGAAATTAACATGGCCTCCATGGCCGTGGTGATTCTGGCCATCCCCCTGGTCAGCTCAGCCGTTTGCTGACTCTGCACCGACTCCTGATTTGCGCTTCGGATGCACAGCTGGGCGGTCGCCGATGCAAGGCGGGCCATGGCCCGGTTGAGCACCCGGGCATCCCTCCTGCGCGCAACCTCATGCTCCTCCTGCCTGGCAGAGGAGTGGGTGATGGCAGTGGTCAGCCTGCCCAACCCTGCTGCCACCTCCTTGTTGCTGTCCACAACAGCCTGGAACCCCTTCACCAACTCCCCCATCTGCAGGTTGTGCTGCAGGAGCTGGCGTTGGCAGGCCATGGTGGATCTGGCCTGTTGGCGCTGGATTTTGACCATCTGGCCCTCCAGGCCCAGGAACACACTGCCCTCCCGTGCTGGTGCAGCAGTGGTGGTGGTGGTGGCACGGCGTCTGGCACTGCTGCCTCCGGCCTGCTGAGTGGGCTGGGGTGCCACTGGTGGTGGTGTGGTGCTGGCCGGTCCCGGTGCCCCTGCTCCCAGGACAGGTAGGACGGGTGGCAAGGCCACGGTTGTGGCAGGAGCTGTTGTCGGCGGAATGGTCTGCCTTGTTGGGGAGTTGCATGGTGAAAATTGCAAGGGGGGTGAGCTGGGCAGTACTGGGGAGTGCACTGCCTGGAAATCAATCACCAGGACTCCCTCCATTCCAAGCCCTGTGGTGTCTCCTTCCTCATCCTCATCCTCCTCCTCCTGGCCAGGCTGGCTGGTGCTGGGCCCTGCCACTGCAGTAGTAGATGTCGAGGCTCCCTCTGGTGCCACAGTGGTGCTGCCTGATGGTGCCCCTAGGTACAAAGAAGCATTTGTAAACTGAGTGCCGATGTATTACAGGCAGTACAATTATGGCATTCCACATGTCCTTGCATCTCCTTACACCGTGTCACACTGTTTCCTGTCTTGTGATTCTGCACTGACATATCTGGCTAACTTCTGCTGACTACATGTACCATGATGCTTGTCTCTTGTATGTTGGTGGCAGTTCAGTGCTGGTGTTTGCCTATGCATTGTGTCTAATGGGGAGGTGTCTGGTAGGGTGTGTCATGATGCGCATGCTTCTTACCTGTAGCTGTGGCCATCGCAGTGCTGTCCAGGGTCCCGATCCCTACGATGCTCGCCCTCTCGATGGTGCTGGAGACAATTTCCTCCAGCTCGGTGAGGGGTGGCGCCGGGTTCTGGCCTCCTCCGGTGTGTCCAGCCTGCCTCTGGATTTCGGCCAGCTTCCTCTTCGTGAGGCTGCGGAGGTCGTAGAACCTTTTCTTTAGTTCCTCAATGGACCTGGGGGTGACTCCAGCAGCATTGACCTTCTGTGCGATGTCGGTCCACAATCTCCTCTTCGTGCTGTCTGGCACGTTGAGGGACAGCCTGCCAAAGAGCTGGCGGTGCACCCTCACCACCTCCTCAACCAGCACCTGCAGTTCTGTGGTGGTGAATTTGGGCTTCCTCTTTTGGGAGGACTTCTGGCTTCCTGCCTGATCTGCCATTCTGCTGTTGTTCAGTCTGCAACCTCCTTCTCCCACTGCTGCTAACTGTGTGTTGGGCTCAGGCAGGCTTTCCAGTAACTTCTAGAAACTTCTTAATTGTCTGCACCTGCCAGGGTTGCCACTCCCTGTTTGGGTGGGGGAGGGGGAGCCACCTCATTGGCTGAATCGCCTATTGCCGAATCGGCTTTTACCGATTCGGTATTAGCCGAATCGGTAAAATCCGATTCGGTATTATCCGAATCGGTAAAAGCCGAATCGGTTCATGCAATGCATTCCTATGGGCTTTTTCGCCATGGGTCTATGATTGCCGATTCGGTTTTTACCGAATCGGCTTTTACCGAATCGGTATTCGCCGATTCGGAACTATCCGATTCGATGAGAGCCGATTCGGTGTTTTCCGATTCGTTGTTGGCCAAATCGGTAATTTCCGATTCGGAACGAGCTGAATCGGAACGTACCGATTCTCATTACCGATGCCGACCGATTCGGTTTTCATTCGGTATTTTTTTCCTACATATCGTTTTCCGATTTCAGAATACCGATTCGGCCCGCCTCGGTATTTTGAAATCGGAAAATCGCGTTTACCTACATCGGGCCCTTTGCGCCTTCCTTATAGCACCTGCTCATATTTCCAACTAACCCCGACCACCCTAACCCTCCCTCAGAAAAAAAACCCCACCCCTTGGGAAATGCTGCTGTTCCCACTGACCACTTCCCCCCCCCCCCAAAAAAACACATGCTGGTGCCCTGATATTGCATCACAGAGTGATCCCCCCTCTAAAAAAAAAAGCAAATCTTGAAGAGACTCAGCGAAAATTTAAGTCACCAAATTAGAAATTAAAAAAAAAAACAATTCTTACAAAAAAAGACAAAGAGAGCAACCAGTCAATAATCTTCCAGCAGAGATTGTCTTAAGCAGCTCCTGCGCTTCTTCTAGATGAGGAAATAAATGACATTTTTCATGGACAAGGACTTAAGTTTTGATTGTTGTGCAATTGAAGCTTGTGCCCCTTGAGCTTTGAACAAATATAGTAACTTAACAAACTCTTTTCGTCTTCTGGCCACAGCTGCCAACATATCAGAAAATATTCTGCATTTTACTCCATTTTCAGTTTCAAACTGTCTCAACTGAATTGCCGTAGTCAGCATTTTTTTCTTTATGCGATAATCCGCAAAGTTGACCAGTATCGCGCTGGGGAACTTTTCATTTGGAGAAAGATGGGCAGGGATCCGGTGAGCCGTAGTTAGTGTTAAGTTCCCCGAAAAATCAGGTAACACAGCCTTCTTTATAAATGTTTCAAACTACTTCAAGCCATTCCGGAACGCCAACTATCTGAAGATTAGAGCCGCAGGAAAAATTCTCAAGATCCTCAATCTTGTTCTCCATGATTGTTTTTTCACGGGACACTGAATCTACATGTTGAAGAACACCAATCATTTGGTCCTCAAGGGAGGAAAACCTTGACTCAGCCTCATGGAGACGACCTGGAAGACTGGCAACTGCCTCCTCTATTTTACCCAAACGTTGCTGAACAGATAATATTTCTTTTTTTGAGTTTAGAAAGCTTTATTGAGCAAGATAAGCCAAGTATTACATCATTACAAAATCACAATCAATAAAGAGAAATGACATTATATAATAAGAAAGTGAAATATAAAAGGAGCAAAAACCCCAAAAGGGGAATGTAAGCAATATACTAAGGGAAAAAGCATTTTTTGAGATTTTGTGGAGATGAAACAGGAGAGAGAAAAGGGGGAAAAGGAAAGAAAAGAAAAAAAAAGAGTGAAAGAATCGATAATATTTCTAACTGCTGTATTTTCTTCATGTCTCTAATTTCTTCAAGAATCATATTTAACAAGTTTTGATATTCATCTGGCATGCGATAGCCTTTTCATTGTGAAATACCAAGACAGGCTCTTTGGATCCTTGTTGATGTCCGCCATTATCCAGATCGGCCCCAGCATCTAATAAAAAAGAGCTACTTTCCGACAAGGTTTGGGACCCTGGGAGAACTGAGAGCATTACCTGTTCTACCGGGGGCTGCTGACCTTGCTTGTCTGACTGACACTGAGCCTGAGCCACGGTGGTGCCATTTGATTGCATTTGAAGAACATTAGAGCTGGTATGGAGAAGAGAGGCGGGGACTGAGGGAGTGGGGTTGCAGTGGCCATTCCCATAGACGCAGCATTAAGTAGGATCGGAGTCAAGGGGCCTAGGGAAGGAGCCTGTACCTGCACCTGTGGGGGGTATCCCCCTGGAGAAGGCAGCCCTGAAGATGAAGAAGAGAGAGCCTCCATCGAAGGTACTGGTTCCGCTGGAGAGGCTCCTGCTTTTGGATCCCCTGTGCCCCCCACAATATCCTGCACAATATCCTGCTCAAGAACATCGTTTCTCGGTTTACCAGACAAAGTAATGGGGGGTACCGTCTTCTTCAAAAAAAGAGTAGAATCTCTGCCATTTTTCAGCTCCTGATTCAGCCGAATATCAGACATCCTTGACTGAAAATTTGAATCCTTAGGAGTAACTGCTGCAGGCGCCCTCGATCTTATCTCTTTTAAAGGGGAATCCTCTATTCCTGAACTTTGAGAGCTGATGGAGAACTCAGCATGATGTAATCTATGACTCCCCTTAGACTGATTTAGTTTAGCTTTTGATGTGCGCGCTTTATTCTTTGCGGCAATCACAACGTCTGCTTTTGCTGCTGCAGCAGCCAGCTTAAGCTGTTTCCTCATTGTGTCGCTTATTAGATTGAGCTCTGTAGTCTAAGATCCAATTTCTACTTTCTTCACGTAGAGGATTTTAATCCTATTTACCCGGCCTCCTGCTCCTCCTACTCCTTCCGTAGACAATTTTTATTTTAAATATTAACTCATTGTTTCTTTTTGTTTTCTGATAGCCTCCCAACTCCTCCAGTATAATTCCAAAAAGTCTATGGTTTTCCTAAACAAGTCTTTTTAATCAGCAGTCCTGAATATACTGCACATCAAAACTTTAATAGCTAACACCACTCTCCCAGCTTTCACCTCCTGGGTGAATTCTTATACAGCCACCAGTTGTCAGCAGACTCCCTCGTTGTACTCACTTATTCATGCTGTTGCACAAATCGCTTTAAGTTTCAGTCTTAGTAAACTTCTCATGTAGCACTCATGTAACACTCTCCCGTAATTCTCGCAGCCCAGTGTTCTTATTTGAGCCGCACATCTCTGTTGGTCTGCCTGCGAGCACAAATGCCAACTCTATAGCTGCCGGCATCATGAATCCGACAAAACTGTGAAAACCTCGGATCTCGTCGTGGTCAGCGGTATCAAGAACCTGAGCTGACCTCCACGCCATGCACCACCATCGTCTCCGCTGGCCAAAATCACAACACAAATAGCTGCGCGGGTGCCGGAGAACAGCTGGGACCGCACTCGGTGAAGTTTTTCTGCCTGTTTTTGACCCATAGCTCCTTGGCGTCTTCTCATGCAGCAGCGCACCAAACCTCAGCGGCCGTCATCAATCAAGGGGGAGGCGCATCACCTGGACCCACGCTCTAGCAGGAAGCGCCATCCCGTCACCTCTCCTACAATAGGCCCTGTTTTTGAAAACTAATCAGTTTGTGTCTGTCTTTAGCCTTTTCTAAGGCTAATATGATGTTTGTAATTCTTAAGGCATTGTAAATCATCAACAAACTAGTCATATTCCTTAACAAGATCTGCTGTATATGAATTCTCCTCTTGTATCTGTACCTAGAGAGTAGCTTTAGGATTCAAAGAGACCCTAAGTAATTTCTGTTGTTACTAGCCTATCAAATCATCTCCCATCTTAGAAGCATAAACTTTACCAACAACATATTTGCAGCCTAATACCATGCGGGCATCCTAACATCTTAATTCGTTCCCCACGATAACCCCCAGGCTGTATATCCATTAGTACTCAACTTAAACATATTATAAAATATTTGATCACATGTTCTCTCAGAGATTTTAATTAAATGTGAACAGGAGTCAAAACTCATAAGTTTCTCAACACCATCCACTTTCACCACATTGCTCGGATGATCTTTACATGGACTCTTGATCTGAAAATAATCTGTTGTTACACCTTTTTCACTTCATTTTTTCTTCCCCTTTTCCCTGCAGCATTTTACAAAATGACCTTTCTTTCCACATCCATTGTAATACGAATTAAGAACAGGACACCCTCCTGAATTAGTACTGTGTCCAATTAGCCCGTACCTTAAACACTCTCCAAAGAACTTATTGCGTACATTTGTGTTTGTCCTTACAAACCACTTCTTCAACTTTCTCAGGTTGAGAGTGAAGTTTTTCTTTATTATTACTCAAATCATTTACACACTTCGGCATATAGTCTGCTCGTTTTGTTACCATCAACACCTCTGGCAAGGGTGGCTCATCCTTAAATCACAACTCCTCTCTCATCTTGATAATCCCACATTTGGTTACACAGAGCAGCCAACTTCCTTATACTTGTAATGCATTTTTCTACTGTTTCCTCTTTTCCTTGTTCTCTAAGGCCTAAATGATACAGCTCCATGAAGCAATTACACAAGGTAGATAATGTTGATCTAGTTGGAGAAAATGCATTTCACATTCAATGAGGTTCCTCCTTTTTACCACGCTCAGTTCAGGCAAAGTCTATAATGCTTCCTGATCCTCTCCTCCACTGCAATGCATCATCAAAGATTACTTCTTTTCCACACTAAGAAGATTTGTTCCGCAAGCCCTAGCATAATACCCAAACATTTTTTCCAATTACTCCTTCTTATAGGTGGATCACCACGGCTGCTCAAGTAAAAAGGTGGAGGCGTTACATTCTCCATTTTTAATCTAACATGTGGAAAACAGCCTACCCGATGAGACTACAGAAAAACCTGTACAAAATATATTGCCAACATAAAATGTCTACTGCAGAAAGAAGGCTAATAATAAACAAAAAATAAAAAGGTATTGAAACAGTTAAACATTGTTAAATATTTACAATATATCCAAATAAGCCTGAAATGCCACAAAAAAATCCCAGTCACTTTACAACTGTAGACAATACTCCCACTAGGTGTGCCAATAACCTTTAACATGCACACTTCTGACAATACTCAGAGTGTTGGTATGCCTGTCAATGCACTGAACAGGCCCTCTCAATGTGTATCTGTCCCAGTTAACAGCTGCAATATGGTAAACCTTCATATACTGGTGCACCTGTCACCAGGTTGGACTGACAAAGAACTCTCAGGATGATATCTTCAATTGCACTGAAACAACTCCTTGAATTCCTCTGGTGTCAATGGTGATTCTCCCAGCTTCCTACATTGCCACTGTTGTGTCATTTTCAGTAATTTCTACATGTAAAGGGATCTGTTTCCAACAACACCCATGTTCTCCCAAAGTTCCTCCGACCTGATTTTTAAAGCTGATAAGGCAGATCTCCACACTGGAACCATGTGGCTTCACCAGCTGCCTATGCCACTGTGCCATTATTCTTTACAGGTGATGGAGTGGACTTTGCTTTATAAACACCAGTGCCTATGCCGCCCTCCACAAAACTTTGCTCTCCTTCCCAGGTTAAATCTTTAAATCTTGAAATAAATTGTGATCTTTTTCTTCACAACATCCCCATGACCCACAGACTAAACATCACATGCTACTCCAACCACACACAACTCATTCTCTTCGCCTCCCTCTCCGTAGTCACCACCAAGACCTACTTTCACAACTGCATGACAGACATAGCCAACTGGATGAAGGACAACTGCCTGAAGCTCTACTCGGACAAGACAGAGGTACTGATTTTCAGAAACAAAAGCTCCCCATGGGATGCATCCTGGAGGCCCTCAGACCTACTCCTACCCCCACTAACCACGCTAGGAACCTGGGCATCATTCGGGGCAACAAGTTTACCATGATGGATGAGGTCAACTCTGTATCCTTCTTGTGTATCTTCATCCTCTGCATACTTCTTAAAATATTAAAATGGCTGCCCCAAAGCTCAAGACGCCCCATCATCCAGGCCCTCATCTCCAGCCGACTGGACTGACTACAGACCATACAGAATGCCATAGCCAGACTTGTCCTGGATCTCCCTAGACAAACCCACATAACCCTCTATCTCAGGGAACGCCACTTGCTTCCTGTACAGAAAGGATGCCAGTTCAAGCTCCTGACCCATGAATGCAAGGCCCTGCATAAGGCCTGCCTACTTAAATCGCCACCTGAACTTGCATCAGCCACCAGACACCTCAGCCTCCCATCCCTTTCTCTAACCCTCACCCCCGCATATGCAGAGGTCTCTCCTTATCCTACCTAGCAGCGAAGATATGGAATGAACTTCCTTTTACAGACCTCCCCATTCCTTTCAGAGTTCCGAAAGTCCCCGAAGACATGGTTATTCCATTAATCAACTGGACCCTGCCAGCACTTTGATACCCTCATGGGTGACAATACGTGTGCTACTGATTGTTTGACTGATTGATTGACAGTGTTGTGTGGACCTCAATTAAAATGCTCAACAATAGTGAACATCTGCACAGAACTATCCATTACTGCTGATCAGACTCAGGGACATCTCCATGTTGTGGTGTGCATTCTGATGCCGAGCTCTTCTCCGCTTGTTGCCAGTGTAACAGGTGAAGTTGTAAAAGATCAAACTGGAAATTTGAGGTGAGTTTGCTTTATTGAACACATTGGCCCTCAATTCTATAGCAAATGCAACATACCCAGGATTCAAAATCTCCTCAGCATACATCTGGGATTCCAAGATGGAACCTGCTGATGCACTGATAACAACACATCAACGTACGATATCACAGTACCTCCATATAATTTTAACCCTTACTGCCCACCACAATTCTGACATCACTTTCAGTCAGAGATTTAAGATCCTGTACAATTCAGTTAGATAGGGAATGATAGTAAGCATAATCACAGCGATACATGTGAGTTCAACCAACCGAGGACTGGGCTTCTGATTTTGCCAGTGAGTCAGAGGAAAGGGCAGACATCAGCTGGTGCGGTCTTAGCTCAGTACTTCCTCCATATAGCCTGCTGTCTTAGATCCCTGAAATATTTATGGGTCAGTCCCCAGAAGCAAAGGGGTGTTTTGGGCCATTTGTCCTGAGCTGTCAGGAGAGATCATCGCAGTGGAATGCCCTCATTATCTCAGTGCAGTAACTGATCAGGGTCAAGTAGATGGTCTCATTTAACTTGTAAAAAGATGCAGCCTCCCACATCTAGATTTCCTCTCAGACAAGGATGTAAATTAGTAAGCCCAACATCCCACAGTGTTTCTCTGACAGGCAACAGAATTACTCCATATGGAGCTCACATAAAGTGTCTATAACAAGGATTTCTGTGCTCACCTCCCACACCCCATGGGCTTAAGAAAAAGTGTTCTGGGAGTGGTAACAGCACGTACCACATTTCTTCTAGCTTCCCCGCAGTCTCTACAAAGATTGAGGAACCCTGGCATAGGCCATTGTACCAAGATGCTGACTGTCTCCATTGCTAGGTGACAACAGACCCCAGGATAAACCCGCTACTCCAGTTCCCTCCCCCAGTGTTTCTTTGTCCTTCCCTTCATTTAAATGGTCTACATGGTGAAGATTATGATGGGCAGTATCATTAACCTACCAGACGAGACGAGATGATGCAGGAAGACATTGAGGAGCAGAAGGATGTGTCAGAGGGACTAGACTCCCTCTCTGTAAGTAAGGCACCCACACTGTTATTCATATGAGATCTCATAGAAATGCACCATTGATCAAGTATATGGGTGCACTCAAAGCACCACAAACATAAATGTACATGTACATACATGCACCACTTCTTGCAGTACTTATTCTATGCATCTCATCGACACTTTAGAACCTACTTTAAAACCAACTCGAGCTCAGTAAGGGGTATCTTCTGTAACCTGACAGCACTGCCTTCCAAAAAGAGGCAGCCTGATCGTGTCGTGCATTAAATATACATTAGGAAATATGTAAATGACTCACAATTGAAAAGGGATGGAAAACCTTTGGAGCTTCCGAATTCCGAATACATTCTTGAAGCACCTGCGACATTATTGAAACTGTGATGTAAACATGAACTGGCATTAAGTGGGGAGTAAAGCATTTGCATAGCAATGGATGGATCATTCATTGCACTCTACTTGAAATATATTTAAATAAACAGTGTGTTTTAGATGTGGCCTTTGAGACAGCTTTAGCTGTCTTGCCAGACTGTTGCTTTCAAAACAAATCATACATAATTTACATACATAGGGAGGTTTTTGGTCAGCTGGATAGACCCATTGGTTTGTTGAATTGTCATTCAAAGTCTGCTTCCTCCCACCACAGCATAAAGCATGGGAGAGGAGTAATCCCACTTTACTCACTGTCTTTATTCACTTAGAGTGACTGAACAAACTTTTCACACATTGTTACCTTCTGCTTGCAAATATTCCCTCCTTTTCTGTGACAACGCTCATTCAAAGTGTAGTTTTTAATTTTATTTTTTGTTTATGTTCTTTTATAATGAGTATTTATTTTGCTTGCCCTGCAGATGCCCTGTTAGGTGGTGATTTATATACCCTGCCTCCTTTTTAAAGTTGCAATTAAATAGAGTTTAAGTGACATTGTAACATTGTTACAGGGTGAAATTCGAGTGCTTGTTTGGTGGAAGGTTTGTTTTGTTGCCTTCACAAAACAAATGATAAATTGCATGGCACAAATGAAAAGCTTGTTTAAAAAGTAATCTTTTGAAAAAAAATGTCACGCCAGTGGATGCTTTATTTAATTGAACATTTTTATTTCAAGCATATTATGGCCGTAGGTGGTAGTCTATTTTCCTTTCGTTTTCTTTTTGTAGTATATTCTTGCAATAAAACATTTTTAAAAAACTGAACTATTACACCAGCTTGCCATGGCCAGTTCTATTTGCTTTGCTTATTATTGTTTCACTGTTGTATGAAAAACATATGCCTCAATCCATCCATTAGATACATTAACACTGCCAGGATGAATTTCAAACCATTTCTAGTATGAGAAGAGTATAGCAAGGACCAGTAAAAAGGTAACTGAATAACTTTTTACATATTATCAGCAGGCGTGGCGGCTGCCTAGAAGCAGCAGTGGGGCGGGTGGGGAAGCAGGAGGGATGGGGTAAAAAAAATCCGTCACCTCCCTGCTGGCCGCCTGGCCGGCTGCCACCGCCTCTCCTGTGTCCCGTCCTCTTCCTGGCTTCTTTTGAGGAAGCACCAGGGCTCCCACGCTCCGTGCAGCCAGTCTCAACGCTGCAATGCAGCCTTGTGATTTGTCTGAGCGCCGTGACACGGCACTCAGCCAGGGGCTGGAGGGATGGGCATGTTTTTCAAGCAGGCTGTAATGCAGCCTGCTTGGAGAACAAGGAAGTGTGCATGACCGTTTTGGGCGGGGCGAAAGGGCCGACCAAACAGTCATTGCACACATGAGTGTTCTACCACTCCTCCCCTGCTCTGCAGCCCCGCCCCTCATGCACTCTGCCGCAGCAGGAGGACAAAATAAAATGATAATACCATTACGTTATTATCATTTTCTTTTGCTGCTTCTTGGCAGTGGGGCGACGCTCCACCCCCTTAGCGGAAGAGCCACCACTGGTTATCAGGCACACCAGTGCATTCCAAAGCCATAGTACACTTGGCTTGCTGGGAAAGAACCAATAAATGGGCACTGTCAGAATGGGAAGGGTAGATGAGCATGATCTACCAAGGGGAAGAAGCATTAGAAAATCCAATACTTCTGGTTTAATGTTCTAACGCATGCAGAATTAGGATATAAAGAGTGAAACACATAGGAAGAATGAAGCGGAGTGGACAGCAGGAGTTAACAGTTAGGACTAGAGTTATAAAGCAGCCCTCTAATGCAGTTCAAAGTGAACAATTGAGTGGAGGTGGAAGGATACACCCTAAAAGCCAATAGAGGCATTATTAATTCACTAGTATGAGCCAGGCCATGATTGACAATATCTCAGATTAATGGCAGGAAGAGACTGATTGAAGAAAGCCATTAGATGAAAGGGGGGACCCAAAGCAAACTCTATGTAAATAGTTAGCAATAGGTCAGTTTCTTAGTTACACTGTCAAAACCAGGCCTAAAAATATGAACTGAAATACACCATAATGTGAACCAGAATACAACACAATCCTCCTTAGTAATAGAAAAAGATGTAGGTCATACTGTACAGCATGTTCAAAGGTTCAAAAGGTAAGTTTATTTAGATCGTAATCTTTAAACCAATACACAGTACTTACTTACATTAAAAATAATATCTATCAACAGCAATACATACAAAATGCTAGTTAAGATCTCTTTCCTTTAAAAGAAAGGTGTAAATGGACTTCTTTCAGATGTATGACATTTAAAACTGGATACATATATTATCAATTACTCCAAATGATTTTTGTCCTTATAAAATTCATAAAACCGGTTATCTCTAGACACTGATCCATTTAAAACCTTAAAATCCATTCCTGACTCATCATAAAACTCTGTACAACCTTTATAAATTTCCCAAGTGCAATTACAATATCAATGCTTGGAAGTTCTGTAATTAGATCAAGTGCTTGTCTCCTATTTCTTATATCATATTTTACAAATATTGGACGCAGCCAAAGTTTACGCTGTTCTAAAATATTTGTACAGCATGTTCTAAGAACAAAATGAACATGACCTAAGCGTTTGGATCATTTTGACAAATTGAAAAACTGTGGAGCGATATTTTTATATAGTTTCAAGCAAAATAATGTAGCCTTAATGAAGCTTATTCTTGAGAATGGTTTCTTCTTTTATTTTTCTGGCTCAAACGTGGAATGGGAGCTGGGCACTGCTCCAGTCCATTCCCCTTTTCAGACAGAGCTATAAAATGAGGTCAATGCGTTCGAGATAAAATCTCAGGCTAGACGCTCCTCCATTTGTTTTGTATCTTTTTCTGCCTCACCCATTAGTTAAATTACGACATCTAGGTAGGTCTCCACTTCAAGTGCAATGATGTATTATTCCTTTGAATTAGCCAGCAGTCTCCATTATTTTCTTTGCAAACATGATGACAAAGGAGAAAATGCAATGCCCGCTTTCAATTGTACACATCCTTAAAAAAAATGAAAATTGCTGGCTTCTCATAAATTACGTTGAAAATGGTTACTCTAATTCTAATTTTTTAATGTTTTATTGAACTTTAACATACAACATTTACTAAATATATTGTGGTGTGCAAAACGTTTGCTGCTTAATCAAGGTTTATTACTTACAGATAAACTGTTTTGTCAACTTGCTCTGTTATCATACACATCTGGGTGTGAGCACCCATGCACTAACCCAAAGGTCTTACAAAGGTGTTACGGGTCCTACTGCAAGCCAGGAAATGGGCTGCTAGTCCCCTGCTGTGTTGTAAGAGACAGTCATATAACATTAGCAATGTCCCTGAGAAAAAAAAAGGTTATTAACTATGGGCCTGATTTAGCATTTGGCGAATTGTTATTCCTTCACAACCAGGACAGATATCCATTGTGCCATATTATATGCACCATAGGTAATAATGCACTTGTGATAAGGTGGACGGGATATCCATCATGTTTGGGATGGAGTCACCTATTGCCAAGCTCTAAATCAGGCCCTTTGTTCTTAAAACATCAACACATCCCCTCAATAGTCATTTCTACCTATGGCCCCACAAGTGTGCCCCCTCTTCGTAACCCTAACCCCCTCAAGCCACATGCGGAGCTCCCAAAATGTATCTTATCTATTATTAGAGTAGCAACTTACAAAAATGATATTTGGGTTTCGAAGTACAATATAAAATGAGCTGATTTAGATTTGGGCGGTAGTTTAAGATTCTCCAATTTGCCAACAAAATGCTGAAAGCAGAGGAATGTTCAGTGGTGGAATTTCTTCCATCCATTCAACGAAAATTGAACACAAATATTCACTCCAAATTTACAGCTTCTTTCAGAAACCTGAGGACTATCTATAAGTAATTTTTGGTCATAGTTAGAATCTTAAGTTTGATGTTTGGTCCATACATTGCACCAATGCTTCTGGTACAGGGTGGAATTTCTAACAACACATGAGGCCATTGTGACTTTACTCACCAAGCAAAGATACATTATCAGCACCAAGATGTGAAGTGTAGAACAATTTTCCTTTCAGTGTGCAAGTAGCAGGCATATTGTGTATGCCACATGTGCCATGCTTCTGCACTTCTCTGGGCATATGCCAATCCTCAGGAGAAACACGTTGGTCCTGATTTAGGCTTTGGTGGATAGTAGTCCATCCAACAGGGTGGCCCAGCAGCCATCTCTGTACCTTGTATGTTGCGGCGGTTCCCTTAAAGGTAGAAAAAGTTTGGTGGAGAGCCGCTATAGGTTTTTTTGGACATTCACCAACTTTTACACTTTATTGATTTTCAGAAACAAACTCCCAGAGAAGGAATTTATTTGTAAAAAACAAAAATGTAATGACCTTGCTACCAGATTGTACCTGACAATGAGGGAAAATCATGAAGGACGTTATAGCATGCACCCTAAAATAGGCACATGGTGTAATGCAGTAATGCCCAGATCTGTCAGGCTGTTCGAGGAAGCAGGGGCGGCCTTAGTCATGTGCAAGCTGTGCACCTGCACAGGGCCACCAAACCCCAGGGGCCACACACCAATATATATCCTTAATATAATAATCCTCTGAGGATGGATACATATTTGCGTGGCGGCCTCCGGCTCTGTTCCACTTCCAAACACCCTGCCCCCCCCCCCCCCCCCCCCTATTCACTGGCCTCGGCGTTTAACCCCGCCCGGATCGGAGGCCCCCTTCCTACACCCCCTGCCCAGGGCCACCATGAGCCTAGAGCCGCCCCTGGAGGAAGCTTCTATCAGTGAAGCCAATGGTGGCTTATGTTTCACCCATCTCTCAATGAGGAGGGCTGCCTGGGAGTTTGGCCATCAAACACTAAATCAGACCCAGGCAGTGGCTGTATTGTGGGAGAACATTGTCAGTAAAATTCTAGAGATATTTGTGTGTAGATTTCATAGATAATGCAAAGAGCATAGAGGTGATTTGCCTTTGGGACAACCCTGGGAGGCATGGTCCTGCTGTACCAGTTACTAACTATTGAAGAAAGAAGATCTCACTTCAGGAAGACCTGGTATTATCATCATCATCATCATCTTTAACTTTATTCGATCGTTAAGACCATCAAAGTACATAGGCATACAAAGACCTGGTATCTGAATTGGAACCCCTGTTTTAGGGCACACTGATACCGGAGGGACTGAAGGAGTATATGTGGTCGGCCACTAGGTGAGGTGTGAGAAGCAGTCAGAAACCTAATACCAGTCACATGGTTCTGTGCCGCCTGACCGCTAATTGTGTATATGTACCACTCCATGGCAGGTGGATGAAATTTTTGGGCTCCAACCGGGAGGGCTGAGGTACCCTTGCCATTAGTGTAAAGATTGAGAATAATAACTCTTGTATAAGAGTGGGGTTCAATGACTTGAATTATTGACGCAGATGACACATATTCCCAGCTTGAATGAAACACGATGAGGTGTTAATGGATGTATGACGTTACAACACATGCTTTTACCACGCATGCCTTTACAACGCGGTTTTTACAACAAAAACCTTTACAACGCATATCGCTTTGGGGTGCTGGATAGTGAAAAGTTTAATTTACTATTCCAACTCCAGTCCCCGTGGACACTAGGGAAGGTGTTGGATAGTAAATTAAACGTATTCCCTATCCTAGAGCGCCCCCCAGCGCAATGCGTTGTAATGGTTTGCGTTGTAAAAGTTGCGTCGTAAAGTCACTGCGTGGTAAAAGTTGCGTTGTAAAGGATGTTTCCCGGTGTTAATATGACTCTCCTGCATTATCATGGTATTTTATATAGATGACTTGATTATACTTCACTTTGTTCGATAGATGGGGAAGTGTGAATACAATTCGGATCATAAAACCAAGTGTGCCAATGTTTTGCACCTTGCACATCTATTACTTCAGAATGCCAACTTTTACTGTGCCAATTCCATCAACCCCCCTCCACCCCATCGCTCACCCGCTCCAAAATGATTAAGCTCTTCTTCTCTAACTTTTCCTTGTGAGCCATAAAACTGAACGTGGTGAAGGGCTATAGTTTCATCTGAAAGAACTTTGTATTCATCCCAAAGGCTGATGAAGGAACCTTTAAAAAAAACAGAAGTAGTTGTGCATTGTGATGACTTGCAAAAGGGCAAATCACTTGCCTATCACTTGAAAAGTATTCAGGTTCATGCACCGTTTATTGCATTGAAATCATCTAAAATGATCCACCACTGTATCTCTATTCTTGGTAGAAAACTTAGAAAAAAGTAACATTGTTTCTGATTAAACACCAAAGCAATATTTTTGATCCACCAGAGCAAGAAAACTATTTTTGCCATGTTCAGTGCTGGCTCTACAGTAAAGCAATTTTTAGCGATTTCCAAGGGCCTCAACAGCAAAAAGATGCTAATGTGTCCCAATGTGGCTCCAGAGGCAAGGGGTGGGGTGGCAAGAAGTTACTATCTAGGGATGACAATTATTATATTCATATTATGTTAGCCATTGTGATTATGACTTTGCACTATGACTGCCTGCCTTAACCAGCATATGATATCCTTGAGACTGACATTCAATAACTACTATCCTTAGGCTCATCTCACTGATCTTAACTTACTCTACATATGTTGTTGGAATTACAGAAACCAGACACCTGAACCAGTAGTCTGAAAAAGATTGTCCCCACCATATGATCCTAACTCAACATTAATGCATAGAAGAAGAAAAGGAACTACTTCTACCACCTTGATCAGTGCTTTGCTGTAGCCACCTCACAAGTTAACATCCTGCAATTCTCTAAATCAAAGGGTTTGCAATTGCTAAATAGCTTTTGTAATGTGCTAAATCCATTTTGCTATTCAGTAAGAGGTTATTGAATGGCAAAAGGGCCTCCTTACACGTGCATAACAATTTGCTATTGGGAAGGGTCGTATCTAGGTCGTCCCTTCCAAAAAGCGATTTGTTATGGTATGTATCAATGTTATGGGACCAAAATCCAGTTGCAAAACATTGAAATTTACAGACTCCTAAAAAGGGTTTGTTAAGCTATTCATAATAGAGAACCGGTTCTCTTAGGGCCCCTTTCCATTTGTGAAAGTAAAAATACGTTTGTTGGGGAGTGGGCAGTAGTTTAGAGGACCACTGTCTACTCTCAAACATACATTTAAAAAATGTAAAACTTTTTAAATGCTGCCCCATTTCCATGAAAGTGGGATGCCTTTACAAAAAAGGTATTAAAAAAGTAATCATATACATGGTGTTCTCCTAATCCCAGCAGGTTGCCATTCCTGTGTTGGCAACCAAACACAATAAATCACAATTTGCGACTAAACTCATGAATATTGTTGAGGTAGGTTTTATTGCAACAGTTTAAAGAAACGGAGTATGCAGCTCCTGAAGCGACCAGGGGCCTTATTTATGAAGCACTTGCGCCGCTGGTGCGCCACTTTTAAAATGGGAAATAGTGTCGCACCGGCGGCGCAAGGCCTTCATAAATAAGGCCCCAGGAGTGACTAGGGAAAAATGTGCAGAAAACTATCAGGAAGAAGGATGGGAAATTCCTCCTTTCGGATTAGGGTCCTCACACACCCAGCCATTGTATTGCAACCCACTAAGATTCGGAAATGTTCCTGACTGGTAGCAAAAAGACAGGCCGAAATTTGCAAGCAATGTTTTGCGACCAGTGTCACACTCATCTGGCCATTGTCTTGTCTTGCGGTAAATGACCCACTAGTACTTTTGCATGCAGTCAGTGGTGGGCTGGCCATAGTGGGCACCTGTCATTTTCCCTGTGGACCGAGGATGAGGGCGGGTTTTTGAATGGTGTGGGCCTTTTTGGCCATTTTTGTCACTGGGGGGCTTATTTTGCAGCAGTGCAGCAATATTGAGCCACTGCACCAAAAGCAACAGCAGTGCCTCTCACTAGCACACCCCCCTGGACCGGTCCAACTGAATTGCCAGAGCTGGTTTGTATTCCAATCTGGCACTGCATGCAATTATGCAAAGGGAACACTGGCATTACAAGAGACTACATTTCATGTTGTTTGTAACCAATGATCAGCACATTTTGCTCATAATGAAAGTAGATATTGGTGGTAATCCTGGAAGGCAAGAGCTCCATCTGCAAGAGGAACATTTATAAGTACTAGATTCCCCATTTTGATTGATGAGACATTTTGGCATTGGAAATATTTCAGACAAGCTGTGCATAATTGATCACATTTGAGGCAGTAATGCAGGAATTATTCATTCAACAGTCTCGCACTAC
This sequence comes from Lissotriton vulgaris, assembly GCF_964263255.1. Classification (NCBI taxonomy): domain Eukaryota; kingdom Metazoa; phylum Chordata; class Amphibia; order Caudata; family Salamandridae; genus Lissotriton; species Lissotriton vulgaris. Next base: position 137,289,575 of record NC_141698.1, on the reverse strand, counting down.
ATTCTTTCTCTCTATGTGGATAGTAGTTTCAGCAGACCATACAGCCAGAAGTGGCTGCATTACAGACAATACCCTAGGGGTGCTATGGACGTGTGCACCCATTTTCTGCTCCATTGGTGCACTACTGTATTTCATACTTGTGAGGTCCTTCTATAATACTGATAGCATTGTGCACATATATCTCTGCCATCATCTTGAGTGGCTATTTCCTCATTTGCATGCAGTCGTGGCCCTGTACAAATGAGAGAAACAGTGTGCCTATATCATGGGCACAGAGGCAAAGAGACAGTCAGGAGGTGCATTGAGTGCGCCACACAATAAAGTGTAAAACCACAGTTGATGGACAGAATGCAGAGCAGTATGACATTGTTCTGCTTTCTGTCCATCAACTGTGGTTTTTGCATTTGTCACCCCGAGTGGGATGGGTATGCTCAGACGTGAGTCCCATGCACTCCACACCACTGGATTCAAGCAAGCCTGGCTGAAGACTTCTGGAATGCCAGAAACCAGTCCTCGAAAGCTTGTTTCCGGTCCAGGGAAGGCATGGCTTGGCAGTTCGGGCTGGACTGTTCCCATGAGGTACAGGGTCAGACTGATTTGCATATAGCCATGTCTGAACTGGGGTCGTGTGGAGTGCAAAAAAACGATGGATTTGGGCCCAGATCTCTGTACTGGGGTGAATGTATGACATTGTTCTGCATTCTGTCCATCAACTGTGTTTTTTACACAATAAAGTGTAGCACAGGCAGTGCACCCCTGAGGGGATCCCTCTGGAGGGAGTAAAGAAGGTCACATGAACCTACTCCAGACATCCTTCTGCAGGCAGGTGCGCTCACCCACTGCACCTGCCTGCAAGGGATATCTGTCCTCCCCTTTGAAATGCTAGTGCTGCCGCATAGTGAAAGACAGAGTGGCTGCATCAAACAGGTGCTCTGCCTTTCACTAAGGTGCTGGCCCAGGGTAGCCATGAGCTTGCATCTGCCGTGAGGGCAATGCATTAATAGCAATAGGGATCAATCCCCAGGTCTGCTCCAGGCAGGCCCTTGCCAATATATGGCCCCTAGATCTGAAAGGGCAAAACATGAAAGTGGCAATATTAGCCACAAACTGTAAGACCCATGCTCATGAAAATGTTCTTCTTGTGCTCTCTAATTAAAGCATCTGCTACTAAAATGGTCAGGGAGATGGAGACTAAATATAGAGATCAGGGAAACAGTCATTACAACATGGTTATTACAACATCGTTCTTACAAACGTGTCTGCCATTATCATAGATGGCCTTTACAATGTGTGATTTTACAATGCATATGCCTTTACCATGGATGCCTTCACAACAAATTCTGTCATAAAGGTATGAACAGTAAGGACATATGCGTGGTACTGGTGGTGTGGGCATATGTGTGGTACAGGTGGTAAAGGCATATGTATGGCAATCCGCATTGGTAGAGGAGACAAACAGACCCTTTCACTTCCTCATTAGGAAAAAAACAAACTGTGCGACAAGAGCTGCCTCGTCATAAGGTAAGGGGAATTGAACAGGAGGCCCTGGGAAGTGGGAGGTTTTAAGTGCCCAGTCTGGCTTTAGGGCTTTGGGCGTGGGGTGGTATTTTTTGGGGGCGGGCCTGTTTTAGGGCTTTGGGTTAGGACCAACTATTTTTTTTAAGGGCAGGGAGCCAGGGTGGTTGCGCTAGGGGTTGTTTTAGGGCTCAGGACTGGGACCTGGTTTTTTAAAGGCTGGGTTTAGGGCTCAGGCCTGGGGCAGAGTTTTATTAATTTTGGACTGGGGGCCAGTGGGTTGCGCCTTGGGCTGGTTTTTGGGCTCAGGGCTGGAATCAGAGAAAACCTTTACTAAGCATATGCCTTTAACATTCAGGCTTTTACAACAAAATTTGTTTTAAATGCATGCGTGGTAAAGGCATATTGTTGCAAAAATAGGCATGGTAGAGGTTATGTGTGGTAATGGCATTCAAGTTATAATGGGCGCATTGCAACAGCATGCGTTACAATGGAATCTGTTGTTCCATCGAACGGCCGAGATAACATGTTCTTCAGTGATTTAAGGTTGGACATTGTGGACAACAGAAAATAGTTATACCACGAAAGAAACTAGTAAGTGAGTAAAAAGTAACATATATTGCATCTTTTGTAGCTACCTTCAAGATTAAAATGTTACACCATAGCGATAGGTTTACTGAGTATAAAGCAGCCTCAAATATATTAAATACTCAATAAACAAGTCATCATTGTATGTACTAAACTGGGCCTTTCCTTTTGAGGCTTAACTTTGTTGGTTGGATGTATATGTGAAGATTTAGAATGGCAGTAAAACAGTGTTTGTAGTGTGAATGATGGGGATTTGAGCCTGTCAGAGTTAGTTTACCTATAGTTCATGGCCTGAGGCCAGTGCTTAATTTGAGCAGGTGGTTTCCGGTGCTCAGCACCTGCACTTAATTGTCAATACCGGCGCTTATGATAGTCTGCCACATGGAGGCGGTGTTTGCCTAAGTTAGAGACTAGCACAGTAACAGTTATTTGTTAATTCAATATACCTTAAATTGACTAAAACCTGCCTTCCAAGTCATTCTTATAGTTTTTGTTGCCTGGAATAGCCTGAATTGTTACACTTAGAAGAGTGTCATGGTTAGTTGTTGTGTTGGTACTATCCCTGACAGCTGTGGAGAGGACAATGGGTGGTGCAAGCTGTAGTGGCCTCCTGACAAGTGCCCCAGCACTTATTTTCTCACACAGTAAGCACTGCCTGAGACTGAACCCATGAAAGTTCTAGGGGTTGTGTTCAATGTTTCCGCTCATTTTTTGTGTGGTCCAACAGTATGTTTGCCAGCCTGTGTGTGCAATCGTGAGTAGTGTGGATACATTGTGCCAGAAATAGTGGTGAATGAGCTTCCATGTATGAGGTAGTTGGAGATGAGGGGAGCTGATCAAAGATAAGAGGCTGAAGACACCTAGATGAAGATTCCTATAAATAAATGTCCCCCAAAAAAATCAAGCATGCCCGCTACTCTTTCTATCCAGTTGCACAATGTTAACCATTATTATGGTAAAATAATTTTACTGTAAAGGAGTTAATGTTTTTTCTTGCTCAAATATGTGCAGATATGTTAGAAGTTCAGGCGGTGCATTATTCACACGCACAGCCCCCCCCCACACACACAAACACTTGGACTCACAAATGCATTCCCATGCACAAGCACACATGCATTGTCACATACAGAGAACATATAACACAGTCACAGTTGGTTGGGTAAGCTCACCCCTCTTTCTCAAACACACACACTCGCACATACACACAGAACAGATACAGGGAAGGGAAAGGGTGTACAAGCCACATTCATACAGAAAAAGCAGGCCCAATCAATTAGCAATGCAATCTTTCTTTTCACACATTGTCACAGGAGTGAGTAGAGCTAGCTTACCTCAAAAACTCAAACAGGCAAGATGTAGGTGCAGCTGAAATCTCACTTCCCACTCACTAAGGATGATAGGTATAGCAAACTGATCGCTATGCTGGGACAAGGACAGGTGAAATATGAACTTAATGACCGATCAGAAATCGTCATTAAAGTGTGTTGTAAATTTCTGTCCCAAGAGGCAGAAGAGGGAACTTAGTCCACTGATCGCTGATGGTCAGGGGTCTGATTTTACATAGCTATTCTGTTAGTTTTAATCAAACCCCTTGTTTGAGTGATTACATGGGATATCACCTGGAGATGGTATTGGACGTTAAATGGCATGCAGACTAATTAATCTGTAATTGTACATGTCAGCAAACCTATCTATTGAGGCCTCTCTTACTGGTGTACATGGGTAAGGAAGCATGACAATACTAATGAGGGGGCATGCGCAGGTGACAGAACGGGCTGAACTCAAGCCATTCAGCACCCCCTAGCGGAAAGATGGGTATTTACCTATTTCAGTGTGAAGAAATGATCTGTCCTTTACACCTTTATTAACCGCTGCCTTTCAGACGGGGTGGGGTTGAGGGTAGGCGGATTAAGGGTGCCCATTGACAGAAAGACGACCCTATAGCTATGAGTATGAAGTTCGTGTATGCTCTTATGGATTGGTTGTTGAGTACATTATAAAATGGATCACATGTTCTGTTCATTGGGACCCATTTGTATTCTATATAGGTGAAACGCAGCTATGAGCAGCATCCCCCGGCTGGCACACAGTGCCAGTACAGCATAGATAGCAGCATCCTAGGTTTCCCTCTTTCTTCACACACAACAGGTATGGTAAAAGCATCGTCAGTCCACAGATTTTCTTGACTAAGTAATTCTATAAATCTTCTTACAGAAGCCTATGTTTAGACTTTTTTGCCCATAGAGGTGCATAAAGTTTATCTTGTGACCTAATGTGGCATGATTGCCCATGTGTGTCACTTGTCTTGTTATATATACTGTACACAAAATGTTCTGCATGCTTGAGGTGCAGATATTTTATTGCAGGTATCTGTGCCTAGATATTGTTGTCCATCAAAACAAATTCGGGACCTAGAGCGCATAAAGGTCCAACATACATGCCCCCCTGTTAATTCTCAAAAGAAAAATGTATGCTGTTCCTAAAGGGAACAAAGGACAAAGGGGAGTAGGTCAGAGAAAAGAAGCCATTACAAGGGAAGTAGTTCCTTTTTGGAAATGTGGCTCTCACACACCCTTGTGGGTGTCATTCTTCATAATCGGGCTTGCTCCATGTCTGGCCAGCACTACAATGCCTGATGGACACCCTCAAGGGGGCTCTTTATCGGAGATCTTTTTCTAAAGCTGTGATGTGAAGCACAAGTTAAGGGCCCTTTGTGTAGATTAAGGAAACGTAGGTGTCAAAGTAGTGATTAGTGACTTAAAAAGGCTAGGCAAATCTCCAATCAAATTTTAATCTATTAAAATGCCTGACTTATTAAAAAGGTGATGTCACCAGTGGAGACAATGAACCCTGGTGTCTTTTAAGGTCAGTAGGATTATCTTGCACATGCATCCACATCTACATACCTTGAAGATGTATAGATATATATTGGTCTCACTGATTTGACTGAACGTTTCCTCAAGATACAGATTTTCTGTGAAGTTGTTCACATGTTTTTAAATGTTTAGAGATGTGTAGCTACCTATAGTTTTTAATTTTATATCTCTTTTACTAAAGACATGCAGGACTTCTAGCTTGTGTTGGCAGGGCAGGGTCTGCATTGCCTACAGATTTTCCTGTTTTTATTGCTATAGTTTTAAATCACTATCAGTAAATATTATTTAAATTTCAATATATATATGAAGAATCGAAGAAAGTCTTTTGAGCGACTGACATTTGCTTACATACTGGCAGGAGCTGCTGTACCAAGTTGTCATGCAATGAGGCAACAGCTTCCTCTATAGAGATGCAAATGAGGTGAAATGTGATGACATGCAGTCAAGCAGCTCTAAAACACACTGGGATCTGCTAAGAGAGCTGAAACTCTAATACGAAGGAGAGACAAAAATAAAGAAAATCAAACCAAGGAGCCAATATGAATGGTAATTACCTACAGCAAAGAAAGCTCCAAAATCTGACACTCCTTAAAGAAATATTGGAACATCTTAGTGAAAGACCAGGACATTGGCAAACAATTGGGAGATTGGCCCCAAATATCATACAGGAAAGCCCCGTCGCTGTCAGACAAACTAGTCAATGGCCATTTTATAACCAAACACCCTGAAACATGGCTACAAGGACTACATAAGGGATTCACCAAATGCAGCCAGTGTCAAGACTGCAAAATTGGCAGAAATACGAAAAGCATCCTAGATCCACGGGGAAAGGTGTTTAACATCAACAACACCATCACATTCAACACCACGTATATGGTGTACTGCTTGGAATGTTAATGTGCCAAACGTTTATATTGGAAGCATGATTAGCCCTCCAAAAAAGAGGATCCTTAAACATACCAGGGCAATCCAGAACAAAGATCTAACTTATGCCATGTCAAAACACATGCTAACCCATGAAGGGAAAACATTGAAAGATATGAACTACTTTGGATTATCGACGGTACCTGTACACGAGAGAGGGGGAAATCAAACCCTTAAACTGTGAAGATTAGAATCAAAACTAATCATCAGATTTAGGACCAAGTTCCCAACAGGGCTAAACGGGGACGAAGAGATGTATATACATCTGTGAGAGACAAAAAGTATAGTGGACATTGATGGTGAGAGAAAATGTGAAATTCACAAAGAAAATCCAAGCACACCTCAAGGGAAAGGCATTGTAAACAGCCTGAGTAGGGAGAGGACCGGGGCACTGAGCCTCAATAACGAGTGGAAACTAAGGCACTATGCCGGAACAATGGAATAAATAAGAACAGAGAGTTTGTTAACAAGATGCACTAGTGGCTGTTAAAAATGGGAAAAACACTCTCTGAAAAAGAACATCCAATGGTTCAAATACTGTCACTAAGACATTTAATGTGTCCACGAGAGACATACAAAACCATAAATGTTCTTGTTTTGTCCTAAAAAGATCACCCATAAATCTCTGGCCTCAATGGTAACCCTAATAAGAATTGGTTGTATGGCTAACAACAGCGTGTTGAATAAATAAAGTTTTATTGCAGAAATTGGGTGAAGGAAAAAAGTTAGGATGACCTAAACCAGGATGCACCATAATGTGTATATTGGGTGTTTGGTATAAAATACAGAAACTGTGGAGGGACTAATGTTTTGTTACACCGTGATCAAGCCCAGGGTGAAACGCGTAGGTGTAGGAGGAGGAATGGCTCTGCTAATGTAAAAATAAACCATTAATTTCACCAGTCTGGGAGAGTGTTGCGTGTTTTTCAACTTTGGTGATATATATATATATATATATATATATATATATATATATATATATATATATATGCGAAAAGGTCCAATCCAAGAGGAAGGATAGGTGGCCCACCAGTCAAGTGTCAACAATTGTATTCCAAGTGAATTAAAATAAACAGAATAATGTGTTTCAGCCAAAACGGCCAATGTTAACTTTAAAGGGTACCGCCCATACAATAGTTAATAGTGAAGAAATACTTCACGATATCGGTCTTTGATAGTTTTTTTACAATTAAACATGATGCATTTCATTATAGTGAATTAAATAAATCCTGGATGGCAAATAGATGGTAAAATGAAAAACACGAATAATGCATAACATTTAATTGTTTATAGAGTGCCGATAGATATATGCTCTGAGCGTTTCCTGCTCTTAATATCGTAGCAGAAAAACAATAACATCAATGGGTTACAAAATATAGTGAGGCAAAATTTCAATATGCTAAGACAATAATAAAGTAATGGTAAAAATTACCATTCCCAGTCCAGTGAGTGCAACAGTAGGGAAAGATTGCAGAGGAGTAACAATTAATATTCCCTTGAGTCAATTCAAAATTAAAAATAAGCAAAATGTTAACAACAAAAATATTTTAAAAACAAAATAAATTAAAAATATATAAATATGTTAAAAATTAAAAAACAAATATATTTAATATTAACCAAATGTTTAACAACATATTATAATGTTCAATACATATGAGAAATACCTAAAAATATTATATTAGATAAAATAAAAAGTATTTCCAAACATATACATATTTTTAATTAGAAAATATTAAGAAAGAAAAACATGAATTATGACATTTTTTATTATTTCCTACCCTATAATACTACACAATTTACAAGCCACATCTACATTTAAAAAAAATGTACTTCCTTAACTAACATAATTAATTACTAAGTAAAGAAATATTATTAATTAAAAAACAAATTAAAACTCATAATACATGTTAACTTCCCAAACTTTACCCCTATAATCCCCACAACCCACTTCTAAAATTAAACTGTAAACACTGTAACTGTAAAACTGTAAAAAAAATCATTACACAATTAAAACATATTTTTTATTTAAAAAAAATAGTATTTAATAACTAATTATAAAGTAAGTAAAATTAATTATAATTATAATGAAAAATGAACAGATAACAAGGTGAGCCCAGACGCCCCTGTGTTTTTGGCACTGATTTGCCACCCCTGGTGCCAGGGGTCACACGTAGCAAGCAAGGGGTCAAAGCTGTGACTCCTGGTGACCCCCAAATGATGTCCATGGTATAAATGATCTGATCAGATTTGCAGAGGCTTTGTAGTGTGACTCCCAGGATTTCTTCAGGGCACAAGCACCAAAAATTAAACGCGAAAGTTCATGCGGCCTGACATCATGATCTATAACGCCAGGTCGCACGGTACTTAATATAATCGTATCCTGTCTCATTACAGCGTGGGGTGTGGCAAATGAGCTCCCTTACTCGCCACCCTGTGATGAGATGGGAGAGGGTGAGGAAATTATTGTAGAATGTTGCATGCAGCATTGTAATGCCGGGGCGGGAGAGAGAAACTCCCAGCTTCAATATCTGTGAGTGCCAATTAGAGGTGGAGGAGTCTAGCAAGAGGCGGCAACGGTGCTACAAAAAATACCAAAAAACACATAAAAGGTGCTTGGAGGAATGCTCGCAATATGTCTAAGCCCTGGCAATTGCTTGTGGAGCATTCTAACCCATCGTTCTTTTGCCCGCCATGCCAGTTTTGATATCCGTGTACATTGTGTTTTACGTTTTTATGGATTTTTACAGATAAATACAGACAGAAAACAATCCGCATTTATTTTTAAAAGTGGATAAGTACAGAAAATGGTGCTTCTTTGAAGTGACACTCTGTGCTGTCTTTCATGAATTATAGGCCAGCAGTGAGCAGATGGACAGGATGGGAAATTAAAAAAACAGGATGAAATTTCTTTAAATTATGTCACATGTCAACATATATTTATGGTATAATGCTAGTATTTACCACTGGATGCATCATTATGTAACATTTGGCAGCTTAAATAGCTAAAACACAACAGACATCAAAGCACAGTATGAGTGTGCACCTATCAGTTAAATAGATATGGAAATGTACAGTTTTACCACTTTATTTATATGCAATACACAAAATAAATATGGATAAATACAGATAAAATAGCCCAAAAAAAATATGGATAAATACAGACGGAAATGACCATAAAATAAATACCAAAAAACAGGGAGCTAGTTATAATCATCAGGTACCCTCAAATTGCCAAAAAAACCAGCAACATGTATATGGTGGAAAGCCTCCAGCAAAACAAATTATAAGAAAACACAGCTGATTCACCTTTAAATAAATAAAAGGCATGGAAAGCTTAAACAGCACATTTTCATGTCTGAAAAAAAAATGTATGCATGGTCTAGAAACAGGTTGTTAACAGCATCTTAGCAAGTATTAATGTGTGGGTGTCTCAAGAAACAGATGAAAATATAATGAAGTAAACTAAGAAGAACAGACAACACAAACATCGCTGGTGAGTCATGGTATTATAAAAGATAGCAAGCATTTAAGATGCAAATCAAAATCATTCATACTAAAACATCAGAGATTCCTAATTGTGCTCATTAATCATTCTCAAATTGTGTCACATCATTTGCAAGAGTGTCAGGTTTTTCAAACATAAGCAGAAACTCATTCCACAGAGCAGCCCCGGATGCCTAGGGCATGTTTTTCTTTCTAGGGAGTGCAGTAGTATAGTTTCACTATTACAAATACGTTTGACATTACCGTGCTATGTGTCATAGGGAGGAGGAGACTGCGTCTTCGATGCTTCTCAATGCACCGATTTGCCGAGCTCAGCGTCAAATCAATAAACTTATTGGCAGCTTTTATTCACTTTGGTCTCTTAAATTTCACCAAAAAGCAAACAACAGAGGCTGTATTATAAATTGTGCCCTGGGGGTGCAATGGGCATGTGTGCCTGCTTTGTGCACCACAGAGGCACAATGGTATTACAGAGGGGGCTGCAGATATTTGTGCATCTCCTTATGGAATACTGATAGCCCTGGTGCACATGTTGCACCAGAGCTATCATAAGAGGGCGTTCTCTCATTTGCATGGGTTGTGGCCTCATGCAAATGAACGGAATCACTTTGCCTCTGCACCTATGCCGTATTATGGACTCAGGAGCAGAGGCATACATGCCTTTGAAGGCGCACTGAAAGACTGCCTTTAATTAGTGGACATCAACTTCTCACAACCCATATTCAATAATTACTCTAAATTACCAGTGCCAGTATTTTACCATGGGTGCCCATTATGCCAAAAATGACTGCCACTACCAGTATTTTGTCACAGGTGTCACTTATGTTAAAAATTGTGTCAAGTATGCCAGTACAATTATTTTGCATGGGTGTTTCTGTAAGACAAGAATTACCTTTAGTATGTGAGTCAACAACAGATTCACAAGCACAACACCACATTCTAATCCCCTGACTCACATTCACATTCATATTTGGCCATATCCACTAGCCATGTTGTGTTTGCACATGTTTCAATTTATCTGAGTGAATCGAATTGCAATTTCTCCTTCCAGCTCAAAAAATTATGAAGATCTATATTTGGCCATGAATGTAAAATGAAATATTTTTAATTTTTCAATAGGCCATCATATTGTGATGAATGTCTGACATAACATCGACAGACAGAATATCGAACTACAAAAATATCGGAACAAAAATATCGACATCAAAAATATCGGAATCCTATCTTCATAAAGGTAGTACAAAAATATCGGCAAAAAATATCGTAGTACAAAAATATCGGAATTAAAAATATCGTTTTTTTAAATGTATTAATAATAATGTAAAAATAATTTTAAAATACATATAATTTTACAAATATTAAATAAAAATATTAAAACAAAATTAAAACGAATACATATACATTTAAAATAAATAAAACACTTAATAATTTAATGTAATTTTATTTTTGTAATGTTATTTAATTGATTTAATGTATTATTGTTTTGTTTTTACCCTGTACACCTGTACCCCAAAAACTCAAAACTGACCCTGAACCCTAAAAATATCCCTGTACCCCAAAAACCCAAAACTGACCCTGAACCCTAAAAATACCCCTTTACCCAAAAACTGAAAACTGACCCTGAACCTTAAAATAACCCTTTACCCAAAAACTGAAAACTGACCCTGAACCCTAAAAATACCCCTTTACCGATGAACTGAAAACTGACCCTTATCCCTAAAAATACCCCTTTACCCAAAAACTGAAAACTGACCCTGAACCCTAAAAATACCCCTTTACCCAAAAACTGAAAACTGACCCTGAACCCTAAAAATACCCCTTTACCCAAGAACTGAAAACTGACCCTGAACCCTAAACATACCCCTTTACCCAAAAACTGAAAACTGACCCTGAACCCTAAAAATAGCCCTTTACCCAAAAACTCAAAACTGACCCTGAACCCTAAAAATATCCCTGTACCCCAAAAACCCAAAACTGACCCTGAACCCTAAAAATACCCCTTTACCCAAAAACTGAAAACTGACCCTGAACCTTAAAATAACCCTTTACCCAAAAACTGAAAACTGACCCTGAACCCTAAAAATACCCCTTTACCGATGAACTGAAAACTGACCCTTATCCCTAAAAATACCCCTTTACCCAAAAACTGAAAACTGTCCCTGAACCCTAAACATACCCCTTTACCCAAAAACTGAAAACTGACCCTGAACCCTAAAAATACCCCTTTACCCAAGAACTGAAAACTGACCCTGAACCCTAAACATACCCCTTTACCCAAAAACTGAAAACTGACCCCGAACCCTAAAAATACCCCTTTACCCAAAAACTGAAAACTGACCCAGAACCCTAAAAATACCCCTTTACCCAAGAACTGAAAACTGACCCTGAACCCTAAAAATACCCCTTTACCCAAAAACTGAAAACTGACCCTGAACCCTAAAAATACTCCTTTACCCAAAATAATTAATATTATTTAATTACCAATTAATTATTAATTAACAATAACAATAAAGTAAATATATTAGCACATTAGCTGTAATTATTTTAATTTAATAATTAATATTCTTTTTCCCAATTAATTAAGAATAACAAAAAATTATATATAAAAAAATTACTATAATTAATGTAATTACCTAATTAATATTAATTAATTACCAACTAATTATTACTTAAAAATATGTACAAAATTATATTAATTAATTAACTAATTAATATACATTAATTACCAATTAATTATTAATTAAAATATGTACAAACATATATTCATTAATTAATTAATTATTATTAAATTACTTCCCACCCTATTCCCCTATAAACCCATAACCCGCTACAGAACATATTTATCAATTAATCAATTAATTAAAATTAATTAAAAATTATTTCTCAATTAATTAATTAATTCCTACTAATTAATAATTAATTTAACATAATTAAATTACTTCCCACCCTATTCCCCTATAAACCCACAACCCGCTACAGTAGTAAAAGACAATATTTAATTAAATTACATTAAAAATAAATAATAAAACATAATAAATACAATATAATATACACTACATTTATTTAAAAATTGCTATTAGTAACATCGAAGTTATTTATTTCGATATTATTGACATCGATATTTAAAACTTCGATATTACTGATATCATACTAATATCGATATTAAGACTGTCGATATTACTTACCTTCGATATTTTGTCCCATCGATATTTAAACTTCGATATTATTGTATATCGATATTTAAAACTCAATATTTTGTCTGTGTACCATTGTGATATATTGGATATAGATCTACCTAGACACCTCCCAAGATAGGTCTTCATTCGAATTCATACCGTGACTCCATCAACTCTAGAAGAATGAATGCGTAAGTGTGAATGAACATTTATGCGTGTTTTTCATTAATCTGTAGAAGGAGTCATACATTGCCGCTCCATCAATAATGTTTACAATCATGAACAAAACATTTTGGATCATGCATTTTATTGAATGTATTTTCAATCATTTTTTTATGTAATGTGTATTTTTGATACTATTAAATCGTTTTTGCAACAGATCTTGATCTGGGTTCGTCCTTTTATTATTTATTTGTTTGCCCATATTTTCAATAGTTCCCTAGGTATTTATATATGCATTTATTGTCCATTCTCTGACATAGGAAGGCATCCAGTTACAGGGGTACCCTCTTTTTTATACAATTCACATTCACATGCTCACACTTTCTAACACTCTCATACACATTCATTCTTACATGAAGTTGCTCATACTCATTGTCCCTCACTCTGACTCACTCATACTTATTGACTCTCAATCTCACAGATTCTCACTCACTACCTGTCACTGACTAACTCACTTTTACTTACACATACATGCTCACACAGACACACGTGCTTACACATACGCACATGCACACATTGATATATATGCTCACATATGCACATCCTTACTCTCACTTATACACACTCTGACCAGCAAGCATAGACACAACATTCATTTAAAGACATTTTTACCTACCTAAGCTGGCAACAAATGTCCTGTTCCAGAAAATGATGCTTTTTTTTATGACACTAATAGACAATACCAACATATTATTCATTATAATGAAAAATGAACAGAAAACAAAGTGAGCTTAGACGCCCCTGTGTTTTTGGCACTGATTTGCCACCCCTGGTGCCAGGGGTCACACGTAGCAAGCAAGGGGTCAAAGCTGTGACTCCTGGTGACCCCCAAATGATGTCCATGGTATAAATGATCTGATCAGATTTGCTGAGGCTCTGTAGTGTGACTCCCAGGATTTCTTCAGGGCACAAGCACCAAAAATTAAACGGGAAAGTTCATGTGGCCTGACATCATGATCTATAACGCCAGGTCGCACGGTACTAAATATAATCGTATCCTGTCTCATTACAGCGTGGGGTGTGGCAAATGAGCTCCCTTACTCGCCACCCTGTGATGAGATGGGAGAGGGTGAGGAAATTATTGTAGAATGTTGCATGCAGCATTGTAATGCCGGGGCGGGAGAGAGAAACTCCCAGCGTCAATATCTATGAGTGCCAATTAGAGGTGGAGGAGTCTAGCAAGAGGCGGCAACGGTGCTACAAAAAATACCAAAAAACACATAAAAGGTGCTTGGAGGAATGCTCGCAATATGTCTAAGCCCTGGCAATTGCTTGGGGAGCATTCTAACCCATCGTTCTTTTGCCCGCCATGCCAGTTTTGATATCCGTGTACATTGTGTTTTCCGTTTTTATGGATTTTTACAGATAAATACAGACAGAAAACAATCCGCATTTATTTTTAAAAGTGGATAAGTACAGAAAATGGTGCTTCTTTGAAGTGACACTCTGTGCTGTCTTTCATGAATTATAGGCCAGCAGTGAGCAGATGGACAGGATGGGAAATTAAAAAAAACAGGATGAAATTTCTTTAAATTATGTCACATGTCAACATATATTTATGGTATAATGCTTGTATTTACCACTGGATGCATCATTATGTAACATTTGGCAGCTTAAATAGCTAAAACACAACAGACATCAAAGTATGAGTGCGCACCTATCAGTTAAATAGATATGGAAATGTACAGTTTTACCACTTTGTTTATACTCAATACACAAAATAAATATGGATAAATACAGATAAAATAGCCCAAAAAATAAATATGGATAAATACAGACGGAAATGACCATAAAATAAATACCATAAAACCGGGAGCTAGTTATAATCATCAGGTACCCTGAAATTGCCAAAAAAAACACCAACATGTATATGGTGGAAAGCCTCCAGCAAAACAAATTATAAGAAAATACAGTTGATTCACCTTTAAAAAAATAAAAGGCATGGAAGCTTGAAAAGCACATTTTCATGTCTGAAAAAAAATGTATGCATGGTCTAGAAACAGGTTGTTAACAGCATCTTAGCAAGAATTATTGTATGGGTGTCTCAAGAAACAGATGAAAATATAATGAAGTAAACTAAGAAAAACAGACATCACAAACATCGCTGGTGAGTCATGGTATTACAAAAGATAGCAAGCATTTAAGATGCAAATCAAAATCATTCATACTAAAACATCAGAGATTCCAAATTTTGCTCATTAATCATTCTCAAATTGTGTCACATCATTTGCAAGAGTGTCAGGTTTTTCAAACATAAGCAGAAACTCATTCCACAGAGCAGCCCCGAATGCCTAGGGCATCATTCTAGTGAGTGCAGTATTATAGTTTCACTATTACAAATTGGTTTGACATTGTCATGCTATGTGTCATAGGGAGGAGGAAACTGCGCCTTCCGATGCATCTCAATGCATCGATTTGCCGAGCTCAGTGTCAAATCAAGAAACTTATTGGCAGCTTTTATTCACTTTGGTCTCTTAAATTTCACCAAAAAGCAAACAACAGAGGCTGTATTATTCATTGTGCCCTGGGGGTGCAATGGGCATGTGTGCCTGCTTTGTGCACCACAGATATTTACAACAAGGGGTGGTGAGGGACAGAGTCTCTGAATTAAGCAGAAAGCTCTCACCCAGTCAAGAGATCAGGGCTAGATCCAACACCGTTTTTTAGCTCACTGCACCATCCCAGTTTCAGAACCTGGCTGTATGCAAATTAGTCTGTTCCTGTCCCAGTGCATGATGGGAACAGGGCAAACCAAACTACAAAAGCCAATTCTTACACTGGGAAGGAAACAAGCTCCCGGGGACCGGTTTCTGGCATTACAGCCGTCTTCGGCCCGGTTTGCTTGAATCCTGATGGTGCAATGAGCAAGGGTCTCACATCTGAGAATACCCTTCCACGCTTAGGGTGGACAAAAATATTTACAACAAGGGGTGGTGAGGGACAGAGTCTCTGGATTAAGCAGAAAGCTCTCACCCAGTCAAGAGATCAGGGCTAGATCCAACACCGTTTTTTAGCTCACTGCACCATCCCAGTTTCAGAACCTGGCTGTATGCAAATTAGGCTGTTCCTGTCCCAGTGCATGAAGGCCCTGATCTTTGGACTGGGTAAGAGTGGTCTGTTTAACTCAGACACTCTGTTCATCAACACCCCATTTTTTAAATTGTGCACCACAGAGGCACAATGGTATTACAGAGGGGGCTGCAGATATTTGTGCATCTCCTTATGGAATACTGATAGCCCTGGTGCACATGTTGCACCAGAGCTATCATAAGAGGGTGTTCTCTCATTTGCATGGGTTGTGGCCTCATGCAAATGAACGGAATCACTTTGCCTCTGCACCTATGCCGTATTATGGACTCAGGAGCAGAGGCATACATGCCTTTGAAGGCGCACTGAAAGACTGCCTTTAATTAGTGGACATCAACTTCTCACAACCCATATTCAATAATTACTCGAAACTACCAGTGCCAGTATTTTACCATGGGTGCCCATTATGCCAAAAATGACTGCCACTACCAGTATTTTGTCACAGGTGTCACTTATGTTAAAAATTGTGTCAAGTATGCCAGCACAAGTATTTTGCATGGGTGTTTCTGTAAGACAAGAATTACCTTTAGTATGTGAGTCAACAACAGATTCACAAGCACAACACCACATTCTAATCCCCTGAGTCACATTCACATTCATATTTGGCCATATCCACAAGCCATGTTGTACTTGCACATGTTTCAATTTATCTGAGTGAATCGAATTGCAATTTCTCCTTCCAGCTCAAAAAATTATGAAGATCTATATTTGGCCATTAATGTAAAATGAAATATTTTTAATTTTTCAATAGGCCATCATATTGTGATATATTGGATATAGATCTACCTAGACACCTCCCAAGATAGGTCTTCATTCAAATTCATACTGTGACTGCATCAACTCTAGAAGAATGAATGCGTAAGTGTGAATGAACATTTATGCGTGTTTTTCAATAATCTGTAGAAGGAGTCATACATTGCCACTCCATCAATAATGTTTACAATCATGAACAAAACATTTTGGATCATGCATTTTATTGAATGTATTTTCAATCATTTTTGTATATAATCTGTATTTTTGATACTATTAAATCGTTTTTGCAACAGATCTTGATCTGGGTTCGTCCTTTTATTACTTATTTGTTTGCCCGTATTTTCAATAGTTCCCTAAGTATTTATATATGCATTTAATGTCCATTCCCTGACATAGGAACGCATCCAGTTACAGGGGTACCCTCTTTTTTATACACTTCACATTCACATGCTCACACTTTCTAATTCTCTCATACACATTCATTCTTACATGAAGTTGCTCTTAATCACACTCACTCATTGACCCTCACTCTGACTCACTCATACTTATTGACTCTCAATCTCACAGATTCTCACTTACTACCTGTCACTGACTAACTCTCTTTTACTTACACATACATGCTTACACAGACACACGTGCTTACACATACGCACATGCACACATCTATACATATGCTCACATATGCACATCCTTACTCTCACATACACACACTCTGATCAGCAAGCATAGACACAACATTAATTTAAAGAAATTTTTACCTACCTAAGCTGGCAACAAATGTCCTGTTCCAGCAAATGATGCTCTTTTTTTAAGACAATAATAGACAATAACTACATATTATTCACTATAATGAAAAATGAACAGAAAACAAGGAGTGCCCAGACGCCCCTGTGTTTTTGGCACTTATTTGCCACCCCTGGTGCCACTGCCAGGGGTCACACGTAGCAAGCAAGGGGTCAAAGCAGTGACTCCTGGTGACCCCCAAATGATGTCCATGTTATAAATGATCTGATCAGATTTACCTAGGCTCTGTAGTGTGACTCCCAGGATTTCTTCAGGGCACAAGCACTAAAAATTAAACGCGAAAGTTCATGCGGCCTGACATCATGATCCATAACGCCAGGTCGCACTGCACTTAATATAATCGTATCCTGTCTCATTATAGAGTGGGGTGTGGCAAATGAGCTCCCTTGTTACCTGCCACCCTGTGATGAGATGGGAGAGGGTGAGGAAATTATTGTAGAATGTTGCATGCAGCATTGTAATGCCTGGGCGGGAGAGAGAAACGCCCAGCGTCAATATCTGTAAGTGCCAATTAGAGGTGGAGGAGTCTAGCAAGAGGCGGCACCTGTGCTACAAAAAATACCAAAAAACACACATAAAAGGTGCTGAGAGGAATGCTCGCAATATGTCTAAGCCCTGGCAATTGCTTGGGGAGCATTCTAACCCATCGTTCTTTTGCCAGCCATGCCAGTTTTGATATCCGTGTATATTGTACAAGTTATACATTTTATAGGGCTCCCTGTTTTCCGTTTCTACGGATTTTTACAGCTAAATACAGACAGAAAACAATATGTTTTCTATCTGCATTTATTTTTAAAAGTGGATAAATACAGAAAATGGTGCTTCTTTGAAGTGACACTCTGTGCTGTCTTTCATGAATTATAGGCCAGCAATGAGCAGATGGACAGGATGGGAAATTAAAAAAACAGGATGGAATTTCTTTAAATAACGGCACATGTCAACATATATTTATGGTATAATGCTAGTATTTACCACTGGATGTATCATTATGCAATATTTAGCAGCTTATATAGCTAAAACACAACAGACATCAAAGTATGAGTGCGAACCTATCAGTTAAATAGATATGGAAATGTACAGTTTTACCATTTTGTTTATACGCAATACACAAAATAAATATGGATAAATACAGATAAAATAGCCCAAAAATAAATATGGATAAATACAGACGGAAATGACTATAAAATAAATACCATAAAACCGGGAGCTAGTTATAATCATCAGGTACCCTGAAATTGCCAAAAAAAAACAGCAACATGTATATGGTGGAAAGCCTCCAGCAAAACAAATTAGAAGAAAATACAGCTGATTCACCTTTAAATAAATAAAAGGCATGGAAGCTTGAAAAGCACATTTTCATGTCTGAAAAAAAATGAATGCATGGTCTAGAAACAGGTTGTTAACAGCATCTTAGCAAGTATTACTGTATGGGTGTCTCAAGAAACAGATGAAAATATAATGAAGTAAACTAAGAAGAACAGACAACACAAACATCGCTGGTGAGTCATGGTATTATAAAAGATAGCAAGCATTTAAGATGCAAATCAAAATCATTCATACTAAAACATCAGAGATTCCTAATTGTGCTCATTAATCATTCTCAAATTGTGTCACATCATTTGCAAGAGTGTCAGGTTTTTCAAACATAAGCAGAAACTCATTCCACAGAGCAGCCCCGAATGCCTAGGGCATGTTTTTCATTCTAGTGAGTGCAGTACTATAGTTTCACTTTTACAAATAAGTTTGACATTGTCGTGCTATGTGTCATAGGGAGGAGAAAACTGCGCCTTCCGATGCATCTCAATGCATCGATTTGCCGAGCTCAGCGTCAAATCAAGAAACTTATTGGCAGCTTTTATTCACTTTGGTCTCTTAAATTTCACCAAAAAGCAAACAACAGAGGCTGTATTATAAATTGTGCCCTGGGGGTGCAATGGGCATGTGTGCCTGCTTTGTGCACCACAGAGGCATGATGGTATTACAGAGGGGGCTGCAATTATTTATGCATATCCTTCTGCAATACTGATAGCCCTGGTGCACATGTCCAGAGCTATCATAAGAGGGCGTTCTCTCATTTGCATGGGTTGTGGCCTCATGCAAATGAACGGAATCACTTTGCCTCTGCACCTATGCCGCATTATGGACTCAGGAGCAGAGGCATACATGCCTTTTGAAGGCGCACTGAAAGACTGCCACAAAAAGGTAGCGCACTTTCAGTGACGTGTCCATCATTACACGCTCAAGGTATCTGCCAGTGTTTTTCCCCATTCCCCCTCATTGGGCAGCTGGCTGGACCCTATGTGAGTAACATATAATTCCATTTCCTCAACTGATGGTTGAGCACTAAAATCATTCTGGCTTCATCGTATTACTATTCAGGTGTCCCCTCTCCTTAGGTCTAGATTAGAGCCCCCATTGCTCAAAGGGTTGCACGCCGTTGACTCGCTTTGTAAAAAAACCTTTCCCAGTCTGCCCATCGTATGTCCGACTCCACTACCCCACACCCAGCCCTTCCCCTGCCCCGCTGTAGCGCCTCGCAGCACTCCGTCTGCGAGACGCCACTGCTCAAGACTGATTTACATATGGCTGGGTCCAAACTAAGGTGGCATAGTGGGCAAAAGAACGCTTGGTTTGAATGCTACACAAGTGATTGCCAGTAGTTAGACTTATTGCAAGTATTTCTCTCATCACTTTTTGTGCGTTTTTTTTACAAAAAACACCATGGCTGTGTGTAGGTAAGCCCTTTCAATGCTGCAGCAAGAGATTTAGGGCCTCATTTATGAAAAGTGACGCATTGTAGCGTGAAAACAGCGATGCGTATCTTTCACTGAGCTCTCCCTGCGACACTAACGATGCGTCATATTCACATTATGACGCATCATGTCTCAAGGAGTTACAGATACGTCAGTATTTCTGACGTATCTGTAGGTGCAAAAGTGACGCATTGCTGGAGTGTGTCTCAAAGGTGACGCAACTCCAGCAATGTGTACTTTCACATGGGCAAGTCCCATGTTGTTAGTGCCTGCGTCAGTCTTACGCCTGCCATGAGGCAGGCGTTAGATTTTGACGTATTAGCGTCCAAGAAATGGCGCCGTGAAATCTTATAGATTTCACTGCGTCACTTTTATGACTCTTTCTTGCATCAAAACGCCCCCCTTGCATACATTATACCTGGTGAAGGTATAATGTGGCGCAGGGGTTTACAAAGTGACGCATCTACCTAGGGTGCCGCTCGAAGCCGTGGTTGTAGCTGAGACTCTCTCCTTGTGGATCTTAATTGAGGGGTGAAACGGACCTTTGCCCTAATAGACGCTGACTCCTGTTTTGTGGCGATTTTGAGGCCAACACCTGCAGCATCTTGTTACCGCCCAGAGGAGCGGGACTGCGAGGACCAGCAGTCTGTGCGCAGTACCAGCGGGCGCACCTGGGTCCTCTTCCCGCCCCTTTCTTCCTTTACTTCCCATAAAGCCTTGGAATCTCCCGCGTTACGTGGGACACGCGTGGGTCGAAGCCCGGGCAAAGGGCGGGCCGTCCAAGGCCGTCCAAGGACGAACAAGGCCGGGCCGGGCCAGCCCTCTTTCAACGTTTTTTTCCCATTCACTGACTCCTTGATGATTTGCATTTTGTTGATTTAGTCAAGGTAACCATCTATAAAGCATATCTTTTTTATAAGTGTGTCTCATGCTGATAAGGAAGTCATTATGCCTTTGTGTTCAGGAAAAGATTGTTACGCTTTCTTCCTCTGGAGGGGTGGTTACTGGTACCCTGGATCAATTTTTTAAAAGGGCAACAATAATTATTGAAAAGGAAACTCACTGAGAAGCGCTTAATCGTGGATTTAATTACAGGAAAGCGCTCGTCGTTAGGTGCGATTGGGACTGTAGTATCCCCTGTACTCCCAAGCGAGTTAGGCTGTGGTGCTAGCCCCAAGCAGGTAGTTGCCGCTGACTCTAATGTTGAGGACTGCTCTGTAGCTAATGTATCTCCTTTAAGCTTGGGTTCTAGTAATGGTAGTGTCACAGAGGTATCTAATTCTGTTTTGGACATAGTTTTCCTCAAATAGCACAGAATCAGGGATCATTGATTGTTCCAATACATAATGAAAGTAAAAGAGGGGGTGGTGCCTCCAAGGGTGGACCTGCTAAAATGCAGAAGAAAAACAGTAGTATTATTCCGACCCCTTTAGCTGTTGTCCATCCCCCTAGCCCGCTAATGGCTCCAATAGACGTTATTTATGAATCCCCCTCATGTATTGTCGATGACGATGGTGGTCTGTTGGGAAAAATTGAAATTTTGGTAAAATCACTGATGCTTCCATTATTGGAGAGAACTAGGATGATTGCCTCCAAATTAGATCAGATCGAGAAGCAGGTTTTAGGAAATTCATATAAACTGGATAACATGCAAAGTGGTATGGCTAATAGAAAAATTCCCCTAACCAACGTAGAGGGCCCAGGATCGGGTATTGGTCTTAGGGTGAATTAACCGATCCTGGCTGCCAAGACAAATAGCCAGCCCGACAAACCAGGCCAAAAGAGGCACCTAGCAGGTAAAAACCTACCAGGCAGTTTTAAATCTGGGGTGAAGGAGGTCGCACCTAGTCAGCAGTCCATCCTTCCCCCAACAGAAGACGGTAGAAAGTCAAATGGACATCAGCCTGCAAGTAATATCCCAGCTATTCCCAATATTGCTCCCCAACTTTGCTGTGGTATAACTACCGGGCCCCTGGAGGTAGACCAGGCTATATCTAAAAAGCTAGCTGCCCCGCTCAAAGATAAGGGAATAGCAGCCAACACTAACACCTGATTTGCCCCCTGAAGCTAATCCCCTAGTAGTTATTTTAGCGGGTGTGCCTACTTTGGGAGAGAATGTGAAGGAAAACTTTGCCTCACTCAAAAATAAGGTAGCTAACAGGCTCAGTCTGAATAGGCCTCTGCCTTCCCATATTATGAGTGAGATTGCAATGGTTAGGAGGACCCCATGGATTGGAAGAACAGTTAAAAGCATAGAAGGTGACTGTATAGTGGTCACCTTTAGAGACCCTAGAACTGTCTCTCATATATGTGCTTGGTTAAACCAAGGAACGGATAGTATCATCCAGACATTACCACTAACCTTCTTTTACCCACCCTACTATGTTATGTTATGTTAACACGTTCTTCTATAGCGCAACAGCTACTCCAAAAGGAGTGTCCCGGCGCTTTGGCGAAGAAATCCTTCGGGGGTGGCAACATAACTGAAACCGTAAGGAAAGGCGGGGGCTCTATCTGGTGAAGAGCCAGGTTTTTAAAGCCTTTCTGAAAGACATAAGGCTGGAGGTCTGTCTAAGAGAAAGGGGATGCTCGTTCCAGGCACGAGGAGCCAAGTGGTGGAAGGATCGGCCGCCTTGTCTGGCGCGTTTGATGGTCGGAACTACCATTTTGGACAAAGAGGCGGACCGTAGGGCTCTGTTAGGCTTATAAAAAACAAGATGTTTCCTGATGTAACTAGGGCCAATGTCATGAAGGGCTTTGAAAGTCAGCGTCAGACTTTTAAAAAGGACTCTCTTGGCTATAGGAAGCCAGTGCAGTTCTTTTAGCAGGTCCGAGGCACTAGCGCGTCTGGGGAGCCCGTAGATAGCCCGGGCAGCTGAATTTTGGACTACTTGAAGTCTCCTCACAAGGTATTTGGGGAGACCTAGGTAAAGGGCATTTGCGTAGTCTAGTCTAGACCCAACAAGTGCTTGAACAATGACCCTTCTATGGTTGATTGAAATCAAGGGGAGAAATTTTCTGAGAAATTTACTATGCAGAAGCAGATTAGGGAAATCCTGTTGAATGGACAAGAGTAGCAAGGAGGGGAGTGAATAGGGGGACGTGGAATAGACCGGATCCTATGCCATGGAATAGACCAGATCCTATGTGCATACCGAACATGTTCCTTAGCTACAATCGTTTTAATTGTCTTGAGGCTGTAGATTGACTGAGCTCACCGCAAAAGATAGGGTTGCATGAGGACCAGGAAGGGGTGGTAAGGGTCCCTCCAGAACAACTAAAACCATTAAGCCAATCAGAGGCTAATCTTATGGAGGTTTGCGACCCAAAAGGTAGTGTAGATCCAGGTATGCAGGAGGATGTGAACAAGGGTGAGTTAAGTGGTCAACTTAGCCTTCCTGCGACAGGGAATGATAGTTTAAACCCCAACCTAGCACACTCGGGGGCTAGAGATGATGTATCCAGGGAAATGATAAGAATCCCCGAATTGGAACATGCTAAAGGTCAGAGAGGGTATAAATTTGCCTGTTGGAATATCGCAGGCTGGAACAGCAAAATAGGGTCTTTGGGTTGGAGAGACATTGTGGATAGTTATGACATCCTCTGCTTCCAAGAGACATGGAGTGTGGAAGACATAAGTTACGAAGGATTTGTCTCGTTTAATCTACCAGCCAAGGATCGACCATGGGCAGAGCTAGAGGTGGTCTCCTGATCCTGCTGTCTATTAACCTCCCTGTGCAAGTGTTTTTACACGAGAAGGTTGGATGTCATTCCCAACTGTTATGGTTGTGTCACAAAAATGGCTGTAACGTTTTATTGATCAACTATTATAATAGCCTACCGGATTCATTACGCCCGACTGCAGTTAATGAATTGGAGAAGGCCATGGACAAGATCTGCCGGGCTAATCATGTTAATTTTGTATTCATCTGGGGGGGGATTTTAATGTTCAAATGTGTTCGTTATAATTAAGCAAGGTATGTGGTTTCAATGATGACAATGGTGATGGTTGTTTACATTTCGCTCACAGCGTGTATGGAGAGTCGTTGAACTCAGTCCTAGCAAAATATGATCTAGTTGCTTTACAAGCTGCAAAGGATAGTGAGGGCAACATTGTCCCTACATTCACTGGGAGGAATGCCGCTACAGTCATTGATCATGTTTTGATCTCAGACAACATCAGTGGGTTCTGTGATACTCCAGTCGAATTGGACCTTGCGATGAGTGACCATAACTGTGTCACACTGGTACTAACTATTTGGGACAATAAAGTACTAGCAGCTAAAACAGTGGTTACTGATATTGTCCCAAGCAGACCAAATGGCTACAGGATTAAATGGAGGGGAGACAATTCGGAAAACCTATTGGCTAAAATTGTGGCGGCCTGCTTGCCAAACCTCCATTGTTGCTTGGATGTGAATACTGACTCGAGGGACATTTTGATAAGTTTCAGCCAGATCAATGCCCTAATTGGTAACATTATGACCATCACTAAGTTTAGTAATAAGAAACCGAGGACTGGATGGTTTGACACCGCTTGTTCGGAGTCAATGCAGAAGTTAAAGAAGCCCCTAGCTAGCAGGCCCAGAGATAGGCTGATTATTAAAAACCTAAGGGTTGCTTACAAAAGGCAGATAAAGCGCAGGAAACATGAGTTACAGGAGGAAGCATGGGATAAGCTGGCCAGGGCTGTCGAACTCTCAGACAGTAAACTTTTTTGGGACACTGTTAACTGCCCCTTCCTTAAGAGCGATAACACGCCAGTCCTTACTCCTCAAGTTAGTGAGGAGTGCTGGGTCTCAATTTTACGAGCATTTTCGAACCGGAAGGGGTGGGCGATTCAATGACCATGGTGGCCAACCAATGGCCTACCATCCCACTAGGCATTACTGTTTCAGAGGTAGAGCTTGCCATTAGATGTAGTAAGGGTGGGAAAGCCCCAGGTCCTGATGGGGTGCCCATCGACCTGTATAAGGCCGATATAAAATTATGGGGCCCCGTCTTGACCAAGGTTTTTAATGCGGTTGTTGAGGAAAGCACCCCACATACTTGGGGTGAATCTATAATTATCCCAATATATAAAAAGGAGGATAGGCCGGATGGGAAGAACTCCCGACCTACCTCCCTTTTAGACTTATCCTTTAAAACAATGAGTTGAGTACTGCTGGCCAAGTTACAGGAATGGGCGGAAGCGGGTGGCATCCTTGCTCATTACCAATTTGGGTTCCGTAAAGGCCTGGGAACCATAGAACAGTGCACAAATTTAGACCTCCTAATAGGAAAGTATACGCGCGCCAAGCATGGTTCGTTGTTCCTCTGCTTCGCGGATCTTAGTAGCGCGTTTGATCTCGTTGACCATGCACTGTTTTGGTCAACCCTGTTAGAGCAAGGCGCTCCTCCTGGAATTATTTATTTCTTGGCCAGACTATACTCAAAATTATCTGCCCGCATAAGATATGGCCAAGGGGGAGAATGTACGGATAGCATCAGAGTTAATCTGGGCATAAGACAAGGGTGCGTTCTTGCGCCCCTTCTTTTCTCCCTCTTTATCAACGCAATCGACACCGAACTTAAGCAGGTCAATTCTGATGCCTCACAAGCAGATGGTCTGGCTGTTCCCGTTCTGCTTTATGCCGATGATTCGGTGCTCTTATCTAGAACCCCTTGTGGGCTGCAGAGGTGAATGGACAAGTTTGCGGGATTCATCAAGGGTAGGAAGTTAAAAATTAATAATACCAAAACTTTTATTATGCAGTGTGGGAAGAAAATGAGGAAGTTGAAACCATTTTATATAGAGGATAAGAAAATAGAAATCGTAAAAAAATTCTGCTATTTAGGTATTACGTTTAGCAGTAATGGAATGTGGTCCCAAGAGATAATTAATGTGAATGCCAAAATGTCTAAAAGTGCCAACGGAATTTTTAAATTTGGGACCAAGCTTGGGGACCGTCGTATCCATGATATGCTGCACATCTACTGTTGCAGATATGTTTCAATCCCATTATATGGATCCGGTGTTTGGGGGTATAGTCGTCACGTGGATCTAAAGGTGGAGGAAAATTTTTTATTAAAAAATTGTTATGTTTACCCAAATCAGCCTCAACTGAGATAACACACCAGGAATTGGGGTTGGAGTATTTGTCTGACTTAATCACCCTAAGGCCCTTGATGGTGTGGAGAGCAATCTGGATGAAGGAAGAAACTGGTTTTACCAGGAGTATTATTAGTGACTGCCTTCTCCTAGATAAATGCTCACTGACCCCATGGATTCATTATGTTGCGGCAACAGCTAGAGATGTATTTAATCTAGACGTCCAGGCCGACCCCGACAGTCGATCCATTATCCCCAAGAAAGAGTTAAAGTGCCGTTATTTGAGTAAGAAAGCACAACTAAGGAGAAATGCTAACATGCTGCTAATTACGTCACAACTCTACTATTCCAATGTGGTGACCTTGGCTTTCAAAATTATCTGAGGATAGTTACTAGACCATCCCATCGGTTTGTCCTCACTAGATTACGATTAGGAATTTTTCACCATTTGGTGGCGTTCCCCCGTATGAAAAATCATCCTTCCTCACCCTGCCCTTGTGACAAGGTTACTAAACAGAGCACTGTACCTTCCTATTTATTTGTGATCTTTATTTGCACCTTCGAATTGCTTACTTGAAACCTTTATTTAAAAAAAGGCTGTAACAACGATAAAACCAGCAATGAGCTTACTGTTCTCCCTAGAGCAGGGGTCTCCAACCTTTTGTGTAGTGAGAGCTACTTCTGGTCAGTGAAAATCGTCGTGAGCTACCAAACCCCAAGCAACTCGCGCATTTTTCCGAGAGACCTCTGACACCCAGTTTCATTGACGTTAAGGTTAAAAAACCTATTTTCTTCAGAGCCCACCATACTGTGGTTTGAACACAATACTTAAAAGTTCCCTAGAGACACTGAAAGTATTGACTTTGGATTTGTGTTGCGTTTTCAAACCACTTTACGACCGTTAATAGCTTCAAAATCAAGAAGCCCTTTCAATAGCTGTCACTGAAATAATCATTATAATGCAGCTCAATTAACAAACGAACAGGAAAAGCAATCTTACATTCAATGTGGAACTGTATGATGTCCTCTAATGCTGTGTAATCTGGTAGCCTGGCGGGGGCAGTTCCAAAGAAGTCATAGTAGTGAATTAGTCACAGTTTGTGGCAGTCAGCCTGTGCAAAGCTTTGCTGAATCACAATGACAGATGGATTCTTCTCCTGTAGCTTTGACAAGATCGCTGTGTTTTTCAGTTGCCAGGTAAGCTGAACTTCAGCTTTGTTTGGATTGGAAAGTACCAATTTTGTCCTCCACACTGAATTCTTCAGAAGGTTCTGTTGGGACTTTTAAGGTTTTTATGGCACCAGTCATGTTTGCAGTTGCATTCTCATTGCTCCCTTTACTTTTTAGGAGTGTCAGTAAACCAGGACTGCAGTACAAATTGCTTTGTTCTTATTCAACTAAAAAGAACTTTGAAAGATGCTGAAGATTCTTCTCTTTAGCTCTCTTTTTTTCTTGATGTCAATACACCAGGCCTCCAGTAAACACAGTTTTTTCTCATCTTGTACAGCAAATAAACATTTGGAAAGGTGCTGAAGATTCTTCCCTCCAGCTACTTTTTTCTTGGTGTCTGAAACCCGCCCTGAAGTACACACTGCTTTGTTCTTGTTCAACTCTAACAACTTTTAGTAACAAATGGACTTTTGAAAGATGCTGAAGATTCTTCTATTCTCTATAGCTATCTTTTTTCCTTGTTTTTAATAAACCAGGCCTCCAGCAAACACTGCTTTGTTCTTGTGCAGCAAATACAAATTTGGAAAGATGCTGAAGATTCTTCTCTGCGGCTACTTTTTCTTCCTTCTGTAAAACAGGCCTGCAGTACACATTCCTTTGTTTTTGTTCAAGTAATAAAAAAACTGTGGGCTGAAGATTCTTCTCTGCAGCCACTTTAATCTTGGTGTTCATAATGAAACAGATACTTAGATTTGGGATTTCACCAGGGACTGTCATTGAACAAGTATTGATTGCAAATGCATTCAACTTATTTCAGTGAGAGACTTGACACTGCATGGTGTCCACTAATGCTTTGTACTCTTAAGATGGCAACTCTTATGGAGTCATTTAATTGTTCGTCACTCAGACGTGTGCGAAACTTAGATTTTATGAAGTTCATATCTGAAAATGCGGATTCACAAAGATAGGTAGAGACAACTAGAAAAAAACGTTTCAATGCAGCTGTGTGGATGTTCTCAAACTTTTCAGCATCCACCAGGCTCCAGAAAGTTATGTCGGATTGCCTTGATTTCAATTCATTGTCATTTTGAAGTGTGACAATCTCCATTTCCATTGAGGCAGAGTCAAGGTTCAAAAGCACACTCATTTTCTCAGAAATGTCAGTAACATCCACTTCCATGAAGGGGTTTGAAGTGAACATCACACAGGGCTCCAATTGCTCAAAATCACTAAATCTGTCACTGAACTCTTGATTAAGCCTGATGAGGAGGCTGCTGTATTTTTCAATGTCCAGGACCTCCGCCTCAGCTTTGTTTTCTGAAAGGATTTGGAGCACAGAGGGAAAGTGCTGCATCTTTCTTTTCTGTACATGCTCTATAAGAAAGGTTAAGTTTTGATTTGAAAGTTTTCACAGAACTGACCATGTTGGTTATTGTCTTGTTTTTGCCTTGCAACTCATAGTTCAATACATTTAGGGGCCGATTCCGATTCGGGAAAAAGCGCTCCGAATAGCCATTTGGAGCATTTTCCCATACGAATCGTACCCTGCAACATCCCCCGTACGTACGACGAAGTACGATTCGTACCTGGAGCCGTACTCCGTATTAGTCGTACAGAGACCATACGACTCTAATCTCCGTACGATTCTCCCTCGGAACCCGCTGTACGCGACATCTGTACGGGTCGCGGCTGTTTTTTACGACCCAGCAAGTACAATACGTGTTGGGTACGCACCGTACAACCCTTTTTCTACGGCAGCTGAAAACAGCTGTGAAAGCAGAGTTCGCGCAGAAACTGTCACGGTTAGCAGCGGACAAGTAAACCAAGTGAAGAATATACAAGCCACTAACCTGAGGTGTCTAGCCAGCGGGGACCACGGAGAGAAGATAGTCTTCCCTATACCCGATAGCACTGACCCTCCCCGTGTGACATACACACCGGAGAAAGGTAGTCCTCCTGGTAAGGGGAAGGATAGTTGATCGGGGAAGGTTGTTGTGAAGATACTCCTCAAGGTCTGGTCTAAGACTTCGGATGACTTCAAGTCACAACAATGTCTGCAAACACAAGAACACTTGTTTAGAACTTCAATCAGACAAATATCATAGCTGTTATATATATACATATAACCACGTATTCACTTACGAATAACCACCTCTTGTAACAGCCTGAAGTCTGGGAAAAGATGAAGACTCAAGTTCAAGCGGGAGGTGTGCTGTTAACTCACAGCTAGATCCACAGGAAGAAAAGTAAGGTTCCTTAATTATCACCGAGTAGTTAAATTCACTACGGGGAGGGGAAGATGTTTTCAGTATTTGAATAGTACAACTATCCTCAGGGATGATCCGAAGGAAAGTAGAAACTACACTCTGATAGCACGGCCGTGCTAATTGTATATATCTATTTCTACTTACGAAAATGCTCAAAGTATCTCGGCGTCCTTAGCGGGAAGGCAAGCGTGCGCGCACCCACGGCTCTCGACGTCCTTAGCGGGAAGGCAAGCGTCCGCGCACCCTCAGCTCTCGGAAGGCTAGTTCCAAACTCGATCGTAAAACCGGAAGGATTGACAAGCATCCGGTAATGGGAAAGGAGTGTTTTTATACTCTCCCAGGGGGCGTGGACAGTTTCGCCAGGCCCCCGGACTTTCTGGGAGATGTAGTGCTGCAGTGCTGCAGCAGTATTTCCTTATACTATCTCTCCAGATATGGGTAATCGCTACAGAAACAGGTACGGAATGGCCCCCCGGGTACAGTGCCTACCCCCCATGATCGCAGGGGTACGCACCGTACCCCTGCAATCATGGGGTGTACGAGCCATATCCCATGTACGATGGGTGTACGAGCCGTACCCCATGTATGATAGGTGTATCTATCGTACATGGCTCGTACACCCTTCGTACATGGGGTACAGCTCGTACACCCATCGTACATGGGGTACGGCTCGTACACCCATCGTACATGGGGTACGGCTCGTACACCCATCGTACATGGGGCACGGCTCGTACACCCATCGTACATGGGGTATGGCTCATACACCCCATGATCGCAGAGGTACGCACCGTACCCCTGCGATCATGGGGTGTACAAACCGTACGGTGTGTATGTGTTTGTGTGCTTTTCCATACGACTCGCACTTACCTGACGTGGACCGTACAAATCGCGTCCTCATACCCCGGTCCGGATTGTACTTGTCGGGTCGTACGGCATGTGTACGAGTTGTACGGCATGTGTACGAGTCGTTCGGTTTCATCGGTTTCAGCCTTGCAATACGTACGGATCGCGATGATTCGGATGGATTCACGGAATACGGATCGTACTACGCGACTCGGACAGACGGGTACGATTCGTATGGAGAGGGCTCCGGATACAAATCGTACGGACGTTTTTTTTCTGAATCGGAATCGACCCCTTAATGTTTCTGTCACATCTGTTAAAAAAGCTAAATCAAGCAAACCATTGAGTGTTTGATACCAGTGTGGTATCTTCATTTCGAGACTCCATAAAATCTTTGACTTCTGGCAATAGCGAAAGGAATCTTCACTGTATTTTTCCCCTGCTAAGCCATCGGATTTGAGTGTGCAGGAAAAGGTCCCCATACTCAGCTGATAGTTCTTCAAGGAACAACTTGAAGGTTCAGTGCTGCTTGGCCTTTGCACGAATTGAATTAATAATTTTAACAACCAGAGTCATCACATGATCAAACCCCATTACCTTGGCACATATTGCCTGTTGATGTATAATGCAATGGTAGTTCAACGGAGGAAAATCTGGATCTGCTTTACAATTGGCAATGAAGCCAGAATGCAACAAAGTTAAAAATTCCTCTTTATCAGTAAAATGTTCAAAAACCATTCTAACGAACATTTCTAACTGTGCAATATCGCTTGCATCACCAGATTCATCACATTGAAGAGAAAAATATTTGCATGTCTTCAAATCACGCTCCAACTGCTCTATCATGTTGGTCGATAATGCAGATACCCTTCTTGCCATGGTGTTTGACACTAACTGCACATCTGAAATGGCAGACATAATTTCAGGGCTTTTTTAAAGTCTTTGAATAAGGAGTTGGCCATTAGAAGCATTGCTTCCTTCACAACTTCTCCATCTGAAAATGTTGCTTTATGCTTAATCAAGTGATGGCTGACTACGAAGGATGCTTCTGTTGCCGCAGTGGCTTTCTTCGTGGGCTTTGTAAAAAGAGATTGCTGTGTCTGCAATGCAGATTTGAGTTTGTTAACTTTTTGTGACCTCAGGCTGCTTCCTTTAGGGAACTTCCTCTCAAAATGCATGTGCTTAGTTGAAAAATGCCTCTCCACATTGCCCTTTTTTCCCACTGCAACTTTAGCGCCACAGATTAAACAGACACAGTTGTCTTTAATTTGTGTAAATAAAAATTTGTTCTCCCACTCTTGATGGAAGTAGTAAGTCTTGCTCTTTGCCTTTTTGGAGGGACCTGCCTCTTCATCCATGATTAGTTGTTAAGGCTGTAAGCAAGAGGTTATGGTTACAATACTGCAACACAATGCCTCCCCTTTCTTCATTATCACACATGACAGCACCTTGAAATAAGTTGAGTGTGCACTGTACATACAAAATGTATGAGGCTACACATAGCCACCCTGCCTGGCCTTGAATGGCCTCATAGATATGTGGCGGCAAGGCAGCGCAAGTCACTGTGTTGCGTTACTCTGCCCCATGGAGATGTTCCATGAGTGGAGTATGGGTGTTACAAAGCATCCACCCATAGATGTTGGCACATTCTCAAAGTCGCTATCAGTGGTGGACTTGGGAATGTGTCAAAAATGCTTCGCCACCCCAGGTGAGGCGTAACGAAATACCTTTATTGCTCCTCTTTTTTTCTCTTTTCAAATGTGTGCTGCAGCACACATAGAAAGAGGAAAATGCCTCAGAGGATTTTTTTTGTGCAAGAAGGTGCCCCTTCCCGCGCAGAAAAATTCTGTCAGCAACCCAGGCACCCTTGCACCATGGCACAGGGGTACCTGTGTTGGCACTAGGCAGCAGTGTGTGTGCATGTCAGTGCATGCTGCATTGTACAGAAATGAAACTCCACTTACCAACATAAAAGTATGACTGCCCACTAACAGCTATTATAATTATTACACAGTGCTTTAATCACTGGCCAAGCCAGCAGCTACTACTACTCAGAAGCCTACGGGGAGAGTCTGCGAGTCCTGTGCTATAAAGCAAAGATATATAATGTTACTAATCTACTACTCAGTGTTATATGTCTGGAAATCTGGATGCAATGACGGAAGCAGCTAAATACCAGTCGGTTGGCACACTATGCTAAGCACAGGTGTTTTTTTAGCTTTTATAAGGTGTTTTTAACGCTTGCCCTTCTTAATTACATAGGCCACACCTGAGAGCCCCCCCCAGTTTTTTCATCCCACTTAAAGCCCTGCTCAAAAAATAACATGAAAGGCGTGTACAGCACATAACGCCCTTGCAGCAGCATCAGTCCTACAAGCTTTATAACAGGTACCAGTCAGTTGCGTGCCAGTGTATCTGAGGAGGCCCTGTACAGAGAGTTCTGCAGAAAGTGCGGACAGACTGAGCCTGTACTGGTCAGGTTAATCGTGGTTAGTGATACCGAGGGAGAGGAGGAGCATGTGTGGGCCGTCTGAGAAGGTAATCAGACATAATATCGAAAAAAAAATTTCGATATGACATAATATCGAAGATTTATTAATATTGTAGGTAAAATATATCGAAATAAAGAAATATCGATTACAAAAATATCGTAATTAGTATGTGCATCATTATATCGAAAGTAAATATATCGAAAGACAAAATATCGAATATAAAAAATATCGTATAATAGCAAATAATATTAAAAAAATAATGTATGCAAAAATTTTAGTATAATTATTAAAAGTTATATAGAAAAAATAAAAAAAATTAAAAATAATAATATAATTAATAAAAATACATATATATATTTTTAGGAGCTGGTTATTGGGTTTATAGGGGATAAGGGTGGGGAGTGTTTTAAAATATATATATGAAAACATTTTATTACAAATTTAAAAATACAAAAAAAATATTAACAGATTAGAAAAAAAATAAATTAAAAAATTGAATGTAAAAAGAGTTAAAATATAATTAAAAATCTTTTTATATAAATATAATATAATATTTCTTAAAAATACAAATATAATTTTAGGAGCGGGTTATTGGGTTTATAGGGAATAAGGGTGGGGAGTGTTTTGAAATAGAAAATAAAAATGTGTATAAATAATAAAATTAAATATACATTTCTAAATATTAATATATTTGAAAAAAATCTCAAAAAATATCAAAATTTAAATTTTTAAAATCATTTTTAAAATTTAAATTTTTTTAATTTTGGGAGTATTGGCAAAATATATATTACATTTAATCATATTATTAACATTAAATATAAAAGTACATATTTTTTAAAAGGTAATATTTATTTTGTAAATTTTTTTTATTTAGAATTTCAAAATAAAAATATTAATTAATGATTTTATTAGTAGTTCTTACTTAAAATGTAGGGGAATAGGCTAGTGAATAATTAGAATAATAAATATAAATAAATAATAAAAAATTAAACACAATTATATTAAATTAAAAATAAATTATTAAAAATATTTAAAATTAAAAAAAAATCTAAAATTTACAATATCTTTCTAAATTTTTATTAAATATTGTAGAATAATCTTGGCTATATATGGGATAATTGTGGAGATTTGTTAATAAATTATAGATTTATTACAAATATTTTTGTCTAGCATTTACTAATATTTTATGTAGAGTGGAGTGGGAATAGTATAATATATTTAATTAGTGTCCAGCACCTACTTCAATTATATGTAGACTGGAGTTGGAATAGATAATTATATTTAATTAGTGTCCAGCACCTACTTCAATTTTATGTAGACGGGATTTGGAATAAATAATTATATTTAATTAGTGTCCTGCACCTACTTCAATTTTATGTAGACTGGAGTGGGAATAGTAAATTAAATTTAATTAGTGTCCAGCACCTACTTTAATTTTATGTAGACTGGAGTGGGAATAGTAAATTATATTTCATTAGTGTCCAGCACCTACTTACATTTTATGTAGACTGGGGTGGGAATAGTAAATTATATTTAATTAGTGTCCAGCATCTACTTCAGTTTTATGTAGACAGGAGTGGGAATAGTAAATTATATCTAATTAGTGTCCAGCAAGTATTTGATATTTATGTGCATTATTATCGGAAGAGTTGTTTATTTATGTATATAAATCAATATATATAAGTTTTGTGTATGGAAATAGTATATTTTTAAGATCATAATAGTAAAAACACAGAAAATGATTACCCTTTTTTTCAACAACATAAATTTATTAGGTATTGTATATTTTGCAGAGATAATATTTTCAAAATTATGTTATTTACATTTATGAAACGTATATTTGTAAAAAAATACTTTATACAAAATCATTTTTTTAAAAATAAGAAGCCGACAATATAATATGCTTATATGTAATATCACTTATTTATACTGTTCCATATGTTGTTAGTAAATACAATTAAAAAATTAATATTAATATTTAAAATATTAATATTATTTTTTTAACAATAGATTTTTATACAACAGTTTTTCAGATATAGGTATAGTTTTTTCACAAACAGAAAAAGGATATCACAAAATTGTGTAACTTTTTATAACATTTCTAATAATTTTTAAATAAATATTATTTAATTCATAATATTTATTTGTACAGTTTTAATACATATTTCACAATTATTTAATACCAGGATGAAAATAACATTTTATAAAATATAGTAGGCATTTTGTAATTATTTTAGGTGAATTTACAAAGATTTAATAATATGTTTCTTAGATTGGACTATTTTGTTACTTTTGGGTTCTTTATTTTGTAACCGGGTTAGGTCGTTTTGTGTCATTTGGATGAAGAGCAGCTCGCGGTTGGGAGAGACTTCACGTCGCTTAATGTAAGGTTTGTTTTATATGTTTTATGTGTGTTTTAATGTACTTTTGAGAGTAGTCTGCTGCTATTTACTGTTGTTAGATGTAAGTGAGTTGTATTTTAGTTTTTGAGATCGTTTATTTACGTGTGCTAGCTGCTCGTAGTTTTACCTTGTTTTAGGCTTGTTTTGAGAGTTTCTATATCCATGTTTGTGTAGTCTTGTATTTGTTAGTAGAGTTTTTTGTGGCTTTAGGAGAGAAATTAAAAAGGATAGGATATACTCATTATAACTTGTATTTTATTTCAAAGCTTTAAACATTTACTTAATATTGAAATTATATTTACATTTTTAGTAGTTTCTGTGTTTTCAGAAATCAGTTGTCTGTTATTTATTAGTAGAGTATTCTGTAGATGTTAGGGAAAAGGAGAAGATTGATATTTAGTAAGGAATTAACATTTCAGCAGTTATTTAAATTTAGTTTGTTAGAGTTACTTACTTGAAATATATTATTGTATCCTGTTAATATTGATGTTCTTGTCGGTGTACTGCAATTCATCCAGACTCCAGAGATGTATCTCCTTTTGTTTGTTTTAGCAAGTGGTTTGTGTTTAGTGAGTAATTTTTTATATAGAGGATTGTAATTAGCAATTACTTTGCTATTGGTTATATTACTAATTCTGTGTGTTGATTGGTTAGTTTGTATTTTTGAATTTCTGTTGTGAGTTTCATGTTGTTAAATAAGGCAAATGCAATTTACTTATATTTATAAAAAAGGGAAATAATTTTATATAAATGTTTCGGTTATATAATAGATAATAATTATTTGTTTTAGATTTAAAAAAAATATATATAAATGTATATTTAAATAAGAAGTGTGTATTTTATTGTCAATAACATTATATTTGGTTTAAAAATGTGTATATATATATATAAATAAATTCCCGATATATGTGATTACACAATATTATTGTTGACGATATTAGTGAGTTTGATATTTTAGTTCTTTTGTATGTTTTTTACTGTGATCGATATTTATTACCATCGATATCTATGTAGTCGATATTATTGACATCGGTGTTTATGTATGTCGATATTGTGTATCCGATATATTTGTATGTTTATAGTTACGTATAGGATGTCGATATTAGTGTTTCCGATATAATTGTGCCGATATTTGTGTATCACGATATTGTGTCTATCGATAATATGTCAGACATTCGTCTGAGAATGGATGTGGGTTGGTTGATTGTCTGTGGCTGTGGGGATTGTCAGTGGGTCTTATGAGGATCTGTATTCTGTAAGGTTGTCAACGTTCTTAGTATCTCTTGTGGCTGCCTTAGGGCCTCGAAGTGCTGACTGGTTCTATGAGGGACAGAGCAGGCATGAGAGTTCAGTGCAGAAATATTTTTCTTTTATTCGCATACCGTAAATATGCATAAGCAGCACAAAATACAACAAAACAGCCTCCCAAGTCTCTGTACAATACATAATAATGTTTGCATTTATTCAAAAGGGCAACCTTACACTGAGCAAAACAGTGTTTCTAAGAAACGGTAACAAGATATGCGCAGCAAAAACAAATACAATTTAGGAAAGTAAATGAAATGAAGCATGGTTTGCTCCGAGGCACGGTCACAAGGATAGACACCTCAATGGTCGACAATAGGAAAACCAAGGGCTAGCTAACCAAATGATGAACTGGGCCTGCCCTACCACAAAGCAGAACTGACCTTTCCCGTCTTTCCTAGTGGGGTAGGGCTCCATGCCAATATTATTGATTTTCAAATGTGCGTAATTATGTTCAGAGCTCTCCCTTTACGCTACCACCTCTTTTTGAGGTACAGTAATGTCACAGCCCCTTTATTCTCCTTGCAGAAGATTTTCAGGGCAACCAGGTTCTTCTAAGGCGGATTCAACATAAGCTTCCAGGTCAGGGAAAAACTAAGACAAGGGCGGCGGATCCGCTACCAAGGATTGTCAACACATCCGTATGCCAAGAGGCCTCTCACACGGTTTGCCTGCCTTACCTGCTGCTCAGTTGATAGACGGCGGCAGGGCGGCAGGCTGTACTGAAGACAGACGGCGCAGGTCCCAGCAGTTCAAATCTACTGCTTGTGCGACCTGCTGCTTTGCAGTGCCACGCCCGCTGCAGCTCCGCACTTTCAACTCGTGACTGAGCAGCGCGGTGCCTGTGAGGGAGAGGCAGGGGGCGCTTACACAGGGTCACGAGACCCTGATCATGGAGGAGAGAAACATCATCCTCTTTACCCCGCCCCAGTTAAGCTCTTGGCCAATGATAGCTGCAGGTTTGGGCGAGGGCGGGTGCTGTGTACTGCAGAGACTGTTGGAGGTGGGTTTAAACAACATGCATCGCTCAGACTGTGACATCTGTAAATATAGCCGAGCATGAATATAAGATTAAAATCCATCATTCACGGGTGGGAATGCCTGCTTCCGACCCGTGCATGAACAATAAATTTATACAATGGCTTTGGCATAACTGCCACCATGACAAGGCACATTCAGCACAATGCAGCGCGAGCTACTGACAGGGTCTCGGCGAGCTACCGGTAGCTCGCGATCGACTGGTTGGAGACCCCTGCCCTAGAGGATCCTGATATCTGTTTCTTCACAGCTACATTTATTTTGAAATCAATGGCCGTTAGGAAAAGTATGGTCTTTTAATCTTCCAAGCTGTTCTTTTAATTATTACGAGCTGCATTATGTTCACATTTTTATCAATGTTTTCCTCTTTTTAACTGGTATTTTTTAGTGATATTGGAACTAGAGTGTATTAGGAGGAATGTATTTTGCACATATTCTGTATGCTTTTATGATTGTTTTGTGAAATAATCGAATAAAGCTTTTGAATCGACAAACGAAACAACATCTACCTAGATGTGTCACTTTATAAATATGGTGCAACAAGGCACATTTTTTACTCCGCTGGTGCGTCACAAAAAGTGACGCACCAGCGGCGTTAAAGTGACGCAAGGGCTCATAAATAAGCCCCTTAGACACACCTCGGAAATGTGCACTGCATCTAGCAAAATTGCCTGACGTTCAATCACAGAGCAAGGATATTGCAGTCATGCACTACAGAAGTGTTTAATCTATGCATATTTGTCCTTCATTTATGAACTAACAAGTTAAGCTATCCCCTGAACTGGGTAGTGAGATCTGGAGCAAAGTCAGGCATTTCGAGCTGGTTGAGTAGCTCCCGGGTTGGGTTTGAAATTGTCATGAAATGAGCGCCGCACTCTGACTACAGGGCCTTCCTCGAAAGGGCTGCTTGTAAAAAGGGAGCTGTTGGTCCTGTTCTCGCTGACAGGAGGACGTGGGAACAAAACGGACATTAGCTTAGAGGTCTGAGGTCTAAACAGCTTCTTCTCAGATTACTTTTTATGTGACTCGTCCAATTCTGAGCCAAGTGATTTTGGAACTGGAAAGCTGAGATGTGAAATATGAGATTTCTGAGACAAGTTCAACTTTCAGTGTCTCAACCACATGTCACCCACCGCCATCACGGTTCCTGAAGATGTGACTGAGGCACAGAGGCTGTCAAAGGTAGCTTCAGACACAAATCATGTTGTCAATTCCATAGAGCGCAGCATCTCGGTGCATCCTTGTCCAGTCCATCATAGAGAGCTTGACAGTCCTTCGGAAGAGTAAGAGAGGAATAGGCTGCAAATGGCAGAGACATTTTAAGGATTTTGGGGCCCTGGCCAAACGTACTTTGGGGGCACCTGTTGGGAAAAAAAATTAATTTATTAACCAATTTCAGCTCTTTCATGCGCTCTTTGGCCAAGTCACTGAGGGCGCAAAGGCCCGCTGCTCCAAATTCTATATATATTTACATTTAATATAAGGGATAGCGCTGTTTGTGTTTTCAATATTGTTACACAGCTGCAGCTCACTAATATTACTGGATATAATTTCTGTGACACCCTCCCATTTCTCATATGTGTGGTCCTGTTTTGATCTAAAATAAACTTTTATATGGATGCTGCATGGAACATAAACACAACATTTCTCTGAAAAAAGCATGTAAAAGACTCTCACACATCACCCACATTAAAAGTAAATGAAAGGAAAGCTCTATTTAAAACTATGTGTTCAAGAATTATTCAGGGTAATCAGGGCAAGACTCTCTGCAGAACAGATCTGGCTCTATCTGCGGGCCCCCTGAATGGTGGGGTCCTGGGCCAAAGCTCACTTTGCCCATGCCTTAAAGCATCTCTGAAGAGTGGAAAAGGAAACTGGAAGCTGCATATACCTTCTTAAAGCTTCCACCACTTTTTTGTATACAGGATCATTAGACAGACAATCTTCAGTGGCCAGCGAAGGTTACACACTCGCCAGTAAGGAACAGACATTTACTGATTGGGATACTGTGTTTTGCACCCTTCTAAAGTATATTTTTTGTTTAGGAATCTCAAGAAGCCATTTTTGTCGATATCCTTCCATTCCTTCTCCAATACACTCTTGATGGATTTATGGAGGGGTTAGCAGCTACCAATGGGAGGAACAAAGTTACTGAAGACATTATCTGGCTAAGGAGTCATATGTTGTGTCTGAAACCTTAAACACTCTCTCATTTGAGCAATGATCTCAGTAAGCCAAGCCCCCTGCACCGCCTTCCTTTCCAAGGTTCTGAGTCCGCCCCATCAATGCCACTCAGATCCATTTGCTCCAATCTAGGCTGTTTTGCTTGAGCACAGAGAGCATCTCCCACAGCCTTATTTACAATGTCTTGCAGATCCTTATCCTAGAGAGATTCTCGAGAATCCAGATGATTCCCCATCCTCCTCAACATAATGTCTTTTAGATGCATGTTTACCCTCCATGATGTTTTTGTTCAATGAAACCCTGCTCAGCACAGGTGTTTATGTACTCCCAGGGCATGCAGGGGAAGCTCATTAACCTTCTCTTTTGTGCTTTTTACTACAAATATTGTCCTCCTCCTGTTAGTGGTGCAAATATGACCATCTACTAAGAGTGAAGAACCCTGGTAACAGCAGGAACCACTATGGAACTGTCCTTCACCGCTTAGAATTCTACCCTCATGCCATAGCTGGCAAGACATTTTAGTGAAGGGGCGATCAGGCCTATCAGGCGGAAGCAAAAACCAGTTGATGGACAGAATGCAGAACAATGTCATACATTCACCCCAGTACAGGGATCTGGGCCTAAATCCATCATTTTTGTGCACTCCACACCACCCCAGTTCAGACATGGCCATATGCAAATCAGTCTGACCCTGTGCCTCATGTGAACAGTCCAGCCCGAACTGCCAAGCCATGCCTTCCCTGGACCGGGAACAAGCTTCCGAGCACCGGTTTCTGGCATTCCAGCCGTCTTCAGCCCGGCTTGCTTGAATCCAGTGGTGTGGAGAGCATGGGACTCACATCTGAGCATACCCATCCCAGGCGGAAGCACCACAGCGGACTCTCCAAACACTTTCAGGAGATTAAGAAAGATAATATTGCCATGTTACAAGCACCCAAGAGCATGGGACTTCTAAATGAGCAAGTGAACCGAATGGCATAAAGTAACTACATATACGTATCCTGCTGCAGCTGAAATAAGAATCAACTATAAAAAACATACACCACAACAACTCAGTGGCAGATTTACAAGCCCCTTGCACCGCCGGTGCATCACGTTGCATGATGCACCGGCAGCGCAACCTGCTGCATGACATTTACAAGCACACCTGAAGCCACACTGCATGGCTTTAGCTGTGCTTGTAACTATCGCCCATTTTCCCGCAACACTCTGCGTGTTAGGGGCATGACATGGGTGTTGCTGTGGGTGTTACCACGCAACACCCATGTCCACTGATGCTTCTCAAGATTTACGAGCGATCGTAAATCTGAAAATTGGTCAGAATGCTACTCCACCCTAGGGGTAGAGTAGCGAGGTGCAACGAGGAATTTTTTTTCATTCCTCCCTGTCTTTTTCCTCTTTCAATGCGTGCTGCATTCTACAGTACGCATTGGAAGAGGAAATCACATCAATTGATTGTTTTTGTGCAGGAAGGTGGACCTTCCTGCACAAAAAAAATCTCCCCATGACGCAGGCATCCTTGCACCATGGTGCAAGGGTGCCTGTGCCTGAGCATGGCAGTAGTGTGGTCGCCAGCACAGAGATGCGCCATATTTTAAATATGTCGCATCTCTTTGCTTCGAAACTAATGCAACGCGGCGCAGCAAAATGTCTTGCGGCACCGCGCTGCATTCGTTTCTTGTAAATCTGCCCCTTTAAGTTCATGTTCCTCAAGTCACAACAGGAAAAAACAGGACATTTCTCAACATGGAACAGGATATCTCGCAAGAGGGTGGAAGTAAGTTTATAGAAATGGTAAAAGAACCTTCAAACTTTGTGAGTGTTGTGGTTGGTGAATTGAATGGAGCAATCCTGTCTCATGAGTAGGATAACTTCATGTTTTTAGGACTTGAACGTGGAAGTGGGAAGGTGGAGGTAAAACCTGTGATTCATCTGGTTATGCAGCAACAGTGAGGGGGCTTTAACCCTTGCCGCACATGCATCCCTAATCCAGAGATTTCGTGATTTCTCAACAGTTTGTTGCAAGTTCAAGTGTAAGAGATAGAGGAAGTGTTTTTGGGGGGTAGACATCTTCTTTTAGCTCTAACTCTGTCTTCATTGTAGTTCTTCACTTTTTTGTTTGCCCATCTCGGCTGTGAATTTTTTAACCTGAAGTGCAAGGCCCTAAGCCTGGTACTGCCAGTAATTGCATGTGCATGGTTGGACCATGTTTTGAGTTCCACCAGATTGTATCTGAAAAAGTTTAAAATTGTTTAAATGAATCTACTAGCTTTTCACACATGACAGTGTAGGAGATGGAAATAATAATACTGATGCAAAAGGGCCTGATTGCACAAAGGAACTTATATCAGTGTAGACACTCCAATTAAATAATGAGATAATTACGAGTGTTGTGCTGTATAATTGGGTCTATCTGAGTCCTTGTAAGATCTTGTGGGGCATATTACCAAGCAATAGCAATAATTATTGCTATTGCTTGGTTAGAGACAAAAATTTATCGCCGACCTGCGGCGATTTTTATCGCAGATAAACCTTGGTATTACCAAGGTTTATCGCAAATGCGATAAAAATCGGCCGCAATGCACGAATATCGCTGAAAAGTCAGCGATGTTCATGCATTACCGAGCTAATGCTCTTAGCCATGTTATCCACCTCCCATTGGATAACATGGCTAAGAACTGCTGAGGGCAGGTGTTAGCTTTTGGAGATATTCGCGCTTAGCGCGAATATCTCCAAAAGTTGGTAATAGGAGATAGCGATGTTAGTGACTGTTTCCAGTCGCTAACATCTTGGCACGCCCACTTTGCATGTCATTAGTGATAAATTTCTCTGACATGCAAAGTGGGCCCTAAGATGGTCGCCATCTCCTACTAGCTGTCGCTAACTGGTGTTAGCGACAGCTAGGTAATAGGGAGATAATTTTATCTCCGCTTTCTTGGCTTTTAAAGCCAAAAAAACGGAGATAAACTCCCTTGATAATATGCCAATGTGTCTCTTCGAAAGATTGAGTCCACAGCTAATTCAAATAACTTGTGCAACACATGATTCTAGGTCAAACCTTCTAGGTTTATTCAAAATTAAGATCATTACAGAAGACATAAAGTAGTCAGTTAATCAATTATAAATTAGCTGGACCAAAATAGTCAAAGTCACAATCACCTAGAGGACAAACTTTGAATCAACCTAATAGCCTGAGCCAAATTTAATGCAAATGACCAGACTATCAGAGGAAGTGCAAGTAAAAATCAATAGAGATACTGACATAGTTTGCTTTCTAAGCAAGTGCAAAATGCTGTAAGAATAAATCCATTGACAGACTAGCACAAAGTTTGCACAGTTCAAAAGTCATCTATTATAGTGGTTTCGGACAATAAAAACGCACACATTAAAATCATGTAATAAAGTAAATGTGGGTTGTACTAACATGTTTGCATAGTAACCAATCAAAGTATTATTTAGCAACAACTAATGATATCACCTTCTACTAAAACAGTAAAATGGGTGGGATTAGTTAATTTAACAGATGATCTAACAACCAAAGCAATCAAACATGAAAAGAAACATTACATAACGAGCTTCTTTTGCAGATTCATGACCATGGACATCACCTTGCAAATTATTGTTTGTTCCATTGGGAGGAAGCAAGCAAGCTACTAGTTAACAAGTACACACAGAGAGACTATTATTTACATCTGAACCAAAACAATTTTCTGAAAGAGACAAAACACGTACACATGCTAAGCTTATGCGCAGCTACTTCAAATATAACATGACATTTACATAATGCTAAATAAAATGGTCAGATCATCTAATAAATAGTCTTATGAACAGTTTGAGCAACAGCCTTGAATGTAACAAGTCTAAAACCACCTAAGCATGGCTTCCTAAGCAGAACACAGATTAATACATTTTAATAATTCAGAGACCACGAATTAGACTTTTATTTCATTGATCTTCCGAAATGGAATAGCACACAGAGCACATGAACATAAAGAGGCTAATTCACTTAAAATCAAAGTGCAACTTTCTATCGCAAGCGGGAACAGATGCCAATGCAGATCAACTAACGTCAGACTACCTAAACCATGTCTAAATTAGGCATAATTTATCTGACTGGGAAAAACGGTTTC
The DNA here is from genome assembly GCF_964263255.1 of Lissotriton vulgaris. NCBI lineage: Eukaryota > Metazoa > Chordata > Amphibia > Caudata > Salamandridae > Lissotriton > Lissotriton vulgaris. Next base: position 137,245,451 of record NC_141698.1, on the reverse strand, counting down.
ACATCCATCAAATGAATTATATGTAATTTTATACCTAATCTCATTTCTTTCTTCCTTCTTGCTAGAATTTGCTTTTTATCCAAAAACATAAGCAGAAGCTAGGAATGTTTTACAAAGCTGTCATATCATAAAAAGGATCTTCAGCCAGTCCTGTTTTTTGAACCAACAGCACTAAGCATACTGGTACTTGTGATTACCTTTTCATAGGCCCGCAGGTCACAGCATGCTTAGTGATGCTGGCCTAATGTGGCCTAAAAAAACCAGGAAGGGGCAAAATGCACCAACCTGTCATAGAGCACTTGACAGCTATGATGCCCCCTCACTGGATTTCGCCATGGACTCTGTTTCAATCCTGAGCTTTCAAGTAACTGCCTAATGCATTCTGGGTGTCATAATCCTTGTTTGGTTCCATGGAAATAATTCATGTGTAAAACCTCATAGTAATTATTTGTATATTACAATGTCGGGAGGTAAAATGGTGTACGTCATCTGTCAATCATTACATTTTACATCTCGGGGTTGCAGAACTTTCAGCTTCCAAAGTCCATGTATGAGTAGGTCATCCAGACCAGAATTGTACTTTGCCTTCTTGGACCAACATAATCGGATAATCTGGACTATAAATCCCAGAAGTCCCCGTCTGTTTAGGTTTTTGTATGCAAGGCTTATTTTTAACCTACAATAATTTGTTGCCCGAGGGTTAACCGTAGAACAGATAGGAAGCAGACCGCTAGGCGACTGCAGCGCGCGGTCCCACCATCTCTTTGTGCAGCAATTGGTGTTTTTAACTCTACTTCAAAATTTGCAAACATTCGTGACAAGAATTTTCAATTCTATTAAGGACAAGGAGGCGAGGATTATGCTTTCTCATTTCTTTAATGAAATGCTCAGCAGCCAATCAAAAAACAGAACTACAAATCCCATGAACACTTGGGAATGACCTCAGGAAACACTATAAAAGGTCCACAAATCAGTCTTTCTTCCTCTTTCTTTCTGTAACAAGTTCGATATCAAACAATAATCCCAGATAAAGTAACAGAATCAGCTCCAGGCAGGCCGCCGAAATCCACAAGATCTTCAACGCAAAGGAGGAAACATCCGGGGTCCGTGCACAAGGAGACAGGTGAGGCTCATGATGTAAAACCAAATCACTTCTGGTCGGAACCTGAAACAGAGACAGAGCCGTAATATCCCAACATCAAGGGAGTAAGGAATACAGGGAAGGGAAACAATATAGAATTCTTTACAACTGTAATAATACAAATTCGATATACAGTAAATGCTTATATCAATTAAGCATAGTCCGGGTGGGATAATCCTCGCCTCCTTGTCCTTAATAGAATTGAAAATTCTTGTCACGAATGTTTGCAAATTTTGAATTCTATGTCAGGACAGGAGGCTCCGATTATGCTTGTTCAAAGCTCATCAATTACAACAGAGGCAACACTAACAATAGGTTTATAATAGAATTGCTTAAAAACAGAATCCGAAGACCAGTCTGCAGCCTTCATGATATCAAACAGAGTTACACCCATAGAAAAGGCTTTGGAGGCCATCGCCCCTCTAGCAGAATGCGCCCCAAACACAGAGACATCAATGCCTGCCTCGGACATAAGCCAGCGCACCCAGCGAGCCAATGTAGCTGGGGCTACGGGGCGAAAAGGCTTCTGCAAAGCTATCAATAGCTGACCTTGCAAATCCGCGCGCAAAGAAGCGGTACTCACCTCGTAATCCTTTAAACATTGCACAACACACAGGTTGGGGTGATCCGGGAATGAAGGATAGGAAATGGATGAGGTGTTGGTTTTAGTCCTTCGAGAAAGAGTAAAAGTAACACCTTCTGGTGTGAAGGAGCGGCCCGCTAGGTCCAAAGCCCGAATATCCGAAACACGTTTGCAAGAAACTAGGCATAATAACATTGTCAGTTTTGCAGACAACTGTTTCCGGGACAAAAGAAGATTAGAAGGCCAGGCCTCCAAGAATCTCAGGACAATCGAAACATCCCACAGAGACACATACTTCGGTGTGGGAGGTTTCGCGAGGCGGATGCCTTTCAAAAGTTTGGACAGCAAGTGATGTTCCCCAACAGGTTTACCATCAATATGAATGTGACCTGCCGAAATCGCCGACCTGAAACTATTAACAGTCCGGTAGGCAAGGCCCGACGTGGCCAAAGAAGTCAAGAAATTTATAACTAGACTGACATCTGCCGAAACGGGATCAACCTCCCGTTGAGCACACCAATCACTCCATCGTTTCCAAGCTCCCCGATACCGCTTGTGGGTATTGGGAGACCAGGCGTTACTGATAAAGGTGGCAGCGTCGCTAGAAATGCCTGGGATCGACCAGCGATTCCCGAAATTCGCCATGCCAGTAATTGGAGAGTGCCGGCGAGAATGAGGGGATGCGGAGATCCGAGAGGATCCTGCAATAGAGTCCGCTTCTGGGGAAGAAGGAGAGGAGGGGCGCAGCACATCTCCAGGAGAACCGGGAACCATGCCTGAGCTCTCCACAAGGGAGCAATCAGAATCAGCTCCGCTCGAAAGCGTTTGGCGTAAGCCAGGACTCTGGGAAGCATCATGAACGGGGGAAATGCATAGCAAAGAGTCGAGGGCCACTGTTGGAGAAAAGCATCCGTGGCCAGAGCTGATGGGTCCGGTCTCCAGCTGTAAAACTGGGGAAGCTGCGCGTTGAGGCGAGATGCAAAAAGATCCAGGTGACACTGGCCCCAAAGATGAACAAGGGCACGGAAGACTCGAGGGTGAAGTCTCCAGTCGCTGTAGTCCCGAAGATGACGGGAGTGCCAGTCCGCCACTTGATTGTTGCGGCCCGGAAGATACTCGGCAATAACTGTGATCTTCCGGTGAAGGCAAAAATGCCAAAAATCTTTGGCAATCTCCGCTAAAATCTTGGACCGTGTCCCGCCCAGTTTGTTCACATAACGGACTGCCGACACGTTGTCCATCCGGAGAAGGATGCAACAATTCGCCTGCATGGGGGAAAAACACCGGATCGCAAAGGACCCTGCCAGGAGTTCCAGGCAATTGATGTGAAGGGACAATTCTTGGGGAGACCAACGACCCCCCGTCGAGATGGACCCGCAACGGGCTCCCCAGCCCCATTGGCTGGCATCCGATTCTATCACCAGCTCTGGAGAAGACCCGAACAGGGCTCGACCGTTCCATGCCTCCATGTGGTCTAGCCACCATTGCATCTCCATCCGCACTTCCTCCGAAAGAGGAATTTGATCTGAATAGCGGAGACCTTTCCGAAGATGCTGAATCTTCAAGCGTTGCATCGCCCGGTAATGTAAGGGACCCGGGAAGATCGCTTGAATGGAGGACGCCAGAAGGCCCACTACACGCGCCAACGACCTCAACGACACAGTCTGTCTGGAAATAACAGACGTCAACTCTCTCCTGATGTAACGGAGTTTCTGGTTGGGTAAGAGTAGTTGACAAGTCAAGGAATCGATCCGAAAACCCAGAAAATCGATAGACTGAGCGGGAACCAAAACCGATTTGGGTACATTGACTAGAAAACCCAGAGATTGCAAAAGGGTGATGGACCACTCCAGATGTTGTAGGAGCTTGAGGGGACAATCCGCCATAAAAAGGATGTCGTCCAGGTAAATAATCAGTCTGACCCCCCTGGAACGAAGATGTTCCACCACAGGCCTCAGCAATTTCGTGAAGCACCACGGGGCTGACGAGAGACCGAACGGGAGAACCTGATACTCGTACCACTGACCCAGCCATTGAAATTGAAGGAATCTGCGATGGGGACCGTATATCGGGATGGATAAATAAGCATCTTTCAGGTCCAATCGGACCATCCAATCCCCTTCCCGAAGGAGATCCCTCAGAAGATGGATGCCCTCCATCTTGAAATGCCTGTATACAACCCCGCTGTTGAAGTCTTTCAGGTTGAGAACTAGGCGGGAGCCGCCTCCCTTTTTCTCCACCAGAAAGACTGAGCTGACAAAGCCCTGAGGATGGCGTACTGATGGAACAATCGCCCCCTTGCTGAGGAGTTCCTGAATCTCCTTTGACATACTGTCTCGAGAGTGACATGAAAAAAGCATAGGGGTCGGCAGACGGGTCTGATGAATTGGGTGATAGAATTCGATTCTGAACCCCTGAACGGTTTCCAGCACCCAAGTATCGCTGGAGATCAAGCGCCAATTGTTTAGAAAAAACTGTATCCTGCCCCCCAGCATCACATCGCATGCTGGAATTAAGCTCACCTGTAGCTCCGGAATCCTGGTACTGTCCCTGGTGACCACCAGATCGTCCCTTGCCGTACTGGCCTTTTCCTTTCCGGGAAGGATAGAAATTTGCGCGGGTGGAATAACCGGCGTCATACTGACCGCCGCGCTGTTGAGGAACTCCCCTGTGGGACTGCTGCTGTGACCCGCGGCCGAACGACCGTCCCCGTCGTCCGGCCTTGCCGAAAACCGGACGCATGGCCCGGCGCAAAGACGCCTGCGCCTTGTCAATGCCGCTAAAGGCGGACACGAATTTGGTCAACTCTTTGAGGAAAGGCTGACCAAAAAGAAGACCTTGCGCCTCCGGACCGGCTTCAGACGTGGCCAATTCCGCCAGTTTTGGGTCAAGCTTGAGGAGAATGGACCTGCGTCTCTCCGCGGAAATGGCGCAATTAACGTTGCCAAACATACAGACAGCTCGTTGAGCCCATTCAATAAGTTTGTCAGGGTTGACGGTCGCGGAAGCCTCCTTGGCCTTGAAGCCCAAATCCAAGATCTTAGCGAGAGGACCCAGCATATCCATCAATTTGTCCTGACAGGACCTCCACGAGCGGTCAAGACCCTTCTTGGGGTCCTTGGCGTACTTCTTGAGGTACGTTACCATCATTGGATCCACCTCTGGAGTCTCCGCCATGTTGTCCGCAAGATCTGGCCTCGGACACTCCGAGCGTAGACGAGCCCTGACAGGGGCCTCGAAGGGGTGGCGAACGTGCGCCTCAAGATAGGCGGCCACAGCCGGAGCCGGCAACCATGATGTTGAGTTGGGGTGGATGATATCCTCCGGCTCAAAGTTCAAGAGAAGGGGACGTTCAGGTGCGTCCACAAAACGTTCCTTACGGAGACGCTTCTTTGGGGGTGAAGAATCGTGCTCCGAAGAAGCCTGAGCCTGGTCCGACTCGTCGACAGGATGAGACACAGAAGCTTTGGTTTTGTCCGAAGACAAGGCCCGTGCCAGCCTTTGAAAATCTGATTTATGCGGATTGAGAGGGGACTTCGCAGCCTTTTGAGAAGGCGGCAACCACCCCTGCTGCACAGCATAGTCACTGAGGTGTCTTTTAAGAGGGGTAATGGCTCGAACCAAGGCCTTGTTGACTGAAAATTGGACCCCCTTGTCCAACTCCTCGACCAGGTTGTACTCCATGGAGTCATCCTCTTCCTCATCATAATAACAGTCATCGTCTGCGTCGTAGTATTCAGACATTGTATCAAAGTACAAAAGTAAATGCCCACTAGATGACTGACTGAATTTGGGGTATCGAGATACCAGTAAGGGGGAGTGAGAACCCCAAAGCAGGCCCAAGAGATGGTCGAAAGAACCAAACTCCGAAGTCAATAGAACGTGGAGGGAGAGAGCCTGCCAATAAACCACTCTAGGCAGAGCCTATGCACAATTATCAGCCAAAACACCTCAGCGTGCTCCGGCGTAGACGGGGTCGAAAGTTCAGGGCTGTGGGCGTGAGCGCTGGTGAGAAGCGTTCCTTCACTCGACCGGCGTGAGGCAAACAGCCAGAAACCGGAAACAAGCAACGCGCATGTGCGACGTTGCTGCCACTGAAACACCGGCTCGAGAGCGCTCGCGCTCCCCCAAGAAGCCGACGACCCCTGCTCCCACTCCACTAAGGCAACCGGGCACAAAGGACGCGGCCAGGCGCAGGGAGGTGAACACACGCTCCCAGGAAGACACGCCGCTAACGGACGCAGGAAGGAATATCGGTAATGAAAACCGAACAAGAGTACACAAGCAAATCGCAACAAAGCACAAACAGCGCAATACAAGGCAAGTGTACACACCAAAGCAGAGCAATTACAGGAAAAGCAATGCAAGGAAGGCAAAATAGACTTAACTGGCTGCGGAGCAGCAAAGAAAGAGGAAGAAAGACTGATTTGTGGACCTTTTATAGTGTTTCCTGAGGTCATTCCCAAGTGTTCATGGGATTTGTAGTTCTGTTTTTTGATTGGCTGCTGAGCATTTCATTAAAGAAATGAGAAAGCATAATCGGAGCCTCCTGTCCTGACATAGAATTACTTTTACTGGGAATTCTACTCGAGGGGGGGGGGGGGATCTTTATTCTTGTTTTAACGGATGTTGCTTGTGGTACTTGGAGCGGTCCCCGGTCCACCACGGTCTCCTAGTGACCGATTGTAGTGGAGGGACGCAGCTCCTCCCCCTGCCTTCGTCATTTCCGACGACGATAAGGCATTTAACAGGGTGGAAGTCTGGCGGTGCAAAGATAGTAAGCAGACCGCTAGGCGATTGCAGCTCGCGCTTCCACGATCTTTTTGTGCAGCAATTGGTGTTTTTAAACTCTACTTACTTTTACTGGGAATTCTACTGGGGGTGGGGGTGGGGGGGATCTTTATTCTTGTTTTAATGGACGTTGCTTGTGGTATTTAGCATACATGCCAACATTTCAGGAGAGCAAAGTGGGAGATTTAAAAAAAAAAATCGGGAGAATGGGGCCTTGAATCGGGTTACTGACGTGTATGGGCTTTGGAAGTGTGCTGCTGCAGGATCGGACATTTGAAACGTAAATGCATGTTTTTTTCGTACCTTTCAGAAGCATGGAGCATAAGGCAGGCAGAGAGGGTGATGCAAGTGTTGGGCACTGGCCTGGCTGTTGGCAGTGCATGCACCTCCCACCCCCCTGTGGCAGCCCGGGCTGAAACAGCCCCCCCCCCCCATACTTCGCAGGTCTTTAAAAGACGATTCCCTTGTTAATGACGCTTTGTTGGTTTTTCACCCCTTCGAGAGCCCCTGCATCGCCACTCTTTATTGAAAGAATTAGCACTTTACACAATACCAACCCCTATCAGCTGAAACCCACGAGGAATCGGGTTTTTGCTTGTAGGAATCGGGAGGCGGGAGACTAGCCTTCAAATCGGTAGTCTCACGCCTGAATCGGGAGGGTTGGCATGTCTGATTTAGAGCCGGGCAGTGGTCGAAGTGGGGAAAAAAAAGTAGGGGAACTGTGGGTGGAGAATCAGGGGGCGGGAATAACCGAAGATTGAATTAGTGGGCGGAGTCAGGGGTGTGGCTAGAAATGGCAAAACATACCAATTTTTAGTACATTTAGCATTTCACTGACCCGTTACAGCTTATAACGTTATTTAATTAAAAGAATGGATATGTTTATTTGAGGTTTAATTCAGGAAAAAGCAAACACTCATAGGGAATACAGGTTTATGTAAAGCATGTGAAATATAAGCAGGAACAACATGTTACCTTAATGCTTTTACGCTCATTGTTCAGAAATCCATGATAATTTTTTGTCTCAAACATTGAGGTCATGAATGCAGGGCTCCTCCTATACAAATGTGTTAAGCAGGGCTCAGAAGAGAAAGGGACTCTTCAGGAGAATCTAGACTCACGGAAACCCACAAAGGCTCCTTCATATTCATGTCAGCCAGCTAGCTGCTCAATCATAATATAGCCAAAAGAACAACTGGTGGGCAGAATGCAGAGCAATATCATACATTCACCCCAGTGCAGAGAGCTGGGCCTAAATCCATTGTTTATTTGCTCACCATTCCAGTTTGGACCCAGTCTTATGCAAATCAGTCTTGATCATGCGCCCAATGAGAACAGTCTAGCCCGAACTGCCAGGCCAGGTCCTCCCTGGACTGGAAACAACATCCTAGGACCGGTTTCGGGCTTTCAGCCCTCATCAGCCAGGATAGCCTGATTCCAGTGGCACGGAGAGCATGGGACACATGTCTGAGAATACCTGTCCCACTCGGGGTGACAAATGCAAAAAGAACAATTGATGGACAGAATGCAGAACAATGTCATACATTCACCCCAGTACAGAGATCTGGGCCTAAATCCATTGTTTCTTTGCTCGCCATTCCAGTTTGGACCCAGCCATATGCAAATCAGTCTTGATCCTGCGCCCAATGTGAACAGTCCAGCCCGAACTGCCAGGCCATATGTATTCAAGTGTCCTTTCATTCGGGAAGTGAACACAAAGCAGTACCCACTGAACTATACACATAACATATTGCTCTTTGATATGCATGGTACATGTTCTTTGCAGCAGGCATATTACCCCTCTTCACTACCTTAGATGAGTAAAACAGCCACTAGACAAAACATGCTCCCATCTCTCTCCAGCAGGTACATTGATTACCAAAGTTATCTTGGCACTTGTATTGTTGACCGAAACCTGCTGAATATACAAATAAGTTTGCAGTGTTTTTAAAACTCCTGCACTTGTACAAAACCCGTCCCCCCAAACTAAACTGGCCCCCTACCCTTCCAGTCGCCCTGGGAAACGCCTGCTCCTGCCCTTTCACTGCTCCTGTCCAGTCAGTACTCCTGCTCATGCTCGATCAACACTCCTGCTTCGTCAATTCCCCCGCCCCCTTCCTTCTTGACAAAGGTGTGAAGCAGTGCTGGCTGGTAAAGTTTGAAAGTGGTGGGGTGTAAAATGAAGACACCAATGATCAATTAGTGAGCAAACATAAGTAGGCATAAGCTAAAGAGGAAGGGAGGCATGGTATATTGTTGACTGGACAGGATAAGCCTGGTACCAATAGTGCAGCGTAAAATGAACAGTGTTATTAAACAAAAGAGAAAAAGTTAAAAAAGCTTGGTGCTGGGTACTTTTATGATACGTCTTATGGGTCTACCAGCACAATACTCTTGACAGGTCAAAACGTGTCATTGCTAGCTCTTTCAAATTATTCACAAAGAAACATTATTTTGCACTTCATGTGTTTAACGCAGTTCTCGCTCTTTTGCTCTGCAAAGCGATGAGAAGAAAGTCTTTCAAATCACGTCATTTGAAAACACACACACAGCCATTTAACATTTCAGCCAGGGCAATGCCAAATACTTTAAACTCACCAGGGCCTGCATATGTTGACTTTCAGCCAAGCACAAAAAGACAGTAAAAAGGTTTGCATGGCGTTCTGCAGTCATACAGACAATTCCAACCCTTCTCTTATAATGGTGTACAGATTCCTCGCTGCACTCCTGGCTCTTATAATGCACCTCCGCAGGTTGCTAAAGGAAACAGCAGGCTGCGCCCACCACATGGTGGCACTTCAACCAGTGCATCTGTTTCTAAGTTTTGAAACCCATTTCACTGGTGAAATTAAATCCTGACTAGAATAAATGTTAGCGTACAGCAGCACCATGAAGTGAGAGAAGGAAAACAGACATAGTGGCTGATGTGTAGTCACTATGGTAACACGTAATTAAATTCACACATGTGAGCCCCCTACTAAAATTATGTGCCAGGAGTTGCTGATACAATTGTGCCACAGCATCCTGTCTGCAAGATATCGACGGAGCTCACTTGGGGAGGCTGATCGGTGCTGAGGAAGTTGTTCTGCAATCACCTTCGGATAAAGTCCGCGCTACATAAAAATGCATTAAATAAAAAAAAAAGATCGTGAAGATAACAAGCCACGCAGTCACACTTATCTGTAGAACATTAAGAGCGCCAGGGGCTAGATTCCAGGGTTGAGTTTGCCGCCTCCATCCACTAACCACACACACACTCACAACTCGTCACAAGATAGCCACTGGTGTCAAGTTCCCCACAGTACCCTGCTTGGGGAAAGCTCATCTCTAATCATCAACTCTAATCTCAGGGCCACTTGATATGCTAAAGCCAGAGGGCGGCGCATTGTCATTCGAAAGAGGTAATCAGCCTCAATTGGAATGACAATGGGCCTCCTCGGTCTGTTTGAGTTCAGGGAGGGGCTGCTGCAGCCTCTGGAGTTCACAGAGAAGTGCGAGCAGCCCCTGGAAGCGAATGAAAAAAGTTTTAAAGTTGGACCATTCTTGCAGTCCTGGGACACTTTTTTGAAAGCAAGAAGTAGGGGATCGGACTGAACAATTTTTTAGAAGTAGGGGCACGCCGTGCCCACCGAACTACCCCCACTTCTACCACTGGAGCCGGTCCCCAGTCCACCACGGTCTCCTAGTGACCGATTGTAGTGGAGGGACGTTGCTCCTCCCCCTGCCTTCATCATTTCCGACGACGATAAGGCATTTAAACAGGATGAATGCCCGGCTGCGCAGCGGACGCGCGCAGCGGGCGCACCAAAGGCAAGCCCATCTGCGCCAGTCCGCGAACCGGTCGCGCCCAGTGCCAAGCACTATGCCGGTATGCACTGTACAGAAGGAGAGACTCCCAGGCATAGGTATTCCAGGGCACAGTTGTGCGACATAGGTAGGCAGTCAAACGGTGTTAGCTAATCAGCTTTGGATTCTTCAGTGGGGACAAACTCGCACTTCTCATACATAGGGGGGGTAATGAAGTGAGGCCTCCTTAATGTTAGGTCACTGCCAAAACAAGCCACGGATATTCAACTCTTGATTGAATCACTTGAACTTGATGCTCTGTTCATGATAGAAACATGGACAGAGATGGAGCTTGAGTTACGGCTAGCCTGCCCAGCAGGGTTCAAAGCATTCCACAAGCCAAGGCAGAGTGGTAGAGGTGGTGGGACGGGGTCATTTTTAAGGACTCTTGGGACATCACCCCGCTTGATATTGATGTAGTTGCTCACATTGAGATTTCAGGGTTTTCTTTGAAAGACCCATCTGGGCACATTCTGACTGGTATGGTCTTTTATAGACCCCCGGGTAATGTCGCTGTGCAACAGCAGCAACAGTTTGTTGACGTGGTTAGCAACATGGCCCTTGCTCATCATAGTATGTTGATATTGGGCGATTTCAATATGTGGCCCAACGGGAGGTTGGACACCGCCTACTTTAATCTCATCCAAACTTGTGCCAACCTGCACCTTCAACAATGGGTCCAAGATGTGACACATATAGAGGGGCATGTGTTAGATCTGATATTTGCCGGTGAGAACTCAATAATTATGGACAGGGTCCTACCAGTGGGCTGGTCAGACCAATATTTGGTCGAATTTAGAGTTATCCATGTTATAATGACCAGACCCACATCTAGGGGTCGATTCCGAATCGGGAAAAAAAATGTCCGTACGATTTTCATCCGGAGCCATCGCCATACGATTCGTACCCGTTCGTCCGAGTCGCTTAGTACGATCCGTCCGAATCGGCGCGATCCGTACGTATTGCAAGGCTGAAACAGTGAACCTTACGACTCGTACACATGCCGTACGACCTGACGAGTACGATCCGGACCGGGGTATGAGGACGCGATTCGTACGGTCCACGTCGGGTAAGGGCGATTCGTACGGAAAAGCACACAATCACTTACACACCGTACAGCGGGTACACCCCATGATAGCAGGGGTACAGTGCGTAACCCTGCGATCTTGGGGTATACGCACCGTACTCCGCGTCCGCAGGGTTTAAGTACTGTACACCCAGCGAACATGGGGTAATGTGCGTTCCCCCCCCCAGATTGCAGGGTACGGTGCGTACACCCCATGAACGCAGGGGTACGCACCGTACCCCTGCGATCATGGGGTGTATGCACCGTACCCGGGGCGGGGGGGCGTTCCGTAACTGTTTCGGGGCAAACTCTGCTTTTACGGTTGTTTTTAGCTCCCGTAGAAAAAGGGTTGAACGGTGCGTACCCGACACGAATCGTACTTGCCGGGTCGGAAAAAGCAGCCGCGAACCGTACAGATGTCGCGTACAGCGGGTTCCTAGGGAGATTCGTACGGGGATTTGATCCGTACGGTCTCTGTACGATTCATACGGAGTCCAGCTCCTTGTACGAATCGTACTTCGTCGTACATACAGGGGATGTTGCAGGGTATGATTCGTATGGGCAAAACGCTCCGAACGGCTATCCAGAGGTTTTTTTCCGATTCGGAATCGACCCCTTATTTCGGAAAGGTATTTTCTAGGCAGGGACTGGAAGGCATTTCTAAGGAAGACCAATTCAGGTCGGGCACTTAAGTTAGAGTCTCTTTTTGACCCTGGGAAGTCAGTCATGGAGAACTATTCTGGTTTCTGTGATCACTTAACCCGATTGGTTGAGCAGCTTGCTCCTCTGAAGAATACTAGGCTGCGGCCAAAAACCATCCGCCCCCTGGTATACTAATGAATTGAGGATGCTTAAGCTGAAATGTAAGCACACCAAAAGGCAATGCTGAAGTCTGTATGCCAGTGAGGCTAAAATCAGATGGAGGGAACTTCTAGCCAAGTACAAAAAAGCAATAGCCAGGGATAAGGCCGCATATTTTGCAGACCTTATTCTCAAGTCCTCCAATAGCACTAAATGTGTCTTCAATATACTGAGAGAGCTGACCAACCCTGAGAGCACAAGGAATAAGACCGTGCCCTCACAAGAGTTGTGCAACGGATTAACAGCGTTCTTTCAGGAAAAGATAGATAGGATTATTGAAGGCCTTACACCTGATACTCTTCTGGTCACAACTGAAAGTGTTGAATTAAGAACACCTAAGGTTTGTGAAATCAGGGAAATGGGGGCTGAATCAAGGAGTCATGGAAATAACCCTTTATCACTGGGAACTGCCTTCGGAAGAAGAATTTATTAAGTTGGCTACGGGGTCTACTGTGGCTCACCGCTGGCCCAATTCCCCAGAAATTCTGGAAAGAGCTTGGTCCTGAGGTCTTTCCACTGCTTCACCAGCTATGTAATCAATCACTCAGCAGTAGAGTGGTGCCTCCCTGTTGGAAGATGGCAGTGGTCTCACCCCTCTTGAGAAAACCATCACTGGATCCCAAATGTCTCAAGAACTATAGGCCAATCTCCCTATTGCCATATCCTGTGAAAATAGTTGAGCGCCTGGTCAGCCGCGCACTTTCGGGCTTCCTGGAAGGCAATAATAAGCTGGGGGATGAACAGTTTGGGTTCAGACCAGGCCATGTGACCGAGACAGCATTGGTTGCCATGTTGGACAATCTTCAGATGCGTGCGGACAGGGGACATGCTGTGACTCTGATCTTTTTAGATCTGTTTGCCGCGTTCGACATGGTAGACCATGTCACACTGCTGTCGAGACTGGAGGATGTGGGGGGGGGACAAATCTGGCTTTAAGCTGGTTCCAATCTTACTTGGCAGATAGACGGCAGGCCGTTGCCCTGCCCCTTCCAGTCTGACTTTACTAATAATAGGCACGGGGTACCGCAGGGGTCATCTATCAGCCCGATACCATTTAATGTGTACATGTGGCCGTTTTTGGATATCATCAAAGCCCACAATATTAGTAAGGTTAACTATGCTGATGACACCGAATTAATAGTGTCCCTGGATGGTGATCAGGCGGATTCCCAGGAAACTTTCCACAAGTGTATGCGGGAAATGGTGTTGTGGCTGAAGAGACAATGCTCTGCAGTTTCACAGCCACAAAACAGAGATCCTGCACTGTGAGGTGGGCTGAGTGCCCTCAGTTTTACCTTCGGATTTCTGGCCATTCCCCACAGATGGCCCCATGGGACTGGTGAGCAAGGTGTGTAATCTGGGGGTCAGTTTTAATGGCAAACTTAATCTGGAATCGCATGTTAATCAGGTAGTCAGGAACTGCTTTATGCTCATTAAAGGACTCCGGGAGGTTCTTCCACTGCTACCTCCTCAGACTAGAGGGACAGTGGTTAGGACTGTCATCCTTAGCTGCCTGGACTACTGTAATGCCTTGGTGCTGGAGTCCCCCAGGTACTTAATATCGCAGCTTCAGAGTTTTCAGGCGGCAGCAGCAAAATTGGTCTTAAGGAGACCACGAGGTTCACCAACTTCCCAGGCTTTAGCTGAGCTACATTGGCTCCTGGTGAGCCAAAGGATACTGTTCAAGTTGCTGTGTAGTGCCTTCAAGGCACTTCACGGTACCGGGCCCAAGCCACTTCAGGGTAGGTTTGGTTGATAAGTCTCTGTACGCTATTTGCGATCCTCTGCAGCTAGCCTGGCAACCATCCCGAGGTTTAAGCGAAACACTATGGGTGGAAGAGCGTTTTCGAGTGGCAGCTGCTCGCCTGTGGAACAGCCTCCCTTTCAAACTGAGGCATACACAGCAACTGCTGTCGTTTGGAGGAAAGTTAAGACCTGGTTGTTCCCCAGAGGGTAACCGGTATTCAGCATGTGCGGATCATTCCAGCTTTACTGTGTCTTAGCGCCAGGATACCCGTGGGGTTGCAGTGCACTTTATAAGTGTGGAATACTATACAATACAGATAAGCATTAGACTGTCTTCTGGAGCATAAACGTATTCTGTTTCCCCAAGTACCTGTTTTATATACCTAGCTGACCGACAATGGGGTAAATGGATACATAATGTTACTGCTCCTATTAGAAAGTAGGAAATACCCATAACTAAGTCCTTTGAAGGACAGCATTGGCTTTTTCATCGCTGAGTGGAGGAAGAGACAATCGCAACTGAGATGGCTTCCATAAAGTAAATGGGAAGGGGGAAATTTAAGTAAATGCACTTAGTTACTTCTTGGAAAAGAAATAGGGGTCTAGCTGGAAACCTGTTCTTGCTTTTGCTATAGATAAGCAAGTTGAGGAGAACTATGCCTCACTTTGCACAGGGATTACGGCGGTGCTGGATTCTCATTCCCCCCTTAAAGTACGCAGTTACAAGGGGAAAATCTCTGCCCCTTGGTTTAATGACACGCTGAAAAACTTGAAGTGGGGTTGTAAACAAGCGGAGAGAAGCTGGAGGTGTAAATATGAGGAATCTAGCAGGGTGCAGTGGAAGCGTAAAATCGTGGAATATAAGAGTATGATCAGGAAATCTAAGGCTGACTATTATTCTTCCTTGATTTGTAATGCTACCAATAGATCTAGGAGTATCTTCAACATACTAAATAGTCTTACTAGCCCTGAGTGCTCTAAGAACTCCATTGTCCTGTCTCAGGAACTTTGTGAGAATCTTGCCAATTTTTTCAAGGAAAAAAATCGAGTTAAACATTGAGGACTTGCAGGATGCCTCGGAGATCGGTTGCCCCGCGGCCACCGGACATGGGTTTCCCGTAGATAAGATTAATGATCCAGTCTGGTCGCTGGTTGAGCCTTTACTAGAGTTTCCACTTCTTAGGGAAGAAGCCTTTAGTGGGCTGGCAAAGGGGATTTCTTCCGGTTCTCCTTTGGACCCCGTGCCACACAAGATCTGGAAGGAGTTTGAGGAGGAACTATTTCCGACTCTCCGCCTGATCTGTAACCAATCTCTGGCCACGGGTATTGTTCCAGCCCAGTGGAAGAAAGCTGTGATATCTCCCCTGTTGAAGAAGCCTTCTTTAAACCCGGAATGTTCCAAGAATTATAGACCTATCTCCTTGCTACGTTTCCCAGCCAAAATAGTTGAGCGTTTGGTCAGTGTGACCCTCTCCGAACATCTGGAACAGCATCACCTACTACAGGACGATCAATTTGGTTTCCGGCCGGCTCATGGGACCGAAACGGCATTGGTCACCGCCGTGGACGAGCTTCAAAGGCGTGCTGACAGGGGACAGGCAGCGGTTCTGATACGATTAACCATGAGATCTATCTGGGCCGTTTAAGTGATGCTGGGATGAGAGGCAGCGCTCTGATGTGGTTTCGGTCATTTTTGCAGGATAGACAGCAGGCAGTGTCCCTGCCACCCTTTAAATTGGCGTTTTCTGCCATTCCACACGGGTTGCCACAGGGATCAGCAATTAGCCCTATCCTCTTCAACCTGCATTTAAGACCTCTGATCTCGCTTATTAAAGCCTATAAAATTAAGATTATAAATTACGCTGATGATACGCAGATGATCCTCTCCTTTGAGGGAGAGGAATCGACACCAGTGGAGGTATTCCACAACTGTCTGCAGGATACGTCACGTTGGCTAAAGAACCATTCCCTTCAGTTCAATGCTGGGAAGACGAAGGTGCTTTTTAGCGCAGGGAACAAGATCTCCCGTCCGTTTCCAGAGAATTTTTGGCTTCCTGAGACAGTGACTAAAGTGTGGGCAGTGGAATCAGTCCATAACCTAGGGGTTATGCTCGATCAGAAGCTCAGCATGGAGACTCGTCAAAAAACGACCGCCTGCTGCTTTGCTATTCTGCGGTCTTCGCAGAAGATCTTGCCACTACTGCCATTTCAGGCTCGCGCCCAAGTGGCAAGGTGTACGATCCTTAGTAGATTGGATTATTGTAATGCCCTACTGCTGGAGTCCCCTGCCTTCTTGCTGGATAGGCTCCAAAGAATGCAATCAGCGGCCTCTAGGTTGGTTCTGGGGCTTCCTAGGAGAGCACATGCGCCGGCAGCCCTGGCGAAACTGCATTGGCTCCTGTTGAGACAGAGGGTACACTTCAAGGCCCTTTGCCTTGTTTTTAAGGCCCTCCATGAAACAGGCCCTCTACCCCTGCAATCCAAATTCACGTGGTACACCCCAACCAGGCTGCTTCGAACTTCAGCGGCTAGGCTGGTGAGAGTGCCTAGATTTAGGAAGAACAGATCAGGAGGTAGATCCTTTGTGGTGGCCGCGGCCAAGCTGTGGAACTTGCTCCCATGCGAGATTAGGCATACTAGGGAGCTTCTTCTCTTCAGAAAAAAGGTTAAAACTTGGATGTTTCCTAAGTTAGTGCAATTTGTCTGTTATGTGTTTTCCCGCCTGACACTCGTCCGCCCTTTTGAGCCATCAGCACCAGGATGCCTGCAAGGTGATAGTGCGCTTTATAAGATAAATAAAAATAAAAAAAATTGTAAAGTATGTTTTACTGTTTCATTGTGCTACAAATGAGACACAGTGAGCCATTGTGTTGTCTTTCATAGATTTATAGACTTCATGTGTGACAGGTCTAAACTTTAGCGTTAGACTTGATTTTGATGCTTTGAATTGGTAATTGGTCGAAAGGGTTAGATTCTTCTTGCAATTGTTAGACAAGCATCAGATAAAGAAGGGAAAAAATGTAAATCCACAGTGTTGGAATTTTCAGGGTGCTGTCCATGGAGCCAAGCAGAGAGGTAAGCATATCTTGTTTTTAGGGATGTATTTACCCAAGTAAGGCTTAACTAGCAAACCGATGTTCAACTGGAAGTGAGGACATTCTACTACAAGGTCAATTGCGTACACTTATTTGGATGACCAGGTTTAGGATATCAGGAATGTTCTGGCCCGATTGTGGGACTGAATATCTCTATACATAGCAACACCTATTAATATACATATGTAAATTCTGCGTGTTGCTGCAAACCGAGCACTCCTTTCTCTTTTCCCAGGTAAATTTCGATAAGTCAAGCCTACTGTACTATACTGGGCAAAAATGTGGAATACATTCTAAAGCATGGATCATTGTGTAGTGCAGTTCCTATATTCCCAATAGGCTCTGCGCATTGGAATAACATAAACGATAGTTTAGACATAGGACTGAAGTCGACTAGGTCTCTTTTAAATATGTTAGACTTAATTTGTGAATGCCAGCTAGCTCAGAGGTCACTAGAAACTTTCTCAAATACACAAGAAGGGATTCGTTTCTGACAACCATATAAAATGCAACTTTGTTCCCCAAGAATAAGGAATGTATCTCCAGAGTCGCGGAAACAATAGATGGCTATTTCACTCAGTCAATCGTGCATGCTTAGTTTCACCAGAGGTGCAGAGAAATAGAGAGACGGGCGTTTTCAATAAAAAGGTTATTTATTGAGCAGTCTTCTTTCTCATGCAAGAGAAGTGAATTGCTACAATCTCAATACTTGTCATAAAGTAAAGTGCGTACAGTAAAAAGAGTATTATGAAATAATACTGTAAAAGCATTTATATGGTTTCTAAGCCATAAGTTACTTAAATAAAATAAAATAAAAAAAGTGCATACAGTAAAAAGAGTATTATGAAATAATACTGTAAAAGCATTTATATGGTTTCTAAGCCATAAGTTACTTAAATGGATAAAATACATACAATGATAAAAGATGACTAAACGTACTCAACTGGTGCTTCTAAGATACGCCTACCCCGGTGTACCTAACCTAAGCCTAGTACATGGGAAGGACTAAGTGAGATGTAGTTTAAGTTAAATTGTTTCTGCCAAGAATCTATCCAGGAATTCTCTAAGGGTCTAATCAGCTCTGTACCTTGTTTATAGAATGTAGGAGGTCTGGTATCTCTCTCTCATGACTCGATCTCCCAGTAACCCGCAAGGGTAGCCGGGAAACACCGGAGCTGGATTGCTCGGCAAGAGAAAAGTCAGCCTCTCCCTCAGTGCGTCAGCTGGAGGGTCGGCTTCCTTCGGCACTCGCTACAGCAGGGCGTTGGGCAAGTAGTCAGTCGAACTGCTCCAAAACACCGTGTGTTTTGCTAGGGCAGATGCTGGTATATTTATACCTGGAAGGTGCTGGGTTTGACGTAAGGTTGGACATAATACGTCACTAAGAACTCGCAGTCCTTTTAGGACTCCAGGAGTTCTAGGACAAATCAATACAGAAGCAGGGGAAAGTCTCTGACTGCTGGAGGTTTGGTCTCTCCAAGAACACGTTGTGATTTCTAGGAATCTGTGGAAGGAGCCTTGCTGTATTTGGACTACATTGGCTGTGTCATAATATGGTTATGATTCTGATGCCTATAGATATGATGAGTTATACCTATATAAGGGCATGAATCAGGAAAATTACACTAGATCCCTAGATTTGTCTACAACACCCACTCCACGTAGAATGTCCATCTTTACTAAGTACTAAAGCAAGTATAACATATCTAAGTATGTGTTTACAATCCCACCCAAAAATACATAAAATGCATTTGCAATGGTTTGTACGCGAAAAATGAGTATTGAACTGTACATTTTCTAAGCAGTGGTATCATTCAAACAATGCATATAGTTTACATTTGAAATGCTGACTGAATGAATCACGAAAAGTTACATTCATGAAATGGCTCTTAATACAGAAGAGAAGGTCGAGACCATTTCATCACATATTTATACAAGACTGTACATGTGCTAGAGGCTGAGTTCAAATATTGTCTCTAGGTTTTTTCCTTAAAAATAGAAATCTTGTTCTCCAAGAATAGTTCTACTTTAAGCAGATTACTCTGTGCCAAAAAAAGTAAATATTTTGGGAATGAGAAAAAATAATTTTGTTTGAGGAAAAAGTAGTTCCAAAGTTTTAGAAGTTCTGTTTATCAAAATTGAAGGCCGAATTCAAAGTTCAGGGAATGATGTGTGCTCATGTTTTCAAAAGTTATTCTCGTTGTTAGGAGAAAGCATTAACTCAGATAGGCTGGCAAAGAATTTGTCTACAACAGTAGGTGAAAGTTGGACCATGTCCGAAAAAGTAGAAATAGTGCATATGTGAGATGCATTGCCGTCATCATTGTCTAGATCAGCAATGGTCACGGAATGTTGTACCTGTGTGCCGCTTTCATCTCTTACCTCACTGCCAGCATGTTGCTGTGAGGTCTCAACGAATGCCGTCATCAGAATTGGTAGCCGCTGGGGACAACACGTTGCATGAGCCGTTACTGAACCAAGCAAGTATCGACATCCATAGGTACTGCTGATGGGAGTGTGAGACAAACGTCTAACACGCATTCTTCTCCACAGAGAAGGCATCGTAGAACAGGTAGGATGCAATATTCAATGAAGGCCATATTGTTGCCTCCTTGTCTAGTTTGCTGTTTGGATACAATACTTGCATACAGCAAGTGACCCTGGATGTAACACTAACGAGATAGGCCGTTCCTGGCAACATGCCACAACAGCTGTGGTCACTTAACATAACGTAACTGCCATTAGAAAGTTGTCTGAAAAAAGGCTTTATTTGTGTGGCTGGGGTGCCGTGCAGGTGGCAAGAAAGTTCATTTGATGAACCCTCGCAGGCTCCATGCAAGTTAATTCCTTGACACAGAAGTGTACTACTTAGTGAGTTTTTACAATTGTTACCACTAAAAAATACCTCTTTTTCCCCCCACTCCAACATCTATGTGTGTAAGGTAAATTCCAGGTTGACTTGATGTACCCTTTACACAACTTTTCATACAGGCCTGCTGGTATGTGCATTAGGCAATATTGAATCTGAAATGTCATTATTGGTATTGTAATGGTGCCATGTATTATTCATTCAATGACAGCCTTTTCGGAAACTGTCAATGGTAATCTTTCTAGTTTTTCAATGCTCAGCACCGTATAGTCTGCTCCTCTTTGTGCCAAAGAGATTTGTTTATCTGTACGGTTAAAGATAGAAAATAATGATGATTGTTGATTAGACGCCAGGGCACGTAGCCTGAACAGAGATTTTGTAACGTTCAGCCTAACTGTACAATAGAATGTAATTGGGATTGGCCATGTTGTAACATTAGCATATCCTGTTCTATTATATCAATAGCAGATGTGACAATGCTGTCCAAAGAATAAATTCTGGAGGACAGAGTCGTTAACCCATTGTCCACTACAGACAGTGTTTTTTCCAAATTAATACGATCAATTTCTCGTATTTTTTCAGCAGTTTCACTTTGCGTTACTTTCCAAGCTTCGTTGTAAGCAGCATATATACCGGCGTATAAGAAACGTTTTTGATGCTGTTTGCGAGGACCCAATAAGAAATCTCGCAAGTCAACGCCTTCTTTAAGTAAGGTCAAGTGTTGCTTAATTTCAGGTAGTGTGGATTTCTGTAGCCATTCGAGGCATAGTTTCCCTACACTGTATGTTGTTATTATCCCTGGATGTTGTCTCTGGGAATATCTTGGGTCTGGCCTGTTCTGTGTGAACCTCTGTATTTTGTTCAGGAATCTTATCTCGACAGTTATTAGTGTCTGTGGGCCAGATCAACCATTTTCTCCAATCAGGATTAGTTCTGTTTTGGTGTAAAATATGGGATACATCTATCTCCTCATCTGTAGTGCTATTACTATCAGGTATGGGCTTTGGTATGGACGGCTTGTTTAAATCCTTTATCTTGGCTAGGCCAAGACAGGTTATTTGTTGAATGGTATCATTCAGGAACATTATTTGTTCTGGGATCATGCAGGCTCTGAATAATGATTCTAAACCTTGTACCTGCTAGTCTTTTGTACCCTAGACCGTTTTTGTCTCAATGTTGTCTTTCCAAAATTCAAAACCAAATGTAGACAATTGTGCATAAAATTTTGCAGAATAAATGTGTTTAGTATTTGTTATCATGTTTTTCATTCCTATCTTATTCATAATTTTGAAATAAAACGTTTCTGGGTCTGTGCTATTAAAACCTGAGAAGTATGGGAATTTCTCATAAAATGTTTTCGAGCTGCCTTTTGGCGGTGTTGGACAATGTTCCCATTGATTATAAGTAAAAACATTTCTAGGATTTGCAGACTTATGCAAATAGTGGTGCCCATAATGATTAAAGCAATACATTTCTTCATAATCTGATGAACCTTCTAAATAATCATGTTCTGTAAATTTTGCTGACATTTCTAAATCTGACATCATGTTATTAATAGTTTCAAAGTCCCAATCATCAGAGAAAGTGCTCGGTGAGACAAAGTCACTTAAAGAAACCTTGAACTGGTGTGGATACTTCAAGAGTTCAACCGGGCCATAGATGTCGTAATCAGTAGCGTTCCATGCTACACCACCAGGTATAGGAATGGCTCTGATGTTTACTGATGATAGTTCTCTTTTTTCAATGTGAGAAGATTTGTGAGGTTTTAGAACCAAGTTGATTTTCTGACTTGCTGTGTCCATTGTACTGTATTTTCCATCAATCATTCTTCCCAAGCTTAAAACCAAAATGAGCCAGAGCAGGAGTAAAAGTACACCTAACACAATCCACAATTCAATCTATGGTGAAATCAGATATGTTTCTCCAAGTTGATAAAAGAGTTCTGTTATTTTTTGTTTGAAAGTTTTGTTTGCTGGCTTTTAATTTATGTTCACTAGGATCTTCAGAAAAGTCATCAAAATTGATAAAATAGCCAGAGGCAGTTCTGTCAATTGTTGGAATTGTATCATGATTGTTATTAATCTTTGTAGTTGCTTCTTTCTTTGTCATATTAGTATAGTCAGAAGCTACATCATTCTAGACAGGTGTTTCTTGATGAACTGTTGCAATTTGGGTTTCAAGAGGCACTAGTTCCATGGCTTTGTTGCATAGTCATTCTTTATTCACTGCAGGTTTATCAAATGTGATTAGTCTCTCCGTTTGAACCTCTTGAATTGTAGCAAGGTTTGGTCTTCTGCTACATCTTGGGAGTCCACTGGGCCTACTACTTATTATTGGCCACATGGTTGTGGTTTTACCAGGTCGATTGATACAACTCTGTTGTCCTTTTATCCAGCAAGGGGCGGTAGTACTATTGATCTTGTTCAGTGGATTGCTAAGACAGGTTCTGTTTTTCTGTAAGAAGGCCCAAATTCCTTCTTCACCGCGATCTTTTCTCTGACCAGATCCCCAATCTTTGGAATCCAGACAGGTCTTGCTGGGACAAGTGTTTTTTCTTCAGTGGCCATTGGCTTTTGCTTTGTGTTACTTAGACTTCTTCTTGTTTCATTTAAGTCCTGTAAAACAGCCAAACGATCTTTTATATCAAAGGTTTTTTGTTCCACCAGTGAAGTTTGACGATCAAGGTCTTCGATCAACATTCTAGTACCAAACAAAAGTTCATACGGAGTGATTCCACACAGAGAATGTTTTGGCAGATTATTAAGACTACTTTGGACACTTATTAGATGTTTGACCCACCCATCACCCGAACCTAATACCGTCGCTGTTATAGATTGCTTTATGTCACGGTTTTTTCTCTCCACTACCGCATTACCCTCGGGATGGAAGGGACTAGAATACCACAATGCAACACCCAAGCTGGCCATGGCCTCTTTGTAAGCTCGAGAGCTAAACGCAGGACCCTGGTCAGAATTTAGCGTGCCAATTGTGATTATGCCGATAAAGACTCGCAGATCTTTAATACCAGTTTTGGCGTCAGCCGAGCGCTGGGGCCACATTCAAATGAATCTTGTGCAGGAATCCACTGCGACCATGATATATTTATAGTTGCCATCCCTTTGTAAGGGACCACAGGGGTCCAGGTAAACACATGCTAATGGTTTATTTGAGATTAGAAGGGGCGTCTGCGCAGGTTGTTTCACTGTTGATACCTTCATTTTTTACTATACTTCACAGTCTAGAACATAGTTTCTAGTCTGTTTCCTCATGCGCGGTCACCAATATCTCTGTTTTAGTAACGATACTGTGGCGGAAACACCCGCATGTGCAGAGGCGAGCCCTTCATGTGCCGCTAAGATTAGTCCTAACCTATGTTCCATGTTTGGAATCGCCCTATCCCCCACTCCAGGGATTACGGCAAAAGGAACATTATTTGCATCAGTTTTGTATGAGTACTTTACTGGAAATCCTCTCGGGAGTGTCCTATCACTGTTTTTTACTGAAGCATTGACAGCTTGCATTATCTCGCTGTCTATTTTTGTTTTTGACCATGTGATAGCAGCTAAGGAAGCCGTTTGCACAGCTGCCTTCGCGGCTTCATCAGCCAATGAATTCCCTGCAACGTGAACGCCATCACATTGATGACTCAGTGTATGTATCATGTGAGTCTTTTTTGGTTCTTTCTGTAAAAGAACTACTTGTTCCCAAAGTATTTTATGCTTAATTGTGCCACCTTTCGCATCTTTGAAACTGTTTTGAACCCAGTTCTGCAAGTATTCATTGTAAGACTGGACGCAGTAATACGAATTGCACACTATTAGTGTGGGGAATTCGCGATCGGTATTCTCAAGCGCCATCTTGAAAGCCTGTAGTTATGTTATGTTATGTTAAGGGGAGTTTTGTATAGCGCTCAGCTACTCCAAAGGAGTGTCCCGGCGCTTTCAGACCAACAGGTCAGCAACTAACACGTAACACAACAGGAAATAGGACCAGTAAAAAAAGAAAACAGAAAACTAGAGACAAAACAACCAGGTTTTAAGTCCCTTTCTAAAAGCAAGCAAATTGGCAGTGCTGCGGAGTGATAAGGGGAGAGTGTTCCAGAGCTGAGGAGCAAGACGTTTGAAGGAGCGTCCACCAGTCCGGGCTTTCTTCACCACTGGCACCACCGCAAGAGAGAGAGTTTCTGATCTCAGAGCCCTAGTAGGTTTATAAAAGGCTAGCCTTTTCCGGATATAGGTTGCTCCCGTAGAATAGAGCGCCTTGTGGACCAAAGTAAGGGCCTTAAAGGCAATTTGCTTTCTGACAGGGAGCCAGTGCAAGGTGGATAAAAGGTCAGAGGCACTGGCACGGCGGGGAAGACCATAAATGGCGCGGGCCGCCGAGTTCTGGACTACCTGAAGACGCTGCAGCAGGTAGTCGGGCAAACCCAGGTAGAGAACATTGGAGTAGTCCAGCCTCGAGCCAATGAGGGCATGGACGGTAATCTTGCGATGGTCAAATGAGAGCAGAGGGAGAAACCTCCGAAGCATCCTAAGCAAGCCAAAGCAGACGCCCACAAGGCCAAGAACTTGGGCTTTCATCGTCAGGCCGTTATCAATTTTGACCCCCAGGTTTTTCGCCACGGTGGAGGAAGATGCCGGTGGAAACATGTCATGTGGCCGCTGAGCTGTATAGTCTCAGAGTAATTGAGTTTTAGTGACCATAGGTCTGAATTTACCTTTGTGCCAGCGACCTTTAACAATCGCGCACGCAGCACTATAAGCTTGTTTACCCCCAACTGCGGGCTGTGCTGATCCGTCTGATCCGTCTGTATATATTATACAGCCGTAATGTTCGAGAGGCAGAATTGCGGTCGGCAGAGGACATTCATACTCGTTTTGGAGAAATTCTTGTGTTTTCAAGTTAGGATCAAATTCGTAAATTACGTCTGATGCAGCAAGAGAATTAACCCATTGTATCCATCTCGGATGTAAAGCTTTAGCATTTGGAATGCTTGCTCTTGTCACTGCTTCTAGGGCAGGTACAGGTATAACGATTATTATACGTTTACCCTGTGCGAGGGCTCTTTCTTTTGCTACAGCAGTTTGAACCACTGTCAGAATTTTCCCAGTAGAAGTGAATTTTATTTTAGCTTGTGTGTACAAGTGTGATTTGTAAGCTATTGGTCCCATTTCCCCTTCATTGTAGGTCAGGTACGTGAATCTGCATCTTCCTGGGATGACTCGGATTACAAGGTTGCGTATGTTTACGCGTGTTTGCAGTTTTGTTTTAGCCAACATGTCTGTTTGTATTGAACGTAAAATTTCTGTGTGTTTCTGTGTCCAATTAGTTGGTTTGAAATCAGGTTTACTTAATTCGTAGAGAGGTTTAACCCTCTCTGCGTAATTCAGAACGTAAGTTCTTCCAAAATTCATGATACCTAGAATTGATTGTAAGTTTTCAGCGTTTTTGGAGCTTGGAGTAGAGCACATTTCTCTAAGAAATTGGCTGCCACGCTTTTGCCTTCACTTGATAACTCATATCCTAGAAATAGGACAGTGAGGTGGGTAATTCGCGATTTTTTAAAGTTGAATTTGTACCCTTCTGATGCGAACCCAAGTAAAATGGTATTCACTCTTTCTAAGTGCCTGTCCAAATCATCGTCTGTTAGATAGATGTCATCGACATAAGATAATTCCTCATCATCATACATTTGTAGTAACTCAGTTACTCTAGCTGAAAATAACCCTGGGCTATTCTTGAATCCCTCAGGGAGACGGCAAAATTGCCTCTGGGCCTCCATACTGGAGAAAGCGGTCAAATACCTGCTTTCTGGTGCAATGTTTTGACAGAAGAAACCATGTGAAATATCTAATGTTGTTTTATATTTTTTACGCACGATGTTATTCATTAGTGCTGCACTGTGTGAATTTTTAACTGCAAATGTTTTGCAACAAGAGTTTAAGTGTCTGTAGTCCAATACTAGACGATATGAATTGTCTGGTTTGGAGACAGGAAACAAATGATTGTTCATTTGTGAGGTGCATGTTTCAATCACACCCTGGTATTCAAGTTGATCTAAGATCTCCCTGACTTGTTTTTTAGCTTCTTGCTTAACAGGATACTGCCTTTGTGCAGTAGGTTGATTTTGTAACTGGATTTTATGATGAGGGGATTCCTCATCCCATCCTACATGATTTTATGTAATGCAGGTGCTTGGGCCACTGCCCATTTTCTAGCATATGTGTATTTTTTATGAATTGGAATGTGATTTGAGAAGGCAGGCATAATCATCTCTAGAAGGAGAATCATAGCCTTCAGATAGCTTCTCCCAAAAGAGACCTCTTATTTTCCTAGTTTTGTCCCCTTCTATACGTAATGTTATTTCATATAATTTATGGGGTACACTAACTCTGGTGTCTGCAGTTTCCACCTGAATGTACTCATTCGTGTCCACTGTCTCCAGAAGATTCATCAGGATCTTGCGAGCTATGGTCACTTCTGCTGCACTGTCTAGCATTGTCTGGGCCCATTCTCCGTTCTTGAGTTGTGTCCTCAGGATCCTCGGCATGTTTTATCTTTATGCTGGCTACCTTCTTTTTAGAAAATTGTGATTTTTTTACTTTGATGAGCAGGTTCCTTGTCTTTCGACTTGACGCGCTCTTCTTTATGTTCTGACGATCCTCTTCTTTCCGATTTCTGTGAGGAAGTCTGAAAAGATCGAGAGGGACGTGTATCATTATCTTGATATCTGTCAGGTTTTCTCAAATTATCCCTATTTCTGAGGTTATATCTCTTTTCAGAGGGTTCCCTTCGGGGAGACTTGTCTCTCTGTTGAGGAGATCTTCCCCTGGGTTGAGAATATTTTTCTCTAGGAAGAGTTTGTTTATTACTCTCCCACTTCTTTTTTGGAGTAGTGAGACTATTCTTAATAAAGTTTTTTTCGGGATTTTCTGTTAGCTGTGGTTTTAGTGGTTTCCCACCCAAACTGTCTCTACCTAATTCTTCATAGCACTTTTCAATTATTCTGGCTAGTTCAAAAGGCTGGTCTGCTATTTCTGTTTCTTTTAATTTTTGGTGGCAGGTTGTACCGTCAATTGTCAATTGAACTAATTGTCTATATGCTTTTGTTAATTGTTTTAGTTGAGCTAAAAGTTCTCTGTCTGTCATTTCTTCAATGTCAGGATGTGGTGTATAGCTGGCTAGAACCGGCCATGGAGCTGCTGGTCTACCTAGTGGACCAAGCCTGGTAATGTGATTTTGATTTTTAGGGCGCCATTAAACCAGAGCTGATGCTCCTGGTAAGTTAGTGGAATTTCAAAGTCCTCGAAAGGAACGTATTCCGTTGGAGGTTCCTCTGTTTTTAGTAGTGGAACTCGTGTCTCACAGCATTTGCTTCTGGAAAAGTTATCCATGAATGGAATACCTCTGTCTGCCGATACTCATGTGCCTCTATCACAAATATAACTTTACCACCTCTCGATGATACCCCATTTTCTATACGTTTTATAGTTATGGTTTTCCTTATATTTGCCAGGATGAATATAGCATCCGGGTCATTTTGTTGGAGAGCTGTGTCATTTAAGTCTGCTTGAGCTGCTATTCTAGCTCTCTCCCTTTCGTCGTCACTCTCCGTCATTTTACTGGCTGAAAGTTTGCAGAGCAAGTTTCAAGGAAACTAAGATTAGGTGCACAATATTTTGGAACACTGTATCCTTAAATGTTGACTAAACCAAAAAGTAATACATAGGATTCTCCTACTACTAAGTTTTGGCAGATATTAACCTTTCACGCACTCCAGACGTCTGTTGGAGTTTTTACGGGAAAGGGGTCTGTGTGAAAAGCACGACTGAGTTACTTAGTATCTAGCGTTAAAATATCGCCTTACCAAACGTTGGGCGCCAAGTAATGTAGTTCCTATATTCCCAATAGGCTCTGCGCATTGGAATAACATAAACAATAGTTTAGACGTAGGACTGAAGTGGACTAGGTCTCTATTAAATATGTTAGACTTAATTTGTGAATGCCAGCTAGCTCAGAGGTCACTAGAAACTTTCTTGAATACACAAGAAGAGATTAGTTTCTGACAACCATATAACATGACAACTTTGTTCCCCAAGAATAAGGAATGTATCTCCAGAGTCGCTGAAACAATAGATGGCTATTTCACTCAGTCAATCGTGCATGCTTATTTTCACCAAAAGTGCAGAGAAATAGAGAGACGGGCGTTTTCAATAAAAAGGTTATTTATTGAGTAGTCTTCTTTCTCATGCAAGAGAAGTGAATTGCTACATCCGCAATACTTGTCATAAAGTAAAGTGCGTACAGTAAAAAGAGTATTATGAAATAATACTGTAAAAGCATTTATACGGTTTCTAAGCCATAAAATACTTAAAATGGATAAAATACATACAATGATAAAAGATGACTAAACGTACTCAACTGGTGCTTCTAAGGTACGCCTACCCTGGTGTACCTAACCTAAGCCTAGTACATGGGAAGGAGTAAGTGAGATGTAGTTTGAGTTAAATAGTTTCTGCCAAGAATCTATCCAAGAATTCTCTAAGGGTCTAATCAGCTCTGTACCTTGTTTATAGAATGTAGGAGGTCTGGTATCTCTCTCTCAAGACTCGATCTCCCAGTAACCCGCATGGGTAGCCGGGGAAAACCGGAGCTGGATTTCTCGGCAAGAGAAAAGACAGCGTCTCTCTCAGTGCGTCAGCTGGAGGGTCGGCTTTCTTCGGCACTCGCTACAGCAGGGCGTCGGGCAAGTAGTCAGTCGATCTGCTACAAACCACTATGTGTTTTGCTAGGGCAGATGCTGGTATATTTATACCTGGAAGGTGCCGAGATTGACGTAAGGTTGGACATAATACGTCACTAAGAACTCGCAGTTCTTTTAGGACTCCAGGAGTTCTAGGACAAATTAATACAGAAGCAGGGGAAAGTCCCGTACTACTGAAGGTTTGGTCTCTCCAAGAACTCATTGTGATTTCTAGGAATCTGTGGAAGTAGCCATGCCATATTTTGACTACATTGGCTGTGTCTAAATATGGTTATGATTCTGATGCCTATATAAGGATATGATGAGTTATACCTATATAAGGGCATGAATCGGGAAAATTACACTAGAGCCCTAGATTCGTCTACAACAATTGGTATGGAGTTAATCAAATCCTCATGCAAATCACCATTTTCGGAGAAGAGAGGGAACAGGTGCTATTTACTGCACCTGTTAAAAACACCTCACCTCTAAGCAATTGCATTTGCCAGGTGCCCCATTCTGCCGTCATTTTTGCATTCAAATTGCTGGCTTACACTTTTTTCTATGTTCAGGTGCAGGCATAGCATACAGCCCCCATTATGGCACTTCCAATTTGACCACTAACGTCTGTTACTGCACATATCGTAATTCTGAGTTTAGTAGCAAATTTCCACAGGTACATTTCGGCAGGTCAAACCTACAACTATTTCCGGTGTAAAATTGTGTGGGGTCAATTCTAGTATTTGAGGAATTTGGCATGGAATGCACCATTTCCTCATATAGAGCCCCAATGTTTTGTTGAGTGCGGGGAATAGGAGGTCTTCACCCAGTAAAACACCTCACTTCTGTGTTATGGTATTTGCCTCGTGCCATAAATACCCCACCCATTCTGTGACACTCAGGAACAGGGCTTTTGAGGGAAGATCTGCTGTAAAAAAATCAAATTTAAGGAAACAGCAATACCAGACAGAGAGCTCTCCCTTTGAACAATGACGAGTAATTGAAAACAGTAATTATCATCGTGAAATAAGGACCCTTGTCTGTATTGAATGTTAAGTCCTTCTCAGCATTGTCAGTAAGCCATTGATTGCCACACTGTCTACCACCAGCTGCCATTATTATTTGTCATTAATCACCTCATCAAGTTTCTATGGCATAACTCAGGTGTTGTAAATTGGTGGTTGGCAGCCAGATCACAGCTGCAAGCGGTTCTTTTTAATTTGGCTAGTTGTTGTGCAGCCCTTCCAAGAAATCCGGCTGCATCTGGTGATGTATTTTCATCAGGCCAGGAGTAGGTCTCAGCTGTTTTTTTCGGTATAGAGATGCTCTCTTTTCTTCAACATCCACAAAGAGGAACATTTTCCAAAGAAGAGCCCTTCACTTTTGCGAATGAAATACCACCCCAACTTGGTGATAGGTAAACTTTATATGGGTCATGACCTCTATTTCGACCCTAAACCATTGATTTATTTGGATAGGAGTCTCGATTTGGAAGGGAAGAGTATATAACACGCCTATTCCAAATAGTAATTTATGATCGATTTCTAAAGCAATTTTAAAAGTCAGTAAAACTTTACTGACTCCTAAAATGAGTGTGGTACCTTTGGAAAAAGGGTTTTGTTGTTGCGAGCATAACAACTTTTAAGACATCTAGCTACAAATGATGTGCCAGACAACAATGAACGCTGTATTTCAGGAAGAGTAATGCCAGTTAAAAAGATAGAGGACGTAGAGAACAACTTAGAAATTCTTTGCTCAGATTGATATACAACCAAAGTTAAACCTTAAAAACATAAAATATTTTATTCAAGTCTACTTTCACCCGTTCCATGCTGAGGACGGCCCCCGGCCATCCCATGTGACGTGTGCATGTGCGGGGGCACGGCCGAGGACGTCCAAACCCCGCCCTCTGATTAAAATGCCCGCACTGCGGCGGCATTCGCGCCACGGTCAACGGGTTAAAAGCATTTCTTTCACTCCATTGAAAAAACATCACATTAATGCTAGAAAAGCATTATCAGCTCATCACCGACATTTCCTGTTATAGTGGTAAAGCCCATGGTTCATCAAGTATCACATAGCACAGCAAAACACACAAGATGATGTACGGAATGTTGCACAATGGCTAAACATTCACCCCAGTCACAGATCTGGGTTTAATCCATTGTTATTTTGCTCACCAAGCCACCCCATTTCAGACTGAACTGGGGTGGCAGAGTGGGCTAAAGAACGGTGATGGTTTAAACCCAGATTTGTTGACTGGGTGTGAGTGTTTGATTGGTTCAGATGCTTCGTCCATCATCACCCCCTTTTGTACCGCTTTGTATTATAAATTAGCAGGGTATGCTCAGACGTGAGTCCCTTGCTCACTTTGCCACTGGATTCAAGCAAGCCTGGCTGAAGACGGCTGTAATGCCAGAAACCGGTCCTAGGAAGCTTGTTTCCGGTCCAGGGAAGGCATGGCTTGGCAGTACGGGCTGGACTGTTCCCATGAGGCACAGGGTCAGAGTGATTTGCATATGGCCATATCTGAACTGGGGTGGCAGAGTGGGCTAAAGAACGGTGATGGATTAAACCCAGATCTGTTGACTGGGTGTGAGTGTTTGATTGGTTCAGATGCTCCGTCCATCACCACCCCCTTTTGTACCGCTTTCTTCGCCATAAGTTGGCAGGGTATGCTCAGACATGAGTCCCTTGCTCACTTTGCCACTGGATTCAAGCAAGCCTGGCTGAAGACGGCTGTAATGCCAGAAACCGGTCCTAGGAAGTTTGTTTCCGGTCCAGGAAAGGCATGGCTTGGCAGTTCGGGCTGGACTGTTCCCATGATGCACAGGGTCAGACTGATTTGCATATGGCCATGTCTGAACTGGGGTGGCTGAGTGGGCTAAAGAACGGTGATGGATTAAACCCAGATCTTTTGACTGGGTGTGAGTGTTTGATTGGTTCAGATGCTCCGTCCTTCACAACCCCCTTTTGTACCATCACATAGCACAGGCCTGTCCTTTAGGACAGAGTCACTCACCTTTTTTTCAACATAAAGAGTGTCGGTCAGGCCGAACAAAGGTCAGTCTGACAGACACTTTATTTTCAGGTCAGGTAGCCGGGAGCTAGACATGCACTAAATGCACAGGCGCCTGGCTGCCTGAGGTGAATTCTACCGGGTTGAAGATGTCACAGCCATGGAGGTGTGACAATTTCAGCCTGGCAAAGCACCTCGAGGCCCTACCCCTCGTGATGAGCCTCTGACCAGGGCCCTTTAGATTTAACCCCTGTAGTGCCCAGGGCCGAGTGTACATCATTAACATCTTGCAACAGAGTGGGGGTGGGGTCAGCAGTCTCATTCACCCCAACCAACTCTGTGACGAGGTAGGGACTGCAGCTTCAGCTCATTGGCTGACCAAAGAGACGAGGCGACAGTCACAACTCTTCTGGGCCCATTGCAGCTTCCCTTCTCGAGAGGATGCAAAAGGGTATTTATTTTTTAATGTTTGGTGGGTGCTTGGGTGGTTGTACGAATGTATGTGTAATTGTGAGTGTGAACTGTGAATGGGTGTGTGTGTGTGCTTGTGAATGGTCGATGTATGTGTGCATGTTTGTGTATGCATGGGGGTGTGAGCAGGTGTGCCCGAAGAGGGGGAGTGTGTGGGTGCGAGTGGTCCAACTGCATGCTAGAATTTCCGGCCTCCACTGGAATCACACGAACAAGTTTCCAACCGAGTCATGTCTATACCTATTGTTTTTTTACAGGAAACCTGATAAATCCATATATATATTTTCTCAACTAATGACAGAAAATAGCTGCCGATGGTATATATTAGAAGTTAATTTCAATCAAGTCTAGCTGTAAACAATTCAAATTAAATTGAATAATTATGAACAAACAAATCATTGACAAGAACAGGCACTACATGAAGGCTAAAGGTTTAATGGTATAAAGTTTCAATCGTCAAGTTACAGAGTCAGCCACATTCTTAGAATCACAGAGTTGGACATTTTTTGCAATATTTAAGTAGTTACCAACGAGATCCATATAATCGCATAATATTTTTGTAAAGTGTCAAATGACATGCATAAAGTAGACCGATGCTTTATAGAAAATAAAATTAGCTTGGCTCCTGATCGATTATTTTGGAAAACATTCGTGGAAAAGCTGTATGTCCATTTTGTCCCTCCGTGATTCAACTTCACTTCTTGTTGCACATTATAAAAGTCGTAAACTTTCAATCACAAAAAATCTGAGAACCTTGAAATTTTTATTTTGTGTTTCTTAGAAGTGCTGCGGTGTAACTTATTGCGGCGGTGGATTCTGGAAGGGTTGAGGCGTACAACTGCCAGATTGTTCTCAGAGTGGGTTAAAGGTTTATTTCATCTTCTTTTTCGTGATTTTCAGTTCATCAGACCTCCTCTGTATAGCACTGCGGATCTTTGGGCTTTCTGAAGAAGGAGAGACGTGAAACACTGTGGCTGACATAATCCTTCGAATGTACACAAAGGAGGCTCGCATTGGATGTCTCAATGCGGTTAGATTTGTCACATACTATAATTGGGGAAAAAACTAAGGACCTTTTTTTTTTTACAAACCCACTCTGTCACTTTTTTGATGCACCAGCGGCGCAGTGTGCCTGCCCATATTTACAAGGCCACATAAAGCCATCCTCCATGGATTTTCATGGCCTTATGGCCCCTTTCTCGCTTTACTCTGGGTGAAAGGGGGTTCTTTGGGTGTTGCTGTGGGTGCTCCAATGCAATATCCATGGATCCTGACGCATTTCCAGATTTACAAGGTTTTGTAAACCTTGGACTGCGTCAGATTCCTACGCCTCCTCAGTGGAGCCATAAGGGAAGCAGACACCTCTCATGATTGTTTTTGTGCAGGAAGGTGTCCCTTCCTGAAACAAAAACAATCACCCCTACAATGCAGACACCCTTGCACCATGGAGCAAAGATCAGTGGCGTAGCTAGACACACTGCCACCCCGGGCAGCCCCTAATTTTGCCCCCTGGGTGCAGGTAAGAGCGGGGGTGGGATTGGTGGGTGGTGGCAGTCAACGGATGACTGGTTCGGATGGAGTGGAGGCAGACCGACGACTTGTTCTCGGGGCCAGCAGGATGGTGGTAGTCAACAGACACGACTCCTGCAGCCCCCAAAAACAGTGTTGCCCGGTGCGGACCACCGCCCCCTAGCTACATCACTGGCAAGGGTGCCCTCATTGGTGCATGGCAGCCAATTGTGCACCAGAGCAATGAAAAAGGACAGGAATGCACCGTATCTTGTAGATATGGAGCATTCCTGCCCTTTTCTTTTGACACACAGCAGGAAGGCCGCTGCGCTGCTGTGCATCAAAACATTGTAAATGAGGTCCTGAATGTTGCAGTCTCAGGAATAAATGTACTCTACTATGTACTACTATTTGTGACTACAGCTCATGATAAATGAAGTACACGTCACACTACAAATAAAACATAAGATGTAATTTGAAAATGTAAATAAATGCATTCTAGTCTTCCAGCACCTTGCAAAAGGGCTGAATCAACCACGCAAATCATATCAGTATCTGTGGCCATGTTTATCACCGCGATGTTTGCCATCACTACACAGCGTGACCGTTTTAAAGATAAGACACCAACTGATCCATAAAATAATACTAACAAATGAAATAAAAAGGTTAGGGATGGAAAAGTGGAGTGAAGCAATTGTTTAATTTAAAATTGCCAACTACAGACTTGTCACATCTTGGGTTATATTTAATAAAATGTCTTGCAGCTTAGCAACCAAAATTGCTGTGTTGCGTGAGAGGAGGAAAGCAGAAAGCAGCAAGTCTTCAGGGATATGTTATGTTAAACCTAACCTGTATATTGCACCTACACCGGATTGGTTTCTTCGTACTGCTCAGGAAGGTGAGGGGTGATATGTTATTCAAGTGCTTACTCGAATGCCTGTTTAAAGAGCCATGTTTTTTGGAGTTTGCGGAAGAACATGAGATCTGTGCAGTATCTGATCTCTAGGGGCATAGAGTTCCAGTATAGTGGGCCCAGTATGGAGAACCTAATTCCGCCAAAGCGTTTCTGCTTAAAGGAGGGTATTGTCAAGAGGTGCATGTGGGCGGATCTCAGGTTGCGAGTAGGATTGTATCTGTTGATCAGGCTGTTGATGAATTTGGGGTTTCTGCCATTCAGAGATTTGAAGATGATGCATCCTTTCTTGAAGGCACATCTCTGTGATATGGGGAGCCAGTGTAGTTTCCTCAGGAGGGGAGTGACGTGTTGGCGTCTGCTTTCCTGGAGAATCAGTCTGGCCGCCTGGTTCTGTACCAGTTGGAGATAGTGGATGACCGCCTCAACTACGTTGGGAACGGTCGCTCCCTTCTGCCCTCGCTGCCTCCTTCTCAAAGCTGCCTGATATCGTGTGCTCTACGCTGGTGAGCTTTCCTATCGCCTGAGGCTGCTTGCTCCACTGTATCTGCACGCTAGCCTGCATAGCGCTGCTGGCCTCACTTAGCGCTTTAACGTGCCTGCCTGCCTGCTTGTGCGCTCAATTGTTATTGTATTTGTTCACTGTGTGTTCTGTTAAAATATACTTTTGCCAATTACCTCCGCATCTCCCCAAACCCGGTCTGCCCTCGCGTTGCAGCCGCCATTTGCTGTGCTGTTGTTGTTGTCTTGCCCTGAGCCCGCCCCCTCCACCACGCACCCGCCTCCCATCGGACCCTCCCTCCCACTTAGAGTATTGGCTCACCCCTGTCCACTCTAGCGCTGTGACCGCCTCAACTACGTTGGGAACGGTCGCTCCCTTCTGCCCTCGCTGCCTCCTTCTCAAAGCTGCCTGATATCGTGTGCTCTACGCTGGTGAGCTTTCCTATCGCCTGAAGCTGCTTGCTCCACTGTATCTGCACGCTAGCCTGCATAGCGCTGCTGGCCTCACTTAGCGCTTTAACGTGCCTGCCTGCCTGCTTGTGCGCTCAATTGTTATTGTATTTGTTCACTGTGTGTTCTGTTAAAATATACTTTTGCCAATTACCTCCGCATCTCCCCCAACCCGGTCTGCCCTCGCGTTGCAGCCGCCATTTGCTGTGCTGTTGTTGTTGTCTTGCCCTGAGCCCGCCCCCTCCACCACGCACCCGCCTCCCATCGGACCCTCCCTCCCACTTAGAGTATTGGCTCACCCCTGTCCACTCTAGTGCTGTGACCGCCTCAACTACGTTGGGAACGGTCGCTCCCTTCTGCCCTCGCTGCCTCCTTCTCAAAGCTGCCTGATATTGTGTGCTCTACGCTGGTGAGCTTTCCTATCGCCTGAAGCTGCTTGCTCCACTGTATCTGCACGCTAGCCTGCATAGCGCTGCTGGCCTCACTTAGCGCTTTAACGTGCCTGCCTGCCTGCTTGTGCGCTCAATTGTTATTGTATTTGTTCACTGTGTGTTCTGTTAAAATATACTTTTGCCAATTACCTCCGCATCTCCCCCAACCCGGTCTGCCCTCGCGTTGCAGCCGCCATTTGCTGTGCTGTTGTTGTTGTCTTGCCCTGAGCCCGCCCCCTCCACCACGCACCCGCCTCCCATCGGACCCTCCCTCCCACTTAGAGTATTGGCTCACCCCTGTCCACTCTAGCGCTGTGACCGCCTCAACTACGTTGGGAACGGTCGCTCCCTTCTGCCCTCGCTGCCTCCTTCTCAAAGCTGCCTGATATCGTGTGCTCTACGCTGGTGAGCTTTCCTATCGCCTGAAGCTGCTTGCTCCACTGTATCTGCACGCTAGCCTGCATAGCGCTGCTGGCCTCACTTAGCGCTTTAACGTGCCTGCCTGCCTGCTTGTGCGCTCAATTGTTATTGTATTTGTTCACTGTGTGTTCTGTTAAAATATACTTTTGCCAATTACCTCCGCATCTCCCCCAACCCGGTCTGCCCTCGCGTTGCAGCCGCCATTTGCTGTGCTGTTGTTGTTGTCTTGCCCTGAGCCCGCCCCCTCCACCACGCACCCGCCTCCCATCGGACCCTCCCTCCCACTTAGAGTATTGGCTCACCCCTGTCCACTCTAGTGCTGTGACCGCCTCAACTACGTTGGGAACGGTCGCTCCCTTCTGCCCTCGCTGCCTCCTTCTCAAAGCTGCCTGATATTGTGTGCTCTACGCTGGTGAGCTTTCCTATCGCCTGAAGCTGCTTGCTCCACTGTATCTGCACGCTAGCCTGCATAGCGCTGCTGGCCTCACTTAGCGCTTTAACGTGCCTGCCTGCCTGCTTGTGCGCTCAATTGTTATTGTATTTGTTCACTGTGTGTTCTGTTAAAATATACTTTTGCCAATTACCTCCGCATCTCCCCCAACCCGGTCTGCCCTCGCGTTGCAGCCGCCATTTGCTGTGCTGTTGTTGTTGTCTTGCCCTGAGCCCGCCCCCTCCACCACGCACCCGCCTCCCATCGGACCCTCCCTCCCACTTAGAGTATTGGCTCACCCCTGTCCACTCTAGCGCTGTGACCGCCTCAACTACGTTGGGAACGGTCGCTCCCTTCTGCCCTCGCTGCCTCCTTCTCAAAGCTGCCTGATATCGTGTGCTCTACGCTGGTGAGCTTTCCTATCGCCTGAAGCTGCTTGCTCCACTGTATCTGCACGCTAGCCTGCATAGCGCTGCTGGCCTCACTTAGCGCTTTAACGTGCCTGCCTGCCTGCTTGTGCGCTCAATTGTTATTGTATTTGTTCACTGTGTGTTCTGTTAAAATATACTTTTGCCAATTACCTCCGCATCTCCCCCAACCCGGTCTGCCCTCGCGTTGCAGCCGCCATTTGCTGTGCTGTTGTTGTTGTCTTGCCCTGAGCCCGCCCCCTCCACCACGCACCCGCCTCCCATCGGACCCTCCCTCGCCCCTCCCCCTCCCATTTATGACAGTTTCTTCCGCGTGCAGCGTTCACGCGCAGCGACCGCGCCCAGTTCGCGCCGAAGGTGCGCCAAAGGTAAGCCCGTCTACGCCCGTCCGCGCCTGGACCGCGCCCAGCGCCATACCCCCTGCCCCTCGCGCTGCCCAGTCCCCCCGCATTACCTACGATGCCGCCACCCTCCTAGCCCTGAACCCCGGCCGCGCCCCCACCTGCGTCCAAGCCGCTCCCGGACACACCCATGGCCCTTTCTCCTGTTATTCCTGCAAATTCAGCGGCACCGACAACATCCCCGCTACGACCACACCACAGATTCCCGACCCCAACCACCTACAATGCATCCTTCTCAACACCCGATCGGTCCACAGACACGCCATTGACCTATGGAACCTACTAGACACCATCTCTCCAGACGTCGCCTTCCTAACGGAAACATGGATGAACGCTTCCTCCGCCCCTGACATCGCCATCGCTATCCCTGATGACTATAAGATCACACGCAAGGACCGCACCGACCATACAGGAGGTGGAATCGCTATCGTCCATAAGAAAACAATCCGCATCTCAACCAGCTCTGATGCCAACCTCGCCAACTCCGAACACCTTCACTTCCAGATCCACATCGACCCCAAGACCACACTCAGAGGCACCCTCCTCTACAGACCACCAGGGCCACGCGCAAAATTCAGTGAAGACATCACGGACTTCATCACCCCACACGCGCTCCCCTCCAAAGACTACATCCTTCTGGGAGACCTCAACTTCCACCTTGAAAAGATCAACGACCGCAACACCGCCACCCTCTTAGACAACCTCGCCAACCTCGGACTTAAACAACTGGTCACTTCCCCCACCCACATCGCAGGTCACACTCTCGACCCCATCTTCACCTCCAGCAACCATGTCTCCTTCAGCCACACTACAGATCTCCTCTGGACTGACCACAGCTGCGTTCACTTCACCTACAACAAGCCGAAACCCATCATCCACCTCCAACCAACTCTACAAAGAAACTGGAACAAAATCACCACAGAGCAGATCTCCACATCACTCCTTCAAACCTCCCCAGCCCCCTCTTCTAACGCCAACGAAGCCGCCTCCAACCTCACCCTTTGGTTATCCAACACCGCCGACACCTTAGCACCACTGAAAAAACGTCAACACAAACTTGGCATTAAAAAGGCTTCATGGTTCAACGACGACCTCAAGAAATCCAAGAAACTGTGCCGCTCCCTTGAAAAGGCCTGGAAAAAAGACCCATCCACTAGCAACAAGGACGCCTTCAAAAGCGCCATCCGTACTCACCACCAACTGATCCGAAAAGCCAAGAAAACAGCATTCAAAGATCGACTTGACGACAACGCCCACAACAGCAAGGAACTTTTCAACATCGTCAAGGAATTTTCCAACCCCTCGACCAACTCCAACGACATCACCCCCTCTCAAACCCTCTGCGATTCCCTAGCCTCTTTTTTCCACAACAAGATTGCTGACATCCACAACAGCTTTGACAACCAACCCGGAAGCCAACCCACCCTACCACCAGCTGACCATCTTCCCCCCATCAACACCCTTAACGCCTGGAACCCAATCTCCACTGAGGACACCATCCGCCTGATGAATTCCATCCACCCTGGATCCCCCACAGACCCATGCCCCCACCACATCTTCAACAAAGCAGACTCCGTCATAGCTCCGCACCTCCGAGACGTCATCAACTGCTCCTTCAACTCCGCTACCTTCCCAGAAGATTGGAAACACGCTGAACTCACCGCCCTCCTGAAAAAACCAACAGCAGACCCCACCGAACTCAAAAACTACCGCCCCATCTCGCTTCTTCCATTCCCGGCCAAAGTCATCGAGAAGGCTGTCAACAAACAGCTCGCCGCCTTCCTCGAAGCCAACAAATCACTCGACCCCTCACAATCTGGCTTCCGAGCCAAACACAGCACTGAGACCGCCCTCATCGCAGCAACAGATGACATTCGAACTCTACTGGACAATGGAGACACAGTCGCCCTCATCCTCCTCGACCTCTCTGCAGCCTTCGACACAGTCTGCCACAGCACCCTTTTACAACGCCTCAGAAACATCGGAATCCAAGGAAAGGCACTGGAATGGATCACCTTGTTCCTCACCGGAAGAACCCAGAGAGTCTGCCTCCCACCATTCAAGTCCGAGGCCTCTGAAATCATCTGCGGCGTACCACAAGGATCCTCACTCAGTCCCACCCTCTTCAACGTATACATGAGCCCCCTCGCGGCCATCGCCCGCCAACACAACCTCAACATCATCTCTTACGCGGATGACACTCAACTGATCCTATCTCTCACCAAGGACCCCAGCACCGCTAAAAGTAACCTACACGAAGGAATGAAAGAAGTCGCCGAATGGATGAAACAAAGCCGTCTGAAACTGAATTCAGACAAAACAGAAGTCCTCATCTTAGGTAAATCCCCCTCTGCATGGGACGACTCTTGGTGGCCGGAAGCCCTTGGAAAAGCACCCATCCCGACAGACCACGCACGGAACCTAGGCGTCATCCTGGATTCTTCACTCTCAATGAACAGACAAGTCAGCGCCGTATCCTCTTCCTGCTTCAACATTCTTCGCATGCTCAGAAAAACATTTCGCTGGATCCCCTCCGAAACAAGGAAAACAGTCACCCACGCTCTAGTCACGAGCCGACTGGACTACGGAAACACCCTCTACGCAGGTACCACCGCTAAACTCCAGAAGAAACTACAACGAATCCAAAACGCCTCAGCCAGGCTCATATTTGACATCCCACGCAACGAACACATCTCTGGTCACCTTAAAGACCTCCACTGGTTACCCGTCAATAAGAGGATCACCTTCCGACTGCTTACCCACGCACACAAATCACTCTACGACATCGGACCAGATTGCCTCAACTCTCGACTGTCCTTCTACACCCCCTCCCGCCAACTTCGCTCTTCCAGCCAAGCCTTCGCCACTGTACCTCGCATCAACAAGTCCACCATGGGAGGCAGATCCTTCTCATACCTTGCTGCCAAAACATGGAACTCACTCCCCTCTTACCTCCGCCTCACCCAGAATCACCTAGCGTTCAGAAAGCAGCTTAAAACGTGGATTTTTGACAAATAATCCACCTCCCCTCCCTAAGCGCCTTGAAACCCTCTGGTTATGTAGTGCGCTATATAAATGTTATGACTTGACTTGACTTGACTTGATGAGATAGGCCGGAATGCCGAAGTATAAGGAGTTAGCATAGTCAATATGGGAAATCACCAAGGCAAGGACTGCCTGTAGTTTGTATTTCTGAGTTTGAAACCTGCTGATTTTCTTTATTTTCTTTAATTGGAAGAAGCAGGTAGAAACTACAGATCCTATTTGGATTTTCATGGTGAGGTCATTATTGACTATGACTCCCAGAGTTTTGGCATGTGCGGATGGAGTCGGGGGTTGTCCCAGTTCTTTAGGCCAAAATTGGGAGCTCCAAGGGTTAAGTGAGCCTCCAGTGAGGATCAGTTCTGTTTTATTCGGGTTTAATTCCAGTTGGTTGCTGTTCAATCAAACTCGGATGAACATCATTGTCGGCTGGCAATCGTGGATGGAGACCAGAGAGTTATTAACAGGGAGTTGCTGTCTTACTTTTTCCCCTGCCCTATCACACAATCAGGCTGCCAACACCACTCACTCACCTTTGCATCTTAGTGCAAGAATGTGTGCATGATGTCCAGAATAGGCTTTGTACTGGAAGGGTATCCCTCCAGTACAAAATACTATTCTTAGACTAACTTTTAAACTTTTGCTACGTTGTATGTGGGTACAAAAGTGAAGAACACAGCAAATATGCAAAATATTGGAGAAATAAAAACAATTCTCCTGATAACATCAATGTCAAAACTGTGTTAGTCATTTCTGCAAAACCCTGTCTTTTTTAGTAGATAGGGTTTTGTGTCAAACACCATGAATGGTTGAATGGGAATGCCCATATACCACCCATAAAACGTCCCCTTGATACTAAGTAATGCAAAGCAGCACAAGGCATTGCCATGGGTTACTTTCAGGAGACTTTCCAGCGCAAAGCAAGATGTGCTCTGGGAATAAATTTCAAATAAAGATTTTGTTGGTGATGAAAATCTGGTGCAAAATATTCATAAATATACCCCTTGTATATATTCACATGCAATTAAATTTACCATGGAGGAGCAAGGTCGGAAGCCAGCACCCACCTTGGAGTCATAACACTAATATTCAAGTAAAAGAGCTACCAGGTCACAGGCCCCACACAGACAAACAGAGCATCAGTCAGGATATGCATGTTCTCTTCGGGATGCATGATGAATCGCTCCAAAAGCTTTCTATTATGATGGAACATTTTCCTATGCCCCTCATCCCACTTAATCTTTACTGTCTGCATGCCTTTTCAGGGTTGGTGTCAGTATTGTTCATCAGGTGCAACAACAAAAGTGGTAGTTAAGACACTTTTAAGAAAAGGTTATGAACTTAATTGCTTTGCGTAACCTCTTGGCTGCTGTTGCTTCTACCCTCAAGTACTAAGCCCTTTTCAGGGTGGAGCCTGCGAGAGCAAGTGCTAGCGCATGCATCTCGCTTGTGCAACACTGTTGTTAACAGAAAGGGCTTGGAGCCTGCCTGTTGCTTAACATTTATTGGCTTGTGTCGCACTCTTCTTCACATAGCCTCGTAATTCGTCAAGGCTGGCCTAACATAATTTCCCTTCCTCTCTGTGGAGCAGGGCCCAATCACTTACTGATTCAACTTAATCAGTGCCCGTCGGCTACCCACTATGTGCCTGAGGTACTATTTTGTTCCTTTTAACTTTTAGTGCCCTTCAAACAGAAGGCATGTTACTGGCAAAAAACGTGCCAAGCAGGACTAACAAAATTACTAAGATTTATGTTCTATAGTTCCTTCTTTTCTCATTTTGCACTGATGTTTTCTTTTGTAGGGTCTGTTATCAAAAGATAAGAATTATGTAATTGCAAAGTGATATTGTTTCTTTCTTATGTTTAATTTCTGAAATTATGTTTTGACACATAATCGTACAGTGCACCCCAATCCAATCCACTCCAATCCACAGCACGCCAATTCTAAGCAATCTTCCCCACTCCAGTTTTCTGCACTCCAATCTGCCCCATTCCTACCCAAAACAATCTGCCCCACTCCAATCCAAAACAATGTGCCTCACTCTAAAACAGTCTGCCCCACTTCAATCTAAAACAGTCTGCCCCCTAAAATCCACAAACAATCTGTTCCACTCCAATCTGCCTCCCACCAATCTGCCCTACTCTAATACAAAACCACCTGCCCCACTACAATCCAAAAGAATCTGCCCCACTCAATCCAAAAGAAACAGCCCCACTGCAATCTGCAACACTCTGCAATACTCCAATCTAAAACAATCATCCCCACTCCAATGTGTCCCAATTCAATCCAAAACAATCTGCCCCACACTAATCCACTCCACTCCGAACTGCCCCACTCCAATCCAAAATATTCTGCCCACTCCAATCTGCCCCACCCCAGTCTTCCCCACTCCAATACAAAACAGTCTGCCCCACTCTAATCCACTCCACCTCGATCCAAAACAATCTGCCCACTCCAATCTTCCCCACTCCAATTCAAACTCTGCCCACTCCAATCTGCTCACTCCAATCTGCCTCACTCCAATCCAAAACAATCAGCCACACTTCAATCCCTCCAACTCCAATCTTCCCTACTCCAATCCAAAACAGTCTGCCCCACTCCAATCCAAAACAATCTGCCCTACTCCAATCCACCCCACTCCAATTCGCCCAACTCCAATTCAATCCCTATCACTCTAATCCACCCACCCCAACCCAATTCACACCACTCCAATCCAATCCAATCCCCCCTATACCAATCCAATCCACCTCAATCCAATCTATGCCACTCCAATCCAATCCACATCACCCCAATCCAATCAACCCCACTCCCTCCCCAATCCATCCCACTCCAATTCAATTGACCGCAATCCACCCACTCCAATCCAAAACAATTTTCCCCACTCCAATCTGCCCACTCAATCCAAAACAATGTGCCCTACTCAATCCAAAACAGTCTGTCCCACTCCAATCCAAAACAATCTGCCCCCTCCAATCCATACAAATCCGTCCCATTCCAATCTGCTCCACTCAATTCCAAAACAATGTGCCCCGCTCCAACCCAAAACAACCTTCCCCACTCCAATCCAAAACAATGTGCCCCACTCCAATCTGCCCCACTTCAATCCAAAACAACCCACCACTCTCTAAACAACCCACTGAAATCCAAAGCTATCTGCCCCATTCCAATCTGCCCCCTCCAATCCAAAACGATTTGCCCCACTTCAATTTGCCCTACTCCCGTCTAAAACAATCTGCCCAACTTCCACCACCCCACTCCAAACTAATCCACCTCACCCTAACCCAAATCCACTCCACCGCACCTCAATCCAATCAACTTAACTCTAATCCAATCCACCCCACACCTACCTAATCCATGCCAATCCAGCCAAATCCAATCTATCCCTCTCCAAACCACCCACCCCTCCCCATTCTAGTCCACCCCAATACAATCCACCTCAATCCAATCCAATCCAGCCCACCCCAATCCAGTTTGCCCCAATCCAATACATCTCAATCCAATCCACCACAATCCAATCGACCTTAATCCAATCCACCCCACTGCGATCCAAT
This sequence comes from Lissotriton vulgaris, assembly GCF_964263255.1. Classification (NCBI taxonomy): domain Eukaryota; kingdom Metazoa; phylum Chordata; class Amphibia; order Caudata; family Salamandridae; genus Lissotriton; species Lissotriton vulgaris. The sequence continues at coordinate 137,201,141 of NC_141698.1, read as the reverse complement.
TTACTCTAATCAAATAGATCCTGACCCATGTGAATCTAATCCACTTCACTCTATTACACAACACTCTATTCCACCTCACTCCATTCCACCTCACTCCATTCCACCCCACTCCAGTCCACCCAGTCCAGCTTAGTCCACTCCACCCCATTCAGTCCCCCCACTTTATTTCAATCTACCCTGCTCTAATCCACCACACTCCTCTGCAGTCCAATCCAATTTGCCCCCCACTACTCCAATCCACAACACTCTACCCCAATCCACTCGACCCCACCCAAGTCAGTCCAATCCACTCTACCTAATCCATCCAGCCCGCCACACTCCACTGCAACCCACTCCAATCCAATCCACCCCACTGCAATCCAATCTACCCTACTCAAATTGACCCAGCCCCCTGCAAATCAAATCCACTCCACTCGATTCCACAACACGCTATTCCACCCCACTCCAATCTACCCCACACCAATCCACCCCACTCCAATCCACCCAGTCAAGTCCACCCCAATTCAGTCCACCCCACCTCATTTCAATCCACCCGCTCCAATCCACTTCACTCCACTGCAGTCCAATCCAATCTACCCCACTCTACTCCAATCCACCCCACTCTACCCCAATCTAATCCACTCAATCTAATCCATCCAGCCCGACACACCCCACTCCACTCCACCCCACTCCAATCCAATCCACCCCTCCAGTCCAATTCACTACCCTCCACTCTACTCTAATTCCCCCCACTCCAAACCACCATACTCTAATCCAGGGGTCTCCAACCAGTCGATCACGAGCTACCGGTAGCTCGCCGAGACCCTGTCAGTAGCTCGCGCTGCATTGTGCTGAATGTGCGGTGTCATGGTGGCAGTTATGCCAAAGCCATTGTATAAATGTATTGTTCATGCACGGGTAGGAAGCAGGCATTCCCAACCGTGAATGTAGGATTTTAATCTTATATTTATGCTCGGCTATATTTACAGATGTCACAGTCTGAGCGATGCATGTTGTTTAAACCCCCACCCCCTCCAACAGTCTCTGCAGTCCACAGCACCCGCCCTCACCCAAACCAGCAGCTATCATTGGCCAAGAGCTTAACTGGGGCGGGTTGAAGAGGATGATGTTCCTCTCCTCCATGATCAGGGTCTCGTGACCCTGTGTAAGCGCCCCCTGCCTCTCCCTCACAGGCATCGCGCAGCTCAGTCACGAGTTGAAAGTGCGGAGCTGCAGCGGGTGTGGCACTGCAAAGCAGCAGGTCGCGCAAGCAGTAGATTTGAACTGCTGGGACCTGCGCTTTCTGCCTTCAGTACAGCCTGCGGCCCTGCCGCCGTCTATTAACTGAGCAGCAGGTAAGGCAGGCAAACCTTGTGAGAGGTCTCTGGGCGGTGTTCACACCGATGTGTTAACAATCCTTGGTAGCGGGTCCGCCGCCCTTGTCTTAGTTTTTCCCTGGCCTGGAAGCTTATGTTGAATCCATCTTAAAAGAACCTGGTTGCCCTGAAAATCTTCTGCAAGGAGAATAAAGGGACTGTAACATTACTGTACCTCGAAAAGAGGGGGTAGCGTAAAGTGGGAGCTCTGAACATAATTACGTACATTTGAAAATCAATAATATTGGCATGGAGCCCTACCCCACTTGGAAAGACGGGAAAGGTCAGTTCTGCTTCGTGATAGGGCAGGCCCAGTTCATCATTTGGTTCGCTAGCCCTTGGTTTTCCTATTGTAGACCATTGAGGTGTCTATCCTTGTGACCGTGCCTCGGAGCAAACCTTGCTTCATTTCATTTACTTTCCTAAATTGTATTTGTTTTTTGCTGCCCATATCTTGTTACCGTACTTAGAAACGCTGTTTTGCTCAGTGTAAGGTTGCCCTTTTGAATAAATGCAAACGTTATGTATTGTACACAGACTTGGGAGGCTATTTTGTTGTATCTTGTGCTGCTTATGCATATTTAAGGTATGCGAATAAAAGAAAAATATTTCTGCACTGAACTCTCATGCTTGCTCTGTCTCACATAGAACCACAGTCAGCACTTCGAGGCCCTAAGCTAGCCACATGAGATACTAAGAACGTTGACAACCTTATAGAATACAGATCCTCATAAGACCCACTGATAATCCCCACGCCTCCACAGCCACAGACAATCAACCAACGCACATCCATTTTCAGACGGCCCACACATGCTCCTCCTCTCCCTCGGTATCACTAACCACGATTATCCTGACCAGTTCAGGCTCAGTCTTTCCGCACTTTCTGCGGAACTCTCTGCACAGGGCCTCCTCAGATACACTGGCGCACAACTGACTGGTACCTGTTATAAAGCTTATAGTACTGATGCTGCTGCAAGGGCGTTATGTGCTGTACACTCCTTTCATGTTATTTTTTGAGCAGGGCTTTAAGTGGGATGAAAAAACTGGGGGGTCTTTCAGGTGTGGCCTATGTAATTAAGAAGGGCAAGCGTTAAAAACACCTTATAAAAGCTAAAAAAAACACCTGTGCTTAGCATAGTGTGCCAACCGACTGGTATTTAGCTGCTTCTGTCATTGCATCCAGATTTCCAGATATATAACACTGAGTAGTAGACTAGTAACATTATATATCTTTGCTTTATAGCACAGGACTCGCGGACTCGCCCCGTTGGCTTCTGAGTAGTAATAGCTGTTGGCTGGGCCAGTGATTAAAGCACTGTGTAATAATTATAATAGCTGTTAGTGGGCAGTCATACGTTTATGTTGATAAGTGGAGTTTCATTTCTATACAATGCATCATGCACAGACACGCACACACACTGCTGCCTAGTGCCAACACAGGCACCCCTGTGCCGTGGTGCAAGGGTGCCTGGGTTGCAGACAGAATTTTTCTGCGCAGGAAGGGGCACCTTCTTGCACAAAAAAAATCCTCTGAGGCATTTTCCTCTTTCTATGTGTGCTGCAGCACACATTTGAAAAGAGAAAAAAAGAGGAGCAATAAATGTATTTCTCCTTGTTACGCCTCACCTGGGGTGGCGAAGCATTTTTGACACATTCCCAAGTCCACCACTGATAGCGACTTTGAGAATATGCCAACATCTACGGGTGGATGCTTGGTAACACTCATGCTCCACTCATGGAACACCTCCATGGGGCAGAGTAACGCAACACAGTGACTTGCGCTGCCTTGCCACCACATATCTATGAGGCCAGGCAGGGTGGCTATGTGTGGCCTCATACATTTTGTATGTACAGTGCACACTCAACTTATTTCAAGGTGTTGTCATGTGTGATAATGAAGAAATGGGAGGCATTGTGTTGCAGTATTGTAGCCGTATGTTGACTTCATCAACATTTTTCCTTGCTTACAGCCTTAACAACTAATCATGGATGAAGAGGCAGGTCCCTCCAAAAAGGCAAAGAGCAAGACTTACTACTTCCATCAAGAGTGGGAAAACACATTTTTATTTACACAAACTAAAGACAACTGTGTCTGTTTAATCTATGGAGCTAAAGTTGCAGTAGGAAAAAAGGGCAATGTTGAGAGGCCTTTTTCAACTAAACACATGCATTTTGAGAGGAAGTTCCCTAAAGGAAGCAGCCTGAGGTCACAAAAAGTTAACGAACTCAAATCTGCATTGCAGACACAGCAATCTTTTTTTACAAAGCCCACGAAGAAAGCCACTGCGGCAACTGAAGCATCCTTCGTAGTCACCCATCACTTGATTAAGCACAAAGCAACATTTTCAGATGGAGACGTTGTGAAGGAAGTAATGCTTCTAATGGCCAACTCCTTATTCAAAGACTTTAAAAAAAAACCTGAAATTATGTCTGCCATTTCAGATGTGCACCATGGCAAGAAGGGTATCTGCATTATCGACCTACATGGTAGAGCAATTGGAGCGCGATTTGAAGACATGCAAATATTTTTCTCTTCAATGTGATGAATCTGTTGATGCAAGCGATATTGCACAGTTAGCAATGTTCGTTAGAATGGTTTTTGAAGATGTTACTGATAAAGAGGAATTTTTAACTTTGTTGCCGTTGAAAACCACAACCAGAGAATCTGACATTCACAATGAGGTGAAAAAGTATTTTGTGAAACAAAATGTCCCATTGAAAAAGTGGCGATAACCACTGATGGTGCACCCGCAATGATAGGGCGTCATTCTGGCTTCATTGCCAATTGTAAAGCAGATCCAGATTTCCCTCCGTTGAACTACCATTGCATTATACATCAACAGGCAATATATGCCAAGGTAATGATGTTTGATCATGTGATGACTCCGGTTGTTAAAATTAATAATTCAATTTGTGGAAAGGCAAGGAGCACTGAACCTTCAAGTTGTCCCTTGAAGAACTAGCAGCTGAGCATGGGGACCTTTTACTGCACACTCAAATCCGATGGCTTAGCAGGGGAAAAATACAGTGAAGATTCCTTTCGCTATTGCCAGAAGTCAAAGCTCTTATGGAGTCTCGAAATGAAGATACCACACTGGTATCAAACACTCAATGGTTGCTCGATTTAGCTTTTTTAACAGATGTGACAGAAACATTAAATGCATTGAACTACGAGTTGCAAGGCAAAAACAAGACAATAACCAACATGGTCAGTTCTGTGAAAATTTTCAAATCAAAACTTAACCTTTTCATAGAGCATGTACAGAAAAGAAAGATGCAGAACTTCCCCTCTGTGCTCCAAATCCTTTCAGAAAACAAAGCTGAGGCTGAGGTCCTGGACATTGAAAAATACAGCAGCCTCCTCAGCAGGCAAGATTTCAGTGACAGATTTAGTGATTTTGAGAAATTGGAGCCCTGTGTGATGTTCACTTCAAACCCCTTCATGGAAGTGGATGTTACTGACATTTCTGAGAAAATGAGTGTGCTTTTGAACCTTGACTCTGCCTCAATGGAAATGGAGATTGTCACACTTCAAAATGACAATGAATTGAAATCAAGGCAATCTGACAACTTTCTGAAGCCTGGTGGATGCTGAAAAGTTTAAGAACACCCACACAGCTGCATTGAAACTTTTATCCCTAGTTGGCTCTACCTATCTTTGTGAATCCGCATTTTCAGATATGAACTTCACAAAATCTAAGTTTCGCACATGTCTGAGTGACAAACATTTAAATGACTCCATAAGAGTTGCCCTCCTAAGCTACACCCCAGATTACCAAGCATTAGTGGACACCATGCAGTGTCAAGTCTCTCACTGAAATAAGTTGAATGCATTCGCAATCAATACTTGTTCAATGACAGTCCCTGGTGAAATCCCAAATCTAAGTATCTGTTTCATTATGAACACTAAGATTAAAGTGGCTGCAGAGAAGAATCTTCAGCCCACAGTTTTTTTTATTACTTGAACAAAAACAAAGGAATGTGTACTGCAGGCCTGTTTTACAGAAGGAAGAAAAAGTAGCCAGAGAGAAGAATCTTCAGCACCTTTCCAAATTTGTATTTGCTGCACAAGATCAAAGCAGTGTTTGCTGGAGGCCTGGTTTATTGAAAACAAGGAAAAAAGATAGCTATAGAGAATAGAAGAATCTTCAGCATCTTTCCAAAGTCCATTTGTTACACAAAGTTGTTAGAGTTGAACAAGTACAAAGCAGTGTGTACTTCAGGGTGGGTTTCAGACACCAAGAAAAAAGTAGCTGGAGAGAAGAATCTTCAGCACCTTTCCAAATGTTTATTTGCTGTACAAGATGAGAAAAAACAGTGTTTACTGGAGGCCTGGTGTATTGACATCAAGAAAAAAAGAGAGCTAAAGAGAAGAATCTTCAGCATCTTTCAAAGTTCTTTTTAGTTGAATTAGAATAAAGCAATTTGTACTGCAGTCCTGTTTTACTCACACTCCTAAAAAGTAAAGGGAGCAATGAGAATGCAACTGCGAACATGACTGGTGCCATAAAAACCTTAAAAGTCAAAACAGAACCTTCTGAAGAATTCAGAGCGGAGGACAAAATTGGTACTTTCCAATCCAAACAAAGCTGAAGTTCAGCTTACCTGGCAGCTGAAAAACACAGCGATCTTGTCAAAGCTGCAGGAGAAGAATCCATCTGCAATTGTGATTCAGCAAAGCTTTGAACAGGCTGACTGCCACAAACTGTGACTAATTCACGACTATGACTTCTTTGGAACTGCCCCCACCAGGCTACCAGATTACACAGCATTAGAGGACATCATACAGTTCCACATTGAAGGTAAGATTGCTTTTCCTGTTCGTTTGTTAATTGAGCTGCATTACAATGATTATTTCAGTGACAGCTATTGAAAGGGCTTCTTGATTTTGAAGCTATTAACAGTCGTAAAGTGGTTTGACAACGCAACACAAATCCAAAGTCAATCCTTTCAGTGTCTCTAGGGAACTTTTAAGTATTTTGTTCAAACCACAGTATGGTGGGCTCTGAAGAAAATAGGTTTTTTAACCTTAACGTCAATGAAACTGGGTGTCGAAGGTCTCTCGGAAAAATGCGCGAGTTGCTTGGGGTTTGGTAGCTCACGACGATTTTTACTGACCAGAAGTAGCTCTCACTACACAAAAGGTTGGAGACCCCTGCTCTAATCCAATCCACTCCTGCCCAAACCAGTCCACTCCACCCCAAACCAATCAAATCCACCCTAATCCAATCCACCTTACCCCATTTCAATCCACCTTACCCCATTTCAATACACCCCACTCCAATCCAATACACACCATCCAGTCCACCCACTCCAATCCACCCCACTCAATCCAACCCACTCTACCCCAATCAAGTCCACCCCAATCCACTCCAGTCCAATCCTCCCCACGACCTCCATCCACTACAACCCATGCCGCCTTATTCCACCCAACTCCACTCTACGCCACTTTACTCTATGACACTGCACTCTTTGACATTGCACTCTATGAGACTATCTGCTTCCGAACCAATGAACTCCACTCCCCTCTATTTAACATTACGACACTCTTCTCCCCCTACTCCACTCTACGACACTCTACTCCAACAAATCTAGACTAAGATACTCTACTCCCCCCACTCCACTCTAGGAAACTCCACGCCACTAACTTTTAGCCAAGCTGACCAGCAGCCACACTGGTGTACAACATGGCAAAAACACATTACCAAAGCCAATAGCTTTTGTATAGGCGAGACCAATTGGCTTTGCCATTGCTTGTTTGATGTCAGTGGTAGCTCTAGTTTAAACCTTCATACCTTTTTTTCACAAAAGGTTTCCACTCCACATGTATGCCCTTATTCAACATCCTGGGCTTAGCACTGAGGTACAAAACTAACTAAAACACGAGCTAAAACACGGCCTAGCGAGTTCACATTTCAACCAGCAAAATCAACTCTTTTTTTAGCAATGTGGGGAGCTGCAGATTTTGGGCCCTAGCTCAGACACCACCTAGAAACTTGAACCTCGCTTAAAAGTAAGTCTTGTCAATGAAAGGAAAGAGGAACACTGCACACAAATGTGTGGTAAAGTATATGTAGAACAGTGTATTAGGTAACTGTCAGAAGAGAGCTTCTTGAAAGACGGAACCCTCATTCACACGAAGATGACTTGCTTCATCATCTGGTTCCCTCCTCACACCAAGGCCACAAGGTCCTTGGTGCAGGCTACAGCTCCCTAAAGAGAGAGGAGGAGCTGAGGTGTTTTGGGATACTGATAGTGAGTAAAACTGTCTACAGAAGGCCAAATATCCTTTATGCAGTGGTCCTCTGGGACAGGAGAGGACTAGGGTATATCAAAAAATATGCCCCTACAGATGGTCAATATGTTTCTGCCCTTGAATGACTCCAACAGGGGTTTAGGGGCATGCATTCTACAGGACATGCACAAATAGTCACTCTGGTCAAAACCAAAAATTGATAGTACATCAAAATATATTGGCCATCAAATGATTAGCCTGTTAGATATGTTGATGGTCCGCATATGTGGTGGGTCTACCATCTGTCTGAAAGGAATAGACAATACAAATGTTAATAATGTCAGTACAGCAGCTCTCACATAACACACTATTCAAAAATTTCAAATATGGTACCAACTCATATTGATATTGAACGTGATATACTTAGTGTGGTCACACTTCAAACTAGTGCCCAGTGAGTGGACTCTTGTAATCATCTTACCTATACTGGGAAGGAGGAGAACCCACTCTCAAGCCACAAGGGTGATGCCACTATCGCACAACTAAAGTGAAATAACCAAGAGAGCGAGAAAGATCAACATATAAATTGCTGGCATATTAACACGAAAACCTCATATGATATGCATACAATAAATACTTACAATATGTAAGTAGAAAACATACAGCCAGTATGTATGACGTCCTATATGTTAAATGTATCTGCTGTATACAAGTGGCTGCTGGGTAGTGCCCAAGGTTAAACTAAGAGGGAGACCTCAAAGTCCCAGCCCGCAAGCAAGACAGCCCCTAAGGGGGCACATAGCCCTGTAGTATAGGCGACCCAAAAGGTGCAGAAAGCACTTGTTGATTAGTGGGTGTAGCCTGGGCCCCCATAAGCCCTCAAGGGATTCCAAGGATGTGAGAATGGCGTATAAAAAAAGAAGGGGGAAGGTGGGTGAGGAGCGGGCAGGAAGGGAGCCCGAAGTCACCGGCTCGGGGATATGTTTGTGAAAGGCAGTGCTCTCGAGCCAGTATTGAGGATGTGCCAGAAAGGGCACGAAGCCCAGTGTACCAAGGACGCGAGAGGCTCAGGAGGGCTGACAGGCTTGTACCTTTGTCTTTTTATGTTTCACAGTCACCATAAATAAACCTTGACTTTACAGTGGTGTTGAGGCTGTCCACGTGCATACTTTGGTTTTCGATTGTGTGAGACGGGGCACCGGAGACAGTTCAAGGTAATTGTCGGCTATCATGATGTTTATCGATGCACCACTGTCTGTATATAGCAACCATTGACCTTCAGTTTGATTTTAGGACAGTCTCTATAGGATTTTCATGATTTTACTTGTCGATCCTATTTCGACTTGTACTTGTCATGATTGTGGCTGGCAGCCCTTAGGATCTGGATGCTGATCTGAATGCTTTTGCAGCAAGCACCATAAAGATGGTTCCACTGGATTCTGATCTGGACGCTTTTGCAGTAAGTGTCCTAAGGATGATCGCTTGTGGGAGGATTCATGGGGACTATGCAGGAGTAAGCCCTGGCTCCATTGTTATTCCTCTTCATGGCTCTTGCAAATAGGGTAGCTGTGGATTTTAGGCCCAGCTCAGCCAGCGCCTAGGGAGAATTCACATTGACCCTGATTTTGATTTATTCCTGTCATGGGCACTAGCCACATAACTGGTGTAGTGTTTTTATCAGGACAAGTAGGCAAAGTTTGAGGTTTGCAGGGAATTAGTTGTAAAGGTAACTTAAACAGATCCATACAAGGTGTACGACCATATACTTACCTCGATATAGTTTTCATTAATGTCTAGGGTTGGTAGGTTTACCCAGGGGGCAGTCGACCCAAACCCGAAAAGTTCACCAATTCAGCATGGCAAATGGGCCGACATTGGAATTTAGCCTCATTCTGCTGGCCCATATGTAAACAGAACACCCAAAACAAACAAAAAATCTAAATTTCCTCTCGCTTGGCATTGGTATGTGGATGCTTTAGTCCTAAGGGGAACAGAAAGACTAATGAGGTTTTAGGGTCGGAGGTGGGGCCTGATGACAGGATGGGCCATACCTAACCCCATTTATGTATATGAAATAATCAAGACATCCGGTGGGCTTTCTGATACCTCTCTCCTCCCCCAGCAGGGCAAATTGGGGAACACCCCTCTCTCTGTCCCCCAGGTGTGCAGAAAGGCAGGTTTGTCATTTTAGAGTGGGATATATCCCAATGCTAGGGTGGGACACTCACACTCCTTTCTTTTGTCCCATATGCAAAATCAGGGGCAGATTTGGGGCAACCTTCCCAATCAGACAAAACCTCCTTTTGAATCCTGGGTAGCACAAGGACACTATAGCCCCATCTGGGGTGGGAGTATGGCCCGATGCCAGGGTAGGCCAACCCCATCCTTATGTTTGTTTTCACGCCATATTGAAATCCATTGTGTCTAGTGAACTTTCTACCCTCCCAGGGGCAAATTAGGGTAAATCTCTTAATTGCTCAGAGGGGCCAGAAAGCCTGATTTTCCCCTTTTGGGAGGCAGGTATAACCTAATGCCAGGTTGGGACACCCAATCCCTTTGTTATCTCACTGTAAAATCCCTAGTGTCTAGTAGGTTTTAGCCCTGCGGGGATGACCCCGTCCCTTAAAAAAAATGGCCTAGTGTCTAGTAGGTTTACTCCCCATCAGAGGTGGCAGATTGAGGGCAAACCCTCAAATCTTCCTCCAGTGAGTCAGAAAGACTGTATTCTCCACTCTGGGGTGGGGGCACTTAGAGAGCACATGTGAAAGGGCTCTGTACTGTCATATATAATAGACAGAGACTAAAGATTCAATAAGATTTATAGTTAAAGACGGTGTGTGGCGGACCGGTGCCCTAACGCCCTCATGAACCGTTTCAAAGATATTTTCATTTCCACAGATCTAACATATTCTGCAATCCTGCTTTTAAATTGGTGTATCATATTGCCAACATGAAGCATTTACAAAGCCAGCTGAAAGCAAATTGCAAAGATAGGCAGACAATTTCAGAGAATAATATAAGGAGTAGTTGAAAATGACAATATAGACTTATTTACATATGGACAGATCTTTCTGGGTCCACATGAGAAGAAGCCATTTGGTATTGGAAGTAGTAACTACATTTCCTGTTTCTTTCTTGAGAAAAATTGACAGCTCAGTAATATGCTAACTCAATTAGGCAGTTTGCTGTCAACTTTCAGAAGAGATTCAGAAATATTTAAATCAAAATCCTGCATCAGCAGATGCCAGTCCTTCTGCAATATCATACGGATTTGCTGTGATCCGTTCTTTATTCTAGTATAATTCTAGAAAGGTAAATAGGGATTCAAAACATGTGCATAATTTACATTTGCTTAATTTTATGATTTTTTGGAAAAATGATGTGAAATTACACATAATTATGTGAAATGCCAAACCATCATTTGGTGCTTTTTTATTGTCAACTTCACTCTTGCTTCGTAGTTCATGCTAAAAAAGTAGAGCAAAAAACAAAAGCATTGCAAACAGAATGGGGCAGATTCCAAATAATAAGTATATCATCAGTGAACTCCAGGCAGATGTTGTATATAGTCCATGTCTCAAGTCAACTAAGAATGTTTCACCTCCAACCATCCCATCGTTGGATTTTCACATGCTGGTGCAAATCTATAGCTCACCACCATCTCACAGGTTTGTACATAGAACTAAACATCAAATACAAAGTAATTGTGGATCAAGAAAAATTGGATCATCTTAAGCAGCATTTGTGTCCACCATAACTCACTTCCGGGGTATTCAGAAGTATTTAACAGCTCGAAACCCTTCATTATATCTGATGAACATGCACAATGCGGTTGCACTTCTCTTCACCATCCCCACTGATCCCAATAAATAGCCACGTAAGTGCTAAACAACTCAGGAAAAGTTGTTGTATTTCCTGTAGTTTTCTCAAAAAATTATTGGATTGTTTTGGAAAGGATGACAGATTTCAAGCATGTAGTAAGAGGAAGTAGTCAACATATGTGAATGGATGTTTTGCTAAGTTTCCAATATCTAACACGATAGTTATCCTATCGGTAGTCTTGTGGATTTGAGCATCTTTGGAAGTAATTAAAAGTAGGTGCCATTGATTTGTCCTCAAATAAGAATTTAAATTCCTCTCTAGTCAGTAGCCCCATCTGAACCAATGGTGTAATAATGAAAGAAATTCTGAGATAAGCTAGTTGGATCACTGGATAATATCTTAACATGTTTGTTGTTTGAATTTTCAGGAAAGTGCCCTTTTTGTATGGTCACCCCACACTTCTCTTTCCAATGCTGATTGTTTTCGACTCAGAACATGTAATGTTACCTCCCTACCAGGGCCCAGTGCCATTGCAGACTGCAGGAGCAGTGTAAACTGCTAAAACTCAACTTCACCTTAACCATGAGTGACAAGTTCACAGCACTATCTTTAATATTTACCAGTCACCTCTTAGATAGGACTTGTGAGCCCTGGAGCCAGGGCGCATTATATTAAAGGTGTAGACATATGAGTGCAAGCTTATATGTCCCTATAGTAGTCTTATTTAATTAGGGGCTGCTATAAGTGCTCAGGGGGTCATAGGATAACATAGTCTGCACCCAGGCACCCCAGTTTGCCAGCTCCAATATGGTCCCACTGAAAGGTGTCATTTTTAGTATCAAACAACTTATTTAATCAAACCCGACTCTTTCCCAAATTTCAATTTAATGTGACATGCACTCAGGTGGCTACCTTCGAGGTTGCCCACCTGATTGCCCCAGCCTCTCCTGTACCCTAGCTGATAGCCTGCAGCTGCTGCCACCAAGACAGGAATCTGACCCCTTGCCAGGATGTGTGATCATTCCCAGGAGTCAAAATCAAAGGCCTGCCTGGGTGGCACCCTGACAGGATGGCTAGTTAAGTGGCAGATCAAGTAGATAAGCTTCTAAGTTCCAACTGCCTCTGATATGCAACCAGATCTCACCCCAGAAGAGGAAAGAGTCAAGCCCTTGCCCCAGTTCCAATTGCAACCCATTCAGGGAGGGAAATTAGATAGTCATGAGGTGTACAACCACAGACAGCTAGCCACACCCCTGAAGTGTCCTTCCTGGTCTGTACAGCCAAAGAAGAGTTCTGTCATAATTTTTTTTAAATGGCAGAATAAAGGCTTCTGGGTAGAAATTTCACCACACTCCCCATTAAGTGGTCACCTCAGGGGTGGATTAGACTCTGGGGCTAGTAACCCTTTGGCTACCAGCTCCAACACCCCTAACACCCCTACCACTCCTAAATCTAGAATTTAAGGGACTCTCCTGCACCAGAACCTCAGATCTGATCGACTTGCAACCAAAGGACAAAGAAAAGACCTGAGTCCGAGACTTCGGGACCTGCACAAAGAAAAGGCACCAAGTTGTGTGAATCCTACTGCAACGGCACAACTGCAACTCGTCCTGGACCAGAGAACAAATCCAAAGGAAAGGGGCATATTTCTGCAAGTCAAAGGCAACTCCACAACTCCCTTGGACTAGAAGTACTAGTCTCTGCAGTCATCGGGCAAGCTGAGGGAATCACCCAAAAGTAAATGGTTTAGTGCTTTGCTGGAAATGTAGTCCTGCCCTCCAGCAAGTTTCAGGCAGCTACCATTTTCCCCCAGACTCCAGGATGTCAAAGTGACAGAAGGCTGAGCTTGCCGTTACTAAATTCATCATTTAGGGCCATATGTATCAAAATCCTGTTTTGGGATTCTCAAATAGCGTTTTTTTGCGAATCGCTATTTGAGAATCGCAAGATGCTATGTATGTAGGATTTGCAATACATTTTGCAAATCCTACATATTCCTTAATTGCGAATCTCAAATTGCGATTCACAATTAAGGAATACCTCCCCATTCATTCCTATGGGCCTAGAGGCCCATAGGAATGAATGGGAAGACATTCTCAATTTGGGATTAGCAATTAGAGAATCGCAAATTGAGAATGCAATTTTAAGGGTGCAAGGGTGTCAAAAGGACACCCTGTAGCACCCATGAAATAAGCATGGGTGCACATGTGGCGCACATATGTCCTTCACATTGCACTTTCAAAAATGCAAAAAAGTGAATTTTTCAAAGAAATCGCAAATTACCACCAACTTGAAGTTGGTGGTAATTTGCGATTCCTTTAGGCCAAATTGCACTTTTTTGATGCTTCTTACATTGCATTTAAGGAATCACTAAATTTGCGATTCCTTAAATGCAGTTGCAAAATACAGAATCACAAATTTTGCGATTCGTTATTTTGCACGCAGATTTGCCTTCATACATACCATTTAGCAAAATTGTGATTGCAAAACGCAGAAATTCTGCGAATTTCGGCATTTGCAATCACAATTTTGCTTGATACATATGGCCCTTAGTGCTTTATTTTACCACGAAATGCATCATTGCGTCAATTTTTTACATGAGGTCGCATTTCAAGCTAAAAAATAGCGCCAAAAAAAAAGCAGAGCAAAAAACAGCTTCTTGCTTTGTGCTGTTTCCATACATTCCTAAGAAGCATAACACAAAATTCTCGAAATGACACACATTTTGCGGCTGTTTTTTAAATTTCATCCAGGTCTAGTTATCACCCTCAGGCTAGTCTACTAGAGAACAGATCATTCATCTTCTGTTAAGCTGAACATTTCTTTTCTGAGTTATTTAGCACTTAGGCAAATACTTAAAGTTTGGCCAACAGGGTAATACACCATAATCATGGTGCAGTAACCTGTTGTTAGAGCTGGGCGTCTCTAGTTGGCTGAGGTAGGTACCTTAGACCAAGTAGGGACCCTTGCTTCTACGTCAGAGTAAGAAAGATACATGCTTGTCGATAACCTCCACTCACTCCCTCGATAGCTTGGCTCGAGCAGACAGGCTTATCGTCAAAGGGCAATGCGTAAAGTATTTGTACGACCACTCACAGTTCGATAGCGATGACACCACAAACGGACTCCACACCAGTTTAGAAAAATAAAATATCTTTACTAAACTTTAACAAGACCAAAACGGTAAAAAACTTTCACATAAATAAGGCTACTTGGTTGAAAAGGTTCTTCTTGGAAAGTTCATTGCAAATCGAGATTAAGTAGTAGGCACTGGTAGCTCCAACAGGGCTACCCCTGCGTCAACAACACTCAGGAGTCCAAAGTTCAACACGGCCTCCGGTACTCACAGCGGCCAGAGCAGAGTCCCAGGGACCTTCGACAACAGTATTTTGGACAGAGATGGTGATGATGGTGCACGGCGTCAGAGGAGAGAGATGTTGTCTCCAGCCTCTTGCGACGTTGGTGGTTCTTTTGAGAACAGAAAGCGGATTCTGCCCCTCTCGTGCTTGCACAGCTCCTTCATGACAACACAGCCTTACTCTCAGCTTCAGGCCCTGCTCACAACTGGAACCCCCAGCAAGGGAATTCAGGGATACTGGCGGTGAAGTCCTTTTGGGCCTGGGACTTTGTAACAGGAGACCAGCTCTATGCTGGTCCTTGGAGACGCTTTTCCTTCAGCCGGGCACTGCACTTTGGCAAAATCCGTCTTCAAGTAGGGGGACACAACTCATAGCCGAGTCCCTTCGTCCATTCCTCAATGGCAACAATAAACTGCAGGCCAACCCCAGACACACAGCAAGGGCAGTCTTCTCCCGAGTCTCTTCAGCTGTTCCTTTTCGGCAGGGATTCCTCTCGATCACAAAGGTAGTCAATTCAGACTTGTCTAATTCTCTGGGGTTTTGGTTGGTGTACTTATACCCCATAAAGGCTTTGATCTCTCTGTGTGAGGGGTCTAGAACCCAGTTCAAACCAGTTCGGGGTGCTCTCAGCCAGGGCCCATCATCGTCTCTTCGTGCAGGTGTGCCAGGGTCCTCAGACGCACCGCATGAGGTGGAGCCAGCTCGAGGGGAGGCAGGCACAGCCCTTTTCAGGCCCGGGCGCTACTCCTCCCACTACTCTAGGTTTCGATCGGCCTATTCAGCCCACCACCGGCTCACCCGGCACTCCCAGGGGTCATGCACTTCACACCAGACCCTGTCCCTCACAAACCCAGACGGTCAATGCGCACAACAGGCCAAGGCACATGAACCGGTTGAACACGAGAATAGCCACTTTCTAAAAGTGCTGTCCTCAACCATAGAATTCAAAAACCATCCAGCCTAAAAGATATGTTATCGAGTTCCGAGTTCAGGGATACCAGACTCCGACTCTGTATATTGCTCCTGTGGGAAGATCGGCAGGTAACCATTATACGCAGCCTTCCCCTATCTAACCTATCGGGCAAGATAGCCCCTCATTAGTGAAAAGATGGTTTGGGGGTCTTTCTCTATCAGAACCTGTCTCCCACACTTAGGACAGGTCCTGCCTTCCTCATGCACTGCACCCTGCCCAGGTGGGTACCTTGGGCCTATTATAGGGGCGACTAATGTGCACGAGAAGGGAGGGTCACACCTGGCGGGTGTGTACACCGGCCAGGTCGTCAGTGCAGTCGACAGACTGCGCGCGGGTACTGCGGTGGCCGGCCCTAGACATTATTTCTGCGCTACTCATGTGGGTGGCACAACCAGTGCTGCAAGCCCACTAGTAGCATTTGAGTTACCAGTCCTGGCACAGGTAGTGCACTTTACTAGGGACCTATGGGTAACACAAATCTGCCAATCATGGATAATCAATTACATACAATTAATTGATTAGATACAGAGCACTCGCACTTTGGCAATGATCAGCAGTGGCAGAGTGCCTGAAGCTTCTAAACCAGCAAAAATTTAATCCGGCACAGTGTCAAAAATACAGGAGGTAGAGGCAAAAAATGTGAGGTAACCACGCCAAAAGATGCCAAATCTAACACCTGTCAATCACAACTGTAAGCCCACTCTATTTAGAAATCTTCAATGAAACATGGTGCACATTCAGAAACCTTACAGTGCTTTCAGATGCTCCACTGCCTTGGCAAAGGCGTTTCTGAAGACACTTAGACAGAAAATCAATATCCTAATTTGGAGATATGGGCTATTAGGATTGATTAACTACTGCAGACAGTGGAGTGGGGATATCAAGTTTCAAGATTTTATTACCAGAGGTATCCAGAAAAGAGCAAATGGGCAACAGGGGGGTCTTATTCCATCTAGGAACAAATAAACTTTAATAATCATTATGCTTCGTTATCACCCAAGCAAAGTTACGTGTATCTGGGAGTTGGGATGGGTGGCGAATTTAATTCCCTTACATGTAGTTGAATGGCAGTATGACACATTTAACCAAGTGACCTTTTGATTATACTGAGACAATTGATAAACATGCTGGATATTACCACTGATGATATTGCATTTTTTGTATGAATGCCATCAATTCAACGACTAAGTGAAATGTAATGTATAAAATGTTGGGATTTTCCAAAGTATCTTTAGGATTTATAGACTGTTTTAAGTTGAAGTATATATTTTTGATTTGCAGAAGCATTTTCTTCAAACATATTTGTTTAAATGTGTTTTCATTTATAATGTTACCTCCTGCTTCAAGTTGATCTTGAATTTCATACCTTCCAAACAGGATACATTTGGGCAGTGGCTGCTGCTGCGTTAGTGTTTTTCACCCTTGCAGTTTTTAATGTTATGTGGATGGTAATTGCTAATGGTAATTATCATCCACCTTGTTTTTAAAATAATGGCAATACAAGTACAAAGAAACTACGATTGCCAGTGCCTGGCTGTCCCAGCCAGGCACTTGCGGGATTTCGTATTTGTATTGCCAGGCTGTCTCAACATTCTCTTCTTTCTGCAAGGGTGAGGCAGCCAAACACTTTTCGCATGCATAGGCACTAGGGCGCATGTGCCTGCAATTTTCTAAAAAATTTTTTAGACCTAAGAGCTTACCGTCCACCATCTTGGCCTTCAATCTTTGGGGTGTTTTGCAGGACTACCTCAATATGATGCCTAGATTTGTCAGTTTTTAAGGCATGCCTTGGCGCGTAAGGCAACAGTCCTGTACTTCCTGGACCTGCATGTCACTTTTCCACGCCCACCCTTTCTCAAGTCGTCACAGGATTGGGTGGGGTCTGCAAATAAAGCTGAACTGACCCCACCCTGTGACAAGTTGAAAAATAATTGAGTTACAGTGCACATGAGCAAGGTCATCACAGGACTTAACTTCTTATGTATGCAGTAAGCATATTTACAACAGAAGCCATGGGGGAGGTTTGAAGAGGCCAATGGTCCTTGCAGCAGCAGGGCTATAACTGTAAGCTCCTGGGCCAGCCAGGCGAAAAACCACCAAGTGGAGAGAAAAATGTCCTAGCGTGTTGTGTAACTAAGTCAATAAAATTATTTCAACCTCAAGGAATGCAAAACTTGAATTTATTTATCTCAAAAAATTCTCTCATTCGAATTCTTTGCTGTTTGTTTGTTCCAATAGCTATAGAAAAGAACCTGAGGTGGAAGGTGAAGATGCATGTGGGTTTACAGTTGAGTATACTACAGGGATTCATGGTCTACATATTTGGCTCACCTGCCAACACAAATGTTTTGACCCAAATCCCACTCTCCCTTCAGTTGGCTAAGAGCTAAGCAAATGTAATGTGTGTGTAAAGGTGTTTCTCAAAGGTATGCTGGTCAAGGAAGGCCCCAGCAAGATTGAATCAGTCAGAATTCAGGTGAGAGCATAAACAATATTATGGAACCACGTTCAGGAAGGACCTCAAGACCTGGTTTTCCAACTGACTCCGGAGCCGCCCCCCGCCCACCCACCACCTTGAGACCCTCACGGGTGAGTAGCGCGCTTTATAAGCTCCTGATTGATTGATTGAACCAGTCTCCAGTTCAGACTTCCCCCTGCTACCAATGACTTGCAGTTATACACACCGTGACCTTACAGATGGAAGGTGGTTGAGACTCACAAAGCACTGCTGGAACAGAACCGAGTATTGGGGTGACCGTTTTACACACATTGTGATTGGCTGTGTTGGCAACTGCCTCAGAGGAGTTCTTTGCATGCCTCAGTTTCAAGAATGGTAAGACATGGAACAGCAAAATGAGTGCTCCCTTTTTATTACTAAACTACGTGTTATACTGAGAGAAAATATTAATCCACGTGTTAATATGTGGCAGTATACACATATATAAAGAAGCCACGTGTATATGGTGTAGGTCTAATCATTAGACTGTGATGCATTCCTATTCATCAAATTGTATTACTATCATAGTCCTTACTGCAGGTTTGGCCTCAGCGGTCCAATGTATTTTTACATTATAACATTTGGTGCTGCTTTCAATATGCTCTCACTTTTCTCTTTCTGTTGCAGGTGTCTAACAATCTACGATAACTGGAAAAGTAGCTCATTGTCTTGTTTTTAGAAATGTTATCTCAACTAAGTGGATACTTGTTATGATTTACTCTGTGTTTTGGGATGGGAAACATTCTTCTACACTAGGAGAACTGGACTGTTGATATCTTCAAGGCCGTGCAGCTGTGTTCACCTGTGTTCGGTGGTGAGAAACAAGGGAGCCTACCTGCTTCCAGAAGATGGTACAACCTGATTGGCTACATCAGATTGGAGTAGTGATAGAAAGTTCCAGAAGAGCTTTGTGTGATTAAATTGTATGTCTCTCATAATAGTTAGCAGATCCTGACCTGACTTTGTTGAAGTAAGATCTTTCCCTATCTCGGTTGGTTCCCCCTATACCTTACTCTTGAAGTTGGTTCTTGAACATCTCTGCTTATTTCAAAGAACCTTAACTTGGTTAATTCGCCACTGACACTTTCCCTATGGAGTTTACCTGTTACTTTTGATACTTCATTTAGATTAGGGAAGTTCCTTTATGGAACTGATACTACCTTTATTTTGCCTCTTGTATCTTGTGATGATTTGCAATGCCATCTACATAATATATAACTTCAAATTGAACAATACCTTCCATAAATATGTTTCCTTGATAACTTGATTTACTGACTCACAAAGTATTGTAACCTTGACAAATTCTGCTGATAAACCTTCATGGTTTGAAAATCATCATCTCTGTCGTTCTTGTGGAGGCAAAGTGGTTTCCCTGTAATTTGACTTTCTGGTGCTTATTTTATCTCCCACGATACTCTTACAGTCAATAACAAAAAGCCCATACGACCAGTGGTAAATAAATGAAGAAACCAGGTAGGTTGCTCCCCCTCGGCACAACACCCCCTGTGTCTACCTGCCCCAGCTGCCGCTGCTGAGGAAGTTCGAGGCCCTCCTCCACCCGCAGGTTACCACCTGCGCCTCATCCCTGGTGGTCAGCGGTAGGCCCTAGGTAGGGTTGTTCATCCTCCGCTTTATTGCCTGTATTTTCATTGTTGTGTCTGTGACTGCTGTTGTCTGTCTTCCCTCGCTGCCTGTACGGGGTCCATGCCCTTTTTTCTTCCCTCTGTTTCCCTCGCTGTCCCCATGCTCTCTCTTCCCGGTCTTTCCTTCTGTACCCCTCGCTGCCCCTGTGCTTCTCTGCCCGTTCTGCCTTCTGTTCTTAGCTGCCCCTGTATTTCTGTATTCTGTATTTTGCCTCTGTGCCACTCGTTTTTCCAGTATTTCTGTGCCCTTTTTGCCTTCTTTGCCACTCTTTTTTCCCTCGTTTTTGTGCCCCTTTTGCCTTTTGTTCCACTAAATTTTTGTGCCCGTCTGCTTTCTGTGCCACTCGTTTTTCCCTCGTTTTTGTGCCCCTTTTGCCTTCTGTTCCACTCGTTTTTTGTGCCCTTCTGCCCTCTGTTCCACTTATTTTTTGTGTCCTTCTGCCCTCTGTGCCACTCGTTTTTCCCTTATTTTTGTGCCCCTCTTCCCTTCTGTTCCACTCCACTTTTTGTGCCCTTCTGCCCCCGTTCCACTAGTTTTTTATGCCCGTTTGCCCTCTGTGCCACTTGTTCTTCCCTCGTTTCTGTGCCCTTTTTACCTTCTGTTCCACTCGTTTTTTGTGCCCTTTTACCTTCTGTGGCACTCGTCTTTCCCTCGTTTTTGTGCCCCTTTTTTTCCTTCTATTACCTTCTTTGTCCCTCACCGCCCTTGCCGCTGCGGCCCGCCCCCTGACTGCCCACTGCCCATTCGCTGCCCCGCCTCCCGCCTCCCAGCTGCTCCTTCCTCCACCCTCCCCATATATGCCGCCTGCTGCGCGGCACTCTGCACGCTCTCAACTCCGGACGGAGCCACACCTGCTTCAAGGCCGCTCCGAAACGCACACACGGCCCCTTCACCTGCCAGAACTGCAGCTACACCTGACTCAGAGCCGACGAACCACCCGCCAAGAAAGACCCCAACCACCTCCGATGCATACTACTACTTCCGCGCGCAAGCATGCCGTCGAACACTGGGACCTGCTCAACACAACATCCACGGACGTCGCCTTCCTGACAGAGACCTGGTTTAACGACTCCTCCGCACCCGACTTTGCCATAGCCATCCCAGACAGCTACAAGATCACCCACAGAAACCGGACCAACGGAGTCGGAGGAGGAATCGCCATCGTCCACAAGAACAGCATCAGGCTCTCGACTAGCACCGACGGCGCGCTCAGCACCGCCGAACACATGCATTTTCAGATCCACACAGACCCTAACTCCACCCTCAGAGGCCCCTTGTCTACAAACCCCCTGGACCTCGCCCCCAGTTCAGCGACTCCATCGCTGACTGGATAAGCACGCATGCCCTGACCTCCACCAACTACATCCTCCTCAAAGACCTGAACATTCACCTTGAGAACAAAGACAACAACTCCACAACCCTGATCGATAACCTCGCCAACCTCGGACTGAAGCAACTCGTCACAACGCCCATCCACTACGGCGGCCACACGCTCAACCCTGTCTTCTTCTCAAGCTCGCACATCTCCTTCAGCCACACCACCGAACTCCTCTGGACCAACCACCGCTGCGTCCACTTCGCCTTCCAGAAATCCACCAGACACCACCGCACCCAACAGATCTCCCGCTGCTGCTGGAGCAAAATCACAGAAGACCAACTACACGCAAACCTTGCTCTCAGCCCACCCACTGAACCCTCCAACACCGATGACGCTGCCCACAACCTCAGACGCTGGATCGAGGACTGCGCCAACACCCTTGCCCGCTGAAGAAACCCCCCCACAGAGACACCAGCAAAAGGGCCAGCTGGTTCACCCCAGAACTCCTAGCCTCCAAGCAAGCCTGCCGGAAACTGGAGAAGAAATGGCAAAGTGAGCAAACTCTGGACAGCCACGCAGCACACAAGGACACCAACCACCACCACCTCATCAGGGCGGCCAAGAGGACTTCCTTCAAACACCGCCTCGACAACGATGCACACAATAGCAAGGAGCTCTTCAACATCGTGAAGGAACTCTCCAACCACAGCTCCAACACCAACAACATCCCGCCGTCGCAAGCCCTGTGCGACTCCCTCGCCACCTTTTTCCACCGCAAGATAGCAGACATCCATGACAGCTTCAACACCCAGACAGCCCCAAGGACAGCCCCGACCAAGCTCATCAAACGACTACAACGCATCCAAAATGCCTAGGCTCGACTGATCCTCGACGTACCACGCCACGGCCACATCACCCCCACCTTAGACACCTGCACTGGCTCCCCCTCAACAAGAGGATATCCTTCAAGCTCCTCGCCCACGCACACAAGGCACTCCACAAGACCGGCCCAGCCTACCTCAACAGACGGCTCTCCTTCTACATCCCCAACCGCCAGCTACGCTCCACCGACCTCTCACTCGCCACCGTCCCGCGCATCAGAAGAACAACCACCGGCTCGCCACCTAGACATGGAACACCCTCCCACTGAGCCTACTACAGACCCAAGACCTGCTGACCTTCAGGAGGATACTCAAGACCTGGCTGTTCGATCAGTAGCGGCGGACCCAGCACCTTGAGACCCTCGCAGGTATGTAGTGCGCTTTACAAATGATTGATTGATTCTTGCAGAATCATAGAGCCTATGAAATCCAGTGTTCACCATGCATCCTGTCTCTGCTATGCTACTTGGTGCTAGTTGGTGCCCCTGTAACTCAGCAGGTTGATTAATTTGTTTTAGAGTTAAATGCACGGCCTGAGCATAGCACATCATGTTCCTGCAATTTCTGCTTTTCATTTTCCTGGTGTTGATAAAATAAATCCCAGCACACTACAACAAAGCCACGAGGCCCTGCCCTCTTGCACCTTCATGAAAAAAAATCATGGTGTGCTTATTAACCATGAGTTCTACTTAAAAAGATGTCTCTAAAACGCATCTAGCACAATACTACAATACCAAACATTCAGGTTGTTTCTTATGTGCTAGATGCTTAGCCAATCCAAACATTTTCAGGCAATTTCCTCCTACTGGATGTTGCAGTATTTGTTCTCAGACACCTTTCTGTTCTGGTAAGGTATGAAATAAAATGGTGGTACGGCCCAGTGTCAGTAGAACACTGATAGTTTAAGTTTTCTGTGGCCCCCACGTGAGTCTTGCTCCTATAGTTTGATAATCAGGGGCAGATTTATGTCGGACTTGCATCACGCAACGGCGCGGAAACGTGGCGCATCCCTGCGACCTATTTACAACGTGACGCATCTAGGCAGATGCGTCACGTTGTAAAGCCCTGCGCCACATGAAACCTGCGTCAGGTTTCATGTGGGCGTTCTGTCGCAGGGTGGGCATTCCCTCGTAGGAAAGCCTCGTAAAACTGATGCAGTGAAATCTACAAGATTTCACTGAGTCAGTTTTACGACGCTGCTGGGTCAAATCCTTACGCCTGCTTGACGCATCAGTTCTGGCGCATCCCTGCTGATTTGCAGAGATGCGCCAGAACTCATGAATCTGCCCCTCAGTTTCTAGAGTGATCTCTGAATTAACCGCTGATATCCAGTTTGCTCTGAGCCTGTTAAAAGGTTCCTAGAAAGAAAGCAAAGTTGAACTAAACCTAATGGTGTGGAAAGTAAAGCAGCAGTGAACTCCCACAGCAGCTGATGTCTTGCTATCCAGAGGCAGTCAGTGAACAAAGCATTTCTTTGTGTGGTTTGCAGAGTAACACACTTCACATACTCACCATGCATCCATTCCCGACTTCCATTAGTCAAAGTGAATGCGTACTGGGAGATGTATTTTTTATCAGATTGTCATCATGTATCATTGTAACTGGAGTATAAGTCTTACATGAAAAAACTTTTTTTCCTTCAGCACTGGGCTTAGATTGAGTTTGAATGTTGTCCTTAGCCACGAAGGAAACAAGACTTGGCAGATTGGGTATCCTCTGGGGTTTTATGCGCTTAGAAGCGTAGGTGTCATGTGCTACAATATAGGTGTGACCAATTAGTAACTCAAAGTATCCTCCATATTTCTAAGATTTAACATGAAACCTGAACATAACTCAAAACTTTTGATTGTTGCCTTTCCTTTTTTCTTTCAAATAGCTCTCTACTTCCCTTTCATCTTCTGTATGCCTCCCCTCTCTGAACACTGTCTTTGAGTCACATGTAGATCTGCTTTAATCTTTATTAACCCCTTTGACGCTCATGACGAGCTGAACTCGTCATGAGGCACAGTGGAGCTGTGCTCATGATGAGCTGAGCTCGTCATAACTGCCGCGGAACGACCATGCAGGGCTAATTCCCCTCCTGTGCAGGCGTTCTACAAGAGTGGGCAAGGTTGTGATGGGCTCAGCTCCACTGTTCAGCATGACAAGCTGAGCTCGACACGAGCACCGCGGCGCCGCACGCGGCCCCTGTCCCCCGCACCACGGGGATATTAGCCCCGAGTGGAAGGGGTTAATGCATGTTGCCACCGACCCACAACTCATTCCATGTTTAAAAGACTTTATTTAGTTCAACAATATACAGCATAGCACGAATATGAATTGATATAATAAATAATCAATCACCAACTAATATACTGTATTGACAACACTATTAAAGCGTTTCTAATTTTGCAAGAGGGGGAAAAGAAGAAAAAAGAGGGTGGGGGCATAAAAAGGGATAGAGAAACAAAAACTTATAAATGAATATACTGACAAAAAACAACAACATCCTCATTCAGAAAACAATATAAATGAGCTTAGCAGTACACTGAGAGATAAAATGTTAATGGAGGATAAAGTTTACAGGAACAGTCTTCAATATAACACTACCAACCTAGTTAAGAAATGTAGTAAGTGGTAACCATAACAATTGGGCATTATGAGAGGATAAACACTGAATAGCATACATAGCATACATAGTATCCAATGTATTATGTGCACACACAGAATCCCACCACACCTTATATAATATTTTAGATGATGATTCAAAATATAATAAAAAAATTCTAGATAGCAATTACTAGTAACATATCTAATAATTTATCCTTAGGAAAAAATGGAATGGAGTTGGTTAATGTACCTAAAAAAAGATAACAGCTGTTAAAAGAGAGATGTAAATTAAAACTCTTTGTGATTTGGGACCAGACCATATGCCAGAAGGAAAGTATATTGGGGCAACTAAATACCATATGCATAAGGGTTGCCTTAGGAAAATCACAAGACTAACAATTAGCAGAGATACTCTAGAGCATTATATAGGGGTAAAATGAAGGCTATGATAAATGAAAAATAGGGATTGAGTAATGTTAGCCGATCTGGATATTTTGTAAATGTGTACCCATATCTTATTCCAAATAGAAAAGTTCAGAGTATCACCCAAATCCTCCTCCCATAAACGCTCAGACTTGGATTTGGTTCTGGAGGGATCCAGAAGAGAAATACACTGATGAATAGCTAATGCTCTAGAACCTGTTTTTAGAAAATCAGTAAATCCAGAGGAGGAGGGAACTAATGGGCATATTACCAACGTTAAGCGATATTTATCGCTAACGATGCTTAGCAACGAATTTTTTAACGCTAAGCATCGCCGAAAATTATCGCAGAGATAACTTGCTATTAGCAAGGTTTATCTCAGAAGTGATAAAAATCTTCCTGCTAATGGCCAATTGAGAGATTATCGCTGGAAAACCAACGATAATCTCTCAAAGTTTGGCGTTAGCTTGATGATAGGGGCTCACAAACTTAGCCATGATATCCACCTTCCATAGGATATCATGGCTAAGTCAGGAAAATACCAGGTGTAAAAAAAGCAGTGCTAACCGCGGTTAGCGGTGCCTTTTTTATCACTAACAGGGTTAGAGAAATCCTTGATGATAGGAGAAATGTCGCTTAACAACATTTCTCCTATTATTTTTCTCTGGAACGCCCCCTTTGCATCTCATTAGAGATGCAAGGGGAAGCGTAGAGAAAAAGGGTGCTAACATGCAAATTTGCGTGTTAGCACCCTGTTGCTGATAGGGAGATAATTTTATCTCCGCTTTCTTGGCTTTTAAAGCCAAAAAAGCGGAGATAAATCCCTTGATAATATGCCCCTAAATTAGAAGAATGCTGTAAAAAAAAAAATAAGTATCTAGAACTACATTCATCAGTAATAACAAAAAAAGAATAACCTCATTTGGAGCAATGATAAGTATGACACAATTGAGGGAAAGAGATAGGAGAAAATGTTGAGAGACCCACATAAGGCCCATATCCTTCCAAGTACACCAAAAGAGAGATCAATTTTAATTAAGGAGTTACCACAGCAGCATCACTAGCAACAGGGAAGGAGTCAGGTTAATGAGGAAAAAAGTAAATTGGACTAATTAAACCCTCTGTAGTAAAACAGGAGAATGGAGAAATGACTTTGTAGAAGAGAAAGATAACACCTCTTTAAAAGTAAAGGGAAGAAAAAAAGTTTTTTCAAATTCTATCCACAATGAAGAAAGAGGTGAGATCAAAGCAGGGGTTTAAAGGGCAGCTTGACGTAAGCAAAGGTTCTATGGTAGCAATACAAATTCAGAAAATTAACTCCCTCAGCTAATTTTGACTTTGGTAAAGTAACTAAAGCTACTCTTGATTTTTCTATGCCATAAAAATGTAAGAAGTATTGAGTTGATCTTTTATAGAAAAGCTTTTTGGAATATAAACTGGCAACATAGAAAGAAGATATAACAAAAGAGGGGAAATCGTCATTTTAATAGGATCTAAGCGCTAGTAGCATTACAGAAATAAAGGATTCAAAGAGGAAAGAATATTTTCAACTTTGGTGCTTGGTTCCTTAAAATCTATTTTTATGATTTCTGAAATAGAATTTGTAAATCAAATACCCAAATATTTGATTTAGGGTGAAGTAGACCACTGATAACCAGTAATACGATTGGAATGGCTCAAAGTATATTGATTAAACAGATTGGATTTCTATTTTATCTTTATTGATTTTTTTAGCCAGAACCAGTCAAAATCAAGGACAATTCTTGCAAAAGAGGAGGCAAAGAGTTCCCAGGTGAAGAAATAAATAAAAGAATATCATCTGCATAAGCAGCAAAATGTAGATGACGGTCACCATAAATAAAGCCAGAAATAGAGGAATTAAGATGAATCTGAGAAAGAAAAGGTTCAAGTGCCAGAACAAATAATAAGGGGGAAAGTAGACGACCTTACTCATCCGTGGAGGGAAAAGTAAGAAGAAACTATACCAATAACTAAAACTGACGCATGTGGAGCATGACATAAGAGGGAAATAAGAGCTATATATTTAGGACCAAATCCATGCCAGTTTAGCAATTGGAGCATAAACTACCAATTTATGTTATCAAATGCTTTCTCAGCATCTATTGTTATAGCTGCACTGGAAGATTTAGGAAAAGAGGCCTTACTAAGATTATTAAGAAATAATCAAGCATCTATACTAATATAATAAAGAGAGAGCCCAAACCTTTAAGGCGGGTAATCTCAGGAACCACAGCACCAATCACAACACCCTATACAGCGTTAGAAAGGGCAGTTGCAGCAGAAGGACATGGGCTATGCAGACGCCCACCATATACATTTAAAACGTAAAAGAACCGTGCCAGCAAAGTAGTCCCTTATGGGCGTGTCTCATTTTATGCTGTGGGTGTGTGCTGGGGGCATGACAAACGCTGGGAGCGTGTGGTAGGTTCCGCCCTTCAAGCCATGGCTCATATTGTGTGCTGTGGGCGTGTGCGTATGCGGGGCGTGGGATTACGGGAAAAAAAGCGAGCGTTGTGCACAATATTTCAATGTTTTTTCTTCCCAGGTTCTGTACATTCCAGCTCCGGGTGTCCACCCTGCTCCCTTTAAATACCCCTGCGCCCCATAATCATAACCCACCCTTACTCCTTAAAATACCCCAACACCCTTAAACACTAACCATTCTTAACACTATAAATATACCCTGTACCCCAAAACCCAAACCTATCCCATAACCCTAAAAATACCCCTGTACCCCAAAACCCAAACCTAGCCCTGAACCCTATAAATACCCCTGTACCTCAAAACCCAAACCTACCCCTGAACCCTAAAAATACCCCTGTTCCCCAAAAACTCCAACCTAGCCCTGAACCCTAAAAATACACCTGTACCCCAAAACCCAAACCTACCCCTGAACCCTAAAATACCCCTGTACCCCAAAACTCAAACCTATCCCTGAACCCTTAAAATACCCTGTACCCCAAAACCCAAACCTACCCCAAACCCCTAAAAATACCCCTGTACCCCAAAATCCAAGACTAGTCCTGAACCATAAAAATAACCCTGTACCCCAAAACCCAAACCTACCCTTGAAACCTAAAATACCCCTGTACCCCAAAACCCAAACCTAGCCCTGAACCCAAAAAATACCCCTGAACCCCAAAACCCAAACCTAGCCCTGAACCCTTAAAATGCCCCTGTACCCTAAAAAATACCCCTATACCCCAAAACCCAAACCTAGCCCTGAACCCTAAAAATACCCCTGCACCCCAAAACCCATACCTATCCCTAAACCCTAAAACTACCCTTGTACCCCATAACCCAAAACTATATCTGAACCTTTAAAATACCCAAACACCCCAAAACATATACCTTAGTACCCCAAAGCATATACCCATACACCCATACTTACCTTATCCAAACATTAAAAAAAATATGCTTTTACCATTCATGCATTTACAACGAATTTCTTTGTAAATGTATGCTTGGTAAAAGCATATAAAATGCAATGCCATTCGTTATAATGGCATTGCGCAGTCATGGTACTTTCGTAATGAAAGTATGCAGAGTGATGGTATGCGGAAAGAAAGTTGCGGAATAATGGGTGTTTCCCCTCACCCGGTAAGTACATTAGTGGCACGGCGGCCCACATCTCCAGCAACATACTCATATTTTTTCACCACCGATTTGAAAAATGCACAGGTCTCTCTCATTGATGGCCAGCACCGACATACACTTTTAGACACACCTCCCGCCACAAGTTCTAGAATTGCGAACTTTAGAGCTGGGGAGCTACGTTCGAATCTCGGCATCAGCTCAACATCCTGTGATTCCAGGCAAATCGCTTTGTCTCCCCGTGCCTACCACAAATGAATGTGTTCTTCTGTAATGTAAATTGTGCTCATGCCATGTTGTCGAGTTCGCGCTATATAATTTAGCAAGGAAAAATAAAGTAGGGAAACTCAAGTTCACACACTACTGAACGCACACTCTTAAGTGCATCAGCAGTGCACTGTAAATCGGAGCGTTTCACAGGCCTGTCACAGATAAGAAATGCTATCAAAACGAAATCCTACAAAACAATATACTACTGGCCGGCAGCAATTCATACCCGGACAACGTCGGGAAGGGCTGCTAATTATCTGATATAAGTCTACCTTTGATAAATTCTGATTGTATAAGATAAGGAAGAAAGGAGTCCAGATGAAGTGCTAAGAGCTTGGCGAAAATCTTATCACAAACATTTAACAATGAGATGGGTCTACAATTTTTACAATTATGGGAATCTTTTCCATCTTTGTGAGTAAGACATATTATGGCTTCTTGAAATGTGCTAAAAGTGGAAGAGGATTCAATGAAATGATTAAACAAACAATATAAATGAGGATGAAGAATATTGGGAAAATGCATATAAAATTCCATTGTGAAACCATTGGGCCAGGTGTTTTCCTCAACTTTTATGCTCGTAGCACTTTCAAACATTTCATCAGAAGATTATTTTCTAGAGATTGGAAATCCACATTTGGGGGGCTGTGATGTGGAATTTGACCTAAGTAATCTACAATGTTGGAGGACTGAGATGAGGATTCAGAAGTATATGAGGATTCATTGAATTTAATAAATTCTCCGAAAATGTCTTTATGATTAGTAACAGAGTGCCCCTGTGGAGTTAACACCAAGTCAATAGTGCATCTTTTATGACTTTTAAATCATTTGCTAATAATTTACCAACTTTATTTTTCCCACCATAATATTGCGCACTTTCATGAAGAAGTATAAAATTAGCCTCATCAGTTGAAATTGTATTAAATTGTAATTTGGCCTGAAGCAAATTTTAATGATCAGAAGGCAATTAGGAAGAAAAATATTGCTTTTCGAAAAACCTTAAAAAAAGCAACACAGTATGTTCTTTAGTGTGACTTGTATTTTTCCTAGATACGTAGTTTAACCCCTTCGACGCTCATGACGAGCTCAGCTCGTCATGAGTTACGCCTGTCGTACGCTCATGACGAGCTGAGCTCGTCATGAACTGCGGGTTTTCGCAAAAGTCAGTGCACAGCGGGAAAACGCGTAGCGCGCATGGGGTTAAAATAAAATCCTCCGCTGATGCTTTAAATGTATCCCATAGTAAGGAAGGGTAAATATCAGTTTCATCATTCAATGAAAAAAACTCAGAAGCAAAAGAAATAAAGGAGCTAGAAAATTGAGCATCCTTCAAAAGAGAATTATCAAAGCTCCATCTATGCGTGGTAGAGCAGGGAGAAACCACATTCAAGTCTGTTATAACCATAGCATGAACAGAGAATACTATTGGAGTGATATGAGATTTGATAATGTACCATGAGACGATGAATAGTAAGTGTAATAACAGGCTGTAAGGTTAGAAATTGTCCAGGAATCTACCTAAGCAGAATGGAATTACTTCTGCATTCTATGTGACAAAAATGGAACCATGGATTATCTATCTAAACGAGCATCCTTAATTTGGTTACAGTCACCACCAAAAATTAAACATGAACTATGGTATTGTGTGCAATTTCTTGCCTGGAGGGCCAAAAAGTATGGGCAGGCTGTGTAGGAGGATAAACATTCAATACAGTAAGAGGAACATTATCTATGAGAAGATCCACAATAATCCATGCCCAAATTATCTTTTTCTTGCAAAATCATAGAAAGATTAACAGACGTTTTGCACAATATAACACCATTCTTTTTGTTTGATGCTTGTCCCACCCAACTCCATTTGAGTTTCAGTGCTTCAGATTCAGCAAGGTGAGTTTCTTGGAGAAGAACCAGATCAGGATCAGACTTACCTGAATGGGATATTACTCGTTGTTGTTTTACCCGATTAAGAGCCCCTTTAATTTTCCATAATTTTACTCAGAATTATTCAAAACAAGTAGAGAATGAACTGCCTGAGAATGCTAAGACAAATAAGAAAAATCCAATTGAGGTTAAAAGATAGAAAAAGAATAATTAAAGAATCAGAAAAGGAAAGAATATGCAAGGAGAAAAACGGAAACAGAAGGCGGAAAGAGAGGAGGAAAAAAAGGGAAACAATGAACAAGAAAAAGTGACAGTGCATGTCCAAAAAAGACGACTGTGAAGACATGCCTGAATAAATAACAAAAGGACATGGGGTGGCGACGACACATGAGAAGATGACACACCCGAAAGAAAGGGAGTCCATGCCACATCAGGACAATATATACTCAGGAGGAAAATTGCGCTATGCAAAGAAAAATGTTGATTCTGTGGAAAGAAAAAGGAAAAAACATGAAACATAAAAACTATAAAAATTAAAACCTTACAATAACTCATACATCAAATATAATGATAGATCAAAAAAGAACTACTCAGTAAGCCATCTCAAAACCATATCAGAAATAAAAGTCAATGTGTAGAAGGACCAGCTATATCCATGGTATTGGCGAAGGAGATTGGATGAACTTTTTAATTTCAGCCGGATCATCAAAAGTATTAGTATGATTCTGATATGTCACTTTAAAGGTGCAAAGAGGAAAAAGACCATATCTGGCACCTTAAAATCGTAGAGAAGATCGAAGGTTGAGAAACTCTTTCCTTCTGGCGGCAACTGCAGTTCACTCATAGGCTTTGAAACATTGTCCAGAAAAGCATACCTATAACACTGCTGTACTAGAATATATTTGACTAGCCGACTACAAGAAATATATATTAACCCCTCCCCTGCTGATGACGGAACCGCTCCATCATCAGCTACGGTTGCGCTGATTTTGCGCCTGTGCGGCCGTTCTAATGAGCGGGGCGGGTCATGACGGAACCGCTCCGTCACCAGCACAGCTCGACCGCGGCTGTGACGGAGCGGTTCTGTCACCAGCATGCGGCCGCCGCGCGGCCGCCCCACCCCGTTAGCGCTGCGGCGGAATAGCCGCCGCAGTGAAAGGGTTAAATTATTGTGGTGCACCTTCAGTCTCTCAGGCGTCAGACAAAGGACCCACTAAAATGTTGCACCAAGCAGAAATAGAGAGATGTCAAAATATTAAATTAAGTATCCACTTTTCCTAAAATGTTTGAGGGCAACAACACAGAACCAGTCTATATCACTTCCATACACGCTCATAGCACATTGTTTTATTTGCATGTGACGTTTTGAAGAAAGCTCAAAATGTCAGCTGCCCCTGAAGCACGCCTGCAGCGGCAAAAAAAGAAATGCTGAAAAACGCTGTATCTCTAAGGAGAGCTGTACCACACCCTCCAGCCGTATTCCGCCATCTTTTCATCTGCATTTCTCCAACTAATCAGCTCTACAGATGCAGGAAAAAGCATTGGTGAGTCCATGACGGGCAGAGCTCCTCTCTCAGGCGGCCATATTATGTGGCGCAGAAGCTACCCCCCTCCCCACAACTCATTTCAAATATCAGAAACTCTTGTTCCTTGAAAGTCATACCCCTGCAAACTAACAATACCTAATCTTCTGTAGAGCCTCTATTAACCCCACCAACCATCTGTACTAATGTAGCATCTCTCCCCACCTATGATCATGCCTAATCCTATTAATTTAATTTAATACAAAGAAACAGAAGTAAAAGCATGGAATTATTTGCTTGAGTGTGCAAGACTAACCTCTATAAAGAACAATAACCAAGGACACTGGATTAACCACTAACCTTGGTTTCCATGGCAGCCTGCTGCCTGGAGGAAAGAGCAGCGGTGTCTTAAAGGATGGTAAGTGCTATATACATACAATTACAATTACGTTTAAAGTCAAAAAGTTAATGCTGCTATTTAAATGACAAAACACAATCCAGCTTGTTTGAGTGGTGTAAATAGTTATTATTCTTATTAACAGTATTAGTAGTATAATGCCAGTGCAATTAGCTAGGCCTGACAGATGGCTAAGTAGAACAAAATAATCTGCATCTATTTTATTAACATTTCAGCTCCAGGTAAATGCATACAAAATATAGCACATTCCCCATTAAATGTTAAATAAGTTCAGGCTAAAGTAATATTGGGAAATGCACTCTTTTCAGTTATGAAATCTTAATGTGATGAGGCCAGATGGGTGTGTGTTTGTGTGTGTGTAATCATCAAGTCACCCAACTGAATCCTGTTTAGCATATTGGGGAATAGTGTGTGATGTGCATTTTATAGTACTCTGAGATCCCGACCTCTGACTGAAACTCTGGGAGTATGCAAGTCATTATTTTTATTTTGACACACTATAATTTAGTGCAACCTTGAGGTGCCTCTGGTTGATAGGGACGGGGTATCAAAGATGCATTGCTTTTTAGGGGTAATGCAAGGGTGCTACCAGCTGATTTCTGGAGTTTGTCCCTTTAAGGAAAATGTATAAAAAAACTGGGTAGAATCTGATTGCAGATTCCTGAAAACATATATTTTGTAAGCACGTGTTTATCTTAAACAATTAGGGGCAGATTTATAAAAAAAGTTGAGTCTGGATCTGCCAGTTTTCGGGGCCGCCATGACGCAAAATGTTATTTGTGATTTACAAAGCCACACCAATCAGATTGGTGTGGCTTTGCATGGGATTTTCCAAAAAAGTAAGCACTGACTTGCATTACTTTACTTTTGGGAGGAGATCTATGGGTGGGGAATGGGCGTTCCCATGCATCCATTGATGGATTTTGGCGCATGCGCAGATTTACTAATGCTAGAAATGCATCAAGATGCTACCCCTCCCTGAACCAGACGTAAATATCTTTACGTCTCCTTCATACTTTTTTTTTTTTTTTTAATTTTTGAAAACCTTTATTGTGCAGTAAGGATGATACAAATACGGGCCTACAACCGTCCGGCCGGCCACAATACGGTCATGCACATAAGGCAAAATAAACGGTCCTTCAGCGCCGGTCAACAGTATGGCATCAATTAACAGCAGTTGTACTGGGTAAAGTCCTGACGCTAGGGAAAGGAGCAGTGAGGTTAAATTTTTAAGATTTTAGTCCAAAAATAACTCAGTGGAGAAGAGAACCAAGGAGTACTGAGTCCGTTCAGTT
Organism: Lissotriton vulgaris; assembly: GCF_964263255.1. Lineage (NCBI taxonomy): Eukaryota > Metazoa > Chordata > Amphibia > Caudata > Salamandridae > Lissotriton > Lissotriton vulgaris. Next base: position 137,167,043 of record NC_141698.1, on the reverse strand, counting down.
ATTACCCCACATAGGCGGGCAGCATCAAAAAGTAACAGCAATAATAAGGAATCTCCCACCAATTCGGCAGTACAATACGTAGCAACAGGAGAGTCAGCTAACATGTACGCACCACCCCAATTACTACCCGTACCCCCTAAACCCTTATCGCAGACTCAGGACAGAAAAAGGAAAAATCATAAAAGAAGATCATACATAGGCACCATAGAAACTTAACTAAAACTAAATTTAACCCCCCACCCTACACACATGCAGAGGCTACGGCCTGCCCCCCCCCCCAGCAGAGTGTCTGTCGCCCCAAAAAACCCGAAATATAGAAAGAGAGAAATAGTGAAAGGAAAGAAGGAAAAGAAGAAAAAATTCACCAGTGATATAGGGAGCAAGGAGGAAGATCCATCCCTGAACTCCCACAAAGAAACAGTCGAGGAGGGAGCCACATTGTACACGCTCGGACCCCGCCGGCACAGTAAGCATCCTACACCCCAATCTCAATTTCCAGAGAACTTCACCCGAAATATATTCATTGGGGAGAGACAGCAAATAATATCCAGTGTCCCACACACAATTCAAGTCTGTCTTAGCCTCCACCCGCCAATATATGAATGCAACCAGGGGATCGTCTAGCCCTGGCCCGATCTAGGAGGTACTTTGTCACCCAACCAACTTGGCAGTCCGCTGCAGTCCGCCTCGACGTGTAAACATGGCCGCCTCAAGGATGGGGGAGGTGCACCAGCGCTGAGGAAGCTTCGCCTGTCCCCCATAGATAGTAGTCCAACAACAAAATGTACGTCCAGAGCGTATAGGTGACAAAAGCCATTGAACGACGAGATGGGACTAGTCCAGGAAGGAGCAGGGGACAAGGCAGGAGAACAGGGTAGCGATGCACTACGCAGCCAGGCTGGTACATGAGGCCGGCAGCCAGTCGAAGAACAAAGGGGAAACACTGTTGCAACAGCGGTGTCGACTAGCGGCAACAAATCTTCAGAGGCTCCAACAGTTGATCTATCGGTCGACACAGTAGCAACAGGAGGTAGCGAGGGGCTGACAAGCTTCAACGAAGTCAGACCTGGGTCCTGCCGGGAGTGACCCCCCTTCGTTCGGCTCTCGACAGGGATACAAGCCTCGAGTTTCTCAAATAGCACAGCATAGGCACACCGCATCTCCGACCGTACCTCATCCAGGATATCAAGCACGTCCCTGTAGGTGCAGTCCGGCTGCGATTCTCGAGGCTCTACAGTCACAGAGGAGGGCTCAAACACGGTCCCCTGTACCAATGTACACATGCCACCCCAGGAAGACTCAGTGCCATTTCCACCCCGTTGGTGATCAGGCATCGCCATCTTAGCAGCAGTCCACGGGGTGCTGGGAGGGGGGGAGAAACGGGGGTCCCAGTCCCCGACCGGGAAAAGGATGTTTGCCCTACAACACTCTACACCCCCTCCTGTGCGCTGCTTAAGCAAGGGGCATCCGGTGATGTGGTAGGCAGCCAGGGCCGTTCGAGCTTACCGGCAATCAGCACAGCTGGGAAGAGAGCCGACCGGCATCATGGCGGCCACAAACAAAGGAATCCGTGCAAGTCCTCACATATGCGTGCCGGAGCTATTCCGTGTGATCTCAGCAGGGCAGTGAGCGCAGGGCATGGGCCGGGCTGTGGACGGGCGAAAACACTCCCTCGGTACAAGCAGCCACCGCAGCAGAGTCTCCCTTCGAGACTTGCGAGGTCCGGCAGGCTCCAAGGGGCGGGCGGAGGTCCGGGGCAGAGACGATCCTCCCAAAGCTCGCGACTCCGGGCGGGCGGAGAGGTCAGAGGGACACCATCAGGATCGGCTCCGTGCCCCGCGCATGTCGGGCGAAAATAACCCCAGGATTACAGGCAGGATGTAGGCGCGGGTCTTCAGAGCCGGTGGAGCCGAGCGACCACACGTCCGTTCAGGTCGCCATCTTGGCTCCTCCCCCGTCTCCTTCATACTTAATCTTTCTATGCATGCTGCATTCTGCCACACACATAGAGAGAAAAATGCATTTAAGGATTGCTTTTGTGCAGGCAAGTATCCCTTCCTGCACAAAACCCCTTCCTGCTTTAACGCAGTCATACTTGCACCATGGTGCAAAGATACCTGCATTGCCTTGAGGTAGCACACTGAGCCAGCACTCGGAGACAGCAGAAGTGCCCTGTATCTTAGCTAACATGGTGAATTTCTACTTTGCTTGCTGCTCTGTGTTGTGTGAAAGGCCAAAACATCTGTTTCTAAATGATTTAGCACATGTTGTGTCTACTGTGAGAAGTTGGCCTGGTATATGCTGTCCACTAATTAAAGTAAGTGGGCACCTTGGATCCGGTTCAAACAACTCTTATGATGTATAAGGTCAAAGATAACCTTTAGAAAGCTATCCTAGTGGTAGCTGTGGAGAGCAGCCTTCAGGCTTAATCTTGAAGGAATGTAAAGCAGCTTGTTTTACCAGAATATCACCTCCTGAATTAATTAAATGAAAGGAGAACCACACATTAGTTATATAAAAATATATATTTATTAATGTAACACTCTCTAGTGTCCTCTACCCGAGGATAGAACATGAAGCGCACAATACAAGATCAATAGAACAGTTGTAAGTTGCACAATACACAGTGGACTCCAGGGGAGAACAACCATATACTAAAATAGTGGTATAACAACCACAACTCGGGTCAAGACAAGGTCTGGAGCACGTAGAATCAGTGGGACCCCAAGGAACCACCCAAAGTGAGTAGATAGTGACCCCAGGGAGGATGGGTGCAGTGTGCTAACACAACCGCGGGTTCCGTACAATTCTATGGGTAAGTCGTGGTTGCAATTTTACAGTTTAAGGACCTTTCTAGGAGGGCTTTGAGGAAACTCTTCTGAACATAAGAGGTTGAAAAGCCACCCCACCCGTGGATACCAAAGTACCAGAGTTACCTATCCCAGAGGAGCCGGTGCATAGGGCTGTAGTGGCGTTGTAAACCGTTGTTGTTCTCTATGGAAGGCTTCAAAGACGTACTGCTGCCATGAAGGTGAAGAGGGTCTGGTGGAATCCAAGCATGGATTCTGGAAGGAAGGAACCTGAAAGCAGAGCGAACAGAGTGACTGGGGGCTCAGGAGATGAATGCCCACCGCTGTTGGATGCTTCAGGTGCGAAGAAGGGATGCTTGACTCTGCAACCACAAGGACCAGGAGACGTGAACGATGACCAGAAGCCAGATACGAGCTGTCCCACGAAGGGTGTCGAATAATGAGGGGTCAGTGTCTGGCTGGAGCACCATCAAGTCTTGGCAAAAGCAACCTACTCACGAAGGTCAAGCAGGTTACGGTGTAGACCAGCAAGGTCCAGGGGACTCCAGGCAATGGGGAGTCAGGGAATGTCTGGAGCAACCAGGAAAGCCCAATAGAAATCAAGATGACCCTCAGGAGGACCCACAGGCCGAATGACCATGAGTCGCGAGGGGACCTCAAGCAAGATGGCAAAGTACCAGCTCATGTTGCACTCGGTGCGAGGAGGCCGGACTTCTTTGGTGCAAATACTGCTCAGGGTCAGGACTACACGGACTCCAATGCACAAGTTTCGGAATCCCAACAAGCATATGCAATTGCAAATAGACACGGTGCACAGCGGCTCGGTTTATGCAGTCCCGATGAGGGACACTGGCCTCAAACTTGCTGAGAGAGTAGATCAACCTCAGGGACCTTCGGAACCCACCTCCTGTGTTGCTGGATTCTTCAGAGTCTGAAGGAGCTTGGGAGCAGGAGCCCAGTCAGTTGCGTTGAGGTACCTGTGAATGCAGAGGAGTCACTCCTTCACCCTAAGGGAGATTCTTTAGTTGTCCTTAGTGCACCACATGTCCTGCATGGAGCCTGTATGGAGCACGGGCACAGACAAAGCTTTGGACAGAGAGGGGGGACAAAGTCGGGCCCAGTCCAATTCCAGCAAAGTCCAGAGTGTCCAGACAGTCGAAGGTCAGTGGTTTCTTCTTGTAGAATCTTGTCCACATAAAATCTAAAGAGCTACAGTCATGTAAGCCCTTTTGTACCCACAGGAGAGGGTTAACAGATTCAGGGGTCCCCCTAGGGGAGGGGCAGGACAGAGGGGAGGTGTGATAACCTGCATTTTCCTCTCTATAACCTTTATCCTTTCTTTCCCCTCCTTGCTTTAATGCTCTTCCCTACATCATAAGTTGGAACGTACATATGTCATAAGGTTAAGTGATCAGTCAAGCTGGGGCTTCGAAGACAGTTGGTACTGTGTAGACAGCTGGTGGATGGGATCCTCTATGAAGAATAAACCTGATATACTCAACTTCTTCTGGTCTGAAGCCTTCTTCTTCAAGAATACTACACTGGTGTAGTTGGCAGTCCAAGAGGATCTCAACACAGAAGGATGTTATGTCACAATAAGTGGTGAGAGATATCTTATCCACTTTTCACCTCCCGGGGTTATTCTAAATTCATAATGACTCTCCACAAATCTCCATTGCTCTCTTCAGGACTAGGAGCAGACCCGTCTTATCTAAGTTTTAATGGGTTGGAAGATTGGAGCACGCACGTCCTGTATTCAGTGAGCAGAGCGGGGACTTCAGAAAGTGGAGTGAAGTCCGGCAAATTGTCATTTTGGTGTCTGGGATTAGTAAAGTGTTATTTTACGGTCCTTTAACCCAATAGTGTCCATTGACATTCAACAGCTCTTCTGAGACATGGTACGAGTAGGAATTTTAAACCTAAACAAGTACCTTCACTACCTCGAGAGTCCTGTGCTCGCTGCACCATTGTCTCTACATTCTCTTGTCATTCTACAGTTGTCAAGGCATCACGTCTCCTGTTTGCTCGCATCGAGTCACCATGTAACGTAGAGTGGCCATCTTGGAGGGATTGTTTTGGGAACGTAGCTTGGGAGTCTGCATTCCATGTCCATCTACTTGGTGTGTTGCATCACCGCGCAACGTGAGGAAGCCATTTTGAAGGTTTACCTTTTGCATGCTACTTAGCAGCAGCACCTTTCTTTTTAGCTAGCCCTGGTGATTCTCCTATCAAGTAGAAGAAATGGAAGACAGTTTTTGAGAGATATGTAAGAGTTTGTGGGCTTCTTTGAGTGCAGAGAGGAAGACATTGATTCTCCTTCATTGCCTAGGTGCAGAAGGACAAGATGTCTTCAATCATCTTCCTGATCAGTCAGCTGCAGAATCAGATGGGTTGAATGATTATGAAATAAGCTTCCACAAACTGGATAAACAATATCTTCCTAAGGTAAGCACTGTCTTAGAAAGGTACAATTTTGGTGAAAGAACACAAAAGGATGAGGAAACTGATTTAAGGAAGCTTGCTTCATCCTGCAAATTTGAAAATGTAATGGATGAGCACATTAGAGATCAATTTATGCTAGGGTGTAACATGGAGAAAGTAAGAGAAGATTTGTGGTTACGAGAGGAACCTACATTAGAGGAAGCACTTTCTTTTGCTAAAAGAATAGAACATTCTCTAAAGTGCGTAGCTGTCATAAAGAAAGAGAGTGTAAAAGATGTCAAGGTTCAGGTTATCAAGGGGAGTGTGAAAAGCAAATTTTCAGAGAAAGGGAAATATAATTCAGATTCGAGAAAATCCAATGAAAATACTATGCGTTGGAAATGTTTTAGATGTGATAGGCCTGGTCATCTTGCCAATGATAGAAAATGTCCTGCACTAGGTCACACCTGTTCCAAATGCAAAAAGAAAGGGCACTTTTCTTCTGTGTGCAAAAGTAAATCTGAACCTAGAGTAAAAAGGGTTGGAAATTATGAAAAAAGCAATTCTGATGTCAGTCCGGATGATTTTGAATGTGGACAAATTGTTATCCAAGTTCAAGTTCTGAATCCATCTTGCAAGAAATCCAGTCCCTCTGATGATATCCTAGTTGAGGGAGAACATACTTGTGTTCTGTTTGACTCAGGTGCAAAAATTACATTGATCTTGAATGCATTTTGTATCAATAAGCTCAAAAGTAAAGTTAAACTTATTAAGCCGGATATTATTCCATTAGCTTATGGTGGTGAACCCATCAAGTTGCATGGATATTTCTTAGGACTCATAGAGTATAAGGGTAGGATGATTTCAGAAAAAATTTACGTATCTAAAAAAGGAGATAGTATTATTAGTTGTCGCATCAAGGTGATTTGGGGGTGTACCTTGATCCTCATTCAAACCCATCCATCCTTCTGAAGGACAATGTGTATGCTGTGGGTAAGCCAAATGATGACATGTTTGTTAATGATCTTGTGAAATACTTTCCTGAAGTATTCAAGAAAGGTTTGGGATGCTTAAAAGGCAATCTGCATAGAATTAAATTAAAGAACAGTTCTGTTCCAGTTTGCTGTAAAGTTAGGAATGTACCGTTGTCTTTCAGTACAGATATGGAAAAGGAGATTGATAAACTTAAAAAAGAGGGAATAATTGAGGAGGTTGAGGGCACGGAATGGTTGGCTCCGTTGGTTGCTGCACGTAAGCCTAATGGTGACTTGCGTTTGTGCATTGACCTGCGCCAGCTAAACAAAAATGTCATTGTAGACAGGTATCCCTTTCCCAACTTAAGTGAACTTCTCACATAATTGGGGGGAGCAAAAGTGTTTAGCACGATAGATATAACATCTGCGTACCATTAAATTGAATTGGAGCAGTCTTGCAGAGATCTGACAGCATTCATAAGCCCATTTGGCACATTTAGGTTCTTACGAATACCTTTCAGCTTAGTTTTGGCCTCTTCTGTATTTCAACATGCTATGGAAAGTGTTTTGAAGAATTTGGATGGTGTATGCATTTATCAAAAGGACATACTAGTTTTTGCCAATAGTGTGGAGGAACATGATATTAAATTAAGGTCTGTTCTGTCCAAACTTTGTGAATGCAATGTTACCATGAAAGTGGAGAAATATTGTTTTCGATCTGATGCCATAAATTATTTGGGACACCACATAATTGGAGGTGGTGTTAAACCTAAACAAGATCTAGTTACCACCATTCAAAACATGAGTGTCCCTTCTAACAAAGAGGAGTTAATGACATTTTTATTCATGGTGGAATACTATGCGTAGTTTGTCAAGAACTTTGCGAATCTAACAACGAACATGAGGTCTCTCTTGCGCAAAGGAGTACGTTTTGAATGGTCTGATAAGTGTGAAAGTGAATTTGCTGATGTTAAGAAAGGTTTGAGTAGTGCCCCCTTCCTTTAGAGTTTTGATACCAGACTGAAGTCTATTTTAACCACAGACGCAAGTGATAGGGGTTTAGGTGCAGTTCTTCAACAGCTAACTCCATCTGGGATGAAGACAATAATGTTTTTGTCTCGCAGTTTGAAAGACCCTGAAACTTGGTATTAAGTGGTCGAGAGAGAGTCTCTCGCTGTCTTTTGGGCTGTGAAGAAGTTAAAAAAGTTTTATGGGGGGTGGATTTTGAAGTCAGAACTGACAAAAAACCCTGAGTTGAAATTTTTTAAAAGAAGGGGTTGGATTCGATTTCTAGTCGCATCACCAAGTGGATTTTAGGCCTTCAAGAGTATACCTTTTCTATCAATTATATCCTAGGGGTTGAAACCAAATTGCCGATGTTCTTTCATGCCTTGTTTCCTAGGAGGATTCTGATGCAGATGAAGTACATACGAGTAGTGATTGGGTGTGTGTTGTAGACCATGAACACATAACGGAAGAGAGATGGTGCGAAGAAATCGGTTTGGATGTCACTCTTAAAGAAGTGATGTCTTTGTTGCAAGGGAATTGGACAAGTGCCAAGCTGGGCTCAGAATTGACAAAGCCATTTTGGTGTGTGAGACATGAACTGTCTGTTGACAAGAAATTGTTGTTTTCGAGGTACTCGATTGGGTCCACCTTCTAGTCTCAGGAAGGAGTTGGTGAGCTTAGCTCACACCGCTCAAACTGGCGTTACAAAGACTACAGAAAGATTGCGTATGTCATACTGGTGGCCAGGGATGGACAAATTGGTTAAGAGAGAAATACGTGAGTGCATTCTGTGCAACCTGAGTGACAAAACTAAATGTTCCAGGGTCCAACCCATGACTAGGAGAAGAAGACCCACATGTCCTGGGGAGGATGTTGCCCTGGACATCCTGGGTCCTATTCATAATAATGGTACCCAAGTGTTCCTATTAGTATTGGTAGACATGTATTCACGCTGGACTGAAGTTTTCTTTTTGTCCAATATTGATACTGGTCGAATTATTCAGTGTTTGAGAGAGTTATTTTCCACGGAAGGCATTCCTGGTTCCATCCTTACAGATAATGGTGTCCAACTGGTTTCTAAAGAAATGGAGGAATTGTTGTCATCCAATGGGATATCTCACAAGAAGTGTGCTCTCTATCATCCCGAAGCCAATGAAATGGTAGAGAGGTTTAACAGAGTTTTGAAAGAGACTATCACCCTGGCTAAATCTTTATTCCTTGATTGGAAAGGTGAAGTTTTGAGGAAGGTAGATGAGTATAGATTAACTCCCCATTCCACCACGGGGAAAACACCTTTCTTACTCTTTGGAGATAGAATTCCTAACACTAATCTTGAACCTTCATGAGTTAACAACTACTGCGCTTCCAAGGGTAAGGAATGCATTGCAAGTAGTGATGATGTGCAATTAAGAGAGGAACGTAAAGCTTTACCACGAAAAGATTACTTTGATTCAAAGAATCTGTAAAGAAATTACAATGCAATGTTGGAGATTGGGTGGCTATAAAAACGTCCTGGTTTTACTGGAAGCTATGAGGGTTGATAAGGTTTTTCATAATGCTGTGAAGACACACGATTTTCGTGTTTGGAACCTCAATAGGGTGGTTGTGTTGAAGGGTAAATTTGATGTTTGTGAGTTTGAGAATAGTTCAAATAGTTCAAAGTGTTCCAATTCTCGAAAGAATGAAGATACTGGAGTTGGTAGACGATCTTCTAGACCAATTATACGACCTAGGTATCTTGATGATTATGCTTGAACGGTATAATTGTTGTTTCAGATTATGTATATAGTTAGTGGAGGAATAAAATCTGTACTGTTTCTCCAGGAAGGGAGAAGTGTGATAACCTGCATCCTTCTCTCTATGACCTCTATCCTTTCTTTCCCCTCCTTGCTTTAATGCTCTTCCCTACATCATAATTTGGAATGCACATATGTCATAAGGTTAAGTGATCAGTCAAGCTGGGGCTTTGAAGACAGTTGGTACTGTGTACAAAGCTGGTGAATGGGATCCTCTAGGAAGAATAAACCTGATATACTCAACTTCTTCTGGTCTGAAGCCTTCTTCTTCAAGAATACTACAGGAGGTAACTCCAATGTCCTTTGTCCTGTTTCGTGCCAGTGCAGGAGCCAATGGCTCCCAGAACTGGTTTGAGCCGGACTATGCACAGGGACACCAAATGTGCCCCAGGTGCAGACTTTCAGGCACTCTCGGAGTACACCCACCCAACCCCAATACACTAAATCGTGTCTGGGAGGTGGTTACACCTCCCTGTGACAGGATGTCTATTGTGCTGCCTTCCTCCGCTCGAGCTTGGCTCAGCAGCAGGAGGGCTGAAATGTGTCTCTGGTCGACAGCATCCGTTTTGTGCTGTCCGGGTTTAGAAGGCTGGCACCAAATAGACCAGTGACCCACAAAGCTTGCTTCAGAAGAGTGGCATCATACCTCCCACACCGGTTAACTGGTGTGGAGGTATGATTACAAGGTGTTTAATTACAAACACAATATGTTTCTATCCAGTCATTTGTGAGGTAGCATTTACCGTGAGGTTATAATGCACCTCTACCTATATGTCCGGCTGAGTCACAGACAACCCGGGAGAATGGACTACGAAGGCTGGAGAGGGACTATGCTCATGCAGGCGCAACCTCTCACAGAAAACCAAGCACCCTGCCCTCAGGATTGATAAGGCCTGCTATAGGGGTGTCATATACGTTTTAAGTGCAGTGACCCATAGATATAGTGAGCCTATATCTAAAATAAGTCATGCAAGCACCAGCTTACACAAGTTGCAGCAGCAGACCTGTAGTTCCATTTAGCATGGCCTCTCATGGGTGGCAAAATACATGCTTCAGCCCATGGGAGGCCTCTGGGGTACCTATGCCCTGGGTACATGGGTACCATATACTAGGGACTTATAAGGGTACTCCAGTATCCAATCTGGAGTGTACCAAAGTACATGTATAACAATTTATAGAAGATAGCAGATAGACTGGGGTCCTGATTAGCAGGATCCCAGTCAGACTAGTCAAAACAGTGCAACATCAAGCAAAAAGTGGGGGTAACCATAAGAAGCAGATCCTACATTCCTACACATCATCCCTCCATCCCAAGGCCTTTAATCTGGACGGTGTGGATTTGTCCAAGCACTTCAGCTGCTCCTAAACTGTTTGTTTGAAGGGGGTACCTGGGCTCATGAGGGTGGAAATACAGTGCTGGCCAAGCTGTTAAGGTGTCTGGCCTACCTCCTGCCTGGGTCCAGGACATCAAAGAGCAGAATATACTGTGGGGATGGGGCTTCAAAGAGCAGCCTATGAATTTCACTCTATTCTACTCTACTCTATAACATTCCACTCTACAACACTCTACTCTGATACGCACTATGCCACTCCACTCTATGCCATTCTACTTTACGCCACTCTATGCCACTCTACTCTAGGCCATTTTACTCCACTCTCTGACATTCCAGTCTATGACATTCCACTCCACGCCACTCCATTCCACTCTAGGACACTCCAGTCCATGATACTCTACTCTTTTCCATCCACTCTAATCTTCTCTACCGCACTCTATGCCTACCGCATTGTATGCCACTCCATGACACTCTACATCACTTCAATCTAAGCCACTTGACTCCTCTCTAAGTCACTCCACTCTATACCACTCCACTCTCCAACATTCAATACTAGGACACTACAAGACACTCAACGCCAATTCACTATACGCCACTCTGTGATACTCCATACTATGCCACTCTATGCCACTCTACAACACCCTATGCCACTCCATGCCACTCCACTCCATGAACTTTACTCCACTCTACAACACTCCACAATATGCCACTTCCCTGTATGACACTCTACTTCACTCTATTCTACACCACTCCACTCTTCTCCACTCTACACCAAACCACTCTATTCCACTCTACGACACTTGACTCAATTATATACAACACCACTCTACGACATTCCACTCTACACCCCTCCGCTCTCTCACTCCACTCCACTCCACTCCAATCTACTCTATACCAGTCCACTCTATGAAACTCTACTACACTCTATGCCACTAAACTCTAGTCCATGCTACTCCACTCTATGCGACTCCACTCCACTCTACGTCACTTTACTCTATGACCCTACTCCACTCCATGATTTGACTCCACTATACAACTTTACTCAACTCTCTGAGTGATTCCCATGGAACAAGTTGTTTTTTGTTTTAGTATACCCAGGGACCATTGATTGGGCAGACTGGGGTTTGGTCCTGTGTTTTTTTCTGTGTTTACTCCACTCTACGACACTTCACTCAATGATGCTTTATGCCTTTCTATGCCCCTCCACTCCATGCTCCTCTACTTTATGACAGTCTATGACATTCCATTCTATGACATTCTTTTTCACTCTATGCTCCTCCACTCTACAAACTTTTCTCCACTCTATTCTATCCCCCTCCACTCTACCACCCTCCACTTTACCACACTTCACTCTATGACGCTTCACTTTAAGCCCCTCTGTGACACTCAATGCCACTCTACTCTACACTGCTCCACTCTGTCACTTTACTCGACTCCATTCTATGACACTCTGCTCCATTCTACAACACTCTACTCCACTCCACTCTACAACACTGTACTCCACACTACTCCAGTCTACTTCCCTTCACTTTCCGCCTATCCACTCTATGTCACTCCACTCTATGACCCTCTGAAACTCTACGCCACTTTACTCTGTGCCAATCTACAACACTCCATGACACTTCGTGACACTCCACTCTACGACATTCCACTGTATGCTACTCCACAACACAAAACTCCATTCCACTCTTCTTCACTCAACAGCACTCTACTCCTCTCCACTCTGCGACACTCTATTCCACTCTGCACCAGTGGTTCCTAACCTTTACATTTCTGAGGACCCCTACTTAGTTGTTACTGAAACCTGAGGACCTTCACTGAATTATTATTACAATCTGAGCACCCCCACTGAGTCATTACCAGAATCCGTGAACCGCAGCCTAAACATTTTCGATGAGTTGAACCACAAAACACTAAGGGCTAGATGTAGGTAATCTAAAATTACCGATTCGAAAATACCGAATTTTACCGATTCGGTATTTTTTTAATCGGAAATTGCCATGTAGATAAAAAATCGGTAAAAATTACCGAATCGTTAAGATGCGGTAATTACCAAATCGGTATTTACCGATTCGGTAATTGCCATTCATTCCTATGGGCCTGGAGGCCCATAGGAATGAATGTCAATGATTCGGTACAATAGGGAAAGAGTCAAGGGTGGCAGGGTGGCACTTTAACACCCTGTTGCACCCCTGATTAGTGCTGGTGTGCACATGTGGCATACATACATGCCCTAAGGGCATGTGTGTCTGCCACATGGCACTGGTGTAAATGCACACATTTGCATTTACAGAGGCATTCGTTATTTACCACCAACTAATAGTTGGTGGTAAATAACGAATCCTGTAAGCACAGAAGCACTCTTCAAAGTGCTTCCTACATTTCATTTACCGATTCGGTATTTACCGAATCGGTAAATTTGCCCCCTACATAGGAAAAACCTATTACCGGTCGGTAACGGCTGATTTCGGCCGTTACCGACCGGTAATGGCCTTCCTACATCTGGCCCTTACTATGTAATAAATACTAAATAAAAAATAGAAAACAATCACTCCTCGAACAAATAGACAACTGATAAAATATTCTATTCAATTCACAAACAAATGTAAAGAAATACACATTCTAATTTTAATAGAAAGTTTGAAGTGTTTCTAAATTAATTTGAGGCCACTTATCATCCATACTATATTCTGCTTGATGCACCTGCACTGCTTCCACAAATCAATCTGAAGATGCTAACTTAATTTTTAGCCTCCAATTTCAAATTCTTAACATTTACAGAAATTTTCAGTTGTCCATTTTGTTTCTTTTATTTATATAGACTTTCTTAATCTGTTGATATTCATAACTTTTCTAAGCAGTTGTGGATCCCCTGAGTAGGCTTCGAAGACCCCCAGGGGTCCCGGGACCACAGGCTAATAATCACTGCTCTACGCTACTCCACTCTACAACACTCAACTCCACTCTATGCACGCTACTCCATGGCACTCTACACTAGTCAAATCTAAGACACTTCACTCCAAGTTAGTCTTCTCTATGCCACTAACCTTTAGTCATGCTGAACAGTAGCCACATTGGTGTACAACATAGCAAAAACACATTGGCAAAGCCAATAGCTCTTGCATTGGCGAAACCTTTTGGCTTTGGCAATGTTTTGTCTACTGTACTCATCAATTTGTCTATTCAAATGCAGGTCAGAAGGGAGAAAGAAAAGTGGGTGAGAAAGATGATAATATAGGACATTGAAAGGAAATGGCCACGGCACGATAGAAAAGTGAGAGTGAGCAAGAGCAGAAAAATGCATAAGTGTGATGAACGATATGATAAGAACATTGCTAAATGAGAGAAAGAGAACACAGAAAATGGAAGAACGAAAAAACACACAAGTGTGACAAGTGAAAGGGTATAGATAATGAAGAACACCGTGACAGAAATTAGCAAGTGGAAGAGAAATACATTGAGTAAAAGTTAAAAAAAAGTTAAAAGAGAGAAATCAGAATAACTAAAAACCGGATTTAACGAAAACAGAACTAGAGAAAAAGAGCCCTGAACTTGAAAAGAGGGTAAACCGAAATACACCGAATCTTAGAATGAGGTTGATACACATGTTTCAGAGTCCCATATTTAGTTTGCAGGTCACTAGTTTCAAACTACTTGAAACAGTACAATGGACTAATGTTTGAAATTTGGAGCTGTGTTTCAATCCTAGCAAGCTAGCTCTCTCCCAACAATACACTGGCTGTGTGTGCTGTATATTGGGAGAGCCCAAGATTGAGAAGGCTAAGAAATTTAAGATCAACTCATACAATGTATCCTTGTTGAATGAAAGGCCAACTCAAATGCTGCTCGTGGTGCACCCAGGACCTAAATAATGGTCCACCCAAACATGGTCCTATCTGTCAGTCTTGGCGACTGTGCCCTTCGCCTTTTTCCTACCTGTTGACAGGAAGCCACACAATCGTGCAGGTGGGTCTGTGACTGGGCTGCCTGCCATGAGTTGTATGTGCTGGAAGTACTGGGTAGGCTGCCCTCAACTGCACTGTGCAAATGGAGGTAAGTAAAGTCCCACAGCTGGAACATGTCAGGAGCCACAAGTTTTTGGATGCTTAGGTTGTTTTTCCAATATTAGCCTGGGTTTTTGCAGACACTAGCCTTGAGGAAAGTAGTATCAGTGCCTATCCTTTTGAATTATTGTGCATTCTGCCTATGAAGTGCAGAGCACTTTAAGACACTGGGGCATCCCAGGTATTGCCCGTGGTGTCACTTTACAAGACTTCTGTAGTGGTCAGCGTGCATCGCGCGAGTATCGCACAATGCTTTATTGTTCTTTGAATTGTTCACTTGCATTTAGCCTGTGTAATGTCTCATGTACATTGTTATGTTTCAAATGTATGCTCACGCATGGTGGGTCCGTTCAGTGGAAGTTCTAACGATGTGAGTTAGACACCAATTGGCTTTCCATTGGAAGGGACGCTCCATACGTTGGGTGGAGTTGTATTTCAATAAGCTAATTCTTGAAGTTGATTTGGATTTCCTGTATTTATTAACCACTACATTTGGCGACGAGGATGGGGTAAGGTGGTGTAGTGGTCAGCGTGCATCGCTCGATGCTTTATTGTTCTTTGAATTGTTCACGTGCATTTAGCGTGTGTAATGTCTCATGTACATTGTTGTTTCAAATGTACGCTCACGCATGGTGGGTCCGTTCAGTGGAAGTAATAACGATGTGAGTCAGTCACCGTCTGGCTTTCCATTGGAAGGGAAGCTCCGTACGTTGGGTGGAGTTGTACTTCAATAAACTCCTACTTGAAGTTGATTTGGATTTCCTGGATTTATTAACCTCTACAACTTCCCATTATAGAAAATGGCTTCGGAATTGTGCACTGCAAAGTGTTTGTTTTATTTATGGAAACTCCTGTAGGGATAATCCCGCCTTCTCTTCTCTCTCTCTGATATCCATCTTCTAGCTCTCTTTCCTTCAGCTCTATTTCCTTCATTTCTATCTCTCTTTCCTTTCCCTCACTCTCTCTCTCTCGATCTCTCACTTTGCATATGCCCACTTTGCCTGTTGTAATAAACAGCGGGAGCTGGAGACAGTACAAAGTCGCCACCATTCATGAGCCTTCAAAAAGCAGCCTCCAATTGTTATCATTATTAGAGATTTTTAGAGCGCATAGCTACCCAAATAGGGTTTTCCCAGTACTAAAACTTCACAATTAAGAGCTAACGTAAGAGCTACTTTTATAAAAACTTCTTCAGGAATACTACTGCACTCATAATGAGTAGCCCAGTAAATGGATAGGATTTTTCCCACCCTTGGAATTACTGATAACATGGTACTGGTAACTTGGGGTGTGAGGAAGATCTGGCCTATTACGAGCTGGACCTTGATGGTCCATTAACAAATAAGGAATTACTGGGGAAATTGGTAATTCCAGACCGGATCTCCAGTTATTCCTCATTTTGGGCTGGACTTTCACCCAAAGATATTGTCTGCTCTTAGCTGCCGAAATCTCCAGGTGAAAGTAAAGATATATCTGGTGTAAGAAGTTGGACTGGTATATGCTGTCCACTAATTAAAGTGGGCACCTTGTACCAGTCCAAACAACGCTTATGGTCATTTAAGAGGTCAAAGATAACCTTAGAAAGCTATCCAAGTGGTAGCTGTGGAGAGTAGCCTTGAGGCTTAGTCTTGAAGAAATGTTAAGCTGCTTGTTTTACCAAAATGCAACCTTATAGTACTTGTTAAAAGGAAAGAGAACCACACAGTAGTTATACAAATATGTACTTATTAATATAACACACTCCAAGTATGTCACAGTATCTGCTACCCGCAGATGAACACAAAGCACACAATACTGTAGCACAGAATCAATCGTAAGTAGCACTAATACACAGTGGGCTCCAGGGGGAGACCAAACCATTTACTAAAATAGCGGTATGAGCACCACAAATCAAGTCAAAGCAGTGTCTAGAGGATGGAGAATCGCTGGGACCCTAAGGAACCACCCCACGGAGGACGGGTGCATTGTGGGAACACAACCGTGTGCGCCGTACAATTCTATGGGAGATTCGCTGTTGCAGTTTTAAAGTTTAAGGACCCATCTAAGTGGACTTCGAAGAAACCCAGTGGAAGTTAGGAGGTTGGAGAACACCCCACACGTGAATACCATTGTACCAGAGAAAGCCGGGTGCATAGGTCTGAAGTGGCGTTGGAAACCGCCATCGATCTCTATAGAGGACTTTGAAGAAGAGCCATTGCTGGGAAGAAGAAAAGTGTCTGTTGGAATCCAAAGGTGGATTCTTGTTGAAGAGTACCTGAAAGCAGAGGGGACAGAGTCTGGGTCATTCCGGAGGGACCAGGGGCTCGATAGATGAATGCCCACCAATGTTGGGTACTTCAGGTGCATTGAGGGGGTTCTTGACTCTGCAGCCACCGG
Source organism: Lissotriton vulgaris (assembly GCF_964263255.1). Taxonomy (NCBI): domain Eukaryota; kingdom Metazoa; phylum Chordata; class Amphibia; order Caudata; family Salamandridae; genus Lissotriton; species Lissotriton vulgaris. Next base: position 137,150,260 of record NC_141698.1, on the reverse strand, counting down.
GACCAGGAGACGTTGAGGATGACCAAGACCTGGAAATGAGCTGCCCCATGAAGGATGTCTTTGATGCTCCACAGGTCCTACACGGAGCCTGTTTGGTGCTTCAGACTGAGAGGGAGACGAAGTCGAACCCAAACAAAGTCCAGAGCGTCCAGACGGTCGAAATTCAGTGGTTTCTGGTTCAGAATCTTGTCCACGTCAAATCTAGGGTCCTAGAGCCAGGTAAGCCCTTTTGTACCCACAGGAAAGGGTTGGACAGTTATAGAGGACCCTCTCAGGGTAGGGTCTAGAAAGTGGAGAGGTTACTCTAATGCCCTTTGTCCAGGTTTGCACCAGAGCCTCCCAGGACTGGTTTGTACTGGACCATGCACAGTGACACCAAATGTGCACCTCATGCAGACCTTCGGTCGCTGGCATGCGCATCCACCCAGGCCTAATACACTAAATCCTGTCTGGGAGGTGGTCACACCTCCCTGTGACAGGATGCCTATTGTTCTGCCTTCCCTTGCTCGAGCTTGGTTCAGCAGCAGGAGGGCAGAAATGTGTCTCTGGTTGACAGCAACCCCTTTGGGCTGCTTGGGACTAGAACGCTGGTACCGCGAACACCAAGGACCTCAAAGAGCTTGTTTCTGAGGGGTGGAATCATGCCTCCCACACCGCTTACCGATGTGGGGTATGATTCCACAATGTTTGATAACAAACACGAAAGGGCTACTTTCAGCGGTTTTAGAGTTGGTCATCGCTCGTAATGCCACTCTACATGTCGTAAATGGATGCAGCACAAACAACCCAGGAGAATAGACTCCGTAGGTTGCAGGGGTGTCCTGCTCCTGCAGTGGCATCCTCTCACTTTCAAACAAGCGCCCTGCCTTCAGGATTGTTAAGGACTACTGTGGGGTGACTTATAGGTTTTATGTGCAGTGACCCATAGATATAGCAAACCTACATCTAAAGTAAGAGGTGCATGCACCATCTTACACAGGCTACAATGGCAGGCCTGTAGTTCCATTTTGCTTGGCCTCTCGTGGGTGGCAAAATACATGCATTAGTCCATGGGAGGCCTCTGGGGTACCAATGCCCTGAGTACATGGGTACCATATACTAGGGACAGGCATAACATAATAGGGAGAAAGCAGCTAGACTGGGGTTCTGATTAGCAGGATCCCAGTCAGACTAGACAAAATCAGTATCACATGAAGCGAAAAGTGGGGGTAACCATAAGAAACAGTTCCTACTTTCCTACATCTGGGGTTCAGGATGATCTCATAATTCTTGTGGGTCCAATTAGAACTAAATGAAGCCAATCGAAATAAGGACCTGAAAAGGCTCCAATGCCTGGCCTTGATCTTTCTATGCTTCCAGAAAAAAGTCTACATATATGCTTCTCACTCTTAACACCTCACTTGGCAGGCTGAATTCCCGTTCCCTACCTCTAACTCACTCATATTCTCCTTCACAGTAGCACAAGTGCTAACTTTCCAAAGTGCCAGCTTGAACTTCAACTCATGCTGGACCTTGAACAGTATGTTCATCAGTGTCAAAAAAATACATAAGCTGCCCAAATGAATACATAGGGCCTGATTCATGAAGGTTAACTTACATTTTTGTGTGAGTTTATAATTGTTTGCTGTTCATAAAGGGATTGCAAGTAGTATCTTTACGAGTGCTGAGTCTCCACACATAAAAAGAGCTATCTTTTTAATCAGGTCCGTAGCTAAACCATGGAGAAATGCACTTCCTAAAAGTCCATTACAAATGTCACTTTAAACTCCACTGAATTAGAGACACTGTACAGTGTATCGACATCACTCATGCTACGCAAGTATTCCTAGGCAATCAACCGGATTACCAACCGCACAGATGCTACACTTGGGTTACAAGAAAACCTACAGTAATGATGCTAGACTGGAGCTATATAATGTGATCACCCACTGAATTGCTTGTCATATTTTGGAAGCAGGGTGTCAACTGTTTCTTGATATGTTAAGCACGTAGGCAAGCCGTAACATGGGTACCACAAACCATGACACTGAGGGACAGATTAAAAAAGAGCCACTGCACTTGTGGCAGAGGCCCCTCAGTCATGTTGGGGACCGTACTCTTGGCGGGACCTCCGCAGTGAGTAACTGCAATGCTGAGTTCCCACCACGCCCCACCACGATCGTGGAGGCTCTTTGTGAATTGGCCCCTGAGAATCTTGAATTTCAAGCTTTACCATCAACACTGTTGCTCTATCCCTACAAACACCAGCAGGAGAAGGAAAAACATAGCATGGAGGCCCTTTACATTTGTCCAAGTTCAGCTAGGGTTTCTGGTTTCGATGTGGAATGCATTTAAATTATCCTTTGTGCTTATAACGGTTGGCACAATGGGTCAGGGATGTGTTTAGTGGACCCTGAATCCCTTACGTAGATTGTTACAGCAGAGAATGTCATAATTGTACTGTAGGGGGATTTTTTGTCTTGCATTGGAACTGTGCCCTACCAGTGTGGGATGTTTTTATGACATGCATATTTCTAAGCTAAAAATGCTGAATATCATGGTACACCAGCTAATATGGTCAGCCTCCATAATATTACTTTAAAGCATTTTCTCCATCCAAAAGCTTGTCCCCTGACCTTTCTTGCTATGAGGTGCAAAAAACAATCAATATTCGCCAGGACATTTGCCAAACCTGCTATGCTACAGTACTTAGCCTGCATGGCATGCACTGTGAACCCATCAGATGAAAATTGGATGTTGGTGTTCACTCATCTGGTAACACCTGCTGCATTGCACAGAGGATAGACAGCTGTAATAGCCAATATTCTACGGCCACTGTGTTTTGGAATGGTGAGCTGCCACATAAATGGAGTTCTGAGGGGTGTGGTCTGGCCACGCGAGAAGATGGCCACTTAAATCCAGAGGTCTGTGCCGCGAGAAGCTTTGGGCAGCGGCAAGAGCTCTTCGACGACCCAATAGCAGCTCTAAACCTTTTCTCTAAGCAGCGGAGAGACAGTGGGTGAGGGGATGACATCTCCCATGCCGAATGACGACCCCAGCTGGAAGTTGCAGTTGAGGAAGGAGTGAGCTCCGATGACGGACGGAAGACCGCCTCACAAGACGCGGAATTAGTGGCGATGAGGTGACTCGCATGTGTCCTTTCAATTAATATTCGGCCTCCTGTTCTGCCATTAATGACAGTCTGCGGACAAATTCTTATCTTTTGCAACAGAGAACTGATAGCAAAGAGAAGCATGCTGTTCTGCATTTCACCTCAGGCTGGTTTTGATATGCGCTCTGCCATCTCTGAGGAACATGTGTGGAATATATGCACTGCTTGCTACATTGTATGCAATGGCTTAAGCTATTCCAGAGTGGAGCCTTTTTATATACTTTTGCTACTTTGTCAGTACAATAGAGCTGGAAGTCTTGAACTTCGCCTTGACAGGAAGTGCTAGATCTGCAGTGCTGTACTGAATTTTTGTAACACAACCAATAAATTACTGCTATTGGTACTACGCTTGTGAACAGTGACATTCTGTCCATTCCAAAAAATTGCACTGTTTGAAGTAGACACTTTCCCCTTGTATCCCAATAGTTTACTTTTATGCTAAATAAATTAGAAGATACAGAGAGTACCTTTAGGACTCTCTAAAATATAAAATCGGCATAAAAATATGGACTTGAGCTTTCTCCCACAAGTATAAAATAAGATTATCTGTTGCTCTTGAACAGTCCATCTGGTTTGCTCCAGTTGCATTTTTGCCCATTGGTTAATGCGCAGACAAGACATGCAGTGTACAACAGTTTTATACCAAAGGATTAATGCTGAGAAATTGAAGATGCCCTCTTGTAAAACTAATAAAAAAAAACCTGCAAAACAACTCCTCATTTCTGAAGCTCTGAACCAGGGTCATTCTACTTCAGATGTAAGACCTTGACACCAAACCATCCTAACCCTATTATGTCATCACCATCTGACTCTACTATGGAGCGCATACTCGAGGGAATCTCTGCTGTAGGCCGACGTCCAGAGGGTATGGTGTTGTCCATTTCAAATCTTACGACCAAAACCAAATCTATTCGTACAGATATCTCTAGATTCCAGAGTTGTGTGGATGGTCTAACTCCACGAGTAGTAAAAATAGAGAATTGCCTTGATGCCATACCATACGAAGACCAAGATTTTCTCTTTCTTTCGAGCAAAATAGTAGACTTTGAAGATAGAAACCCTGGAAAATGGAAGGGTCAGATCCTTTCTCAGAGATATCCTTCCAAGGCTCACAGGCCTCAATTTTGAGCCGCCATTAGAGATGCAGAGAGGCCATCGTATTGGACCGCCCAACATGGGAAAAAATATACGACCACGTCCGCTTATCGCCTGCTTCCTGCGACATGAAGAGGCCCATCAATTGATCACATCTGCCCAGAATCAAGGACCATATATATTTGAAGGCCATTAGATTAGAGTGGCTGAAAATTTTTCAAAAGAAACTAACGACTCTCGCAAAGCTTTCCTTTCTCATAGACCCCGTTTTAGTCAACTTGATATCAAATATGGCCTTTTCGAACCTGCATGTTTACCGATCACCAAAGATGGGACATCAAAGGAGTTTTTTGATCCAGCAGACCTTTGTCATTTCCTGGACAATATTTCGCCTCAAAATATGGAGTGTGCGGAACCTCTTCTAGAGCTTGGCTGTGAAGTTCTTCCTCGAAGTCAATGATGTCCTCTAGTGAAACTCGACTTAACCCAGTTCACTCCCAAAGTCAAGGTCGAAACTTAGATCGACCTGCACATTCTTTGGGAGATTCCCTACTTGGTACCTCCCTTCCACCCCTCCTCCTTCTCCCCTTGGTATATCCTTAGAATCCTGAGATGAAGGCAGCCTTGGAATGTTGACAAGCTGTGCTTCACAGAGTGTTACTGACGCCAGCAAGCTGAGGGTGCAGGTTTCATTTTTCTCTAAATACTTACCTTTTTCGTGGTTAATTACTTCACCCTTCAAGCAGTAGATACCCTTACGAAGGTAAGAGACAGAAATAAATCATGCTACCCCCTACAACCTTCTTCACCCAAGGGGGGTGTATCCTGAACTATGATTGATTGTTTTACTTTCCTACATCAACCAGAAGATAGAAGTTCATTCATTAGAAGTCTGCTGAAGATGATTAGATGAGTAATCGGAAATTCGTCTGCTTGTCATGTATTGTTGGTTATTTAATGTTCCTCTCTCCTCTGATTTCCTCAACCTTTCCCCTCCCCTAATGTACACCAATGATAATACTAAATTATTCTTTTAGTGTTATATAAAGTTTGTTTAATTGTACTCTTTATGTACATTACCAGCAGCCCGCCCCAGCGTTGCCTGGGGCAGAAAGGGGTTGGGGGCAGTACACCCACTCCCGCCCCGACCCCCTCCCGCACCGACTCCCTCCCGCCCCGACATATGCTTTAGTTAATGGCTTTGGGGTCCTCGATGTCTCTGTGAACAGCCAGTAAGAAATGCAGAAAAAAACACAATGGAATTCGCACAAATAAGAAATACATATTTGCTTTCATTCAATATTTATTTGAAAAACTAATAAATAAATCCTTAATTTTGAGAAGTTACTGTTAGCTTGACCAAGACGGCTATCCTATTTTCCATCTTCGGCAGAGCTTTTTGATAACCAGGCCCTCGGTGGACGAACATGTGCTCCAAAGACAGAAGCCTCGTGCCGGTTGCACCTGTGCCACTTTGTATATGTCAGAGGAGGAGGGCTGCAGTTGAAATGTGTTTTTCAATAAGGTGCAAGGTGATGGCTGGTTTCCCTTTCTTCCCACACAAACATGTTGTTCACTTCTTCCTGAGACCTCAAAAAAAAGGGGACCTGGCGCCAAAGCCTATTTCCCAAGCGTGTATCTTTCCAAGTTTAACAGGGACACCAATTTATATATTTTTATTTTTTACAGCGACCGATGTCGGCCTCGGCATCCTTCCTCTGACCAGTCCTCGCCCTCTGAAAGGCATTAAGCCTTGGCACCAACCTTTGTGTTTACCACTTAAGCTGGAGTAAGTCCACGGACAGAAGGCTCTGTCAACATATCCGAGTGGAAAGAAGGCAGGACTAGTCCTGAAAACCTATTTCAGATCTCAGATAATAAAATGTCTTCCCAAATCCTAATTGCAACTTTCCTCGTGCCCTGGCCCTCGCCTGCAGCCGATGTGCCGGGGTAGATCAAGTGTTTAGTTTGATAAATGCAGCTTACTTGGAGGCGGGTACTCCTGCCTGCCAGGGTGGCTGGACGTCTCCGGCCTCCCAAAGGTGATTATCTGTCTAAAGAAGGGGGAAGACGCGGGCAGGATATCTTGTTTGTCATTGTCCAGACTCACTCGCGCCCCCCTCCCGCCCTGACATTTTCATTTACTGCTGCCTCCTTACCTGTGCCGCCTCCTCACTGCACAGCCGCTCGTCACTGCACCGCCCTCCTCCTTGTCGTCATCACGCACGTCGCGTCGTGCCCAGCGCTAGGTCCCGGGCGGCGCTACTTTCAGGGGACTACTTTGTTTACAAACATAATTTTTTTAATTTACTGGTTTTTTTTAAATTTATATAGCCTATGTCCATCTACACACCCTGACATTTTCATAGATGTATCGGGTGTGTAGATTGGCGCTGTGGTTCCCGAGTTTACCTGGCCAAAAGGTGCAAGTTCTCTCTTTATAATAGTAGTATAGATTTGAGATATAATGTTTTTCTACTTCTACCCCTTCTTGTAAATCTTCTCTCCCCCTTTTCACCATATATCTCTGACAAGATTTAGCTCTGATTATTAAACTATGTAATGTATATATGATTTTACTCTGCATAAGGTAAATTATCAATGCCATAGTTCTTCCTCTTTTTCTTTTTACTCTTCCCTTTTCCTTCCAGCTGATTTCCTTGTCTCTTCTTTATTAATATCACGATTCTTTAATGCTTGCTTCCTCCTTTTCCCCCCTCAACTTTTAACAACTTTGTAACATCCGACCTTTACTTGGTGAACTGAATACTCTCCACCTCAATATCTGCAACATCATTACATTGGTGCGTTTCCTTTCTCTTCTCTGCTGCCAGATGGGGCTTCTCCGACACGCATAGCCCGAAAGTTTAGACTTGCAGAGACCAGTTCTTTACCCCTAGTGCTACACTGTTTCTGCGTGGTGCATCCCCTCTTCCCTTTATTTTTCCTCTCCATTTTCTTTAGAACCTTACTTTTTCTCCTTCTCACCTCTCCTTTTACGTGCACACAACAGACTATAGTAATCTTCGTTCACAATCCTTTAGTTTCTTTGGAACTACTATAGAGGATCATTGCTCTAAGCCTTTGTGTTTCTCCTTCCCCGTTTTCTTTTTTTTTGTGTGTTTAGTTTAGACTTCTACACTGTTTCTCTGATATCCCTTACATGCGCAAATGTCATCTTTCTATATTCTTACACCTCTCTTCTCTTCTCATTTTTTCTCTTGTTCACTATGCATAATTTCCTGGAATGTAAATGTTCTAACACATTAAATTAAGTGTAAGAAAGTCCTTTCTTATTTACAAACAATAAGAACTGACATTGCTCTTTTAGAAGAGACACTTAGATGCTCTAGAATCATCTAAATTATGTCGGGGATGGTTGGGAAAAGTCAACCATTGTGGATTGTTGTCACAGTCTCCCGCTAAGATGGGTTAACCACGGAAATGTGGAGTGGTTATCCTCTTGCACACATCCCTACCTGCCACCGTTATTAAGACCTGGGTTGATCCAGAAGGCAGATATGTTTTCTTTAAGATAAAAATAAGTGATAGAACCCCTTTTATTGGCTCAGTATATGCCCCAACGGGAGCTAAACGCTCCTATCTTCTCAACTTGACTCTTCTTATTAGTAGAAATTGAGGCATCTAGCTATGCCAATGGTGGAGATTAGAATCTTGCTCGTGATGCAGTCCTAGATAGGACTGGTCCACTGGATAGGTGTAATGAGGGAGATAGAGCCTTACTTGGACACATAACATCAGATCACAGACTAGTGGACCACTGGCTTCTTTGTCAACCCACAGATCAGGAGTATACCTTCCTCTCTTCTGCTCATGGCACACAGTCTAGGCTAGATTATTTTCTCGTATCTCATTCAGTAGTACCAATTACTAGTGAATCCTACATTCTGGAAGCTACTCTTTCTGATCATTTTCTGGTTTTTCATGCTCTCGAAGAAGGCTTAATCTCCCCAGGCCATAAACCGTGGTGAATAAATACTCAGAGATACCGTTCATCTCAGGGTAAGGTTCCAACTCTGTTCTCAACTCTCTGACTACCTACTTAATAATATAACATCTGTTTCTTCTAAAAGGATCATACGGGCTCTGCGAAAACAACTATTCACTGCCAGATGATGAAAGACGCAGCGGAATCTAATAAGAATGCATCCCTACGTTGCGGTGAACTCGAGGATCAGATTATTTCTCTCACATGTCAATATACCTCTCATTCCACAGTGCCCAATTGCTGGCATTTAGAAATTGCCAGAATGGCGCTCAATAATATATGCACCTCCAAAGCTGAATACGCACTCCAGAGTCTAAAAGGTAGGCATTACGAACAAGGGGAGAAAGCAGGCTGATTACATGCAGCACAATTGAAACAGCGTGAAGCTGCCATGGCAATCGCAAAAACAACAAGTGATGGACTGAATGTGGATCAATGTCACACACTCCCCCAGTCAAAAGATCTGGGCCCAAATCCATCGTTTTTTTGCACTCCACACCACCCTGGGTTAGACAATGGTGATATGCAAATCAGCTCTGACCCTGTTGCCCCATGGGAACAGTCCAGTCCGAACTACAAAAGCCATGTCCTTCCCAGAACGGAATCAAGCATCCGAGGACCGGACCGGTTTCGAGGTAACACCTCTCATCAGCCCGGCAAGCTTGACTCCAAGTGGTGTGGAGTGCCTGGGACCCACGTCTGGGCATCCCCAGCGCACTTAGGGCGGCAATTGCAAAAACAACAAGTGATGGACTGAATGTGGATCAATGTCACACACTCCCCCAGTCAAAAGATCTGGGCCCAAATCCATCGTTTTTTTGCACTCCACACCACCCTGGGTTAGACAATGGCGATATGCAAATCAGCTCTGACCCTGTTGCCCCATGGGAACAGTCCAGTCCGAACTACAAAAGCCATGTCCTTCCCAGAACGGAATCAAGCATCCGAGGACCGGACCGGTTTCGAGGTAACACCTCTCATCAGCCCGGCTAGCTTGACTCCAAGTGGTGTGGAGTGCCTGGGACCCACGTCTGGGCATCCCCAGCGCACTTAGGGCGGCAATTGCAAAAACAACAAGTGATGGACTGAATGTGGATCAATGTCACACACTCCCCCAGTCAAAAGATCTGGGCCCAAATCCATCGTTTTTTTGCACTCCACACCACCCTGGGTTAGACAATGGCGATATGCAAATCAGCTCTGACCCTGTTGCCCCATGGGAACAGTCCAGTCCGAACTACAAAAGCCATGTCCTTCCCAGAACGGAATCAAGCATCCGAGGACCGGACCGGTTTCGAGGTAACACCTCTCATCAGCCCGGCAAGCTTGACTCCAAGTGGTGTGGAGTGCCTGGGACCCACGTCTGGGCATCCCCAGCGCACTTAGGGCGGCAATTGCAAAAACAACAAGTGATGGACTGAATGTGGATCAATGTCACACACTCCCCCAGTCAAAAGATCTGGGCCCAAATCCATCGTTTTTTTGCACTCCACACCACCCTGGGTTAGACAATGGTGATATGCAAATCAGCTCTGACCCTGTTGCCCCATGGGAACAGTCCAGTCCGAACTACAAAAGCCATGTCCTTCCCAGAACGGAATCAAGCATCCGAGGACCGGACCGGTTTCGAGGTAACACCTCTCATCAGCCCGGCAAGCTTGACTCCAAGTGGTGTGGAGTGCCTGGGACCCACGTCTGGGCATCCCCAGCGCACTTAGGGCGGCAATTGCAAAAACAACAAGTGATGGACTGAATGTGGATCAATGTCACACACTCCCCCAGTCAAAAGATCTGGGCCCAAATCCATCGTTTTTTTGCACTCCACACCACCCTGGGTTAGACAATGGCGATATGCAAATCAGCTCTGACCCTGTTGCCCCATGGGAACAGTCCAGTCCGAACTACAAAAGCCATGTCCTTCCCAGAACGGAATCAAGCATCCGAGGACCGGACCGGTTTCGAGGTAACACCTCTCATCAGCCCGGCTAGCTTGACTCCAAGTGGTGTGGAGTGCCTGGGACCCACGTCTGGGCATCCCCAGCGCACTTAGGGCGGCAATTGCAAAAACAACAAGTGATGGACTGAATGTGGATCAATGTCACACACTCCCCCAGTCAAAAGATCTGGGCCCAAATCCATCGTTTTTTTGCACTCCACACCACCCTGGGTTAGACAATGGCGATATGCAAATCAGCTCTGACCCTGTTGCCCCATGGGAACAGTCCAGTCCGAACTACAAAAGCCATGTCCTTCCCAGAACGGAATCAAGCATCCGAGGACCGGACCGGTTTCGAGGTAACACCTCTCATCAGCCCGGCTAGCTTGACTCCAAGTGGTGTGGAGTGCCTGGGACCCACGTCTGGGCATCCCCAGCGCACTTAGGGCGGCAATTGCAAAAACAACAAGTGATGGACTGAATGTGGATCAATGTCACACACTCCCCCAGTCAAAAGATCTGGGCCCAAATCCATCGTTTTTTTGCACTCCACACCACCCTGGGTTAGACAATGGCGATATGCAAATCAGCTCTGACCCTGTTGCCCCATGGGAACAGTCCAGTCCGAACTACAAAAGCCATGTCCTTCCCAGAACGGAATCAAGCATCCGAGGACCGGACCGGTTTCGAGGTAACACCTCTCATCAGCCCGGCTAGCTTGACTCCAAGTGGTGTGGAGTGCCTGGGACCCACGTCTGGGCATCCCCAGCGCACTTAGGGCGGCAATTGCAAAAACAACAAGTGATGGACTGAATGTGGATCAATGTCACACACTCCCCCAGTCAAAAGATCTGGGCCCAAATCCATCGTTTTTTTGCACTCCACACCACCCTGGGTTAGACAATGGCGATATGCAAATCAGCTCTGACCCTGTTGCCCCATGGGAACAGTCCAGTCCGAACTACAAAAGCCATGTCCTTCCCAAAACGGAATCAAGCATCCGAGGACCGGACCGGTTTCGAGGTAACACCTCTCATCAGCCCGGCTAGCTTGACTCCAAGTGGTGTGGAGTGCCTGGGACCCACGTCTGGGCATCCCCAGCGCACTTAGGGCGGCAATTGCAAAAACAACAAGTGATGGACTGAATGTGGATCAATGTCACACACTCCCCCAGTCAAAAGATCTGGGCCCAAATCCATCGTTTTTTTGCACTCCACACCACCCTGGGTTAGACAATGGCGATATGCAAATCAGCTCTGACCCTGTTGCCCCATGGGAACAGTCCAGTCCGAACTACAAAAGCCATGTCCTTCCCAGAACGGAATCAAGCATCCGAGGACCGGACCGGTTTCGAGGTAACACCTCTCATCAGCCCGGCTAGCTTGACTCCAAGTGGTGTGGAGTGCCTGGGACCCACGTCTGGGCATCCCCAGCGCACTTAGGGCGGCAATTGCAAAAACAACAAGTGATGGACTGAATGTGGATCAATGTCACACACTCCCCCAGTCAAAAGATCTGGGCCCAAATCCATCGTTTTTTTGCACTCCACACCACCCTGGGTTAGACAATGGCGATATGCAAATCAGCTCCGACCCTGTTGCCCCATGGGAACAGTCCAGTCCGAACTACATACGTTTGGACAAGGGTGTAATCCTTACTGAACCCCCAAGATATAGTAGACATCTTTACATCATTTTATAAGAGACTTTATAACCCTGAATCCATGGCAACTGAAGGTCAATTGCCCGCCTATCTCACGAATATATATCCTTTCTTATCTGACAGATGAGATAGAAAGGTACTTAATGGAGACATCAGCAAAGAAATAATTGCAGCAGCCATTGCCAAAGTGCCATACCATAAGTTCCCTGGAGAAGATGGATTCCCTTCAGAATATTATAAATGGTCTGGTGAAGGGGCAATTGATACTCTACATGTGGCTTTTCAGTAAGCTTTCCAGAAACTCTCATTAGGCCCTATTTCCAATAGGGCATTAATAGCGGTTATCCCTAAGATAGGTAGAGACCCCCTTGCATGTAGTAGCTACTGCCCTATCTCTGTTATAAACTGAGATGTTAAAATTTTAGCAAGTATTTTGGTGACGCGACTTCGTAAAGTTAACCCATCTCTCATACACCATACCCATGTTAGCTTTGTCCCTGACCGCTCGTCCAGGAATCACCTTTGAACATTAGCCCATACTTTATGATCTGCAAAAGATATGGGAGAAGCCGTGGTTGCTCTTTCCTTGGACACAGAAAAGGCATTTGACCACATAGACTGGTGTTATCTCTTTGCTACAGTGAAACGCTTTGGCTTAGGAGATCAGTTTTATTTCCAAAGTTCGCCTGCTCTGTGAAAATCCTGTAGCCCAGGTCAACTGTGGTGGATTTATTTCGGATACTTTTCCGATCCGTAGAGGCACCCATCAAGGTTGCCCCCTTTCTCCCCTTTTATTCTTACTAGCTATGGAACTAATTGCTTCACTTATCCGACATTCACCACGCATGCAGGGTATACCTATTGCAGGAGGTATATCTAAGATATATTTATATGCGGATGACATCCTACGTACTCTAAAAGATCTCGCCCATTCTGTACCAACCTTGCTTGAGATTATTGACAGGTTTGCAGTCCTTTCCGGTTATAAGATCAACTGGGACAAAAGTGATGCTTTATCGCTGTCTTCGGGTTTGACAAAAGCAGCACTTGAAGGATACCCCTTTTGCTTGAAATCGTCACAACTCAAATATTTAGGTATTCTGGTTAATTGTGGTCTGGAAGGAATGGTCTCAGACAATCTTCCACCTCTTATAGCACAAATGGATACTGATTTTGCTAAATGGTCTCTCTTAAGTTTCTCTATGTGTGGAAGAGTGCAGGCTGTATAGTTGGTCACTTTACCTTGCTTCACTTATGTTCTTGGAATGATTCCGATTGTAGTTCCTATGTCCACGCTACGGGGCATAGATGCTCGTATACGGGCTTTCATTTGGGCATATATGCGCCCTCACCTAGCTACTGCTAATCTAATAGATCGCCGCTCCCATGGTGGTTTAGGATTACCATCTCTAGAACCTTATTCTTTAGCCCCGCATCTCTCACAACTAAACTACTTACTTCCAGGCACAGCTGATCCTCCACAATGGGTTATAACGGAACACTCATTACTTAACCATAACAATGGCCTTTACTTCCTATATGGAACCCATAATCCACGTATATCCCCTCCGCATCCTGTGATGAAAGCTACTTACCAAGCATGGTACAGGGCACACTGTCTCCTTAGGGTCTCCCATTGTTTACACTCTCAAGCTCCACTCTGGGGTAATGAAAGCATCCAAATAGATAGTTATGCACTTCACTGGACTAGTTGGAGACTGAAAGGAATATTGACATTGACCAGGTCATTCTAATTGGAGAATTGAAATCTTTTGATCTCCTTTGTGAGGAATTTGATCTTCCATTACACCAGACATCGCAACACCAACAATTACTGCACTCCCTAAGGCCCTGTTTGGGCCCTTATCCATGGACGTTAGAACTCTCGCCGATATTTGATTATCTCCTTATCTGGGGAAGTCACAAAGGAGTGATGTCAGGTTTATAAAAAGCATTAAATAATCATTTATACTTAAAACTAATTCTTAAACCTCTTCGCGAGAAATGGCAGGAGTGTCGTCATGTTACCATAAAAGAAGAACTCTAGCCGGACATCTTAACATGATTGGTACTGGACACCTTTAAAATTACAACAAGCAGGGTTATTGTCACATTCTAAGTGTTGGAGATGTTCGAGCATTAACTGTGACCTCCTTCATATAACTTGCGAACGCCTTACTATACAACCTTTTTGGGATTATGTGGAGGATACTCTGGGAAAAACAATTCCCCTTCGACTTCCTCTTACCCCTATCATTATCTTATTGCATGATGTAGGAAACTCACCTAGCATTACACGCCCACAACATCTCCTTTTACACACTGTGCTCTCTACAGCCAAAATGTGTATCTTAAGACGGTGACATTCACCCTGCCCCCTTTCTTAGGAGGATTGGATGGTAGCAATGATTCAGACAGCAGCCCACGAGCGTGTAATATACCGACTGCAAGAACAGGAGGATGTGGTCCTGCAAGTATGGACTCCTTGCCTTAGTAATTCATGAATTACCTTTCCCTTTTCTTTTACCTCATTGCGCAGGTGTCTTCCCTTTTCTTTTCTCTCCCTTCCTTTTCTTTTCTTTCCTTTCTTTTCATTCCTCTTTCTTCCTTTCTTTCTATTTCTCGTTCTTCCTTCTCTTCTCATTTCATTTCTTTTCCTATTCTCTTCTTCCCTTATTTTTCTTTACTTCTTTTCCTTTCCCCCTTCTTTCTTCCTTTCTTCCTTTTTCTTTACTATCTCCTTCTTTTTCTTTAATTCTTACCTCTCCCCCTCTCTCCCATCCGGGTAAGGAGATGATAACCTCTCTCATCCATGTTCATCCCACATAATCAATGTCTTTCTCCTCTTATATCTCCTATTTTTTGCAAAATCAATCCTACTTCTCCTATCCATGACCCAGTCTGATTAACTTTATTCTGTGACTCTAAGCACTGGAGATCGCGGTTTGCTCTTCATACCATGCACAATATCCTTTTCTTCTGTCATTCCATCCTTGTCTCCTACTTTACGTTTTCCATTCCCTTCCTCTCTCCCCCATTTTGTGTAGATCTTTTCTTTTAAAGCACCCTAATTATTTATTTTGACAATTGACTTCTATGAGTTCATCATTGTTTGCAATACTTTTATTTATATGCATACGTATGCCTTTCATTTTTAATAAAACATTATAAAACAAAAATAAATCGAGTTCTGCTACATGTTTGTATAAGGGTGGCATGGTTTCTCAAATTGTAGGTTATCTGTCCATATTGTATTGCATGTCCCTAAGAATGTGCATTTTGAAGCAATCTCCAACCTGCACATAGTGAGGTATCTGCTAGTTATTTGAGTTTGTGTGTTGCACCACTTATGACGTCGCTATTTTTTAACCTACCATTGTTCCAATGTTAAGTAGCAATTTGGCAACGTTGTAATTATTACATTTGAAGTGCTTTCTATGTCACTAATTATGGTCACTCAGGAATGATCTACTCCACCCCCCTCAGGCCTGTCCTATTCAATGCCTGGATACCCTCACAGGTGATTAGCCATCTCTACAAATTCTCACAACATAAAATACATTCTAATTTCACTTGAAATATAACCTGCTGTTTTAATATGGCAACCCCCCTGAGAGAAACCAATTGAGAAGAGCAAACTATAACCTCATAGCCCAGCTGATTAAGTAGTTTTCTATCTTTATACGAAATATGTGTCTCAGATAGGAAAATTAGCTGAGGGTTATAAAGCCTTAGTTCTTCGGATATCAGTCTTCTTTTAGTCCTATTATTTAAGCCAGCTACGTTCCATGCTAAACATTTTAAAGTATGCATTTTAGTATATGATCTAAATCAGCTTTGCCAAACTGTATATTATAAAGAAATGAAAATAGACAAAAAAAGCAGTGAAACCATCCATACATGTTAAAGCTTTTATCACAATGTGCTGAGTTTTTGGAAATTTTAACCCCTCCCATACCACCCACCCCTCGGAGAACCTGGGCCCAGAACCAGAGGGAGCCCCTTCCATAACTGCTGCCGTTAAAGGGGGCAGCACAGAACACAGCGCCGGGGCTATCCGACCACCCATTCCCGCTTTTTTTTTTCATTTTTTTTCCCTTCATCCCCTAACCATTGTTTTTTCCTCCTTTGCTTTTCTAGCTTCCTCCCCCTTTTTTTTTCCCTTATTCCATCCCCCGAATGCTAGTGAACACTCAGAAAAATACACAAAAAAAGGATTATTTATACATAAAGTAGACCCTCATTTTCATCTTCAGCCCAACCATTAGCTCAAATTTGATAGCATACTCTGCGCCTCTTTCTCATCCGAAAAGTAATAGGTGTGAGCACCTTTATTAACTTTGAGACGGGCAGGCTCTTGCAAAAATGCTTGCCCCCCGATAGCTTTGAAGGGGTCAATAAACTTTTTTAATCTCCATCTCCTATCCATCGTATGTTTGCTCAAATCTGAGCGAACAAATAGAGACATATTCTCATATTTAATAGGAGAATTGGGACGTGCTTTGAGAGCTACTGCCTCTCTCAGGAGAAAATTCCCAAAATAAATTATGAAGGGCCTATGGTATTTACTGTCCCTCTTCTTCTGAAATGGGGGGAGACGATGGGCTCTCTGGACCTGAGAATCCCAGTCCCAGTCAGCTAAATCAGGTAGAGCTTTGCTTAGTAGTGCCACCACATATGCCCTTGCGTCTGACCCCTCCAAACCCTCCGATACACCAAAGAGTCTAAAATTTGATCGGCGTTGGCGGTTTTCCAAGTCTTCAACCTTCAGCTGTAATGCCAGAATCTGGCTCTCATGATCCTTTAGTGAAGTCTCAGTGTGGACTGAACTCTCTTCAATACCAACTACTCTTTGTTGAAGATCTTCTATTTCCTTCGATATCCCACTTAACTTGGAGGTCAATTCAGTCAATGAGTTCTGAAGTTTGGTATTATCCCCCGTAGTTGCAAAAAATGTTCCTGCGCCTCAGCTCGATGGCTAGTTAAAGTGTGTAAGATAACTTCAAAAGGGGACATCTCAGGAGATTGTTTCTCAGAACCATCTAGTGAAATATTGCAGGAAGAATCAGAGGGCACACATGTTGGTGTATTGAGACCATGGCAGGAAGATTCAAGATTATCAGGGGAGGTTGCCGGTACAGAACTGGTTGTAAGACCAGTAGGGCTGAGAAACGGGACAGAATCTGTAACCAGAGCTGATCCTGGCGCCGATGCGGGATGAACTAGGGATAAAGAATGAGTGTCCAGCTGTTTTGCCTGAGATCCATCAGCGGATAGGGCCGAGCCTGAAAGTCGAAGAGTAATACTCTTCACAAGACCCTTAGCCTGTATCCATTTTCTGAGAGGGCTATTATCCAGATTGGGATTTTTTTCGTGGTTAAAGCAAGATTAATTAAGGATAACCCTTCTGCTGGTCTTCTTTTTCCTTTCTTCTTCCTGTTCTTTGGTTTTTTTTTCTGTTTAGCTTTGCCCCTTCGATCCGCCATAAATTTAGCAATCTCTGCAGCCGTTCTGCCCCTTATCTCATGTTCCTCTCCCTCTTCATATTCAGAGCCCTCTGCGGAGTCTTCTTCACACTCGCCCTCAACCTCAACCTCATCATCCCGGGCCGCAGCCGCAGCCCCCTCAGAAGGTAACGGAGTCACATTTGATGGGCTAATAGTGTTTGTCCCCAAAGCATTTCCTGAAGGATTGGTTGTGTCCAGTACCTGCTCCTTAAGCCCCACACCAGCAGCTACCTCCTTAACACTAGCTGATAGTGTATTCAGCTCCTTAGGAATAGAGTCAGAAGCAGCTCCTAGCTCTAAAATACTTTGTAGAGCTAGAATGCTAGATGAATCAATTTTATCTCGCGAGGTAGTTACATTAGACCCCTCGTGCTCCTTCTTATTGTCATCTCTTTTTCCCAAGTCCGATGGACCCCCCCTGCTATGATCTGCAAAAGGGTCCGAGTTGGTATTTACTTCCTTGATAGATTTAGTCATTGTGACTTCAGATGTTACTTTAGACGGAAGAACACTGTCAGCAATCAACACCGGAGGACGTAGTACCTGTTTATTAGTCCCTGTGCCTCTCGCCGGTGATTTTGCTGCAGCAGACGGCTGTGAAGATGATACTGCCAGCAAAGTAGTCCCAGCAGTGGTTACTGTCACCCGCCCCGGCGATACTGCAGCTTGGTCTGTTACAGCCGGTTTGGTCGCTCGAGTAGACCTGGCAAGTTTTTTGGAGCCATCCCCTCAGCCTCTGCAGTCCGAGGCACACGCCCGCTCGGCAGCCGCCACCAGCCGAGTGCAGATCCCTGGATTAGTTGTGTGAGGTGGGGAATCGAGAGCTGCTCTAATCGGCGAAACGCCCAGAGCCAAAGCATTCGGCCCACTCAATACCTCCGCGTCACTAAACAGCTTCTTTAAAAAAATGGCATAAAATTCCATTAAACATTATAAGCAGAATAAATTTAATTAAAATGAAAATTTTGCCGAAATTTCTTTATCTTTTCCGTTCTATCCCTCTGGCACTTAACAATATTTTTTTCAAAAAGTTATATGGAATTTTTAGTAGCTTTATCTGGGGTTATAAGAAAGCTCAAAAAAGTTTATCTTCATTAAAAGGATCAACTGATATGGGTGGTCTCTGCTTCCCGGACCTCAAACTTTATTTTTGGGCGACTTTTATAGGCCGCCTTCGTTCCCTTCTTAACCCTGAGTTAAAAATTTTATTTTTTCATACTATAATGCTGAATCTGGAAGCAAGAATGTTTCTCCTTAGATTGAATGACCCAAATTTCTACAAAAGAGTCAAATTTAAGACAGCTCGAGATATTGCTAAGATCTGGTTTAGTATGATGCGTTTTTGCAAGACCTCCTTTTTTCATTCAAAATTGAGGCTTTGGGATAACCCAGGACTCCCGGGGATATTTAATGATAGTAGGGCTAGAGTTTGGGCAACCCATGGTATTCTAACCTTAGGAGACATGTATGGTGCTAATGGACTTCTAGATTTTGAGACTCTTAAACGTTTGTACCATCTTACGGAGTCTATGAGGTTTAAATATATTCAGGTACATGATTTTCTGATACGCCGGATGAAAATCTTAACTGTCTCAGAATCTGATATCTGGGATTGCCTCTACTCTTCTAAAACTAAATCTGTAATAAGTACTGGCTATAACTGTTTAACCTCTTATATAAAACAAGATTGCTCTAAATTGGCGGAGAAGTGGAGCTCTAAACTCGGATTGATGATCTACTCGGATCAGATTTCTCATTCTCTTTCTAAAATTAACAGTTTGGTTCATTCAGCTAGTCTTCGACTACAACAGTTCAAAACGTCTTGTTTGTTATATCATACCCCGGAAGTGATTTTTAAATGGTCTTCAACCCCATTATATACTGATCGCACTAAATGCCCCAAATGTGATACAGTCGGTGCTAATATAGAACACATGTTATTTTCCTGCCCGCAATTGAAGGATTTTTGGCATAATTTGGATAAAGCTCTGAAGCTTAAACTAATAAAACCACCAGTATTATCAGCTTCAAGTGTACTTTTAGATATACACAGTACTACGCTACCTCAAAAAGCTTTAATTACTATTTTGTTATCCTGTGCCAAACTTACCATAGCTCGGGCATGGATCTCTCCTCAGCCACCGCAGATTATGCAGTGGTGGTCTCTGGTTAATGAAATCCACAATATGGAAGCCGGATTAGCCCGTATTAGGGGTACCAGGGCAATGCTTAATTTTGAGAAAATTTGGGGCAACTTTATATAATTTATTTCTGTGGGGAATATGCTTCTTTTTTATAATGTATGAATTTATGTATATATACAATTTTTATTTTTTTGTGGTTTTTATGCCTTTCTGTATAAATACTATGTATACATTCTGATGGTATATTGTTCTTGCTTGAGTTTCACTATGTGCTGTTAATAAAACATATTTAATAAAATAAAAAAAAGGAAATATAACCTGCTGTTGTGCCCCTGTCTATCACTAGACTTGAAACTTCCAACAATCTTGCCTTAGATTAATTGAGAATTTTAGCTTTTAGAATTCTCTCGGGTTTTCTGCAAATTGAGGTTGGTGGCATAATGTTTTGAGTTATGGCCTAAACAGAAAGTTGGTGAGCCTGCGAAATAGAGCTTACATTTTTTCCATCCAAAAATGTCTGATTGCCATGGGTATTGTTGTTAATTATTTAAAACATGAATTATCATTATTATTGTGAAAGTACTCACTTTGCAAACACCAAGAGACCGGCTCCAGTGCAGTGGGCATATTTTTTTGACTTACATGCGTAAAGTGGAGACGCGGCAACGGAAGTTTGTTCTACCACTTGTGATCACCGTGGCCGCCAAAGCTGTTCAGTGTGTCTCCCGACTGGCCAGGTTTCTTTCTTCTGTGTTTGCAGCCTCTCCTGAGTGCAGAATGCCTGGCTGAGGAACTAAAAAACAATGTCTGCAAATACGACTGCTGCCCCTCCCTCTTGGCCGCACACCATGAATCTGGTAAAGAGTCGATGGGGGCAGAGAGGAGTGCGCAGTTAATGTTAAGGAAAAAACAGATACATCTGCAGCTGGGGTGAAAGCTACAAAATGACTGGCAAAGAGTGGATTACACAGTGACAATGGGCTATCTCAACCTCTGATTGCAAGTTTGTTGCCCCAAATATGTAACAAGGCCTCAGTGCCCGAGATGGGAGGGGCAAGTATTATTATCCCCAAATCAGGCATTAGGGGAAGGAACATTGAACAGGAACCCTCTGAGTGGGGAGGTTTCACTTGCAAAGTGGATGAAGGAATGAAGGATATAATCCAAACCTCATAATGCCAGCAGCACTTGAATGGGGCAAGTATACTTATCAAAGCTTAGAAGAAGTACTGAAAGAGGTGCAAGAACGTCTCTCTGGATCGGTAGTGAAGAGCTTGGAGGCAATAGGAGTATACAGACTAACCAAGGAGCTTCAGAGGCTGCTGTAAAAATCTGGAATTTGAATGGGGGCACCAAAAGCTATAGCCAGGTCTCCCGATGCAGGGCAGAAGTTTTTCTCCTTGACCAATGACTTGGACCTGTCTAATCTCTGTAATACCTCATCATTTTCTATAGATGAACTGGCCTCAGATTCCTCTACCAATAGTGCTCCGGATAACTGTAGAATTTTAACCCAGCATAAAATGTTGAAAGGAAAGAAAAAAGAAGAGAAGAGTTTTCGAGAGGGCTGAGGCAAGAGTTTTGGGGAAACGGCGACTGAAAACCTGAGATGGGACTATTCCACTACTCAATTGGTATATTCCGAGGGGAAAGAGAAGGGAGAATTGAATGAAATCAGTAAGATCTTAGAGAGTGCAGCAACCGGCCCATCAATGGTAGAGTTAATGCTGGCAGTAATCCTTAAATAGAGCAAGCAATTGCAGGAAGAAATACGAAGTGCAGGTTGTCGTGCGTGGCTGGCCTCAAAAAAGTTGCACCGAACTATCAAGAAAGCAAACAAAGCCTGTTCAGACATTGCAGGAAAGATCATAATGGTGGAATAGCGGACGGAGTGTTTAGAGACAGAAACTAATGCACTAAAAACACAGAAATCTTCTCAAGAAGCAACTAAGATGGATGTTCTTTGGAAGCTTGAAGATCAAGAAAACAGACAACACAGGAACAATTTGAAATTCTTGGGGATCCCCGAAGGGGTGGAGGGGCAGGTTACGAGAGCACACATGGTTACTTTATTGTAAGGGGCATTCCCAGAAAAGACTGATTGGAACTGGGACTCACAGTTGATTGTGCAATGGTGGTACAGTGTCAAGAGAGGTTTCAGTGGGATTAAGGCCAACACAAGCATCAATAGTTATTCCTGAGAGCCATGGCAGACTCAGACATGGAAGCAAACAAAAATAACAGCCTTTCTCTGGATCAGAAGACCAAATAAAATAATTATCTCATTATTTTGAACGTCAACAAACAGCACTGACATTTTCAAGTTTCTATACTTTGTTGCAAGGCAGTGCACATGATATGATTACTTGTGTCCCTTGCAATTCACTCAACCCTGCCTGGAAGTGAAAGATGGTAAGGCATGGCCCCACATTCAAAGGAACCTAAAGGTAACTTTCCATACAGATTAGACATTAAGTCAACCAAAGACAATTCACTACAAATTGTGGGCTTTTGGCCAATTCCTTTTTTAGCAATTCCTAAGAAAGCTCATTCAAGACCTTTAAGCGTGTAATATACCGACTGCAAGAACAGGAGGAAGTGGTCCAGCAAGTATGGACTCCTTTCCTTAGTA
Source organism: Lissotriton vulgaris (assembly GCF_964263255.1). Taxonomy (NCBI): domain Eukaryota; kingdom Metazoa; phylum Chordata; class Amphibia; order Caudata; family Salamandridae; genus Lissotriton; species Lissotriton vulgaris. The sequence goes on along the minus strand of NC_141698.1, from coordinate 137,128,124 downwards.
ATTCATGAATTACTTTTCCCTTTTCTTGTAACTCATTGCGCAGGTGTATTTCCTTTTCTTTTCTCTCCCTTCCTTTTCTTTTCTTTCCTTTCTTTTCATTCCTCTTTCTTCCTTTCTTTCTATTTCTCGTTCTTCCTTCTCTTCTCATTTCATTTCTTTTCCTATTCTCTTCTTCCCTTATTTTTCTTTACTTCTTTTCCTTTCCCCCTTCTTTCTTCTTTTCTTCCTTTTTCTTTACTATCTCCTTCTTTTTCTTTAATTCTTACCTCTCCCCCTCTCTCCCATCCGGGTAAGGAGATGATAACCTCTCTCATCCATGTTCATCCCACATAATCAATGTCTTTCTCCTCTTATATCTCCTATTTTTTGCAAAATCAATCCTACTTCTCCTATCCATGACCCAGTCTGATTAACTTTATTCTGTGACTCTAAGCACTGGAGATCGCGGTTCGCTCTTCATACCATGCACAATATCCTTTTCTTCTGTCATTCCATCCTTGTCTCCTACTTTACGTTTTCCATTCCCTTCCTCTCTCCCCCATTTTGTGTAGATCTTTTATTTAAAAGCACCCTAATTATTTATTTTGACAATTGACTTCTATGAGTTCATCATTGTTTGCAATACTTTTATTTATATGCATACGTATGCCTTTCATTTTTAATAAAACATTATAAAACAAAAATAAATCGAGTTCTGCTACATGTTTGTATAAGGGTGGCATGGTTTCTCAAATTGTAGGTTATCTGTCCATATTGTATTGCATGTCCCTAAGAATGTGCATTTTGAAGCAATCTCCAACCTGCACATAGTGAGGTATCTGCTAGTTATTTGAGTTTGTGTGTTGCACCACTTATGACGTCGCTATTTTTTAACCTACCATTGTTCCAATGTTAAGTAGCAATTTGGCAATGTTGTAATTATTACATTTGAAGTGCTTTCTATGTCACTAATTATGGTCACTCAGGAATGATCTACTCCACCCCCCTCAGGCCTGTCCTATTCAATGCCTGGATACCCTCACAGGTGATTAGCCATCTCTACAAATTCTCACAACATAAAATACATTCTAATTTCACTTCAAATATAACCTGCTGTTTTAATATGGCAACCCCCCTGAGAGAAACCAATTGAGAAGAGCAAACTATAACCTCATAGCCCAGCTGATTAAGTAGTTTTCTATCTTTATACGAAATATGTGTCTCAGATAGGAAAATTAGCTGAGGGTTATAAAGCCTTAGTTCTTCGGATATCAGTCTTCTTTTAGTCCTATTATTTAAGCCAGCTACGTTCCATGCTAAACATTTTAAAGTATGCATTTTAGTATATGATCTAAATCAGATTTGCCAAACTGTATATTATAAAAAATGAAAATAGACAAAAAAAGCAGCGAAACCATCCATACATGTTAAAGCTTTTATCACAATGTGCTGAGTTTTTGGAAATTTTAACCCCTCCCATACCACCCACCCCTCGGAGAACCTGGGCCCACCCCCGCCCCCCCTCTCCCTCAGCCCAGAACCAGAGGGAGCCCCTTCCATAACTGCTGCCGTTAAAGGGGGCAGCACAGAACACAGCACCGGGGCTATCCGACCACCCATTCCCGCTTTTTTTTTTCTTTTTTTTTCCCTTCATCCCCTAACCATTGTTTTTTCCTCCTTTGCTTTTCTAGCTTCCTCCCCTTTTTATTTATTTTTTTTCCCTTATTCCATCCCCCGAATGCTAGTGAACACTCAGAAAAATACACAAAAAAAGGATTATTTATACATAAAGTAGACCCTCATTTTCATCTTCAGCCCAACCATTAGCTCAAATTTGATAGCATACTCTGTGCCTCTTTCTCATCCGAAAAGTAATAGGTGTGAGCACCTTTAATAACTTTGAGACGGGCAGGCTCTTGCAAAAATGCTTGCCCCTCGATAGCTTTGAAGGGGTCAATAAACTTTTTTAATCTCCATCTCCTATCCATCGTATGTTTGCTCAAATCTGAGCGAACAAATAGAGACATATTCTCATATTTAATAGGAGAATTGGGACGTGCTTTGAGAGCTACTGCCTCTCTCAGAAGAAAATTCCCAAAATAAATTATGAAGGGCCTAGGGTATTTACTGTCCCTCTTCTTCTGAAATGGGGGGAGACAATGGGCTCTCTGGACCTGAGAATCCCAGTCCCAGTCAGCTAAATCAGGTAGAGCTTTGCTTAGTAGTGCCACCACATATGCCCTTGCGTCTGACCCCTCCAAACCCTCCGATACACCAAAGAGTCTCAAATTTGATCGGCGTTGGCGTTTTTCCAAGTCTTCAACCTTCAGCTGTAATGCCAGAATCTGGCTCTCATGATCCTTTAGTGAAGTCTCAGTGTGGACTGAACTCTCTTCAATACCAACTACTCTTTGTTGAACATCTTCTATTTCCTTCGATATCCCACTTAACTTGGAGGTCAATTCAGTCAATGAGTTCTGAAGTTTGGTATTATCCCCCCGTAGTTGCAAAAAATGTTCCTGCGCCTCAGCTCGATGGCTAGTTAAAGTGTGTAAGATAACTTCAAAAGGGGACATCTCAGGAGATTGTTTCTCAGAACCATCTAGTGAAATATTGCAGGAAGAATCAGAGGGCACACATGTTGGTGTGTTGAGACCATGGCAGGAAGATTCAAGATTATCAGGGGAGGTTGCCGGTACAGAACTGGTTGTAAGACCAGTAGGGCTGAGAAACGGGACAGAATCTGTAACCAGAGCTGATCCTGGCGCCGATGCGGGATGAACTAGGGATAAAGAATGAGTGTCCAGCTGTTTTGCCTGAGATCCATCAGCGGATAGGGCCGAGCCTGAAAGTCGAAGAGTAATACTCTTCACAAGACCCTTAGCCTGTATCCATTTTCTGAGAGGGCTATTATCCAGATTGGGATTTTTTTTCGTGGTTGAAGCAAGATTAATTAAGGATAACCCTTCTGCTGGTGTTCTTTTTCCTTTCTTCTTCCTGTTCTTTGTTTTTTTTTCTGTTTAGCTTTGCCCCTTCGATCCGCCATAAATTTAGCAATCTCTGCAGCCGTTCTACCCCTTATCTCATGTTCCTCTCCCTCTTCATATTCAGAGCCCTCTGCGGAGTCTTCTTCACACTCGCCCTCAACCTCGACCTCATCATCCCGGGCCGCAGCCGCAGCCCCCTCAGAAGGTAACGGAGTCACATTTGATGGGCTAATAGTGTTTGTCCCCAAAGCATTTCCTGAAGGATTGGTTGTGTCCAGTACCTGCTCCTTAAGCCCCACACCAGCAGCTACCTCCTTAACACTAGCTGATAGTGTATTCAGCTCCTTAGGAATAGAGTCAGAAGCAGCTCCTAGCTCTAAAATACTTTGTAGAGCTAGAATGCTAGATGAATCAATTTTATCTCGCGAGGTAGTTACATTAGACCCCTCGTGCTCCTTCTTATTGTCATCTCTTTTTCCCAAGTCCGATGGACCCCCCCTGCTATGATCTGCAAAAGGGTCCGAGTTGGTATTTACTTCCTTGATAGATTTAGTCATTGTGACTTCAGATGTTACTTTAGACGGAAGAACACTGTCAGCAATCAACACCGGAGGACGTAGTACCTGTTTATTAGTCCCTGTGCCTCTCGCCGGTGATTTTGCTGCAGCAGACGGCTGTGAAGATGATACTGCCAGCAAAGTAGTCCCAGCAGTGGTTACTGTCACCCGCCCCGGCAATACTGCAGCTTGGTCTGTTACAGCCGGGTTGGTCGCTCGAGTAGACCTGGCAAGTTTTTTGGAGCCATCCCCTCAGCCTCTGCAGTCCGAGGCACACGCCCGCTCCGCAGCCGCCACCAGCCGAGTGCAGATCCCTGGATTAGTTGTGTGAGGTGGGGAATCGAGAGCTGCTCTAATCGGCGAAACGCCCAGAGCCAAAGCATTCGGCCCACTCAATACCTCCGCGTCACTAAACAGCTTCTTTAAAAAAATGGCATAAAATTCCATTAAACATTATAAGCAGAATAAATTTAATTAAAATGAAAATTTTGCCGAAATTTCTTTATCTTTTCCGTTCTATCCCTCTGGCACTTAACAATATTTTTTTCAAAAAGTTATATGGAATTTTTAGTAGCTTTATCTGGGGTTATAAGAAAGCTCGAAAAAGTTTATCTTCATTAAAAGGATCAACTGATATGGGTGGTCTCTGCTTCCCGGACCTCAAACTTTATTTTTGGGTGACTTTTATAGGCCGCCTTCGTTCCCTTCTTAACCCTGAGTTAAAAATTTTATTTTTTCATACTATAATGCTGAATCTGGAAGCAAGAATGTTTCTCCTTAGATTGAATGACCCAAATTTCTACAAAAGAGTCAAATTTAAGACAGCTCGAGATATTGCTAAGATCTGGTTTAGTATGATGCGTTTTTGCAAGACCTCCTTTTTTCATTCAAAATTGAGGCTTTGGGATAACCCAGGACTCCCGGGGATATTTAATGATAGTAGGGCTAGAGTTTGGGCAACCCATGGTATTCTAACCTTAGGAGACATGTATGGTGCTAATGGACTTCTAGATTTTGAGACTCTTAAACGTTTGTACCATCTTACGGAGTCTATGAGGTTTAAATATATTCAGGTACATGATTTTCTGATACGCCGGATGAAAATCTTAACTGTCTCAGAATCTGATATCTGGGATTGCCTCTACTCTTCTAAAACTAAATCTGTAATAAGTACTGGCTATAACTGTTTAACCTCTTATATAAAACAAGATTGCTCTAAATTGGCGGAGAAGTGGAGCTCTAAACTCGGATTGATGATCTACTCGGATCAGATTTCTCATTCTCTTTCTAAAATTAACAGTTTGGTTCATTCAGCTAGTCTTCGACTACAACAGTTCAAAACGTCTTGTTTGTTATATCATACCCCGGAAGTGATTTTTAAATGGTCTTCAACCCCATTATATACTGATCGCACTAAATGCCCCAAATGTGATACAGTCGGTGCTAATATAGAACACATGTTATTTTCCTGCCCGCAATTGAAGGATTTTTGGCATAATTTGGATAAAGCTCTGAAGCTTAAACTAATAAAACCACCAGTATTATCAGCTTCAAGTGTACTTTTAGATATACACAGTACTACGCTACCTCAAAAAGCTTTAATTACTATTTTGTTATCCTGTGCCAAACTTACCATAGCTCGGGCATGGATCTCTCCTCAGCCACCGCAGATTATGCAGTGGTGGTCTCTGGTTAATGAAATCCACAATATGGAAGCCGGATTAGCCCGTATTAGGGGTACCAGGGCAATGCTTAATTTTGAGAAAATTTGGGGCAACTTTATATAATTTATTTCTGTGGGGAATATGCTTCTTTTTTATAATGTATGAATTTATGTATATATACAATTTTTATTTTTTTGTGGTTTTTATGCCTTTCTGTATAAATACTATGTATACATTCTGATGGTATATTGTTCTTGCTTGAGTTTCACTATGTGCTGTTAATAAAACATATTTAATAAAAAAAAAAAAGGAAATATAACCTGCTGTTGTGCCCCTGTCTATCACTAGACTTGAAACTTCCAACAATCTTGCCTTAGATTAATTGAGAATTTTAGCTTTTAGAATTCTCTCGGGTTTTCTGCAAATTGAGGTTGGTGGCATAATGTTTTGAGTTATGGCCTAAACAGAAAGTTGGTGAGCCTGCGAAATAGAGCTTACATTTTTTCCATCCAAAAATGTCTGATTGCCATGGGTATTGTTGTTAATTATTTAAAACATGAATTATCATTATTATTGTGAAAGTACTCACTTTGCAAACACCAAGAGACCGGCTCCAGTGCAGTGGGCATATTTTTTTGACTTACATGCGTAAAGTGGAGACGCGGCAACGGAAGTTTGTTCTACCACTTGTGATCACCGTGGCCGCCAAAGCTGTTCAGTGTGTCTCCCGACTGGCCAGGTTTCTTTCTTCTGTGTTTGCAGCCTCTCCTGAGTGCAGAATGCCTGGCTGAGGAACTAAAAAACAATGTCTGCAAATACGACTGCTGCCCCTCCCTCTTGGCCGCACACCATGAATCTGGTAAAGAGTCGATGGGGGCAGAGAGGAGTGCGCAGTTAATGTTAAGGAAAAAACAGATACATCTGCAGCTGGGGTGAAAGCTACAAAATGACTGGCAAAGAGTGGATTACACAGTGACAATGGGCTATCTCAACCTCTGATTGCAAGTTTGTTGCCCCAAATATGTAACAAGGCCTCAGTGCCCGAGATGGGAGGGGCAAGTATTATTATCCCCAAATCAGGCATTAGGGGAAGGAACATTGAACAGGAACCCTCTGAGTGGGGAGGTTTCACTTGCAAAGTGGATGAAGGAATGAAGGATATAATCCAAACCTCAGAATGCCAGCAGCACTTGAATGGGGCAAGTATACTTATCAAAGCTTAGAAGAAGTACTGAAAGAGGTGCAAGAACGTCTCTCTGGATCGGTAGTGAAGAGCTTGGAGGCAATAGGAGTATACAGACTAACCAAGGAGCTTCAGAGGCTGGTGTAAAAATTTGGAATTTGAATGGGGGCACCAAAAGCTATAGCCAGGTCTCCCGATGCAGGGCAGAAGTTTTTCTCCTTGACCAATGACTTGGACCTGTCTAATCTCTGTAATACCTCATCATTTTCTATAGATGAACTGGCCTCAGATTCCTCTACCAATAGTGCTCCGGATAACTGTAGAATTTTAACCCAGCATAAAATGTTGAAAGGAAAGAAAAAAGAAGAGAAGAGTTTTCGAGAGGGCTGAGGCAAGAGTTTTGGGGAAACGGCGACTGAAAACCTGAGATGGGACTATTCCACTACTCAATTGGTATATTCCGAGGGGAAAGAGAAGGGAGAATTGAATGAAATCAGTAAGATCTTAGAGAGTGCAGCAACCGGCCCATCAATGGTAGAGTTAATGCTGGCAGTAATCCTTAAATAGAGCAAGCAATTGCAGGAAGAAATACGAAGTGCAGGTTGTCGTGCGTGGCTGGCCTCAAAAAAGTTGCACCGAACTATCAAGAAAGCAAACAAAGCCTGTTCAGACATTGCAGGAAAGATCATAATGGTGGAATAGCGGACGGAGTGTTTAGAGACAGAAACTAATGCACTAAAAACACAGAAATCTTCTCAAGAAGCAACTAAGATGGATGTTCTTTGGAAGCTTGAAGATCAAGAAAACAGACAACACAGGAACAATTTGAAATTCTTGGGGATCCCCGAAGGGGTGGAGGGGCAGGTTACGAGAGCACACATGGTTACTTTATTGTAAGGGGCATTCCCAGAAAAGACTGATTGGAACTGGGACTCACAGTTGATTGTGCAATGGTGGTACAGTGTCAAGAGAGGTTTCAGTGGGATTAAGGCCAACACAAGCATCAATAGTTATTCCTGAGAGCCATGGCAGACTCAGACATGGAAGCAAACAAAAATAACAGCCTTTCTCTGGATCAGAAGACCAAATAAAATAATTATCTCATTATTTTGAACGTCAACAAACAGCACTGACATTTTCAAGTTTCTATACTTTGTTGCAAGGCAGTGTACATGATATGATTACTTGTGTCCCTTGCAATTCACTCAACCCTGCCTGGAAGTGAAAGATGGTAAGGCATGGCCCCACATTCAAAGGAACCTAAAGGTAACTTTCCATACAGATTAGACATTAAGTCAACCAAAGACAATTCACTACAAATTGTGGGCTTTTGGCCAATTCCTTTTTTAGCAATTCCTAAGAAAGCTCATTCAAGACCTTTAAGCGTGTAATATACCGACTGCAAGAACAGGAGGAAGTGGTCCAGCAAGTATGGACTCCTTTCCTTAGTAATTCATGAATTACTTTTCCCTTTTCTTGTAACTCATTGCGCAGGTATATTTCCTTTTCTTTTCTCTCCCTTCCTTTTCTTTTCTTTCCTTTCTTTTCATTCCTCTTTCTTCCTTTCTTTCTATTTCTCGTTCTTCCTTCTCTTCTCATTTCATTTCTTTTCCTATTCTCTTCTTCCCTTATTTTTCTTTACTTCTTTTCCTTTCCCCCTTCTTTCTTCTTTTCTTCCTTTTTCTTTACTATCTCCTTCTTTTTCTTTAATTCTTACCTCTCCCCCTCTCTCCCATCCGGGTAAGGAGATGATAACCTCTCTCATCCATGTTCATCCCACATAATCAATGTCTTTCTCCTCTTATATCTCCTATTTTTTGCAAAATCAATCCTACTTCTCCTATCCATGACCCAGTCTGATTAACTTTATTCTGTGACTCTAAGCACTGGAGATCGCGGTTCGCTCTTCATACCATGCACAATATCCTTTTCTTCTGTCATTCCATCCTTGTCTCCTACTTTACGTTTTCCATTCCCTTCCTCTCTCCCCCATTTTGTGTAGATCTTTTATTTAAAAGCACCCTAATTATTTATTTTGACAATTGACTTCTATGAGTTCATCATTGTTTGCAATACTTTTATTTATATGCATACGTATGCCTTTCATTTTTAATAAAACATTATAAAACAAAAATAAATCGAGTTCTGCTACATGTTTGTATAAGGGTGGCATGGTTTCTCAAATTGTAGGTTATCTGTCCATATTGTATTGCATGTCCCTAAGAATGTGCATTTTGAAGCAATCTCCAACCTGCACATAGTGAGGTATCTGCTAGTTATTTGAGTTTGTGTGTTGCACCACTTATGACGTCGCTATTTTTTAACCTACCATTGTTCCAATGTTAAGTAGCAATTTGGCAATGTTGTAATTATTACATTTGAAGTGCTTTCTATGTCACTAATTATGGTCACTCAGGAATGATCTACTCCACCCCCCTCAGGCCTGTCCTATTCAATGCCTGGATACCCTCACAGGTGATTAGCCATCTCTACAAATTCTCACAACATAAAATACATTCTAATTTCACTTCAAATATAACCTGCTGTTTTAATATGGCAACCCCCCTGAGAGAAACCAATTGAGAAGAGCAAACTATAACCTCATAGCCCAGCTGATTAAGTAGTTTTCTATCTTTATACGAAATATGTGTCTCAGATAGGAAAATTAGCTGAGGGTTATAAAGCCTTAGTTCTTCGGATATCAGTCTTCTTTTAGTCCTATTATTTAAGCCAGCTACGTTCCATGCTAAACATTTTAAAGTATGCATTTTAGTATATGATCTAAATCAGATTTGCCAAACTGTATATTATAAAAAAATGAAAATAGACAAAAAAAGCAGCGAAACCATCCATACATGTTAAAGCTTTTATCACAATGTGCTGAGTTTTTGGAAATTTTAACCCCTCCCATACCACCCACCCCTCGGAGAACCTGGGCCCACCCCCGCCCCCCCTCTCCCTCAGCCCAGAACCAGAGGGAGCCCCTTCCATAACTGCTGCCGTTAAAGGGGGCAGCACAGAACACAGCACCGGGGCTATCCGACCACCCATTCCCGCTTTTTTTTTTCTTTTTTTTTCCCTTCATCCCCTAACCATTGTTTTTTCCTCCTTTGCTTTTCTAGCTTCCTCCCCTTTTTATTTATTTTTTTTCCCTTATTCCATCCCCCGAATGCTAGTGAACACTCAGAAAAATACACAAAAAAAAGGATTATTTATACATAAAGTAGACCCTCATTTTCATCTTCAGCCCAACCATTAGCTCAAATTTGATAGCATACTCTGTGCCTCTTTCTCATCCGAAAAGTAATAGGTGTGAGCACCTTTAATAACTTTGAGACGGGCAGGCTCTTGCAAAAATGCTTGCCCCTCGATAGCTTTGAAGGGGTCAATAAACTTTTTTAATCTCCATCTCCTATCCATCGTATGTTTGCTCAAATCTGAGCGAACAAATAGAGACATATTCTCATATTTAATAGGAGAATTGGGAAGTGCTTTGAGAGCTACTGCCTCTCTCAGAAGAAAATTCCCAAAATAAATTATGAAGGGCCTAGGGTATTTACTGTCCCTCTTCTTCTGAAATGGGGGGAGACAATGGGCTCTCTGGACCTGAGAATCCCAGTCCCAGTCAGCTAAATCAGGTAGAGCTTTGCTTAGTAGTGCCACCACATATGCCCTTGCGTCTGACCCCTCCAAACCCTCCGATACACCAAAGAGTCTCAAATTTGATCGGCGTTGGCGGTTTTCCAAGTCTTCAACCTTCAGCTGTAATGCCAGAATCTGGCTCTCATGATCCTTTAGTGAAGTCTCAGTGTGGACTGAACTCTCTTCAATACCAACTACTCTTTGTTGAACATCTTCTATTTCCTTCGATATCCCACTTAACTTGGAGGTCAATTCAGTCAATGAGTTCTGAAGTTTGGTATTATCCCCCCGTAGTTGCAAAAAATGTTCCTGCGCCTCAGCTCGATGGCTAGTTAAAGTGTGTAAGATAACTTCAAAAGGGGACATCTCAGGAGATTGTTTCTCAGAACCATCTAGTGAAATATTGCAGGAAGAATCAGAGGGCACACATGTTGGTGTATTGAGACCATGGCAGGAAGATTCAAGATTATCAGGGGAGGTTGCCGGTACAGAATTGGTTGTAAGACCAGTAGGGCTGAGAAACGGGACAGAATCTGTAACCAGAGCTGATCCTGGCGCCGATGCGGGATGAACTAGGGATAAAGAATGAGTGTCCAGCTGTTTTGCCTGAGATCCATCAGCGGATAGGGCCGAGCCTGAAAGTCGAAGAGTAATACTCTTCACAAGACCCTTAGCCTGTATCCATTTTCTGAGAGGGCTATTATCCAGATTGGGATTTTTTTTCGTGGTTGAAGCAAGATTAATTAAGGATAACCCTTCTGCTGGTGTTCTTTTTCCTTTCTTCTTCCTGTTCTTTGTTTTTTTTTCTGTTTAGCTTTGCCCCTTCGATCCGCCATAAATTTAGCAATCTCTGCAGCCGTTCTACCCCTTATCTCATGTTCGTCTCCCTCTTCATATTCAGAGCCCTCTGCGGAGTCTTCTTCACACTCGCCCTCAACCTCGACCTCATCATCCCGGGCCGCAGCCGCAGCCCCCTCAGAAGGTAACGGAGTCACATTTGATGGGCTAATAGTGTTTGTCCCCAAAGCATTTCCTGAAGGATTGGTTGTGTCCAGTACCTGCTCCTTAAGCCCCACACCAGCAGCTACCTCCTTAACACTAGCTGATAGTGTATTCAGCTCCTTAGGAATAGAGTCAGAAGCAGCTCCTAGCTCTAAAATACTTTGTAGAGCTAGAATGCTAGATGAATCAATTTTATCTCGCGAGGTAGTTACATTAGACCCCTCGTGCTCCTTCTTATTGTCATCTCTTTTTCCCAAGTCCGATGGACCCCCCCTGCTATGATCTGCAAAAGGGTCCGAGTTGGTATTTACTTCCTTGATAGATTTAGTCATTGTGACTTCAGATGTTACTTTAGACGGAAGAACACTGTCAGCAATCAACACCGGAGGACGTAGTACCTGTTTATTAGTCCCTGTGCCTCTCGCCGGTGATTTTGCTGCAGCAGACGGCTGTGAAGATGATACTGCCAGCAAAGTAGTCCCAGCAGTGGTTACTGTCACCCGCCCCGGCAATACTGCAGCTTGGTCTGTTACAGCCGGGTTGGTCGCTCGAGTAGACCTGGCAAGTTTTTTGGAGCCATCCCCTCAGCCTCTGCAGTCCGAGGCACACGCCCGCTCCGCAGCCGCCACCAGCCGAGTGCAGATCCCTGGATTAGTTGTGTGAGGTGGGGAATCGAGAGCTGCTCTAATCGGCGAAACGCCCAGAGCCAAAGCATTCGGCCCACTCAATACCTCCGCGTCACTAAACAGCTTCTTTAAAAAAATGGCATAAAATTCCATTAAACATTATAAGCAGAATAAATTTAATTAAAATGAAAATTTTGCCGAAATTTCTTTATCTTTTCCGTTCTATCCCTCTGGCACTTAACAATATTTTTTTCAAAAAGTTATATGGAATTTTTAGTAGCTTTATCTGGGGTTATAAGAAAGCTCGAAAAAGTTTATCTTCATTAAAAGGATCAACTGATATGGGTGGTCTCTGCTTCCCGGACCTCAAACTTTATTTTTGGGTGACTTTTATAGGCCGCCTTCGTTCCCTTCTTAACCCTGAGTTAAAAATTTTATTTTTTCATACTATAATGCTGAATCTGGAAGCAAGAATGTTTCTCCTTAGATTGAATGACCCAAATTTCTACAAAAGAGTCAAATTTAAGACAGCTCGAGATATTGCTAAGATCTGGTTTAGTGTGATGCGTTTTTGCAAGACCTCCTTTTTTCATTCAAAATTGAGGCTTTGGGATAACCCAGGACTCCCGGGGATATTTAATGATAGTAGGGCTAGAGTTTGGGCAACCCATGGTATTCTAACCTTAGGAGACATGTATGGTGCTAATGGACTTCTAGATTTTGAGACTCTTAAACGTTTGTACCATCTTACGGAGTCTATGAGGTTTAAATATATTCAGGTACATGATTTTCTGATACGCCGGATGAAAATCTTAACTGTCTCAGAATCTGATATCTGGGATTGCCTCTACTCTTCTAAAACTAAATCTGTAATAAGTACTGGCTATAACTGTTTAACCTCTTATATAAAACAAGATTGCTCTAAATTGGCGGAGAAGTGGAGCTCTAAACTCGGATTGATGATCTACTCGGATCAGATTTCTCATTCTCTTTCTAAAATTAACAGTTTGGTTCATTCAGCTAGTCTTCGACTACAACAGTTCAAAACGTCTTGTTTGTTATATCATACCCCGGAAGTGATTTTTAAATGGTCTTCAACCCCATTATATACTGATCGCACTAAATGCCCCAAATGTGATACAGTCGGTGCTAATATAGAACACATGTTATTTTCCTGCCCGCAATTGAAGGATTTTTGGCATAATTTGGATAAAGCTCTGAAGCTTAAACTAATAAAACCACCAGTATTATCAGCTTCAAGTGTACTTTTAGATATACACAGTACTACGCTACCTCAAAAAGCTTTAATTACTATTTTGTTATCCTGTGCCAAACTTACCATAGCTCGGGCATGGATCTCTCCTCAGCCACCGCAGATTATGCAGTGGTGGTCTCTGGTTAATGAAATCCACAATATGGAAGCCGGATTAGCCCGTATTAGGGGTACCAGGGCAATGCTTAATTTTGAGAAAATTTGGGGCAACTTTATATAATTTATTTCTGTGGGGAATATGCTTCTTTTTTATAATGTATGAATTTATGTATATATACAATTTTTATTTTTTTGTGGTTTTTATGCCTTTCTGTATAAATACTATGTATACATTCTGATGGTATATTGTTCTTGCTTGAGTTTCACTATGTGCTGTTAATAAAACATATTTAATAAAAAAAAAAAAGGAAATATAACCTGCTGTTGTGCCCCTGTCTATCACTAGACTTGAAACTTCCAACAATCTTGCCTTAGATTAATTGAGAATTTTAGCTTTTAGAATTCTCTCGGGTTTTCTGCAAATTGAGGTTGGTGGCATAATGTTTTGAGTTATGGCCTAAACAGAAAGTTGGTGAGCCTGCGAAATAGAGCTTACATTTTTTCCATCCAAAAATGTCTGATTGCCATGGGTATTGTTGTTAATTATTTAAAACATGAATTATCATTATTATTGTGAAAGTACTCACTTTGCAAACACCAAGAGACCGGCTCCAGTGCAGTGGGCATATTTTTTTGACTTACATGCGTAAAGTGGAGACGCGGCAACGGAAGTTTGTTCTACCACTTGTGATCACCGTGGCCGCCAAAGCTGTTCAGTGTGTCTCCCGACTGGCCAGGTTTCTTTCTTCTGTGTTTGCAGCCTCTCCTGAGTGCAGAATGCCTGGCTGAGGAACTAAAAAACAATGTCTGCAAATACGACTGCTGCCCCTCCCTCTTGGCCGCACACCATGAATCTGGTAAAGAGTCGATGGGGGCAGAGAGGAGTGCGCAGTTAATGTTAAGGAAAAAACAGATACATCTGCAGCTGGGGTGAAAGCTACAAAATGACTGGCAAAGAGTGGATTACACAGTGACAATGGGCTATCTCAACCTCTGATTGCAAGTTTGTTGCCCCAAATATGTAACAAGGCCTCAGTGCCCGAGATGGGAGGGGCAAGTATTATTATCCCCAAATCAGGCATTAGGGGAAGGAACATTGAACAGGAACCCTCTGAGTGGGGAGGTTTCACTTGCAAAGTGGATGAAGGAATGAAGGATATAATCCAAACCTCAGAATGCCAGCAGCACTTGAATGGGGCAAGTATACTTATCAAAGCTTAGAAGAAGTACTGAAAGAGGTGCAAGAACGTCTCTCTGGATCGGTAGTGAAGAGCTTGGAGGCAATAGGAGTATACAGACTAACCAAGGAGCTTCAGAGGCTGGTGTAAAAATCTGGAATTTGAATGGGGGCACCAAAAGCTATAGCCAGGTCTCCCGATGCAGGGCAGAAGTTTTTCTCCTTGACCAATGACTTGGACCTGTCTAATCTCTGTAATACCTCATCATTTTCTATAGATGAACTGGCCTCAGATTCCTCTACCAATAGTGCTCCGGATAACTGTAGAATTTTAACCCAGCATAAAATGTTGAAAGGAAAGAAAAAAGAAGAGAAGAGTTTTCGAGAGGGCTGAGGCAAGAGTTTTGGGGAAACGGCGACTGAAAACCTGAGATGGGACTATTCCACTACTCAATTGGTATATTCCGAGGGGAAAGAGAAGGGAGAATTGAATGAAATCAGTAAGATCTTAGAGAGTGCAGCAACCGGCCCATCAATGGTAGAGTTAATGCTGGCAGTAATCCTTAAATAGAGCAAGCAATTGCAGGAAGAAATACGAAGTGCAGGTTGTCGTGCGTGGCTGGCCTCAAAAAAGTTGCACCGAACTATCAAGAAAGCAAACAAAGCCTGTTCAGACATTGCAGGAAAGATCATAATGGTGGAATAGCGGACGGAGTGTTTAGAGACAGAAACTAATGCACTAAAAACACAGAAATCTTCTCAAGAAGCAACTAAGATGGATGTTCTTTGGAAGCTTGAAGATCAAGAAAACAGACAACACAGGAACAATTTGAAATTCTTGGGGATCCCCGAAGGGGTGGAGGGGCAGGTTACGAGAGCACACATGGTTACTTTATTGTAAGGGGCATTCCCAGAAAAGACTGATTGGAACTGGGACTCACAGTTGATTGTGCAATGGTGGTACAGTGTCAAGAGAGGTTTCAGTGGGATTAAGGCCAACACAAGCATCAATAGTTATTCCTGAGAGCCATGGCAGACTCAGACATGGAAGCAAACAAAAATAACAGCCTTTCTCTGGATCAGAAGACCAAATAAAATAATTATCTCATTATTTTGAACGTCAACAAACAGCACTGACATTTTCAAGTTTCTATACTTTGTTGCAAGGCAGTGTACATGATATGATTACTTGTGTCCCTTGCAATTCACTCAACCCTGCCTGGAAGTGAAAGATGGTAAGGCATGGCCCCACATTCAAAGGAACCTAAAGGTAACTTTCCATACAGATTAGACATTAAGTCAACCAAAGACAATTCACTACAAATTGTGGGCTTTTGGCCAATTCCTTTTTTAGCAATTCCTAAGAAAGCTCATTCAAGACCTTTAAGCGTGTAATATACCGACTGCAAGAACAGGAGGAAGTGGTCCAGCAAGTATGGACTCCTTTCCTTAGTAATTCATGAATTACTTTTCCCTTTTCTTGTAACTCATTGCGCAGGTATATTTCCTTTTCTTTTCTCTCCCTTCCTTTTCTTTTCTTTCCTTTCTTTTCATTCCTCTTTCTTCCTTTCTTTCTATTTCTCGTTCTTCCTTCTCTTCTCATTTCATTTCTTTTCCTATTCTCTTCTTCCCTTATTTTTCTTTACTTCTTTTCCTTTCCCCCTTCTTTCTTCTTTTCTTCCTTTTTCTTTACTATCTCCTTCTTTTTCTTTAATTCTTACCTCTCCCCCTCTCTCCCATCCGGGTAAGGAGATGATAACCTCTCTCATCCATGTTCATCCCACATAATCAATGTCTTTCTCCTCTTATATCTCCTATTTTTTGCAAAATCAATCCTACTTCTCCTATCCATGACCCAGTCTGATTAACTTTATTCTGTGACTCTAAGCACTGGAGATCGCGGTTCGCTCTTCATACCATGCACAATATCCTTTTCTTCTGTCATTCCATCCTTGTCTCCTACTTTACGTTTTCCATTCCCTTCCTCTCTCCCCCATTTTGTGTAGATCTTTTATTTAAAAGCACCCTAATTATTTATTTTGACAATTGACTTCTATGAGTTCATCATTGTTTGCAATACTTTTATTTATATGCATACGTATGCCTTTCATTTTTAATAAAACATTATAAAACAAAAATAAATCGAGTTCTGCTACATGTTTGTATAAGGGTGGCATGGTTTCTCAAATTGTAGGTTATCTGTCCATATTGTATTGCATGTCCCTAAGAATGTGCATTTTGAAGCAATCTCCAACCTGCACATAGTGAGGTATCTGCTAGTTATTTGAGTTTGTGTGTTGCACCACTTATGACGTCGCTATTTTTTAACCTACCATTGTTCCAATGTTAAGTAGCAATTTGGCAATGTTGTAATTATTACATTTGAAGTGCTTTCTATGTCACTAATTATGGTCACTCAGGAATGATCTACTCCACCCCCCTCAGGCCTGTCCTATTCAATGCCTGGATACCCTCACAGGTGATTAGCCATCTCTACAAATTCTCACAACATAAAATACATTCTAATTTCACTTCAAATATAACCTGCTGTTTTAATATGGCAACCCCCCTGAGAGAAACCAATTGAGAAGAGCAAACTATAACCTCATAGCCCAGCTGATTAAGTAGTTTTCTATCTTTATACGAAATATGTGTCTCAGATAGGAAAATTAGCTGAGGGTTATAAAGCCTTAGTTCTTCGGATATCAGTCTTCTTTTAGTCCTATTATTTAAGCCAGCTACGTTCCATGCTAAACATTTTAAAGTATGCATTTTAGTATATGATCTAAATCAGATTTGCCAAACTGTATATTATAAAAAAATGAAAATAGACAAAAAAAGCAGCGAAACCATCCATACATGTTAAAGCTTTTATCACAATGTGCTGAGTTTTTGGAAATTTTAACCCCTCCCATACCACCCACCCCTCGGAGAACCTGGGCCCACCCCCGCCCCCCCTCTCCCTCAGCCCAGAACCAGAGGGAGCCCCTTCCATAACTGCTGCCGTTAAAGGGGGCAGCACAGAACACAGCACCGGGGCTATCCGACCACCCATTCCCGCTTTTTTTTTTCTTTTTTTTTCCCTTCATCCCCTAACCATTGTTTTTTCCTCCTTTGCTTTTCTAGCTTCCTCCCCTTTTTATTTATTTTTTTTCCCTTATTCCATCCCCCGAATGCTAGTGAACACTCAGAAAAATACACAAAAAAAAGGATTATTTATACATAAAGTAGACCCTCATTTTCATCTTCAGCCCAACCATTAGCTCAAATTTGATAGCATACTCTGTGCCTCTTTCTCATCCGAAAAGTAATAGGTGTGAGCACCTTTAATAACTTTGAGACGGGCAGGCTCTTGCAAAAATGCTTGCCCCTCGATAGCTTTGAAGGGGTCAATAAACTTTTTTAATCTCCATCTCCTATCCATCGTATGTTTGCTCAAATCTGAGCGAACAAATAGAGACATATTCTCATATTTAATAGGAGAATTGGGACGTGCTTTGAGAGCTACTGCCTCTCTCAGAAGAAAATTCCCAAAATAAATTATGAAGGGCCTAGGGTATTTACTGTCCCTCTTCTTCTGAAATGGGGGGAGACAATGGGCTCTCTGGACCTGAGAATCCCAGTCCCAGTCAGCTAAATCAGGTAGAGCTTTGCTTAGTAGTGCCACCACATATGCCCTTGCGTCTGACCCCTCCAAACCCTCCGATACACCAAAGAGTCTCAAATTTGATCGGCGTTGGCGGTTTTCCAAGTCTTCAACCTTCAGCTGTAATGCCAGAATCTGGCTCTCATGATCCTTTAGTGAAGTCTCAGTGTGGACTGAACTCTCTTCAATACCAACTACTCTTTGTTGAACATCTTCTATTTCCTTCGATATCCCACTTAACTTGGAGGTCAATTCAGTCAATGAGTTCTGAAGTTTGGTATTATCCCCCCGTAGTTGCAAAAAATGTTCCTGCGCCTCAGCTCGATGGCTAGTTAAAGTGTGTAAGATAACTTCAAAAGGGGACATCTCAGGAGATTGTTTCTCAGAACCATCTAGTGAAATATTGCAGGAAGAATCAGAGGGCACACATGTTGGTGTATTGAGACCATGGCAGGAAGATTCAAGATTATCAGGGGAGGTTGCCGGTACAGAACTGGTTGTAAGACCAGTAGGGCTGAGAAACGGGACAGAATCTGTAACCAGAGCTGATCCTGGCGCCGATGCGGGATGAACTAGGGATAAAGAATGAGTGTCCAGCTGTTTTGCCTGAGATCCATCAGCGGATAGGGCCGAGCCTGAAAGTCGAAGAGTAATACTCTTCACAAGACCCTTAGCCTGTATCCATTTTCTGAGAGGGCTATTATCCAGATTGGGATTTTTTTTCGTGGTTGAAGCAAGATTAATTAAGGATAACCCTTCTGCTGGTGTTCTTTTTCCTTTCTTCTTCCTGTTCTTTGTTTTTTTTTCTGTTTAGCTTTGCCCCTTCGATCCGCCATAAATTTAGCAATCTCTGCAGCCGTTCTACCCCTTATCTCATGTTCCTCTCCCTCTTCATATTCAGAGCCCTCTGCGGAGTCTTCTTCACACTCGCCCTCAACCTCGACCTCATCATCCCGGGCCGCAGCCGCAGCCCCCTCAGAAGGTAACGGAGTCACATTTGATGGGCTAATAGTGTTTGTCCCCAAAGCATTTCCTGAAGGATTGGTTGTGTCCAGTACCTGCTCCTTAAGCCCCACACCAGCAGCTACCTCCTTAACACTAGCTGATAGTGTATTCAGCTCCTTAGGAATAGAGTCAGAAGCAGCTCCTAGCTCTAAAATACTTTGTAGAGCTAGAATGCTAGATGAATCAATTTTATCTCGCGAGGTAGTTACATTAGACCCCTCGTGCTCCTTCTTATTGTCATCTCTTTTTCCCAAGTCCGATGGACCCCCCCTGCTATGATCTGCAAAAGGGTCCGAGTTGGTATTTACTTCCTTGATAGATTTAGTCATTGTGACTTCAGATGTTACTTTAGACGGAAGAACACTGTCAGCAATCAACACCGGAGGACGTAGTACCTGTTTATTAGTCCCTGTGCCTCTCGCCGGTGATTTTGCTGCAGCAGACGGCTGTGAAGATGATACTGCCAGCAAAGTAGTCCCAGCAGTGGTTACTGTCACCCGCCCCGGCAATACTGCAGCTTGGTCTGTTACAGCCGGGTTGGTCGCTCGAGTAGACCTGGCAAGTTTTTTGGAGCCATCCCCTCAGCCTCTGCAGTCCGAGGCACACGCCCGCTCCGCAGCCGCCACCAGCCGAGTGCAGATCCCTGGATTAGTTGTGTGAGGTGGGGAATCGAGAGCTGCTCTAATCGGCGAAACGCCCAGAGCCAAAGCATTCGGCCCACTCAATACCTCCGCGTCACTAAACAGCTTCTTTAAAAAAATGGCATAAAATTCCATTAAACATTATAAGCAGAATAAATTTAATTAAAATGAAAATTTTGCCGAAATTTCTTTATCTTTTCCGTTCTATCCCTCTGGCACTTAACAATATTTTTTTCAAAAAGTTATATGGAATTTTTAGTAGCTTTATCTGGGGTTATAAGAAAGCTCGAAAAAGTTTATCTTCATTAAAAGGATCAACTGATATGGGTGGTCTCTGCTTCCCGGACCTCAAACTTTATTTTTGGGTGACTTTTATAGGCCGCCTTCGTTCCCTTCTTAACCCTGAGTTAAAAATTTTATTTTTTCATACTATAATGCTGAATCTGGAAGCAAGAATGTTTCTCCTTAGATTGAATGACCCAAATTTCTACAAAAGAGTCAAATTTAAGACAGCTCGAGATATTGCTAAGATCTGGTTTAGTGTGATGCGTTTTTGCAAGACCTCCTTTTTTCATTCAAAATTGAGGCTTTGGGATAACCCAGGACTCCCGGGGATATTTAATGATAGTAGGGCTAGAGTTTGGGCAACCCATGGTATTCTAACCTTAGGAGACATGTATGGTGCTAATGGACTTCTAGATTTTGAGACTCTTAAACGTTTGTACCATCTTACGGAGTCTATGAGGTTTAAATATATTCAGGTACATGATTTTCTGATACGCCGGATGAAAATCTTAACTGTCTCAGAATCTGATATCTGGGATTGCCTCTACTCTTCTAAAACTAAATCTGTAATAAGTACTGGCTATAACTGTTTAACCTCTTATATAAAACAAGATTGCTCTAAATTGGCGGAGAAGTGGAGCTCTAAACTCGGATTGATGATCTACTCGGATCAGATTTCTCATTCTCTTTCTAAAATTAACAGTTTGGTTCATTCAGCTAGTCTTCGACTACAACAGTTCAAAACGTCTTGTTTGTTATATCATACCCCGGAAGTGATTTTTAAATGGTCTTCAACCCCATTATATACTGATCGCACTAAATGCCCCAAATGTGATACAGTCGGTGCTAATATAGAACACATGTTATTTTCCTGCCCGCAATTGAAGGATTTTTGGCATAATTTGGATAAAGCTCTGAAGCTTAAACTAATAAAACCACCAGTATTATCAGCTTCAAGTGTACTTTTAGATATACACAGTACTACGCTACCTCAAAAAGCTTTAATTACTATTTTGTTATCCTGTGCCAAACTTACCATAGCTCGGGCATGGATCTCTCCTCAGCCACCGCAGATTATGCAGTGGTGGTCTCTGGTTAATGAAATCCACAATATGGAAGCCGGAATAGCCCGTATTAGGGGTACCAGGGCAATGCTTAATTTTGAGAAAATTTGGGGCAACTTTATATAATTTATTTCTGTGGGGAATATGCTTCTTTTTTATAATGTATGAATTTATGTATATATACAATTTTTATTTTTTTGTGGTTTTTATGCCTTTCTGTATAAATACTATGTATACATTCTGATGGTATATTGTTCTTGCTTGAGTTTCACTATGTGCTGTTAATAAAACATATTTAATAAAAAAAAAAAAGGAAATATAACCTGCTGTTGTGCCCCTGTCTATCACTAGACTTGAAACTTCCAACAATCTTGCCTTAGATTAATTGAGAATTTTAGCTTTTAGAATTCTCTCGGGTTTTCTGCAAATTGAGGTTGGTGGCATAATGTTTTGAGTTATGGCCTAAACAGAAAGTTGGTGAGCCTGCGAAATAGAGCTTACATTTTTTCCATCCAAAAATGTCTGATTGCCATGGGTATTGTTGTTAATTATTTAAAACATGAATTATCATTATTATTGTGAAAGTACTCACTTTGCAAACACCAAGAGACCGGCTCCAGTGCAGTGGGCATATTTTTTTGACTTACATGCGTAAAGTGGAGACGCGGCAACGGAAGTTTGTTCTACCACTTGTGATCACCGTGGCCGCCAAAGCTGTTCAGTGTGTCTCCCGACTGGCCAGGTTTCTTTCTTCTGTGTTTGCAGCCTCTCCTGAGTGCAGAATGCCTGGCTGAGGAACTAAAAAACAATGTCTGCAAATACGACTGCTGCCCCTCCCTCTTGGCCGCACACCATGAATCTGGTAAAGAGTCGATGGGGGCAGAGAGGAGTGCGCAGTTAATGTTAAGGAAAAAACAGATACATCTGCAGCTGGGGTGAAAGCTACAAAATGACTGGCAAAGAGTGGATTACACAGTGACAATGGGCTATCTCAACCTCTGATTGCAAGTTTGTTGCCCCAAATATGTAACAAGGCCTCAGTGCCCGAGATGGGAGGGGCAAGTATTATTATCCCCAAATCAGGCATTAGGGGAAGGAACATTGAACAGGAACCCTCTGAGTGGGGAGGTTTCACTTGCGAAGTGGATGAAGGAATGAAGGATATAATCCAAACCTCAGAATGCCAGCAGCACTTGAATGGGGCAAGTATACTTATCAAAGCTTAGAAGAAGTACTGAAAGAGGTGCAAGAACGTCTCTCTGGATCGGTAGTGAAGAGCTTGGAGGCAATAGGAGTATACAGACTAACCAAGGAGCTTCAGAGGCTGGTGTAAAAATCTGGAATTTGAGGGGCACCAAAAGCTATAGCCAGGTCTCCCGATGCAGGGCAGAAGTTTTTCTCCTTGACCAATGACTTGGACCTGTCTAATCTCTGTAATACCTCATCATTTTCTATAGATGAACTGGCCTCAGATTCCTCTACCAATAGTGCTCCGGATAACTGTAGAATTTTAACCCAGCATAAAATGTTGAAAGGAAAGAAAAAAGAAAAGAAGAGTTTTCGAGAGGGCTGAGGCAAGAGTTTTGGGGAAACGGCGACTGAAAACCTGAGATGGGACTATTCCACTACTCAATTGGTATATTCCGAGGGGAAAGAGAAGGGAGAATTGAATGAAATCAGTAAGATCTTAGAGAGTGCAGCAACCGGCCCATCAATGGTAGAGTTAATGCTGGCAGTAATCCTTAAATAGAGCAAGCAATTGCAGGAAGAAATACGAAGTGCAGGTTGTCGTGCGTGGCTGGCCTCAAAAAAGTTGCACCGAACTATCAAGAAAGCAAACAAAGCCTGTTCAGACATTGCAGGAAAGATCATAATGGTGGAATAGCGGACGGAGTGTTTAGAGACAGAAACTAATGCACTAAAAACACAGAAATCTTCTCAAGAAGCAACTAAGATGGATGTTCTTTGGAAGCTTGAAGATCAAGAAAACAGACAACACAGGAACAATTTGAAATTCTTGGGGATCCCCGAAGGGGTGGAGGGGCAGGTTACGAGAGCACACATGGTTACTTTATTGTAAGGGGCATTCCCAGAAAAGACTGATTGGAACTGGGACTCACAGTTGATTGTGCAATGGTGGTACAGTGTCAAGAGAGGTTTCAGTGGGATTAAGGCCAACACAAGCATCAATAGTTATTCCTGAGAGCCATGGCAGACTCAGACATGGAAGCAAACAAAAATAACAGCCTTTCTCTGGATCAGAAGACCAAATAAAATAATTATCTCATTATTTTGAACGTCAACAAACAGCACTGACATTTTCAAGTTTCTATACTTTGTTGCAAGGCAGTGTACATGATATGATTACTTGTGTCCCTTGCAATTCACTCAACCCTGCCTGGAAGTGAAAGATGGTAAGGCATGGCCCCACATTCAAAGGAACCTAAAGGTAACTTTCCATACAGATTAGACATTAAGTCAACCAAAGACAATTCACTACAAATTGTGGGCTTTTGGCCAATTCCTTTTTTAGCAATTCCTAAGAAAGCTCATTCAAGACCTTTAAGCGTGTAATATACCGACTGCAAGAACAGGAGGAAGTGGTCCAGCAAGTATGGACTCCTTTCCTTAGTAATTCATGAATTACTTTTCCCTTTTCTTGTAACTCATTGCGCAGGTGTATTTCCTTTTCTTTTCTCTCCCTTCCTTTTCTTTTCTTTCCTTTCTTTTCATTCCTCTTTCTTCCTTTCTTTCTATTTCTCGTTCTTCCTTCTCTTCTCATTTCATTTATTTTCCTATTCTCTTCTTCCCTTATTTTTCTTTACTTCTTTTCCTTTCCCCCTTCTTTCTTCTTTTCTTTACTATCTCCTTCTTTTTCTTTAATTCTTACCTCTCCCCCTCTCTCCCATCCGGGTAAGGAGATGATAACCTCTCTCATCCATGTTCATCCCACATAATCAATGTCTTTCTCCTCTTATATCTCCTATTTTTTGCAAAATCAATCCTACTTCTCCTATCCATGACCCAGTCTGATTAACTTTATTCTGTGACTCTAAGCACTGGAGATCGCGGTTCGCTCTTCATACCATGCATAATATCCTTTTCTTCTGTCATTCCATCCTTGTCTCCTACTTTACGTTTTCCATTCCCTTCCTCTCTCCCCCATTTTGTGTAGATCTTTTATTTAAAAGCACCCTAATTATTTATTTTGACAATTGACTTCTATGAGTTCATCATTGTTTGCAATACTTTTATTTATATGCATACGTATGCCTTTCATTTTTAATAAAACATTATAAAACAAAAATAAATCGAGTTCTGCTACATGTTTGTATAAGGGTGGCATGGTTTCTCAAATTGTAGGTTATCTGTCCATATTGTATTGCATGTCCCTAAGAATGTGCATTTTGAAGCAATCTCCAACCTGCACATAGTGAGGTATCTGCTAGTTATTTGAGTTTGTGTGTTGCACCACTTATGACGTCGCTATTTTTTAACCTACCATTGTTCCAATGTTAAGTAGCAATTTGGCAATGTTGTAATTATTACATTTGAAGTGCTTTCTATGTCACTAATTATGGTCACTCAGGAATGATCTACTCCACCCCCCTCAGGCCTGTCCTATTCAATGCCTGGATACCCTCACAGGTGATTAGCCATCTCTACAAATTCTCACAACATAAAATACATTCTAATTTCACTTCAAATATAACCTGCTGTTTTAATATGGCAACCCCCCTGAGAGAAACCAATTGAGAAGAGCAAACTATAACCTCATAGCCCAGCTGATTAAGTAGTTTTCTATCTTTATACGAAATATGTGTCTCAGATAGGAAAATTAGCTGAGGGTTATAAAGCCTTAGTTCTTCGGATATCAGTCTTCTTTTAGTCCCATTATTTAAGCCAGCTACGTTCCATGCTAAACATTTTAAAGTATGCATTTTAGTATATGATCTAAATCAGATTTGCCAAACTGTATATTATAAAAAAATGAAAATAGACAAAAAAAGCAGCGAAACCATCCATACATGTTAAAGCTTTTATCACAATGTGCTGAGTTTTTGGAAATTTTAACCCCTCCCATACCACCCACCCCTCGGAGAACCTGGGCCCACCCCCGCCCCCCCTCTCCCTCAGCCCAGAACCAGAGGGAGCCCCTTCCATAACTGCTGCCGTTAAAGGGGGCAGCACAGAACACAGCACCGGGGCTATCCGACCACCCATTCCCGCTTTTTTTTTTCTTTTTTTTTCCCTTCATCCCCTAACCATTGTTTTTTCCTCCTTTGCTTTTCTAGCTTCCTCCCCTTTTTATTTATTTTTTTTCCCTTATTCCATCCCCCGAATGCTAGTGAACACTCAGAAAAATACACAAAAAAAAGGATTATTTATACATAAAGTAGACCCTCATTTTCATCTTCAGCCCAACCATTAGCTCAAATTTGATAGCATACTCTGTGCCTCTTTCTCATCCGAAAAGTAATAGGTGTGAGCACCTTTAATAACTTTGAGACGGGCAGGCTCTTGCAAAAATGCTTGCCCCTCGATAGCTTTGAAGGGGTCAATAAACTTTTTTAATCTCCATCTCCTATCCATCGTATGTTTGCTCAAATCTGAGCGAACAAATAGAGACATATTCTCATATTTAATAGGAGAATTGGGACGTGCTTTGAGAGCTACTGCCTCTCTCAGAAGAAAATTCCCAAAATAAATTATGAAGGGCCTAGGGTATTTACTGTCCCTCTTCTTCTGAAATGGGGGGAGACAATGGGCTCTCTGGACCTGAGAATCCCAGTCCCAGTCAGCTAAATCAGGTAGAGCTTTGCTTAGTAGTGCCACCACATATGCCCTTGCGTCTGACCCCTCCAAACCCTCTGATACACCAAAGAGTCTCAAATTTGATCGGCGTTGGCGGTTTTCCAAGTCTTCAACCTTCAGCTGTAATGCCAGAATCTGGCTCTCATGATCCTTTAGTGAAGTCTCAGTGTGGACTGAACTCTCTTCAATACCAACTACTCTTTGTTGAACATCTTCTATTTCCTTCGATATCCCACTTAACTTGGAGGTCAATTCAGTCAATGAGTTCTGAAGTTTGGTATTATCCCCCCGTAGTTGCAAAAAATGTTCCTGCGCCTCAGCTCGATGGCTAGTTAAAGTGTGTAAGATAACTTCAAAAGGGGACATCTCAGGAGATTGTTTCTCAGAACCATCTAGTGAAATATTGCAGGAAGAATCAGAGGGCACACATGTTGGTGTATTGAGACCATGGCAGGAAGATTCAAGATTATCAGGGGAGGTTGCCGGTACAGAACTGGTTGTAAGACCAGTAGGGCTGAGAAACGGGACAGAATCTGTAACCAGAGCTGATCCTGGCGCCGATGCGGGATGAACTAGGGATAAAGAATGAGTGTCCAGCTGTTTTGCCTGAGATCCATCAGCGGATAGGGCCGAGCCTGAAAGTCGAAGAGTAATACTCTTCACAAGACCCTTAGCCTGTATCCATTTTCTGAGAGGGCTATTATCCAGATTGGGATTTTTTTTCGTGGTTGAAGCAAGATTAATTAAGGATAACCCTTCTGCTGGTGTTCTTTTTCCTTTCTTCTTCCTGTTCTTTGTTTTTTTTTCTGTTTAGCTTTGCCCCTTCGATCCGCCATAAATTTAGCAATCTCTGCAGCCGTTCTACCCCTTATCTCATGTTCCTCTCCCTCTTCATATTCAGAGCCCTCTGCGGAGTCTTCTTCACACTCGCCCTCAACCTCGACCTCATCATCCCGGGCCGCAGCCGCAGCCCCCTCAGAAGGTAACGGAGTCACATTTGATGGGCTAATAGTGTTTGTCCCCAAAGCATTTCCTGAAGGATTGGTTGTGTCCAGTACCTGCTCCTTAAGCCCCACACCAGCAGCTACCTCCTTAACACTAGCTGATAGTGTATTCAGCTCCTTAGGAATAGAGTCAGAAGCAGCTCCTAGCTCTAAAATACTTTGTAGAGCTAGAATGCTAGATGAATCAATTTTATCTCGCGAGGTAGTTACATTAGACCCCTCGTGCTCCTTCTTATTGTCATCTCTTTTTCCCAAGTCCGATGGACCCCCCCTGCTATGATCTGCAAAAGGGTCCGAGTTGGTATTTACTTCCTTGATAGATTTAGTCATTGTGACTTCAGATGTTACTTTAGACGGAAGAACACTGTCAGCAATCAACACCGGAGGACGTAGTACCTGTTTATTAGTCCCTGTGCCTCTCGCCGGTGATTTTGCTGCAGCAGACGGCTGTGAAGATGATACTGCCAGCAAAGTAGTCCCAGCAGTGGTTACTGTCACCCGCCCCGGCGATACTGCAGCTTGGTCTGTTACAGCCGGGTTGGTCGCTCGAGTAGACCTGGCAAGTTTTTTGGAGCCATCCCCTCAGCCTCTGCAGTCCGAGGCACACGCCCGCTCCGCAGCCGCCACCAGCCGAGTGCAGATCCCTGGATTAGTTGTGTGAGGTGGGGAATCGAGAGCTGCTCTAATCGGCGAAACGCCCAGAGCCAAAGCATTCGGCCCACTCAATACCTCCGCGTCACTAAACAGCTTCTTTAAAAAAATGGCATAAAATTCCATTAAACATTATAAGCAGAATAAATTTAATTAAAATGAAAATTTGGCCGAAATTTCTTTATCTTTTCCGTTCTATCCCTCTGGCACTTAACAATATTTTTTTCAAAAAGTTATATGGAATTTTTTGTAGCTTTATCTGGGGTTATAAGAAAGCTCGAAAAAGTTTATCTTCATTAAAAGGATCAACTGATATGGGTGGTCTCTGCTTCCCGGACCTCAAACTTTATTTTTGGGTGACTTTTATAGGCCGCCTTCGTTCCCTTCTTAACCCTGAGTTAAAAAATTTATTTTTTCATACTATAATGCTGAATCTGGAAGCAAGAATGTTTCTCCTTAGATTGAATGACCCAAATTTCTACAAAAGAGTCAAATTTAAGACAGCTCGAGATATTGCTAAGATCTGGTTTAGTATGATGCGTTTTTGCAAGACCTCCTTTTTTCATTCAAAATTGAGGATTTGGGATAACCCAGGACTCCCGGGGATATTTAATGATAGTAGGGCTATAGTTTGGGCAATCCATGGTATTCTAACCTTAGGAGACACGTATGGTGCTAATGGACTTCTAGATTTTGAGACTCTTAAACGTTTGTACCATCTTACGGAGTCTATGAGGTTTAAATATATTCAGGTACATGATTTTCTGATACGCCGGATGAAAATCTTAACTGTCTCAGAATCTGATATCTGGGATTGCCTCTACTCTTCTAAAACTAAATCTGTAATAAGTACTGGCTATAACTGTTTAACCTCTTATATAAAACAAGATTGCTCTAAATTAGCGGAGAAGTGGAGCTCTAAACTCGGATTGATGATCTACTCGGATCAGATTTCTCATTCTCTTTCTAAAATTAACAGTTTGGTTCATTCAGCTAGTCTTCGACTACAACAGTTCAAAACGTCTTGTTTGTTATATCATACCCCGGAAGTGATTCTTAAATGGTCTTCAAACCCATTATATACTGATCGCACTAAATGCCCCAAATGTGATACAGTCGGTGCTAATATAGAACACATGTTATTTTCCTGCCCGCAATTGAAGGATTTTTGGCATAATTTGGATAAAGCTCTGAAGCTTAAACTAATAAAACCACCAGTATTATCAGCTTCAAGTGTACTTTTAGATATACACAGTACTACGCTACCTCAAAAAGCTTTAATTACTATTTTGTTATCCTGTGCCAAACTTACCATAGCTCGGGCATGGATCTCTCCTCAGCCACCGCAGATTATGCAGTGGTGGTCTCTGGTTAATGAAATCCACAATATGGAAGCCGGATTAGCCCGTATTAGGGGTACCAGGGCAATGCTTAATTTTGAGAAAATTTGGGGCAACTTTATATAATTTATTTCTGTGGGGAATATGCTTCTTTTTTATAATGTATGAATTTATGTATATATACAATTTTTATTTTTTTTGTGGTTTTTATGCCTTTCTGTATAAATACTATGTATACATTCTGATGGTATATTGTTCTTGCTTGAGTTTCACTATGTGCTGTTAATAAAACATATTTAAAAAAAAAAAAGAAATATAACCTGCTGTTGTGCCCCTGTCTATCACTAGACTTGAAACTTCCAACAATCTTGCCTTAGATTAATCGAGAATTTTAGCTTTTAGAATTCTCTCGGGTTTTCTGCAAATTGAGGTTGGTGGCATAATGTTTTGAGTTATGGCCTAAACAGAAAGTTGGTGAGCCTGCGAAATAGAGCTTACATTTTTCCATCCAAAAATGTCTGATTGCCATGGGTATTGTTGTTAATTATTTAAAACATGAATTATCATTATTATTGTGAAAGTACTCACTTTGCAAACACCAAGAGACCGGCTCCAGTGCAGTGGGCATATTTTTTTGACTTACATGCGCAAAGTGGAGACGCAGCAACGGAAGCTTGTTCTACCACTTGTGATCACCGTGGCCGCCAAAGCTGTTCAGTGTGTCTCCCGACTGGCCAGGTTTCTTTCTTCTCTGTTTGCGGCCTCTCCTGAGTGCAGAATGCCTGGCTGAGGAACTAAAAAACAATGTCTGCAAATAGGACTGCTGCCCCTCCCTCTTGGCCGCACACCATGAATCTGGTAAAGAGTCGATGGGGGCAGAGAGGAGTGCGCAGTTAATGTTAAGGAAAAAACAGATACATCTGCACCTGGGGTGAAAGCTACAAAATGGCTGGCAAAGAGTGGATTACACAGTGACAATGGGCTATCTCAACCTCTGATTGCAAGTTTGTTGCCCCAAATATGTAACAAGGCCTCAGTGCCCGAGATGGGAGGGGCAAGTATTATTATCCCCAAATCAGGCATTAGGGGAAGGAACATTGAACAGGAACCCTCTGAGTGGGGAGGTTTCACTTGCAAAGTGGATGAAGGAATGAAGGATATAATCCAAACCTCAGAATGCCAGCAGCACTTGAATGGGGCAAGTATACTTATCAAAGCTTAGAAGAAGTACTGAAAGAGGTGCAAGAACGTCTCTCTGGATCGGTAGTGAAGAGCTTGGAGGCAATAGGAGTATACAGACTAACCAAGGAGCTTCAGAGGCTGGTGTAAAAAGCTGGAATTTGAATGGGGGCACCAAAAGCTACAGCCAGGTCTCCCGGTGCAGGGCAGAAGTTTTTCTCCTTGACCAATGACTTGGACCTGTCTAATCTCTGTAATACCTCATCATTTTCTATAGATGAACTGGCCTCAGATTCCTCTACCAATAGTGCTCCGGATAACTGTAGAATTTTAACCCAGCATAAAATGTTGAAAGGAAAGAAAAAAGAAGAGAAGAGTTTTCGAGAGGGCTGAGGCAAGAGTATTGGGGAAACGGCGACTGAAAACCTGAGATGGGACTATTCCACTACTCAATTGGTATATTCCGAGGGGAAAGAGAAGGGAGAATTGAATGAAATCAGTAAGATCTTAGAGAGTGCAGCAACCGGCCCATCAATGGTAGAGTTAACGCTGGCAGTAATCCTTCAATAGAGCAAGCAATTGCAGGAAGAAATACGAAGTGCAGGTTGTCGTGCGTGGCTGGCCTCAAAAAAGTTGTACCGAACTATCAAGAAAGCAAACAAAGCCTGTTCAGACATTGCAGGAAAGATCATAATGGTGGAATAGCGGTCGGAGTGTTTAGAGACAGAATCTAATGCACTAAAAACCCAGAAATCTTCTCAAGAAGCAACTAAGATGGATGTTCTTTGGAAGCTTGAAGATCAAGAAAACAGACAACACAGGAACAATTTGAAATTCTTGGGGATCCCGAAGGGGTGGAGGGGCAGGTTACGAGAGCACACATGGTTACTTTATTGTAAGGGGCATTCCCAGAAAAGACTGACTGGAACTGGGACTCACAGTTGATTGTGCAATGGTGGTACAGTGTCAAGAGAGGTTTCAGTGGGATTAAGGCCAACACAAGCATCAATAGTTATTCCTGAGAGCCATGGCAGACTCAGACATGGAAGCAAACAAAAATAACAGCCTTTCTCTGGATCAGAAGACCAAATAAAATAATTATCTCATTATTTTGAACGTCAACAAACAGCACTGACATTTTCAAGTTTCTATACTTTGTTGCAAGGCAGTGTACATGATATGATTACTTGTGTCCCTTGCAATTCTCTCAACCCTGCCTGGAAGTGAAAGATGGTAAGGCATGGCCCCACATTCAAAGGAACCTAAAGGTAACTTTCCATACAGATTAGACATTAAGTCAACCAAAGACAATTCACTACAAATTGTGGGCTTTTGGCCAATTCTTTTTTTAGCAATTCCTAAGAAAGCTCATTCAAGACCTTTTTATACCTTACAGGGGCTTAGAGGCCGCCCATTGCTTACCATTGGTTGACTTCAGAGTCACTCCTATTTACTTAATTATAATTGAACAGCTTCCTTCCTTCATTTTCGTGTATTGTTGTTGCTCTGCAGCATTACTTGTGTCCTTCCTCTGCTCATTTTTCTGGTGTTTCTTTTATCTTTATGTTTTAGCACTCTATAGAGTGTGTGTTTTTCAGCTGTCTCCCTTGTATACTTCTCCCTACTCTGTGATGTTCTCCGAGTTCCTACTATCCAACCTCACACTGTTGTTGGTGTACTTGCTCCTGCAGACTACACCCCAATATCCATCTGCTGGCACACAGTCCCTCTGACTTCCCTTCATGGCCATCTGCTTGACTGAGCCCCTCTTACCTACCCTTCATTGTCTGTCTGTTTACCACCATACACTTCGGACTACCAGCAAATGTTTATCTGTTCCCTAACATCTGTCACCCACTCACATCCCCATCCTTCTGTCCCTCCCTCACTCCTTCTGGGTTGCTTCAAGGGCGCACACTGCTACAAATAAATAAAGCACTATGACGTAACCAGTGCTAATGCCCTTTAAAAACAAAATTGTTTATTTATTTGTTTTAGCCATGCTACACAGCAGCCGCGCTGCAATTATACATGGTTAAATAAACATTTCTAAAAACAATAGCTCTCGCAGATCAGACCTATTGCTTTGTTAATGCTCGCTAAATAGTCAGGCTACTGGCATTGTTTTGCAGGACTAAACAAACTCCTGTATTAACAACATTAGATTTTGAATAAGTGTGTAATGTGAGGTAGGTTGTGAAATTGTACAAAAGTCCACAATCATAGGAGATACCCTTCCAACCAAAAGGGACAGGGTTAAATACAAATAATACAAAAACAGATCCTTTTGTGTCACACACTCTCACCATGGACATCATATGTTGATATATGCCGTATATTTATTAAAAGAACCCACAACACACATTTATGCAAAACGCTGTCTTATCACTGAACACTGTTTAATGTAAAAATGCCTACTTTATTTGATATACTTAAAACTTTACATATCCAGAAATACTGTGTTTGTTAAAGTATTCTGTGTACAATATTGCATTATTATAAATCAATATTGTGTTTATTCTAAACATTATTCATACTGTGTACAAATATCTTCACAGAAATATCTTTATACACAGTTACAATTTTTTTATATAGAATATAGAGGTAGAAAATCATTGTAAGCCTGATATAAAGATGGTGGCCAATGTAGAAATTTAAAGAACACGTATTTCTTAACGAATGGAGGTTGCCGGGCCAAGGTATTCCCCTCGTGTATTTTAGAAAATATGCAGAACTTAATAAAAGAAGAAAGAGGGTAAAGAAATTATACAATTTGCAAGTAGATACAGAAAAAGTGGATTCAGCTAGTGAATGCTAGGGATTTTACACACTGACATAATGATACTTATAATAGCTATGAAGTGACAAATATATTATGGATGGAGCTATGATATAGGTGCTTTGGTTTTAAAGTATGTGGATGGAAGTCTGAACACACTCACAACATTGGTTAAATGAGGGAACACATTAAAAGTAAAAATCCTGAGAACCTCTAGAATATAGAAAAGGAGTGCGTAATGAAGAAGAATGGTCCATGAGGTAGCATATCAAAAATGACCTCAGAGCCTTTAGTTTTAGGAAAGAGAAGGCTTTGTGAACAAGTAGTGATTAATAACAGGAAGTAAAAGTTGATATGCAAGTGGTGAAAGAGAAATTGACAGGAAAGAGAGAGAAAGGTTGTAAACTTGTGATTTATTTAATATAAGGAGACACTTGATGTGACAAGTGGTTGGTAGTATTGTAGTACACTGAGCCTTGTCTTTTTTATGGCCTTTGACAGTGTTTTAAATTGTTCCTGTCAAAGCCGTTATTTCTTGGGACTTCTTCATTGATAGACTGTTCCACCTCCAAGCATCACCGAGTCTGAATGCCATAATGGTGCAGACTATTGGAGTGTCCAGGCGAGGGAAAGGGTGTTGGGAAGGGAACTGCAGGGAAGGAGATCTGAAAGAAAAAACAATATACTGGTAACTCCACATGGGATCATTCCACTATCTCTCTTTTATTCTAATTAGCAAATAAATAATTACCTGAACCCTGTTTCTTAGCTTCCTAGATGGACATTCCGCAAATGTAAGAATACAAGAAGGCTGAGCATGACACATGGAATGTGAACTGATATTATATGTGGACCATATAACATTAGTACACAAAGGGGGGGACAAAGGGCTTTTAGACAGGTCCAGCATAACGGCCCAAGGAGAGTCTTCAACAAAAAGAGTTATGCTGTTCCTCTGTAGTGAGAGTCAGATATAGGGAATATGAACTCACATGACCAGAGTAGTTCAAGGTTGGGAATCCATTTTATTGGATCATAATGCCCTCACACACCTTGTTGGGTGTCATGCTTCATCATAGGGCTGTTCCGCGTCGGGTTGGCGGTGCAATACCCGAATGAAACTATCCTGTGGGGCTCTGACAAGATTAAAAAGAACGAGTTCCACATGTCTTGTAGGCATTAAATTGAATTCCAATAACATATCTGCAATTTGCACAGTGATGCAGCTTAAAGTAAGGACTCTCCCATCCACTGTCTGAAATAACTAAGGGTTCTTCTTTTAGACACACTGGGGCATATTATCAAGAGCAGGCGATAAAATTGTCTCCGCTTTATCGGCAGGAAACTGCCGCTAAAGCGGCGATAATGGGCTTGATAATATGTCCTTGTGAATTCCCATAGCAGCCCAGGTTCTGGTGCTCCTCTGAGAAGTATCAGCTACTCCCACTTCCCACAAGTGCCAGTCTCACACTGTCACCAGTGCCAGCTCCTCCCACTTCCCACCAGTGCCAGCCTCTCACTCTGCCACCAGTGCCAGCCTCTCACACTGCCACCAGTACCAGCCTCTCACACTGCCACCAGTGCCAGCCTCTCACTCTGCTACCAGTGCCAGCCGCTCACTCTGCCACCAGTGCCAGACGCTCACTCTGCCACCAGTGCCAGCCCCTCACTCTGCCACCAGTGCCAGCCTCTCATACTGCCACCAGTGTCAGCCCCTCCCACTTCCCACCAGTGCCAGCCGCTCACTCTGCACCAGTGCCAGCCTCTCACATTCCAACCAGTACCAGCCTCTCACTCTGCCACCAGTGCCAGCCTCTCACACTGCCACCAGTGCCTGCTGCTCAGTCTGCCACCAGTGCCAGCCTCTCACATTGCCACCAGTGCCAGCTGCTCCCTATGCACTAGTGCCAGCCTCTCACACTCCCACCAGTGCCTACCGCTCACTCTGCCACCAGTGCCAGCCTCTCACTCTGCCACCAGTGCCAGCCTCTCACTCTTCCACCAGTGCCAGCCTCTCATACTGCCACAAGTGCCAGCCTCTCATAATGCCCAGTGTCAGCTCCTCCCACTTCCCACCAGTGCCAGCCGCTCACTCTGCACTGGTGTCAGCCTCTCACACTCCCACCACTACCAGCCTCTCTCTGCCACCATTGCCAGCCTCTCACACTGCCACCAGTGCCAGCTGCTCACTCTGCACCAGTGCCAGCCTCTCACACTCCCACCAGTGTCAGTCTCTCACTCTGCCACCAGTGCCAGCCTCTCACTCTACCACCAGTGCCTGCCGCTCACTCTGCCACCAGTGCTAGCCTCTCATACTACAACCAGTGCCAGCCTCTCACTCTGCCACCAGTGCCAGCCTGCTCAGACGCGAGTCCCTTGCTCACTTTGCCACTGGATTCAAGCAAGCCGGGCTGAAGACGGCTGGAATGCCAGAAACCGGTCCTCGGAAGCTTGTTTCCGGTCCAGGGAAGACGTGGCTTAGAATTTTGGGCTGGACTGTTCCCATGAGGCACAGGGTCAGACTGATTTGCTTATAGCCATGTCTGAACTGGGGTGGCAGAGTGGGCTAAAGAACGGTGATGGATTAAACCCAGATCATTTGACTGGGTGTGAGTTTTTGATTGATTCAGATGCTCCGCCCATCACCACCCCCTTTTGTACCGCTTTTGGTCGCCATAAGTGTGGCAGGGTATGCTCAGACGTGAGTCCCTTGCTCACTTTGCCACTGGATTCAGCAAGCCGGGCTGAAGACGGCTGGAATGCCAGAAACCGGTCCTCGGAAGCTTGTTTCCGGTCCAGGGAAGACGTGGCTTAGAATTTTGGGCTGGACTGTTCCCATGAGGCACAGGGTCAGACTGATTTGCTTATAGCCATGTCTGAACTAGGGTGGCAGAGTGGGCTAAAGAACGGTGATGGATTAAACCCAGATCATTTGACTGGGTGTGAGTTTTTGATTGATTCAGATGCTCTGTCGATCACCACCCCCTTTTGTACCGCTTTTGGCCGCCATAAGTGTGGCAGGGTATGCTCAGACGTAAGTCCCTTGCTCACTTTGCCACTGGATTCAAGCAAGCCGGGCTGAAGACGGCTGGAATGCCAGAAACCAGTCCTGGGAAGCTTGTTTCCGGTCCAGTGAAGACGTGGCTTGGCAGTTCGGGCTGGACTGTTCCCATGAGGCACAAGGTCAGACTGATTTGCATATAGCCATGTCTGAACTGGGGTGGCAGAGTGGGCTAAAGAACGGTGATGGATTAAACCCAGATCTTTTGACTGGGTGTGAGTGTTAGATTGATTCAGAGGCTCCGTCCATCACCACCCCCTTTTGTACCGCTTTTGGCTGCCATAAGTGTGGCAGGGTATGCTCAGACGTGAGTCCCTTGCTCACTTTGCCAATGGATTCACGCAAGCCGGGCTGAAGACGGTTGGAATGCCAGAAACCGGTCCTCGGAAGCTTTTTTCCGGTCCAGGGAAGACGTGGCTTGGCAGTACGGGCTGGACTGTTCCCATGAGGCACAGGATCAGACTGATTTCCATATAGCCATGTCTGAACTGGGGTGGCAGAGTTGGCTAAAGAACGGTGATGGATTACACCCAGATATTTTTGACTGGATGTGAGTGTTTGATTGATTCAGATGCTCCGTCCATCACCACCCACTTTTGTACCGCTTTTGGCCGCCATAAGTGTGGCAGGGTATGCTCAGATGTGAGTCCCTTGCTCACTTTGCCAATGTGTTTGGTGATTTTATTCCTGATGAAGAGTGGTCCTATTCCATGTATTGCTTTGTGGGCAATACAAAGCAGCTTGAACATGAATCTTCTGGCAACCGGTAACCAATGCAGGGCTTTCAAGGCAGGGGGGAGATGTGGTCTTGTGATTTGATATGCAAGAGTAGTCTGACAGCCGAGTTCTGAATCCGTTGTAGTCTTTTCATGGTTGTTAAAGGTGATCCGTGTTAGAGGCTATTGGCGTAATCGAGTTTGGATAGAACAAGGGAGATGGTAGCTTGGACCTTGTGTGGAAATCCCAAATGAGGGAAAATTCGTTGCAGCGTTTTTATAGTAGCAAAGCTTGAACTTGCTAGTTTATCCACTTGGACATTCATCGACAGCATGGAGTCCATGGTCATTCTGAGGTTTCTTACTTCCTTCAATACTTTAGGCAGTGATCCCAGTTCATCGGGCCATGCGGCAATCGGGTTGTAATTTTTCCAATCGCCAGTATTTCAGTTTTTGAAGCATTCAATTTGAGATGGCTCCAAGTCATCCACTGATCCACAGCTCTGAGACAGCTGAAAATTGGTGATGTCTTTGGGGCATTCCAGTTGAAGGAGTATTTGCGTGTCATTTGCATAGTTGTAGCACGTGAGGTGAAATTTATTGATCAGTACTGGTAAAGACTTCATGTAGATGTTGAAAAGCATGGGCGAGATGATAGAACCTTGATGGACCCCTGCTTTTGTGGAGTACGGTTTGGACGAGAAAGGTGGAGTGTGGATGACACTAGTTCTGTTTTGAAGGTAGGACGCGATCCAGTCTAGAGCCGTTCCCCCTATGCCGGCTTCATAAAGTCTTTGTTTCAGAGTGTCATGGTCAACCGTGTCAAAGGCAGCCGAGAGGTCCAAGAGGAGTAGCGCAGCAACCCCGTTGTGGTCAACTGTATTCTTTAGGTCATCCCAGATGGCAAGGAGGGCAGATTCAGTGCCTCTTCCCAGACGGAATCCTGTTTGAAAATCTGAAAGTATGTCATTCTCTTCAATGAATTGTGACATCTGGGCGAACGCTGCTCTTTCTATCAGTTTGCCCAGGAAAGGTCCATTTGAAATGGGTCTGTAGTTGTCAGGGTTCAGCGGGTCCAGGTTTACTTTCTTCAGTAAAGGGCGTATGTATGACTTTTTGAGTTCTTCTGGAAATATTCCAGTAGTCAAGGAATCGTTGATGATTCTTCTTACTGGAATGGCAGCAGAGGTTGTTAAAAGAATTGTCTTGAAAGTTTGTGGCGGACAGGGGTCAGAAGGGCTGCCGGCAGGCCACCTTGCTTTGACCAGGTTCATAAATTCATCGTGTGAGATGTGTTGGAAGGAACGGAAAGGCTTGATTAGAGCATTCTTGGATAGTTGTTTTGTACAAGGGTTAGTGCTGGTGCTTTGTTTCTGTTTTACGTACGAGTCCAACGTGTCTGCTTTGTCTGTGTAATCTTGAGTAACAGGATGAGTTCCTTCTAGGCAATTTGGTTTTCGAAATTCATTGAGTATTTTATAGAATTCTTTATTTGCACATTTAGCGTTTTGAATTCTGTCTGAATAGTACCTTTTCTTAGCTTTTTTGATAGACGACTTATATAATCTGTTAATTTTTTGTAGGTGAAGTTTGTCTTGTTTGGCATTTGTTTTGAGCCAGGTACGTTGCAGCTTTCCAATTTGTTGTTTTATGTCTTTTATTTCTATGTTTCTCCAAGGCGCTTTTTTTCTTTTGTTCTGTTGTGTGGTTTTGAGTGGTATCAGAAAGGCAAAAGCTTCCTGTAGCCACTCATATAGATTCTGAACAGAATTTATAGTTTCCAGATTTATACTGGATGTTAGTTGTGTTTCCAAGTGTTCCAAATTGAGTTTGTTCCAAGGCCGATAGGTGGATGGATGTAAGGTAGTTTTAGGTGAGCCGCTTAGCGTTGTTTTATGTTGGAAAGCAAGCAAGTGGTGGTCTGACCATGTGACTGGAGTTATAGTTTGAAAGGTAGCTAGTTCAGTATTAGCCAAAATGACATCTAGGATATGTCCAGCGGTTTGTGTCGGATTGGGGACAATCTGATGCAGGTTCAATGTGTCTAGGCCGGTGATTATTGTTTTTGGATGGGTCATATTGGTTTTATCAAACCAAATGTTAAGGTCACCCAGAACACAAAGGTTGGAGTGTATTGTTATCAGGTTTCAAACTGTGTCTAGAAGTGTGTCTAGGAATGTTGCCTTGCTAGGTGGAGGTCTGTAAAGGAGCAGGAAGTTACAGGTGGAAGACGTTGTAGGATTGCATCTTGTTAGAAGAGCCTCACAATTCTTTATGGAGATGTTGTCAACTTTAGTGATATGTATTGTTTGCCTGAATACAACAGCTAGACAACCTCCTTTTTTGGCTATACGATTTTGGGTGATTATTTGATAGCCTAGAGGAATGGCTTCATGCAGGACTGGAGCCATATCCTCTCCTAACCATGATTCGGTTATGAATAGTATGTCTAGTTTTACAAAGGTGAGAAGATCGTAGATGTGATGCTTGTTTTTAGAGAGGGATCGAGCATTTATTAGTAGACAGTGTAGAGAGTGGCCTTTGGTGATAGTGGAACTTTGTTTTGTAGAAGAGTGATCAGTATTGTGTGGGTGTGTAGCAGGTGTGTTTTTAGTGCTGGTATTAGCTGTATTAGGATAGAAATCGTGTAGCTGTTCTGTATCGTGTTCCTCATCCAGCATGCTAAGAAGACATTTTGATGGGTCTGCATGTGTATGTGTTGGAGATGGTGTTTGAGAGTGAGTTGGAGTGCTGTGTTGCTTTTATGGTGTAACATTGTTGTGAGGTAGACTTGGGGAACCAAAGTTGTGAGGTGTGGCATGTTGCTTATATTTTTTGCGTGAGTTTAAGGGGGAAGGTGTATGAGTCAGGGGAGGTGGTGCAGCATGTGGGTCATGTCGTAATGATCTAAATTATCCAATGGATGAGAGGCGGATAGAAGAGAGGTGCTGTATTGCTGTATCTGTGTTAGGTGTGGTGGAAGAGTGAAAGCTTGGCATTGGAGTTTGTTCCTTTGTGTGCTTTGAAAGGTGGGTATATGTATGTATTTT
The DNA here is from genome assembly GCF_964263255.1 of Lissotriton vulgaris. Taxonomy (NCBI): domain Eukaryota; kingdom Metazoa; phylum Chordata; class Amphibia; order Caudata; family Salamandridae; genus Lissotriton; species Lissotriton vulgaris. The sequence goes on along the minus strand of NC_141698.1, from coordinate 137,088,699 downwards.
GTGATAGTAAGTATTATGAGGTGTTGCGCTCTGAAGATCTTGTTGTGCTGGTGTGTGTGATATGTTTTGCTTTTGAGGTGTAGTGAAAAGGGGTGCTGATGTATATTTTTCATGCACTGGATTTGTTTGTGTAGTATTGTTTGTGAGAGGAGGTTGTGACGTAGATGGGGTGGTGATGTGTTTACTAGTAGAATGTATGTTGTGTGTAGGAGGTAATGAAGTAGAGGTGAGAGTGTTTATCTTAGACTGGTTTGTTTCAAGAGTTATAAAGTGTGGTGGTGTGCAGTGTGTGCTGTGTGTTATGGTAGAAGGGAGAGGAGGGTGTTTGTTGGACAACTGATGGAAGGATCATTATATGTTTGTTAGTGATAAAAGGTGGACTGTTAGGAGTAATTACAGCAGGGAGAGTGTATCTGAGTGGGATGCAGTTATGTATGGTGTTGATTGGCATTGTGTTAGTGATGAATTTATTGGTTAGTAGTATAGGATAGAGTTGTGTACTGTTTGTGGGTGATGGTGGATATGTGTGGTAGTTGGGATAGTAGGGTGTGTAGATGTGGTTTGGTTGGGTTGGTGGTGCATGCTGGTATATTAATCTGTGCATAGTGTTGTGCATGGTGTGTATTTGGTGTGAGTGTGTTGCTCTGTTTGTGGATGTGGATGTGGATGGTGTGGGCTGGGTATTGTTAAGTGAAATAAAGGGCAGCATTTCTGGCCCTAGTCCCGACCAGTCTCGAACAGGCTCAAACAGACAACTACCCTTGTCCTCACCGTCCTTAACAGACAACTACCCTTGTCCTCACCGTCCTTAACAGGCTCAAACAGGCAACTACCCTTGTCCTCTCTGCCCTTAGCCTCGACGCCCGGGCTGAGACGCCCTAAGCCTGGCTTTTTGTAGCCCTAGTAATCAGGTCACCCCTTCAGCCAATAGGAACCCTAGCACTAACACTATCCAATCACAACACTAGCCCTAACATTTAGAACCAATAGGAGACCATGACCTTACAGGCAATCTTAGCCCTAGTCCAAGCACCCAATCAGTTCAAAAACGCTGATCTCTACGTCCAATAAAGGCATTCGCCCTACCACTAGTCCCAACCTAAGTCCAAGCAGCCAATGGTACAGGTAGCCCTAGTCCCTACTTCCAATAGAAAGCTTAACCCTACTCTTAGTCCCAAAAACTAGTCCAACAACCAATCACACCAGAAGCCCTAAATAGCTACTTCCAATTAAAGGTCTAACCTTAGCCCTAGTCCCACCCTACTCCCAACAACCAATAACATAGGAAGCCCTAGTCCCTACTTCCAATAGAAATCCCAACCCTAGCCCTAGTCCCAACCTGACAATGATTAAATCACAGACCGAGAAACCAATCAGAACCCTCAAATACCCAACCAATGAGGACATTAACCCTAACCCAATAGAAATACCAATACTGTTTGAATAAAGCTTTACTCCCCCTGGTGGCCAAAAAAATGAAGGGCACTGGCCCCAGTAAATATAGTTTAAACAGCTCACAGAAGCACCCTCTGATGTAGAAAATCCCTGTTGTTGGCGGGGGGGCAGGGGGGCTGGCCTCACTGGCTTGTGAACACAAAATGGTGGCTGGGGGTGCACTGTTTTAGCACACAGGTCTAAGCACAGAGCAAAGGAGAAATTTGGAGGGAAAACAGATTTGTCACCAAGGAATGAGAGGGACAAACTACAGAGGTTGGACTGCTAATCCCACATTTCAACACACTAAATGGAGGCAATCATGGGCAGGGAAAACCACAAATTTAAAACACTACAGAGGTGATAAAATATGCAATTACAGGCAGGCTAAAACTACAATTTTTAACTGTAACAACCACAGGCATAGACAGTAAACAAAGAAAGTGAAAATCGTTTTTTAAACAACTTTTTGTCTTGGGAAGAGACAGCACTAGTCTGTCTCCTTGCCACTTCCTGAACTCTGCTCACTGCAATCTAGGGCACATGTAGGCTGCAACTCAGAAGAAGATGGAGGAGAATGATTTGGGGTGCACCCAGCAAGGCCTTAAGGGGCCTGGGCAGGTGTGAGAGGAGGGCTCAGACTTGCCTGGTAGGTGAATAGCCAATGGTATGTTGGCCTGGGGGTGGGGTCTGGCCAGTTGCTTCTCCTGTTCAGAATCTCCTAGGAGACAGGCAGGCTCAATCCACACTTTGGACTTCTGCAGGTAAAGGCTTCACTAACTCGAAATCTAACAATACTGTTTGAATAAAGCTTTACTTCCCCTGCTGGCCAAAAAACAAAGTGCACAGGCCCCAGTAAATATAGTTTAAACAACTCACAGAAGCACCCTCTGATGTAGAAAATCCCTGTTGCTGGGGGGAGGGGGGGGGCAGGCAGGGGGCTGGCCTCACTGGCTTGTGAACACAAAATGGTGGCTGGGGGTGCACTGTTTTAGCACACAGGTCTAAGCACAGAGCAAAGGAGAAATGTGGAGGGAAAACAGATTTGTCACCAAGGAATGAGAGGGACAAACTACAGAGGTTGGACTGCAAATTCCACAATTCAACACACTAAATGAAGGCAATCATGGGCAGGGAAACCCACACATTTAAAACACAACACAGGTGATACAATATGCAATTACAGGCAGGCTAAAACTAAAATGTTTAACTGTAACAACCACAGGCATAGACAGTAAACACAGAAAGTGAAAATCGTTTTTTAAACAACTTTTTGTCTTGGGAAGAGACAGCACTAGTCTGTCTCCTTGCCACTTCCTGGACTCTGCTCACTGCAATCTAGAGCACATGTAGGCTGCAACTCACATGATGGAGGAGAATGATTTGGGGTGCACCCAGCAAGGCCTTAAGGGGCCTGGGCAGGTGTGAGAGGAGAGCTCAGACTTGCCTGGTAGCTGAATAGCCAATGGTCTGCTGGCCTGGAGGTGTGTCTGGCCAGTTGCTTCTCCTGTTCAGAATCTCCTAGGAAACAGACAGGCTCAATCCACACTTTGGACTTCTGCAGGTAAAGGCTTCACTAACTCGAAATCTAACAATACTGTTTGAATAAAGCTTTACTTCCCCTGCTGGCCAAAAAACAAAGTGCACAGGCCCCAGTAAATATAGTTTAAACAACTCACAGAAGCACCCTCTGATGTAGAAAATCCCTGTTGCTGGGGAGAGGGGGGTGGCAGGCAGGGGGCTGGCCTCACTGGCTTGTGAACACAAAATGGTGGCTGGGGGTGCACTGTTTTAGCACACAGGTCTAAGCACAGAGCAAAGGAGAAATGTGGAGGGAAAACAGATTTGTCACCAAGGAATGAGAGGGACAAACTACAGAGGTTGGACTTCAAATTCCACAATTCAACACACTAAATGAAGGCAATCATGGGCAGGGAAACCCACACATTTAAAACACAACACAGGTGATACAATATGCAATTACAGGCAGGCTAAAACTAAAATGTTTAACTGTAACAACCACAGGCATAGACAGTAAACACAGAAAGTGAAAATCGTTTTTTAAACAACTTTTTGTCTTGGGAAGAGACAGCACTAGTCTGTCTCCTTGCCACTTCCTGGACTCTGCTCACTGCAATCTAGAGCACATGTAGGCTGCAACTCACATGATGGAGGAGAATGATTTGGGGTGCACCCAGCAAGGCCTTAAGGGGCCTGGGCAGGTGTGAGAGGAGAGCTCAGACTTGCCTGGTAGCTGAATAGCCAATGGTCTGCTGGCCTGGAGGTGGGGTCTGGCCAGTTGCTTCTCCTGTTCAGAATCTCCTAGGAAACAGACAGGCTCAATCCACACTTTGGACTTCTGCAGGTAAAGGCTTCACTAACTCGAAATCTAACAATACTGTTTGAATAAAGCTTTACTTCCCCTGCTGGCCAAAAAACAAAGTGCACAGGCCCCAGTAAATATAGTTTAAACAACTCACAGAAGCACCCTCTGATGTAGAAAATCCCTGTTGCTGGGGAGAGGGGGGTGGCAGGCAGGGGGCTGGCCTCACTGGCTTGTGAACACAAAATGGTGGCTGGGGGTGCACTGTTTTAGCACACAGGTCTAAGCACAGAGCAAAGGAGAAATGTGGAGGGAAAACAGATTTGTCACCAAGGAATGAGAGGGACAAACTACAGAGGTTGGACTGCAAATTCCACAATTCAACACACTAAATGAAGGCAATCATGGGCAGGGAAACCCACACATTTAAAACACAACACAGGTGATACAATATGCAATTACAGGCAGGCTAAAACTAAAATGTTTAACTGTAACAACCACAGGCATAGACAGTAAACACAGAAAGTGAAAATCGTTTTTTAAACAACTTTTTGTCTTGGGAAGAGACAGCACTAGTCTGTCTCCTTGCCACTTCCTGGACTCTGCTCACTGCAATCTAGAGCACATGTAGGCTGCAACTCACATGATGGAGGAGAATGATTTGGGGTGCACCCAGCAAGGCCTTAAGGGGCCTGGGCAGGTGTGAGAGGAGAGCTCAGACTTGCCTGGTAGCTGAATAGCCAATGGTCTGCTGGCCTGGAGGTGGGGTCTGGCCAGTTGCTTCTCCTGTTCAGAATCTCCTAGGAAACAGACAGGCTCAATCCACACTTTGGACTTCTGCAGGTAAAGGCTTCACTAACTCGAAATCTAATAATACTGTTTGAATAAAGCTTTACTCCCCCTGCTGGGCAAAAAACGAAGTGCCCAGGCCCCAGCAAATCTCACAGAAGCACCCTCTGATGTAGAAAATCCCTGATGCTGGAGGGGGGCGGGGGCAGGGGGGCTGGCCTCACTGGCTTGTGAACACAAAATGGTGGCTGCGGGTGCACTGTTTTAGCACACAGGTCTAAGCACAGAGCAAAGGAGAAATTTGGAGGGAAAACAGATTTGTCACCAAGGAATGAGAGGGACAAACTACAGAGGTCGGACTGCTAATCCCACATTTCAACACACTAAATGGAGGCAATCATGGGCAGGGAAAACCACAAATTTAAAACACAACACAGGTGATAAAATATGCAATTACAGGCAGGCTAAAACTACAATGTTTAACTGTAACAACCGCAGGCATAGACAGTAAACACAGAAAGTGAAAATCGTTTTTTAAACAACTTTTTGTCTTGGGAAGAGACAGCACTAGTCTGTCTCCTTACCACTTCCTGCACTCTGCTCGCTGCAATCTGGGGCACGTGTAGGCTGCAGCTCACAAGATGGAGGAGAATGATTTGGGGTGCACCCAGCAAGGCCTTAAGGGGCCTGGGCAGGTGTGAGAGGAGAGCTCAGACTTGCCGGGTAGCTGAATAGCCAATGGTCTGCTGGCCTGGGGGTGGGGTCAGGCCAGTTGCTTCTCCTGTTCAGAATCTCCTAGGAGACAGACAGGCGCAATCCACACTTTGGACTTCTGCAGGTAAAGGCTTCACTAACTCGAAATCTAACAATACTGTTTGAATAAAGCTTTACTCCCCTTTCTGGCCAAAAAATGAAGTGTACAGGCCCCAGTGAATATTGTTTATGGTTTAACTCTTTTTATTGAAATCGATACAGAGAAAGAAAAATTTCACTGCATACACATTCTGATCGTATGCTAATAATAGGTGGCATATAAGCAAATGGGGCCCAAGATAGGCGTGTTGCAACATACAAAGTGCAGCCTGATGAGGATAGCCACGGAAATGCAGAGATAAGGTGAAACAACAACAATAAGAACCTCCCGCCGCTCCCCCCATCCGACCCTCCCATCCAGTGCTCATCCCCACCCCAACCTTCCCTGCCGCTCCCATCCACTATGCCTCCCCATCTGTATCTGCCAAGGGTCGGTCTCCTTTGGCTCCGTGAACCTCAACAGTCGAAGATATCGAGGACAAGTGATTTCTCTGAATTCCGTGATCAGAAGTGATTGCCAGAGCTCCTCATATTTATCTCCTTCCCCAGTCATGGTGAGAGATAACTTCTCCATGCCTAGTACATGCCACAACCTGTGCAGCCAGCCAGTGATGGAGGGAGTAGTGGAGGTGTGCCAGTGTGCGAGGATATTTTGCACCGCGGAACCCAGTGCAATGGCTATTTGGTTTCCTCTACGGGAGCGTAAGAGGTATGTTAGTGGGTTAGGAAGCCCTAATAAGACATCCGCTGGAAAGCGTGGGAGCTCCGTTTGAAAGTGTTTGTCCACATCATCAAGCACTTGTGTCCAGTAAGAACGGAGTTGGTCACAGTCCCACAACAAGTGCACCAGGTTACCAACTTGGCCACAGCCCCGTCAGCAGAACTTCTCTTTACTACGGCCCATCTCGTGCAACCGTTCTAGGGTGTAGTACCAGTATGTTTTAATTTTCGTGAGTGTCTCCGTGAGCCCCATGTTGTATGCGGAGTGACGTGCTCTATAGGATATCTTCTCCCATTCTTTGTGACTAAGGACCCTGCCTAGTTCTCTTTCCCATCGCTCACTGCCTGGATTATAAATATGCATTTGTGTTGTCTGCAGCATCTTGTAAAGGTCAGATATGAGTTTTGCTCGTCCTCACCTGTGGTTGAAGTGCGCAGTGTCTGACTTGAAGGTAGCGCATCGTTTCAGTCTCTGGGAAGCCATACTCTTGTTTAAACTGTGGGAAGGGGATCACTCCCTCCGGGCTATAGATGTGATATAAGAATCGGCAACCTGCCGGCCTCCAATGTGTGAAAGTCGATCTCCCTGCGCCCGGGGTAAAGTCTGGGTTATCCACCAGCGGGGTAAGTGGGGATGGGAAGGTTGTAAGGTCATGGGTAAGACAAGTGGCATCCCACACTTCTAAGGGAACCTGTGTGATATACGAGGCGTAGAGGTCAGCAGGCCTGTGGATCTTCCGGAGAAAGGGGATTTCCTGCAATGGGCGGCCGGCCACATCCTGGTCCTGGAAAAGCCAGTGTTTCTCCGACTCCCATTTACTCCATTCGACCAGGTAGCGCAATTGCGCCGCCTGGTAGTATTTATGCAAGTCAGGTATCCCCAGGCCCCCCCATTCCGGGGCCAGCGTGACCACCACCCTCCGCATTCTGGGTTTCGGCCCTGCCAGATACATTTATTTATGTGAAATTGTACAAGTCACGAAGTCTGCTGCACTGAACCCAAAAATGAAATGTATATTAGATTTTTCAAGTGAATCAATATTTTCAAGTTCCTTTTAGCAGCTCTTTAAATGCATGCTCGGGCCGCTGTTTCATGAAAGCTTGTGCTGTGCTGATGACTAAGGAACAGCAGGCTGCCTTTCCTGTTATGCTCTTTAAATTGAAATCAAAGCTAACTGCTGTGCAAAAGCTCTACATCTTTATTATTTGTGTACTTTACTTGGGTCTGCTTTCAGACAGAGCCCCACTACTGTTCTACTGAATGTATTACTTGATCTTCTGTGGGTTGTAGAGTCCATGTGAATAAGAAATCAGCCTCTCTGCCTTTGATGAAGATTATGGTCCTCATGCAATCAGATGTGCATTCTGTATATCATTTAAAAGAGTTTTAGTCCTGAGGTGTACAAGCTCGTTCACTTATGTTTGCTTCTATTGTTGTGTATGAGATGTTTAGGAGAAGGTTTTTGCAAAGGGAAGGTAGGACATTTCTAATGAGAACATCATTACAATATTTCTATGTAGTCTTGTTGATAATAAACAGTCTGCAAGGCATATTTTAAGGCAAACATCTGTGTGGTAGATGGGGCTGCACAGAGCTCATTCAAATGCATTGCCCAATGAGTGTGCCAGTGTGGTATTGATTAGACTGGTATCTGTCAGCATTTTTGAGGGTCTGCCTTGCTTTTATCTGGAGACCCATGACCCACAGCCACTGGAGTCATTGTGGAGCAGAATGCGAGGAAGAGAGAAAAATGCATCCCACGGAAAGGTACCGTTTTTAGTACTCACTGATTACTGATGATTCCTAATGCTGATGTGTCTGACACAAGTTTTTCCAAATTTGTTGTTGTTTCTTTAGGCTTTACTGTTCATGTGGTGTGCAAGGGGACAGGCATACTCAGAGGTTCATGCAGAGATTTGCACTAATATAGATATTCTAACACACAAATGTATCACTCTCTAAAGCTGGACAGAAGACATCACCTGGGGGCTGACCACGGTCCTTGATGTACTTTGAGATGCATTGTTCCTTGTTTTAGACCATCTGGAAAAAAAAATCTGTATATGTGAAGAGTTTAGTGCCCAGGTGAAGAGCAGTGAAGTCAGGGCCCGCAATACACACAGTGCCCTGAGAGCACAATGGGTGTGTTTGCCCATTTCTTGTGCCCACCGGAACTTTGGCATTACCAAAGCTCAGCTCGTCATCAGCCACGGGGGGCATGTGCGGATGACGAGCTGAGCTTGTCATCTAATGCGGCTTTTTGAAAAAAGCTGCGTAGCGCGAAAATTTCCGCCGCAGCGATGAGGTTAATTAATACAGATAGGCCTATGTACGTGTAGTGCCAGTGCTATCCAAAAGGGGTGTTCCCTCATTTGCATTTGGGTGTGGCCTGAGCAAATGAGAAAAACTGTTTGACTATGAGCCCACACGTTATTATGAACATGGGCACAGAGGCAAGGAAGCCATAATGTGCGGCTCAAATTGTGTGCCACAAAGAGGTGGTGTATAGTTAGTCAGCCACCTGAGGGTGACCCCTGAAAGAGGGAGAGGGGCTTCCAGTAATAGTCCTGCAGTTGGGTGCAGTCACTCCCTGCACCCACATGTAGGATGATCTCTGTACCACTTTGAAAAGGAAGTCGGGTGCCATGTACACTGTGAAAGACAGAGCGGCCTTTCACTAATGTGCTGCTGTGAGTTTGCATCTGCTTAAGAGGCTGTGCATTATCTTTAATAGGTCACACTGTCCCTGTTTGCCCCATGCACTCTGACGAAGGTGCTCCGTGGTGTGAACAGGGAAAGTGCACCCTATCTATAATATGGACCCTGGAGGTCATTCTTAACTTCCCGCCCAGGGATGATAGGTCTACAGGTGATGAAATTATGACGTGGGGATCAAGGGGGAAATCCCATATGGCATTCCCAGTGATCTAATATTACTCTGGCACTTTTTTTCTTTTTTTATAAAATGTTTTTTTATTATTTTACATTTACAACATATAACAAGTAACATGTATTCCTCATCGCATTTGTACATACAGGGGTTCACAGCCCAGTGGCATAGCTGCTGATTTTACAGTATATTCGCGGGCACATAGGCTTGAGCGTCCCTGCCTTTCTATAGTCCCACATATAACATAAAACATATATTCATTGGCGCTTTGCGCTAGGGGTAACCGACAATAACCGTCAGTCTGGTCGTAGTGAAACCAAATATATGTATGTACGGTCCCCTGTCAAGCAGTCTACTCTGAAAGAAGGAGATAGAGGCGGGGGAAGAGAGAAGAGTTTCGGGGGGGTGTCCTGCTCTTGTGGAGATGGGTCCTTTGGTTTTTTCTGGCTAACTCTTTCATGGGGGCTCGTAAGGTACTAGGAATTTGTCGAGGGATGCCCACATATCCCTGTTGGAGCGTCTCCATGGTGTGTTTCTTAAGGCTGTGATGTTGACTCCTCTCAAGTATGTCACCCAGTTGAGCCACCCCCTGAAGGTGGCTTTGGAGGTGTCTTTTCACTTGGTGGGTACTATCTTGACTGCTGCCGTTAGCAGGAAGTCTAGGAGGTTTCTGTCCTGTTGTGTGTCAATATCTGATGTTATAAATGCGGTGGTGAGTCAGGCAAACTCTTCTTTGAGTGTGCAGCCTAATGCTTTATTTATTAAGGCAAATATTTTTTTTCCAACATTTTTTGACTTTTGTGCAATGGAATATGAGGTGAGCCAGATCCCCCTGTTCTCTGTCACAATTCCAGCATCGGTCGTTTTTCCCTCATCCCTAGGGCGGCTAAACGGGCTGGTGTCCAGTATGTCTTGTGCAGAAGCCAGAATTTTGTCTGAGCTAATACCGGGAAGAACATGTTTTTTGATGGGGACAACCAGAGGTTGTGTCTCTCACGCTCGGTAAGTGCGGTGTCAAGGTGTGATTCTCAGTAGCTGCTTTCCTTATCGTTAAGCTTGGAGGAACTGGAGTGGAGTAGCTTGTATATGTGGGACACCTGGTGGCCCACTTTGTTCAGATTCCCCATATACGGGATGATTGAGGGTTTGTGACTCTTTATCTTTGATTTGGATAGGGCTGTTCTGATTTTAACACCTTGGTTGCTAAGGCAATTCCCGCTGGGTGCTGAAATATACTGATCCCCATGCTGCATGACGAGCTCAGCTCGTCATCAGTACATGACCAGTGTACTGCATGACGAGCTGAGCTCGTCATCAGCATCGAAGGGGTTAAGGAAGTTGTAGAGTTCTATATCTGGTAGGTTATGTCGTATTTTTAATGTGTTGAAGGTGTATGGGTTTCCCCATTCCTCCAACTGGGCTGGGTATGAGAACGCTAGTTTTTTCCAGGAGCCTATTGCTAGGGTTTCCCCCTATATTTTATCTTGGAGTTTGCCTACAGCAATTCACAGTTAGAGTTTTTAACGCTGTGTTCCAGTTTTTGATCTACCTTAAGCAGGGCGTATCTAGTGTTTATAAGTATAGGGCTATTATTTTGTGTCTGTTTATTCGCGGTGAGAAGCATAATCAAGTGGCTACTTTTCTGAGAAGAGACCTCCCATTTTCTGTGATGGGTACCACGTTGGATACAGAGGTTAGATTGCTAATCTTGAGGGGCTGCCTATTAGGGCAACTTGTATCTGTTGCAAACACAAGGAGATGATGGACAGAGCCCTGAAACATTGCAGACACTCACCCACAGTCACAGAGCTGGGTTGAATCCATCATCATTCTTTAGCTCACTTCGCCACCTCAGTTCAGACCCAGCTATATGCAAATCAGTCTTGACCCTGTGCCTCATGGGAACAGTCCAGCCCAAACTGCCAAGCCAGGTCTTCCCTGAACCGGAAACAAGCATCCTGGGACCAGTTTCTGGGTAGCACCCCTCATCAGTAGGCTAGCTTGAATCCAGTGGCAAACTGAGCAATGGTCCACGTCTGGGCATACCCTGACAACTTAGGGCGAACAAAGCAAACACAAGGAGATTATGGATGGAGCGCTGAACCATTGCAGACACTCACCCCCAGTCATATCATTCTTTAGCTCACTTCGCCACCTCAGTTTAGGCCCAGATCTCTGTACTGGGGTGAATGTATGACATTGTTTTGCATTCTGTCCATCAACTGTTCTTTTTGCATTTGTCACCCCGAGTGGGACGGGTATGCCCAGACGTGGGTCTCATGCTCTCCATACCACTGGAGTCAAGCTATCCTGGCTGAAGATGGGTGAAACCCCAAAACTGGCTCTAGGATGCTTTTTTCCAGTCCGGGGAGGACCTGGCCTGGCAGTTCGGGCTGGACTGTTCCCATTGGGTGCAGGATCAAGACTGATTTGCATATGGCTGGGTTCACAATGTAATGGCATGGGGAGCAAAACAACGATGAATTTAGGCCCAGATCTCTGTACTGGGGTGAATATATGACATTGTTCTGCATTCTGTCCATCAACTGTTCTTTTTGCATTTGTCACCCCGAGTGGGAGGGGTATGCCCAGACGTGGGTCACGTGCTCCCCATGCCATTGGAGTCAAGCTATCCTGGCTGAACTGGGGTGAAACCCCGAAACCGGTCCCAGGATCCTTGTTTCCAGTCCAGGAAGGACCTAGCAGTTCAGGCTGGACTGTTCCCATTGGGTGCAGGGTCAAGACTGATTTGCATATGGCTGTGTTCAAGCTGGAATGGCATGGGGAGCAAACAAACGATGGATTTAGTCCCAGATCTCTGTACTGGGGTGAATGAATGAGATTGTTCTGCATTTTGTCCATCAACTGTTCCTTTTGCAACAGGTAACCATTGCCATAACATACTACCCAAATACATCTCAGGATGCTTTTCAACAGGACTTCCTAGCAAATCCTGCAGAGCTTGCAATGGGTGACATTATACATGGTAGGAAGTTTAACTCATTAAGAGACAGTCAACAAGATAAGTCGATTGTGGAAAGAGAGCAGTGAAGTTTATAATTTAGGAAACTTTAAAGTACTATGCTGGAGACTGGCATGAAAGACAGAGCTTCATATGAATGATTGTGATTATGTCTATTTCTCTGATGGCCGATGTCATCCTTGTATTAAACAGCAATGCTCTGATTCCCTTGTTCAGCAAATCTAAGGGAGGCTTGGTGGTGGTTTACTATCATGCCACACCATAGATAGATTCAAATTTGGGAGTGAAGCCCCCAACGTCTATGTCATGGAAACTGCATCTATCCGTGCAGAACGGACCATTCATTAGACAAGAGATTGGAAAGTAGATTGATAGAGACTTTTCCCTACAATGAGACCACAGAGATCTCTCCAAGGGGAGTTTGGGGCGGGGTTCTGAGGCAACATGTGAAAAACTGAATTGTATATCTATTTTAATGAATGTGTACTTATGATATATGGAACTGAAGAACTTATGAAAAAGCCTCAGACTCCTGTGTAAACTGTATGTACATTGAGCATAATATTTGTAAATCTATAAGCCAGAGATTAGACTGTTTAATCTAAATGAAGTTTCTTTTTACAACAGATTTGTCACTGGTGTATCCTTCATGAACTTTGTCTTCCCCCCTCCTTCGACGTGAAAGCCCTGATGAAGGTGCGCCCGTAGATCTGGGCCTTGGCACCGAAACGCGCGTTGGCGTTTCCTGGTTGTGGGATCCTGTCTTATCGATCTGAACTTTCGAGTAGTGTGCTACAAAGGCTCCGCTGGATCCCTTTCTTGTGTCATTTTGGGAATTACGTTGAGGAACTTGTAATGAGTGTGGTACATGTGTGAATGTATGTCCGTGATTGAAGTACAAGTTAGTGTATGGTTGTTGAGAGGTTGATGTGGGGAAACTATGTTATATTATGTGTATTTATTGCTGTAATAATTTTCTATTTATTGAGTTGTTATGATGTCTGATGCCTTGAATCACGAGTATATCAACTAAATATGACAAAAAGAAAATAAAGATTTTGTATACTTATATGTGAAATTCTTTCTTCCCCGTGACTCTTCTGTTGCCCCTATGGTGAGTTCCTTGCTATATACATAAACTTGTGGACTCCCTATGAGCCAATGTTTAATCTACATGGGTGGACTTCTCCCCTAACAATTGAGTTTGGGATACCTTTCAGAGTATTTCCCTTAAGTCACACCTCCATAGCTTAAGAATATTTGAAACCCAGAACTTGTAAACCGAATTGAAAAGGATTGGAAACAGAAAACAGAGGTAAGTGAAGGAAAGTAGGATCTGCTTCTTATGGTTACCATCACTTTTTGCTTGATGTTGCACTGTTTTGACTAGTCTGACTGGGAGTCTGGTAATCAGGACCCCAGTCTAGCTGCTTTCTCCTTTAAATTGTTATGCATGTACTTTGATACACTCCACATTGGATACTGGGGTCCATGGACCCGATCCCTAGCATATGGTACAAACGTACCCAGAGCATAGGTACCCCAGCAGCCTCCCATGGGCTCTGGCACGAAACTGGACAAAGGTAATGGGAGTAATTTCCCCTCTGTCCTGCCCCTCCCCTCGGAGGGTCCCCTGAATATGTCCAACCCTCTCCAGTGGGTACAAAAGGGCTCACCTGACTGTAAGAGTTTAGATTTTACGTGGACAAGATTCTACAAGAAGAAACCACTGACCTTCGACCGTCTGGACACTCTGGACTTCACTGGACTTCGACTGGGCCCGACGTTGTCTCCCTCTCCATCCAAAGCTTTGTCTGTGCCCTTGCTCCATACAGGCTCTGTGCAGGACCTGTGGTGCACCAAGGATAACTGCAGAATCTCCCTTGGGGTGAAGGAGTCACTCCCCTGCCTTTGCAGGCACCCCAACGCAACTGACAGGTCTGCTGCTCCTGAGCTCCTGCAGACTATGAAGATTTCAGCAACACAGGAGGTGGGTTATGAAAGTCGCTGAGGTTGATCTGCCCTCTCAGCAAGTTTGAGGCCAGTATCCCTTGTGGGGACTGCATAACCCGAACACCTGTGCACCATGTCCATTTGCAGTTGCATATGCTTGTTGGCAATTCCCAAGCTAGTGCATTGGATTCCATGTAGTTCTGACCCTGAGCAGTATTTGCACCAAAGAACTCTGTCCTCCCCACACGAGTTCTCCGTGGGCTGGTACTTTGTGATCTTGCTTGAGATCCCCTCGCGACTCCTGGTTATTCGGGTCCTCCTGAGGGTCATCTTGATTTCTGTTGGGCTTTCCTGGTTGCTCCAGACGTTCCCAACCATTTGTGTAGCCACAGATGCGGTTCCAGTGATGCATACAAAGAAGTAGCAAATGGGGGAAGGAGTTTTTTCTCACAAGTGCTTCCAACTTACCGTTGGCGAGCTGTTCGAGAGAAAAACTCTGCTCCGCGTCACGTCGTGGAGTTTTTCGGAACTCCACATGGAGCACCGAGTGGCAAAATCTCTGCAAAATCTGCCGGCAGAGTGGAATTCTGCGCCCAGCCCTAGATTATACCTGGTTCAATTTAGCCAAGTGGTTTATCCCAAAAGGTGCAGTATCACTCAATAAAATGGTGAAGTCTGTGATTCTGAGACCCCCTTTTTTGTGTCTGTTTATGAACTCAGTTATTGGTATTGTCAGGTAAAGAATTGACTCCGGGTTCTAAGAGACAGTGCAATCTGCCAGTGTTGGGATCCATTCATTGGTTTCATAGTCCTAGGTAAGCTACGAAGATGCTGAATGGTCACAGAAGAACACACCCATCCATGGACTAAGGTGGTCCAGGGAAGGGCATATTTTCCCCCAGGTGGGGGGGGAAACTGAGATTTGGTGGAATACTCTTTTTAGAGTGCTGGTGGAGTCAGCCAGTGGTCATGTAAACAATGGGGAAAGCTGTGGCAGAGGTATATTCTGAAGCACCCAAGGTGTGGTGTCTTGTGGATGGAGAGCTGTTCCATAGTGATGGGATGCAATTGTCCCACGGAGAAGCAAGCTCTTCATTCAGCAGTCACACTGACTTCGGGACCATTAACGAATCCCCAAGAGATGGCGGGGGAGGGCGAGATCGCCAATGACCTCTTTGCTCTGTGGTGAAATTTCTAGAAGCAGAAAAAGTGGGCTACCCAAAAGTTTGGACTGGTTTCCTGAACTGACACCTTGGAGGGGTGTTGATTTGTGTGGCACTGGGCAGGGAGGCAGGGGGACTGACCTGCTGGTGGTCCTGGACATTTATGCCCTACCCCGGGATGCCTGGAGTTGAACATTTTAGGATATATGCTGGTAACAAGTACCCCGGCAGGGATGGAGTGCTATGCATTGTCCTGGTGTAAATGTTGGTATGGAACTGCGGGTATTGCCCATCCCTCTGTGTGATGGAGGGTAAGTTGCTACTAAAATATGCTTGCCAATAATCTCCCCGAAGCAACTGGTAGAGTACATGGGAAATGTATAAGGAAAAGGGACCGTCTGGCACTTTACATTCTGGAGTTTGCACTGTAATGGAAAGTGGAGACAACTGTTGTATTGCTTTTACAATCTTTGAGTTGTGTCGCTGATTTTGTGCTTTTTATTCTCAAAACAATAATGTCTGCTTAACTGCGGTTATCATTTCTCACTGATACAATGAGACAAATTCTCAAGGAGCTTTCGCGGAGTTAACAGCATATAATCGCAGCCAAAGTCGCGATAACTGCATCACCCCATTTACAAGCTGGTGCTAACAGCCCATAGCACCAGTTTACTTGCAATAGCAGCCACAAAAAACATCGCCACAGACGACTCCGGCAACTATCGCTAATGAGATGCAGAGTAGGTGTTCCCATGCAAAAAGCAGTGACAACACTACTCTGCAACATTCACAACGGCCACCCACACGGCCCCGGACCCACGGACCCCCACGGACCAACACTGAGCCAGTGCAGACAAAGACAGCGACCCTCCAAAAAAACACCAACCTCACAGACCCAACACCAGAGAATGTCATTGCCCACCACAGGCACAAAAGGACAACCATCCTCCGCGTCCTGACCACCATTGTACACAGGCTGACAGTACCAACACAGCGGACAACCAATACCCCACCTTAGACCAAGCTGCTGCTCGTGATGCACCTGTTGGCCCCTGGTACCCTCCAACCAACATCCGCATGAGTCGGAGGAGTCACACAGCCAGCCAAATCCAAGTCTGTCACAACGGTCATGGATGACACTATCTATACTTTCCACACACTGCGCAGAAACAGACGGAGTCCAAGCAAGGCATCTACACCACAGCTGGCTTCCTGCACGTGTCAGGGGAGCAATTGACTGCACACATGTCCTACTTGTGCCCCCTGGCAACACTGCACACAATAAGCTCAACAGAAAGCGCACGTATCCCACCAATGTCCAGGCAATATTGGACCACCGAGGAATCTCTGCCAACGTAGTCGCCAATCCCCCAGGCAGTGTGCATGAGCCCTAGACCTTCTGACAGTCCATCATCAACCTGTGCTACCAGGATGGCACCCACAGAAATGCACTGCTCGTTGGCCAATACCAAATAAACACACCACACACCTCATCTCCAAAATCATGCAACTCACAACACATTAAATGCACACGTCACAAGCACACATACAACATGTACACCCACCAGACACGACAGAACAACTTACTGTGGGAACCTGGGCCAGCCATTTACATGAGCCATCAATGGCAGGGCACCTCAGCCACACAATAGCAGAATGTGGGAAGAGGTAGGGCCCAGGCATGTGGGAAGGAGGCAAGTGACCCATGAATGAGAAGGTACACAAATCAAGTGTGGCGTGGATGAGCTGGACAGACTGCAGTATGCAGACCACACACATATCCATGTCGACACACACCGCTAGCATTTGGAGTGTAGTGGACAGTGAACGCAACCATGTCACCCCAGCCAGTGGGGCTGAACGCGGAAATGTAGCTTGGTATGTCCCCCCCATAAGTGTGAGTGCAGTGGGCTGGCCCGGCGTACACCAGGCCATCATAAGGGTGTGAATAAAAGGCACTCAACTCTGGGCCTGGTCCCCTTCCGGAATGCCCAACGTCTCTGCCAGGGCAGCACCTCTCACCCCGCCACGAGGACGACGCTGTGAGCGGAGTTGCCAGCGATCCTGCGTGCCTCCTGCACCCTGGGACGCTGGTCCCCGAACCAGTCTTGTCCGCCCTTGCGCACCCAGGCCTCAATGCCCCCCTGCCGACACCTGCTTGTGTCGCAGAGGGCCCACCACGTGCCAGTGCAATCTCAATGCCTGAGGCCTGCGACCTTGGCAGCCAACTCAGACCATCACGGCCTCAGCAACACAGGCCCGCAGTACTCTTTACTCATTGACGTACTCCACCGGCATGCACAGCGGACAAGTAGGTCACACATTTGAAACTGAGTCTTGATTACACCATGGCACAATACACCCTTGGATGTGGTGCCACCATTCCTTAGTAGTACATGACAACCACAATATTCTGTGGGCCCACACGGACTACTGCTCTCGGCCTATGCTGCGCTTGAGTAGGTCACAGAATTGAAACTGAACATCGATTATGCAAAGGCAGAGTACATATCATTGCACGCAAGGAGAAGCGTAAGAGGATGACATGTTGCATTTGGGCGGAAAAAAGGATCATTGTTACGGAGTTGAACAAACACTACTGGCAACTGCCCTGGTGTCAATAACTCTGTGCATCGCGAGCCTACAACACGTAGCTGTGGGCCACTGCTGACCGCTGCCTCCGGCCTACACTGCGGTCCAGTAGGTCACAGAGTCTTGATTTAGCAATGGCGGAGTTCATATCAGTGTACCGGCATCATCGCAGACTGCATCCCCTCTCAGCCCCGGTGTCACTAAGTCTGTTCCCCGACATTCATGGACACTCTCTGGTCGTACATTGGTGGGGTCTGAGTCTATACACAAAGGGGTAGTTGTCATCTCATGTAGCTGATACCTAATTAGTTGTGGCAATGAGGCTGTCGCATTTTGCTTCACCATTTGCTGCTTCCGGATAACATCAGAACTTCTGCATCATGCCCTAGAGGACACCTTCCACTGTCCCCCACAACCCTCTACCACATTCACACCTTCAACATTGATGAAGACCCGCCCAGTCCACGTGGCCCTACCTCAGTGCACCGCAAGTCACCATCCCGTGGCAGGGTGCCTGTGCCGGCCGCTGTGCATCTGGGGCCACTAACTCTATGCTGGTCAGGTCCGGGACCCCTTCTTCTGAGATATTGGATGGCCTCTGAGGTGATGGCCTTGGGGTCATCACCACCGTGTGTCTGTGGCCCTGCGCTGTCTGCTGCCTCCGGCCTCAACTGCGGCCCACCAGGGCACACACATTAAATCGAGTCCTGACCAGCCCGGGCGTCGCATCACCGCAGGAGGCACACGCCACCATTGCCATGACCACCTCCAACCACCATCTGCCAGAGTCGAAACAGTGGTACTGGGATACTGACGGAGTTGCTCACACCTGTTGTGGATGCCATCATCTGCCTGATCCCCTGCTCAGCACTCCAGGTGCCACTGACTCAATGCACCGCAAACCATGGACCGTTACTGATTGAGTTTTGTGCTGTGGAGAGGTTGTGCAGCAATGTCACCTCAAGCAGTGTGGGAGACATGGGGCATTGATGAGGAAGATGATGCAGGTCTAACACACCCTACTGCATTTGGTCGGATCATTACTTGATCAACTTCATCATTACCATTGAAAGTAGTAGAAGGTCCCTACCCCAGCCAGGAGGAAAAACTAGACTGTGGAAGAATGTTGATATCCCCACTTTTATTGGATCCTTAATTTCCTCCCCTCCCTCACTTGACCAGGGCATTGATGAAATGGAAGAAGCTTTCTCAGGTTGGCTACTTCAGGCAGCCGATGTTTATGCTCCCTGCACCAACTTTCCCCGCTCTCGCCCCAATGACGCTCATAGGTGGTTCACACCTCTTTTGAAAACCCTTAAGCTCGAAGTCCGTCAACTGGAGCGAAAATGGCGAACAGCCTATTTAGAACAAGACAGGGATAACTATCGCAAAGCCCGCAGGGACTATCAAAAGCTTATCCTGAAACATAAAACTGAATACTTCTCTGAAAAAATTCTCAAAGCCCACAATAAATCCAGAGAATTGTTCAACATAGTGGAAAACCTCAGTACCAGCGACAGAACCTCCCTTCCGATAATCCCCACTCAGGAACTCTGCAACTCACTTAACTCCTTCTTTTTTGATAAAATCTGCACCATCAAACAAAGCATCCCTACCACTCAGCCTTCTCTTTTGTTTTCAGACATTTTTCATAATCCTGCCACCCTGGATTCATACCCCCTTATTGACAATGTCATCCTATCCAAACTTCTTACAAAGATCAAATCTGGCTCCCCCGATGACATCTGCCCCCCTCATATCCTGAAAGAAGTGGGCACCCACATCCCTGAGGGCTTACTTCCCTTGTTAAATGGATCACTCATTCAAGGGAAAGTCCCAAGTAACTTTAAAAAAGCCCTCCTCATTCCCCTTATGAAAAAGACAGGAGCCAACCCGTTAGACCCACTTAACTATAGGCCCATTTCTTTGCTGCCATACTGTGCCAAACTTCTGGAGTCCCATGTTTGTGACAGTATCTTCACATTCCTGGAAAAATCAGAGTACCTTGCACCTAACCAGGCCGGCTTCCGCCCTTGCCATTCGACCGAAGCAGTCATTCTTTCGGTGCAGAATACCTTGAGGCGGAATGCGGACGAGGGGATCCACCAGGCTCTGGTGCTGTTGGACCTCTCTGCTGCGTTCGACACGGTCGACTATACCATCTTGGTCGACCGTGTCGAGCAGGCAGGCCTCAGGGGCCCGGCACTGAGCTGGATTCGCTCGTTCATCTCTGGCCGAACCCAATCGGTTAGACTGGGCACTTTTACAGCTCCTACCATATCCACCAACTGTGGAGTACCTCAAGGCTCTTCGTTGTCTCCCCTGCTTTTTAATTTGTACCTGCGCCCTCTTTTGTTTTCCCTTAGAAACGCAAAGGTAACCATCTTCAACTATGCAGATGATTTGCAGCTCATCTTTCCTCTTAACACCAAGGACTCTGTGGTAGAATTTCAAAACACCATGTCCCACATTCTGAGTTGGATGAGCTGCAATCATCTGAAACTTAACCCAGGCAAGACCGAACTGGTCTTGCCTGGACAGAGTATACATAGTTGGAATCCCAGCTTCTGGCCCTCCTGCATGGGTGCCCCCCATCTAAGTCACCCTCGGGCAAGAGCCTGGGCATCTACATCAGTGAAGACCTTTCCTTGAAAAAACAGGTGGGAGCAGTCGTATCCTCCAGTTTTTTCCAGTTGAAAAAAATCAAAAAAATTGCCTGTTTCTTTTCTTCTGCCGCCCTCACTCAGATCGTTATCTCCTTGGTCCTGTCCAGATTGGACTTCTCTAACAGTCTCTATCTTTGGCTCCAAAAGGGAGAGCTTAGACGCCTCCAGCTGGTTCAGAACCAAGCAGCCAGACTTCTTCTGAACATCCCTAGAAGGCAATCAGTTAGACTTGGCTTGAAACAGTTACACTGGTTGCCGGTGGAGCAACGTGTGGCCTTCAAAGTG
The DNA here is from genome assembly GCF_964263255.1 of Lissotriton vulgaris. Classification (NCBI taxonomy): domain Eukaryota; kingdom Metazoa; phylum Chordata; class Amphibia; order Caudata; family Salamandridae; genus Lissotriton; species Lissotriton vulgaris. Next base: position 137,068,087 of record NC_141698.1, on the reverse strand, counting down.
GGCTGCATTTTATTCAAATCCCTACATGACATTGGCCCCCAATTCATTAGAGACCTATTCCAAAGATACAGCCCTCCCCGCAACCTCCGGTCCACCCATAAATCCCTCTTGATTGTTCCTCCGTACAAAAGGAAACGTCTCGGAGGCAGCTGCTTTGACCATCTTGCAGCTGCCTTCTGGAACTCTCTCCCCCCTCATCTAAAACTAAGTGACAATCTCCTTAGTTTCAGACATCTTCTGAAGACCTGGCTTTTTTCTCAGGCACATCACTGAGCTGCTTCTTTCTATTAAACGACTGACGCGCCCTGTTCCTTCCTACAGCGCCATGAAGCCTCCGGGCGTACGAGCGCTCAATAAATGACAGTTAACATTAACATTAACATTAACATACTGCATCTGCATCAGGAATATCTCGAAGGGACACAATCCTAGACATTTTCTTCACATGAGCGTGCTCAGCTCTAGTGCCCCAACCTCAGTGCACTGCAAGTCACGGACACTTCTGTTTGAATGTGGGGTGACCTCTGTTTTTGCTCCGGTTTCCTCCATGTTGCTTAGCAGTTGACTCTGTTATGCTGGTGTTTTCAGTTAATGTTGCACTGGTGTCCACTTCAAGTTGTTGCCAGCATCAAGCACTCCGTGTGAGCTGGCTTACACTCACCCCACACACAAATTCAGCACAGGTGTCACTATACATGTGGCCCTGCCAATAAAGGGGCCAGGCGCACGTGCCCGTAGCCAGTTCAACATAATATCTGCGGGTGTCCCTGTGGTCTTGCATGAGGGCCCTGGGCCCTGCAACATTACATTGTGCTGTGTCTGCAGGTGCTTCCTGCTGTGGGGTCTGTTGCAGGGTCTGTGTTCTCCTCTAAGTAGCTTGGCTGCTCGGTTCCTGGTGGTGGGTTGCGTGGGATGTCCATGGGCTTTTGTAGGGAGTCGGTTTTGACGGTGTGGTGGTCCTCTCCAGCATCACAGTTGTGTTGTCTTCTGTACTCTGCTGGAGGTGTTGTGTGCCCCTCTGCAATGTGAAGGGAAGCTGCATGTTGACATTGTGTTGACATGTATGTTGGCGCATTGCTCTTGTTTACATGCAGACTGTATGACAATGTACAATGTGACTGTTTCGGGGTGCAGGATTTGGATGCAGGACCGTGTACATTTGGACTACATGACATATGTGAGGTTGTACGCGTACATTTCCATTTAACAGTTTCCAGATCTGCAGTGGCCTGTTTCTGCATGTGTGCGGAGCCTGTTGTTTCCTCTGTTTTGCAGTGTTGGGTTTGGGCATTGTACCACATTGTCGTCAATGTGGGTGTGCTGTTCTTGCAATGTGTGTGTGCTGCAGTGTGCCACGGGGATCAGGGACATGATCCAGGGTCATTGTGGATGTGCAGTGTGCTACACATTATTGTGCATGTGTGCCATTGTGCACATCTTTCCCCGTCCCCCCAGTCCCTGGCCATTACTCACCCTGTTGATGTTGTGTCAGGACCTCTCGAGCTGTCTGTACTCCCTACTCCTTGCACCGTCTTCACACTGTTGACTGTGGTCACCATTTACTCCAGCTCCTCCTGCGGCGTAGGACTCCTCCCTCCTGTCGCCGTTGCTGCCTTCCTGTTGGCAGCGGGTTTGTGCCCTGTTTAGTTTCTCACATCATGCCAGCGCCTTTTGGCCTCCTTGATTTGCCTCCTCGACACTCCAACTACATTCCCGGTGGTCTACTTGGGGGTCAGTTGATGGTGGAGTTCTGTCACCTCTGTGATGCTGATCTGGTTTTGCTGCAGGGACATTCTCCTTGGCCGCCCACGTCCCTGTTGTTCCTTGTTGGTGGTCTGTGGGTGTTGTGGGGTACGTGTTGGCCTCTGTGCTCGGTCAGGGTGCATCTATGTTGCTACACGCTTTGGATTGTTTCTGGTGAGTTGTTTCTGTAGTTTTTATAGTGCCTTTTCTCGCCAGATGTGTGGAATTTGCAGGCCTGTCGCTGGTTTTCGCTGTTTTTTGTAACGCAATTGGCCTCATCGCAGGATTTTTTGTGTTAGCGTATCACATTTTAGCTTCGTGGCGTTGGTTTTAATGCAGACATTTGACGCGTTATGTGGAGACTATCGCATGGTACCACTGTGTTGAGACTGCTTCGTTAACACGGCGTAATTGTCCCGCGATGTTGGGAGTTTTGCCTTAAGTTACTTTTGCGATGGTTATCACACGTTCTTGAGAATATGCCCCAATGTGTCTATGTGAAATAAAAGGCTACAACTTGGTTGAACCACAATAACCGCAGCTGTCTCTCTCCTTGGGAGTCATTTCAGTGGGGAGCTGGCGCCTTGCACATTTTGAACGCACTATATATAAAGGAGATTGGAGCAATGCTTTGGAAGAATTTACAAAAAGAACACGTTAAATTGGAAGATATTTGGAGTTATTACCCCTCTCTTTATACAGGGAAACTATTTGCCTGCCCACCAGATACAAGATTTATTGGGGAAAACGTAAATCTCTACACAGCAGCGGGCGGAGTTAGATAACAAATAATGAAGACAGATTTTATTTCCTGCCTTGTTCCGTGCCTGATAGGTTTACAGTGAATTTCTATAAGGTGCACAATATTGGAGAATTGCCCATTTCAAGTACTTGTATGAATACAGGGTAATAACACCCTCCAGGAGTGAAGCTATGGTTTCAGTCATCCTTAAACTAGGCTTAGACACATCAGTCTGCTCTAAAGATCTATAGAAATCCTCACGGTGTACACCTGTTTATAAATTTATGGGCTTCTAGACTTGAATTGATTCTGCCTGATCTGATCTGTTCTGACCAGAGTAGTTTCACTAGACATGGTCAATTGCATGGTAAAATAAGATGCATGGTCCACCTGGTTGAAAAGATCCATGAATTTTGTCACTGTCCTTGCTTTTATTTTTAGACATGAAGAAGGCCTTCAGCATCATGTACTCGTTCTGCTTGTCCTTGTTCTTGAAGCAGACTAGTTTGTAGCTATGGTGCTGGTAAACTGTTGCTACCCCATGGCAAGAATTACGCTGAATGGTCAATTTTTCTGATCATTTAAAACCATAGAGTTACTCAGCAGGGGGTACCCATTGTCCTACATCTTATTTGCACTCAGTGTAAACACTTTTCATGCATTGTTCATTATTCCTTGGTTATACTTGGGATTGTCTTTTGGATAGGAGGAATATAAAACAGCCCTTACAACAGACAATATGTTTCTGGGATGTATGACGTTACAACGCAGGCTTTTACCGCGCATGCCTTTACAACACGGTTTTTACAACGCACGCCTTTACAACGCATAGTGCTTTGTGGCGCTGGATAGTGAATAGTTTAATTTACTATTCCAACTCCAGTCCCTGTGGCTAGTAGGGAAGGTGTTGGATAGTAAAGTAAACCTATTCCCTATCCTAGAGCGCACCCCAGCGCAATGCGTTGTAATGGTTTGCGTTGTAAAAGTTGCATCGTAAAGGATGTTTCCCATGTTTTTGCTACTGGGGAGCCTTGATACTGCACTGCCAAAAGTCATTCAACATTTATGTCTTCCACCAGACGTATAACAGCTTCTGAAAATTAGATATGTCTTTAAATGCTGAAGGACACATATTAAATGCCTGGGGATTAAAATTCCACGACAAGTAACAGACGTGTACAGGGCTAACTTTGCTCCTCCGTTTAGAGGTACTTAGACAGGACTTTAGTAAATGGTCACAGATATTTGTTTCTTGGCTTTGTAGAATCAGTGCATTGAAAATTAATATACTACCAAGAATCCTGTTTCAATTCCAAGCTCTCGCAATCAAAGGTGAGAACAGATTTGGTTCGACCTATTGGAATAGGCAAACACCTACGCATATGGGACTAACTTGCAGAGCACTGGTTTTGCTATAGCATTGAAGCTGGGTCCCATTAATAAATGGAGAAAGGGCGGATGTATATTGATTGCTGATCTATTTCCAGGAGACTTTGCAAAATTCTTTACACAACTAAAAATTGGATTTCTGATCGAATGAGATGGAAAAGCAGTGCTAAGACTGGGAGACTGTGACGAAAAAAATATACACAAACGCTTACCTTATGCTACAAACCACAAGATACATTAGGCTTTATTTCTGTTTTTATGGATCGGGGATACTCTACATATATGGTGAGACTATCCCAGATTATCAGCTTTTTTGGAATGTATCACAAAGCCTCTAAAATAAACACTGGGTATCCATCTCTCTGGACCTCGGACTTTTGCTGTTGGTCCTGAGACCAGCTGGTTATAAACACTTAACCAGACCTGACTGCCATCTAACTTGGAAAGATCTATTGAAAACCATCTTTAATTTGAGAGGAATTGGAAGCCATTGCTAGATTATATGTGGCAAGGACTCCTAAATACCATGTGCCCTCCTAAGTGAAAAGAAATGGGTCTGATTTTATTGATGAGTTTCTGATGGTGTGGCGAGTGTACCGAAAATTAATATTACATGACAGTTTGTAAAGTACTGTGAATGTTTCTTTGATTAGTGCTCAGATATGACTGTGGAACATACAGTAGATATGGGTGAGAGACAAGGCACCTAGGCCTAGATGTAGGTAATTATATTTGACCACTTCTTAAATACCAAATTTTACCGATTCGGTATTTAAGAAGTGGTAAAATAGAGGGGGGGAGGGGGGTAGGTATTACAGAATCGGTAAATACTGAATCGTTCATCTCCCAAACCGCATTCCCTGTGGCTGAGGTCGGCTGGTGGGAGCGTGACTGCAATCGGCAGTCCTTCACCTCGCTCTCAGCGCGACCCGCCCAGGTTGCAGTGCGTTGTCTGAGGCCAGGAAAAGCCTACCGGGGGACTGCGAGGCCCAGAAAACACCGCTCCTTGCAGCCGGCGCCTCTTCCCCCGGCGGCCACGCCCACTGATTCAAACGCTGCTTAAAAACCTTTCGCGCCACCCGCTGCGCGGGTGCCGCTCACTGACCTGCTCTTCTGTGTTCAACTAAGGAACTGCTGCTTTCATCTCCCAAACCGCATTCCCTGTGGCTGAGGTCGGCTGGTGGGAGCGTGACTGCAATCGGCAGTCCTTCACCTCGCTCTCAGCGCGACCCGCCCAGGTTGCAGTGCGTTGTCTGAGGCCAGGAAAAGCCTACCGGGGGACTGCGAGGCCCAGAAAACACCGCTCCTTGCAGCCGGCGCCTCTTCCCCCGGCGGCCACGCCCACTGATTCAAACGCTGCTTAAAAACCTTTCGCGCCACCCGCTGCGCGGGTGCCGCTCACTGACCTGCTCTTCTGTGTTCAACTAAGGAACTGCTGCTTTCATCTCCCAAACCGCATTCCCTGTGGCTGAGGTCGGCTGGTGGGAGCGTGACTGCAATCGGCAGTCCTTCACCTCGCTCTCAGCGCGACCCGCCCAGGTTGCAGTGCGTTGTCTGAGGCCAGGAAAAGCCTACCGGGGGACTGCGAGGCCCAGAAAACACCGCTCCTTGCAGCCGGCGCCTCTTCCCCCGGCGGCCACGCCCACTGATTCAAACGCTGCTTAAAAACCTTTCGCGCCACCCGCTGCGCGGGTGCCGCTCACTGACCTGCTCTTCTGTGTTCAACTAAGGAACTGCTGCTTTCATCTCCCAAACCGCATTCCCTGTGGCTGAGGTCGGCTGGTGGGAGCGTGACTGCAATCGGCAGTCCTTCACCTCGCTCTCAGCGCGACCCGCCCAGGTTGCAGTGCGTTGTCTGAGGCCAGGAAAAGCCTACCGGGGGACTGCGAGGCCCAGAAAACACCGCTCCTTGCAGCCGGCGCCTCTTCCCCCGGCGGCCACGCCCACTGATTCAAACGCTGCTTAAAAACCTTTCGCGCCACCCGCTGCGCGGGTGCCGCTCACTGACCTGCTCTTCTGTGTTCAACTAAGGAACTGCTGCTTTCATCTCCCAAACCGCATTCCCTGTGGCTGAGGTCGGCTGGTGGGAGCGTGACTGCAATCGGCAGTCCTTCACCTCGCTCTCAGCGCGACCCGCCCAGGTTGCAGTGCGTTGTCTGAGGCCAGGAAAAGCCTACCGGGGGACTGCGAGGCCCAGAAAACACCGCTCCTTGCAGCCGGCGCCTCTTCCCCCGGCGGCCACGCCCCCCTTCCTCCCTCTATATCCACGCAGTCTCTAACGCGCCGCGGGTCGCGCCGCGGGTCGCAGCCCGGGGCGAAGACCCGGGCAAAGACCGGGCCGTTCTAGGCCGTTAGAGGCTGGTAGAGACTGGACTGGGCCACCCCCCCTGATTTTAAAATATTTATTCGACCTTCCGTTTTAGCAATACTTTTATAACTCACCTTATCCCCATAACCTAACAAGAATAGCAATGGTCCTAACGAGAGGGAACAAAACTAAAACTAAAGTCCCTAGCGCAGCAGGTAAATTGCTTGGTCCCATGGATGACTTCCTAGCGAAGGCAAACACACTTATAGACGAAAGCATAACACTCATTGAAGAAAGGGTCTCACTAGATCTAGCATTTGCAAAAAGATCCTCATTAGGCACCCTGGCGGAAGCCAGATCTCCAGCATTAGGCGTCCCAAACGCTGAGCTGATCCTTACTAGAGAGAGACGGAGTCTACCAAACACAGTAGACCTGTCGGTATCCCAGTTAGCGGACTCTCAACTCAGTTTTGACTTAGAAAAAACCCCCGAACTACTCCCAACAACGCCTGTAGAAATCTCTTCGTTAGAAAAAAGAGTAGAAAGGGGTAAGAGGGAAGGAGCAATCAGTAAGAATAGGGCACCAAGAAACCCACCCACCCCAGTAAACCTGGCAATAACATCAAGTATCCCACAAACCCAAGATGATAGGGCGATACATGTTGAGATCTTAGCGTCAGTCCATCAGGCAGAGAAGGAGCCATCCCCTCTGATAGTCTTGGACCCTTACTCCACAAAACAAACCCTGGTGGATCTGAACGCTGTTGAGGCTCAGGAATTAACACTCTCTAGCATAACTAGTGTACTCAAACACGCCCTACAACCCTTAGAACATCGGCTAGCAACCATAGAATTGCAAATTTCTAAGCTCCTAAAAAACCAGCAGTCATTTCTACCATCATGTCCTCAAAAACCATCACAAAACAATAGCAAAAAACCAGCAAGCACTAATCCATCAATTGCTAACCCACCTTTACCCAATCCACAACAAAAGACCCTCCGGATAATTACTCCAAATCCCTTGACTAATAAAAACACCTCAAACCCAACCAAAACAACAAAAACTGCAGTAACCCAAAGCTCTACTAGCAACCTACAACAGTCCACCGTTCCGACTTCCCCAGCTGTGTCCGCGATAGCGGCGTCTGCTACTACTGCCGTAATTCCGACGGCACCGAGCAGCACAGCCAATAAAACCTCAGGGAAAACCACGCATAATGCAACTATAAAAACCTTACCCCCCCCACCTGCACTACCAAAAACACCGGCGAGCAGGCCCAAGAGAAACACTGCGGGGAATCCTGGCCCTCCACGATACCCAGCAGATTTCCCTCCAGAGGCCTCACCCTATGTGGCAGTCATGGCTGGAGTGCCAGAACTAACTGACCCCACCCCAGAACCGGTCTGGTCCCTAAAAAATAAAGTTCAGCACTGGCTCCAGACCAACCGCCCAATTCCATCCTCTTGGCGTGGAAGAATCAGATCTGTAGCCAGGGTCCCATGGGTGGGCAATACCCGAAAAACCATTCCCGGGGACTGCATCACAATCACTTTCGAGGACCCTCGAATAGCGGATTATGTCTGTGCCTGGGAAGACATCACTCCAAATGGAGGAATTAAGATCAAGTCCCTCCCCTTTTTCTACCCCTTTAGGCAACTAGACAGCTATACACAGGAACAAGAGCCCCCTTGGTCCGTCCCATTCCCCAGGCAGGATGAATTTCCAAACATCAGTTATAATGGCCCCCATAACCAACATGAGCCAGACTACTCCTGGCATCCAGTGAGACAACGCCGCCAGGGAGGAAGGTGGGACGAGAGAAGACCTTATACACCTTGGCCCCCACATAGAGAGCAACCACGATGGGACCCATGGCAAAACATCCCACTAAGTAATAGATTCAGCGGCCTAGAAATGGTCGACTGACCACCAATGGTAGTTCCTCCCACCGACATCCAATCATTTCCCCCCTTGCAGCCCAATACTATCGCCTCAATTACCAGTAATAAGAACACGATAACCCCAGAAGTAGAATCGGCCGATGACTCTTTATTCCTCATAGCCTCTTATTGGAACATCGCGGGCCTCCGAAATAAAATCGAGGACGGCTCTGCGCAGAAGTTTTTAGCCCCACACCAAATAATCTGTCTCCAGGAGACATGGTCTGTAGAAGAACTTCATCTACAAGGCTATAAAACTTACAATGTTCCAGCCCTACCCAGTACAATGGGCAGATCAAAAGGTGGGTTAGTAACTTATATCTCAAATTCCCTACCTCTCAAGAAAGTGGCCACACTTTCCCAGGATGATAATCATCAAATCTTATCACTTACCCTTCCAAACAAAGATATCATTATTCTGACCAACATATACAATAACCTATCTGAAGAAAACTTTATAATTCTCCTCACCACCATAACCGATAAATTAAAACAAGCCCTCCATCAGAGCCCTGCAGATAAAGCAATCCAATTAATTTGGGGAGGCGACTTTAACCTTCACCCCTGCACGGCTCCCAACATAACGTGTTGTGGGATTGTAGACGACTTTAATGCTCCACTAGCACACTTCGCACACTCTAAACTGGGAAATATAATTAACACCGCTCTATCAGACCTGGACCTCCAGATTGCCAAGCATGCAAAAGCAGACCCAAATGATTTTATACCAACCTATCTGGGCAGAGGACACAAGACAACAGTAGATTTCATATTTCTCTCCCAAACCTTAATGCCGAAATTTAAAGACTTTGAAGTCATTGCCACTCCCTTTAGCGATCACGCAGCTCTAATACTAACAATGTTCATGCCTGCTAACTTTAACCATAAATCAGAGATGGCGACCACTCTCAGGCAGAACAAGATTGAGATTAGTAAACGCAATGGACTAACAATCAGATGGGCTAAAATTAACCCATCCGATATAATGAAAAAATTAATAACGCGGTCCTACCCAAACATAATGAAATGCCTGGACCTCACAACTAGTCATAAAGAAGTTTTGAGAAATTTTAACTTAATACTAGATGCTATAAAAGACCTGCTCACCACAAAACCTAAAATAAACCGCCCTACAAAACCAAAGTGGTTTAATCATAACTGCACAGCGGCCCTATCAAAGTTGAAATCCGCACTCAAAAATAACCCACGTGATGCGGCTCAGATCCAGTTGCTCAGGCGACAATATATTGGGGAAAGAAAGCTGAGAACTGCCCAATTAAAGCAAAAGCTATGGGATGATCTCCACCATGGTGCAGTTTCACAAAATAGCGAGCTTTTCTGGCGCACGGTCAGAACCCCATATCTCACAGAAAGAGATACCCCAAAAATAGAAGTCGCTATCGACGAAAATACCTGGGTTTCTCACTTTGAGGAAATTTTTAAGAACACCTTTCCAACAGAATCCCCTCTTCCCAAGGTAAATTACCCTATCCTTGTCCCGTTTGATATTTCAGACCTTATAGACGCTCTGCAGAATAGTAAAACAGGCAAGGCACCAGGACCCGACGGGGTCCCGGTGGACCTTTTTAAAAGTAATCAAGACCTCTGGGCCCCCATTTTAACTAGAGTATGTACAGCAGCAGCAAGTGAGGGAATCCTAACATCTTGGACAAAATCAATAATGGTTCCCATTTTTAAAAAGGGGGACCGACAAGATGTAAAATGCTATCGGCCTATATCACTGCTGGATTCGCTCGGGAAAGTAGTGGGGAGAGTGATTCTAGAGCGCCTCCAGCAGTGGACCGAGGACCGGGGCATAATTTCGGATATCCAATTTGGATTCCGAGAAGGATTTGGTACCCTAGAGCAGGTCCTCAATCTTACACTAATAATGGGGAAGTATACACAGGCCACTCCCACCAAGATATATATGGTCTTTGTTGACCTCTCCGCAGCTTTTGACTGCGTGTCGCACAGAAAGCTGTGGAGGGTCTTAGCTCAATTGGGAATAGATCCACCCCTTTTAGATTTTCTCAAAGAGCTCTACACCGGGGCTACAGCCAGAGTACGCTTCGGCGTCAATGGTGAGTTGACGTCTCCGTTTAGCGTAGGGCGCGGGGTCAGGCAGGGATGTGTCCTGGCCCCCTTCCTCTTCTCACTCTACACCAATGGTTTGGAGGAGGAGATGTTGGGGGGGGCCCAGGACCTCCCACGCATAAACCGCCGCCTGATCCCAGCCCTGCTCTACGCGGACGACGCCGTCATCCTAGCAAGAACACCTAAAGAGCTTCAAAAAGCAGTGAACAGATACACGTCCTTTATGGGCAACTTAGATCTAAAGGTGAACGTAAAAAAAACGTTCGTAATGACAGTTGGCAGACACCGAAAAAGATCCTACCCTATAGTCCTCAACAACCAAAAGCTTGAACCTACCCCAAATTATCCCTACTTGGGGGTCATGATAGATGACCAACTTTCTTGGAAGCAAGCAGTGAGCACAAGGGCACTTTTATTTAGGAGATCAATCGCAGCACTAATAACATTCTCTCAGAAATTAGGCAAGAGACCACCAAAAGAGCTCCTTAAGATTTACAATGCCAAATGCCAGGCTATAGCAACATATGGTGCAGGAGTCTGGGGGTATATAGATGCTAGCCCTATTCAAAGGGCGGAAAACACCTTTTTAAGATTCTTACTAGCTACCCCCAAAGGCACCTCAATCTACGCAATGCACCTAGAATTAGCCATACCCTACTTAGAGGATCTAATCAAAATTGAACCTCTGATGTTGTGGCGCCGTATTTGGAAATCAAACAAAAACACTCTGACTCAAGCCATTATCACAGATGTAATGAATATGGACAACTCTGCAAAAATAAAGTGGCTCCTATATGTCAGGAACTTTTTTACTGATTTAGGCCTTGAGAACTACTATTCAGACCCGACAACCATAACGGTCATCTCAAAAAAAGATCTTAAACGCCAAGCATTATGCCATCTGGAATCGTTAAGACTCGCATCCAACTCCACAAAAACGGCAGTGATCCATTCAAATATGATCCAAATAGCCTTTGCCATTCACCCGTATTTAGAACTCCAAATACCAACTTACGAGAGAATGCTCATTACAAGATTCAGGCTAAATATGTTCTTTAGAATGGTCACTTTCCCGTCACAAAACTGTTGGGATGCTATACTCCCACCTTGTCCTTGTGACGGCATATCAACGCAGTCGAATCTGCACGTGATCCTCCTCTGTAAATACCACCAAGCCCACAGAAAGATCTGGCTTTTACCGATACTGAAATCCTGGGGATTGAGACAGTGCAGACCTGCCCTTTTAAGACTGCAAATGTTGGAAACACCGAATGTCTGTTATTTTATTAGTAGTTTCTTAAAGTGTATTATGAAACACAGAAAGAATCTTTAAATACCTTGCCAGTCTGAGCATAAGCGGTACTTTGCACATTTCTTGATTAACTTTTCTCTTTTTAACTATGAAATGAATTTTAACAGAATCATATGTAACATGTTTACTTTTATTGTGTTTTGACATTTTGTGTACTTTTATGGTTTTTCCATTGTGAATAAGCCGAATAAAGATCTATTATTATTATTATTTACCGATTCTGTAAATACCGATTCGGTAATGCCCATTGATTCCTATGGGCATTGAAGCCCACAGGAATCAATGGGCATTACCAAATCGGTATTTACCGATTCGGTAAATACCGATTCCAGCAAGGGTGCAGGGGGTGTCACTTTGACACCCTCTGGCACCCCAAATACAGGCATGTGTGCCATGTGGCACACAGACATGCCCTAAGGGCATGTCTGTCTGTCACATGGCACAGGTGTGCATGCACACCTGGAATCGGTATGTTACCGCCCAATTGGATTGGGTGGTAAAATACCGAATCTGAAAGGCCTTTGGGACTCCGAAGAGTCCCACCTACATCTAGGAGTTACCAAATCGGTAAGAATACTGATTCGGTATTTTACCGATTCGGTAAATGTACCGAATCAGTAAATTTACTGAATCAGTAAAATTGGCCCCCTACATCCCAAAAACCCATTTACCAGTCGGTAACGGCCGAAATCGGCCATTACCGGCCGGTAAATGGCCACCTACATCTGGCCCCTACTGTTGTATGTGAGCTGCAGCCATATTGCTAGGGTTGTAGCCTGACTGAGCACTAGTTCTAGTAGTCCACTTACATCTACAGAAGGAAAGAGGAGTAACTAAATGTACAGCAGTTAGCTCATGCTGCTGCTCACAGCAAGAGGATGAAGTATGAGAATGACAGCATACCCTGGCACGCTCCAATCATTAGTCAGTAGTTAATTGCACGTACTGGGGCACATGCTCTAATTAATGATTCTCAAGACTTTGTACCATGTTTAGCAAACCTGCTTTTTACTCTCTTAGTATTTATTTTTCCTCGCTATTTTGTTTTGCTCATGGAGGATTTGGTGGATCTTTTTAAATAAATGGGACAGATCAGTTATATATTAATTCTACATTATTATGGCGATCTTAATTGGGGGAGTGTTGTTGATAATGTAAAGCAAGTGAAATTTCTGCCTAAAATGGAGAATGAGGACTTTGCTAGGGCTCCTGGAGTTGGTCAGCTTCACTTTCTGTTAGACCTACCTGACAGTCATCAGTCGCAAACAGAAAAAAAGCGAATCAATTGGTTGACTCAGTGCTGCACAATTTGGAACTCTAGTGATCCACCTGTCCAATATTTGCTTATCAATCTGATATTTCTCTCTCGGGTATCCAAAGAGAGGCAATGGGTAGTGCTCTAAAAAATAAGAGCTCCCTTGGACTAAATCATCAAGGCATCATCATGGTCACTGGTATTAAAACTGCAGCTCCTTGCCTCCACTCTATCTGTCTTCAGTTTCTCACTCAGCTCCACCTGCCTTCAAAATTATTCACATTCTACTTCACCTCAGCACTAGATCCTGTGTTCCAATGATGACTTCATATGCTATGTTATGTTAATTTCAATTTATATAGCCCCAAATCACCGACAGGTCTCTTAGCGCTTGCTTTGGGAACCCGTCCTGGCTTTCCCTGCGAGATAGCCCCTACTGGGCATCCCCAAGGTGAAGACCAGGCATCCCATCGCGGTGGGGCCGTAGTGGAGATTAAGCAAGCTATTGCCCAGAGTTGCAGAGTGTGAACCCATGATTCGAGGAGGCACCGAGGCGAGAATTATCAAGTCCGTGGACATTTTGAGCTCAAGACCCTGCCACATCGGGAATTGAACCCTGGTCCCGGGTCTGACCTCTGCATCAGGATCTGCCTCCTCTAACCAGTGAGCCACACTTCTCCACATGAGACTCCAGCTCAATGCTCGGTCTAGTGTTCCAATGATGACATAACATGAGACTCCAGCTCAATGCTCGGTCTAGTGTTCCAATGATGACATCACATGAGACTTCAGCTCAATGCTAGGTCTAGTGTTCCAATGATGACATCACATGAGACTCCAGTTCAATGCTAGGTCTAGTGTTCCAATGATGACATCACATGAGACTTCAGCTCAATGCTAGGTCTAGTGTTCCAATGATGACATCACATGAGACTCCAGCTCAATGCTAGGTCTAGTGTTCCAATGAAAACATCACACGAGGCTTTGCTCAGCACTAGGTCTAGTGTCACAATGATGGCATCAAATGAGGCCAGTGTTTCAATGATGAAATCACATGAGGCTTCATCTCTGGCTAGCACTGGAATATTCTGCACAAAAAAAGCACATAAATGCACATGTACAGATAAAACGACAATGAACACCTTGGTAAATGTACTCCAAAACAAATTTCACTTTGCATCCTATTACAAATCAAATAACACCAAAACACATTTAGCGCCCCAGCATCATTCCTACTAAACAATCATTCCTATGCAAGCACTTGAAATCTCAATCTCATAGTAAATACTAAACAGTACCTTGAAACCATAAAGAAATGATTTGTGATTTGCTGCTAATACTCCACCACTGGCAGAATCCCTGAATAAATGGTTGATGGCACCCAAACACATCCCAGCTACCAAGATATGGGGGCTGTACGATAGAGCGTACATCCAAGTATTATGCCCCAATAAGTGATTAAATAAGTCCAAACAATAGTGAGGCTCACGCACTCATGTGTAGATATTGTAATTAACTACTCCCTCTGTTGGAGTAGATTGGTTAGTCCTCCTGAGTATGAGGTACTAATGCACCAAAAAGTGTGAAATCCCCAACCCATTGGCCCACTTAATCAACCAATAATGTGCCTAAATTAGTACATGTGTAGGAGTCAAGTAGAGCTACTGAAGGGAAGGACCCTTAGCAGTCACAGCATGGCTACTTATCCTTACTGACTAGGGAAAAGTTAAAACCCTGGCTCAGGCCAACCTAACCTCCAAGGGTGGTGCTCGCCGGTAATACAGCCTGCACAGTAGAAGCAGAGGCATCCAAACAGACTACATGCTTAAATCAAGCAAAACCCATTGGGCACCCACCACCAAGACCTTGGAGAGAGAGAGCACAAGCACAAACCGAACAGCCAATTCTTATTATCTTACTAGTACAATCCCAATCGACATGCCTAGCCATAATGAAATCTGTCCATAAATAATCACCTGCGTATCGTCTTCTCTGCCCTGATGCAGTGACGTTGCATGGCATCATGCATTTTCTCTACCACCAGACTTTTTGATGCACTTCTATCACCATCTCCTATGTTTGAGCAGCCTCTGCTGCAAGAGTGTCCATAAATGCCCAATTTAGTGATTTACATGACTCCGGCAAACCTGTCCACTGCTGGTACGCTCAATGTCCTTCCATCTGCTTCATTCCGTATGTAGCTCTAGTTGCCAGTCTGTTCTGCCATTTGGTACAATATACTTCTGGGATATTCACTCACAACCTCTGTCTGGCTCAGCCGACTGTGATGAGTACCATTACATACCAAGTGCATATCCTCATATGTGCCATACTAATCACACCTACACTTCACTCGCTTCAGCTTTGCGAACTCAGTCAACTGCAGAGGTGTTTGCAATGTTTATCTCGGCCATATCAGGGCCAAACTGGGAACCCAAAGCAGCCCTAGCATTTTGGTCAGACCAGAAACCTGGAGTGCGGGGGGGGGGGTGCAAGTGTGAAGCACTGCTGCTGTTGTTATTGGGAGGCCAATATTGCAGCACTGCTGCAAAACCAGACCCCAGTCACAAAACCGACTCCCACTTCCGTCAAACCCAGAGCCACCCTTCCAGCCTCTCTGGGAAACGTTTGATGCACACTATGGCCAGTCCTATCCTGCACAATACTGTACGATCCAAGCAAATATCTATGTCCATATTAAATTTTTTAATCTCCAGCACACCACTCCATGAAATTTTCCTCTTAATCCCTTCATCCAAGGTCCCATTTTGTGGCCCTGCCTCAGGCACTGATGTATGTGCCCTCCCTTTTAGTCTGAGGTGGTGTTTAGTGTGCTTCAATAACTTGCGGGTGGAACACAAAGCTTGAATTTTGTATTATGTTGTATGACACTTTAACTGAATGTTGGAAGGGCTGTACACTTGCGCCTACATGAACAGGGTTACTGCTCTGAACATGGATATGTTTTTGTGTAAGAAAACAGGGCTTTTTGCAAATGTACTTGTTGCCCCCATTTGGAGAGCTAGATGCTGGTTTTCAACTCTGGCTGTGCAATGAAACCTGTTAACCAAGCCCTAGTGCTAGTGTTAAAAAAAGTAGTTATGTGTAAATCGGCATCCCCAATTGATAAGGACTTTAGCCCCCTTATAAGTCACTAGTATATGATACCAGTAGTACACAGGACATGAGTGGCAACGGGGTTCCCAGAGCTTGCAGCACATTTTGTGACACCCTGAGTGACCCATGTAAACTACTGACAGCAGGCCTGCGATTGCAGACTGCGGGAACAGTGTAAACTACTCCATTAGTGTGGGCATGTAAGTACAAGCTTACATGTCCTGGTAGGAAGGTGGAGTATTATGTGGTGATGTTGGTTAGACTTCACCATGCAATACTATCACAAACCCCAAAGATGGTCCTTGGACTCACACTAATAATTCCTTAGCTCATTCCTGGTAGAGTGGCCAAGAGCAATCAGGCTTTAGTGGGGGAACATGTGTTAAACATTTCAGAGTACCAACATGGTTGATAAGTAATTGGCACAATTTGAGAGAAATCGAACACCAATTTATAAAAAGAAAGTGTATTTTTATCTTAATTTAGACACTAAAACTAAAAAATAGCAAACATGCAACCAGAGTTATGGTAGTAGAAACAATATAAAAACATTGCAAAAGAATACAGTGAAACTTTATTCTTATATAAATTGAACTGACTGTCGTGGCCTGGTCAAGGGACCCACATCATCTGTACCCTCCTTGGGTTCCACACAGCTTGACCTGCAAGTGACAGATTTTCACTATCACTTTTTCCCATTGACTGCTATGCACAAATTCTGCAGTAGTGAATTGTTGTAATTTATATTTTCCGCCTAAAATCCATAACTCCAGTTATATATATGCTATTTCGATTGTTTTGGTGTTTAAATACAGATAAAAAGACACTTTATTTTTATAAATTGGTGTCAGATTTACATCGAATTGTGTCAACTACTTATCATCCATATTGGTAATCTGAAATGGTTAAACCATGTTCCTATAGTAAAGTCTGACTGCTCTTTGCCACTCTACCAGGACTGAACTAAGGATTTATTATTGTGAGTCCAGTGACAATCTTTGGGGTTTGTGATAGTATTACATGGTGAAGTCTAACCAACATCATCCCATAATGCTTCACCTACCTACAATTTGGGACATTAGTAAAGTGGTCAGGCTTGGGTACACATTTGATGCACACAGTCAATACACTATTTTGCTGCATTGTACTATGTTATGTAAAACATCCAAAAGTATCATAATTTACTGGGTCACTGAAAGGATTTCTTTCCACTTTCCCAAGATGTAAAGCCTTTATGATGCAATATACTACTTTGGAGATAGATGTTGTGGCCTCACTCCACTAGTATGTAGCATATCCATTTCAAACACACATTTTTCAAAATGAAAATATTAATATAGAAGAAGGGGGAAGGGAAATGCAAAAGTAATGAACTTTTGTTTTTTTTTGTTCAATTTTTTTTATTAGATTTTCACATATTGCGCGCCCCTGGAGATGGGGGGGTAAGGCACAATGACAAACAAATTACACATTATTGCGCAAAGTAGGAGATTACATTGCAATGAGTAGTAGTACACGTTGTAGTCCACTAGTGCCACTTATTCACAAACCTCTCCAACTTTCCGTGTATGTCAAAGCCAATTGCCTATGTGACAGGGGTCTAGCAACCCTACAACTGGGCCCTCAACCCTATGTTTATGACCACGTGCGTCGGCAGAGGTGTGTGTGAGCACTGTCTCTGTGTGTGTCTTTGCAGTTTGCTATTCTCAGTCCCGTGATAAATATTGTTTAAGGAAATGAACGCCGGACTCGGAACCGCCGGCTTGCAATTCGAGGAAAACATCAAGTCGTGGGGGGAACTTTTGCAAAAGTATTGAACTTTTACTACTTCGCACAAAATAAAGCCACGGGTTAGGCAAAAAAGTTACATATCAAAGAGTTTACCTAATCTTGATGGCTGTAGATAAATGTACTGCCTCCGCCTGTCTGTACCGCCGAGGGTTTTGAAAGCACCGGGACACTCCTCGGAGTAGCTGAGTGCTATATAAAACTCCCCCTAACATTAACATTAAAGTGTACATGAACTAACAAAAGAGAGTCTAACTTCAAACTGTCTTTAATCCTGGTTACACCTCAAATTCTAAGCAAGGCTGCTTTCTCTACAGCCAATTATAACACCATTGCCAGTTCCTCATTGTTGGTTCTTGCCAGCTGCAGAGCCAATCTTAAATGGAACCTTATTTTAAAGGCTTTCTTATGGTTCGTGCCAACCAATTTTTGGAAAATTTGTGATAATGATTTTACTCTTATCTTGACTAGAGCCCTTGATCTTGCTGTGTTTCTCCAATGTCAATACTGTTTGCACTTAAAGTGCTTTTCAATGTATATACAGTTATTATTCATGATTGCTGCTGCACTGGGATTCAATAGGCTGCTAATCATGGTCTTGAGCCATTAGTTTATGGTCCCTCCTGCACAAAAATAATCCTGGCTGTAAGGCAGGCACCCTTGCACCATGATGAAATAGTGCCTGTCTTGGAGCTTGGCAGCCACAAGTGCACCAGAGCAGAGAGAGAGCAGGAATGTGCCAACTCTTAGTAGATTCAATGCATTCATGTGCTCTCCATTTGAGACAGCACAACAAGTTGCCTTGCTGCATTGCACCAAATATTAGTCAGTCAGTCAGTCAAAATACTTTATTTCGATAAATCAATATCAAAAAAAGGCGCTGTACAATAAATGTACAATATCAATAATTCATACAAAACAAAACACACATCATTCACGGTTTAAAATATACTTCAGTGTTTTTTTTTTAAAAAAAGACAATCATATTAAAAACAAGAGAAGGAATAAACTTTAAAAATACATCACTAGATTCATAAAATCAACATTTATCACAATATAAAATTAATCTCTCCTACGTTGTCTTTACTCCCAATACACGGTATCCTTTGTAAAACAAGATGCAAACTTCATGAGGATATGGTCAATCTTGCGTTTCTCATAAGCCTGTTCTTTGAACGCACAGCACCCACCAAATAACTGGCTACGTGGAAGATGACACTAGGGTTATTTAGTAGCTGTAGCAAGAGGAGTGCTGGCCTAACTTGCAAAAACCCTGCCTTTTTGAGGACAGGCACAAGAAACTTTCTCCTCTCCTCTAAAAACTGACCACAGAACATCATGAAATGCATAGTGTCCTGCGAAGAAAAATTATCGCAGGAACAAGGTAATGATTGTTCAGGCTTACACCATATTGGATATTGACCTAATATCAGATGTATCATGCTTAGACGAAGCGAGTTAAAAGGAACCTATGAAAGGGGCGGTAAACCAAGGTAAGATAAAATTCAGGACCAGGGAGATTGGCAACCAAAAGGTTAGCTCTTACAGTTGGTTTTATGAGCTCCTTTTCCTCTCTTACTGAGGCCAACCTCGTATGCATATCCCTTTTGATTATGGCAATTTCTTTATGTGTGATTATTTCCGGTGAGGAAAAGAGCTCAGATCTCCCCAGTACATTGAACCCATTTTTTACATAAGTCAGCCACTTAATTTTATGTACATTATCAAGTGAAAGACAATCTTTGAAGATAGACCGATTAAGGGACAGTTCATCGTTCACCCAAGTCTTAAGCCACATAATTAAAGGAGCCACTCTGATTGTGTCTGTTATAAAACCTGCCCCCAACTCCGAATGGATAGAGTAAGAGGGCGTAGAATGGGGTACAGACAAGACTGATCTAAAAAATGTATTCTCTGTCACTTGAAGAGAGTCTGTTGGACCATAGCCCCATAGTGAACAGCCATAGGTGGCAACAGACAGGCACTTAGATTTATAAATATTCATGAGGGCTGAGATTGGCCTTGCCCCCAATCTTCTGCTAAAGCCCATAATGGCCAACGATGTTCTTACAAGGGCGCTGTTTCTACTTTTTATTTGTGGACCTCAGCTTCCTTTATCCTCGAAAATGATCCCCAAGTATGGAAATGTGGACACTCTGCATAGTTCTTCCTTACAACAATAAAACGTTTTCACTCTCTTACACCGTGAGCCACCTCCCGTGATCATTATTTGTGATTTTTTAGCGTTTATTTTAAGGTCTAGAGAATTCATGAATAGACCAAAGGTGTCTAATAACCGTTGGAGCCCGACCCCTGTACGTGACAAAAGCACAGCGTCAACCGCGTACAGGAGGACCGGTACACAGGTCTCCCCTATGCGCGGTATATCAGGGGTCGCTTCCTTAAGCACTAGTTCAAGGGCATTAATGTAAACTGTGAATAGCAGAGCGGCCAAAATGCACCCCTGCCTCACCCCTCTTTTAGATTTAAAATGGCTGGTGCGTCGCCGTCTGAACTAACCCTAACTGAAGCCAAAAGGCCTGAGTGAAGGTCCGCCAACAGGTTCACAAGAGCACGGTCAAGCCCTAGATCAACCAGGATGTGCCAAAGTTTAGTACGGTTCACGAGGTCGAAGGCCGAAGATAGTAATTCTGCCCCTAAGAGTCCTTCTAACTCCCTTCCGTTGTCATCCAATAGAGACTGGATCTTGTCTGTACACTATTCATGTGCACACTATCTTGTGATAGAGCAAGGTTTCAAACGTAAAGAAACTTGCTCGTATTCAATCCTCTCGAAATAACACGTAACTCATTAATCAACATGATTTGTTTTACTAATAATTGCATTACACAACATTTTAATATCTAGGGGAAGCTTATCTATGTGCTTTTACTAACAGTAACTCGAGTGTCCTAATATGGCCGCCGAAAATGTGGGAATTTCTCTGCCCATGCGTCTGCTACACCTCTTGTAGTGTGACGTATCTGTGCTTTTGGTGGGAACTCTTTGAAGCTGTGCACTAATGCCAAAGATGGCAGCTTCATTCTTCACATACTAATGCACATGCTCCTGCTCGAACTAAAACTTGTATGTTCTGCTTAACAATTAATGCTATAGTTAAAATAAAGTAATGGGGTTAGAGTAGAAAGAAGTGGCATACAGCGCATTCATTTATTTTTGTATTCTAATGTGTCTCTCTTTGACTTTATTGATAGCTCGTATTTGGGCCTGAAGTGTGTCGTAAACTTCATTTTGAAAAGGCTGCGTCTGCGCAGATGATCACAGGAAATCTTGAAGCCACTGACATTGAATTGCCGCAAAAGTCCTGACTTACTCGTAATATTCCTGGGGACCTGACCGTGTGACCCCAAGAAAGGAAGAACTATGAACTGTATTTAATACATTGTATATGATTTGAAACAAATATTGCTGGGTGGAATAAAACCATGGGAAAGTAATTATGGGTGGGGACATTGATCAACTATATCGAATAGAAATGATCTCATACTAGTATGGAGTGAAACCTCTCCTCGCCTTTCTGACCAATCAAATAAAGGGAGCACATAGAATTTGAAACGTTAAGGGGGTGGTACACACTCTGAAATGGTATAACTAAGGTAAGCTTAGTTAGTTAGCTTGTCCGACTTGTCACAGACATGTCATTGATCCAAAGTATGCTGGAGGAGAATCGAGAGCAGAGGGCTAGTTGAGCACTCTGACAGAAGAATCTTGAATTTGCTAAGGGAGAATAATCGATCTACCCAGTCGGGGTCTGAGAGTAGCCGTAGAGAGGGGTGTAACACTGGCATTACACTTAGCGGAGGTGGCCTGTCCTGTCCTGTCCAGTTGGCACCTGATTAGTCGGGAGCCTTTTCCTTGACCCAGCCCGTGGCCAGGGTTGTTCCTCGCACCATTTTAGGTATATATAATCTGTGTGGTATGTCCTTGTTCCGTTTTCACTTTCTCACCCTCCCAGGTACCAATGTCCAAAGGTATTTTCTTAAAGTCTTGTAAGATTTATGCTTTTATAGTTATTTTCTTACTTGCAAAGTCCCTAATCTCACTTCTGTGGCACCTGACACACAAAACATTGCATAGATAAAGTGCTTAAAGCTTCCCAGAGTCTATTGTTATTTCATGAAGGTAAATGTTATCCTCTACCTATTATTCTAACTCCTTTGATCCACTAGATTTCGGACTTAGAGTACAAGTGACAAGGATTTGGTAAGTCATGGTGTACAGGTATAAGTCCTAAGGGTGCCCCTCGCAGAGGTTGCTGTTTATTTTTTACTTTTGACTCTGGTGCTCTGAACTCCTTTGGGACCTACAATTCTTGAACACTAACGAGCCTCTGGCTTTGGATTTCCGCTGCGGTGCTGTGGTGAGCGGCTTGACGGGACGGGACTGCGAGGACTAGCAGCCCCGTAACACCGTCCAGCTGTCGGCCTCTTCCCGCCCCCTACCTGATTGTATTTAAATAATTTGGGTCCTCCGCTGCGCGGTTCGCGCGCCGGAAGAAGCCCGGGACAAGGGTGGGACCATCCAAGGCCGTCACAGGCTGGAGGAGGCCGGGCTGGGCCGCCCCCCTAACTTCTCCCCTACTTCTTTTGCCCTAGTAAGGTTTTGCTTACACTGTTGTATAACTATTTTGGCACTGTAATACATGGGCTGTTGTATCGCCAGACTGCAGAATAATTGTACATGCCAATGACTACACGGTCAGGAAAGGGAAGGATGGTGGGTGGAGGTTGTGTTAGTGGCACATTAGATCAGTTTATCACCTGTGCCTATTCGGTCCTTGAGCACGAAATTGCTATCACGGAACGACACCTTTCTATCGAACCATTGAACCGCAAGCGTTCATCATTAGGGCCATTGGCATTGGTCGCCTCCCCTGTCAACATAGATGAGGGCACTGAAATAGACACGATTGACATTACACCGCCCAGGATGTCTAGTCCAGAGGTTAATTTCGAGCAGCAAACAGTACAGGGTCTTTTAACCTGGCCTGATCCCCTGATTCCTTCACATGTGGCCATCCCAAACAGGGAACATGAACGCACTAACAACACAATCCCCCCTACGGATACCTTAAAGCATTTGGAGGCAGCGAACAAATTAGGGACCAAAACATCTTCTACTAAAAGAAAAAGAGTTGGTAGCGGCCAGAAGGGGGGACGCCTAAAACCTTCCAAAAAACCTAACTTAAGAGCACATAAGGTAATTCAGAAAACAATAGGCCCGGGGAAGTTAGTGAATTATTTGCCTTTTCCATCAAGGGATAAGTCACCTGCCAGTAGTCTGGCTACTCGCAATCCAATAGACTTGGCAACCGACAATCCAAATCTAATTCCATCTATAGGCCCCATGTTACAGATCCCCCTTACCGCCCAGATAGAACAAATTGCTAAATCGCTTATACTACCTCTAATTGAGAGAGTAAAAGTCTTATCTGAGAGAATGGAAAGATTCGAACAAGCTACACTCAACAACTTTTTTACCCTCAAGACACTAATAAAATTAAACTCCAGAAATAGACACGATGACCCTGGAATGAAACAAAACCCTCCCAAAGATCCTATGCTTCCACCTGTGCCGATATCTACACCCATTGTTGTAGTCTCTGAGTCATTACCGGGAATTATTCCGGTACCAATAGATACTCTAACCCATAATGTCCATTGAGGAAGAAAACTCATTAACTCAATCTTAGTTACAGGATCGAAAGACCCCCCTCAAAGCTCTCCTTTGCAGGGTCAGGACGCAGCCAACAGCCAAAATAAAACACATAGGCACTGTAAAGATCTACCTGGAATAGGACAAAGGACCGGTATGGAAAAACTAGTGGAGCAAAACTTAAGTCACATTAATTTGCCTCCCGAATTCCTACCTTACGTAGTGGTTTTAACTGGTGTTCCCCAACTACAGGCCGGTAAAATTGAGTCCTATCATGAACTCAAAAATAAAACTACATATTGGCTGAACAAGAACAGCCAACTGGATGGTCAGGTTCTTTTTGTAAGAAGGGTTAATTGGGTAGGCAACAGGACTAAGGATACTTCTGGGGATTGTATTTGAGTGAATTTTAGGGATACACGTGTTGCAGGGTTTATATGTAATCAACAGTATGCCCAAGACTGGAATGGAATTGGCACGTAAGATCTAAGCCACTTCCATTCACAACCAGCCTACCTACTGCACACACAGAATCTCGACTATCCTACATGGCGAGGGCTGCAAAGTGAGGCTATCTATACTAATCCCATAGCCCCAGTGCTTAACAGACGTCTCCATTTTCATGGAATAGGCAATGCATACTGACATGGAGAATCCTATTCTCCTATCCCGGCGGCAAATGTCAATAATAGGACCCGGATCCCCCCAATGGGACGACTGAATAGCCGCAAAGGTATAAGTATAGCTGTAACAGTGTTTTTCCAGTTAAAGCTGCTAGCAGCAATAATAAATTAGTGTTCAAGCTAGCAACTACCAAGAACAGCAACGGGAGCAGTGTAGGTGAGGGCCAAAGCTTTGAGACTGTAATTAGGGAGGAATTAAGTGACATCCAGGCCTCTCTTGCCAGTTCTCATGAAACTAGGTCAAGCACATCAGAACAATCTTTAATGTGGGATAATATTGCCAGGGGGCAGGTAATTGCCCCGCCATCCCCGCTAGCTGAGCCCACTGTGACTCAAGATAGTGCTTATCTAGCCCCAGCACACATAATGCGGGATCTATGCGTACCTGCTAACAACCTAAAGATTCTTAGCTGGAATATAGCGGGCATCTCAAAGAAATTAGATCTGCCCGATTGGAATAATCTGGTTGAGTCTCATAGTATTTGCATTTTTCAGGAAACTTGGAGTATGGTGCCCTATCATAGGGCCGGGTATACAACTTATTTCCTACCAGCAGTACCTCCGCTCACAGGGAGAGAGCGGCCCTCGGGCAGCTTCTTAATCTGGTTTAGCATCTCCCTGGGTTGTAGCACTAGGCAGAAGCAATGCAACTCCCTTGATATTTTAAGGCTATCAGTCAGGGGTGAACAAAAAGGGAGAACATTGGACATATTCAAAATATATGCCTTGGGAATCAAAGGTGGAGCGTCATCCCCCACTGTCACACTCCTAGAAAGCGAACTTAGGCAATGTACTCAGGATACACATGTCCTGGTCGCAGGGGATTTCAATTGTACATTCGAGCCCCTTGCGGCAGAGGACATTTTAGATGTTGCTGAGGATGATGCTAAGAGGGGAATTCCCGCACTATCAATCCACCCAATAAAGAGGTGGTCGCAACGGGCCATACAGATGAACTCATTAGTTATGGAGTGTGGCCTAAGGCCCATAAACGGCAGGACCGTTTCAGACGCTGCTGGGGCCCATACATATAGTAGGGTAAACCATTCTACACGGATTGACTATATTCTCCTTGACTTCAAACTTTGGAGTTTCATGCAGGATATGAAAGTCCATCCTACTACTGATAGTGACCATAACCCACTCTCGTTAAGCCTAAAGTCTCTGTGGCCATTCGCACATGAGCCTGTGGCTACTGATAAAATAATGTCAACACTAGAAGTATGCCCCTCTAATTGTGAGAGACGCCTCAAGTGAAATAAAGTTGACTTAGATGAGGGGAAAATCCACGATATGGGGGCCCTATTATTAGCAGCACTGACTAAGTTAGGTACGACCCCGGAGGATCACTGTGACCCAACTGGGGTTTCGATAATATTCCAAGATACCATTAAAGCGTTGGGGAACTTATTCCTAGTTCAAAATAAAGGTGAAGCGCAGAGTGGCTTGCAAAAGCCTAATGCCAGTGGTGGGTGGTTTACAGTCAAATGCAGACGTAAGAAATCTGCATTAATAAAGGCAGTAAAGTGTAAATCACAAACGATGATCCAGCTGGCAAGGAAAGAGTATAAGGTGACCATACTAGAGGCAAAGAAGGATTGGGAGGAACAGTATTGGCAAGCACTAAAGGAGGCCAGCATTGGGAGAGACGCGGTCCGCTTTTGGAATATCATAAGAACTAAGAATACACCAGCCCAGGATCTTATAACGGGCAACATAACAAGCCGAGATTGGTTCGACCATTTCTCCAAACTCTATACTAGTCCGCAGGGAGGTCAAAATGAGACCGTTTCCCAAACTATTCTAGTAACCCTGGGGGAAGTTAATAGCCAACCCTTTACAGTAAAGGAAGTGGAATATGCCATTAAGTGTATTGTACCACAGAAAGCAGCAGGCCCCCGACGGCATCCCCAGTGACCTCCTCCGATCTGACCTGCCTAAATGGGGAAAGCTCATTACCATTTTAATTAATGCTATTGGTAATTGTGCCACAATTCCAGAGTCTTGGAAGGGGGCAGAGGTCGTCCCAATCTTCAAAAAGGGGAGAAGGGACGACCCTGCCAATTATCCGCCAATAAGTATGATCGACTCTACCCAAAAGGTTGTGGGGAAGGTGGTCTTTGGGCTGGCGAAAATAAAATCCTATCTGACTACCAAGCAGGATTTAGGTCTGGTACTGGAACCATAGAACAGGGATTTAGACTGTTACTCATCTATTGGAAGGTGGTTCTCATAGGCAAGGGCAGTCTTTACCTTGCATTTATTGATCTAAGGACTGCCTTTGACCTGGTGCCCCAGGAACAACTGTGGGGAGTGCTTTCTGAAATGGGGATTCCATCAAATATCCTAGCACTATTAGTGAGGCTTCATGATGGAAATTTTGCACAAGTGAGGTGGGGTCCACATGGCAAGAAAACCGACAGAATTCCAGTGAATAGGGGTGTCCGCCAGGGATGTGTTCTTGCTCCCACTCTTTTTTCACTTTATGTGGATGGAGTGGTGGAGCACCTCCAGAAAGTTCCATCTGACGCACCATCCCTGGCGGGCGAACAAATTCCAACCCTCCTATCCGCTGACGACACCCTCCTCATCTCTAACTCTCCCATGGGCCTCCAGAACCTTCTAAATAGTTTTCAGTCCTTCTGTACTTTGAGAGGGCTCGTAATTAACACAGACAAGACTAAGTATCTGGTACTAAACCCACCAAAGAAACTTGGGCGACCTCCAGTCTTGAACCTTATAACGCTAGAAAGGGTGACCGTATTTGATTATTTGGGTATACGCATTTCCGACACCATGCAGTGGAACCCACATATACAGAAATTTTTGTTAAACCACAAAAGGGTAGTGGGTGCTATACTTAGGGAGCATCGCTCTTCAACAACCAGGCCGATCGCCCCGGTTATGGATATATACAAGGCGAAGGGAGTGAGTTCGGCCCTATATGGAGCCGAACTCTCGGGTACAAGTAACATGGACCAGTTGATAAGATCAGAGAATACATTTTTAAAAGAACTACTGGTACTCCCCCAGAGCACCCCTACGGTTCCACTCTTACTAGATCTGGGGTGTCATTCAATTAATGATTTGGCAAAAGTCTGACCACTCTTACAATTGGCTCGGCTCTGGCTTCATCACTGTAGATTATGGGGGGGGGAAAGCAGGCACACCTGCCCTGCTTCAACTGACATGAATTAATTTCTGGTTCATCACTGTAGATTATGGGGGGAAAAGCAAGCACACCTGCCCTGCTTCAACTGGCATGAATTAATTTGGGGTTGATTAATGTGTCACTGAATTTAAACTTCCTGTCTGGCACCTGCTTCCTTATCTGTAATTTACTTTCTGTTGCAATGCAATTTTTTTTCCCAGGACCTTTGTGGCCTACTTGTAGCTATTCTATGAGCCTGCTGTGAGGGTCAGAGCAGGGTCATAGAATAGTTGCAAGTAGGCAACTGAACTTTTGCACCTGCTGAGTGCTTTCAGTTTTGCTAAACTTGTTTTTCTGTGGGGCACTTCCTTCCTCCCCCCCCCCCCCCAAATGGACTCTTTGCAAAAAAAAGTGCAGGCAAATGTCAACCTGAGGAGTTATTCTGATAAAAATCATCATTTTCAGAAGGTTTATGCTGCTTGCTGGTGGATTTCTTGTGCAGAATTGCAAATTTTGTAATTTCGCAAGTGCGAGATTGTTGCATCTACATGTTCGCAATTGTGAACTCTCGCGATGCGTCGCCAAACTCCCGCGGGATCCCGCAGCAAGATCCAAAATGGCGCAGCACTCGCAAAATATTGAGAAAAACAACTCGGCAAACGCTGAGTGACGGTAAGTGAACGCCGCACGCCGCAATATTGTATCACCAAGCAAAAAAATCCGCTCCGTGCGAATTTGCGGATTTTCGGTAAATTCGCGAGAGTTCGCGGATTACTGAAAATCCGCGAGCGGAATGGATTTTCCGCCCATGCTTAATGTTTACGTATTGTGTCATGCTTTTAAGATATGTTTTTATCGAAATAAAGCTAATTTCATTTCATTTCTAAAGCTGAATAAAATTCTGATAGGCAGGAAGAGAAAGTTGGATTACCGGTTCAAAGTGTGAATGATTATGGTCCCAGGTGAGTTTGGTAAACTGAGCTGGTAATCCTGTGCCATCACTTGTCTGTATACTATTCATATTTGTCCTAAAAGAAACAATTTCTCTTGTTGCCTAAGTCAATTGCTGTACATACCTCATGGTGCATACCCAAAGTGATGTGCAGAGAAGCTCTTAGCACTCACAGTTTTGCATGGTAAAGTTCACAATATCGTAGGATGTACAGTAAAATAATGACTCATGCATACTGGCTTATTATGACTCATCATAGCATAAGTGCAAAAACTGCCTGAGAAGATATCCTTTCCACGCAAAGTACAAAAACTGCCAGAGAAAATATCCTTT
The DNA here is from genome assembly GCF_964263255.1 of Lissotriton vulgaris. NCBI lineage: Eukaryota > Metazoa > Chordata > Amphibia > Caudata > Salamandridae > Lissotriton > Lissotriton vulgaris. Next base: position 137,039,600 of record NC_141698.1, on the reverse strand, counting down.
ACGCCCAGTATCGGGTCAGTTTTTGGGTCCAATGGCAACAATTTCAGTTTGAAATAGAGTAATGATTTTGTAGCCTTTTTTGCCATTTACCCCCCATTCTTGCAGGTACGACCTCGAAGCAACTGCACTCAGAAAACTGAGGATTGTGCAGCAATCACATTAAACTCATAATAGAGTAAAACTAGGTGCAAAAAATAGGTTGAGTGTAGTGTTTGACTCAGAATGAGGCAGTAATAGTTTTGTCCTTTCCATAGAGGATACAGTTTGGCGGCTGTTGATTTTCAAACATATTAGAGCCCGGGATTTGGTGCCATGCTGGCAACAGAGGCTAATGTCAGTTACCCCAGTTGGTCACTCTAGGGACTCTAGTTCCCACAATTTAGTTATGCCATCTCTGCCATTTATGTAAAATGCAACTTCCAAAAGTGTGGCATTGTGGCACCCTAAGATGAACAACCTATGTGGGAAGAAGTTGGGTGAGGTGCATGAGGTCCTACCACATGGCCCAGGCATGTCCTAGTCAACTTGGCACGTCTATTACGCATGCTTAAATGGCGTATGAGAGAGCAACTGATCGCACTTTATGCACCTTTAGTAAATTGATGAGCTAGGCAGGCACCTGCATGTTTTTCCAGCTATACTTTAATAGTCTATGGTTAAAAGGTGTGGTTGGTTGGTTTCTTAAAGATCACCCAAGGGTCTAAAAATTCGAGGACCCCGGGGCATATTACCTATTGCTTGGTTAGAGACAAACCTTTACCGCTGAGCTGCGGCGATTTTTATTGCAGATAAACCTTGGTATTACCAAGGTTTATCGCAAATGCGATAAAAATCGGCCGCAATGCATGAATATCGCTGAAAAGTCAGCGATATTCATGCATTACCGAGCTAATGCTCTTAGCCATGTTATCCACCTCCCATTGGATAATATGGCTAAGAACTGCTCAGGGCAGGTGTTAGCTTTTGGAGATATTCGCGCTTAGCGCGAATATCTCCAAAAGTTGGTAATAGGAGATAGCGAAGTTAACGACTGTTTCCAGTCGCTAACATCTTGGCACGCCCACTTTGCATGTCATTAGTGATAAATATCACTGACATGCAAAGTGGGGCCCAAGATGGTCGCTATCTCCTACTAGCTGTCGCTAACTGGTGTTAGTGACAGCTAGGTAATAGGGAGATAATTTTATCTCGGCTTTCTTGGCTTTTACAGCCAAAAAAGCGGAGATAAACCCTCTTGATAATATGCCCCCAAGTTTTTACAGGCTTCTGGAAAGCAAGGTGGTATTCTAGTTATGATACACTTCGCGTTTTGAGCCAAATCAATGTATAAAGTTCTATATTTTTTAAAAATCTAGTTTTGTAAAATCATTTTCAAAGATATTGGATCTTACCCTTTTGACGCCTTCTTTATGTATAGATAAATACTGAAATAAAGTGCATTGCCTTTCTTAGTCTTTGCAAGGGGACGTGTTTAGTGAAAATTGGAAAGCTAACATGCTTTGCATGCATTCATATTTCATCCCATTCTGAAGTGCAATGCTGTAAGTCCCAATATTCAAGCGTCACTCAGTATGTCTCCCAGCGTACATAGTGAGCACACATCAGGAATATTAATTGTATTCTTGTTTTCGTAGCAAAGCATTTTTTGAAGACTAACGAGCCACTGCTGTGTGCACATCCCGTCAAATTAACATAAATAAATGGCCTGAATACAAAAATACATTTTAGAATGCCAAACAACATTTTCATTATTGACACCAGTAAGGGGTGTTTATCGTAAATTGAAGAAAGGGCAGCGTGGATGAGTGTACTAGACTGCCAGAAATACTGCAAGCGGAAACAATTGTTTCATCTGCTAAGATAATGAGCATGATTAGAGCATAAACAAATAGGTTGAAACTTATTTTCTGAACTGCGCTTATGTTTTTGCAAGGCTCTGGTGTTCAAAATCAAGATTAATATGTAGCACACATGTAAAGAGGAAGTAACACGGACCAATCAGGATAGTTCTCCTTGCTGCTCCAGCCTCTGATAGGCACACATTTTGGCGCAAACCCATATTTACTGACTTTTAGAAAATATGGCTTTACGTTAAAATACATGGGCGAAAGCATGAGAACACCTGAGCTCCACCCATATAACATCTCCCTGAGGCAAGGGAATGTAAGGCGGCTCAAATCAGGCTGTGTGTGGGTTAGTAAATCCCAAAATAGATGTCAAAAAAGTTACGCAACCCAGATGAAAAATCTTAGTATATTTAGATCTTTTTGGGCAGATTTACAAACCCCTGCGCCACCACTATGTCATTTCATGACTTACTGGTGGCGCAGGGGACTCCTCCATGTTTACAAGGAGAGGAAAAGCCAGTGTGCGTGACTTTTACTCTCCTCGTAAATATGGCCCCTTCACACGCAGCACTGTGCGTGGAAGGGGCGTTCCATGGGTGTTGCTGTGGGTGTTCCCACGCAACACCCATGGAACAAGACACATCTCCAGATTTACGAGAAATCGTAAATCGGGAGATGCATGTGAATGCTAAGCCAACAAACAATCGGTAACCCAGGTCAAGAGGGCGCTCTGCAAGTAAGGGAGTAGTGTAAGTTTCCAGGTATAAATCGGTGCTCCCAAGGAAGGGTGTGGTCACCAACACCCCACACAACCTATCCAGTAGGTCTACAAAACAAATTAGCTTTCCTGAGCACTCTCAGTTCATACAGTTCAATATCAGAAATAATAAAGTTCCACTGGATTCATCCGAGGCAGTCCCAGGTGGGTAATCCAAAATAATTTATCAACAGAGTCCTTCAAATCATGGATTTTTATTTTTCTCTTTTCTCCGAATTCAAATCCTCCACAATCCACATACAGAATTCATAGGATTATTCAGCCAACACGTGTTTCGTCTTGTAAATTATTTACACAGCGACTTCATCAGGGCTGAAATCATAATACAAATAAACATCACTATAATTCATTTAAGCTAACATATAAATATAATAGTTTCCAGAGTCCCGTGATGAGCAGAAAAGAACCCGGCAAGACAATACCAGAAAGAACATACACCCGATATGTGCACGTCTTCAGCAAGCCACCACCAAGTCATATACATAATTTTCAAGCATTCAATCAAAAGTAATAATTATATGTTACATCAGATCCTCCTATTTGTATTGAAAAAACCTATGGCGATTAAATAATGCCCCACTGGGGATCAGCTATCTAATATTCCTATATTATAGATGATCGGCCCCATCTTGGGTAATATCCCTAATTCAAATTACTTGATCACATGTACTACTATCTCTTGTTTTATAGAGTATTTATAAACTCTTAGTCACCACCCAAAGTAAAAGTCAACTGAGGTGACTGAACACTATTTGCAAAAATTATTAAAAAAGGGGTTCTTTACCGTAATCCAAAATATTTTGAAAAGTTTACAGTTGAACTAATCAGTCTCTTCGTCACTTCAAATTATGAAGTAAAAGACCCTGCAATTTAAACAAGCCCAAAGACTTCAATTAGAAAAACATCTTCAGTTATTTGTATAAATAACCTATAACATCCGTAAATCCATCCGTAAATCCATAGTACACTTACCCTACTTCTTTAAATCTTATTCTGCAGTCAGGAGTCTTAACATATCTTCAAAAGTAATCTGTTATTCACGATCTATGATGAAGTCGCTGTGTAAATAATTTACAAGACGAAACACGTGTTGGCTGAATAATCCTATGACTTCTGTATGTGGATTGTGGAGGATTTGAATTCGGAGAAAAGAGAAAAATAAAAATCCATGATTTGAAGGACTCTGTTGATAAATTATTTTGGATTACCCACCTGGAACTGCCTCGGATGAATCCAGTGGAACTTTATTATTTCTGATATTGAACTGTACGAACTGAGAGTGCTCCGGAAAGCTAATTTGAATGCTAAGCCACCCTAGTGGTGGCGTAGCGAGGCGCAACAAGGTGAAATGTTTTCATTTCTCCTCGTTTTTTCCTCTTTCAATGCCTGCTGCATTCTACAGCAAGCATTGAAAGAGGAAAAGCCTCTTGTGATTGTTTTTGTGCAGGAAGGTGTCTCTTCCTGCACAAAAACAATCTCCCCACGACGCAGGCATCCTTGCACAATGGTGCAAGGGTCCCTGCGCCGGGGCATGGCTGCAGTTTGTGCGCCAGCGCAGGGGAAGCACAGAGATGCAAAATATTCTTGTAAATATGTTGTATCTCTGTGCTTTCCAAACTAACGCAGCACGGCGCAGCAAAATGACTTGCTGCACCGGGCTGCGTTACTTTGTTGTAAATCTGCCCCTAAGGATTTTGGAATGGAGCAATTTTGGAGCATGGGGGTATTCTATTGTGTCCTGAAAACCGTTTTGAAAAATGAGGGCAGGTATAAACCACAACAAGGCGCTGTGCTCTTAGCAGTAGAGAGGTGTTTAACTTAGCAGGGGACAGACACAGATAGGGACGCAGGGTCACAATCTCATTTTGGATAAGAACACCCTTTTCAATATTTTTTCCTGTGAATTTGGTTTGGGGTGTTTAGGGTCAGTAGTTTGAAAATGAATATATATTCTGGGAAATGCGTTCTGTACATTCCAGTTCTTATATAATCTATCTGATTGTCTTTGTCTTTTTTTTCTGCCTCTGAACTTTGAAACAAGACCAGGTTTGAAACCTCCTTTCGCAAACTTTATTTGAGAACATGCAATGAGGCAACTGAAAAATGTTTTACTCGCAGGACAAACACCATTGTCAGCTTTTATCCAGTTTATGGGAATTGCTGAGAATATATACAGACTGCCCCTGGAGATAGACTAGAATGCATTTGTATGGAATTATGGGCTATATTATCAAGAAAGGGCGATACATTATCGCCGCATTTATCGGCAGGAAACTGCTAAAGCGACGATAATGGGCTTCATAATATGCCCTTGGGAATTCCCATAGAAGTCCAGGTTAACACCAGAATCTGGGCCTCTATGGGAATTTACAAGGGCATATTATCAAGCTCATTATCGCCGCTTTAGCGGCAGTTTCCTGTCGATAAAAGCGGCCATAATGTATCGCCCTTTCTTGATAATATGGCCCTATATTTTAAAGCCTAGTAAGTGGTGTTTTGTAAGTTGCCATATTTGGAACCTGCAGTCAGGCCCGGACTGGCCATAGCGGGCACCGGGCGTTTCCCCGGTAGGCCGCTAGGGTGGGGGCCAGTTTTGGGCTCCTTGGGGCCGTTTTTGTTATGGGGGTCGGCAAAATCGCCCCCGGTAACAAAATTGGCCGAAAACGGCCCTCACAAACTGCTCGGCTGCACTCCCCCCTCACTCCAGGGGGAGGCAGCTGAGCAGTTTGCCAGGGCCGGTTTCTGTTCCTAGTCCGGCCCTGCCTGCAGTGTGTAGTTTATCATTTTTTTATGCTCAACTGGGGTATTTAGAAGGTTTGTTGGCTCAATGCATGTTTACAGGACAGAAAAAAGTTTAAAATGTAGGAATTTTGTAAAGCACATACACTGTGACTAATCTCTGGGTTAACTTCTGTTTTGAGGCCCGGTTATGGGTGAAGAGTCCGGGTTTTATAGACTTTTTTATTGTAATGAGGAACACTTCATATCAAACATTGCCTTTCTCTCTAGAAAACCAAGTGGAAGGGGTGATTTATTTATTAACGTTTTCATGACACACAATAACTAATTAACTACACAATAAAGATTATTTGAATTTGTGTAGCCACAAGATAGGTCTTGGTGGGGAAAGAGCCATGAAGTAAGTGCACCTTTCCACAGGAAGAGCAGAGGTGACGTATTCACCGCCCCCCTGCAGTTTTATACAACGCAAACCCAGCCCAAAGATTTTGATGCCCTTTGCACAAGCATCAAATTACATTACTAACCGTGGGCGGAGGACTCCACTCTGCTCCGCCCATGGAGTGTGCAGAGTTTTGCCTACTTGGCGTTCCGCGGAGAATGTGTAGTAGGCAAAACCCTGCGCACTCCACAGTGGAGCAGAGTTGGCCCGCCACCCGCTTCCACCCCCCCTATTTAAAAAATACCTGAACAGTAAATGAAATCAATTAAAAAACAATTTACCTCTAACCAGGCGCGCAACACCCATTGAATTCAACGGGCTTCAGCCCCCCCCCCGTCGTGTGTGGCAGCCCGGGATGAGACAGATCCTGGGCACACACAGAGCCGCACCCGAATGTTTAACAGGTCTTTAAAAGACCATTTGCATGGTAATTAGGCCTTCCAGTTGTTTCACCCCTTCTAAGAGCGCCTGCAGCACCACTCTGCATACTGATTAAAGGTTCAGCCCCCCCCCCCCGAAATTTTTTCTCAGCCCCCCAAACCCCCCCCCCCCCGAAATTTGGCTCTAGTTGCGCCTCTGCCTCTAACCGCGGCACTCCCGGACTGCTCTCCTCCTCTTTCTTGACATTGGGATACAGCTTAAGAAGACTGTGCATGTGTGCACGCCCGCGCATGCGCATTTCCTGCGAGCTGACCAACAATTTAGCAGCATGCAGATGAGCGTGGGTAATGACCTCGGACCGGTTTGAGTGGGATGAATGGAAGGAAGATGAGCAGGGAGCCAGGAATGGCGAGTGGTGTTCAGGGTCCTATTTGTGCCAAGGATGACTGGGATCTTGTGGTGGCAGGGTTAGCTGGGGGTACAGTTACCCCTGATCTTTTGAAAGGCATAGATTGACCATGAAATCTCCAGAATTCTCTATGTGAGTGTCCACATCCAACCCTCTGCACAACAGAAACCACAGAAAGCATAAATTAGGGACCTGCAGAAATAGAAAGAGCTAGACATATTACTTTAGAATGGGAGTGGTTAAAGGGAGACTCACAGATATGCAAACCATAAAAGAAAGACTTGCAGAAAGGGGTACAGAGAACACTTAGTGTGTGATGGTGTTTGCTGGTGCCCAGCACATGGACTCATTTTTTGGAACCAGGACTTATTTTGCTGGGAAAATAGCAGAGAGACTCTGAGTGACAAAGTCCCAAAAGCACCTTCTTGCCAGACTATTACTTTCACTGCAAAGATTCACGGTGCCACACCTACAGTGTTGGACAATGTAACACACAGTTGTTAGACCTGTCAGCCTTAAGGTGGTCTTCCCCCAAACTTTTTGACTTCCTCCTCCTCTTTTGATAATCTCATTTTTGCTGGCCTTAGGACTCTGCACACTTAACCAGTGCTAAAGTGCATGTGCTCCCTCTTGGCTTATACCCAATTGGCATTTTAAATTACTTGTTAGTCACTGGTAAAGTGGTACTATACATGCCCAGAGCCTGCAAATTAAATGTTATTAGTGGGCCTGCAGTACTGATTGTGCCGCCCACTTTAGGCACCCTGTAAACAAGCCTCAGATCTACCATTGCAACCTGTGCGTGTAGTTTTAAAACTGTCATTTTGACATGGCAAACTAAACCTTTTACCAAGCCCAAACCTTTATTTTTAATAAACATACGTCACCGCTAGGGTAGGCCTTGGACAGCCCAGAGGGCAGGGTGCATTGTGTTTAAATACTTGATTAGCTAGATCTGCCCCCAATAAGAGAGGGCATCTCCAAATCACACTCCGTTAAAAAAAAAATTTCAATGATGTTCGACTCTTGTAAATTTTTTGAAACATGATTTATTCTTCTTTTTCAATTCATTATGCCATATTACTTCCTTCAGTAATATCCATGTTTTTTTCACATGTTAATGTTAACATTCAACATAGTACTATTAGTACGAAAATAAACAATTGTATAATGTAGTCACGCCTTTGAATGTCACACATTAATCAAAATGCAAAAAATTATGGGACAAGATCAATTCCATGCTTTTCAATCATGTGGTCAAAGTTCATGCTGAATTGAAGGGAGTGTTTAGAGATGTGTAAAAAAAAAACAGTGCATCAAGCATGCAAATTTTAGTGCTTGTGTGTCTCTGACAAATCGTTTTATCGTAACGACGGTGAAACTGTGAACTGATAAATAGGGCTTTATCCAAATGAACAGCGACATACAAGGTGCTCGTCGTTCAAAAAAAGTATACTTCTGGACCTGTGGATACTCTTCCAGGAAGAAGGACTGCTGTGCTGCTGAAGGACTACAGCTCTGCTGCTGAACTGCTACCCTGCTGGATGGCTGTAGCCTTGCTGGACTGCTTCCTTGTTGACCTGACCTGCTTCATGCTGCCTTTTTGCCTAGGTGAGAAGGACTAAACCTGCATCTCTTGAACCCAGAACCCCAGATGTACTCCAGGGGTTAGCTGGATGGCCTCCTGACTTGAGCCTCAAGGTCAGAAAGCTTCAAACACCTTGACCCAGAACCTGGACTCTTCCATCTCTGAGTCCTCCCTGGCAAGTGGTGCCACGTCAGTTCTGGACCCCTGAAAGTGGGCGTAAGGTGCTCTGCCAGCCTCTGAGGAACCAATGCATCTCCTCTGTTGCACTGCGTAACCAGAGCAGAAACAGCACCTTGATGCTGCTGCGTGGATCAGAACCGCTGCAAAGACCCACATCACATCTTAGCCCATCACAGCATCACCTTTTTACAATTATTTGTTTCTAGTCTGGACATGTCCTGCCCTTGAGTGTGGGTATGTCAGCCTGTGGTGGTTAATTTCTATGCAAGGTATGAAAGGATGCCATTTCTTGGGGCTTTGGTATGAAATGCAGCTGGTTTTTAAGATGATACAAACTACCCTCATTGGGAATGGCTCAATTGTTCCAAGTAGGTTGATAACAGGAATTATCAGCTCCATTTCAGTTTCGGTAGCAACCCTGCAAAGCTGCATGTTTTCCCCAGCTACTGAATTTTCAGTGTGAAACTATAGGGAGAAATAAGGTATTAATGGGGAATCAGATGTGGCATTCCTGGATCCCACTGCCAATTTTCATTTCTGAGGGAATACTCAGGTTTCACTTCTTAATGCTAGTTAACTTTAGCCTCCTCATGAGATACTGATGTCCTCATTATTGGTAGCTCTGGGGAGAGAGAAATATTGGGCCAGATACCAGAGTAATCTTAATGAGGCCCGTTGTCCATGAATTGCGTAGTTATCTCTGCGTTATTGTGATATGGATGAATTTCTTTACACCTTCGCCGAAACATGCTGCAACAAGTAGGATGATCTTCATCAGGCCCAGTGTAGTGTTAGTATGGCTCCCGTGGTGTCAAGAAGACTGTGAACAGTGTTGCCTTATAATTTCATCCCAGGTTCATACTTTAGAGAGAGATGGAAAACGTGTGCTAAAGTATCTTCAAATCATCAGAAAACCAAGATTGAGATCATTCATACCCTTTGTGTGCAACCTGCAGCTATTTCAGAAACATTTAATTTACCGGCCACTGTGGGTGACACCATGGGAGGTCTGCAGGACGAGCTCGTGGGGGCAGGATAAAGTAGTCAGCTTGGTGTTTGCTGATTAGAGGGTATATATTCAGGGATCTTGGTCACATTCAGTATTGAGAGACCACAGTTCTAGTGGTTTAGTGGCGAGGGAATCACCTCAAGGGCACAGGTGTTGGAGTACAACTTTAAGAGTGAATGAGTTCAGGAATTAATTCAGGGTTGTATGAGAGGTGAGACACCTTCCGGGCTACAAAAGACTGAATAGTGTAGGAAGAAGGTCTAATGTGTACCTCTGCAGGAGAGAGTTAAGGGTTCAGGACATAGGCACATAGGTACAAGAAAGAGGGCATGCCTTCACAGTGCAATAAAGGGCACAGGTTTCTGGTGCAAGAAACAAACAGCCTTAAAACAGGCTTCTCCAATGAGTAGCTCATGAGCAACCGGTAGCTCTCCATGTACCTGTGAGTAGCTCTTCTGCATGCAGCCCAGCTTACTAAATTGCAAGCTTTTGCTTTTTTTAAATTAATATATGGATACCAAAATGAAGACTGTGTATCTGAGACAAATTTGTGTACATTTTCAGAACTCAAAAACTGATGTTTGGAGAAAAATAGCTAAGTGTCTAAATTATATTTAAAACTGATATGTGAGTGATAAATCATGTGGTGTTGGGGAGACTTATCACTAATATTAGTAAGTTGGTGCCAGGGGCATTGGAACTATGTCTATCATGTGTTACTGATGTAGAGGAATTCCAAATTTACAAAGCCTTTTTTGCCTTACGGCCGGCAACCCTGCCTGAGGGACTGATGTGATCACAGCTAGTAATCTTGCATAGGGTGGCCACTACTGTAATCATCTCTGATGTGGTCACATTTACCACACTAATAGCAGCTCAAGATGATGTTCTTTGAACTAAGTAGCTTTTAGTAAAGAAAAGGTTGGAGACGCCTGCCTTAAAGTGTACCAGAGAACAGACACAGTTGTATATGGATCTAGAAAACAGGGGGTCAAACAATCACCTGAACCATAGAATAAGCACAATAGAAGCGGTGCACCCAGCAAGGTTCCGGCTTGACTCTGACTTACTGCTCCACTTGTGGCTATGCTCCAAGTCTTCTTCAACCATATCCCTGCCATTCCATGGGCCAGTCATTGCCATAACAGAACTGAAAAGTGCTTCTGAGCAAACGCTCTTGGTAAAATGGAAGCTGACAGTGTCCAGCGACGATGACTGAGCCACCTCAAGGTCACAGATTCCAGGGCACAGAGTGTCCCAAATTTGACCTTTCTTGTGAAAGAGAATACAAGAAGAGATGGGCATCAGACAGGCCCACCAGTGAGTGTGTCAAGTGCTGACCCTGTGCCTTACCTACAGCTATTGTACCTAGCAGGTATGTCCTCTTTCTGATGCCCATAGCAACCACACCAAAATGATGGACGGAGTGCTGAAGCCTTTCAACCACTCACCCACAGTCAAGAGATCTGGGTTTAATCTATGGTTCTCTGATACTCTCTACCTGATTTTACCTGGTTTATCCCTCTCCCAGTGCACCTCCCTTTTCTCAAGGTCTCTTTCCATGAGGTTTACCTTCTCTTGATGTCCCTTTCTTGATTTACAGCTTCTGTGATAACTCATTTCTTGGTGTCCATCTCCTATGATCCTCACTCCAGAGTAGTAGTCCCTACCTCTGCCATGTTACTCATAGGCACAATGTCACTCCCATTGATGCTGCCCTGTCAAGATATGGTCCCCAGATAGCTCTACCTGCAGTGCTTATTTTGTAAAAGAATCAAAACACTGAGGGCCATATTATCGAGAAAGGCGTTACAATTATCGCTGCTTTAGCTGCAGGAAACTGCCGCTAAAGCGGTGATAATGGGCTTGATAATATGCCCTTGTGAATTCCCATAGAAGCCAAGGTTCACACCAGAACCTGGGCTTCTATGGGAATTCACATGGGCATATTATCAAGTCCATTATCGCCTCTTTAGCTGCAGTCTCCTGCCGCTAGAGCAGCGATAATTTTAACCCCATTCTTGATAATTTGCCCCGAGTGCCCGTGCCCAAGGCTCTGCTCAGAAGCCCACAGCCAGTGCAGTTAAATGTTAGAGCGCCCAATACCAAGCCTGTGTACTCTTGCCGGTCCCTTCTTTTTTTCCTTTATGGCGGTTTTTCAGTCTTTCTTCAATTTTCTGCTATGTTTGGTTTTTCCCTTCTTGATCTCAGTAAACTTATGATGACAAAATGAAGTGCCAGTGCCCAAAAATGATTGCTGGTAGCCTCCACCGGTAACCACTGGCTCAAAATATGCACTTTCTGCCTGGGTATGCCCCTCCTAATGTCTATACTCAAGTATGCTCCGGATCAACCTGAATTCTGTATACCCCCTACCTCCTACATCGGTGTGCCCCACCATGTATTCCACTTCCATTACTAATTTCACAAATTAAGTGCCAGACAGAGAGACACCTAAGAGTACATTCAAGATGGAGAGAAACAATATTGAAGAGATTATAGACCATCTAAATAAATTGATGAAAAAGTTGGCCATATTCCTCCTAAAAACCAAAATGACTATTCCACTTGAACAGGTTGCAAACATGGCACTCTACATACCCTTAAACATTTAGATTGTATTACTACTTCTTCAGAATTTCTGCATGGATTTTATTCTGGTCCTCTGAACCCCTGAACCCATTATTTAACATTCTCCATTTCCAGCACTGATCTAAACAAGTTTTTTTGAGGTCCAACAGTGCTCTGCTGAACAAAACAGGCATCTCTAAAACATTGTCGAGAAGGTGTAAAGCACCACATGTAACATGAACTTCAGAATTTGCGGTATCATCATTAATGTAGGGATTGAAGGCCTAGAAGCCATTATTCTGACTTCTCGTGGTTTTGTGTGACGCTAAGTATGTTGGGGAACTCTTCTGTGTATTTTGTGTACTGACAGTCAGTGAGATAGCATTTGAAAATCAGGGGCATCAGAAAAGGAGATTTTTCTTCATGGAAAATGCTTTCCCTCTCCTCTCTGTGTTGTGTATTGAGACTACAAGCAAAAAATGGGCTACTGCAGGAGCTATTGAAAACATTGTCACCGTTGTCAATTGGGGAAGCCAGGAGAAGCAGCTGCTTCTTCAGGGTGGCTCTTTCCTACCCCTGGCGCTGCCCTTGCTGCCACTAGCCTCTTGTAAAATGAAGGCAGCAGCAGGAAGAAAGGCAAACAAGGCAATTACACCTCTGTGTATCCTCCTTAGCTTTGGCCCTTGCCCTTTCTCCAGGGTCTGAACAGCTAATAGGAAGACTTTGGGTGCCTCTGGGTGGGACCAAGGGGAATATGTACGAGGAAGTGGCAGAGTGAGGCGTTAGCCGTCATGTCTTAACGCCTCGCTCTGCCACCTCAGAAACGCAAGGCTGCACCATATTTACAAGGATATGGTGCAGCCTTGCGTTTCCCCCTGCACGCTTGGACCATAGTGCAAGGGTGTCTGTGTGCAGGGAAGGATTGTTGTTTATGTGCAGGAAGGTGTCCCTTCCTGCACAAAATCAATCCTAAAATGCAATTTTGTCACTTTTATGTGTGCTGCTTTATGCATTGTACATGAAAGACACAAACAGGCCCGGACTGGCTGTTCAGGGCACCGGGCAATTCCCCGGTGGGCTGCATGGTTGGGGGCCGGTTTTGGGCCCCTGGGGCCGTTTTTGTTACAGGGCCGTTATGCTGCAAAAACGGCCCTGTAACAAAAACGGCCGAAAACCGGCCCTGTCACAGAGCGCGGTCGCACCTCTCCCCCCTCCCCTCTCCTCCCGGAGGGGGGGGAGGGGGGCCGGCCGAGCACTTTGCCAGGGCCGGTTCTGGTTCCCAGTCCGGCCCTGGACACAAAATGTTTTTTTTTATAGATTCTTTATGTACAGGAAGGGGGACCTTCCTGTACATAAACAATCCATGGCAGTTTCCTTTTTCCATGTGTGCTGCACAAAGCAGCACACATGAACAAGCCTTTACAATACAATGCAATGGTCTCGGCTTTATTAAGTGTTAGAGCTATTGGCATTGCAAATAGCATTTTTTTCATTTTTTGTTTTTTAAAAACATAAATAAATGGTATTGTCATTTACAATGGCAATAGATGAGCATTAGAGAGTAGTAGAGAGTATTAGCGGACACAGAGCCACACACCCACACACACACACAGAGCCCCACACACACACACACACACACACACACACAAACAGAGCCACACACACCCAGAGCCACACACACACACAGAGCTCTCTGCCCAGTAACGCCCTAGGGAACAGAGGCACGAAAAACCGGATCACAAGTAGGGAACAGAGGCACAAGCAGGGCACAAAGGCACAAAAACCGGATCACAAGCAGGGCACAGAGGCACAAAAACCGGATCGCAAGCAGGGTACTGAGGCACAAGCAGGGTACAGAGGCACAATCAGGGAACAGAGGCACACAAACCGGATCACAAGCAGGGAAGAGAGGCACAAGCAGGGTACAGAGGCAAAAGCAGGGAACAGAGGCACAAAAACATCATCACAAGCAGGGCATAGAGTCACAAAAACCGGATCATAAGCAGGGCACAGAGGCACAAATACCGGATCACAAGCAGGGCACAGAGGCACAAAAACCGGGTCACAAGATGGGTACAGAGGCACAAGCAGGGTACAGAGGCACAAGCAGGGTACAGAGGCACAAGCAGGGAACAGAGGCACAAAAACCTGATCACAAGCAGGGTACAGAGGCACAAGCAGGGTACCGAGGCACGAGCAGGGAACAGAGGCACAAAAACAGGATCACAAGCAGGGAACAGAGGCACAAGCAAGGTACAGAGGCATAAGCAGGGAACAGAGGCACAAAAACCAGATCACAAGCAGGGAACAGAGCCACACACACCCAGAGCCACACACACACACAGAGCTCTCTGCCCAGTAACGCCCTAGGGAACAGAGGCACGAAAAACCGGATCACAAGTAGGGAACAGAGGCACAAGCAGGGCACAAAGGCACAAAAACCGGATCACAAGCAGGGCACAGAGGCACAAAAACCGGATCACAAGCAGGGTACTGAGGCACAAGCAGGGTACAGAGGCACAATCAGGGAACAGAGGCACACAAACCGGATCACAAGCAGGGAAGAGAGGCACAAGCAGGGTACAGAGGCAAAAGCAGGGAACAGAGGCACAAAAACATCATCACAAGCAGGGCATAGAGTCACAAAAACCGGATCATAAGCAGGGCACAGAGGCACAAAAACCGGGTCACAAGATGGGTACAGAGGCACAAGCAGGGTACAGAGGCACAAGCAGGGTACAGAGGCACAAGCAGGGAACAGAGGCACAAAAACCTGATCACAAGCAGGGTACAGAGGCACAAGCAGGGTACCGAGGCACGAGCAGGGAACAGAGGCACAAAAACAGAATCACAAGCAGGGAACAGAGGCACAAGCAAGGTACAGAGGCATAAGCAGGGAACAGAGGCACAAAAACCAGATCACAAGCAGGGAACAGAGGCACGGAAACCGGATCACAAGCAGGGAACAAACGCACGAAAACCGGATCACAAGCAGGGAACAGAGGCACGAGCAGGGAACAGAAGCACGAGCAGGGAACAGAGGCACGAGCAGGGAACAGAGGCACAAGCAGGGCACAAGCAGGGAACAGAGGCACAAGTAGGGAACAAAGGCACAAGCAGGGAACAGAAGCACAAACAGGGAACAGAGGCACAAGCAGGGACAGAGGCACAAGCAGGGAACAGAGGCACAAGCAGGGAACAGAGGCACGAGCAGGCAACAGAGGCACGAGCAGGGAACAGAGGCACAAAAACCGGGAACAGAGGCACGAAAACCGGGAACAGAGGCACAAAAACCGTGAACAGAGGCACACACACACAGAACATATACAATATCACTGCTCCAAGAGCCAGTAAGGGACCATACCAAGACCCAACAGAGGCTAGTGAGGAACAGTGGAGGAAAATGTAGCAGGCCAAGGCGAGCCCTTGAGTGTGGGGCTCAACTGAGCCAGGGGACAAGCCCTCTGGACCACGCCGATGGCTCATCCGGTGCCCAAGATCACACATGGTGCCTGAGCTACCTTTGCACTCCATGGACCACCTCTGCGGATCTCAGCCTTGCCGTGCCTGCACCGGGAACGGCTTTGCACCCTTGGGGTGGACAGACCACGGAGACCTGGTCAGTTGGAGCTGGACGGTTAGCTGGCACCCACGACTCAAAATAAGGCCCACTGACAGACCCGGATCCTGCCCGGCGGCTGTCTTCATTCGGGCCAGGAGGGTTAGAATGAAGGATTAGGACGAGTAATTGGCGCCGTCGCTCAGCTGAAGGGTGGCACTTCGGAGCACCCCCTCCGCCCTGCATGGCTTCCTGTCAGAGAGGGGTATCTCTTCCTGTCAGAGAGGGGCATCTCTTGCTGGTCCGGCCCCTGTACTGGGAAACCGGCTGCTTCCATGGTTTTCTTAACTTAGCCAAAGGGGCGCCCGATATGTGAGCCCCGGAGGGTGGGGGAGGAAAAAAGAGAAAATAAGAGGGTAATACAAGAGACGGGGTAACAATGAAACAGAGAGAGAGAAATATGCAGAAGGAATGCCAAAGGAGAATATATTAGGGAAGAAGCTGGTGACGACATGAGCATAGACAAAATAGCTTACCTGCCCGAAATTCGCTCCGTACATCCCGGCAACAAAGACACAAATACAGCCATATTTGAAAAAAATTAAAAAAAACACCACCCACTAGAAAAGGGACGTGGCTTAAAAAACAAGTGTGGATCAACTGCGTCATGTGAGCCCCGGAGGGGCTTGTATTTGTTTAAGGGACTCTCTGGGGAGGTTAAATACCAAACTCTCACTGGTGCAGAAATGACTACTGCGATTTTAAGAATGCCTGTAGCGAGAAGAGGCTTCAGCCCTTTAGAGATATCAGCACTATTCATAGCAATATTATCTGAAGAGACAGTGAGAAGAGGGGTGAAAACAGACAGCTAGATGCGGAGGGGCTGAGAAGAGAGGGGAGCCATGAGAACAGGAGCGCGGACATAGATCGGGGGAGGGTGGAAGATACATATCACAGCGCCAAGGGGCAATGCCGGGAGAGAGCAGTAAAGGGAGAAGGGTGAACAAGAGAGAGAAGTAACGAAGGAAGAGGGTGGGGGAGGAAAAAAGAGAAAATAAGAGGGGAATATGAGAGATGGGGGTAACAATGAAACAGAGAGAGAGAAATATGAAGAAGGAATGCGAAAGGAGAATATATTAGAGAAGAAGCTGTTGACGACATGAGCATAGACAAAATAGCTTACCTGCTTTCTCCGAGGCGAAGCAGAAATGCCTCGGAGAAAGCAGCGTCATTGTCGGATTCGGGGGCGTGGTTTTCTTTCTCTCCTCTTCCCATTGGCTGGAAGGTAAAATTCCAGCCAATGGGAATAGGAGAGAAAGAAAACAAGAAAGGAGCTTAAAAAAGACGCCCCCGAATTGAAAAAAGACGCGGCTTGAACAGAGTGACGCCCCTCTCCTCCAATGGCTGGCCTCCGTTTAGGAAGTCAGCCAATGGAGAAGCGCGGCGGGTTCAAGCCCCAATCTAGAAAACATTAAATCTCTGACCAAAACTGCGCAAGTGCAGCCTATGGTCCTCGACCTATAAAGCAAAAACGAGGAGAAATAAAGCATTTCTCCTTGTTTGGCCAAGTTAGGATCATGTTTTCCCTGGACTTTATTTTTGCGCTGCCTCCTATGTACGCCACCCTTGTACATAGGGGGCAGCGTCAAAATGAATGGGTGTTGTTGTGGAACGCTCACCGCAACACCCACTGTATCGGATCGCCAAAGTAACAGAAGCGCACGTCAACTCGGTTTTGTCTGAGCATCTGGCTTGCAACCAGATTTTGGACCCCAGCCAGAACGGCTTCCGGTCAGGACACAGTACCGAGACGGCACTACTCTACATCTTGGAACACCTTCGCCAGGTACTTGACTCAGGTCATACTGCAGCGCTTATATTATTAGATCTAAGCGCTGCCTTCGATACTGTGTCCCACCAAATACTTATCCAGCGCTTACAGGAGGCGGGAGTGACTGATGTCGCTCTCCAATGGTTTCGGTCCTTTCTGGCTGACCGTACTTTTAAAGTGGCTATACCACCTGGCCAATCCACCACTTACCCCCTGAAGATGGGGGTTCCACAGGGATCTTCGTTGAGCCCTACAATATTTAACCTCTATGTGAAACCGTTGGCTGGTGTCGTCAAACAGTGGGGTCTTACGATGGCCTCATATGCGGACGACACACAGCTAGCGGTGACACTTAGCGGAGACCCCGAGGTAGCAGCTCCGAGATTCCGTGAGGGTCTCTTGGCAGTAGCCAGCTGGCTTCGCACCAACTGCCTCCAGTTGAATGCCACCAAAACGGAGGTATTGGTTCTAGGGAAGCACGCTGAGCTATGGGGTAACCAATGGTGGCCGTCAGAGCTTGGTGTCACTCCTATTCCAGTGGCTGGAGTGAGAAATCTAGGAGTCTGGGTGGATTCTGCGCTCACCTTCAGGGACCACACCAAGAAGGTGGCTGCCACGTGTTACGGAATATTGCGTGGTATTAGGCCAGTCTTGAAGTACTTTGATCCCCCTACCAGACAGCTTGTAGTTCAGGCCTCAATACTATCTAGGCTGGACTACGGCAGTTCACTGTTGTTAGGGGGGAATCAAGCGGAGGCCTCTAGGCTCCAAAGAGTACAAAACGCCGCGGCACGAGCCATTGTGGGCCTTCCCAGACACTGTTCAGTGTCTGGTACCATCACGGCCTTACATTGGCTCCCGGTCAGACAGCGAATTATGTTCAAGGCGCTGTGTCTGGCCTTCAAAATTTTGAAAACTTCTTCGCCACCGGCACTTGTCACTCTACTCACGCCCTATGTGCCGTCGAGATCTTTAAGATCTGAGGGGCTTCATCTGGCTGTCTGTCCACGCTTTAGGTTGAGCAGGATGGGTGGCCGTTCTTTCAGGGTGCTAGCGGCAGGCCTATGGAACTCGCTCCCAGTTCACATTCGAGCTCTTGAGGATATGTTCGCCTTCAGGCAGGCGATTAAAACTTTCCTCTTTCCAGTTTCTAGCTAATCTCTTTTGTGTGTTATGTTACAGCATCTGTCAAAGCGCCAGGACGCCCCTTTGCTGGGGCAGCTGTGCGCTATAGAAATTTTAATAACATAACATAACATAACACTGCCCACCCGTTTCACGCTAATCATAGCGTGAAATGAGCTTTATTTACAAGGCAGCATTAAGACACGTTAAGTGGCTTACCGCCGCCCTGCAAATAATGCTAAGCTCCTATCACCACCAAAGTGATGCTGTGGTGACGATAGGGGCTTGTACATATGCCCCCAAGTTTCAAGGCGGTGATGTCTTCCTTAGCTCAAAGTGTGTGTTATGTCACTTCCTCTTCCCCTGGCGTTGTGGTAAATTGACGTCCGTGATGTTTGGAGTTACAGCCATGATCTAGAGCACTACCAGACTGCGAGTGTTGTATGACAGGAATAACAATGGCATAATTACTGTACAAATGCAGGCTACAAACACATTTGTGAATGCAATTAAACAGAGGAAGGTTCAGACTTCCTGGCGGGTGCTTGAACGCATATTGTGTCCTTATTAACTGATACGCTGCATTGATTATGTATTAATTGCACTGTACACTAGGGTCATGGTTTCATTTACCACTGTGCTGAGGAGTGTAAGCCCCCTTAGCCACTGCAATCAATCTAAGCTTAGCAATGTCAATCTGAAGCCTATGGATATCTGTGAGCTGTGGCCCCTCAGTGGGACCTCTCGACATTCTTCCGGAGGGGGCATCATCTTGCATTGCTTCACTGATTGTCCTATATCCTTGTCTCTTCCTCTTCTGCCTGATCCATCCATGGCTCATTGAATGGCCGGGATTCTTTACATTTCTTGAGGCCTCCCATCTCACTGAGCCTTGATTGGATTTTATCTACTGCTTCAGTGTATGTCATTGTCAATTCAATCGGATTTACCCTTTTGAGAGCACATGCTAAATCGTACTTAATTGTATAAAATATAAAAGTTTCACATTGAAAGCTCGTGTATGTGAAGATATTTATAGAGCATGAGTCTTGCTACAGAGCAATGAAGTGCTGAATATTGATGAAAGCTTGGGAAACAAGGTGGGATCATGTAGAATATTTCAGAGGATTCGAGGTCTCTGATTCCCACATTGTAATGATGTAGTGTTCTCTGCAAAGGTGAGACTTCAGCTCTGAATTACAGGAGAATGTTTGAACTTCTCATGCAAAGGGTGGTTTGTTCCGATTCCGGGGAACGGCCCTCTCTTGTGGGATTCTCTCTTTTTGCAAATTGTGGATTCCAGCCTGGTGTGTACTGGCTTCTAGTGTGGTTCTGGGAGTCTGTGGTAGTTAATTCCAAGGCTAGGCTTGTAAGGGTAGAGTTTCTGGTGGTCTTGGGCCCGATTGACAGAACTAATCTGAGACAAAATCCTAATCTTACTACTTTTGGTCTTCACATAATGCACTTACTACTTTTGGTTACACTTACTACTTTTGGTTACACTTACTACTTTTGGTTACACTTACTACTTTTGGTTACATTTACTACTTTTGGTTACACTTACTACTTTTGGTTACACTTACTACTTTTGGTTACATTTACTACTTTTGGTTAAACTTACTTCTTTTGGTTAAATGTACTACTTTTGGAATTCACTGAAAATATTTAGTAATAGCAAACTAACTTTACTACAAAAGTAGTAAGTTTAACCATAAGTAGTAAGTTTAACCAAAAGTAGTAAGTTTAACCAAAAGTAGTAAGTGTATTCTGTGAATACCAAAGTAGTAAATTTATGATTTTGTCTCAGATTAGTTCTGTGAATCAGGCCCAGAGTTTGTGTTGCAGCTGGTGTTTAAGAGCGGGCGTAACAAGAGCAGTGCTTAACTTTTAAACAAAATAAGTGTCAGGGCTCTCATCAGGAGGTCAGTGCAGCGTGCACCATCCATTGCCCCTTCCAGCGCTGCCAAGGCTAATAACAACACAACTACTAACCATCACACTCCTACAAATGTCACAATTCAGACTATTCCATGCTCCCCAAACTATAAGAATGGCTGGCTGGCATGCAAAAGTTATTTTTAATGTATATTGAATTAATCATTAATTGTTGTAGTGTTCCTTTCCGATTTAGGCTGACACTGCCACCTTGTGGCAGACTGTCACAAGCATTGGTGTTGACGGTTAAGTTCTGGTGCCAAGCTCCAGAAACCACAGGCTCAAATTAAGCACTGAACAAGGGACCCTGCAGCTCCTGCAGGGCAAGGGTCTCCACACCCATCAGGAAGCCCCATTCGACTCATGTATAGACTTCTTTGAAGAATGGGAGTCTACGGAGGCTCCCACCACATTCTGCCGGAGTAGGGAGCATCATTTTACCTGACATTAATGCTTTAAGATGACACAGTCCAAGGCCCTTATTGTGAATGGCCCTGTAATTCCAATTGGGCTGCAAATGAGTGTCACCAGCCCTTAGGAATTACAAGCTCTGCAGTGATTCTGCAGATCATTTACCATTTCACCCAGTAGGTGATACTATCAGGAAAAATTACAGTAGGAACCTGGTCAGGCATAACTGAATCCCCCAGTAATTCCTTATTTCTCAGGTAACCTTCTGGGTGCAGTTCCTAATTCCCAAATACCAATCCTCCCTAGGAGCTTCTGATGACCTCAATCTTGGAACCATAAGTTACATTAGTGTACTGGGATGTGTACGAGTTGTTTTGAAAGGTTTTTGATGGGACGTGCTGCGGAACATAGGATGTCATTCATCAGGTTACAGCGTTGTTTCTGGAGGACTAGTTTAGTGGCAGGGAGATTGTACCTTAGAGTGCGGACTCTACCAGTGGTGTAGCAAGGGTGAAATGGGTCCTCAGTTCAGCAAGTAAAATCGCCACCTATTCCCACGGCTACGAGTAAAACATCCATAAATATGGTGCAGAGGAGCCCTCACAGTCCTGGGCCTTGTGCCATGGCACCTGCTGCACCACTGTTAGCCACATCCACGGCACCAATATCATTTCATTACAGGTACATATTTTGGAAAAAGACCCAACAAGCATGCCAAAAACCACTTACAAATTATCATAAAACCAAGGATAATTAAACCCAGATAAACTGGGCCTCATTTATGAGGCTGTGCGTCAAAAATGCGCCTTGTTGCGCCATATTTACAAAGTGACGCATCTAGGTAGATGCGTCACTTTGTAAACCCCTACGCCACATTATACCTGCGCCAGGTATAATGTATTCAAGGGGGGCGTATTGACGCAAGAAAGGGTCGTAGAAGTGACGCAGTGAAATCCATGAGATTTCACTGTACACTTCTAGGACTCAAATGACCCAAAATCTTACGCCTGCCTCACAGCAGGCGTAAGACTGACGCAGGCCCTTTCACATGGGGCTTGTCCCATGTGAAAGGACACATTGCTGGAGTTGCGTCACTTTTGTGACACACTCCAGCAATGCGTCACTTTTGCGCCTACAGATACGTCAGAAATACTGACGTATCTGTAACTCCTTGCGACATGATGCGTCATACTGTAAATATGATGCAACAATGGTGTCGCAAGGAGGGCGCAATGAAAAGTGACGCATCGCTGTTTTCACGCAGCGATGCGTCACTTTTCATAAATGAGGCCCATTGTGTCTAACATGCAGCCATTTCAAGACACTTCAGTTTACCTGTCCCCTTTGCCCCACCAAAAAACCTGTTGTGGGTAAATGCCATTTTTCCATTTAGAGATAGGAACCATTTGAAGAGGAAGTTTCTCAGGAGCTAGGTGAACTAATGAGATTGAACACCATGTAGGCCAATGGCTGTGACTGCACAACAGTCCCAAGAATATGGATCAGTGAGTTGTTCCTATAAAGGAAGCCATGATGCTGTGGCCAGTGCAGACCTTGTGGAATGGAAGGTGGTACTGGACCACAAATCCTCCCATTGGTGACTATGAACACAGTAAGAATGAAGGTAAAGGTCCAGGAGGTCAATGAGTATAGTGGAACTTGGAACACAACACCTACTACCTGAAACGGATAGGGTCCTTTAATGATTTTCATCTGCACTCCTTCATTGGTAATGCTAACATGCCCTCCACGGCTGATGTAGTGGATCTATCATCCCATGGAACTGGTAGCCCTGGAGGCAAATAGGCCAGAAGAAGGACACGTTCGGATAACGTCCATCACCAGGAGCGGACAGTGCACGTAAGATCAGTGGGGCCTGGTTGGGGGGATTCGATAGAGACGACCACATGTGAAAATTAAATAAATAATTGATTTCCCGTCATCATCTGTCAAAATCCCCCACCCCCCCGTCTCACCGCTCTTACCTGCACAGGCCGCGGCTGTTCATCACATAATCTCTCCACAGGTTCACTGTAGTCCAGGAGGGTGTGCACAGCTCTTCTCTCTCTCTCTCACTCCCCCTCCCCTCTTACCTTGGTGTCAGACTTGAGTGTAACAAAATGTCAGAATTCATCAGGGGGGAAGGAAAGCATGGGGCAAGATGTAGATCTGCCTACCATACATGTCCACTTCAATACATTGCTTGTTTCTGCAGCAAGATAACATTTCCTCGTGTGTGCTTCATGGGAGTGTCCTCCAGTCCTAAAATGATGGCTGGGGAAGACTGCATATGTTTTCTACGTGTAATGTGCATACTTTTTGCAAGCAGAATAGGTTCTATGCATACTCAAGGAACATCTTTTGCTAGACATATCCTTCCACAGGATTAGGCGCTCAAGCTTTTTCTGTTTCTAAAGTCATGCAGAAAACATTACTTGTGCAACTGATGAATCCACAGCTCACATCCAGTTTTACAGTTCACACACCACACTTTCTGCTCCAACCAAGTCTCCCACATCTGTAGATTATGCAATCACCATAAGTGTATAGAAATAGCAGTTTTTGTGGTAGGCATAGCCCAATAAGTTGGCTTCATACAAGATTTTGCTCATGTGGATAAATGACTCATTCCCCTACCTAGAAATCCGCTGGGGTGTCTTAGCATGACAGTAAGTGGGAGATACGCATGGACGCCATTTAGGGGTCGCCAAGGGTCACAGCTGTGACCCTGCCTTTCCCCCTTGCGACCCCTGGCACTGCCTTGGCGAACCCTGGCATCACAGGTGTCAAAATCAATACCAGGATGGGGTTCCACTTTCTCTGTTTACCGTCAGTATGTTATTATACTAATAGTGAATAACATGAAAAATATCTAATTCACTATTAGTGTAATAAAGAATGGAGTACAATTATCTGGAACATGACTCTCACTGGTAGATGAGGTGAGTTAAAAAAATGTTTTTTAAATGAATGTGTGTGCGTGCTTGAGCGTGAGTGTGTTTATGTGAGAGACCTAGGGGCAGATGTATCAAGATTCCATTTTGCACTTCTCAAATAGCGATTGTTAAGGAATCGCTATTTGAGAAGTGCAAAATGGTATGTATGTAGAATTTTGCTATTTTTTAGCGATTCCTTAGAATTCCTTAATTGCGATTAGCAAATTGCTAATCGCAATTAAGGAATAATTTCCCATTCATTCCTATGGGCCAGGAGGCCCAGAGGAATGAATGTAAAATTATGCTCAATTAGCGATTAGCAATTAGCTAATCGCAAATTGAGAATAATTTCAAGGGTGCAAGGGTGTCTTAAGGACACCCTGCTGCACCCCTGAATTTGACATGTACATGCATATGGCGCACATACATGCCCTAAGGGCATGTATGAGCGTCATATGGTACCTTTAGAATTAAAAAAAAGTGCTTTTTGAAAAGAATTCGCAAATTACCACCAACTACAAGTTGATGGTAATTTGCGAATTCTTAGTCAAAAATCGCAACACTGAAATGCTTGATACATTTCAAATCTAAAATCGCAATTTGCTGTTTCTTAAAAGCCTCGCAATATTAAGGAATCGCTAAATTAGCGATTCCTTAATATTGCGAGGCTTTTTGCATGATACATTCCAAATCCCGTTTTTTTTGTCGCAAACGCTGCTATTTTCCGAATCGCAGCGTTTGCGACAAAAAAAACGGATGATACATCTGTCCCTGTGTATGTGTATGTGTGAATGTATAAATGTGATGTATAAATGTGTGTGCATGTGTAAGCAGGTGTGTTAGTAAAAGTAAAGGTCAAATGGCGCGTGATGTCACTTTCACTAGCCCTGACATTTTGCTAAATTGACCATTATGGAGATGAGATTCCTCCCTGCCTGTACATGAACACTACAGGAAAGTGCCGCAGAGTTCAGGGGCAGCCCTTGCCAAGGACGAACCGATGCCACAGAAACACCTGTCCGTGGCTCATCAGTGAAACGCCTTTGAATGATGCTTTTCCTGATACCTGCTGGAATGTTTTTATGCGGGCAGACTAGAGAATACAAAAATATGCTTGCAACGTCTTTACATCCTGTATTAAAATTTAATCCAGTCATACCCTATTGATGGAATCTGTTCTATGTCCACTACATTATTTCTCGTTCTTGCAATGTCAAGTGGCGCCTTTTCCTTTGAAGTGCCTTCCTCCGCAAGCTGTTGCCTGTTTGATCTTCGGAATAATATGAATGCTTTTATTTTTAAAATGTGAAAGAGTAGATTTTACAGATGCATTTCTAAAACTTGAAAGCACTCCGAGGCTGGACACATTAAAGGACTTCATTGTATTAGGTTAACTGGCATGCACCGCCCTGTTTTACTTACCTAAGTGGATTCTATTATTGAAATACATCTTTGCAGGTTAAACCTAGGAAATCTAATATGACACTTTTTACTTCGAATAGTGTTTAGTGTTATTTAAATGTCAACTTTTTAGGAAGAAGAAGTAATTATTTTATATGAGGGGTAAATTCGTTTTATAATTCAGGTAGGGTAGCCCAATGATGGGCCGACACAAGAGCCCCGATTAAAATAATGAATTTGCACATGGATAGCTTTACAGGGGCAAGGTATTCACAAAAGGTGTTTTTGCTCCAGGGAATATGACCATGTGTGAGTGGTGGAGATGGGGTTTTTTAAGACAGCCTTTCTCCACAGGGAACTCATTTTCCACTTTCTGAAAAAAATACAAAAAATTTGCCCTTGCACAGAGGCTCTGGCTTTCATTGATGTGGAATAGTAATGTGCACAAATCTGCAGTATGGAAACGCCTACACACAAAAAACAGCCATGTCAAATTCCCAGGAGCATACCTGGAAAATTTTGACTGGCATACTCCGGCAACGTTTTGTGAATTGCAATAAGGCATATACAGCACCAATGGGAAACTGAACCCTGCTGGTCATGATTTTCAGCTTTTTTTGTGAAGCAGACCCAGTGTTCCCATCCAGAACCTTTATGCTCCAAATCATTGATCCAGATGTACTAAGATTAGGAATAGTGAATTACTAATTGCTGTTTTCTGTGAATCTCTACTAGGAAATCGCTATTCCTAATGTATGAAACTTGTTGAGTTTTACAGCCTGATTCATCAAGCCGAAATCGGCTCGCAAAGGGCCAGATTCTGAGAATCTTGCCCTTTGCGAGCGCTATTTTTGCATTTGGGATTCATCATCCCAAATGCAAAAATCGGTAATAGCGACTTCGCTATTTTGCGAGGAATTACATTTAAGGAATCTCTATTTGAGATTCCTTAAATGGAATTCATCATCCATTTGAAAATTGCGAAATCGCAATTTCGGCCCGCTATTTACCGCGAGGTCAAACCTCGTGGTAAATAGCGAAAACTTAGAAAAATGCTTTTAAAAGCATTTTTCTAAGTTGCATGTTGCACACACACATGTCCTTTGGACATGTGTGTGCGCAACACCTGTTTCAATTTGCATTTAAGGGGTGCTACAGGGTGTCCTTTGAACACCCCTGGCACCCTTTAAATCGCAATCTTATTTGCGATTAGCTAATTGCTAATCGCAAATAAGGAATACTCCCCATTCATTCCTATGGGCCTTTTGGCCCATAGGAATGAATGGGGAGTTATTCCTTATTTGCGATTAGCAATTTGCTAATCGCAAATAAGGAATGTGTAGGAATCGCAATTCTTTTAACGATTCCTACATGAATCCCGTTTTGCGAGTCTGTAATAGCGATTCCTTATGAATCGCTATTATAGACTCGCAAAACGGGTCTTTGATGAATCAGGCTGTTCGTGATTCCTAGTGGGCTGCAAATCACCCTACTTCATTATTATTAATGAGGTAGGTTGCAGTTTGCTAACTATTAGGCATGACACCCATCAAAGGGGTGATGGCCTGCTCGAGTCAGCAGACCGTGATGTTTGTGAAGCAATATATAAGGCAATCTTTTTTTTCTTTAAAATGCAGCTTGTTTTCCTTAAAGGAAAATAGGATGCGTTTCAAAAGAAAAAAAATTACAAAAATATTACTTTTTTAAAAGGGTGCAGTGGTCCGTGGGGCAACTGCCTACTTTAAAAACATTTTTTTTTACAATCTCAAAGGGGAAGGGGTCCCATGTGGACCCCTTTTCTTTTGCTAATGGGTTACCTTAATATTTGAATTGGTGGTAAAATATTAATGTTTGTGACCGGAATTCAGGTGCAAAACATTAATAAATTTCACTGCAAATCGGTATTTGAAAAGGGACGTCCTAAACACATCCTTCCAAATACTGAATCGCAAACATAATTTGTGATTCAGTTACAACTTCCCGAATCGCAATTTGCTGTTTTTATATTACAAAAAGGATTTTTGCCATCAGAAACAGCAACCTCAAAAATGCTTCATACATCTGTCCCAGTGTTACTAAGGTGCCTATTATGATGTCAGTCGGAGTTTCCTCCATCCGACACTGTGACGTAAACGGGACCTACCGACCTCCGGTCGGCGGTCTCGACCGTCTAATTTTTATGTGACCGGCTGTAACAAAAGCTTCCACAGAGAAATGGGAGATTGTGTTAATCCTTGCACCACGTGGCAGACACCTCAAGATGTCTGCCACAAGGTGCAGGGATTAACAGGGGGCACCATAGGTGCTACCTTTGCACCCAAACGGAGTCCGCAAGAGCGATGGGGCTCCGCTAGGGGCCCCCAAACACGCTTTCCGACAGTGTTTCCATATCAGAAAGGCTGTCATGGAAACCCGGCTGGAAACCATGCATCATAATCCAGATGGCGTAAACCGACACCCATATGGATGACAGGCCGGTTCCTACTGCCCAACGGGCTCCTTGTGTCCATTGGAATCCAGCGGGAATGAACGACCAGTTTCAATTACGACCAACTCAATCGTAATCAGCTGGTCAGAATGAAAACAGGCCCCTAAGTATGTGACTCCAATTGATTTTTTGGGATCTTTTTAGAAACTTTTTATTACATTATGTAGATATCAAAATGCAACAGTGGAAACAGACAGGCCCTGTTCCCACATGGGCCAAAATACATACCGACTCTTGAGCCCTCAAGCAATGTTGTGGCACCCAAAAAAGGTGCCTTACAGTACCAAATACTAAAGAAACAAAAAGAAACAACACAGCCCAACCCTCCACAGCACAAATGTCTACCATGACTAATATACTATGTCTACCTCCCCACCCACCTAGCACCCTCCCGCCCACCCTTATCATCGTCCGAGGTCATGTACCAAATGTGCTAGGTGATTGTTTAACGAAACCAACCAGTGGCTATAACTGCCAAAATACTTCCGTTAGTCAAATTAAAACCCAGGGCTGCAAGCATGGTAGCCTTACACCATGGACCTGAGGCAACCCTAACACTATTATGATGAGAGGTTTTAACTGTCATAACAACACCCTCTGTACTTTTGGGCTATGGTCTGTTATGTTATTAGCATTTCCAGAGGGAGCCAATTGCCTTTTGCAAAGCCTCTTCTTGCCTAGGGCTAGTTATTTTGTACACTGTTACAGTGGATGAAGGGCTATATTATCAAGAAAGGGCGATACATTATCGCCGCTTTTATCGGCAGGAAACTGCCGCTTAAGCGGTGATAATAGGCTTGACAATATGCCCTTGTGAATTCCCATAAAAGCCCATGTTCACGCCAGAACCTGGGCTCCTATGGGAATTCACAAGGGCATATTATCAAGCCCATTATCGCCGCTTTAGCAGCAGTTTCCTGCCGATAAAAGCAGCGATAATGTATCGCCCTTTCTTGATAATATGGTCGAAGTTCGGTAAATTGGTTTGGGCTATGATCATTGCGCTGTCCTGGGTGAATTGCTGCTTGCATTTCATGCCGTGTGGCTACAGAGGAGACATTTTTGTAATTATTATGGATTCAGCCACTCCCCATGATCTCACAATTTAAACAATTGATCAAATTCACATTTCAAACCCTCAGAGCACTCAGGCGCATCTTCCTTCATCTTAGATTCCTACAAAAGGTGCATCAAATGCCTCACTCTTCTTTTTTTCATGCCTGGACATTGCTTAAGGTGTATATCAGTAGGTATAAATATCAACTATAATATAAGTCTATAGAATTCAAAATTCAGAAATATGGCAACTTCTGCACCTCAAGGTTTTCATCCACAACTCAGTAGTTCTAAGGACTCGGCACTAGCTGGCTATTGCCAGAAGGTCTGGCTTCAAACTACTCTTCACAGAGCACAAAGCAGCACATGGAAAAGGACCAATGTGCAGAATAAACTCAGGAGAAGGATGCTGCACTCCAACTTTTCCGCTCAAATAACTGCTCTGCCTTATAAGAAGAAAGGTGCCAGTGGTATATCCTTCTTCGTCCAAATTGCTAACTTATGAAATTCACTCCCAGCTAACATATGGGCCTCAGTGAGCCACCTAGAGCTTAGTAGGATGTTGGAAACTTGGCTGTTTCCTACTTGAACCTCAGACTATAAAATATGGTGATTCCAACTGTCAGCCTGAAAAAAGAACCTTGTAAATGCAATTAAGCTGGGTGAAAGAGACAACATGAAGGCATTTCGGGCATCCTTTAAGAAAACTATACAAATAGCAAAAAATGATTGAGAAAATGTGAACTGGGCAAAACTGTTAGAAGTGGCTAAGAAGAAAGATTCAATGTATTTCTGGCACTCAGTGTCCTACGGGATCGTAATGGAGCACAACAAACCAGAGGCACACATCTTAGCTCGCAAGTGGGTACCTCACTTTAGGGCCCTTTATTCTGCAGATATAGATGATGCAATCCCGGCTATCTTTGCACGCCCCCACTCATGCCAAAATATCTCTAGTTTCTAATGTTCTATTACCTTTTTCATGTCTGAGAAAACAGCAGCAGTGAAAGCACAGAAATCAGTGAAGACCCCGGGCATGGACAAGATTCCAGCTGATCCTTTGTGCTCTGCACCTGACATATGGGTGGCATGATCAGACTGGCCAGCCCGGCAAATGGGCAATCCCCCAGAGGTCTGAGCCCCAGGAGCCCATTTTTACACTTGGAGGCCGGTTTCGGACACCAGGAATGCTGGTGCATGTTACGCAACCCTGACGACAACTTGAAAGAGTTGCTCGGGTTCTAGCGCACATTAGAACATTTGCCCATGTGGGCGGAATTTATCATTTTTGGCATGGGTGTTTTTAGTTCCCAGTCTGGCCCGATGAGTTCCATACATAAATGTCTTATTAAATGCAATTCTGGCAGGTGCCCTGATACCAGATACATGTAAGGGTGCAGGGATAGTCCCCATATCAACAAGCATTGGCATAGCCAATAGGTCTCGCCTTCGGGATCTTATACGTTTTTAGTTATGTTTTATATTATTGTATGTGAAAGTTCTAATAAATGTGTTAAAACTTTCACATTCAATAATATAAAACATAACTAAAAAGTGAGAACGGGGCACATAGAGTAGAGGCAGGGTGCTGTGGCATAGAGCTAAGCAGACAGAAGGTACTGGAAACACGGGGTGAGAGGGGGAGGAAGGGGACAGAGAGTAGAGACAGCGAGCAGGGTGCTGTGGCACAGAGCCAGACAGGCAGAGGGCACCAGAAGTACGGGGTGAGAGAAGTGGCTGGGGGCAGAGAGTAGAGACAGGTAGCAAGCAGAGTGCTGTGGCATAAAAATGGACAGGCAGAGGGCACCGGGAGCACAGGGTGAGAGTGGGGCAAAGAGTAGAGACAGGGAGTAAGCAGAGTGCTGTGGCATAGAGCCGGACAGACGGAGGGCACCGGAAACACGGGGTGAGAGCAGGAGAGTGCAGAGACCAGAGATAGGGACGGGAGCGGTGGGGTTCCAGGGACCGGGAGTAGGGTGCTGTGGCTTAGAGCCTGTACAAAAGGGGGTGGTGATGGATGGAGCATCTGAATCAATCAAACACTCACACCCAGTCATAAGATCTGGGTTTAATCCATCACCATTCTTTAGCTCACTCTGCCACCCCAGTTCAGACATGGCCATATGCAAATCAGTCTGACCCTGTGCCTCATGGGAACAGTCCAGCCCGAACTGCCAAGCCATGTCTTCCCTGGACCAGAAACAGGCATCCTGGGACCAGTTTCGGATTCATAATCCTCATCAGCCAGGCTATCTTGAATCCAGTGGCCAAGTGAGCAAGGGACTCACGTCTGAGCATACCCTTCCAACTTAGGGCGAACAAAGCGATACAAAAGGGGATGATGGACGAAGCGTCTTTTGTATAGCATTGATATGGTACCAAGATGCAAGCTGTGGCAGGTCCTCTTGAAATTGAAACTCGCTAGTGACTTTTCAACCATCATTATGCACTTACTCACCAATAATTCTGGATGGGGTCCATTATGGCACATTGGCAAACTCTTGTGGAGAATATATAATTGTCACAGCTCTGTACTTTTCCTTATTTTTCTCAACGGTTGTGAAGAATTTCTGACAAATTGTGAGAACATCTCACTTATACTTCTCTTCGCTCTGCGCTTCTCTTTGCTGACAACACCTTATTAATCTCTAATACCCAAAAAGGGCTTCAGAATTTAATTGAAAAATGTGGCTTATTCTACAGCAACTAAGGGCTAGAGATAAATGCTAAACAAAACAAATGTATGGTGTCCAACCCAAGAGGTGGCCATATTGCAGGATAACTTTGGGTGGTAACGTGCTCGAAAGAGTCAAGGAATTTGATTATTTGGGCATTAGGTTGTTTGAAACTGACTCGTGGGGAAAGCAAATCGCAAAGAGCAAGTTGTTGCTAAATCATAGGGCTGCTGCCATAACCAAATTTGTCAAGAGAGGTGACTCATCCACTGGCTCCAGCTTTGGAGATCTATAGAGCGTAAGTTGTTAAAGGGACTCTCTTCGGAGTGGAACTGTGGGGCCATTGTGGAGCTGGAGCCCTTGCAACGGCAGAGAACAATTTTATAAGACTGTTGCTAAGGCTGCCATGGAGTACTCCACTCTTGCCTTTGCATTTAGATCTAGCCTTGAAACCGATAATTGAACATACAAAGCTCAGGCCTATTTTGCATTGGGTCAGACTCTGGACCACAAAGAATTATACTGCTTTAAATTAGGGTTTTGAGCAGTAGATCACAAGCAACCAATATCACCTGACTAAATATATATCAAACCTTCACTAGTCAACCTGCTTCTGTGAAGCTATTGGTCTAATATAGAATCCATTCATCCGAACGTGCCCTCTATCTTGAAGGAGAGATTTTGGCATTGTGCCGAGGAAGAAGCAATTCATTCCGCTACACTGGGGAGCCTAACAAATTTTTTCTTACGTATAAAAATTGATTTACATTTTACATTTTTGGGGGATTTATTTTATTTATTTATTTATTTATTTTTTCCAAGAGTTTTATATAGCGCTGGCTAGAAGGTATCAGAGCGCTTTACATGAGAATCAACAATTTAACAGAAAAAGCTTAACAATTACATAATACATCAAAAAATAGGCAATACAATTAGGAGAGGAGAGAAAGGAGAGAGAAAAGTAGTGGATGGGACAGGGGAGGTGAGAAAGGGAGGATGAGGAAAGAGACAACAAGGAGAGACGAAAGGAAGTCTGTCTAAAGACCGACTGGGTAGGTGACGTCCAAGGAGGGAATCCACAGCCCATCTCCCCTATAGCTAAACCAGGTAGCTCCATCGGGCATTAGACAAAATAGCTAGATCTCAATTGACGAGGGAAAATTCACAGATAAACAGGGTGGGCACTAAGGGCCAGGACAGGTGAGGGCAAAGGTCAGTAGCAGGAAAGTGGAGAAGAGTAGAGCGGAGAGGGGTAGGGGGTAGGGGGAGGAGGGAGATAAGGTCAGGAGAGACGCAGGAGGGTTTGTTGCGGCCGTCATTTTAGGCAGGTACAGGTAGTATTTCAAGAGCAATCACTGTGTGGGATGACTACATCGCAGCTTTGTTGTCTCTCGTGTCCCTGTAGATGCTGAAAACTCACTGCATACCACTGTTTTTTGGGCTTGGCCACTGCATTTGTGTTGGCACTTTACATGCTTTGTGCCACACAGTCAGGTTCCATGTCATGCCATGCACCTTCTCTGTCGCTGGTTCACAACCCATTGGCTAAGTTTCTCGGCAGTGTGAGGGGGTGGGGGGCCTAGCGCTAATCCCTCAAACTAAGGTCCCTGTTGGACGGCTGTTGCGCTCCCCGCTCCCCTCAACAGCTTGCAGTGCCCATCTTGATGTTTTCACAGTGATCGCCGGTCCTTCCCTTCTCCGCCGGCCTCCTTAAAATTCACTGATCAGGGACCCATCTCCTCGGCAGCACCTGCTCTGTATGCACACCGCCTCACTGCCCACGCACCAACCCCAGTGTGGGGGATAGTTCAGTGTTGGTTGCGGTGCTGGCGCAGTCTCTAAAGGGCAGAAGTAACCACAATCCAGGGTAAGTCACAAACACACTCCAAATGAACCTGTGCTCACCCTCTGGTAGCTTGGCACAGAGCATTCAGGCTTAACTCTAGAGGAGCAAAAAATGTGACACCTCACATTAGAGTCACGACTGCAGCATAGTACAAGAGTGCAATACATGTGTCCCAATGTGTCTCATACACCTGCAGCTTTAATAAAGTGCAAAACCTATGCCCCTGCAGGTGCAACACATATGCCTCATTCACAACGGTACAATACGTGTGCCCCAACGGGTGCCATACACCTGCGCAATAATAAAGTGCAAAACATATGCCCCTGCGGGTTCAACACATATTCCCCAAAGCAAAAGGTTTGGGTCAAGGAAAAATGCCCCAACACCAGTACTAGAAAGAAGATATATCGTAAGTGTTTGTTTGTGGTTAAGCTCACAAGCCCATCCAAAGTAACGTCCGTGTGCAAGTAACAATGCCCCAATACATACAAACGTACATATGGTTTAGGCTCATATCGTAAATGCCTATAACCAGTAACATCAAAGTATGTATGGTTTGGGCACAAAAAACAGGTGTCCCATCAACAGCAACTGTAAGTAGTTGTAAAGTAAGCATTTGTTTGGCAATTCGACCCAACACACAACAACATTTGGGTGCATGAAATATGTCCCATAATATGTAAATGTAAGAACAGTTTGGTCTGAATGAAACGCAAAAGCAAAAGTAAGTAATGTCTGGGTGCATTTAATATGGAGTCACACAATTCAAGGAACAACCTCATCTGATCAAATGTTAAAGGATTCAAAATATTGATTAGCAGTTTTTCTATTAATGTTGCAGAATGTGTATGAGTATTTGACAAGGGGTTAGGTCATACTACGATATTGTCCCTTTTTCTTTTTATGCTGGTCATAAGAAGCAGTTGGAAAGTCAGGGTGGTAGAGTTTCTCTATGTTAGAGTTATAATATACATGAAATGTTATAATTTGATTTATTAAAATGAAATGCTTTTTTAATGTTTTTTTAAAGAAAATTCTGTTGTATGTAGAAAGATGTTTATCTTTCACTTTTTAACCTTTTGAATAAATATAAATAAGTTTTCTTTTTGAAGTGACAAACTAATTCATTCGACTACTGTATAGATAATTTCATTTGAAGGCAAGGGAAACTCACTTTTTATCTTATGCATTTAATATGCCCCAATACATGCAACAAATTAGTATAGTTTAGGGGCAATGCAGGTACCCTCATCACCAGTAACAGTAAGAAATGTCGGAGAGTAACCCAGTACACTAAAAAGCAAGAATGGTTTGGGTGAAATGCAAATGCCCATCAGCAGCCCCATAAATAAAAGTACAGTGTGGGTTGAGGAATCCCTGCCCCATCACCAGGAACTGTAAGAATTGATTTGGATGCACTAATGATGCCCCTGCTAAAGTAAAAGTAAGAAACATATGGGTACAAAACATAACCACCACAACAAGAAACATAAGTAAAATCTGCTTACACTGTCAGTCAGTCAAAGCATTTTATTTCGATTATTAAAAATCATAAAAAGACAATCATGAACATATATACATAAATACAAATATATACACATAGTTAAATACAGTGTAAGTAGGATGTACATAGATCACAATACGTTCAGATGTCCGTTTACATAAAAACACACTTTCATTAAAAATCAAACTAAAAACATTGTTTACACTACAGATAATTCCTAAGGACATAATATACATTTCATCACTTAAAACAACTGGGAAGCCTGCTCTCGTCATATATATATCCAAAGTGCTAAGTGCCAGGAAGACAA
The DNA here is from genome assembly GCF_964263255.1 of Lissotriton vulgaris. Taxonomy (NCBI): domain Eukaryota; kingdom Metazoa; phylum Chordata; class Amphibia; order Caudata; family Salamandridae; genus Lissotriton; species Lissotriton vulgaris. The sequence goes on along the minus strand of NC_141698.1, from coordinate 137,004,579 downwards.
GGGAAGACTAAAGATTTCTTTTTCCGAACAGCAGCCACCAGAAAGCTCGCAACACAAAACATGACCCGAGGACAGCTTAACATTTGTAAGTATAAGAGAGCTGGTCTGACTTGTATAAAGCCAGCCTCTTTCAACAATGGTAACAAGTATTTGTCTCTCATTTCTTTATTAAAGTCACAAAACATGACAAAATGTAGCGTATCCTGATTTGAAAAGTTGTCACATTTACAAGGGTTACAGGCTTCCGGCTTGCCCCAGGATGGAAAATCACCCAGAGTTAAATATATCATATCAAAACGAAACCTCGTTAGGAGCTGTCTATGAAAGGGGCGATTCACAATAATCAGATAAGGTTCAGTTGATGGTGATGTTGATAGTAAAAAATTTGCCCTTACAGAAACTTTCTTAAGCTCCTGCTTCTCTCTTTCCATACTGAGCATGTTCAGGAAGTGTACCTTTATCCACCCAACGTCTTCTTTAGTGATACAGTTGGGGGTGGTATAGATCTCAGGGCGTCCTAGTTGCGTAAACATTGTTTTAAGTCACTCACACTGTATACTGCCTAAGTATAAATATAATGAAAAGACAGAAAGAGTAAGCATAGTATAAAGATATAGGCAGAATATCAAGAAAACCACTCAAAAATATGCTAACATGGCATTTCACACAATCTCAAAATGGCACAGAACTTCACTGTTGGAGAACGGCATGATTCCATGTTCAGTAATCTGAGCAGGCTCATAGTCCTATCTGCATGCTGATAACGTATGGAAAGAAGATATGCAGCAAATCCGCAGTTCAGTCCCTTGGAGCATATGTTGATGAAGGAAAGTATTTTAAATGTCCATCAGTTAATCGTTGATTGCCATATTCCTGTAAACTGCAACGCAGCATGAAGCTAGCATGCAGAGCAGGAAAAATAAAGCACTTCCTGTATGATAGAGGCGGTAATGCAGCAGTAACGAGAAACTCGAAGAGCAGGTGTGTGAAAGTAAGGGGGCACGTGACCAAGTTACCTCCTCAAAAGCTGAAAGATGTGCCATCAGTAAAACCAGAGAAGGAAATAATGATACGAGGTTAAGAATAACACATAGATACCAAATAAGAGAGGGAGGCAGAGGTAGAGGCTAGGTTTATCCTCCTGACATTTACGTAGTTAGACAAAAAACAAGTATATAAAAGAAAACCTGCCCTTAGGGAATTAGATAGGATACAGCAATAATTTGTTGTAATCCCTTTTCTAGAAAAAATACTTTTTTTGAAGAGACCCCTCACCCACCAGGGTTGCCCCTAGGTGGCTGCTTCATCATTGGGGTTGCTCCCAATCCTCTATGGATTTAGGCATGCTGCGACTTGCGAATTACGTAGGAGCACTCTTTATTGTACACTATGTGTAGACTATTACCATCGACTTCAAGTCATTGGTAACCATGTGCAATTTTACGAACTGCACCCAAAATGCATTTTTTAAAGTACCATGTAGCGTGCACATGCCCCAAGGGCCTTTGTGCGCTTTACATGTGCACCACTTGTTTTAGGGTTCCTCAAGTGGGATCATAGGCCCATAGGAACCCTTGGTTTTGCATTTCCTATTAGGAAATAGCAAATTTGGAAATGCAAAGCCAATCACACCTACGGTTTAGCATCCCCTAAATAATACTTTCCTAATAGTGATTCCTTCTATTTAGGAAATGCAGTTTGGAAGTTTTGTCCCTCTGGCCCTTAGTGCAGTTTACATCTGCCTTGGAAAATATGCAAACTAACTCTACATCAGGACCTGCAGAATTAGGAACAGGCAAAAGTGAAGAGGCATCAAGCATAAGTAGCCTCTTTGTGCCTAATGTATCAAACCTTTTGCATGTACGCTGACGTACATCTAGTACAAAATGTTTGTGGTACTCTACAGGCAGGCAGTACTGAGAAAATAAGTGCAAGCAAAGGAAGAAGGAAGAAGAAAGCACTAATATGGTTTGTTGTCTTTTCTTATGCACTTGATTCCTTACATTGTTGGTTTAAAAAAAATACTAGGTAATATTTAAAATTGTTGTTCTAGATAGATATGTTTTTGTTCTTACAACACAAAATGAGTATAATTCCTGAATAAAAGGACTTTTTGAAATAAAATCTTCAATAAACATGTAGCTTTGATTTTATTTTGCGCACTTGCTTGTGATTTAAAAAATATTAGCAGTGATTTCTGTGCACCAAGATCTACCATCAGCAGCACAAGAGGCATTCTGTTGGTGTTTGTATTTCTGGGGTTTCTTCCCAAGGATCAGATTCTGAGTCAACCTCCATATTTTGAGGAGCCCTCCTCATAGCAAGATTACGCAACATTGCACATTAAGCAATGATTTTGCAACATATTTCCTGACAGTAGTGGAGTGATCCTCCACTCTTGTGCAAACACCTGGGGCCTCATTTATGAGGCTGTGCGTCACTTTTATGCCGCCGGTGCGTCACTTTTTGTGACGCACCAGTGGCGTAAAAAATGCGCCTTGTTGCGCCATATTTACAAAGTGACGCATCTAGGTAGATGCGTCACTTTGTAAACCCCTGCGCCACACTATACCTGCACCAGGTATAATGTATGCAAGGGGGGCGTTTTGACGCCAGAAAGGGTCATGGAAGTGACGCAGTGAAATCTATAAGATTTCACTGCGCCACTTCTAGGACACAAATGCGTCAATTTCTTACGCCTGCCTCACAGCAGGCGTAAGACTGACCCAGGCCCTTTCACATGGGGCTTGCCCCATGTGAAAGGACACATTATTATTATTATTATTATTATTATTATTATTATTATTATTAAAGGCTTTTATAGCGCGCTCTATTACTAAAAAAATAGTATCCTGGCGCGTTGAAGGCAGAGCAGTATGGGAGAGGACAAATATCTAGAAACAAAAATAGAAAAGAGAAAAGTTTAGACTATAATATTAAAAAGGTGAGTTTTTAGTCCTTTCTTAAAAGCACTGAGAGTCGATGCAGTTTTTAAGTGGAGGGGAAGAGCGTTCCAGGATTTTGCTGCTCTTACTGAGATTGATTGGCCGCCAAGTCTGCAATATTTAAATTTGGGAACGGACATTTGGCACAGGTTGGCCGATCGCAGAGGGCGATTGGGGACATACAAACAGAACCTTTTCCTCAAGTAGACAGGGCCAGTTTGATGAATAGCTCGGTAGGCCAGCACTAGAATTTTAAACAAAATCCTGTGGGCAACTGGAAGCCAGTGGAGAGCACATAGCAGGGGACGAGCACTGGAACGCCTAGGAACATTAAACAGGAGTCTGGCAGCGGCGTTCTGAATGACCTGAAGGCGGTGAATCAGGTATGCCGGCAATCCACAGAACAGTCCATTCGAGTAATCCAGCCTAGAGAGAACTAAGGCACGAATGACAGTCTCTTTAGCTTCTTTCGGTAGGAAAGGAAAGAACCTACGTAAAGTTTTTAGGGTAGCAAAACAGACCCCCGTGAGTTTCTTTATGTGGTCCTCAAACTTAAGGTTCTTACCGAACCAAACTCCTAAGTTTTTCACTGGGCCAGATGTGGCTTTTGGTGGGGGTAGGTCAGCAGGCCAAAGACGCTCACTAAAATCCTCAGGAAAAGAGCCGTACAGCAGGATCTCGGATTTACTTTCATTGCATTTTAGCTGGGCATGTGCTAACCATTGAAAAACAGAGGACAAACAAAGTTGGGCCGCCGACGTATCTAAATTATCTCTAGACCAGGTAAACAAAAGCTGTGTGTGGTCGGCGTACGCCATAATTTTAGCCCCCAACTGTTCAGCAAGGTAAATCAAAGGGGTAAGGTAAATATTAAAAAGTAAAGGGCTTAAAATGGACCCCTGGGGAACACCAGTAGAAAGTAGTTTAGGGGTGGAGGCAAATGGAGGCAGCCAAATTTGTTGTGTGCGGTTATTTAAAAATGAAGTCAGCCAGTCAAATGCAGGGCCAATAACACCAATATCGGCTAGTCTGGCGAGTAAAAGGGAGTGAGGCACCGTATCGAAGGCAGCAGAGAGGTCTAGTAAGATCAGAGCCGCTCTGCCACCTTCGTCAAGACACTCCCGAATAGCCTCCGAGATTTCGACTAAGGCCGTCTCGGTACTATAGGCGGCCCGGAAACCAGACTGAGCTGGATGTAGGGCCTCTGTTGATTCAACAAATTTATCCAGCTGCTTGAAGACAGTCTTTTCGCAGATTTTTGCAAGAGCTGGGAGCAGAGATATAGGCCGGAAATTAGACGGCGTGGCCGGATCTAGTCCATTTTTTTTTAGCAATGGGAGCAATTTTGCTTGCTTCCAGCAAGCGGGGACAGTAGCCGTAAGAAGCGAAAGGTTGATGAGCTGGGTGACCTCATTTCCCACTGTTTCCGCTAAACCCGCAAATACTCTAGCCGGGCAAGGGTCAGAAGGAGATCCTGATTTTAAAGCGGCAACAATAGAAATGATGTCAGAATTTAGTTGGGGGGTGAATTTAGCCAGTTGCTCAGTGCGTGGAGGCATTGAAGGAAGCAGAGTAGTTAGAGACGATGTGGGACCATTACAAACATTTTGCAGATCCTCCTGGATTTTAACAATTTTTTCAATAAAAAACTCAGATAGTTCTTCACACCATTCCTTCGATGCAGGTAACAAAGGTTGTGACGCACAGGGAGATACAAAACTTTTTACAATCGTAAAGATTTCCTTACTATTGTTGTTCGCTTTATTAATACGTCCTGCATAGTAGCTACGTTTGGCAGATCTGATGGCTGCATAATACTTTTTTTGCGCAGCCCGCAGATCCTTTTTCACCTCGGAGTTGCTGGAGTTGCGTCACTTTTGTGACACACTCCAGCAATGCATCACTTTGCGCAATACAGATACGTCAGAAATACTGACGTATCTGTAACTCCTTGCGCCATGATGCGTCATTCTGTAAATATGACGCATCATTGGTGTCGCAAGTAGGGCGCAGTGAAAAGTGACATATCACTGTTTTTACGCAGCGATGCGTCACTTTTCATTAATGAGACCCCTGAAGTTCCCTTTAAGTATTCCAAAGGTCCTCTCTATAACAGAGGGTGTAGTTTAGTGAGCATGGTTGTATCTCTGCTCCCTCCTTGTACTTGGGTTTAAATATGGTCGCAAGATCCAAGGCCGTAATGAATATGCACTGTCTCCTAAAAAGTTAAGGAAGCTTATATTAGTATGGTTTATTACATTGGATGGGAAACTTGGGGTAAAATAATTTATATTGGCTTACCAAGTAGTAAACCATCCCCAAAATCACCTCAAGACAGCCTATTATATACCCCTTTGTGGTGGAACATTAATGAATCATGTGTGCTGCCTGGGAATCAGGTCACAAGTTCTGTTATCATACAGGAGGCCTCACACACAAACTGTATATTGAGAAAGCGACTATTTTAGCAAATTCAAAAAGTAAATTAATTTGCAGATGGTGGACAGATAGCAACATGTGTACTGTCAACACATCCTATGACACTTTAAAAATGTGCCATATAGTAATATATTAGTTTGGTATCTTGTAAGTCCTGCTGAGATGCACAATAATAAATGTGATCACAACATAATATCAGGAAACCTGTGGAAAATTATTTGAGAAAGCACTGTGGGACACTTCCTCTCCTGCTGCTAAAACTCCTGAGTAACTACCATAAGCTAAAAGGTGTTGGCAACTCAGTACCAGCACATGCAGTGTAACAGCATTGTTTCTGTATGTTAGGGTCTGTAGCAGTGGATGTAAGTGAGCTATTAAGTTCAAAACAACCTGACTTCTAAACTTGTACATATTCAATTTCTCCTCCTCAATTTGATCAAAAAGGGTTACCCTAACCTTTAAAATTCTCTCCTGCCTCCTTCTCTGCATAACTGCATAAATCCTCATCCTCCTTGACAGAATATACAAAACCACCATTGTGAAAGGGCCTGATGCATTGTTGGCCATTTTATATAAGTTGCACCTGATGAACACTTGATTCGAATTGGTTGTAATTGCATTTCCTAAAACTGCATTTGCAACTTGTCACAATTAGGAAATACTTCATACATACACATTCTTATTCTGAATTTGAAACTTAGTAGTTCCTTATTTGGAATCACAAAAAAGGGGATTTCTAAAAGTAAGAAATCGCAAATAATAACTACCAAATTGCCTTTCGTACATAAGGAAAGGTGGTTTTGCATTCGCAAATGGCCCAAAATAGCGAGTTGCACCATTTGTGGATGCAAAATTATTTCATACATCTGGCCCTCAGACTATTAAATACTGAGATGCAGCCCTTCGTGTTCCACCTCAGCCTGTACATAACAGGTCTGTTCACATCGAAGGAAAATTTTCATCACAAGACGGTCACCGGGTACCTCTTGCTCTCAGTAATCACAGACAAATAAAATAAACTAGACACAATATGCTAAGAGGTACTGCAAACTATTTTAATGAAGTTGAAGCATCATGCTAAAGTTTATTTTCATATTTCCTATGTGGTTGGTTGACCCAAGGATGGCTTAGTCACACTAGCAAACACATATTTCAGACTGGATGGTGTAGACTTAGGGTTTCCAATGAGTAGTTCAGATCTACTGATAGTTCACCAGTACCCTGGAAGTAGCTGTCAGAAGTGCAGCCCAGAACAGTACTTAATTCAGAGGGTCTACTTTTTCCTTATTAATAAGGTCCCTTTGCAAGAAAAAGACAAGATTTACTTTATATGTTGTAATCCAAAGGGAGAAGTTTATATTTGATAGAAAAACGTGTATTCTGAGAAATCAATATGGTGTATGTGAACTAAATGATTGAAAACCCAAAGCATATTAAACTGCTCTTTGAATAATAGTTCATTTTGAGTTGTGGTGATTTATTGCTTTTGGGATTTTCTTTTTGCCAGTCGGCAATTACAGATGTGGCTGTTATGTCATTGGTCAGGATAACTTTCTTCCTGATACTGCAGATATTAACCGTGTCTTAGGCGTCTGGGTGGTTGGTACTCATCTATAATATCGAATTCTAAATATTGCACGGTCAAAATCTTGTGTGCAGCATAGAGACTACCACAATCTCATGAAGGTAAGTATGAAAAGCTAATTATTAAGGTTTTATTTACATTCTTAACTCCATGAGGATATATCTTGAAGACATATATCTTCATGGTGCGAAGAGGTGGATTTTGAACTTGTTCATCTATACATACCTTTAATATGTACATTCTTTATATAGTTTTAGTCAATATTCAGAATATGATAATATGGCCTCACTCAATATTGTCATAGGTAAGCTGATGCCCATATGTGCAACAGTCCCAATGTGCACACCATTAGAAACATAAGTATGAATATACACCATTTGAATCCAGTTATGTCCATTTATACTTCTTGTTCCTCTTTTTATGTCAATCTTCTTCAAAGTTTACTTCAAACATCGTGATTTCAATATATAGATGCTTGCGAATTGCCAGTCCAGTCCTAATGCAGCATGTCGAAATTGACGCAAACGTTGAGTAATTACAGTGTTGGTAACCCAATGCATTTCGAGATCATACCCTTCCTCCCCTTGACTCCAGAGAACTGTGTCGTAAGCGTTAGAGCGTAAAGTGAATGTAGGTTTAGAATGTTGAGTTTTCGGTTAACACCTTGGCTCCGTCAAACGATCAGCTCCAGTGCTGAACATTCAAAAAACGGGTGGGGCACCGTCGGCCAACAGACGTTCGCAGCACTACCAAGGTAGTGCACGCGACGACCGTTGGCCGACGGCAGCAGCCAAGGGGTTAAACACAGAAGAATAAAGACGTTTTATACTAAGCTCCGTGTAAGTGTAGTGTAATCATTGGTGACTACCCGGGCCGGGGAGGACGCTACAACATCTTGCACAACAATCAATCACACACAGTGGATTTGGCCTGTATGTCTCCTGTGAACTTGCGTTATTACTAATATTATTGTTATTATTATTATTATTATTTGGATGTTGAGCGCTTGGTCCTTCTTCAATAACTTATTTTTAGTGTTCTTTCAACACACTTTGTCTGGCATCTCTTATGTCGGGGGATGGGGCAAATGTTCTAGATTAAAGGCACTAGCCGGGACACAGTGAGGCACCATTTTATGTTTGCAAAGGATAGCAAAAATAGAAAATAAATCCACAATGGTATTCTTTTCTACATTTATAAGGTAGGGGTAGCCGTATTCGCTCACTGTATTTTCTTTTTTTTTTTCAGAGTTTATATAGCCCCAACTAGACCCGAACCGAATCGGGTATCAGAGCGCTTTACATAGCACCAGTTATGTTACATAAGGACACACATTCATTTCAGGCACGGGGAGATTAAGTGATTTGCCCAGAATCACGCGAGGTTTTGGCGTTGTTACCGAGACTTGAACCCAGATCCCCAGGTCCGAGGTCCTGCAAATAAATCAGATCATCTTTTTACACACACCTGTACACCCATCTATCCATCCAGTCCTCTGACATCCACCCTTTTACTTCCACCTATCCTTCCATGCATTTATCTGTTTCTTCTTCCATCACATTCATCTACCCCTCCACCACACAGCTATCCCCTCACCTATGCATCGATCCACTAATCCCCCCTGAGTCCTTCATATATATCCACCAACTCCCAGAATTCAGACATGAACCCACAGCCCAGCATTCTTTCACAGACCACACTTTCCATCCTTCCACCCGTGCAACTACGCCCTCCAGGCACCAGTCTATGTACCCTCACTCTTATGTATGTATGTATGTATGTATGTGTGTTCTTATATAGCACTCGACTTACCCTAGGGCATCTCGGCGCTTGCATTGGGAACCCGTCCTGGCTTTTCCCTGTGAGATAACCCTTACTGGGCATCCCCAAGGTGAAAGCCAGGCATCCCGCTGGGAGGGGGGGGGGCGTTGTGGAGATTAAGCAAGCCTAATGTCCAGAGTTGCAGAATGTGTGGGCACCGAAGCCAGAATTATCGAGTCCGTGGACAATTGGGCTCAAGACCCTGTCACGTCGGGAATTGAACCCTGGTCCCGGGTCTGACCTCTGCTTCAGGGTATGCCTCTTCTAACCAGTGAGCCACACTTCTCAACCATTTATTCTTCCCACATTACAACAATCTTACCAGCGGTTCTGCGACGTTTTCCTAATAAAACGCTCAAACCCTTTTCTTTAGTAAAAAAAGCCTTTCATTTCAAAGCTCTAGTGAGCTCTCCCTCTCAAGGCTCAGCCTCTTTACCCCACAAAAGTCTCGACTATGAAAATACCACAGCCAATACAAATAAAAAAGTGCCATTCTTCAATGTGTCTCTTTTCTTTTCACAAAGTACAAATTAGCCTCCCTTTACCTGAATGGGTGCATAATATACCTAGAATCACTGTTTTTGGGATGTCAGCTTTAAGAAGCCATAGCGCTTTCACTCTAGCCTCCTTACCTACACTAGCACTCAGATCAAATGCATTGATTATGCAAATAAGCACTCCTATGCACTTCCTTGTGTGTGTAATGAATAGTTTATATCTCATCCTTCCCTGCCATCGCTGATCAATGCCATCAGTCAGATCACATACGGCAGCCACACAGGGCCCATGACCCCTTTGCGCTGCCATGTAGAATATGCCTGTCCAGTATCCAGGCTACTACTTAATTTCAGCCGGTGGTTGCAGCTGTGGTCCACCAGCACTTATTTTTGGCGACCAGCACTTATTTCTTCTCAACCGACGTTGATCTTAAGCAAGAGAGAGAAAACACAAAAAAGAGAAAGAAGGAAGAAAAGAAAGATAGAAAAACTGTGGCAAAGGGAGAAAGTGGGCATGCAAAACAACCCTCAAGAATGAGATGAAGAGGTAAGGAGTGTCTGTTTACTCTGTTAGTGGATGAAAGAGGCATGAGTTGGAATCAGGGCTAGCATCCTTAGTATTCTGCACCCTGATCCTTGGTAGCGCCTAGACACGGGCTTCTGAGCAAAATGTTTGCCCCTACCACCTATTCTTTCACATATTAAGCACTGATCCACACATAATAGTTAGTAACAGGCACATGCATCAAGTTAGGATTTTGCGAGTCCTTAATTGCGATTATTAAGAAATCGCAATTAAGGACTCGCAAAAGCCTATGCATGTAGGAATTGCTATAAAAATAGCGATTCCTACACATTCCTTATTTGCGAGTCGCAAATTGCGATTCGCAAAGAAGGAATGGCTTCCCATTCATTCCTGTGGGCCTACAGGCCCATAGGAATGAATGGGAAATTGCATGCCCAATTTGCGAGTGCCAATTGGTACTCGCAAATTGCGCATGCAATTTCAAGGGTGCAAGGGTGTCAAAAGGACACCCTGTTGCATCCCTGAAATTGATCTGTGCACAAATGTTGCACACACACATGTCCCAAGAACATGTGTGTGTGTAACCTACAACTTTGAAAAATGCACTTTAGTGCATTTTTCAAAGTTTTTTCAAATTAGCATGAAGTTCAACTTCATGGTAATTTGAGTCCCCTAGTAGCAAATTTGCTACTTCAAAGTGGTTCTTGCATTGCATTTAAGGAATCGTAAAATGCGATTTCTTAAATGCAATTTGAGAACTCGCAATTAATTGCGAATTCTCAATTTGCGAGGGCCTTGACCCTTGATGCATCGCAAAAGCAATTTTGCGATCGCAAACGGATGATTTTTGCAAATCGCACCATTTGCGATCGCAAAAAGCTTTGATGCATGTACCTGCTAGTCTTTATATATTGCAGATTCATATAATACCAACCTAGCTTCAAAGCAAGGCGCTGTACAAAGTTGGGGTACCAGGGAGGAAAGCAGAGGAGGAGGATGAGGGAGGGGATTTAGGCAGGATGAAGGGCATTACCAGCTGCTGTCCATCATCCTGATTGTTATACTGAGAAAAGGGTCTCACCTCATCCAAGTGAGTTACAAAGGGTTGCACACATTATATCAAAATCAGATTTTGTAAGGAGGAACAGTACCATTTCTTTCTGCTGATTTATCTACTGAGTGTGCATGTGTCCATGGATTTCTTGTCTTCTGTCTTATTTATGGCCCTCGTCAGAAGATTTCGTATTCTGCTGAAGATGACAAGCTACAAGAGAAATAGTGCAGCAGAGCTGATGGGCAGCAGTGGAAACAAAGGTCAGGTCACCTCGCACATAAATCCAGAAGACCACTAAAGGCTTTTACTAAAATAGCACCAAAATAAGTCAGACTTCTGTTTTGTTCTAAATTCAGTGTTTGAATTTAAGGCAGCTTTTAAAAGAGTGTTTTGTACTTCATTGTGATCATGCCTGTTGGAAAACGAGGCAGCATCTGTGAGGCCTGCACAAATAACATGACTACATTTGTCCTTCACTGGGAACCAAACACCCAATTGTAGCGCCTGACTCACAGAGGGTAGCTTTGCAGAGCAGTCTGAGGCTTACTCAAGGGAGATGGTGTGGGCTAGTAATCGCCATTTGCAGGTGCGCAAAAATAACACTCAATAATTGATTGTCCAGTCTGTACTTTGCTTTATAAATGTAAGAGAACATTTATTAAACACACACACTACTCAATACTATGCACCAATTTACAAATATACATAAGCTGCTGGAATTACTTTGTGACATTGCATAACATCTCCACCCCTCCCGCAGGGGGGGTGGGGTCTAGTACCACCACTCCCATGTATGCACATTATCTTGCCCCCAAATGCAGGTAGTTGAACATAACCTGGAGCGTGGGCCCTGCGCACTATAGTGCAAGGGTGTGTATGCTCTCTGAAGCACAGGTATTATACTGAAAGGGTAGATTCCAGTAAGAAAAACTGGGCTTTAAGGCTTTTCTCACTTTGTTTGAGTGCTGCACAATGCAGCACATATGCAGAGTTGAAAAAACAAGGCGAAATAAAAACATTTCTCCTTGTTATACCTGCATCGAGCAGTCATAAGATTTTGGCACAAATTCCTGTCTACCAATGTTTGTTGATAGGAACTTGCGGTGAAACCCAGAGGTGGCTGCATGGGAACGCCCATGCACCTTTCATAGATCACCCACTTGACAGAACATAACACAAAGCAGTGCATAGTGCAATTTTGCGTTACCTTGGGATACTATCCAATGCAAATCAGGATTTGCGTTCTTTAGTAATTCCCAGCCTAACACTATGCACCGAGTTTGGGTCACAAAATTAACACAAACACTGAGCAATGTGTTAGTAAACCTGGGTCTGAGTGTCAGGGACTATGAGTGAAATTGAGAGTGTGTGAGTGTGATGTTGGGGTCGTGTGATATGCTATCCTGGAAAATGTCTGGGTCAAGGGTCATATGATATAATTGCCTGTGATGGCATTAAGGTCGAAACGGGTATGTGATATTACTTCTGCTACCCCTGGCTTTTGGGGATTCAATGCCCATGGGCTTAATCTTACTGCTCTACTCTGATGGTAATATGCTTGATTTGTCTTATGCCACAGCCAAAGAGGGACAGAAGATAGACCCAGGTACCAAAATAAAAGTGGCCACCATTAGTGAATTAGGTAACTTAAAAAGTGGCTTGTTTTTGGAAATTGGGGCCGTTTTGAGTTTGTAAAACATGCTGTAAAACTGGAGTGAAAATTATGGACGATTGCCAGGTGCTGATTGCTGTAACTGTCTCACCCTTTGCATAATTAGGTCAGAAGCAAGGCTATGCAGCTGTACTCAGAAATAAGGCCTCTAGGCTCTCTCGTAGACTATGAGAAGTGCTGTTTTTAGACTCCTGGTTACATCTGTCCCTGAAAAGAACCGAAATGCCAAGTTATTATCCACAAACATTGCTTAAGACATTTGCCTTTCTTTAAGGGGAAAGAAAAAAACTACCTGGAATTGTATTAACTAAGGTCTGTATAATTTACTGAAGAATAGAAAATAACTCGGAGGAGCCATTACACCCTATTGAATAGGTTCCAAGTAAAAAAAGAATGATTCCTTTGTGGTACAGGATGCCTCTGCTTCACTTTGTGAGCAAAACTGCCAAGTTTAACACAAAGAGAGAAGCTCCCTGGGGCGACCCTCTTCCAAGGTGCATGCCTTGGAAGAAAGCAATATATGTTTATGAAAGCGCTACCCAGCAGGCCTTGTGTGCATCATAAATGTTTTTTATGACTTTGTTATCGTTGACAGCAATGCTGCAGAAACCCTGGTGCACCTCAGACATATCTGAAGCATTGAACTTGTATATGTATGTGCCTATTTATTCATCAGCCATAACATTTTGATCAGAAATGCTTTTTTTAAAAAGAGCAACAGTGACACATAGCATCATCAAAAATAGCTGGTATGCAAACACCAGTCTGAAACGTTGTGACAATTTGTGGCTTATTTTGTGAGGGTGAAAACTGAATACAGATATACGTATTAATGCAAATCTATAATGAGAGACAATGCAAATAAAATAAATGAAAATGTACATGGGTGCTGGAATGATGTGAGTGATCAGATATCCTTATTGACGCTAATGAATTCCTATGGAAACCAAGGACCCGGAGCAGCATTGTTCATTTGTGCATAACAACTATGTAAATAACTGGAGGCCTGAAATCTGTGTTTGGAATTGATATGCTTTCTTTAAAATGCAGTTAAGTCATTTGCATGTTAATTGAGCAGACAGAGAAATACACCATTTCCAGATAATTTGATTAAATCCCATTCCGCCCAAAACATTGGTTTGCAGCTAAATTAGCAAACCCGGCAGAAAGAGTGCATCTTTTATTCACCTGGCAAAATCAGGTAGAGCCGTGGTTCTTAACATTTTGACGAGGTGGACTCCCTCTTAATCATCACTGGAATTCGGGGATCCTCACTGAATAATGATTGAAATTCTGAGACTCTGGCCTAAGCAATTTTAAGGATTTAAAAACACGTAACAATACACAAAATATCACGGGCCAGATGTAGGAGATCAAATACCGGCCGATTTCGGCCGTTACCGACCGGTATTTGGGTTTTGTAATGTAGGGGGCCTTTGATTTACAGAATCGGTCCGAAGGCCCATAGGAATCAATGGCAAATACCGATTCGGTAATTACCGAATCGTTAAATACCGAATCCTACCGATTCGGTATTTGTTACCGAATAATTACCTACATCAGATTTACCGATTCATGAATACCGAATCGGTAAAATTCGGTATTTATGAATCTGTAAATCTGATTTACCTACATCTAGCCCCACATCTTTTATTTCATTCACAACAAATATTTTAAAAATCGCAATATTAATTTTGATTTGAAGGCATTTTTTTTTTTTTTATTCAATTAAGGTCACCAGCGGTGGCTCCTCTGATAAGGTGGAGGAGCGTCGCCGCATAGCACTTTGGGCAGTGGAAAAAGGAAAAATAAGATGATAATAACACCACACCAATATCATTTTATTTTTTCATTATCAGGCAGGTTTACGGGGTGGGCAGGGCTTGGCTGCCATCACAGCCAGCAAGGGGAGGAGTAGTGGGCACTTAAGTGTAAATCAACGTATATATAACTGGTCTCGCCATGTCTTCCTGACGGACACGAGGTACAGGATACTATCACAGCATCTAAAGCCTGTATGCTGGGGTGTCCATCCATCAAGAAGCTTTGGGCCATATGTATCAACACATTTTCCCATAGACACAGAATGGGCAAAAACCCTTTGGTACATCTGGCCCTTTGTCTTGCCAACTGTCTTGCATCTATACCAAGAGTCAACAGACATGCAAACAAGAATACACTATCTTTATAGTCAGTGACATTTTTTCGGACAAGAACCTTTTCAAGACTCGTCGACATATACATTAGTCTTATTTGTTCACTATCCAGTAGAGTGGAGTTTCCAGTCCCAGATGGCTTTCAACACTATCTAAGAAAGATATAAGCTTGAATTAATCGACCTTCTTTGCATTCTTTGTTTCCCTACCTATATTTTCAGTTATAACCATCAGAACTTTACAGTTGACATGCTATCTGTGGCTTTCCTGATGAAGGCATTGGGGCGTCAAAACGCACGTAGACACAACACAACAGGATCCATCCATGATTAAAGCCTCTTGACGGTCTCTCAATTTGGACATATGTGTTACTTCATAATTATTCTCTTGTTTGTTTTATGTATTAATGATTTTTGCTAATTATTTAGACATTCAATTTTTATTGTTATAACTTTATTTGAAAAAAACTTCTAATTTGACTTATTCTGTAATACTATTCCTACATTAATTCTATTGTTGAAGCAATATACATGGAATGATTGTTTGATTAAAGTTGTTCCTTGAGAGACTTTTATTCAATGGAGCTTACGTCTTGTCTTTCTTTGTGTTTTTAACTTTTGCCATGTAACATTACAGGCAGGATGGATCATAAATTTGTAGATAATTTGTACTAATAAAAGTCTTTTTTTCATAATTTATAAGTGATCCCTTAGCCTTTTTTAGTTTCATGTTGCAATCATGTCAGATAATGAAAATCAAAACATTAATTGCCTAAGGATTTGTTACTTACAATTTCACTTCAGTGGAAATGACAGTTTGGCTGACCGTCTTGGGCCAGCCAAACAGTAATGCGCACCTTGCATGTTCCCCAACAGGCTGTAATACACAGCCTGGTGAGGAACATGCACATGCTACAACTGCCTGTCTGAGGTCCAAACCATGGCGCTCAGACCAATCACAACACTGCATTGCACTTTCATGATTGGCTTAGGGAAGCCTGGGTGTGCTTCCTGCTTCAAGCAGTAAGAGAAGAGGACGATGCAAGGTGGCAGTACGGCAGCAAGGTAAGTACATTTTTTAATTTATTTTTTAACTCCGCCTGTCCAGCCCCATCCATGCTACTCGGTGTCAGCAGCCACTGAATGCCACCCATCATCCATACTACATTCTGTTTGATGCACCTGCACTGTCCCTTAAACCAGTATAAGATACCAAATACATTTTGACCCTCCAATTTCAAATTCCTCCACATTTATATAACGTTTTCAAATGTTATATTTTACAATTTTTCCTTCTTTATTTCTAGACCACTCGAGTAGGCTTTGTGAACCCCAGAGGTACCCAGATCACTGGGTAAGAACCTTTGAGGTAGGGTATGTACGGCTTAAGAACCCTGCTGTTATTCCCCATTTCCAAGCGTGATAGTTGTAAACAACACCATGGAACCAGTAATGCACCATGGCATCAGTAACTCCATGGTATCAGTAAATCCAGGTGCTGGATTACCAATGTGATTTTCCTGAAGTCAGTAATGTCATCCCCAGCATCAGAATATCATGACTGTGAGTAAAATTAACCAAGAACATATGTTTTGGTTTTTTCCTCTCACTACACTACCCGTGAAATGTGCCTGGTTTGCTGATAAGAACTAAGGGATGTATTTTCGAAGGGTTACAGAATTCTGACATGTAGATAAAGGGCTGTATTCTAGTAGGGACAGGAACCGCAAATTAAGGTGGCTGATGGGAGCGGATACCACCTGACAGAGCAACTAGATTCCTTACCAAAATTGGCACCTTGCTGCTGGTATGAGCAGGAGACCAGTTCAGTCTCAGAGAAGTATGAAGAGGGTCAGTTTCACACTCTGGCAATTTTAATACTGTGATATTGTCTTAGTCACATTGTTATTCCATATTGTAGTGATCCTTAATCAATTGACTTTTGTGGACCCCCCACTTATTCTTTACTGGAACCCGGAGACCCCCACTGAATTATTATTGGAATCCGGGGAGCCCCACTGAATCATTATTGAAATCTGGGGACCCCCACTGAGTCATTACTGGAAGCTAAGGAACCTAGTCTAAGCATTTTTGATGATTGGAATCGCAAAAAAATATACAGAAACAAACATTCATCAAACAAATAAATTATGAAATAATTTTTATTTAAGTCCCAAACAAATGTACATGTTATTAGTAAGGTTGGAGCTTTTCTAAATTCATTGAGGCCCCTCAACGTCCATACTATATTCTGTATGATGCCCCGCCACTACTCCCACGAAACATTCTGAGAATACTAACTTAATTTTTATCCTCCAATTTCAAATTCCTGCACATTTACAGAATGGTTTAAAATTGTCGATTAGACATTTTGCTTCTTTATTTATCTACACTTTATTCACATGTTAATATTATTCAATATTTTAAGCTATTGCGGTGCCCCTGAGTAGGTTTTGTGGACTCCAAGGGGTCCCCGGACCAAAGGTGAAGAATCACAGCCCTATTGAGTGTATAAATCGCTTTGCATAATTCACTATAAAAAATCTTGTTTTTTTAAAATGACAGTTTTATTGTTTTTCATACATTAAAGAAATACAATACAATCATTGGCATATAACCATATTAGGGTGAAATAGAAGCATTGTCAACTTCGCACGGAGGTCGGTACAGTTTGCAATATTAATAAATGGTAGGCAGATGTAGTACATTGTTCTTGCATGTAGGCTACTTTCCACTTATCTTGGCAGGTTGTACAATAAGCAGAGAAGTCTCAATGCATTTGGCTCAACTATACAAATATCAGAGAAATATCATCATCACAAAGGGGTTTGACAGCACCAGTATAGTGCTACTGGACGACTTAATGCAACACATCAGTAGACTTATTACAGTGAGGAGATAAGAGGGAATGGTCAGTACAGTTCTCCCCCAAATTACACTTTTCTTATACTGTGAAGAACCTCATGGTGCCATTGCCTCTGGAGTGTCAGTCGGGGGCTCTGGCGTTTGTGCTAGAAGGTAACTCTGGAGAGGATTCCATATATCTCTAAGCCTCGAGGCCCGGGGTAGTGTTTCAGCATAAAGAGTCAGTTGTTCTTGGCAGTATATTAAATCATTAAACCATTCCTTGAACTTTGGTGCCCGTCCCCTACCCCATCTGCAAGCCACTCTGAGTTTAGCTAGCAACATGGCAATGGTGAGGTATCTCCGAAGCGGCTTGGGGATGGGCTTGGTGTATCCCAACAAAGCTGTCAGTGGTGTGCGCTCTAAAGAGGTGGATTTATAACGAAAAACAGTGGACCCTAGTAGTTTGGGGGATCAGGGTAAGAATAGACACGAACTGGAATAGTATTTATGTCCTTTGTCCAGCCGGACAGGAATTTATTTGGCGATGCACACAATCAGAAAGTAATGTCAAGGGGGCACAGCCCGTGACCTACAGTGAACAAGACAAAACAACAAGTATAGGCAAGAGCGAGCAAATCGGTCTGTATACTTATAATCAGTGAACAGACTTGATTGTAGTTTGAGTGACCTTTGTACATAGCATTCACAAGCATATTCAGTACATATGATCCTATTGTGTCGACGACGTTTCGAAGCCGAAAAACAAGATAAATGGCATCATCTTCATGACAAATATATAAATCATGTTTGTCTTGGAATTATAAACAATTGCCTTTCATGCAAGGCAGATCCTTAGGTGGGGGGTAGTACAGGTCGACAGGAGTGGTTCAATTAGGACCAATGATAGCGTGGATTTCAGGATATACCACTTTTGAGTCAATTAGACCGTCCAGATCACGGCTCTAGTGCTGCCTGTTGCAGAATCGCAGGACGCTGCATCTCTAAGCGATTCCCCCCCAAAGAGATACCGCGTCCTGCGATTCTGCAACAGGCCCCACCATGGAATTGCAATGTGACCGCCACAGTGGCGGTCGAATGGGGCATGTTTACCATTGCGGCAGGTGCTGCAGGCTGCAGCACCCGCTCCAATGGTAAACATGAAGGTCTTGCATTTTCCTGCAATGCATTGTAGGCACCATGCGATGCCTACCAGATGGTGCATGGAAATGAAGGGGGTACCACGAGCACCCCCAGTGCACCCACACCTCCCCCAATAGAAGGTGGGCCTGCAACAGTCCCTCAAAGTCAATCTCTGCCAGCCTGTGAATGGCAGTTGAACTGCCATCCACCGTTGGCAGAGATCAATCATTCTAATATGGCGGACGGTGCCTGCTAGGCACCGCCACCATTCTGGGTATGCTTTCCGGGTTCGCCAGGCAATCGGAACGACTGCCAGTGGCGGATGGAATTCCTATCTGCCAGCAAACCGCCTGCCATCCTAATATGGCAGGAGGAGAATGGCTGCAATTTGGCAGTGAATTCACCTCTATTGTAATGAGCCCCATAGTTATTATCATTTTATTTTTCGGCGCTGCGGGACTGGGTTAGGGCGGGGTGGCTGGTGTCACAGGGGGAGGAGTGGTGTGCACTCTCTGAGTGCGCATGACTGTTTGGCCGGGCCATATTGGTCCAGCCAAACAGTCATGCGCACTTTGCATGTTCTCCACTGGGCTGTAATACACAGCCTAGGTGAACATACACAGGCTCCCAGCCCCCTTCTGAGTGCCAAATCACGGTGCTCAGACCAATCACAGCCCTGCATTGCCGCATTGTGATTGGCTTAGGGAAGCCTATGTGCTTCCTTCTTCCGGGACTCGCCAGGAAGAGAAGCAACGACAGGGTAGAGACGGTGACCGTGAAAAGGTGAGTGTTTTTTTAAAACTTTTTTTTTTCAACCCCCCACCTCACCACTACCGTTTCCTGCCAGCCGCCACTGAGAATAAGTCAAGGACTGTCCCATTCTGGTGTCAACAGTCTCACCACTTCAGCGCATCCGCTAACCACCTTCTTTTTTTATTTTTTTTTTTGGTGTTCAAACTGCTTTATTGCATTGCATATTCAGTACACTGCTATTACGCCTACAACCCGGAGGCCGGCAGCGTCGTGTGCAATCAGTAGGAAGCGATCTTCATGGGTACACAGCCTTGGAACAGGCATCCCGGGGGCCCGTGGCGCAACCAATGATGTTGAAGGGGCGCTTGTCAGCACATGTAGTGAAACAGGAAATATTTGGCAGGATGCAGTGCAGTAGAACAGGGTTTTTTGTTTTGCAACCCCCAACAATCAACAACCCCGCCCCCCCTGTCAGGTATGAGAATAAGGTGGTCAGTGAGTTGCGTCAGACTCGAGTCTGTTCAGCACCAGAAATACTTTGCAAGGCACAGTGCAGGTATGTAACGCTCAACAGGGAGAGAAAAACGGATTAGTCTATGTCTTCGGGGCCATCCCGTGGGACTAGGGGAGGCTCACATATATAACCCCTAAATTCGTTCCAGTTTGACCAGATTTCCCCCTATTTACGGGGGCATCCTCTTGCTGTGTATACCGTCTTTTCTTGCAGCATGCACCAATCCATATCGCTTTGCCAATCCCTCAGTTTTGGTGGAGTGGGGGCACCCCACAGTCTCGCAATATTTTTCTTTGCCACCATTTGCCCAAGAGTCACCCAAATTCTACCTCTGGACGACAAGTCTGTGGGTTCCCAAATGTTCAGGAGACATCTCTTGGCCTCCAGACGGATTTCAACGTCCCAAACCTCCTGCATGCAGTGTACCACCCGTCTCCAGTGCCCTTGCACTTTTGAACATTCCCAGAGTATGTGGAAGAAGGTACCTGTCCCTCCACAGCCCCGTCTACAGAGCCCCTCTCCCCCTCTCCTCATAGCTGCCAGCCTGGTACTTGAGACGTAAACCCTGTGAAGGATTTTCAGCTGGATTAACCTTAATCGGGCCGAGATTGTTACTTCCCGCGGTGAGGCGAGAGCATACAACCATTCTTCCTCATCTATCTCTAGCCCGTCTGCGACCCACTTTGCTTTTAGGGGAAGGAGGGTGTCTGGGGGATTGTTGATTAACTTTTTGTATGTGAGGGAGATATCATGTTCTGTGATGTGACCGTCTAGCAATCTGTCCTCCAGTGGGGAGGCCTGAGGAAGAACACTATCTGATGGAATGTTCGCCAGTAGGGAGTGCCGCACCTGTAGGTATCGGAAGTGTTCGGTATGTGCCAAATCGTATGTTTCTTGTAAGTGTGCAAACGAGTGGATTCCCTTCGGTCCCAAGAGGTCCCTGACTTGCGAGATTCCTATCAGGTCCCAGTTGCGGAAACCCTTGGTACGCCCTAGGGTACCAAGCTTTTCGGAGGCCCATAGAGGTGTGGACATAGTGAGGACATCAGACCATCCTAGCTTTTTCTGGGCAATGTGCCATACTTGCACTGAGTGTTGGGTCGGTCCGGTGAGGTGGTGTCTTCCCGGCTTAGAGTAAAGCGCGATCTCGTAGTTTCCCCCTTGGGAGTAGCCATCTGTCCATGTTGTACCCGGGGTCATCCCCGGCACTGTAAGTCCCTTGGTTTATAGCTGATAGGTGAGCCGCCCAATAGTATTTGCGGATGTTGGGGAGAGCTATCCCGCCGTCGTACCACCCCAGTGTGAGTTTGTGAAGGGCAATTCTAGGTGTACCGGCCCACAAAAGGCTCCGCTGCGCCGCCTCCACTGCTACAAAGTATGAGTTGGGTACCAAGTCAGGGTATTTCTGCAGCGCGTAGAGAACCCTCGACAGCGCCACCATTTTAAAGAGGGCCGCTCGGCCTAACAACGACAGTGGCAGCTTCTGCCATGACTGAGCTTCTCGTTGGAGCCGTCTGAGAGGCGGGAGTAGATTGCGTTCATAAAGCAACGTCTTATCTGTGGATATGAAGACCCCCAAATATTGAAAGCCGTCTGTTGCCAAAGTCAGGGGGCAGGTGGTTGGGAGTCTCGGGGGGTCTCCGTGCAGCACATAAAGGTTGGATTTGCTCCAGTTCACCCGGAACCCCGAGTTTCGACCGAAGCTTGCGAGGATGTCGAGGGCTGCCATGATAGACCTGCGCGGCCTTGTCAGGTACAAGAGAATATCATCGGCCTAGAGGGAGATCTTATCCACCCAACCGTCTGTCCAGGCTATACCTTTAAGGTAAACATCCTGTCTTATCCAGGCCGCGAGCGGCTCAAGAGAGAGCGCAAATAGGAGGGGAGAGAGAGGGCATCCCTGTCTAGTCCCTCTCTCAAGGGTGAAGACTTCGGACGCCTTTCCATTTACCACCAGCTGGGCCAATGGTTCAGTATAAAGGAGGCGCACCCATGATATGAAATTCGGACCAAAGCCCAGTTTGCGCAATACTGCAAACATGTAAGGCCATTCTAGGGTGTCAAATGCCATAGTGGCATCTAGGGAAACCACCACGGCGTCCTCTTGCAGTCTATGCCGCTGCCCGAGTACCCCATGTAGGCGGCGTATGTTGAGCGCAGTGTTGCGGTGGGGCATAAACCCAGATTGGTCCGGGTGGACCAGGGTGGACAGAACCGTCTGGAGTCTGTTTGCGAGTGTTTTGGCCAGTATTTTCGGTTCCGCGTTGATCAGCGAGATCGG
The DNA here is from genome assembly GCF_964263255.1 of Lissotriton vulgaris. Taxonomy (NCBI): domain Eukaryota; kingdom Metazoa; phylum Chordata; class Amphibia; order Caudata; family Salamandridae; genus Lissotriton; species Lissotriton vulgaris. Next base: position 136,982,350 of record NC_141698.1, on the reverse strand, counting down.
CCTGTATGAAGCACATAGCTCTTTGGGCTTTCCCTCTTTAGGTATTGTCACTATCGTTGCTAGGCGCTGATCTCGTGGCAGGATTCCCACTTCCCTACTTTCATCAAACATCGGCTTTAGGTGTTTGCTGAGGGCGTCCGGCTGTAATTTCTAGAGTTCTATTGGAAGCCCGTTAGGCCCTAGGGCCTTACCTGGGCAGAGATCGGCGATCGCGCGTTGCAGCTCGGAAAGTTCGAGCGGGGTCTCCAGGGCTTCCCTGTCAACCTCTGACAGGCATGGCATGCGGATGTCCGCAAGGAGGGCTACCGAGTCCTCCTCTGGGCGATCAGATTCCCGGCCATATACCTGCTTGTAGTGCCGTGCAAACTCTGCCGCTATCTCACGGGGTTCAGTTATTACAGCCCCCGAGGTTGTTAACAGTTCCAGAACTACTCTACTGGCCTGTTGTTGCTTGTCAAGCCAGGCTATCAGTTTCCCAGCCTTGTCACCTTGGTCGTATATCCTCCCCATTTTGTGTCTAGCTACTGTTTGAGCTTCCTGCGTGACTAGCTCCCTGTATTCAGTGGTCTTGAGCCTCAACCTATGCTGCGTGTCGGTTGCCCTATCTTCAGTCGCTTCCCTCTCCAGCTCCGCCAGGTCCGCTTCCACCGTAGCCACCTGTCTTTCCCTGTCCTTTCGCCTACCTGCTATGGCCGACAGCGCCTCCCCTCTGAGCACAGTTTTGAAGGCCTCCCATATGGTGACAGGGGAGTCCACCGACCCCACGTTGCTCTCAAAGTAAGTTGTGATTTTGTAAGGGCTTTCCTAGTCTCCTCGTTCTCCAGGTGCCAAGCACTGATCGGTGCTACACAGCCCTCCCGTCGAGCCCTAAACGTTAAGTGCGTGAAAACTGGCGAGTGGTCAGATATGCCACGTGCTAGGTGTGTTGCTACCTGTATTGTCATGTCATGTTGCAGTAGAGTAAGGATGTAGTCGAGGCGTGAGAATGTGTGGTGTGGACCGGAAAAGAAGGTGTGTTGGGTCTCTGCTGGGTGCAGTAGCCGCCAGACGTCAGTGAGCCCGAAGGCTTCAAGGAAGTGAGTCAGCCACCTCTGTCCCTGTGGTATGTCTCTGGGGGGATGTCTGTCTAGGGTGCCCGACACCACAGCATTGTAGTCCCCTCCCATAACCAAGCGACCGTCCGGGAGGGAGAGTAGCATTTTGCCCAGGTCCGTGTATGCTTGGGTTTGAAGGCCCGGTGGGATGTACACTGAGAGTTGGTTAAGGCGGCGTCCTTCCCATCTACCGGACACCACTGCAAAGCGGCCTTGCGGGTCTGACTCAGTATGGTCTATATGGATAGGCAGCGATCGACGCAGCAAAATCCCCACCCCTCTGGAGCCCGTGGTGAAGCCTGAGTGAGCTGCAAGGGTATACCCCAACCTGTTAAGGGCCTGACATGTGTTTCCCATGAGATGCGTTTCTTGGAGCAGTACTGCGTCCGGCTGGTGCCTTTTAAGAAATTGCAGGACTATGGTGCGTTTGAGCCTGTCTCCTAGCCCGTTAACGTTCCAGCTCAGGACTTTGAGACTTTTTTTCCACCTCCTAGCCATTACCATCACTATGTGTGAGAGCTTGGACCCGCTGCCTGGTGCCTTGGTCGAGACTGACATTACAAACTACACCTGACTGTAAAATGTCCCCAACTCCCCTCCCCCCCCCTTGTCCCCCCAACAGGCAGTGCCGAAGGCGACTCCGACACCATCAGTGGAACTATAACCTCTGGATCTAGTCCCCCCCACACAACCTCCCCTTCCCTTGAACAACCCCCCCACCCTGCTCCCTGCTCTGTAGGCTTCAAACTACCCACGACCCCAATTAGCAGAGCGCCTGTCGCCCAACCCCACCCCAGAGAGAGTAAACCACTACCCCCGAGGAAACACTGTCAGTGGGCACGTGTGCCAGTCCAAACTCCAGCTGCCATGCCTGTGTCCCCACAACTAGAGGTCCCTTAAGACTAAGGCATTACAGGAGTCAGCTAAAAAGTACATCAGTCATGGACGAGTGCGTCCGCTTCTCCCGGTAGTGAACCGGAGTCTTACCCCTTTGGGCGCCAATGGAGCTTCATGCATCTCGGCGCGGCCAGCCATCCAACACCTCACTGTGCCGTGGTGTCCTGAAGAGGGCTCCAACGAGGACTGTTAGACCTGGAGCGCCACGACCTCTGGCTCTGATCATCTCTGGCTGATTTCTCCGCTGCCGATCCCGGGGTTGGGTCCCCGGTTTCCCTCCAGTTGTCGCGATTCTGCGTTGCCGGGGCCTCTGGCCCCTGACCATCAAGCCATTCCTGAACCGCCTCCGGTGAGGTGAAGAATCGGGATTTCCCCCCCGATATAATCTTGAGTTTCGCCGGGAAGAACATCATGTATTTGATGCCTCGCTCTCTGAGTGCCGCCTTCACACCCAAGAATGAGCGACGTTCCTGTTGTACCTGCAACGTGAAGTCAGGAAAGAAGCGGATGGTAGACCCTTCGTACTGCAGGTCACCCTGTTGTCTAGCCGCCTGAAGGATGGCATCCCGGTCTCGGTAATTCAGTATCTTTGCAATAATTGTTCACGGCGGGGCACCTGGTTTAGACTTAGGGACCAGGGCCCGATGGGCCCGTTCGACGGTGAAAAACTTAGAGAGTCTCTTGGGCCGAAGGTGATGTAGGATTAAGTCCTCCAGAAATAGCTCTCTGCTATGCGCCTCTGAATCCTCCGGCACACCCACGACGCGTATGCTACTCCGTCTGGCCCTCCCTTCCTGGTCCTCGAGCCTCTGGGCCATTAAGCGGTGTTGATGGACTACGTTGTTTACTCGCCCTTCCAGCCGTTTCGAGGTAGCCTGAAGCGCCCCAATGTCTGCCTCGTTGGTCTTGGACCTCTCGGTGGTCTTGCCAAGGTCAGTGCATAGCAGGTTCACTTCGATCGTTATCTTGTCCATTTTGGATTCGAGGGTGGTACCAAGCGTTTGCATTGCGGCCATTATAGAGGTCAAGGAGGGCTCCCCCGCGTCCGCGGTGCCCCCTCCCCTCGCTCCAGTCTGCGAGGGGCCCGTCACCACTGCGTATTTGTTGAGTTTGTTTGTTTGGGCCGGGATTCCCGACTTAGGCCTCATCGCGGGTCTTGGCGCTAGCTCCCGCAGTCCACGTGACATAGGTCAGTGGCCGGAGGTGGCTTCGGACGTCCTGCGTGGCGGATTGTCCCGGGCTGGTCAGACAGGTCGCAGGGTAGGCAGGGACCGGCGCCTCGCATGTGGCCGAGAAAATCGCACGGAGGGGAGGGGGGGGGACCCCAGGTCAGCAGTCCGACCACCAACCAGCTGACCCTCGCTTATTCGGCCCCCGGGCCTCCTCGCACCGCAGCAAGCCACAGGACCCCACACCTTGGCCGGTTCTCCCCCTCAGGGCACCTTGATCAAGTCACTGGCTCAGCCTCGGGGACCGTCCGTGACCTGTCCTCCCGTAATACGCTCAGGGGGCCACAGCCCGCCCCTTCAGGAGTCTGGGCCCCACCGCACTCAGCCGCCTCTCTCAGGCACCCTCCGCAGTCTCACCTCTCTGATCCGGGTGCAGGCGCGGGAGTATAGTGGCGGCTCGGCACTCCCTTCGGCCGGCCAGCGCCCAAAATAGCCGGCGGCGCCTCGGGTAAGGCTCCCACAGCCTCGGTTCAGCTCCCCCGCCCCTCTCACCAGCGGGGGCGGGTGTTCACAGTTCACCGCCGACGGCCCGGGCCGAGCCGGTCCCGGCCGCGGCTCCGGTTGTATCGCTCTCCGATCCCGCCGAAGTGCAGGCCGCAAGCCGGGGCCTCAGTTTCCGCTGCGCCGGCACTCAGGCTCCAGGACTGACGCGTGGGGCAGCCGCGACAGGCAATGCGGCGGCGCTCCGCCCCTGGCAGGAGCTCGATTTCGCTCCAAGCGCGGATCAGCAGCGCTTCTCCTAAGGGAGCCGGTGCGCTCGTTTTCAGGGCGCTCCGACCAGGATCCACTGACGGATTTCGTGGGGACAACAGTCGTCCCGGCGGAGCTCAAGTACTAGGCTGCCATCTTCGTTGGCGCCTGACCACGCCCCCTCGCTAACCACCTTCTTGCTTCCACTTGCAAAAGCCTTTTATCAGCCCAGAAGAAGAGGAAGATTTTATTGAAACGATATAATCTGATTTTATTGAAATTAATTTGTAGGAGAAGAAACTTCAATATTATTTGCGAATTTCAGAAACAATTGAGATTTTCGTATACCTCCAATAAGCAGGGCTGGAACTAGTAATGGGCAGTGTGGGCAGCTGCCCAGGGCCTCCTGTTAAGCTAAAACACAGGGGGCCCGCTTCCGTGTGAAAAGGCAACACTTACACAGTTAGCCCAGCTCCTCTGAGGCCCCTGCTATCATATTACAAATAAGAGGTGCCTTGATCTTGCTGGTGAGGTAGTGGTGGCATTCCAGGGGTGCAGTGGGGGAAGAGACAAACATAAGGGGAAGGGGCCAGCAATCATGATAATTCACAGTGCAGGGGCGGTGCAGCGGCTCTGTTAAGTACCAGCCATTCTAGGTGCCCTTTCTGCATTTTGTTTCTAGGCGACAGAAGGCCCCTTTGTTTAGATAAGGAGAGGTGGGTGAGTGGAGGAGGGAGCAGCCAGATCAACTGGCTTTTGTTAACTTTCGCATGACTGATACCGACATTTTTTATGGGAATGTGCATTTAAAATGTTTGTAGAACAGTGTGGTAGGGCAGTGTTTTCCAAATTGCCTGCTGCGAGGGTCAGGGGAAAGGGGCCCCTTCCCTGGGCCTCAAAGCACTGGAGTAAACTGTAAGGTCCAGGTGTGGGGGCCCCCCTTCCCTGGGCCTTGTATCTATTTTGTAGTGCTGCGATGCTAAGAGCCGGTGAGCCCTAGGCATGTCAAGATGGCTTATATATTTACTTCGAAATATTTTGCCTGTCTTTAGGTCTCATGTCTAGAGCCTTGGGGGCATGGCCCTACTTCTTTAATTTAATATATTTAGTTCTCCTACTTTTTCATTTTAAATACGCCTCCCAGGATGGCAGAAATAGCCAAAGCCTATAGATAGGGCTTGACTGTTCGGGGCAGGAAGGTCAGACTCTGTCTTTTTCTTCTTGCCCAGAGAGGACAAGGAGAGTGCCCACTTCTGCTCTGCTGCTGGCAGCTGCCCCCCTTCTTACTCTTCCTCCCTCTTGTTTCTGTATTGCTCCTCCGCGCTTACTGAAAACCGTAACTTCAAGAAATGGGTATTACTCCCTCTTTTATCTCTTTTCCTTTATTTGTTCCTCCGTGAAATGAATCCAAAAAGAAAAACACTTTTGCTGGAAATTTTGTCTTTTGTGGACATTTTTCTATTCCAAAGTTCCGTCTCAGGACGGAAAGAAATAAAAGTTTGAAAATGGAAAATATAACCAAATAAAGCAAGACACTGTGGGTCGCAAAGTGGCCTGATTGATTTTATTCCAATCCAAACACATTAGTGCCACATTACAGAGTTTGTCAGAGAAGCTCTACTTTTGTTTTCATGTCTTTCTTTTAACTACATTGTTTTCCCCAGTAGAGAAATGCACCACTCCTGGAGGTACTGAAATACCTGGTTGAAGGGTATTGGAAAATAAAATGTCCCTTCTGGGACTTGTAGTCACGTCCTTAACTTTTCAGGCAAACGCACTGACTGATTTCTGAATAATAAGTGCAAAAGTGTCAAGGTAACTAACTATGTTGTTCCTTCCTACATTTCACATGTGTTACTTAATCTTGCTTTCCCTTGAGTGTTTGCTTTCTCCAGGATGTTGTTACTTATTTTTTTCAGGCAGCATATTACTCTTGTCTAGTGCATAATTTCAATTGAGTCACAACCAGGTGTTTATAGCGGGCACAATTGGGTTGTAGCTGACGGTAGTGTGAGTTTCTCTCAGTGGGGTAGTATGGTGTTCAGTGGGGGAGAGGATGTGGTACTATGGCCAGAGCTGCTGAATTTGTACCTGGGAAACCAGGTTCAGCCTTCATGACCTGTCCCCTAGTCAACTCTCCTGAGGGAGCACATTCCCATGCTAGACTGTCGAAGGCCCTGCAAGACCTTAGAAGCCCTGGTGTCTTAAAACCAGCAGGTGGACCCTAACAGTGGCAAGCGTGGGTTAACCTTGAAAATCTGTCAACCACAATCCATACTGAAGTTCACCTCCAGTTTTGCGCTGAGGCCTACGAAGCAGCACACCCTAGTGCGACTATGACTGTCACTGAGGTCACAGGACCCTTGAGCAGGGAGGCTCTAGGGCGGTGCGACCGGTACAATCGCACCGGGAGGTGACTTCGGGTAGGGCGTCATGTTTGCAGGTAAATTATGTTTTTAAAAGCACTTAATGCCTCGTCCTGGCCTCCAGCAATTTTCGGCAACAATAAAAATGTCATGATAACTCCAGTGATTAATATTCTTCCTAGACAGAGATGGAATTTTGTCAAGTGGAAGTTTTGATTCGTGGAAAGGTAGTACAGAGGGTTAATGTGCCTGCTGCAAAGAACACGTACTATGCAGAACACCAAGTGCACATAATATAAATAGGTCAGTGGGTTACTGCTTTTGTCAGAGAGAGCCTTTTGTTTGTTTCAGTTTATAAGTCAAAATCCTAACATAGAACAGTGAGCTGTTAACTGGCATCTTAGAGCTGGATGCAAACTGCAAGGTATAAATTAGAGCATTATGTTTTCTTCCCCAGCTTGTGATTATCCTAATGTTGCAAAAAGGGCTCTTTTAGGTATAAATCAATTCTGGTTATTAAGGAAAACCGAACCCTCAACCATGGTGTTACATTCTGAATTCATAGTTTGTGTTTCTCCTGACCAATCACTATTAAACTATACTTCCTACAAGTATGGTTGTCATGTGACTCCTAGTATGGTTGTCATGTGAGTCCTTTGCCTTATTTAACATTTCCTATAGAGTGATTTACACACATATGATTTATTGTCTCTGTGTAATGTGTGTGATGTTAAGTGCTCAGACACCCTACACTGGTATCAGTGGCACTGTAATTCATATTAAATGCATCTGAGCAAGAGTGTGGTTATGGAGACTTAAGAGGCACTGCTAAAGGGTGATAGTGAGGGAATCTGTAGCGCAGGGCGTCATTGGAGGGCACCAACAAACATTGTCGCACAGGGCTTCACCAGCATTAAAGCTGGCCAGTACCACTTCCTACAGTTTTAATACAAAATCAAAAAGATTGATTTGAAAACCCCTTGAATCTACAGCATACCTTCACTTTAAACACACCCAGATACTAGACCTTCCCTAATGAATCAATACCAGGGAGCCGCTAAACAAGAATAATCTAGAATGCTGGAGTTACTCTCTCTTCATTGTTTGATTGCAATCTTTCCTTTCATCTGATTTTTATAGGAAATGTAGATTTGCTCACCTGTTTCCCATCCCCTCAAGCCTTGTGGGGGAAAGTTAATAATTCTGTACTCTAAATCCAAAAGCACCGGTTCTTGGTTCTCAGCTGCCCTTTTGTGTTATGGTCAGTGAGTTACATGGCTTTCAAAGTAAAATGAAAAATACATGTATCTGAACTCAAATTCATCTCGCTATATATATTCCCTTTTGCAAAAAAAATTCCAGTGATGCCATTCAATGTATTTTCCACAGTGAACTTGGAGTAAAAAAGATCCATTCTTGTGAGACCTGCAACTAGCTTTTCCATCCAATGTGACAAATGTAATCCATGTTATACGGTTTTAAAATATATGGACTGATTTCATTTGTATATTTATCTTTTTGTCCATGTTACTGATGTCCCTATTAGGTCTCTTCAGTGACGCCAAATAAGATCAATAGTCCTGCGATGTCACCGTCTGTGATGTTAATCCTTGTGGTGTTACATGCAAATTAGAGGGGCCTCACATCCTCCCTTTCGCCCGGGGCCCAGAAGTCCTAGGACAGGCCCCGCCAATAAGGTTCCACTTTTGCACTCAGACCGTGGGGGAATGGTATTGGGGGAAATAGCGCCGGACCTGTTATCCCTTATCCCCAATCTGTTTCTTTAGTATTTACTTTCTAATAGTGTACCAATAAAAATATTAGACTCCACAGAATTGATATAATGTATATAAGCAAAACGTCATCCTATTTCTTGTCGCTGGTGGTTCACCCTGTCGCAAGGCCTGCAATCCCACTTCTCCCGTCACTCGCCACATTACTTACAGTAGGCTTTGGCGTCTCAGAGCTAAGCAGCATTCATAAAGCCATCCATAAAAATTACGATTCTTTACAATGCGTACTTTGTTGAAGATAGCTGCACAGCTTCACCTAGTGGCCAGTTAGCGGCAAAAGGAAAATACACTTTTTAAAATCGAATAGGATTTCCAGGCAGCACTTCCTGTTGAAAAACGTGCCTCACATATGCAACAGGAGTGGCCCGAAAAAGAGAGTTTTTGATACCCATAGCTGCCAGGTTTTTTGGATGGCTTATGTGTAACATTCCCGTGTGTGCAGTGTGTTTATGTGTGACATTTCAAGGCTTTATGCGTGACACTTTTCTGTGAGTGGATTACACCCTTTTGTTACAGGTTTGTTACAGGTTTAAAGGAGGCTTGAAAGAGCTGCCACAGCCTAAAACCATGAAACAGGTGATGTGAATAAGTGGTCTTTTCGACATGATCCTGCGAACCACAGAGGATTCATATGTTGAACCTGGGAGCCTTCCCTGCTGCTTCTCAGTTTCACGCTCTTACAGTCTCCCAATGCAGTGGCATAGCAAGGGGGTGCAGTCCGCCCCGGGCAGCACGAGTTTTGGGGGCGGTGGCCTCCCACCGCTCTTACCTGCCGTCTCGGGCGCCCCCGCACTTTAATTGGTCGCCGCGGTCGTCAAAAGAACCGGCGATCTCGCCAGCACCCCTCCTCTCCCCTTTCACTCTGGCCGCGCAGGGCAGAAAAATCATAGTGGGCCTTAGGGCTAGCTATGACACTGTAGTTACTCCTCCTTGCCACTCACTCCTTTCATTCCTTTTTGTTTCTCCCTCCCCCACCACTTCATGTTCACACTCCATGTCTCATTCTTTACTCCCCTTGAACTTGATGGACTTCCTGTTTACATACGATAGCTAGACGAGATACCAGCATTCTAGCTGCACTGACTGCCAAGTAGCGGTTTGAAGGGGCCTGCTTTTAAGCACTGCCATCGGAAACGAGCAAAAACAAAGCCGGAGAGGGGCAATAACCGGTATGAATCATGACCTTTGACCCAGCAGAAAATCGAGCGCACTGCAGCAGGTGTGGGGAGGACAAAAAAATGTGTCGGAGGGAAGGTTGAATTAATGTGACCGCTGATGATAGCTTGGAAAATTATAATGTCAGTTCTATGTGCCTGTGATGAGCCTCCAGAACTTGATATTTTGCATTTTATTCAAAGACATTTTTAAGGGGCTAAAAACGTGCGCCCCTTTTTAAAATATACACACAGCTCCTACAAAATAAAACACGTATTTTCAAGTGGCCGTAAGCAGGAGCAGTGTACTTTAGGGTGGAAATGCAGGCACACACCAGACCGTCCGTATCCTTTTATAAATCTATTCAAGTCTTGAGGCCACTATTGCTCATGAATTGAAATGGTGCCATTGTTGGAAAACAAACAGGCAAGGAAGGTGCGGCCTGGGATCTTGCAAGTGCTGTAGCACAACAAAGATGGTGAGAGTGTCAGTGACGAGTTTCCTGGTGCTGGTCCGGTCCGGTCTCAGGGATCATGATGAGAGGGGAGGCACTGGTGTCCATTTGCCGAGGCAGGATTTAAGTCACTAGTAGGCAAACAAGTGGAAGTTATGTTTCGCTGTTTAGTTTAGCAGCCCGCTGCTGCTCGCTGTACCTCCGATTGGATACAATGTTGCAGTCACGTAAGGCCAAGTCACTTCCATGCCGCAGGGTTGCTGCATCCACCGAGCGCCAGAGAGCCCAGGCCTACTGTAGTATTCTCCTATGTCTATTTATCTCTTATTAGAACATTGGAATGTTGGGAGCTCCATTGAAAATAATGGAGTGCTCTGGGCTTATAATGGCTGGTATAAGCCTGGAGTTCCAACATTCCAAGGTTTCTTTGTTCACAGCTCTGGCTGTGAACAAAGGCTTCAGGGAGCCTGAGGGGATTTCAATCCCCTCACGCTTCCAAAAGGCTTTGTTTTTTTTGTTAGAACATTCTGTCCTCTAGTGACAGAATGTTCTAATAGCCTTATAGCCCATCGTAGATGGGCTATACCGCTATTAAAGTCCCTCTCCCTTGTTAATTATCAATCAATCAATCAATCATAGCATTTGTATAGCGCACTACTCACCCGGAGGGTCTCAAGGCGCTAGGGGAGGGGGGGTCCGCTACTGCTCGAACAGCCAGGTCTTGAGCTGCTTCCTGAAGGCGAGGTGGTTTTGGGTCAGGCGGAGGTGGCTCGGGAGGGAGTTCCAGGTCTTGGCGGCCAGGTAGGAGAAGGACCTTCCTCCTGTAGTGGCTCTTCGGATGCGGGGTCGGCGGCGAGGGCGTGGCTGGTCGATCGGAGCTGGCGTGTGGGAGCGTAGAAGTTGAGGCGGCTGTTGAGGTATCTCAGGCCTTAGTTGTGTAGGGCTTTGTGTGCGTGGGTAAGGAGGCGGAAGGTGATTCTCTTGTTGACCGGGAGCCAGTGCAGGTCTCTCAGGTGTCCGGAGATGTGGCTGTGTCGGGGGATGTCGAGGATGAGTCTCGCTGAGGCGTTCTTGATACGCTGGAGTCTCTTCTGGAGCTTGGCGGTGGTTCCGGCGTAGAGGGCGTTGCCGTAGTCCAGTCGGCTTGTGACGAGGGCTTGGGTGACCGTCTTCCTGGTCTCAGTGGGGATCCACCGGAAGATCTTACGTAGCATGCGCAGGATATTGAAGCAGGACGAGGAGACGGCGATGACTTGTCTGGTCATGGAGAGGGAGGTGTCCAGGATGAAGCCCAGGTTGCGTGCGTGGTCTGTCGGTTTGGGCGCGGTGCCCAGGGCGGGGGGCCACCAGGAGTCGTCCCAGGCGGAGGGCGAGGAGCCCAGGATGAGGACTTCCATCTTGTCTGAGTTCAGTTTCAGTTTCAGGCGGCTGGTCATCATCCACTCGGCTACGTCTTTCATTCCTTCGTGTAGGTTGGCTCTGGCGGTGGCAGGGTCGTTGGTGAGGGAGAGGATCGGTGTAGGAGATGATGTTGAGGTTGTGTTGGCGTGCGATGGCCGCAAGGGGGCTCATGTAGACATTGAAGAGGGTGGGGCTGAGCGAGGAGCCCTGAGGAACACCGCAGATGACTTTGGTGGCCTCTGATCTGAACGGGGGTAGGTGGACTCTCTGCGTTCTTACAGCGAGGAAGGAGATGATCCACTCCAGTGCCTTCTCCTGGATTCCGACGTTGCTGAGGCGCTGCACTAGGGTGCGGTGGCAGACAGTGTCGAATGCCGCGGAGAGGGCTACGAGGATGAGGGCCGCTGTTTCTCCGTTGTCGAGCAGAGCTCGGATGTCATCGGTGGCTGCGATGAGGGCGGTCTCGGTGCTGTGGTTGGCCCGGAAGCCAGACTGTGCGAGGTCGAGGAATCCATTTGTCTTGAGGAAGGCGGCCAGTTGCTTGTTGACGGTCTTCTCAATGACTTTGGCTGGAAACGGGAGGAGCGAGATGGGGCGGTAGTTTTTGAGCTCGGTGGGGTACGCTGTTGGTTTCTTCAGTAGAGCGCTGAGTTCGGCGTGCTTCCAGCTCTCCGGGAAGGTGGCGGTGTCAAAGGAGGTGTTGATGATGTCCCGTAGGTGGGGTGCGAGGACAGCGTCGGCCTTGTTGAAGACGTGGTGTGGGCACAGGTCGGTTGGTGATCCGGAGTGGATGGAGTTCATCGTGCGGGTGGTGTCTTCGGTGCTGATCGGGGTCCAGTTGCAGAGGGTGGTGGTGGCAGGCGTTGGTTCGGTGGTAGGGTGCGTGGTCTGTGCATCGAAGCTGTTGTGTATGTCGGCGATCTTGCGGTGGAAGAATGAGGCGAGTGAGTTGCAGAGGTCTTGCGAGGGAGTGATGTCGTTGTTTCTTTGACGATGCTGAAGAGTTCCTTGCTGTCGTGGGTGTTGTTGTCCAGTCGTTCTTTGAGTGCCGTCTTCTTGGTGGCGCGGATCAGCTGATGGTGTTTGCGGATGGCGTGCTTAAGGGTGGTCCTGTTGTCCGTGGTGTGGTCGAGCCGCCAGGCTTTCTCGAGGGTGCGGCAGTTCTTCTTGGATTCCTTGAGTTCGTTGGTGAACCAGGGGGTTTTCTTGCTGCCGTGTCTGCTGGGAGGTCTCTTTAGTGGTGCGAGGTCATCGGCGCAGGCGGTCAGCCACTTGGTGAGGTTGCTGGCTGCTTCGTTGGGGTCCGTTGTGCTGGTGGGAGTGTTCTGGCTGAGGGAGGCGGTGAGCTGCTATATATATATATATATATATATATATATATATATATATATATATATATACACATACATGAAGTCTGCTTCATCCCTTATCATTAGAGCACTAGATCTCAGCACTACTATATCACTTTCACACCCAGCCCACCTTTCCTCACTCCCTCATTATGCTGTGCGATCAAACTAGGACCCTATTGTAACTTTTATACCGACAGTTCACCCCTGTTTCAATCAATCAATCAGTACATTTGTAGAGTGCACAACTCACCCGTGTGGGTCTCAAGGTGCTGGGGGGGGGGGGCGGGGGTGCTGTTACTGCTCGAACAGCCAGGTCCTGAGAAGTCTCCTGAAGGTCAGCAGGTCCTGGGTCTGTCGCAGGCAGATGGGGAGGGTGTTCCAGGTCTTGGCGGTGAGGTGAGAGAATGATCTGCCACCAGCGGTTGCTTGTCGGATTCAGGGGATGGTGGCAAAGGGCGAGGTCGGCAGAGGGAAGCTGGCGGTTCGGGGTGTAGAAGGTGAGTAGTTTGTTTAGGTACGCTGGTCCGGTGTTGTGGAGTGCTTTGTGAGTGTGAGTGAGGAGTTTGAAGTTGATCCTCTTGTTGACGGGGAGCCACTGCAGGTCTTTCAGGTGGGTTGTGATGTGGCTGTGACGTGCAATGTTGAAGATGAGGCGTGCAGAGGCATTCTGTATGCGTTGTAGTCGTTTCTGGAGTTTGGCTGAGGTTCCGCGTAGAGAGCGTTGCCGTAGTCCAGCCTGCTGCTGTCGAGGGTCTGGGTGACCGTCCTTCTGGTTCCGGTGGGGACCCATCTGTAGATCTTCGTGAGCATGGGTGTTGAAGCAGGAGGAGGAGACAGAGTTTACTTGCTGGGTCATTGACAACGCTGAGTCCAGGATGACCCCCAGGTTGCGTGCATGGTCAGTGGGTGTCGGTGCAGCTCCCAGCGCGGCCGGCCACCAGGAGTCGTCCCAGGTGGAGGGGGTGGATCTGATGATGAGGACCTCCGTCTTGTCTGTGTTCAGTTTCAGGCGGCTGTTCATCATTCAATCGGCGATGGCCTTCATTCCTTCATGGAGGTTAGATTTGGCGGTGGTGGGGGCCATGGTGAGGGAGAGGATCATCTGGGTGTTTTCAGTGTATGAGATGATGTGGAGGACGTGTGATTAGACGATGTTGGCGAGCGGTGCCATGTAGACGTTGAGTAGTGTTGGTCTGAGGGAGGATCCTTGGGGTACGCCGCATATGATCTTTGTGTCTTTAGAACGGAATGGGGGAAGCGGACACTTTGGGTTCTGCCGGTGAGGAAGGAGATGGTCCAGTCCAGGGCTTTGTCACGGATCCCTGCGTTGTGGAGGCGTGTGCGAAGGGTGTGGTGGCAGACGTGTCAAAGGTGGCCAAAAGGTCCAGGAGGATGAAGGCCGCGGTTTATCCGTTGTCCAGCATGGCCCTGATGTCGTCGGTGGCGGCGATGAGGGCTGTTTCGGTGCTGTGGTTGCTGCGGAATCTGGATTGGGATGGGTCCAGGATGTTGTTCTCTTCGAGGAAGGAGGTCAGTTGCTTGTTGATAAGCTTCTCGATGACTTTCGCCGGGAACGGGAATAGGGAGATGGGCCGAAAGTTCTTGAGGTCCTTGGGGTCTGCCTTGGGCTTCTTGAGTAAGGCGTTGACCTCGGCGTGCTTCCAGCACTCCAGGAAGGTGGCGGTCTCGGTGGAGCTGTTGATGACCTTGCGGAGGTGGGGTGTGATGGTGGAGCTTGCTTTTTTGAAGTTGTGGTGCGGGCATGGGTCAGATGGTGAGCCGGAGTGGATGGTGTCGTCCTCGTTGACATGGGTCTAGGAAGGTAGGAGGTTGATGTGGCTGGGGGGCAGTGAGTCTGAGGTGTCGGTGTCTTTCGGCAGGGCCTGCTTGTTGAAGCTGTTGTGAATGTCTGCGATCTTGCAGTGGAAGAAGGTGGCTAGGGAGTCGCAGAAGTCTTGCGATGGCGAGATGACGTTGGAGTTGGAGTTGGGGTAGGAGAGTTTCTGCACGATGTTGAAGAGCTCTTCGCTGTTGTGAGCATTGTTGTCAATGCGCTCTTTGAAGGAGGTCCTTTTGGCGGTTTGGATGAGTTGGTGGTGTCTGCGGATGACACTCTTGTAGGCTGTGTTGCTTTCGGGTGCCTGTTCGTGGTGCCACTTCTTCTCGAGCCTACAGCAGGCCTGCTTAGATGCCTGGAGGTCGGCGGTGAACCAGATGGCTGCTCTGTCGTGTGTCTGTTAGAGGGATTCTTGATCGGGCAAGAGTGTTGGCGCAGTCGTCGATCCATTGCCTGAGGTTGCGGGTGGCAGAGTCGGTGTCGGTGGTGTCGGTTGGTGGATTTTGGGTGAGGGTTGAGAGTAGCTCGTCTTTGGTGACTTTGTTCAAGCTACGGCGGGGAGGCCGTTGCGTGCAGTGTTGCGTGGTGGGCATCTCAAAGTTGAACTGGAAGCAGCGGTGGTCGGTCTAGTGGAGTTCGATGGTGTGGCTGAAGGTTACGTGGTTGCTGGCAGAGAAGATGGGGTCAAGCGTGTGTCCGGCGGAGTGGCTGGGAGTTGTGACAAGCTATTTGAGTCCGAGGTTGGCGAGGCCTTCAACAACTCATAGAGGCCCTCACCCACGATAAAGGCCATACCCTGGACCTGATTTGGACAACTCTGCCTCCTGTAACGCTAATGGAGATTGAGCCATGTAGCTAGTCAGACCACTATCTGATCAGACTTATGAACCCACTGCCCAGTTCACCAAAGTACCAACCCTCAGAGTGGAGGGCGGTATGGAACTGGAAGAAAATATAAGAAGCCAGACTAGCTGAGGCACTAAAAGGAACAATGCACTCAGGGAGTCATGGGAAGGATTTAGATCAGGAGAGTGAGAGGTTCACAAAAAGGTTGACAGAAGCTATTGACAAGGTGGCCCTTGCGCGGAGGGAAAGAGTAAGGAATAGAGAGAAGAGAGCACCCTGGTGTGCAGAGGAACTAAGAGGAAAGAAACAAACGTTGCGCCAATTTGAAAGGGAATGGCATAAGCTGTATGATCAGGAGGCCGCCAAGGAATATAAAGTAATGTTCATAAATGAGCTGTCATTGCAAGGAAGTCAGCATTTTATGAGCTAAGGATTAGGGAGGCAGGCGGCACACAGATGGAGACCGTTAAAGTACTGAGGGAACTCAGCCAATGGTGGGAGCAGAAGGCCACTGCTAACCTGGAGGACTGTAACAAGATACCGAACTTCTTCTTAAAGAAAGTTAGGGATACCCTAAAGGAAATAAGTAACACCTGCATCAGTCCAAGCCCTTTGCTAGTGGAGGATCCACCTGATTATCAGGGTGAGAAGCTCCCAGTGTCCCCATCACTGGATCTAGACTCCCTATCACGTATCATGGCTAGAGTTAAACCAGATTCACCAGAGGACCCTTGCCAACCTAAGGTGTTCAATATGGTACTCCCTGTGATGGGGATGGAACTGCTTTCCTTTTTAAATCACTCCCTGGCAACTGGGAAGGTGCCTCTTAATTTTAAGGAAGCCATGGTAACCCCACTTCTGAAGAAGGCAAAGGCAGATCCTAAAAACCTGAAGAACTATCAGCCCATATCCAGGTTCCCCTTTCTAGCAAAAATAGTGGAGCAACATGTACTCAGAACTCTCTCCCTATTTTTAGAGGAACATCAGCTTCTTCATATGCGGCAGGCGATCTTCAAGGTTCAACATAGTACAGAATTAGTGATGCTCTCAGTCCAGGGTGATCTTAGGCTAGTGGCTGATAAGAAGAAGCCTTCGTTGCTGATCTTACAGGATCTCACAGCCACTTTTGAAACGGTGGACCATGCACAGTTCTTGAACTGTATTCAAAAGCAGGGATTCACAGGTGTGGCATTTAAATGGATTTCCTCCTTCCTGAAGGATCGGACACAAAAGGTACAAGTTGGTGGCCATGTGTCCAGTAAAAGAGCACTGTTATGTGGAGTTCCCCAGGGTACTGAGTGGCCCCCATTGCTTTTCAATATCTACCTTCAATCACTGGTGGTGGCAGTAGCTCAAATGTACTGCCAAGTGTTTAATTATGCGGATGACACTCGATTGACCCTTCAGATTGACAATTATTTGCAAGCACAGTCTAGTGTACAGAATATCCTTAGGTTCACAATGAACTGGATGACTCCTAAATTGCTTAAAATAAATCCAGATAAGACTGAGATTCTAGCAATCACCACAGGTGGTAAGCCCTGGTTAAACATTTTTGGGCTACAAGAGCTAGGCGCCACTCCTGCACCGGTGCCTGTTGTGAAGAGTCTAGGCATTAAGCTGATAGTAAGCTGCCATTGACAAAACAGGTGATGACAGTTTAGGAAACTGTTTAGGCCTTTTGAGGCAACTCCAAAATGTGCCTCCCCTTCTAGCTTTCTCAACTATGCAAACTGTGGTGATGATACTGATTGTGTTATGACTGGACTACGGCAAAGAGCTATATAATGGGCTACCGGCCAAGTGGTTAGAGAAGCTTCAGGTCATTTTGAACGATGCAGCAAGGCTAATTTTTAAGCTCCCAAGGCAATCACATGCCACTCCATTGTTGCAACAACTGCACTGGCTTCCAATTAGGCATATGACTAGGTTTAAGGGCCTGTGCATTGCACATCTGGCCCTGTATTGCATAGCAACAGATTACATCAAGAACCATCTACCGAGATATGTGCCAGGATGATGCTTCCAGTCATCTAGGACAAGTCTGCTTTCCTGTCCACGGTTTACAATGGCTACCATGGGCAGACAAGCATTTTCAGTACTGATTCCCCAGTTGTGGAACAAGTTGCCAGAAAATGTGCGAGGGGACGTCACTCTCCTTCCATGTAGGAAAAAACTGCTAACTTTTTTTTATTTACACAGGCCTTTGGAAAAGCTCTAGCGAAGTGGTACTGTGCAGATAACATTTGAGGTGGTTTATAATCCTCTCACAAGCGCTAAGAGACCATTGGTGATTATGCGCTATACAAACGCCACTTAACATAACATAGTAATCTCAAGTAACTATAACTCGTGCCCTAAGCTATTTATAACTTTCCGCTCCCGCCATGCACAGTTTTCTCATCAATAATTTCACTGTAAATGTGGCAGTGATATTATCAATGATGTCATAGAAGATGTCATGAGTGATGTAATATGTGGGGTACTTAGTAGTGCATGGCGAGGGCATGAGTTATAGTTACCCTAAGGCACAAGTTATAGTTATAGTTACTTGAGATAACTATAACTGCTGAATTTCTATGGTTTTGTGTGTGTAAAAATTTGAACCTACCTATAACGCCCCTGTAGCCTTTGTTTTTTTCAGTGAATTTTGCTGGTCTTTTTAATCCTATTTCCTAACTATTACGTCCCTGTAACTTTTATTTTTTTCAGTGAATGTCTATGTTTTTTTACTGCTGTTTTCTTACTATAATGTCCCTGTAACCTTTGGTTGTGTGGATGTGTAACTGGGTGTGTGAGTGTGTGGTGGGTGTGTGAGTGGGTGTTTTAGTTCTTGTTTGGGTCTGTGAATGGGTGTGTGAGTGGTTCTTTGGATCTATACGTGGGTGGGTGATTGGCTGTATGGGTGTGTGAATGGGTGTGCAAGTGTTTTTCTGATTCTCTAAATGGGTGTGTGACTAGCTGTAAGTGTTTGTGAGTTGCGTGAGTGTGTAAGTGTGTGTTTGTGTGAGTATGTGCTGAGTGCATGTGTGGGTGTGTAAGTGGCTGTGTGGGTGTGAGAGTGGGTGTGTCACTAGCTGTATGAGTGTGTACGTGGGTCTGTGAGTGTCTGAGTGGGTGTGTGAGTGCTTGTGTGGGTCTGTAAGTAGATTTATGAATGGTTCTTGGGTTCTGTAAGTAGGTGTGTGAGTGGATGTATGAGTGTGCAAATGGGTGTGTGAGTGGTTTTCTGGGTCTCTGAGTGGGTGTGTGAATGGCTGTATGGGTGTGTGAGTAGATGTGTGAGCGGTTGTATGGGTGTGTAAATGGATGTGTGAGTGGGTGAGTGAGTGGCTTTGTGGGTCTGTGATTGGGTATGTGAATGGTTCTCTGAGTCTCTCAGGTTGCGGTCAGCCAATCACAACATTGCTGTTAGTACGCTGACCCTCCACAGTGGATCTGCGTCTATAGATCTACATAAATATTTGTTCTTTAATAACTCCAAAACTACTGAACAGATTTACACCAAATTTAAAAAAGCACTCTTTCTGGAGTAAGATCTAGCTTTCGGCCAAATTTGGTGTCATTCCATTCAGCAGTTAGGTCTTTAGTTGTGCCTAAAATCCTATGGCAAATCACATGGGAAAAACGCATTTTAGAACCCTCCCTTTCTTTTGGCCCCCACCTGAAAAAACACCCCAAAACATTCCAGACAGCAGCTGAAGTAACTGGCATTCTAGTTTTGAAAAATTCAACAAATGGTGGCAAAGGTATTAACAAAACAAAATATATCTATAAACTTTACTTCCATTCATCACTATCCACCTCTTAACTGGAACATTTCTCATACCTTCCTTTACCCATTACCCACCCATAAACCTTAAAATTAACTTTACATCCCTTTACTACTACCTACCCTTAAAACGTAAATGTACGTTTACCTCCCTTTAACAGTACCCAAACCATACATTTAACCTTACTTTCCTTTACCACTATCCACTCCTAAACACTAAAATTACCCTAACCTCCCTTTACTACTACCCACCTGAACCCTATAATTACACTTAGCACCCTTTACCACAACCAAACCCTAAACCCTACATTTAACGTTTCCTCTCTTTACCATTTCCCACTTATATATGTGTATATATATACATATATCCTGGCGTGGTGCACTGCAAAATAAAAACTCACCTGCACTCTGGGTCTTCCGTGTTCTTACTCGTTTGGCTGAGGATTGATAGCCTGGCGTGGTGACAGAAACACAAGTGCGGAAATATATATATATATATATATATATATATATATATATATATATATATATATATATTCAATGAAAAAACCATTGGTTTTAGGCCATATATAGTTAGGGATTTGCATTTACAAAACCTTATTTTACTCGCATAAAACCATTGAAATTCCATATATAGTTATAAGCGCTAACTATATATCGCGCACCCGCAATCCACTGCTGATGATGTCACATATTACATCATTCATGACATGGTTAGTGACATCACTGATGACATCACTGATGACATCTCAAATGACATCACTGATGACAACATCCAGTGACTGTATGTTTCTGTAAAGTTAAAATATCTCTTACATATTGAAGAATGAGTGGATATATAAGTGTCTGGATGAAGGATTTAGTAGGTGCATGACTGACTGTATGAGTGAGTGATTAAATGTGTCTCACTGAGTGCATGGGTTAGTGACTAAACTGTCTTAATTTGTGCATCATTATGTCTGTTGTTCTGTAAACTGTTGCATGTGTTGATAAGTAGCTATATGAGTAACTATATTGGTTATTGATTGGTTGCCCAAGTATTTGTATGGGATACTGAGTGTGTGTGTGGGTGGCTGGGAGGTGTGTGACTCTGTGCATAGATGTGTGAGCAGTTGATTCACTAGATGTATGGTTTCAAAAGTGCATGTGGAAACAGCTGTATGGGCGGTTGACTGTGTGCATGAGTGTATTGGTGAGTGAATGGATATCTCAGTGCTACATGTCAAAGTAAGTACATATGTAAAACACAGTACATGTGAGAGTTGACATATATAAATAACTGTGCATAAGAGCCAGTGAATGTGTGAGTGGCTGTATGGATCATTGTGAACTTGTATCAGGGATTGTATAATAGAGTAAATATGTGTTAGTATATGTTTGAATAAGTAAAGTTTGTATAACTGTATAGTTGAGGAAATGGAGGTGTGATTGATTCTTTGCATGACTGACTAGGTGTGTGAGTAACTCCATGGATGAGTGACAGTCTGTGAGTGTCTGTTTACACTGATTGTATCTAAGGTTATATTAGAGTCTGAAGAGGTTCATCGTATTATCACATGAATGATATCATCAGTGATGTTATCAGTCATGTCAAATGAGATGTTTTCAGTGATGTCATCAGTGATGTCATTTGAGATGTCATCAGTGATGTCATCAGTGATGTCACTAACCATGTCATGAATGATGTAATATGTGACATCATCAGCAGTGGATTGCGGGTGCGCGATATATAGTTAGCGCTTATAACTATATATGGAATTTCAATGGTTTTATGCGAGTAAAATAAGGTTTTGTAAATGCAAATCCCTAACTATATATGGCCTAAAATCAATGGTTTTTTCATTGAATTTTCAAGGTTTTGTAAATGCAAATTCCTAACTATATATCCACTATAACCTATGGTTTTTTCTGTGAATTTCATTGGTTTTTTAATAGCAAATATGAAAAGCTTTAAAATGTCAAGTACGTGATAGATAAAAACATTTTCGTATTTATGCACGCTGATGTGCTTTGAACGCTGCACCCCCCCTCCCCTCTTTTGTCTTAGTAGTACTCTCTCTTTGCAGATACTGAAGGGTAGTTAACGCAGGCCTTTACCCCCGTTGTAATCCGTCGTGCCTGCTTGTCTCTCCATTTGATTGATTGTTGTCCAAGCATTTACTGTTTTAGAATTGGTTCTCTTTGGATCATTCTCTATTTACAAACAAGCACAAAGTCGCAATACTCTGTTTAGTCTTTGCAGATAGTGAAAAATCGTGTAAAAAAATAAAAGTAATCGAGCAAAATCAGTAGGCCACTAATTGGATCTCTTTTTGACCTCGCTAAAATAGAAATATTAGGAACAACCCTTCATGAGAAATACGAAAATAGTGAGATGAACTGAGCTCCACACCATGAGGGCTGCAAGACAGCTCGGCTCCATCACCCATCCCGCACAAAATAACGACAAACCCTATGCAAATATTAAAAATATAGACAACACACCAGCAAAGAAACAGGGTAAAACATTTTATTAAAAAACTATTTACATAACGTTGGTTTATAAGATGATGTCAGTAGTGGACCGATGTGTGAATAGGTCGAAAGCAGCACAAGGCTCCAAGATCCGGATGGCAACCTCCTGGATGTTGGGTGCCATAGTTCAGAGTTCTGAGTTTGAGCCTTTTTCAATGCCTGTGCTTTGTTGAATCAAAATGGCGGCTTGACACAAAGCTGACTCAAGCGTTGCTACTGATGCTATGCAGACCAAAACTGGTTTTCAGTTTGTACATTTTTCTAGATTTTTCAATCCAAGTTTGGTTGACTTTGTAGAACGATGGCTTCAAATTTTCAACATACGGTGTGGTGGCGCTGACTGGGAGGGGGCGCTTCGCTCCTGCCCCCTCCCCAAGTAAGATTTTCATACGTGAAAGTACGTTAATGGTTTTGGTCCCTGAGTTGCTTCGATGTCACTGCCATTCTCAAATGGCATAAGTTCTGGATGTTGGGTGCCATAGTTAAGAGTTCTGAGCAGTGCTTGTAACACTGTCTGAAGCTTATTTCCACCTACTGCAGCTTCACTATTCTCAAAGTAAGTGAGTGTCGTTTGTGGACCTGACTGCATTAGAAAACAATGTGATATGTTACCTTCCTAAACAGCTTGACGGAGGCCCCTTAGGGGCGGTGTGATGGCCATGGACTCGGAGAAGACGCTTGGCTCCGACACCCTCCCCAAGTCTTATAGCACTGGTGTAGCCTGAGATCGCCCCCGACATAGGCGGCCGGCTCCCGGGGTCCGGCAGAACTTTTTGCCTTTTGATGACTCTTCAATTCTGAACCTTGTCCCACAATCCGTTTGACCTGAAGACACGCTGTAGTGGGGCGCCCCTTTACCGTTTCAGTTGCCATTCTGCCCGCTTTTGCTACACTGTGCCTCTTCCGCCATTCAGCTGTTTACCGCCCGCTCTTGCGACTACAGCGTCTCGCTCATCATGTAGTTGAGTTGCTCCCGCTCTTGCGGTGCAGCGATAGGCGGCTGCCACAGGACTCTCAAAATGGCGGCCGGCTCTTCGGTTTTGGGCCTGGTCCACTAAAATGGCCCTGGGACACCTTGGAACTCGGACGCTTCCCTGATAGGGCTTGGGTCCCATTCTCGAAAAGCGTCCCCTCAGCCGTGAAGATTCTACAAAAGTCTTGGGGGCCTCCGACTCCCGCAGGCTTCTGGTGGGGAGCGGCTGCCATGATTGCTCGTGGAATGGCCACGACGGAGCTACGAGATGGTAGTGGTCTCATGCTGACGCCAGCTTTAGTCTGAAACATCCAGAAACACTGTAGACTACCAATTCGATCAGTTCCGGTAGCGCCCCAACATGACCCGGAAGAGAAGAACTTGCCCTCCCCTCTTTGACTGATGGTTCTTGTTGCCTGTCCCCTCTGTTGTCATTTAACAGAACTTTTTGGACTGCTGAAAGGGGTTGTGTTCCGAACGCTGGTTGGTGGAGACATTTTGACTATATTCTTGACCTACGTTGTCGCGTAATGCGTTATATGACACGCCGCGTTAGCGCACCCGGAAGTGATCCGAGGCGCGGCGCGCAGCGCGTAACGTAAGCATAACAGGTCATGTGACTTGTTAATAAAACTTTTCATTGGTTCATTTTACTTTTGTTAATTTAATGATGAAAAGCTTGATCATATGACCTAAAAATTACGCTTTTTATTGTTTTCGAACAATATATTTTTTTCAAACATATGTTATAATATTCCAGGCTAATGTACTTTCCCGGAAAATTTACAACTGTCTTGCAAGTAAAATATATTTCTTTTTCGAGAAAAAGGGCGTTTCTTCCTTCCATGACGGAGCCGTTGAGTAAAAGAGATTCGGCCTGCTGTCTTAGTCGCCGATACGCCTGATTATCAGATTCTTATCGATCACTTTATGTTGCAGACATGAAAAACACAACTGCCCTTGACCATTTATCTTTACTGCGTTCTGTAATGACCTGTCTTCCTGGGTGTGCTGGTTCCATGTTGGAACCTAGAGCTTGGAACCATGTTACACCAATGTTCCTAGCCTTGTAAATTCCATATGTGTCTGTTGCCAGCTGACTGTTGGTTGGGGCTGAATAAATATTACTTGATGAACACATCCTGTGGAAATCCCACTTTATTACACTGGCGACGTTGGAGGATGGGATCCACTCGTGCAGACTAGCCTCAACAACAGGAGATTAGCTGAATGAAAAGAAAAGAACTCACATGACTGCTGTTTCGAAGTAGGGAGATTTATCCTCATCCTCAAGGGTCAACCGTGGATCAGCGAAGGAAACGCGGTGAAGGGACTCTAGAAAGTCGAAAACGCGAAGAAAATTGGCAAAGGTAGTCATTTTCAATGTTTTTTTTGAAAGAGAATTGAAAAAAACGGAGTGTGAAAGTGACATCGATTTTCGAGGGCAATCTCCCTAAGAAAATAGACCTTTTGTTTGGAGAAAACTTGGCTGACATCTTTGAATGGGAGCGTTTTCAAAAAAAAAAAAAAAACAAGCGAGATTGACAACAGAAAGTGACTCGATTGTTTGTTGGCGGCCATTTTGAGTTGGGAAAAAGGAAACAAGCTCGACCTGCCAAAGAAACAAGTGCTTCGGTTTCGGGGCGGCCATTTTGGCTTGGTTAAAAAAAAAAGAAGCCCAATTTTCTTTGAAAACAAGACTGAATGTTGGTGAAGGATTAGTGGCGGCCATCTTGGATTTTTTTTTCTTCTTTCGTTTTTTTTGGATTTCGAGAAGACTACAACGTGTGAAGCGGTGGTTTGGAATTGACATTGAAGGAACTCCAATTCTTCAGGTAAAAGAGAACTGTGTGATCTGCTCTACCCAAAAAAAAAACGAGTGAACATGGGAGGAAGAGCAATGTCGGAGGAGCTTGATGGAGAAGAGTAAGTGTCACACACTTGAAGCAGTGACTGGAAAGGAGGATAGGACTCGATTCTTTTAGTCCTACATTCACATCTTGAAGCCTGTCAACGGTGATGGGCACACCTTAAAGAGGGAAGGGAGGTGGAACATTGTTTTTAAAGGAACATAAGTGAATAAAATTAGAGTGTGTTAAGTGGTATAGGGGCAGCAAGATGCAAAATGTAACTGCACCCCCTTTCTTTCTAATGGAACCTGGTGAACCACTTATTAGGTGGAAAAAATGGAAGAAAATTTTCGAAAATTACGCGAGAGTGTGTGGTGCGAATTTGAGTGGTGAGAGGAAACATGCCTTATTGATGCATTGTTTGGGCGGAGAAGGCCAAGAGATTTTAGAGACTCTTCCAGTTATTCCTCAAGCAGAACAAAGAGGGTTGAATGAGTATGAGGTATGTGCTAGGCAGTTGGATTTACATTATCTTCCTAAAGTGAGTACCATCATGGAAAGGTATTATTTTGGGTTACGAGAGCAAGGCAAGGAAGAGAGTGTTGAAGAGTACATTACTGCACTAAGAAAGTTGGCATCTAGTTGCAAGTTTGGGGGTTTGGTGGAAGAACGAATTAGGGATCAGTTTGTTTTGAGATGTGTGAGTGATAAAATAAGGGAAGAGTTGTGGCTAAAGGATGAACCTGCTCTAGAAGAGGTAGTAGGTATTGCTAAAAGAGTTGAACACATGTTAAAATGCGTTGGAGAACTGAGCAAGGAAAAAAAGGAAGAAAAGCCAGGTTGTTCTTCAACACAAGAGGTGGTGTGTCAGGCTGTAAAGAGGGATGAAGAGAAAAAAAAAAAAGAAGTGAGCGAGGGTGAAAAGTTGAAAGGGGAGGTTGAAGGTAGTATTCCTAAAACACAGTCAAGTAAAAAATTCACTACACCTTTTCAAGGAACGTGTTATAGATGTGGGAAATATGGGCATATGGCAAATGCGAGAGAGTGTCCTGCCCTTAAGTTCAATTGTAATGTGTGTGGTAGAAAAGGACACATTGGAAGAAATTGCAGAACAAGAGTTGGGAGAGATACGAGGACTGAGACTAGGTTGGTTAGTTTTCAGATTAATGATGGTGTGATAGAACATCCTTCTGATTTTGTGTTAATTGGGGAAGAAAGGGTGTTGATGAAATTTGATTCTTGCTCACATGTTACTTTCATTTCAAACGATGTATTTGAAAATGTGTTTGGGAAAAGAAAATCTTTGTGTAAACCTGATATTAGACCAACAGGTTATCAGGAACATCCCATAAAAATAATGGGGTATTTTTTTGACTGCATTGAATATAAGGGGAGGTATGCTGAAGCAAAAATTTATGTGGTAAACAGAGGTGACAACTTGTTGAGTTGGACTCATCAGGCAAGATTGGGTGTGAGTCTCAATCCTAATGCACATCCAGTTATTCAAGTGCAGGCTGTAGACAATGGTGAGAACAAGTTCGTAAAGAATTTTAAAGAGTTGTTCAGTGAAAAACTAGGATGTATAAAGGGCTACAATCACAACATCAAACTGAAGGTGGGTGCGGTGCCTGTTGTTGCTAAAGTAAGGCGTATTCCAATATGTGTGAAGGATGCTGTAGGTAAAGAGATTGAAAAGTTGTTGTCGGCTGGGGTCATACAACCAGTGGAAGCTACTGAATGGCTCGCACCAATTGTGGTCGCGAGGAAGCCTAATAATGAGATTCGGCTGTGTGTTGACCTCCGCGCCTTAAATAAAGAGGTCATAGTTGACAAGTACCCTTTGCCAAACATAGAGGAGTTGGTTTCTTCACTAGATGGAGCATGCTATTTTACCACCTTGGATATGGCTTCAGCCTATCACCAGGTTCGGCTAAAAGAAGAGTGCCAAGAGCTTACTAGTTTTATCACACCAATGGGTGCATTCAAGTTTTTAAGAATGCCCTTTGGTCTGGTCTCGGCAGCCTCGGTATTCCAGAGAATCATGGAAGATCTGTTCAAAGGAATACCGGGAGTAAGATGTTATCAGGATGATGTTCTTATCTCTGGTAAGGATGAACAGGAACATGATGAGAGAGTTTGTCTGGTGTTGAAGAAGATGATGGATGTTGGATTAACTCTGCGTCAGAGCCAGTGCAAGTTTGGAGTAAATGAGCTGGATTATTTGGGCCACCACATTTCAAGGAAGGGCATTTGTCCAAAGAAGGATCTTGTTGAAACAATTGAAAAGTTGAAGGAGCCATGTTCAAAGGAAGAGGTGTCATCATTTTTGGGGATGGCAGAATTCTATAATAAGTTTGTCAGAAATTTCGCTGATAAGACCGTTAATCTTAGGAAAATCATGTGTAAAGGTTCTGTATTCAATTGGTCTGAGGAGTGTAGCAGAGAGTTTGATCAGGTGAAGATGGATCTGAGGAATGCACCAAATCTGCAGGCGTTTGTTCCAGGGGATCCGACGTTTATTGTAACTGATGCTAGCTGTAAGGGTCTGGGTGCTTTGTTGTTACAGGTGAGGAGAGACAAAGAGGTCCTAATAGCTTGTGCTTCGAGGTGCTTGAAGGGGGCGGAGTTGAATTACTCTGTCATAGAGAAAGAGGCGCTGGGTATATATTGGGCTGTGAATAAATTCAGGAAGTTTGTTTGGGGTTCCTTCTTTACCGTAAGATCTGATCACAAGCCGCTAAAAGAGGTGTTTGAAAAGAAGGGGCTAGACTCAATCTCAGCGAGAATTAGAAGATGGGTAATTTCTTTGCAGGAGTTTGTGTTCAAGTTTGAGTATATTCCAGGAAAAACTAATGTCTCGGCTGATTGTTTGTCTAGGCTGGTGGATGTTGTAGAGAGTGGTGAAGAAACTTTGGATGATGATTTGGAGGCTCAGTTAAAGGTGTGTGAGGTTACCTTGGGAGCGGTGAAGGAGGATGCGTGGAGAGAAGAGCTGAGTAAGGATGAAGATTTAAAGGAAGTCATTAAGTTGTTGGAAGGTGGAGAGTCTCGAAACTTAAAGAAACCTTGGTCTTTGATTGCTGATGAGTTGGCAGTGGTGGATGGTTTACTCATGAGAGGTACTAGGCTAGTTCCGCCTGCTAATCTCAGGAGTGTTTTGGTGGACATGTCTCATGAGGGGCACTTGGGTATCTCAAAAACGAAAGAACGTATACGAATGGACTTCTGGTGGCCTGGTATTGATTTGTTGGTGGAACGTACCGTTAGGGATTGCTCTTCTTGTCAGGCCAGTGATAAAGTTTTGAGAACAAGATTTTCTCCAATGGTTTGCAGGAGATTGCCTAGGTCCCCATGGGATGAAATTGCGGTTGATATTGTGGGACCTTTACATGGTGAACATCAAACTCCATTTATATTGGTTTTATTGGATTTGTATTCTAGGTGGGTTGAGGTTAGCTTGGTAAGGGAGATTACAAGTGAGTCTGTTATTTCTTTTTTAGAGTCTGTGTTTAAACGGGAGAGTTTCCCGAACTCCATTCTTTCTGACAACGGGCCTCAATTTTGTTCAGGGAAAGTTGAGGAGTATTTCAGTAGGTGTGGCATAATTCACAAGAAGATTTCTTTGTATCATCCTGAGGCAAATGGTGCTTTGGAAAGACTCAACAAAACTTTGAAGGAGAGCATTCAGTTGGCAAGGGTTAACAATTTGGACTGGAGAAAGGAGTTACAGAACAGAATTTCAGCTTATCGTTTCTCTCCCCACTCTACCACAGGAAAAACTCCGTTTGAGCTTTTCAAGGGTAGAGCTCCTAACACTTATTTATGTCCTGCTTGGATGGTTGCAGACAAGGGGGTAAAATATAATGATCTGGGTGCTTGGAGAGAAAGGGAATTGAGTCTACAAAGGAAAAGGAAAATATATGTAGACAGGAGAAATTCTGCAAAAGATTCCAAGTTCATGGTGGGGGAGGTAGTAAAGATTAGGGCTCCTGTGGGCTGTCAAAACTGGTCGAAGTTCTCTGTTCCCAGAACCATTGTGAAAATTTTCAAAAATGCTGTAAAGACGGAGGATGGTCGTATCTGGAACAATAGTCGTGTTTCTCACTTTGGGGGAAAAGAGAAATGTGATGACTTTGTTATTGCTCCTGACCTGAGCTCTAAATATTCTCATAAGAGTGTGAGAGTACGCAGGCCTCCTGTTCACTTGCGTGATTATGTCTAGGTTAATTCTTCATTGTTTTTCCTTTCCTTTTTGTTGCCTATTGCGTTGCTGGACATGTAAACCTGTTTGGTGGTTAAGAGGGAGAAGTGTAATGACCTGTCTTCCTGGGTGTGCTGGTTCCATGTTGGAACCTAGAGCTTGGAACCATGTTACACCAATGTTCCTAGCCTTGTAAATTCCATATGTGTCTGTTGCCAGCTGACTGTTGGTTGGGGCTGAATAAATATTACTTGATGAACACATCCTGTGGAAATCCCACTTTATTACACGTTCCTACATATTATACCTTTTATCCGTCATGTAATTGGACTGCTTTATTACACTTGCCTTTTACTGATTCGAAAACAGTGACTAAAAGTAAAAACTTTACCAATGTAAATACTACTACCGTGTTTTGTTTTAAAAACCTTTATTGTGAAAATGTCAGTATACAAATACGGGCCTATAACCACGTGGGCCGGCCACGGAGCAAACTGAAATCGTATATGATGAGGAGACATTTACACTGTAGAAGAACGTAACGAGCGGGCCATTAGGTTGCAAGAACAAAGGTGTCTAACAGTTGCGGAATCGGTGGACGTACATTTTGTAATTAAAATACGACAGGGCCACTTACAATAACATTTTCTAGATATACATTTGCGGGCAAGGAGTTACGAGTCCCATTTATACCGGCGGCATTTTGGGCGAGGCCGGGCAGGTCCAAGATATAGTCAAAATGTCTCCACCAACCATCGGCCAGACCAGAACCCCTTTCGGCCCTTTATGCTACAAGATGGTGTCTTCCATTCAGAAAATATTGTTGGCAGCATTTTGAAAGGAAACAGAAACAGCCGTTCTCCTAGTGAGTTTCACATTGTTACATTTAGGAAGAATGTTGAAGAGTAGTATGTGGAAAATCTGAAGCCATTTTTCTACAAACTCTCAATCAGACTTGGATGGAAAAAAAAAACATGAAGAATGTACAAACTGAAAACCAATTTTTGTCTGTATAGCATCAACAGTAACGCTTGAGTCAGCTTTGTGTCAAGCCGCCATTTTCATTCAATCAATAGCGTCCCCCTACACACATTCAGGGACCTGGTCGTGTCTTCAGATGAAACGGATTGTAGGAAAAGAAGCAGAAAGGAAAAGGAAAAAAGTTCCGCCGGACCTCGGGAGCCGGCCGCCTATGTCATGTGCGACCTTTGGCCACACCAGGGCAATAGTGAAGCTGCAGCAGGTGCAAATAAGCTTCAGACAGTCTTACAAGCACTGCTCAGAACTCTCAACTGAGGCACTCAACATCCAGGACTTGCCATTCGGATCTTGGCGCCTTGTGCTGGTTCCGACCTATTCACACATCGGTCCACTACTGACATCACCTCATAAGCCAACGGGGCACCCTACACTGACTTTCGGCGCAGCATTGTAGGATGGCCACACCAGTGCGGCAACTTGCTGGACACGACCTCGGTGCCATCCGGATCTCGGCGCGTTCGAGTCACTGTACCGCAAGAGTGACCGGAACTCAGCTGAACACGCCGTCTTTCGGCGCAGCATTGTAGGATGGCCACACCAGTGCAGCAATTTGCTGGACACCACCTTGGGCAATAGTGAAGCTGCAAAAGGTGCAAATAAGCTTCAGACAGTCTTCAACTTACTCTGATTCTTATAATAAACTTCAGATAGTCTTACAAGCACTGCTCAGAACTCTCAACTATGGCACTCAACATCCAGAACTTGCCATTCGGATCTTGGCGCCTTGTGCTGGTTCCAACCTATTCACACATCGGTCCACTACTGACATCTCCTCATAAGCCAACGGGGCACCCCACGCCGACTTTCGGCGCAGCATTGTAGGATGGCCACACCAGTGCGGCAACTTGCTGGACACAACATCGGGGCCATCCAGATCTCGGCGCGTTCGACTCACTGTACCGCAAGAGTGACCGCAACTCAGCTGGACACGCCATCTTTCGGTGCAGCATTGTAGGATGGCCACACCAGTGCGGCAATTTGCTGGACACCACCTCGGTGCCATCCGGATCTCGGCGCGTTCGAGTCACTGTACCGCAACAGTGACCGCAACTCAGCTGGACACGCCGTCTTTCGGCGCAGCATTGTAGGATGGCCACACCAGTGCGGCAATTTGCTGGACACCACCTCGGTGCCATCCGGATCTCGGCGCGTTGTGCTGCCTTCGGCCTATTCGCACATCGGTCCGCTACTGACGCCGCCTCACGTGCCAACGGATTTGCTACGCTTTTTGTAGCCCTATGCCGCATAACAGGTCATGTGACTTGTTTATAAAACTTTTCATTGGTTCATTTTACTTTTGGTTTCCTAAAGATGGAAGTCTTGGTCATATGACCTAAAAATTACACTTTTCATTGGTTTAGAACATTTTTTTTTCCCAAACGATGAAAGCCCCACCTTGTTTCTGGATCATTCAGACTGAAGCTGGCGTCAGCATGAGAGCACCACCATCTCGTGGCTCCGTCGTGGTCATTCCGCGAGCAATCATGGCAGCCGCTCCCCACCGGAAGCCTGCGGGAGTCGGGGGCCCCCAAGACTGTTGTAGAATCTTCACGGCTGAGGGGACGCTTTTCGAGAATGGAGCCCAAGCCCTAACAGGCAAGCGTCCGAGTTCCAAGGTGTCCCAGGGCCATTTCAGTGGACCAGGCCCAAAACCGAGGAGCCGTCCGCCATTTTAAGAGCCATGTGGCAGCCGCCTATCGCTGCACTGCAAGAGTGGGAGCAACTCAACAACATGGTGAGCGAGACGCTGTAGCCGCAAGAGCGGGCGCAACTCAGCTAGATGGCCGCCACCTGGGGAGGCCCGTTCACGCCGCCTCCCCCACGCCCCCCCCCCGGGCCGCCGCACGCCAATTTTCGGAGCAGCATTGTAGGATACCAAAACCAGTGCGGCAGTTTACTGGACATCACCTGGGTGCCTGTCGTACATGTTGTGTCAGCCATGGGACACTGGACACAGTCCCATCAACATCTCAACGCGTTCTGCTGCCTTGGGACTATTCGCACAACAGACCGCTACTGACGAGGCCTCCCCCCGCACCACCCGGGACGCCCCACGCTGTTTTTCTGTGCTGCATTGTAGGATCCCAAAACCAGTGCGGCACCCAGGCGACATCACGTGGGTGCCGTCCAGAACTCTGCACGTTGTGCTGCCTTGGGACTATTCGCACAAAAGACAGCTTCTAACCATTGTTGCTTTTTGAGTTGAAAAATGTTTAAATGTTTTTAGTTTTTGTTCGGTTCATTATAGTTAAAAGTTAATAAAGTTTTATAATCTTACTTTGTTGGAGTGTTATCTATTTTTTTTAAAACGGGTGAATAGGGCCTTGAATCGGGTTATTGTCATGTGTGGGCTTTGGAAGTGTGCTGCTGCAGGATCGGACATTTCAAACTCAAATGCACGTTCTTTTTCTTACCTTTCCGAAGCATGGAGCGCAATAGCAGGCAGAGAAAGGGTGATGCACGTGTTGAACACTACCTGACCTGGCAAGTTGCTGGCAGTGCCCCCCCGCCCGCTCCTGAAAGAGGGCACACACACACCGCCGCCCCGAGTACTTCACAAATCTTTAAAAGACCATGCGCTTGTTCATGAGGCTTAAATGGTTTATCACCTCTTCTAGAACCCCTGCATTGACCCTCTGACGTTTCCTGGAAAAATTACCATGTAACACAATACCAAGCCCTGTCAGCTGAAACCCCCAAGGAATCGTGGGGCATATTATCAAGGGGGTTTATCTCTGCTTTTTTGGCTTTAAAAGCCATGAAAGCGGAGATAAAATTATCTCCCTATTACCAAGCTGTCGCTAACACCAGTTAGTGACAGCTAAAAGGAGATAGCGACCATCTTGGGCCCCGCTTTGCATGTCAGTGATACTTATCACTAATGACATGCAAAGTGGCGTGCCAAGATGTTAGCGACTGGAAACAGTCCCTAACATCGCTATCTCCTATTACCAACTTTTGGAGATATTCGCGCTAAGCGCGAATATCTCCAAAATCTAACACCTGCCCTGAGCAGTTCTTAGCCATGTTATCCAATGGGAGGTGGATAACATGGCTAAGAGCATTTGCTCGATAATACATGAATATCGCTGACTTTTCTGCGATAATAGCAAGGTTTATCTGCGATAAAAATCGCCGATGTGCGGCGATAATTTTTGTCTCTAAACAAGTTAGAGACAAAAATTATCGCTAGTTGTTCGTAATATGCCCCCGGGTTTTTGCTTGCAGAAATCGGGAGGCGGGAGACTAGCACTGAAATCAGTAGTCACACGCCTGAATCGGGAGGGTTGGCATGTCTGAATTCTCTACAGCTGGGGCCATAAACTACATCCGCAGGGGTAGGTGATAGCCTGGGACCAGCCTGGCATCTAAAATGGCTGCCGTGCACGACAAAATTGTGGCATTGGAAAAAAGGCAAGATGGCGCAGCCGCTGGAAGAGATGTATCAACATATATCAGCCTCCTCAGCCACCCTCAGGAAACATAGGGGATTAGGATACGTCTCCCGCACCCCCTTATACCTAGTAATTTAATTAACGAAGCACAAAATGGCGAATTCCCGTTTCGCTACCAGTTTGCGGCCCGTGAAGCGCTTCTACCGTGAAAAATCATTTTTTTTTTATTTTCCCCACGGGACCCTTTAATAACCCCAACAACATTCCTAGGGGGTCAAGAGGGTGATACCTTGCCCCCTTTCATTAAATTCCCCCTTCGTTTTTCACCTCTTCTTCTCTCTCGATCCTACCGAGAGACAAGATGGCGGCCGCTCCGGACTGTCACGCAGCAAAAAAAAAAAAAGCTCACGCACAGCCACTGGAAGAGATGTATCAACATATATCAGCCTCCTCAGCCACCCTCAGGAAACATAGGGGATTAGGATACGTCTCCCGCACCCCCTTATACCTAGTAATTAATTAACGAAGCACAAAATGGCGAATTCCCGTTTCGCTACCAGTTTGCGGCCCAGTTCGCGGCCCGTGAAGCGCTTCTACCGTGAAAAATCATTTTTTTTTCTTTTCCCCACGGGACCCTTTAATAACCCCAACAACATTCCTAGGGGGTCAAGAGGGGGATACCTTGCCCCCTTTCATTAAATTCCCCCTTCGTTTTTCACCTCTTCTTCTCTCTCGATCCTACCGAGAGACAAGATGGCGGCCGCTCCGGACTGTTTAGAATGTTGACAGACACCGGAGAGCCAATCAGTTTTCTGCGCGCAAAGTTCCGAAACGCGAAAAGTAAGCGGACCGGATCGCTGCCCGGAGCGCTGTTACAGATATATATCTTGATTTAAACGTTAATTTCTCAAAATCCACTGAAGCACATATATTGAGACCTAGCAAAGGCACATCGGGCTAACAGTCCCTACAATTTTGCCAAGTTTCGTGCAAATCCATTCAGCCGTTCGAGCTAAAAGTGAGTCCAACCGCCCTATGGAAAAATGAATGGGAAAAACGCGTTTTGGGACCCCCCTTTTTTCTCGGCCCCCCCTTGACGAAACCCCACCAAATTTTCAGGGGCTGCTCAGAAACAAATTGTGCCATTTTCCTGAAAATTTCAGCCGATTCCGTCCACAAACGTCAAAGTTATTAGACATAGAATTTTCAGAAATGCCATAGGGAATTAATCCTAACTATATATACCTACTGGCGATAGCCAGTAGGTAATATATATATATATATATATCTATCCTACTGGCGGTCGCCAGTAGGTATATATAGTTAGGATTTTTTCTCTATGGAACTTTTGAAAATTCTATGTCTAATAACTTTGGCGTTTGTGGACGGAATTGGCTGAAATTTTCAGGAAAATGGCACAGTTTGTTTCTGAGCAGCCCCTGACAATTTGGGGGGGTTTCGTCGAGGGGGAGCCGAGAAAAAAGGGGGGTCCCAAAACGCGTTTTCCCATTCATTTTTCCATAGGGCGTTTGGCCTCACTTTTAGCTCGAACGGCTGAATGGATTTACACGAAACTTGGCAAAATTGTAGGGACTGTTAGCCCGATGTGCCTTTGCTGGGTCTCAATATATGTGCTCCAGTGGATTTTGAGAAATTAACATTTAAAAAAACAGATATATCTGTGACAGCGTCCCGGATAGCGCTCCAGATCGCGTACTTTTCGCGTAACGGAGCTTTGCGAAGCGAAGCTGATTGGCTCTCCGGTGTCTGTCAACATTCTAAACAGTCCGGTGCGGCCGCCATCTTGTCTCTCGGTAGGATCGAGAGACAAGAGGAGGAGAAAAACGAAGGGGGAATTTAATGAAAGGGGGCAAGGTAGACCCCTCTTGACCCCCTAGGAATGATGTTGGGGTTATTAAAGGGTCCCATGGGGCAAATAAAAAAAATTTGATTTTTCGCGGTAGAAGCGCTTCTCGGTTCGCGAACCGGGTCGCAAACTGGTAGCGAAACGGGAATTCGCCATTTTGTGTTTCGATTTAATTAAATTACAAGATGGAGGAAAAACAATGTGAGAAATGGGTATAAGGGGGTATGGGAGGCGTATCCTGACCCCCTATGTTTTATGAGGGTGGTTGAGGAGGCTCATTAATGTTGATACTTGTCTTCCAGAGGCTGCGCGTGAGCGTTTTTTTTTTTTTTGCTGCGTGACTTCTGTTAACGTTCGATTAGAAGGAAATCAGGAAGTATTGACCGCCATTTTGTCAGTGCGAGTAAATATATTGTTAAAAATAATTGTTATAAATTAATCCGTATTGATAAACATTGTCTGCGCCATCTTGCTTTTTTTCCAATGCCACACTTTAGTCGTGCACGGCAGCCATTTTAGATGCCTTGACCAGACCCACTCTCTGCACGCCGCCGATCCTCAGCATGGCTCCCCACCCTCGCAAGCATCTCCCCCATGCACTGGTCACCCACGCTCTCTCTCTCATGCATGGGCCATAAACCTACTCCCATATGCGCTGCTCTTCCCTGAGAATCACACCCCGTGCTGAGGAAAATTCAGCCCAGATTACAACCGATGCCCAGGCTGCTGGCACAAGACGCCACTTAGTTCCCATCTTGAACGGTTACCAAATAAAGAGACGGGCGCTGGAAGCAGGAACACAAGAACAGAGTTTTATTTCTCATGAGGAGAGCCTGTCATTTCAAAACATACATACATACACACAAACTCGGGCGGGGGGAGACAGTACATGTATTATATACAAAAATCCAAGACAAAACATAGAACAGTTGCTGGCCAAAAAGATCTCTTCCTGCATGCTGCGCATCCTTAGCATCCTACTTAATTCATCTGGGGGCTGAGCTCTTTTTACCTTTTTCTTCTCTCTTATCGTCGGCTGCCTTCGCTGGTGGCTTTGGTTGCAAATACTTACACCTTTGCCAATTGGTCGGGAACTAACCTGGTCGGGCTAATACTCAGGGGGGATCTTCTAATCATTTTTAGCGAATGGGTTTCCAGGCTGAGGCAACGGTAGGTGTCAGTCGGGAGAACAATGGGGCAGCTTTGAGTTTCATGTCTATGAGGGTGCGAGAAGGAGGTGGTAAATCTTAAACATTGGCAACATTCCTAGTCCTCCAGACGGAGGGTACTTGGGTAAACCTCACCTCGGAATATTCCTTAAATTTTCCCTATTTAGTTAAACGTAGGAACTTATTCATTGGTGCACGTCATTCTTGGTTGTATTATTCGGGGTGCCAAGCGAAGTCATATTTTGTCATCTTGTAATAACCCGTCAAGTTTCTGCTTCAGGCTGCCCTCTCAAGCGCTGGGTTCAGAGAGAGACATAGTCATTGTTTGCTCGTCGTGTATAGGCACCATATTCAAACCCTTTTTCTCATCCCATCGGCCGTTAAGTCACCATTTTTCCGTACTATAATCGACGTTCAGAAGTGACCTGCAGAAGAGAGGGAAAAAGAAGGGGCGGGGGCAGCGTTTAAAACACATCAGAGCGCATAAACCCGAAAAGGCTTTTACTTACTACATACTCGGCCTATCTCCACGGGATGCAGTATCTACCATCTCGGCGTTTAAGCCCAGGGGGGGACCGGTAATGTGGGAGAGATAATTATCAGAGGCCTGTGGATAGCATAGGTCGCCCAAGTGTGGCATTACGGATCGTGTGCAGGGGAGGGTCAAAACAAAGGGCAGTCGGTGTAAAGTGGGGGCGAGCTCGTGCTCTCCTTTGAGGAAGAGAGATAACCTACAGTGGTACGGGGTCATTTTCGTTCGTACTAGGGGGGCCAGGTGACATTCCTTCGGGGTGGCTTAGGGGCATTTAAAACAACTTCCCTGATACAGGTAGCATATAAAGTAGAGGCTAAATACCAGGATCTTTATCGATTGCTTTATGCTGTACAAAAATGAAAAACACATACAACAAACCTGGACCATTCATATTTGCAATGTTTCTGCGTACTATACTTTTTAACCCTTCACTAATCGAGCTGCTTCATTTCACCTTCTTTTTTTTTTTTTTTTTTTTTTTTAAATCGGAAACAGTGGCCATTTATTCGAAACGTACCAATCTACGCGTTACAACTACGTTTGCTTTTTCAAAAACCTTTAATAAAAATATTGGTGCACAAATACGGGCCTACAACCCCGTGGGGCGGCCACGGAGCAGGCTGGAACTGTAAATGGGGGGGTGTATTTATTTGTGGAAAACATAACAGAGTCAGTGGTTGTTGATTTCATAGTAAAAAGTGCGACAAGTGCAACAAAATCATATTGATAATTCATTGTGAGCAAGTACCAAAAGTGTCGACAATTCGAACCTTCAATAATAAATACAGTAATCAATGATGCATTAGAACTTAATATCAATTCATTGTCCGAACGTGTAATCAGTACCCGTCCCATGTCAATTCATTGTTCGAACGTATAATCAATACCTATCCCGGATCAATTCATTGTCCGAACATATAATCAGTCTTATCCCATATCAATTCATGTGCTAAAAACTGCATTCATATCTCATGATATCAAGGCTGAGCAATCGGGGCACAACAAGGAGTTGAGAGTTTCATTTGTACCGGCGCCATTTTGGGTGAGGTCAGGAAGGTCCAAGTATAGTCAAAATGTCTCCACCAACTCGTGGTTGGACCGGGACCTCTTTCGGCAGTCCAAAAGTTTTCGTTAAAGGGTAGCAGAGGGGCTGGCGACATGAACCATCAGTCAAAGTAGGGTGGGAGGCAACAATCTCTCCTACCGGGTCATACTGGTGTCCCACCGGAACTGATCAAGTTGGTAGTCTTGCAGGAATTTG
Source organism: Lissotriton vulgaris (assembly GCF_964263255.1). NCBI lineage: Eukaryota > Metazoa > Chordata > Amphibia > Caudata > Salamandridae > Lissotriton > Lissotriton vulgaris. The sequence goes on along the minus strand of NC_141698.1, from coordinate 136,944,658 downwards.
GTCATTTCAAGACTGAGGCCGGCGCCGGCATGAGCGCGCCGACGTCCCTCGGCTACGTCGTGGTCGTTCCGTGGGTGATCATGGCAGTCATTCCCCATCGGGGGTCGGGGGCCCCCGTGGCTCTTATAGAATCTTCAAAGTTGAGGAGAACGTTTCTGGACGCAGGAAACTAGAAGCGTTGTTGCACCGCAACAGTGGACGAGACCCCCGCTGGGTGAGCAGAGCATCATTGCCTCGCAATAGTGGACGAGACCTTTTGTTGGGTGAGTGGAGCGTTAGGGGTGCAGCTGAGGGGCCCCCACCTGGGGGGGTGGGAGAGGCTCGTTCGCGCCGCCTCTCCCTCCCAGCGCACCCCACGCCGACACCTGGCGTTGATATCCGTGATGTCCGGACCAGGCAATAAGAGGGGGTCGGAGGCAGAGGCAAGACATCCCCCCCCGTGGCCTGCAGGGCGCCGCTTCAGGACCGAACGGGGAGGCCAGACCAGGAGATAGGAGGGGGGGTCGGTGGCATGTGCAAGACATCCCCCCCGTTGTCGCAGCAATTATTGAAGAAAGAAGAGGGATCCCGTCGGCCTCGGCTCCTTTCCTGGCCCAGGGGGGGGGGTCGGTGGCATGTGCAAGACATCCCCTCCCCGTTGTCGCAGACATTATTGAAGAAAGAAGAGGGATCCCGTCGGCCTCGGCTCCTCTCCTGGCCCAGGGGGTGGGGGGGGGGTCGGTGGCATGTGCAAGACATCCCCCCCCCCCCGTTGTCGCATCCATTATTGAAAAAAGAAGAGGGATCCCGCCAGCAGGACTCGCCTTACACATGCCGAAGACCTCGTCTTCCGGATGGGCGTAGCCGCGAACCTGTTGCACTTCGGGAGTTTCCGGAATGGGGGTAGGTATCTGCTGATTTGTATCTATTTCATGTTACCGTTATTAGGCGTGGCGGGCGGTGGGACAGACATGCTTGGAGCAGTGGGGGGGTGGCGGAGCCTAGCTACCTCGTGGCTGCCGTAACGTCAAGCTTGGCTTCTCTCACCACTTTCATGTTTCTTATTTCTAGCGAAGTCAAAAACTCATCAGTGGCCTACTGATTTTGTTCGATTTCTTTCCCTTCCTTTTGAAGTGTGTTTCATGCTAAAGTTTCTGTTTAACAGGATACAGTGATTACTTCGTATTTTACATGTCTTCTTTATTAGGGGTACCCTCCGGTTGAGCCAGATGATGTACCTCTAATACATGGGTACTCACAAACTTTCTCTCGGGGGCCAAATTTACACTGTGGTTTATGTCCGAGGGCCGCACCAGTGGGGGCGGGGTCAGGGGGGGAGGGGGCCGAGCTAGAGCAATAAAAAAAAAACTGACCATGAGGTTGATTACTGATCCCTGCAGCGTACACCTTCTTCCACTGAGCCACCAGACCTGGCATACATATATCTCTCTCACTCTCTTTCTCTCTCTGTCTCCCTCCCTCCCTCTCCCTCCCTCTCCCTTACTCTGTCCCCCTCCGTCTCCCTTTCCCTCTCTCACTCCCTCACTCTGTCACTCCCTTTCCCTCCCTCACTTTCCCTCTCTCACTCCCTCACTCTGTCACTCCCTTTCCCCCCCTTCCTCTCTCTCACTCCCTCATTCTGTCTCCCTTTCCCTCTCTCGCTCCCTCACTCTGTCTCCCTTTCCCTCCCTCACTCTGTTACTCCCTTTCCCTCCATCCCTTACCCTCCCTCCCTTTCCCTGTATCCATTTCCCTCTCTCATTCCCTCACACTGTCTCCCTTTCCCTCCCTCGCTCTGTCTCCCTTTCCCTCCCTCGCTTTACCTCCCTTTCCCTCCCTTACTCCCTCACTCTGTCACTTCCTTTCCCTCCCTCACTCGGTCTCCCTTTCCCTCCTTCACTCCCTCCCTCTGTCTCCCTTTCCCTCCCTCACTCCCTCCCTCTGTCTCTCTTTCCCTCCCTCCCTCACTGTCACTTCCTTTCCCTCCCTCCCTTCCCCTCCCTTTCTCTTCCTCCCTCCCTTTTCCTCCTACCCTTCCCTCTCTCACTCCCTCACCTGGTCTCCCTTTCCCTCCCTCAAGGTTCATTACGCCACTGGATTTAACACATATGTATTTTCTCAAAAAGCACTCCTGCCACATTGATGAAATCGCTTTTGACTGAAACATCATGCTAATAAAGTGGAAATATTTTAATAGAGCAGGTGGACCACAGGTAGAAGTGGGGTCATTGCGGCTCTAAAAAAAAAATCTGTCTGTCTGCTGTCTACCTAGCTAGATATCTAGTGGGCGCAGGGCTCAAACCTTGCAGTTGGCCAACCCCTTCTGCACACGGCCACAGGTTGCACACAGTGGGGTTGGGTATAGGGCCTGGGCTGCAACCAGCCCTGCACCTAACCTCATCAACAGCCAAACTGCTGCCAGCAGCCTTGTGTTTTCCACCCACCTATGCCTTGGGGTCAGAAACTCATGAATGTGTCTCCCTTTGCCTGTGGATTTATTTTCACCACACAAAACTTGTGAATCACAATCGATTTGTGAATCATTTATAAAAAGGTGCTTGGATCTGGAATCTAAAATGGCAACTTGCAGGTTAAATGATTTGCGTGCAGGCTTTTACACTGTTTAATTGTGTGTGACTCACGATTTACAATACCTTTGGCTTGCCGTCACCACTTGCCTCAAGTCACGGACTTCTGGGGGTAGCCACCCAAGGCTGTGAATGTTTTTTAAAGAGCATATAAATTGCAAATAATAATCGATTCACAATTTTGACGATGCTGCAATAAAATTCAGATCCCTTTCTCTCCCTTTCCCTCCCTCGCCCTCCTTTTCCCTTCCTCCCTCCCTTTCCCTCCTTCTTTCTCTTACTCCCTCTCCCGGTCTCCCTTTCCCTTCCCTTCCCTTTGTCTCCTCTGCCATCTTACCTTGCCTCTGTGTCAGCCCGGGCTGATACAACTTCGGAGCACACACATACACACACATAGCCGCACAAGCGCATTAACAGGTCTTTAAAAGACCATTAGCATGGTAATGAGGCTGTGTTGTTGACCCATTAGCGCCCCTGCAGCTCCACTCTAACAATGGCAGGAATCCCCCGGCCGGCCCCCACAGAGCAGCTGAGTCTCCGAGTCGCGCTGCTGTAACTTAGTTTGCAGACACTCTTTTAAAAAATAAAATAAAAGAAAACACTGGTAATGATGTGTGCAAGGTCCGCGGGCCGCCAGGGAAGGCTTGCCGGGCCGCCACCGGCCCGCGGGCCGTACTATGAGTAACCCTGCTCTAATAAATGGTCCAGGTGGAACTAGTTTATCAATCAGTGGGGAGTAGATGGGCATCACAGATTACAACGGGGGACAAAGGTCCGCATTACCCACCCTTCACTACTTGCAAAGACTAGACAGAATATTTCTATTCCACGTTATTTGCAAACAGAGAATACCTCGAAAGAACTATTCCTTGAACAATAAATGTCCAGCCAATCAATCAATCAGTGGGGAGAAAAACAGGCATGACGGATTACAACGGGGGACAAAAGTCCGCATTACCTATCCTTCACTATCTGCAAAGGGAGACAGAATATTCCTATTCTTCTCTTTTTTTAGACAGGGAATATCTCAAAGAGCAATAATCGATAAAAAATTAGTAGGATTATAACACTTTAATAACTTATAAATATATACATCGCAACAAAAACAGTAAACACCTTAAAACATTTTTTATTAAAACAGAAGCAACAATGACAACTAACAGTAGTGATATCCTGGGCGGGTGATGGAACTGGGATTGTTGATGGAAAAACATCTACAGAGAAAGCTATTGGTGAATTATACTTCTCCGGAAATTTTAAACTCACAAATGTTTCATTTGTGTAATCGTTTCAAAAACATGTACATTAAAAAACTAAATACGCTCCACTGTTTTACAAAATCTTTACAACTTGCTAGATCACCCTTTAAAGTTACAACTACGAAAACCTACTTACTTAAGCTGTTGAATTCGGCTTCAAATGTAAAGCATAAGTTCAAGCTAGCATATCATATGTCTAAAAGGTTTAACATAATTGATATGCAAATTTAAATACTACCCTTTCTTAATGGTGACACCTTATCTCTCCAATATCCCACAATTTCCATGAGCAAAGCAAAAGAAATTCTGAGGCCCTGAAGAAATAAGGCTTACTGTGGGGTTCAACTCAATCTGGTGTTTGGGAGATTCCATGTTTTAGGGTGATATTCTGTGACAGGGTGCAGGCACCAGAAGAATTTTAGCCTAGTTCATCACATTGGAGAATGAGGGTCTGGGAAAATATCTAATCTGGTGAATAACCATTCCTTCTTTAAACCCTATGGTGACCAACTATAGTTTATTCTCTATTTCGTTCCCTTGCCATAACAAAATAAAAGTCTTGGGTTATTTATGGAAGGGAATACGTTTTATTTTATTTCTTTATTTCAGCCAGTTTTGGCCATAAAAGACACATACACATTAAAAAGCAGAGGATCATAGCAACATACATACAACAGCACTTTAAAACATTAAATTTAAAAATAGTGCAAGAAATAATTTTTAACTCATCAATTTAAAACACATTTCATTTAGGCTTCAGGTTTTGTAAACATATACAGGGGTCCTACTCAGAGTATCTGACCATGTTTCCTGCGAGTAATGTAAACAGAATAGAGGAACCTACTTAAACTAAATACAATGAACTGGGTTGTATTGCTTTTTATGATCCTATATGCTGTAGAACAGGATCTGGTTCCTAAAAGAGAGCACATTGGTTTTAACCATTTCTTTCGAGCCTTCAAGTAAGCACTACATATAAACAGCATATGAGCCTCATTCTCCATACAGGGGTTTAAACACATGGAGCAACATCCGCTTTTAACATTCAGATCTCCCAGTCTTTTCTGTGACCAACGTTCTGTATTATAGTTCAGCATGAGAATCCCATATCTAAACTTCAAATAAAGGGACTTTGCAATAGGTGGCTCTATTTCATCCAAAAATGATTCAAAGCAAAATTCATCCTTAAAGGATAGAAAATCTTGAATTACAGACCCAACTCTACTTCGATGTATGAGCTTGTCATTCATGTAAGACCAAAAGGCTCGTTTTACTACTGATTTGGAGAAGGCCGGTAGATTATCAGGATTCTCCCACATTGAGTACAGGCCCAGGAGCGTAAACCATTTTTTAATATGTACAAGCCACTGAATGGAATTAAAAGAATCAAGATTCAGCAATTCTTGCAGACCATTTCTGTACTCTAACAGTTCTGGGGTGGTCCACATCCTAACCCAAAACATTAATGGTTTTAAAATGGCAAAAAAATCTGTTCTTTTGAAGTTCAAATCAAGCTGGAGGGGTATTAAGGGTGTGCTATTTGGGACCCTTACAATGGCTCTCATAAATTTATTGTCCAAGCTCTGAAAGCTATCTCTAGCCCAAGGTCCCCATATCTCCGCTCCATACAACACAGCAGATTGGATTTTGAATTTAAAAAGTTCTAAAACAGGGGTTACACTCTTACTTGTGCTAGAGTTCAATCTACATATAATTGGCTTAACGTTGTGGGCATATGCTGGACCAAATCTGGACACTGAATGTTTCCTCCACTCCTCCCTTGATTTCCCCTTGCCCATGGTCAGATCACTCCACCATCACGTTCTCCCTTGCCCTAGCTCCCCCGGTTAAACCCCCCCTTTTCAAAAACACCTGGGTTCGGAAATGGGGTAAGGTAAACATGCCCTCCTTATGCTCGGCCCTGGCCACGACCTGCCCGGATCTTACTGGTTTGACAGCTGCCCCCCAACTGGCCGCAATTAACAACTGGCTCATAAGGGCTGGCGACGAATTCGCCCCCCTCAAGCGCCTCTCAGTAAAACGGGCCCATGCAGCTAATCGTGCTTACATATTGAAGAATGAGTGGATGTATAAGTGTCTGGATGAAGGATTTAGTAGGTGTGTGACTGACTGTATGAGTGAGTGATTAAATGTGTCTCACTGAGTGCTTGGGTTAGTGACTAAACTGTCTGAATGTGTGCATCAGTATGTCTGTTGTTGTGTAAGCTGCTGCATGTGTTGATCAGTAGCTATATGAGTGGCTATATGGGTTATTGATTGGTTGCCCAAGTATTTGTATGGGAGAGTGAGTGTGTATGTGGGAGTGGCTGGGAGGTGTGTGACTCTGTGCATAGATGTGTGAGCAGTTGTTTCACTAGATGTATGGGTTCAAAAGTGCATGTTGAAACAGCTGTATGGGCGGTTGACTGTCTTCATGAGTGTATTGGTGAGTGATTGGGTTTCTCAGTGCTACATGTCAAAGTGAGTACATATGTAAAACACAGTACATGTGAGAGTTGACATATATAACTAACTGAGCATAAGAGCCAGTGAATGTGAGAGTGGCTTTATGAATCATTGTGAACTTGTATGAGAGATTGTATAAGAGAGTAAATATGTGTTAGAATATGTTTGAATTAGTAAGGTGTGTATAACTGTATAGTTGAGGAAATGGAGGTGTGATTGATTCTTTGCATGACTGACTAGGTGTGTGAGTAACTCCATGGATGAGTGACAGTCTGTGAGTGTCTGTTTACACTGATTGTATCTAAGGTTATATTAGAGTCTGAAGAGGTTCATCGTATTATCACATGAATAATATTATCAGTGATGTGATCAGTAATGTCAAATGAGATGTCATCAGTGATGTCATCAGTGATGCCATTTGAGATGTCATCCGTGATGTCATTTGAGATGTCATCAGTGATGTCATTTAAGATGTCATCAGTGATGTCATCAGTGATGTCACTGACCATGTCATGAATGATGTAATATGTGACATCATCAGCAGTGGATTGCGGGTGCGCGATATATAGTTATTGCAACTAACTATATATGCGAATTTCTATGGTTTTGTGCGAGTAAATTAAGGTTTTGTAAATGCTAATCCCTAACTATATATAGTCTATAACCTATGGTTTTTTCAGTGAATATATATATATATATATATATATATATATATATATATATATATATATATATATATATATATATATATATATATATATATGTGTGTGTGTGTGTGTGTGGGGGGGGGGGGGTTGTTTGTGTGTGGGTGCGTTTGTGTGGGGGGTGTAAACTTCCGCTGCGTGGTAAAGGATGTTTCTCATAAAAAAAGTGATACCATAATTCAGAAATCATTGCATCTCCAACCTTAAAATGAAATTCGCATTTGGTGTTCTCTCTTCTTACCAAAGGACCTTTTTAGTATGCAGTGCAGAGGCCGCTCTCAAAATAGTGGTGACAGCTATTTAACTGAAGCCTTGCTAAGAGCCATTATTAGAAAAGCAATCCCACTGGTAAAGTACATGACAGCTGCCAGCATGAAGGGGTGACACAAGGATTAAAGATACGAAAGGCTTACATTTGCTACTGGCTTCAGTAATATAACCCCATAAGCCTATCTAAGACTTGAATTAGGGAACATTTAAACAAAGTTAGTGGCATAACAGGCCTGGGTATTTTTACAGAGTGTAATGATGTAACAGTAGCACTTTGGCTGGAGCCAAGACAACCCAGATTGGCTCCACAAGGATAGAGCGTTATGGATGTTTGCTACTGGCCATGTTATAAGCAATGAAGAAATCCTGAGTCTTCTTCGTGCAGGAATTTTCCCATAGACTGTGATCCCAAATTATGCAGTAATTACTGCATGTCGTAATTACCACCCACACACAATTTTCTCCACCCACTGTTCACCAGGAAAAACCGGGAGAGATTTAGCTTTGAAAATGGTCAGAACAAAGTTAAAATAAGTCAGAGAGGAAAAGAATGATCCGGCATGTTATGTATCATCCCAACATATGGAATTTGCAATAGGTGTTAATTATCACTGGTAAACACCGCACCCTGGGGTATCTACATTTATTTACTTGAAACAAAAGACTATGGGGCATATTATCAACAACTATCAATATTTATCGCTAAAGAAGCTTAGCGACATTTTTTTTATCGCCAAGTAATGCCGGATTTTATCGCAGAGATAACATGCTATTAGCAACGTTTATCTCCAATGCGATAAAATAACCGGCGATAGCGGCGAAATGCATGAATATCGCTGGAAAACCAGTGATATTCATGCATCAACGCCAATAGGGTCTTAGCCAGAATATCCACCTCCCATTGGATATAATGGGTAAGAATTGGTCTGAGCAGGCGTTAGTTTTCAGCAATATTCGAGCTTAGCGCGATTTTTTTAATCGCTACGCCTGCGTAGATAATAGGCCATAGCGATGTTAGTGACTGCTTTCCGTGGATGACACGTTGGGTACACCCACTTTGCATGTCATTAGCGGTAAATATCGCTGACATGCAAAGCGGGACCCAAACTACTCGCTATCGCCTACAAACTGTCGCTAACTGTGTTAGCGACAGCTTGCTAATAGGGCGATGAAATTATCTATGCTTTGCGGCCGAAAACGGCCACTAAAGCTGCGATAATTTCAGGTCGCCCGCCTTGATAATATGCCCCTATATTTGTTCATTCAATGTCACCTGATATATCCTTGGGCATCTTCATCTATGAAACTGATGTTCTTCAAGCAAGCGGACACTGAACAGCTAAGCTCTTTTCATTTAAACCTTAGTGGACAAGAGATTGAGTAGACGCCAACAACTCGACATGTAACTTATGGAGTACTTATTTTCACTTCAGACCGGGTTAGTCGCGTTCCTAAGAATACAGCAAGCAAACGTTGTATTCAATTTACATTGCAGACCAGATTGCAGTTCTTGATATTAAAGGAGCTATTGCTAATGGTAAAAAAAAATATGTTGCATACAGTCACTTAGAAGGGCAAAGTAGTTACTTAGGCCCTTCATTTAGCTGCAGGCACAAGCATTGCAAATGAGATGGCAAACTTACAAAGAATTCATGCAGCACAGCAACAAAAGTTGTGATGTGCTGTTAGGGCACAAGTCCTAAAAAAAAAGAAGTGGGGGGACGCGGTGGCTTGCACCAGCGGGCTCATTGCCTCCCCTCGCTCACCCCTTAGATGCGATTGTTCCACGCTCGGTGGCTCATGCTGCCTCTCAACCCCAGGGTCACAGGGTCAGATTCCACTGCCTGTTCTCTGTTGCGTTAGCTTACTCTGAACTCACTTTTAAAGCGCTTGGCCTCTCTGGGACGAGATCCGATCTCGTTCCAGAGAGGCCAAAGAGCGAAGTCCAGCTGTTTGGCAGGGGGGACACCGCCCACCCTGTAAAATAAGTGGGGGGACGCCGTCCACCCACGTGGTACCCCGACTCGAGCCCTGTGTGCTGTGTAGTATGAAAGAAGGAGAGAAGTTTTATTCTCTCTCTGCACTGGCACACGTTAGGCTGCCTTGCACCAGCACACACGCCCTAGCACAATAGTGCAAGGGAGTATGTGCAATGTCAAGCATGGGGTTTGCCCCTTCCCACATTAAAGGATCATTCCAGTACAAAATACTATGCATTGACATCATTTAACACATTCATAGCTTTGCCCATATGGTGTAAAGCATAGCGAAGTTGAAAAGTTAGAAAAGTTAGAGAAAAGAAAGCTTTTCTGTAACATTTTGCCTGCCTTAAGAAGGCCTACGTTTTTGGCTCAAATCCTGGTCTTCCATTTAGTAGATAGCGATTTGTGTCAAAACAAATGAGTGGTTGCTGGGGAATGCTCATGAACCACCAATGGTACACCCCCTTGATGTAAAGTAACACAAAGTAGTGCAAATTGTTACTTTGCTTTACTTTAGGGATACTTTCCAGCACAAAACATGTTCAGCTACAATGTAAACCCCAACATCAACAATGTGCACTAGTTTGCATCATTTGTATGAAGAAATCTGGTGCAAAGGTCTCTCTAGTCTGTCTAGGGAACACTAGCACAGTTTACCAGATGTAGGGTTCCAAATATTGGCCAAAATCAATAAAAATGTTGTGATAAATCTAACCTTTCAGGTACTTTACCATCGGCTCATATTATGTTTCTTTGCTTGCTTTTTACTACTACCACAACCAGAAGTAACCTGCATTTCATTTACTACTGTGGGAAAGGCAACCAATTATACAAAAACAGTGTTAAGCTCAACCACCTGCCATGATACGCCATGTAGCTCCCGCCTCAGTACACATGCCTCCTTTTCTTGCTGCTTACTGAAAAATGTAGAATTCATTGTTTTTCACTTGTAGGTTTGCTAAATATATGAATTTTCTTGCGTTCTTAGGCTCTTGTGAAATAACAGTGCTATTTTCTGTTTGTATCTTAGGGCATACAAATGTAGTGTGGAGTTGATCAGCTTTGGCATTTGAGACACATTAAGAACGTCTTGTGGTCAGTGCGGGAAGCTGGAGTGGGGTCCCCCTCTGGTTCTGTTTTCCCACATTTTTGGCCACCAGTGGATGAGTGTTTGGAAGACAAAGTGGGTTTGTTCATGGAACTTCAGCGACATTGGAGGTGGTCTATGATTCTGTTGCTGTGTTGAACGTGATCATGAAATAATTTAAACGTATTGCCCTGTTTAATCATTAGCTGGATCCAGCCATGTTTTCTTGCACATACTAACTTAGCCTACCAGATATGTCCATCTCTGAGCCTCTGATTTGTTGCATCCTGCTGTAAAGCACACAATCATTTGCAAACAAGTTAGCCCAAATCCACATTGTTTAGATTTTTTTCATATATATATATATATATCTATATTCACTGAAAAAAACATAGGTTTCACACACGTTATAGTTAGGAATTAGCATTTAAAAAACCTTAGAAATTCACTGAAAAAAACATAGGTTTCACATATGTTATAGTTAGCTGGACATTTGACTCATACAAAACCATTGAAATTCCCCTGTTACAGTTAGTTCAGCTAACTATAACTTGCGCGCCCGCAATGCACTGCTGATGACGTCACATATTACATCACTCATGACATGGTCAGTGACATCACTCATGACATCACTGAAGGGACCTCCTGTGCTATGGCACAAAACAGAGCCCGATAGAGACCCGTTTTGAGGCCCCCTTAAAAAAAATGCCGGTGCTCAGACCCGGTGAGACCCGGCCCACTTAAAGCCCTGGCCTGTAGCATAATATTTCATGCAAACCTCAAACTTAAACAGGCTAAAAGGTAACGTTATGATACCGCAGATAAGCCACACAGCTGAATCGGATCTCCAATGAGTGACCACTTGTAACCATTCTCATAGCGCGCCCTGTGCTCTGATTTGACAGTGAGAGAGTGATCGCACCATAGTTTGTACTGCTAATCATTCTCAGCATATGCTACGAATACGCTTTCACGTTACGCGTCGCATCAAAGCTTCCGTGTGACGTCATGTACGGCACCCCGTACGCGAAAGACGCAAATGTTTTTATTTGTTTAAAAACATATATTTATGTATTTAATGAACATACTAACAGAATACATTATGTAGGGTAGTTCTGAAAATAGTTTTTTTTAACTTTGAGCAATCGTAGATTACTTTTAAAAGCAATTACACAAATCGCAGTGGAACGTCATGCGTACTCACATCGTAAGAGCACCGTAAGCACAGCGTAAGCGTACGCAAAGCCATGTGACTTTAAAAGAAGAGATTTGTTTGGTTCATAACACTTCCTATTCCATCTGTTGAAAGTTCCGTCCCATTTTAATCATTCTACTTTGACTTTCTAAGAAGAAGCATCTCTTGTGAGAATCTTGTCAAATAGAAGGAAGATTACCATAATAACAGCAATGGACTCATCTTCCAGCCATTCTTCAGAGGAATATTTAATTCCTGAAGAACCTCCAAAGAAGAGGAAAGAACATCTAATTTGGCAGTTTTTAACTTTTCCAGAAGGGCAAAAAAGGTGAATGCTCCAAAAGTAACCTGCAAAATTTGCCAAACAACTCTTTCAAGGGGTGATCCATCTAAAAAATACTCCTTTGGCACAGCCAATATGGAGCGACACGTGAAGAACTTGCACCCCAACAACTTTGCTCGAGCTGCAAGACGAAGGTTACAGGACAACCCACCTGCTGCTGCACCAAGCACATCAACTTCTGCACCAGCATTTTCAGCAAGCAGTCCACACCCACAAATTGATCCTGATTTTACTAAAGTTAAAATTCTATGCATTTATTGCAATAAACTTTTGTGTTATGGGGAACAGTCTATTGACCTGATAAAATGCAAGAAGCAGGAGCATCGCTGTCCTTGACATTAGGTTTTTTTTTTCATTCTTTTGTTCCTGTTGGACACTTTTTGAGTTCCAGTGCCATTTTTGTGGATTTAAAAAAAACTTGTTGACAAAACACAAAAAAATAGAAAACTAAAAACACAAAAAACCCAGAATTATAATGATCTGCTCCTAATAACCACAAGGACACGGAGTTAAGAATGTGAGGATTTAATGTCCCGAGCGCCGGGAACACTACTTGCCCATTGCTAGACTCGCAGCAATTCCCGTGGCCGCCTACGTTCCCAGAATGCACTGGGCGCACGCTCTGGTAAACTAGAGCGCATCGCCACACGAATGTTTAAGGAGCTGCAAAGGGACCCCATCCCCGGGACTCAAAAAATAACATTTGGGACTGTGTGGGGAACCCCAATACCCCCGCGGTCCCAGACAGCTCCCCGCGTCGTTGGCGAGCCGGATTTGCATTGTCAGAGAGAGCAGTTTATATGCAACTCTCTCTAACAAAAAGCAATCTGCTTTCCTACGGCACGGACCCCCCTATTTTAAATATTACTGCCCCAGGAAGGCGGCGGTCCCTGGGGCAGTCCCTGGGGCGAGTGGCGGGGCCATGAGCCCCCCGCATACTTCAAAATAAAACCCCCGGGGGTGGCATTCCCCGGGGCTCGGGGGACCTTACAAGCCCCCCATTATAGAAAAGCATTGCCCCCGGGATTTGGCCCCCTGGGAGCTAATTAAGAATAAAACGGACTCCTGTTTTTTTTTTCTTCCTTTTCCGCCACGTACGAGTACCATACACGTACCCCACATTTTTTTTATTTACAAAAATATATATATTTGGGCCTAAAGATCCATGTGGGACCCCCTGAGCAGGCCTAGAGGGTCAACATGTTTCTACCCTGCCCCCTTTCCTTATTTTTCAACTTTCTTTTACAGTTTTCTTGTGACTCAGTGCTACCGAGACACAAGATGGCTGCCAACACTTCCTGGTTTGGAGTGTTGACAGACAGTTGACATCCAATCAGCATGCAGCTCATGCTCGTAATTGTACAGATTTCCGTACGCGTGCTGTACTTCGTCTCTAGATATCACAATGGTTTTACTTTTTGATTTTCTCAGGAACTACTGAACGGATTTACACCATTTAACAAAAAGCTCAATCTGCGAACCAAACTCTACCTTTCTGCCAAATTTGGTGTAATTCCATTCAGCCGTTCGGGCTGTAGCCCTGGCTAAAGGTCCCAATGAAAAATTGCACAGGGAAAACATGTTTTGGGACCCCCCTTTTTTCTCGGCCGCCACTTTACGAATCACCCCCAAACTTTCAGGGAAGGAGCGGAACACAGCAGGCCATTTTCTTGGAGAAATTTGCGAAGATTCGTGCACCAGTGCCAAAGTTATTCTAAATAGAATGTTGTGGATTTCCTATGGAAAGTAGGTCCTAACTATAACTAAAAATGCTGGGAGGGGCACCGTGTGGCCCCCCTCCTGAAGCAGTAGATGGCCCTGGGGACCGCCAACACCCAATGCCAGCTCCTGCCATATCCCAGGGTGACCACCAATGGGACATTGTTGTTTGCTATGGCAGGGCAGGAGCATGGCAAACACTGCTTTGCTTAGTTGAAGCGAGAGCAAGAAATCTGCTCTTGCTTCAATGAAGCATAGCAGAATTGCTTTTGGGCAAGGGGAGTTGCATCTTAGCAGCTCCCCTTGCCCACAAGCAATGCTGGCTCCCCCAGGAGGTGGGGAGCCGGCTGGGACTGTGGGGGTATTGGGGCTCCCCCCATGGTCCCCATCAAAGCGGCCAAGCCCTGGGGATGTGGTCCCCAGGGCCATAATTGGCCCAGGGAAGGGGGAGCCACGCGGCTCACCTCCCAAATAATAATAAATAAAAACATTTTTTTTTAAAGAGACAATGCCCGGGGAATGGGGTCCACGGTGCAGATAAAGGCCTCAGGAGGGGTGGCACATGGCTCCCCTCCCTTAAACAAATATGTATATGTGGCCATGCCCCGGGGGGTGGGGTCCCCGGGCCGAAATTGACCTTGGGATGAGGGCCAGGCGGCTCCCCTCCTGAATAATAAATAAATAAATAAATAAAAAAGAGGCAATGCCCTGGGGGATGGGGTCCCCGGGGCATATAAAGGCCTCAGGAGAGGGGCCATGTGGACCCCTCCATTAAAAATAAAAAAATATGTATATGTGGCCATGCCCTGAGGATGGGGTCCCCGGGCCGAAATTGGCCTCGAGGGGGGCAAACGCACCCCCCTTCCCATTTTTTTTTGTATATGTGGCAGGCCCTGGGGGATGGGGTCCCCAGGGCTCAAAAAAGATTGAAAGAAGAGGAGCCACACAGCCCCCCTTCTAACAATAAAAAAAGCCAGCATCTCGCCGGAGGCCCGCCCCTCCCTGCAACACTCTTCAAATGCACCTCCTGGTGTGTTCTAAGTTGGGGGATTAAGTCCCCTTGAATACTGAGGGTCCCTGTGGGCCAACTAGCCCACCAGGTAGCTCCAGTAAGAGCCACACAGCTGGATGCTGAGAGGTGGTCTGAGGCCATGCCCCTTTTACACCACTTTGCGAACGCACCTCGTGGCGCACTACTGGTGGGGCAATGAGGTCCTCTTGTGTCCTGAGGACCTCAGGACTCCAAACAGCAGTGCGCCAAGAGGCGTGTTTGCAGAGTGGTGTAAAAAGGTGTTGTGGCCTCGGACCACTCTCAGCAATCCAGCTGTGTGGGACATACTGGAGATACTTGGTGGGCTAGTTGGCCCCTAGGGACCCTCAGCATTCAAGGAGACTTAATCCCCCAACCAAGAACGTGCCAGGAGGCACTTTTACAGAGTGGTGGAGAAAGAGGGCATGGCCTGTGTCCAGCTTTCAGTAATCCCACTATCTGGTAAATACTGAAGGTATCAGGCAGGCTAGTTGGCCCCTAAGGACCACCAGCAGTGAAGGGACTTTAATCGCCATCTAAGAGCACGCCTGGAAGTGCGTTTGCAGAGTGGTTGGAAAAGGCGGCATGGCCTGCTATGAGAACATAGCAATCCTGTTGTGTGGGACTTAATGGAGGTAATAGGAGGAGTAGTTTGACCCCAAGGATGTCCTTGGGAGCCAACTACCACCCTTGTAACCTCCAGTAAGTCCCACACAGTGGGATTGCTAAATGTGTTCGGATGTCATGTCCCTCCTTCTCCACCACTCTGCAAACGCACCTCCTGGCAGACTATGGGATGGGGGATGAAGTTAAATTTACTCCTGAGCGACTTTGGGGGCAAAGAAACCCTCCTGGTACCTCCTGTAGGTCCTATGCTTTGGAATTCCTGAGCGCTGGTCCGAGGCCCAGCACCCTTCCTCCACCACTCTGGAAACGCGACTATTAGTTAAAGAAGTGTTTGCAATGTAATAGTTTTCGCATTTTGCAAGAGTTAGAGCTCTTGGCGCTGTAAACGTAAACGTTTTTTAATATTGTTTTTGGGAGTGGAGTGGATGTACGTTGTGTGTAATGGAAGTATGTGGTAAATTGTCTAGTGAAATTATGTGGATTGAGAGTATGTTGTATTTTTTTTTATAGGAATTGTGTAGAGTGAGATTATGTGTTATGGAGAGTAATTATGTGGTATGGTAGTCTGTGTTGAGGAGTGGTAACCTCAGGTTTAGTCTTACTCGTTTCCCTAGAAGCTCAACTATGAATTCAGTGAGACAAAAATAGAAGGAATCACTGAGGAACACTTGTGGACCTAATCAGAGGTATGCACAGGGCCATTGGAATTTTGCGACTGTTTGGCTGCACAATTATAAATTTCCAGCATTAGCCACATAATTCATCATCTGCTCCTTAATCTGGAGATTTGAACAGAAAAAGCTTTGTTTCTAGCTCAAAAGTTCCCAAAATGCAGCATCGTCTGTTACAGGAAGGCCCTTTGCAAAGCTGGAATGGTCATGTGTTACTTATTATAAAATGTGGGTGTTAAACTGGCACTAATGGTGCACAAACCTCTCCTCTTTCTGCGCCTCTCTTGCCTCTTTCTGCATTTCTCTTGCTTCTTTTTGGACCTTTCTTCCTCTTTCTACACCTCACTTGCCTCTTTCTGCAATTCTCTTGCTTCTTTTCACACCTCTATTGCTTCTTTCAGCAATTCTCTTGCCTCTTTCTGCACTTCCTTTGCTTATTTCTGTACCTCTCTTGCATCTTTATGCACCTCTGTTTCCTCTTTCTGCACCTCACTTGCATTTTTCTGCACCCCACTTGACTCTTTCTGCACCTCTCTTCTCTCTTTCTGCACCCCTGTTCCCTCTTTCTGTACTTTTCCTGCCTGTTTCTGTACCTCTCTTGCCTCTTTATGTACCTCTGTTGGTTATTTCTGCACTTCTCTTGCTTTTTCTACACCCTTTGCAACTCTTTCAGTACCTCTGTAACTTCTTTCTGTACTTCTTTTGTCTCTTTGTACACCCCTCCTACCTCTTTCTGCACTCCTCTTGCCTCTTTTTGCACATCTGTTGACTCATTCTACACTGCTCTTGCTTATTTCTGCACCCCTCTTTTCTCTTTCTGTACCTTACTTGCCTCTTTCTGTACTTCGCTTGCCTCTTTCTATACCTCTGTTGTTTCTTTCAGCAATTCTCTTGCCTCTTTCTGCACTTCTCTCGCCTCTTTTCACACCCCTCTTGCCTTTTTTTGCACCTTTGCTGGTTTTTTCTACACTGCTCTTGCTTCTTTCTGTACCTCACGTGCCTCTTTCTGCACTTCTCTTGCTTCTTTCTACACCTCTGTTGCTTCTTTCAGCAATTCTCTTACATCTTTTGCACTTCTCTTGCTTGTTTTTGTACCTCTCGAACATCTTTCTGCACCTATATTTCCTCTTTCTGCACTCACTTGCTTCTTTCTACACCTCTCTTGCCTCTTTGTGCACCTCTTCTACCTTTTTCTGTAGCACTCTTGCTTCTTTTTGCACCTCTGTTGCTTCTTTCAGCAATTCATTTGGATCTTTCTGCACTTCTCTTCCTTCTTTCTGTACCCCTCCTGCCTCTTTCTGTACTGCTCTTGATTCTTTCTACACCTCGGTTGATTCTTTCAGCAATTCTTTTGCCTCTTTATGCACGTCTCTTTCTTCTTTCTCTACCCTTCCTGCCTCTTTCTGTACCTCTGTTGCCTCTCTGTGCACATCTGCTACCTCCTTCTGCACTCCCCTCGCCTCTTTCACCACCTCTGTTGCTTCTTACTGTACTTCTCTTGCTCTTTCTGCAACCCTCCTACCTCTTTCTGTACCTCTCTTGCCTCTTTCTGCACCTCTCCTGCCTTTTTCTGTGCCCCTCTTGCCTCTTTTTGTACCTCTCTTGGTTCTTTCTGCATTGCTCTTGCTTCTTTCTGTACCTCACTTGCCTCTTTCTGTACTTCTCTTGCTTCTTTGCTTCTTTCAGCAATGTTCTTGCCTCTTTCTGCACTCCTCTTGCTTCTTTCTACACCTCTGTTGCTTCTTTCAGCAATTCTTTTGCCTCTTTCTACACTTCTCTTCCTTCTTTCTGTATCCCTCCTGCCTCTTTTTGTACCTATCTTGCATCTCTCCTATCTCTTTCTGCACCCCTCTTGCATTTTTTTGCACCTCTGTTGGTTCATTCTCCACTACTCTTGCTTCTTTCTGCATCCCCTTGTCTCTTTCTATATCCCTCTTTTCTCTTTCTGCACCTCTCATCTCTTTCTGTACACCTGTTCTCTCTTTCTGTACCTTTCCTGCTTGTTACTGCACCTCTCTGGTCTCTTTCTGTACCTCTGTCGGTTCTTTCTGCAATTCTCTTGCCCTTTCTGCACCCTTCGTGCCTCTTTCAGCACCCCCTTTGCTTCTTTCTTAACTTCTATTCTTTCTTTCTGTACCCCTACTGCCTCTTTCTGTGCCTCTCCTGCCTCTTTGTGCACCTCTACCACCTTTTTCTGCACCCTTCTTGCCTCTTTTTGCATCTCTGTTGGTTCTTTCTACACCGCTCTTGCTTCTTTTTGCACCTCACTATCCTCTTTCTGCACATCTCTTGCTTCTTTCTACACATCTGTTTCTTCTTTCAGCAATTCTCTTTCCTCTTTCTGCACTCCTCTTCCTTCTTTCCGCACCTCTCCTGCCTCTTTCGGTACCTCTCTTGCCTCTTTGTGTACCTCTCCTACCTCTTTCTGCACTACTCTTGCCTCTTTTTGCACATCTGTTGGCTAATTCTGTACTGCTCTTGCTTCTTTCTAAACCCCTCTTGCCTCTTTCTATATCCCTCGTTTCTCTTTGTGCACCTCTCTTACCTCTTTCTGCACCCCTGTTCCCTCTTTCTGCACCATTCCTGACTGTTTTTGTACCTCTCTCGCCTCTTGCTCTTTCTGCATCCTTCATGCCTCTTTCAGTACCTCGATTCCACTGGGCAAACCCACAAATAACTAAGGGATTTGGTTTGATGAAAAGCTGAGCTTTGGCCCTCAGATTGACAAACTGCCTGGAATGTACTTTGGCATTTTGAAATCGTTAAATATGTTTCTTCCACTTCTCCCAATCTCAGCAAGGGACACTGTTACCCATGCCCTGATAACGTCATGCCTTGACTACGCCAATGCCTTGCACGTTGGACTGTGTTGCTATTTACAGAACAAGCGTCAGGTAGTTCAGAATGCAGCGGATAGAACTCTTCTTAACCTACCAAAGAGGGTCAGAATCAGGCAAATCATACGAAAACTGTACTGCCTGCTGGTGAAAGAGGGTAATTTTTAAGTACCTGGTAATGGCACAGTGTATTTGAGAAAGCGTTTCAGGTTCTATGTCACTTCCAGGCAGCAGCGCTCTGCTACGATGCTTATAGCCTATACTCCGAGGTTCCGCTGAAAAAGGGTAGGTGGCAGCTCCCATTCGTATATGGCAACGGTGGCCTGGAACCACCTCCCACTGGACTTATGTTGCCTTCAGAATCCTAAGATCTTTAGGAAGAGGCTGAAGACCTTCCTTTTTATCTAGCCTGTTTCTTCTTTCTTGTTTTCTTGCCACTGGGCACACGTCAGAACACTCTGTTGAGTAGCTGTGTGCATTTTAAATTCCATATAACATAACATAACAATTGATCACCCTCTGGCTAGTGGGGCTTAACACAGCAGAACTGGGAGACTATGGGACCATGCGCAGAGAGGGGGCATTACTGGCCATGATGTTGGAGATGAAGCTGAAGCCTTCAAGACAGACGTGGTACCTTAGTGTAGTGCTCTGGTGCTGGAGAGGGGCTTACCACACTGTGGGACTGGCTCTGCCTTATGCCTCGGCAATACGAGTAAAGGGGTTCTGAAAGAGTAGGAGCGGGTTCTTTAATGCCTAAAGACTATGTACCTGAATTGAGGCATGTGTGGAGATGTTGGGGGATTGTTATGCTGAGGACTCCTTTCATGCAATGGAAGGACTGGAGGCCAAATGAGATTAACTGTGTACTTAATATGAATAGACCACAGCTGTTACTGCAAACACGTGATTCTGCAGTCCCAATATCCTTCAATGCCCATAATAAACCATGCCAGAATAGTTATGTCCAAAAAGGACTGCGGTGCATGTTGTTAATATTCAATACATCCAGCACAGCAGCCACCGATGTAAGTATCAGAATTTCATGGCGCTTTTTATTATGCAGAAGATCACTGCCAAGATTCCCAATGTCTTTTGGCGCTCGCGCCCCAAGTCGGTAAGAGGAAAATTCCCACCCCCTTTCTCACCGCCACAATGGTTCATCTAGCTCAGGATAAGTCCTTCTCTTGATCAAAGTGGAGGCCAGCGGCTCAGGCTCACAAGGCTGTGCACACAGTAATCACACCATTTCTCTGACTTGAGTGAGCCCCAGACCCTGCAGGACGGTTTAAGCAAGACAGGCACGGAGAGTCCTGTTACTTTCACATCAACAAGAAGGGCGCTGAAAAATACTTGGGGCCCAGGCACTTTATTAACGTCAAGAGGGTGGCGACACCTGATGCGTTTTGGCTCCCAATGAGCCTTAATCATAAGTACAAAAAGGGGATGATGGACGGAGCGTTGGAGCAAATCAAACACTCACCCTCAGTCAACTGATCTGGGTTTAATCCATCACCATTCTTTAGATCACTCCGCCACCCCAGTTCAGACATGGCCATATGCAAATCAGTCTGACCCTGTGCCTCATGGGAACAGTCCAGCCCGAAATGCCAAAGCTATGTCTTCCCTGGACCAGAAACAAGCATCCTGGGACCGGTTTATGCCATTTCAGCCATAATCAGCCAGGCTAACTTGAATCCAGTGGCAAAGTGAGCAAGGGACTCCCGTCTGAGCATACCCTGTCAACTTAGGGCAAACAAAGCGATACAAAAAGGGGATGATGGACGGAGCGTTTGAGCAAATCAAACACTCACCCCCAGTCAACTGATCTGGGTTTAATCCATCACCATTCTTTAGCTCACTCCGCCACCCTAGTTCAGACATGGCCATATGCAAATCAGTCTGACCCTGTGCCTCATGGGAACAGTCCAGCCCAAACTGCCAAAGCCATATCTTCCCTGGACCGGAAACAAACATCCTGGGACGGGGGTCTGGCATTTCAGCCGTCATCAGCCAGGCTAGCTTGAATCCAGTGGCAAAGTGAGCAAGGGATTCATGTCTGAGCATACCCTGCCAACTTAGCGCGAACAAAGCGATACAAAAAGGGGATGATGGACGGAGCATTTGAGCAAATCACACCCTCACCCCAGTCAACTGATCTGGGTTTAATCCATCACCATTCTTTAGCTCACTCCGCCACCCCAGTTCAGACATGGCCATATGCAAATCAGTTTGACCCTGTGCCTCATGGGAACAGTTCAGCCTGAACTGCCATAGCCATGTCTTCCCTGGACTGGAAACAAGCATCCTGGGACTGGTTTCTGGCATTTCAGCCGTCATCAGCCAGGCTAGCTTGAATCCAGTGGCAAAGTGAGCAAGGGACTCACGTCTGAGCATACCCTGCCAACTTAGGGCGAACAAAGCGATACAAAAAGGGGATGATGGACGAAGCGTTTGATAAAATCAAACACTCAACCCCAGTCAACTGTTCTGGGTTTAATCCATCACCATTCTTTAGCTCACTCCGCCACCCCAGTTCAGACATGGCCATATGCAAATCAGTCTGACCCTGTGCCTCATGGGAACAGTCCAGCCCGAACAGCCAAAGCCATGTCTTCCCTGGACCGGAAACATGCATCCTGGGACTGGTTTCTGGCATTTCAGCCATCATCAGCCAGGATAGCTTGAATCCAGTGGCAAAGTGAGCAAGGGACTCACGTCTGAGCATACCATGCCAACTTAAAGCGAACAAAGCGATTAAACCCAGATCAGTTGACTGGGGATGAGTGTTTGATTTGCTCAAACGCTCCATCCATCACCCCCTTTTGTATCAATTTGTTCGCCCTAAGTTGGCAGGGTATGCTCAGACATGAGTCCCTTGCTCACTTTGCCACTGGATTCAAGCTAGCCTGGCTGATGACAGCTGAAATGCCGGAAACCGGTCCCAGGATGCTTGTTTCCGGTCCAGGGAAGACATGGCATTGGCAGTTCGGGCTGGACTGTTCCCATGAGGCACAGGGTCAGACTGATTTGCATATGGGCATGTCTGAACTGGGGTGGCGGAGTGAGCTAAAGAATGGTGATGGATTAAACCCAGATCAGTTGACTGGGGGTGAGTTTTTGATTTGCTCAAATGCTCCATCCATCATCCCCTTTTGTATCGCTTTGTTCGCCCTAAGTTGGCAGGGTATGCTCGGACGTGAGTCCCTTGCTCACTTTGCCACTTGATTCAAGCTAGCCTGGCTGATGACTGCTGTAATGCCAGAAACCAGTCCCAGGATGCTTGTTTCTGGTCCAGGGAAGACATGGCTTTGGCAGTTCGGGCTGGACTGTTCCCATGAGGCACAGGGTCAGACTGATTTGCATATGGCCATGTCTGAATTGGGGTGGCGGAGTGAGCTAAAGAATGGTGATGGATTAAACCCAGATCAGTTGACTGGGGGTGAGTGTTTGATTTGCTCAAACGCTCCGTCCATCATCTCCTTTTGTATCGCTTTGTTCGCCCTAAGTTGCCAGCGTATGCTCAGACGTGAGTCCCTTGCTCACTTTGCCACTTGATTCAAGCTAGCCTGGCTGATGACGGATGAAATGCCAGAGACCGGTCCCAGGATGCTTGTTTCTGGTCCAGAGAAGACATGGCTTTGGCAGTTCGGGTTGGACTGTTCCCATGAGGCACAGGGTCAGACTGATTTGCATATGGCCATGTCTGAACTGTGGTGGCGGAGTGAGCTAAAGAATGGTGATGGATTAAAACCCAGATCAGTTGAGTGGGGGTGAGTGTTCGATTTGCTCACACGTTCCGTCCATCATTCCCTTTTGTATCGCTTTGTTCACCCTAAGTTGGCAGGGTATGCTCAGACGTGTGTCCCTTGCTCACTTTGCCACTGGATTCAAGCTAGCCTGGCTGATGACGGCTGAAAAGCCAGAAACCGGTCCCAGGATGCTTGTTTCCGGTCCAGGGAAGACATGGCTTTGGCAGTTCAGGCTGGACTGTTCCCATGAGGCACAGGGTCAGACTGATTTGCATATGGTCATGTCTGAACTGGGGTGGCCGAGTGAGCTAAAGAATGGTGATGGATTAAACCCAGATCAGTTGAGTGGGGGTGAGTGTTTGATTTGCTCACACGCTCCGTCCATCATTCCCTTTGATTTGATTGATTTGATTTGGACTTATAGAGCGCATGGCTGCCCTGGAGCATCCCAGCGCTGATCCTAATCTGAACCTGATGAACTCAAGCGAGAGGCAGAGTTAGGGGATGGTAGGGAACAGAAAGGTTTTGAGTGCTCTTCTAAATTTCAGATGACCCGGTTCCATTCGAAGTTCTCTAGGAAGGGCATTCCATTTATTTGACACATTCAGTGAGAACCGGCGGCCTCCTGTTCGTGCCTTCCTCACTCTTGGAACAATGGCCAGATTTTCTCTATCTGAGCGAAGGGCCCTGGTCGACTTGTAAGGTCGGATCAGTCCTCTTAAGGCCGGAGGGCCTTTGCCCTGCAGAGTCTTATGTGCGATGCAGAGAGACTAAAAAGTGATCCGCTCTTGGATGGGGAGCCAGTGCAGGGCTTTCAGCAGTGGTTTGGCTGAGGCCCGTCTCGACGCCCCCATCAGCAGCCTGGCTGCGGCGTTCTGAGCTCGCTGAAGAGTATTAATAGTGGCATGAGGGGCTGCGAGGAAAAGGGAGTTGCCATAATCCAGTTTGGACAGGATCAGACCCTGGATTAGCAGCTTTCTGGATTGAAACGGAAGGAGAGGGAGGACCTTCCGGGCTGCTCGTAGCAGGCCGAAGCAGCCTCCAACCACCTTCTGCGCATGGGTCTTGAAGGTCAGTTGGGGTTCGAACCAGATCCCTAGGCTTTTGATTTGCTGCTTGGGGGGTGGAAGATCTCCCATACAAGCGGGCCACATCTCAGGGGGCAGAGAGGTGAATTGATTGCCTAAGAACATGATCTCCGTCTTAGATCCATTTAGCTTAAGTTTCGAGCCAGACATCCAGGAAGAAATGGCTGTAAGACAGTCCGGGAGGTCGACCGGGCGGCCCCCGTGTTGTGACAACGAGACGACAAGCTGGGTGTCGTCTGCGTAGCTTATGGATTTAATCCCGAATGGGGCTACTACCTTCTCTAACGGGGCCATGTAGACATTAAACAGTGTGGGGCTGAGGGAGGAGCCCTGCGGCACCCCACACTGAAGAGGGAAGGCCTTCGACATGGACCCATTTTCCCAGATCCTGAAGGATCTCTCCTCCAGGTAAGACTGCAACCATTTAAGGGCTGATCCTGTAATGCCCAGCAGGGCCAAGCGTTGGGCCAGGACTACATGGTCTACAGTATCGAATGCAGCACTTAGATCCAGGAGGATCAGAGCTACTGATCCCCCTGAATCCTAGATGCATCTTACCTCTTCAGTCACCGCCAGAAGGGCGGTGTCTGTGCCCTGACCCGGGCGAAAGCCAGTCTGAGAGTCACTGAGGAGGTGGTTAGACTCTAGGTACTCTGAAATCTCCCTATTCACCACTTTTTCGGCCACTTTGCTCAATCCAGGTAGGAGCGAGATTGGGCGAAAGTTGGCCAAATCGGAGGTGTCTAATCCTGGTTTCTTTAAAAGCGTTTTGACTCTGGCCTGTTTCCAGCTCGGGGGCACTATGCCCGAGGATAGTGACGAATTAAGTAGCTCGGTGGCTACAGGGGCAATGGTGTTTAGGGTTTGCTTTAGAATGTGCATCGGGACTGGGTCTGAGGGAGAGCCACTTTTAATAGTGGAAAAGATGTTACAAAAGTCTTCCTTGGATATAAGACTGAAGGCCTCAAATTGAGGACAGGCAGGGTCAGGAGAAGGGGTCTCGATGGGTCCAGTGGCAGAGGATTGAGGAAGGCTGTCTAAAATTTTCCGAATTTTGGTGTCGAAAAATTCTGCTAACTGATTGCATTTCAGTACCGGGTCGTTGTGGACCAGGGTGGGGGCTGGGACTTTAAGGAGCTGGTTCACAATTTTAAATGTTTCTCTGGAAGAGTTAGAAGAGAGACACATTTTTTCTTCAAAAAAGGCAGCTTTGGATTTTTGCCGTCCTAGTTTGTAGAGTTTTAGGGCCGCTTTATATGCAGCTTTGTTAATAGGTGCCCAGTCTTTGCGCCATGCGCGCTCTGCTCTTTTACAATCTTTCCTGAGTTCTCTTAGTTCAGGCGAGAACCAGGGGGATTTGAAAGTATTGCTCTTTTTAGTGCAGAGTTTAAGAGGCAGAACCGAATCCAGGGACTTAGTAAGCCAGTCTTGAAAATTTGTATCTGCCTGTAGAACGTCGGATTCTGCAGGGGGTGTAGATTGTTCGAGAGCAGTTGTCAGATTCTCTACTGACAGCCTTGGCCATGGCCTTTGAAGTGTACGGGGGCAGGAGACCTTGTTTTTTTCATGGTAAAATTCCCATGAAAAGGGTACTAGGAAATGGTCTGACCATAATAGGGGCAGCGGGGGTTTGGCTGCGAGCTGGGGGATGTTGGAGAAGATCGGATCCAACAAATGACCTTTATTGTGGGTGGCTTCCTTATTTGCCAGTTCCAGGTCAAAGGAGTTGAGGTTGGTGATCAGTTCAGCAGCAGAGTTATCCTTGGGGTCGTCGAAATGTAAATTCAAATCGCCCAAGATCAGAAAATTCGGGGCCTGAGCGGCAGCTGATAAGGTGATTTCTAGAAGGGAGTCAGGGAAGTGTTTTAGGCTCCCCGGGGGTCTATAGATGAGGAGACCTGACAGGGAGTGAGTGGGTGAAAGCTGAATGTTAAAGCTGGCGCTTTCAGCGTCTGAAATTCCACCCTCCTGCAATCTGCAGGTCAGAGACTCCCGATGGATTATGGCAAGTCCCCCCCCTTACCTTTATCTCTATTCAAACATTGAATATTGAAACCACTGGGGAGCGCAGAGATAATATCAAAGTCTGAATGAGGGGTTAACCATGTCTCCGTCAGGAAGAGCAGGTCGATATTGCTGTCTTCTAACAGCAGGTTAATCTCGACCGCATGCTTCGGCAGTGATCTGCAGTTAAGGAGGGCCATCTGCAATGTTCTACCCGCCTTCTTACCAACCGTCTCCCCACTGATGGGGACCGGACAGGCAGGGCATCGGCAGAAAGGGAGGCTTGAACCAACCCAATGAGGGCATCCAGGGTTGCCAGTGAGTCGTATTGATAGAAGTTCCTCCCTAGAGAACCTTATGGGTCTAAGGGGGAGCACGGGCATAGTGGCTGGCCCTAGGCCCGTTCTGGCCCGGACGGGCCCAGACGGGCTTGCCTCTGGCGCGCCTCCGGCACGCCATCGGCGCGCCCGCTGCGCCCGCCCGCTGCGCGGATGGAAAACAGACTTCATTAAGTAACGCCCGGGCTGTGATTCGCCCGACCGCTAGAGCGCTGACTGTGTTATTTCTCCTGCAATGGCGGCCAAAGTCCTCGCCCTTTGCAAGCCTGTAGTTCCACCGAAAAGGCCCTAAAATCGGCCCCCGGTGTGTGCAAATGAGGTGGGAGGAAGCGCCCGGCTGTCCCAGACAGCGAGAGAGCAAGGAACAATTAAAACGTAATTTCGTTTCGCTTTGTTCGCCCTAAGTTGGCAGGGTATGCTCAGACATGTGTCCCTTGCTCACTTTGCCACTGGATTCAAGCTAGCCTGGCTGATGACAGCTGAAATGCCAGAAAATGGTCCCAGTATGCATGTTTCCGGTCCAGGGAAGACATGGCTTTGGCAGTTCGGGCTGGACTGTTCCCATGAGTCACAGGGTCAGACTGATTTACATATGGCCATGTCTGAACTGGGGTGGCAGTGTGAGCTAAATAATTGTGATGGATTAAACCCAGATCAGTTGACTGGGGGTGAGTGTTTGATTTGCTCAAACGCTCCGTCCATCATCCCCTTTTGTATGGCCTTAATCATAGGTAGGCAACCGAATATGAAGAAACCACAGCTGTTACTGCACCCATGTGATTCCTTAGTCCCAAGGTCATTCAATGGCCAAAATGCACCATGACATTATATATATATATATACATATATATAGATTGCGGTTGTGGGGCGGCTACCTCTTCCAGGGAGGGGGTCCGTTTGGCGGAATCAACCAAATTCCGCAATTTGATCTGGAACTTGTTCCTGGCTCTCCACACTACCCGGCCGGCAAATGCAAGAGAGGGATACGGATAACAGATTATTGTGGAGAAAGCAGGTCTTTATTCTTTGTTCAGCTTGTCAGACGCATTTCGGATAACACAAAATCCTTGTTCGCATGCGGAAACGCAGTCCGCTTACTGTTTTTATATCTATATTTTTTACTTTTATTTTTCTTAGTGGTGCTCCTGCGTCACGTAATAAATAACAAACATGAAAAACATACTCACATTGCACTTTCTTTGTTTTTCACTGAATTGTTGCAACTTGTAAACAAACCAGATCGGTATGTGAGGAAAGCTTGACATTGCAAAGGTACATAAGCCTGGACTTTGATATCTGCATAAAATGCAGGAACACATCTAAAGCTGATTGCGGGTTCACATCAATGTCACAGTGAACTATTTCATGACATACATATGGACAAAAGTAAATATAAATCCATTCATATATTGTCCATTGTCAGAGTTGCCTTCAATTGATCATGATAATAAATACAATAAATATGAAAATGGTCTTCATAAATATTAAATATTAAAATTCACAATAAATACTAAAATCATAAAATCAATCATGCAACAGCTGGTAATACATATCTGAATAAATTCATAGGTATATGTGACTATATATGCATATGTAAACATGCTGGTACCGCTATAAATATGTGCAAAAATTTGCAATGTGTAAACAATTAGATGGCTAGCATTCATTATTTGATTGCTGTGCCTAAAAGTGCAAAGGTACTGTGTATATAGTGCAAACATGATGTGCAATAGTGCAGGTAATATGTCCATTCAAATAAGTGAATAGGACAATTGATATTTAAAAAAAAAAAAACAGGAAAAGGTTTTTTTTTCAGCTGAGAAAACAGATATTATTGGTTAAGGCCATGTTAGACTGCGAGAAGACTCTATAGAAAGTTCTGAAGATCTTCTGTATTATTAAGCCCTCTGGGATGTTTACTGTCAAGTTCTAGGATAATTTTGGTCTCCAAGTGCCTTAGGGACCTTGCCCAGTTACCCCCTCTTGGGTGGTTGGGAATGGCTGCAATGACAAAATACTGAAGGAATTTAAGGTCATTTCCATGCACTGCTTTAAAGTGCCTGGTTACCGGGTATGCGGTGTTGATGTTGACAATGGCACGAAGATGTGTAAGATTCTGACATGCCCCTGTAACTTTGTGCTGCCTACATATCTTAGGCCACATGTGCATGTCAGAATGTACACAGCATACTAGGTTTTAGAGTTGTAATTGCCTTGAATCCTTTGTTCAGAGGGAATAAATGGGGTCATGTATTTGGTGGTGGTAATTCCAAATGTGCATGCCCTACATGAAGAGCACCTGTAGAAACCCTGTCTAGGTTGCAACCAAGTAGTTTTCTTGGTTAAGGTTTCTGGGCTTTTTTCACTATTTGGGTTCTCATGGAGATGCCTTTTCTGAATGTGATGGTGGGGCTGTCAGATAGATCTGGTGCTAGTTCTGCATCCGTCAGGACTATTGCCAATTGCGGTTTATTATAGACCTTATTTGGCGTTCCTGCTTGTTAAATGTAAGGATGAGTCTACGTGTATTGGTTTCATTTGTTGGCTCGGTGGTATTATGATTAGGTTCAAACAAAGAGTCCCTAGGTCTTTGGGCTACCTTGGCTACCACCTAATTAAGGGTTGATTTAGTATCTCCTTTATGCCTGAACCTTTGGAGTGTTTCCCTCGTGCATACTTCCTGTTGTTCTCTGCTGCTGCATAATCTCTTGGTTCTTAGCAGTTCACCATAGGGTATGCTTTGCACTAGATGTTGTAGGTGGGCGCTCGACGCATGAAGAGTCGAATTTCCAGCTTTTTCTTTTCTGCGAAGGGTGGTGTTGTTCTTTCCCTTCTCAGTGTATACTCTAACATCTAGGAGGTCAACTTCTATTTCACTTGTGTGCGAGGTGAACCTTAAGTTAACTGTATTGTCATTGATGTTCCTTACAAATGCAGTAGCACTCTCTTCACTTCCTTGCCAGACAATAGAAACATCATCAATATACCTAAGCTAGTGTCTGACATGCCTGGTGTAGTGTTCATGATGTATCTGCCTGAGGGTCTGCTCCTACCACCAACCTACTGTGAGACAGGCATAACTGGGTTGGAAGCAGGATCCCATCGCTACGTCCCTTAGTTGTTTGTATATCTGTAAACCAAACATGAAGTAGTTGTTGTTCAAACACCATTGTATACATTTCAGTATGATCTTATTGTGCTCATAGTATTCTGCTGGTTTAGAAACCCAAAAATATGTGATTGCTTCGAGCCCCACATTATGATCTATACATTTATATAATGACTCAATGTCAAGAGTTATAAATCTCATGTTGGTTTCCCATTGTATTCCTTTGATTTTATTGAGGAAATCTCCTGTGTTTTTCACGTATGTTGGAAAGTCTTTGACCAGGTCTTGTAAAAAATAGTCAACATACTGCGATAAATGTTCCCCTACACTATTAACTGCAGAGATAATCTGTCGTCCAGGAATGGGGCTGATGTTTTAGTGTGTCTTGGGTACAAACTAAATGGATGGAATTATTGGATGTTCAACCCATTGGAATTTGAACTCATCTGTTGATATCATACCATCACGTTTGAATTGGTGAAGTTGTTTTGTAAGCATCTCCTTTGCATTGATGTACTCTTTCATGTTCGAATGTTGATAGCATGCCTGGTCAGAAAGCTGTTGTTGCGCATCTTTTAGAAAGTCTTGTTGAGACCATAGCACTATGTTGCCTCCTTTGTCCGATGGTTTTACTATCACCTCGTTGTTTTTGATGAATTTGTCGATTAATTTGATGTATTCCATTTCTTTGAAACATTTTTTCCGTTTGTTATGGTTGACTCGATGATACAGGTGTTTTATATCTTCTGTCACTCTTTCGTGGAATATATCAATTGAGTCTTTGGGCATTTGGGGACCAAAGATGGACATATTATTAAGTGGCTACTCCCTGCTCCTCTCTGCTCTATGGCTGATTGTTGTAGCTGCTTTTGTGTGGATACATTAACTTCAGTATTTCCATTAGCGTTAGATGTTTCCAGTGATATGGCTTGTGCTGCGAGCAGGACCCGAATGTCTGAAACCTGTAGGTTGCTCCCTTGTTATTGTTTAATGGATTGTTCAGCCTGGTTATTCTCTAAACCATTTTTGACTGTGAAGAACTTTATGAGTTTCAGTTTACGAATGTAGCTGAAAATGTCAATTCTGGTTTGGGCATAATCAAAGTCATTTGGTGGACAATAGGAGAGACCCAGCGTAAGTATTTTTTTTTTCTGTAAGCTATTTGTTAAATTGATGATAGTCTTGTCATCTTTGATGGTGTTGTTTATCTGCCCCAGTATCTTCGTTTTGATTTTGAGTTGGCTTTTTTGCGCCTGTCTCTCCTTTTGGCATTCCTGCATTTGCGGGAGGCTGTGATTGTTTTCGCGGCCTTAAGGGGTTGCGCTGGTCCTCGACTAAAAAATCGATTTCCTCCCCTAGATCCAATCTTCTTGCTTCCATATTGTCATCAGGTCTGCTCATGTTGTGCATTCTGAGCCAGTTTCACTGGTGACCGAGCTAGTTTCTGATATCGGCTCTGTGGAAGTACCCGCTTGTGGATATTAGCTTGTGCTTGCAGATGTGGGATTCAGTTTGAGATTTTGGGCTGTGACATATTTCCGTCCAAATGTGTCAATGCGACTTTGTTCATAATCTGACAACTCCTTAGCGAATTTGAAAACTTTACGCTGTTTGATTTTTTCCTCCTGTTTAGTTGAGGGGTCCTGAATTTCTTTTCTTGTTTTTGTAATGAAGTCATTTGGTTCCAATTTCCCTAAAGCCTCATTAATGTCATCAATTTCTTTCATCAATTTTACTTGATCAGAGTCTGCATATTTTATCAAAATCTGGACTAGATTCAAGTGGAGGCGTCCAGGTTGCTCTCACCCCATTCTTTTAGCATACCTGGGTCGGGGTTCTCGTAGCTTGGAGCTAGAAGGATCCTGGCCCACGAGGTATCCGCCCAGTCTCCTCATATTTACTTAACAATTTATTTTCCCACCGCTTGGTGATCTCTGATCTCATACATTTTTTCAACCATTTTAGCAATGTTTTAGCGGTGTCATCAACTTTAATGCTTGTGTTGCTGTGTGCATTACTTCCCAAAGTCGTAACATTTGTCAGATTCTTAAAAAGTTCCTCGGCTGCTGCCTCCCGTACTCGAACCACATCCGCTGACATTTTCAGCTGTTTCTGTGTGTGCTAGCTCCAATATGGGAGTTTGTGTTGCCTGCCCACACCTCCCCATCGATTGCAATTATAATGGACACTCACCGTCGTTCGTGCCTAGCTGGAGGGTCCTCCGACCCTGCTATAGTCAGCACTCCGCTCGGTATCCGCCCAGTGGCTACTCTCGGGGATGGCCGCCAAAAAATCCTTGCAAGATTCGAAGTAAGATTGTGGTTGTGGGCGTCTACCTCTTCCGGGGAGGGGGCATGTTTGGCGGAATCAAACAACTTCCGAAATTTGATCTGGAACTCGTTCCTGGCTCTCCATACTTCCCGGCTGGCAAATGCAAGAGAGGGATACGGACACCAGATTCTTGTGGAGAAAGCAGGTCTTTATTCTTTGTTCAGCTTGTCAGACGTGTTTCAGATAACACAGTATCCTTGTTCACATGCGGAAACACAGTCCGCTTACTGTTTTTATATCTATATTTTTTATGTTTATATTTCTTAGTGGTGCTCCCGTGTCACGTGATAAATAAGAAACATGAAAAACATACTCATATTGCACTTTCTTTGTAACAAACCGGATTGGTATGTGAGGAAAGCTTGACATTGCAAAGTGACATATGCCTGGACTTTGATATCTGCATAAATTGCAGGAACACATCTAAAGCTAATTGCGGGTTCACATCAATGTCACAGTGAACTATTTCATGATATACATATGAACAAAAGTAAATATAAATCTATTCATATATTGTCCATTGGCAGAATTGCCTACAATTGATCATGATAATAAAAACAATAAATATGAAAATGGTCTTCATAAATATTAAAATTCACAATAAATACTAAAATCATAAAATCAATCACGCAATAGCTGGTAATTCATATTTCATATTTATTGTATTTATTATCAGGATCAATTGTAGGCAACTCTGCCAATGGACAATATATGAATGGATTTATATTTACCATAGATTTCACTGCGTCACTTCTGCGAGGCTTACTTGCATGGGTACGTCCCCTGCATACATTATACCTAACACAGGTATAATATAGCGCAGGGGTTTACAAAGTGATGCATCAGCTTAGATGCGTCACTTTGTAAATAGAACGCAACAGGGGGCATGTTTTACGCTACTGTTGCGTCACAAAAAGTGACGCAACAGCAGCGCAAAACTGACGCATGGCCTCATAAATAAGGCCCAAAATGTACCCTTACTTACCTTTACCACTACCCACCCCTAAACACTAAAATGACCCTAACCTCCCTTTACTACTGCCCAGCCCAACCCTAAAATTACCCTTACCATTATTTACCACTACCCAACTCTAAACCCCACATTTAACCTTTCCACCCTTTGCCTTTGGCAACCTCTATATGTGTGATTGTGTGTGTGTACCCTAAACCCTACATTTAATAACCTTTCCTACCTTTGCCATTGCCCACCTCTATGTGTTTGTGTGTGGCTGTGTGTGGCTATGTGTGTGGCTGTGTGTGTGCGTGTATGTGTGTGCGTGTGTGTGTGTGTGGTGATGTGTTTCTGTGTTGGGTGTATATTTCTACTGTGTGGTAAAGGATGTTTCTCATAAAAAAGTGATATGATAATTCAGAAATCATTGCATTGCCAACCTTAAAATGAAATTCACATTTGGTGTTCTCTCTTTTTACCAGAGGACCATTTTAGTATGCAGAGGGCTCTCTCATAATAGTGTTGTCAGCTATTCGACTGAAGCCTTGCTAAGAGCCATTATTAGAAAAGCAATCCCACTGTTAAAGTGCATGACAGCTGCCAGCATGAAGGGGTGACACAAGGATTAAAGATATGAAAGGCTTCCATTTGTTGCTGGCTTCAAGTAATATAACCCCGTAAGCCTAGCTAAGACTTGAATTAGAAAACATGCAACCAAAGTTGATGGCAGAACAGGCCTAGGTATTTTTACAGAGTGTAATGATGTAACAGTAGCTCTTTGGCTGGCTGTACTAAGAAAGCCCAGATGGACTCCACAAGGATAGAGCGCTATGGATTCTGGTTTCGGGCCATGTTAAAAGCAATGAAGAAATCCTGAGCCTTCTTGGCGCAGGAATTTGCCCACAGGTCGTGATCTCAAATTATGTGGTAATTACTTCATGTCGTAATTACCGCACACCCACAATTTTCTCCAACCACTGTTCACCAGAAAAAAAACAGGAGCGATTTAGCCTGGAAAATGGTCAGAAATAAAAAGTTAAAATAATGCAGTGAACAAAGAGAAAACAATGATCCGGAATGTTATGTTTCATTCCGACATATAGAATTTGTAATTAGTGTTAATTATCGCACCTGGGAAACACCATACCCTGCGGTACCAACTTTTATTTACTCGAAACGAGGGACTCGCAAATTGCGAGTCGCAATTAAGGAATACCTCCCCATTCATTCGTATGGGCCGAGAGGCCCATACGAATGAATGGGAAGACATTCTCAATTTGCGAATCGCAATTAGAGAATCCCAAATTGAGAATGCGATTTCAAGGGTGCAGGGGTGTCCAAAGGACACCCTGTTGCACCCCTGAAATTGATCTCTGCACATATGTTGCGCACACACATGCCCTTAGGGCATGTGTGTGTGCAACATGAAACTTTGAAAAATGCACTTGAGTGCATTTTTCAAAGTTTTTGCAAATTACCATGAAGTTCGAATTCATGGTAATTTGCGAGCCCTATTAGCAAAATCGCTATTTTTTAAACTTTAATGCATTGCATTTAAGGAATCTCAATTTGAGATTCCTTAAATGCAATAGCAATTTAAGTAATAGCAATTTTGCGATTTCTTAAATTGCGATTTTTGCATTTGGGATGATGCATCCCAAATGCAAAAATACCGGTCGCAAAGGGACAGATTCTGAGAATCTGCCCCTTTGCGAGCGGATTTTTGCTTGATGAATCTATGCCTATATTTGTTCATCCAATGTCACCTGATAAATCCTTGGGCATCTTCATCCATGAAACTGATGCTGTTCAAGCAAGCGGACACTGAACAGCTAAGCTCCTTTCATTTAGAACCTTAGTGGACAAGGGATTGAGTAGACGCAACTGGACGTGTAACTTAAGGAGTTCTCTTTTTCACTTCAGAGCGGGTTAGACTTGTTCCTAAGAATACCGCACACACACGCTGGATTCAATTTGAATTGCAGGCCAGGTTGCAGTTCTTGAGATTAACCCCTTCGATGCTGATGAGGAGCTCAGCTCGTCATCAGCCACGGGGGGCGTGTGCGGATGACGAGCTGAGCTCGTCATCTAGCGCGGCTTTTTGAAAAAAGCTGCGTAGCGCGAAAATTACCGCCGCAGCGATGCGGTTAAAGGAGCTATTGCTAATGGTAAAAAAAAGATGTAGCCTGCACGGTCACTTAGAGGGAGGGGCAAAACAGGTATGTAGGCCATTCCTTTCAGCTGCAGGCACAAGCACTGCTAAAGAGAACACATTTACAAAAAATTGATACAGCACAGCAACAAACGTTGCTATGCTGCGCAGCATGAAAAGAGAGAGCATGAAACAATATGGGGCATATGTACGTGCCCCTAACTCCAGAGGAACGTCACTTTTTGTGACGTTCCTGTGGCGATATGGGCTGCGCCTTAAGTACAAGGCTGCCTACGCCACTTAACATGGCTTAACGCTGCCTTATACAAAAGGCACCCTTTCACACTATGCTTAGCGTGAAAGGGGCGTGCAGTGGGTGTCGTGTTGGGCGTTCCACCGCAACACCCATTGTATTTGACGCTGCCCCCTATGTACAAGGATGGCGTACATAGGAGGCAGCGCCAAAAATAAGCCCAAAAAAATCCTGGGCTTCAGATGGCGAAAAGAGGAGAAATGCATTATTTTTCCTCTATTTTGCATTTTCCATGTGTGCGGCCTTGTGCAGCACAACTGGAAGAAGCAAAATGTCAAATACCAATCCTCCCCTGCACACAGACCCGCTCGCACTCTGGTGCAAGGCTGCCTGCTTTGGCGCTAAGTTGTGAAACTTAGCCCCATCGCAGGAGGAAATGCAAGGCTGCACCACATCCTTGTAAATCTGGTGCTACCTTGCGTTTCCGAAGTGGTGGAGCGCGTCTTTAAGCCCAGGAGGCTAACAATACGCCCCCCCCTTCGTCATACATATGGCCCAATATCTGCTAAAACATGTTGTTTTAATCTCTCTGCACTAGCACACTTTAAGCTGCCTTGCACCAACACACACCCTTGCACCATAGTGCAAGGGAGCATGTGTAATGTCAAGCTTATGTTTTACCCTTTCCCATACAAAAAGATCCTTCCAGTACAAAATATAATGCTTTGACACAGTTTAGCAACTTCATAGCTGTGCAGCTGTGTTGTAAAGCCTAGCAAACATGAAAAGTTAGAAACGTTTTGAGAAAAGAAGAGTTTTCTGTAACGTTTTGCCTGCCTTAAGAAGGACTACATTTTTAGCTCAAATCCAGGTCTTCCATTTTTAGTAGATAGTGATTTGTGTCAAAACCAATGATTGGCTGCCAGGGAATGCTTTAGTATCAACAATGGTATGCCCCATTGACGTAAAGTAACGCAACGTAGTGCAAAGTGTTACTTTGCTTTCCTAGCATTCAGAAAGCAACTTAAAACCTGGATATTCGACAAGTCATTCCCCACCCTTCCACAAGCGCCTTGAGACCCTCTGGGTATGTAGCCCGCTATAGAAAGCAACTTAAAACCTGGATATTCGACAAGTAATTCCCCACCCTTCTCCAAGCGCCTTGAGACCCTCTGGGTATGTAGCGCGCTATATAAATTAATTTGAATTGAATTGAATTCCTTTAGGGCTACTTTCCAGCGCAAAACATGTTTCAGCTGGAACGTAAATCACAAAATTAACAATGTGCACTGGTTTGCATCGCTTCTCTAAAGCAAACTGGTGCAAAGGTCTCCATAGTCTGTCTAATAGGGAACACCAGCACTGTATACCAGATGTAGGGTTTAAAACATTAGCCAAAATCAATAAAAATGCTGTGATACATCTAACCAGTTTAGGTTACTTTACCATAAGCTCATATTATGCTTCTTTTCCTGCTTTTTACTACCACCATAGCAAGGAATAAACTACATTTTAGTTACTACCGTGGGAAAGGCAAACAATTGTATATAAAAAACAGTGTCAAACTCCACCCCCTGCCATTATACACCATGTAGCTCCCACCTCAGTGCACACGCCTCCTTTTCTTGCTGCTTACGGAAAAACGTATTAATTGGTTTTTCACTTGCAGGTTTCCTAATTGTATGAATTTTCTTGCGTTCTTAGGTTCTTGTGAGATAACAGTGCTATCTTCTGTTTGTATCTCAGGCATAAAAATATGTGGTATGGAGTGAATCAGCTTTGGCATTTGAGACACATTAAGTATGTCTTGTGGTTAGTGTGGGGAGTGGCGTGCCCCTCTCATTCCGTTTCCCCATATTTATGGACACCAATGCAGAGGCGTAGCTACAGCTTCTGGCGCCCGGGGCTATCCCTCAGATTGCCGCCCTTGGCAGGTAGCGGGAGGGGGGTGCTGGAGAAAAAGGACGGCGGGCAATTGAAAATGGTCCGAGAGACACGTAGTATCGCCGCTAATAGTTACCTCGATCATGTAAGCAACATGCACATACATGACATGGTCCAAGGTTACACAGTTGAATACACCAACAGTACAAAGGGGAACACATAGACTGCATGATCTACCTGGTAATCCCTTCAGCACAATGCAAACATGCGCATACATGACACTATTTGGGGATTCATCATCTACAGCTGACATTAAATGACCAAACAAGGTCCCCCCATTAAAGCAGTGTGGACGTGCACAAACGTGATGTGCTCTGGGGACCCAAAACCAACTTAACAGTGTCAAAGCCTGTGATTCTTTATATTTCAAAAACAGCAAATTAATTATTCCAAGGGAATGACTCAC
Organism: Lissotriton vulgaris; assembly: GCF_964263255.1. NCBI lineage: Eukaryota > Metazoa > Chordata > Amphibia > Caudata > Salamandridae > Lissotriton > Lissotriton vulgaris. The sequence goes on along the minus strand of NC_141698.1, from coordinate 136,907,572 downwards.
TGTGTGCCCTTCGAACTAAACTCAGCACAAAAGAGTCAGTCAGCTCCACAACCTTGCCAACACAGACCAGATACAAAGCCCGCTCTGGTGGCCCAATGGCAACAACCAGGGGTTGCACCCAGTCATTACTTTTAAGCAGCAGCTACCAACTCCCTGGTAATTAAAAGACGTGTACTCTTGGGACCCAAAGCCAGCTTGTAATAGTGCATTTCTCCTTCAGAGCAGCCTCAGCACACACACAGTGCACAGCCTGCCCAGGGGGTCCAAACCTAAAATACAGGGAGGGGTGACACATTATCATCACAATCCTTTAACACAGCTGTAGGGGCCATGGGAAAATGTTCAACCCTACCCAAGGCACGGGACAACCTGATCCGGCACTGCAGCACTCCGTGAATAGTAAGAAGAAATAAGAAACATTAAATTTTTCTGCGATTTTGTTTTCACATTACTTTCATAGTAACCAACAGTGTTAAAAATCCACAAAAACAGTAAAATCATAATAATGTGTCTAGTACGGAATGGCAAGGCTCGCACACTGCCAGGTGGGGGGTCACCTGCAACCTTACACACAGTGTAAAATAGACTGCACGTAGCATAAGATAAGATAATTTGTCGCCAGGAGGAGGCCAGTGACATGGTTGTTTGCAACGCTCACGTGAGAATCATTCATTAACACATTTGCACAAAACACTGTTGCTGCATAATGTGTGTGTAATGTAAAGTTCTCCGACGCCCTGCATAGGGATGCGTAGCACTATAAATACATTAAGTAATGTGAGAAAGGGGCTATGGAGAAAAGTAGGGCAGTAGTGAGGGAACCTGTGAACAAGGAAGACATTGGAGACTGCCATCAGAGACTGTTACACCACCTGCCACCAATGCTAAAAGCAGCCCTGCAGCAGCCGAGTGACATTTTCTTCATTCTGAAGTGCAACACTCTGGAAACGAAGCAATGAACTTTAAAGATGAAAGCTATGCCAAAAAGGGAACTTTAAAAATTAAACGTACAATGAACTTTAAAGATTAAAGTTACACCTGCTTCGAAGCCAGCCTAACTCTGCCCCCTGCCTCGCTCCCTTGCTGCAACTAAAGATATCAACCGAACCTATTCTCAATTTAATTGCTGCTGAAAGAGGCCCTTGGTCTGAGGTAGTTGGGATTGGAGCCCAGTGAAAAGAACTCTCGTGGGGTAATGTTCAAGGGCGGTTCTGTCACTAAACACCAGAAGAAGTTGACTCATTATCACTATAGCGGGCTCATTCGGTGATTCAGTAGGCCATTGTAATTGAAGTTTTTTGTAGATCAAAGCAAGTGTGATTGAGGTATATGTGCCTCGTCAGATTTGAGGGTCAGAATCTGCAGTCCTGTGATTGCGTGAGGTTAAGTCTCGGACTCAAATTTTGAGTCTCACCTCACTGTCAAATTTCGGGCGCAAATATTTCTCACATTTATCATTGAAATGCTAGATTTACATTGGAAATATAAAAATCAGCAGAGATCTAAAAGCAATCAGTTATTGTCTAATGCATGGGCATGGTACGAAGCGTCTAATGTATTCACTGCAGGGATTTCTATCTGTCCCTTGGCCGCTTATTGCACACATGCAGTTGCCACATGGCAAATACCACCCAGCTTGGAACCCCATTTTGGGACATATGTCAGTATGCACATGAAACTGAATTAGCCCCATGTTGTCATCAGGGTCTCTGAAGGAGAATAACAAATTATAAAAGAATATGGAATGTAGTAGCAAGATAATATGGAATCGCTTGTCCTTTAAAACATAAGTTTATCCCTGATGACCCCTCTGAAATCCTAAACAATGACTTTGCATGGCCTAAGGAGATCACACAGTGCACAGCTTTTACTAAAAGTCCTACAATTTTGGATGCAACAAGACTGGCCCGCTATGATGGTAAATGCAAAACACTAGACCCTTTTACCTACAACACAAGGTCTGATTACTCCCTTTCGAGGAATTGCTCTGGACCGCTCTTGCTTTAAACCTCATTTCCTTTTTGCTCACTTCCTGCATGGAACTCTGATTAGTAGTCCATGTTTCTGCCAGTCTGTGACATGGTGTCTATGTAGCGTCATAATTTCAGTTTGTAGTTCAAAGGCTTGGTTAACTGCAAAGTCATAATCTGCTGCATCTGGTTTTATCTGTGGGAGCGGAGGGGTATTCAATGTTAGAAAAAGAAGAGTGATGTGATGATTGGGAAACATAGGAGAGAAGTTAAAAGTTGGAGCTCTCGGAGGATGGTAAAGAATACCAAACGTGGGCTAGCACCACTGCCAACTGTTCAGTTACTGTTCAGTTACTATCAATACATGTAATAGCTTTTAAACAGTACCACACAGCTAGTCAATTCAATTCAATTCAATTTAATTCATGAAGCTTTATTCGGTACAAAAGAAATGACCTTAAAAGCACATGTAAAAAAATATGTAATACATAAATCTTTGAAATTTAAAAATAGTAGGTTTCAATACAATACAGACCAATACTCTGAAATATCATGCTTTTACGTACACTGATAGATTTGATTAAAAACGTGGCAGTATAAAAACAGATATCAGCAGATTTCATGTTAAAAATAAGACTCATTACCTCATCCACTGTCCGTACCCCATATTTAACAAATTTAGGCTTAAGGTACAAAGTTTGATAGTTCAGCTACAGTTTGCATATAAGTAGAAAGTGCAGGGTGCTCTGTTTTGATATACCATCACACTGGCACGGTCCTTTAGGATGTTGCTTTATGTTAGGCAAAGACACCAACTCATATACAATTCCGAACCTAAGTCTGGTCAGGACAAACTTATGCGATGACCTCGTTACCAGTGCAAGGTACGGTGGAAAGCCTTCAGTGAGGGAGTATCTACTGAAAAAGGAAACAGTCGGCATGGACTGACATGCAAGGGCCCTCTTCTTTGCCATATTGTCCAAAAAGATTGCTTTCAGTTCTGCTGTCGATATAGCCAGCGCAGCCTTAGGGTCGGCCAGAACATCAAGGTTCAATATTTGTGAATAACAATCAGAGACATATTTTATCCATGGAATTTTTCTATACATGTCCAGTGAGAGACAATCTTCAATTATAGATCTGTTTAAAGTCTTTTCATCCTGGAGCCATATAGAACGCCATAACATTAATGGTCTTAAGGCTAAAAGATCAGCCAAGTAATTAATGTCTAGTTCCCGATGGGTCAATGCAGTGGCGGCAGATGAGGGCAAACATAAAAGTTTTTTTAAAAAGGAATTTTCCTCAAGCTGCAATTTATGGTCGCTACTATGACCCCAAATAGCCGCCCCATATAATGCAATAGTGGCGCATCTCGCTTGATAAATTTGCAGCATGTCTCTTGTTTGTCTATCCCCAATTTTTGCCGCGAATTTAAAGATAGCATGGGCACTGTTTGCCATTTTATTACTGACATTATTAAATTCGTTGGACCACTTCCTATCATGGGAAAAAGTTATTCCAAGATAACAGAAGGAATCAACTGATTGCACCTTATTACCATCAATGAAAAAGGCAGTAGGTTTCTTATTTTTTGCCCCACAGGTCATAATATGCGTCTTATCCTTATTGATGAGTAGTTTCCTGTCCCGAATGAACAGAGAAAAACTATCCATCAATCTTTTCAGTCCCAAAGGGGTCCTAGAAAGAAGCACGGCATCATCAGCATATAATAACACCGGCAGTGATACGCCTTTTTGCCTGGGAGCATCTGCTTGAACACCTTTTAAAATTTCATCGATTTCATTAATGAATAAAATAAACAATAACGGGGCTAAAACACAGCCTTGTCTTATGCCACGTCGTACGCTAAATTTAGGGGTACATTCTCCCCTGGTTCCAAAACGCACACGAGTTTGCAGTTTTTGGTACAGCCTAGCGAGGAAGAAAATAATACCCTCGGGGCGCCCATCCGCAACAAAATGGGCCATAATATTCCATGATCAACCATGTCAAAGGCGCTGCTTAGATCAGCAAAGCATAAATATAATGCGCCACCTTTAACTTCAACATATTTCCCAATTATGAGGTCAAGATTTAAACATTGGTCCAATGTGCCCCTGCCTTTCCTAAAACCAAACTGACTTTCAGACAGAATTGCCTTATCCTCAACCCACACCTCGAGTCTGGTTAGCATTATCTGCTCATAACCTTTACAGAGGATTCCAGAAGGGAGATAGGGAGATAATTCTTTGCTTCAGACCGATTGCCTTTTTTAAAAATAGGGATAATAATAGATTCCCCCCAGGTAGTCGGAGCTTCAGTGCAAACAGCTGCATTAAAACATTTGCAAGGAGGGGGCTCCAGATCTCCGGGACTGCTTTGTAAACATCTATAGGGACCCCATCGGGTCCCTGAGCCTTCCCCCCCTTACTTGCACGAATTCCTATCTCGACCTCGGCCACAGTAAAATTTAAAGGTAGTACGGGACAACTACATGGGATAGTATCTGGACCACAATTTGAACCAAAAATATTAGAAAAATGAGTTACCCAGTAATCACTAGGAACATTAGAGCTCAATACAGGGGTATTATGCTCTCTGAGGAAGGGGGAATTAACATAGCCCAGAATAAAGTGTTATTGTGTATCTCTGCAGCTTGGTTTAGTGATTCCCATGCTTCCTGCTGTAACTCTCTTTTCCTCTTTTTTAAGGCTAATTGATATTCTGCTCTTTGTTTAATTATTAAAGTAGTGTTCCTAGGTTTTATGGCCAAGGCCTTCTTCAGCTCTGTTAGTAGCCTGGTACAAGTATGGTCGAACCAACCTTGTCCATGGCTACGTTTATCTCTAATTGGTCTGGGAAACCTAGCATCAATTGATATATTAATATTTTTAAAAGCAGTTAAAATACAGTCAAACCCAGTATTATTTTCAAGGATTAGGGTGATGTTGGTTAAACAATCAAAGACGATATAGCCTACAAATTCATCTGCTCTATCCCCAACCCATTTAACTCTAACCCCATTAGGTCTGTGGGGTTCTACGTTGGTGATGGTATGACCCACAGCTACAGGACTCTCACTCCATAGCGAGCAGTCTAGAACAATATAGTTATGATCACTCAAAGATGTGACTTCAATCCTGGGAATTTCACAAAAGGAGGTAATACTCGATGACACAATAACATGACCTATCACCGAGCTTGTCCTCCAGTTTTTAAAAGTAGGGATGATCATCCCATTGACATCTTTGGCAAAATACAAGATTTCCAGATCTTAATTACTAATAAATTTGTACAAAATTTCTCCATAGCTATTATGCCTAAAGTGGAGGTCTACAGCACCAGCATTGTTAACAACCCCACAGGCTTTCTGAAAGGTCAATTCACATAGAGAAATATTAAAATCTCCTCACCATATGAAGTCAAAAGAAACATTACATTGGTCAATTAAGTCATCAATAGCACTGGCTAAATTTTTAACAACAAATGTCCTACTATCATCAAAAATGTTGTTATAGTAGTTGATTAGGAGGATGTGTCGACCTTGATCATTGCGGAGCCACAATAACTGCACATGTGGTCCCACGTTTAAATATTTTACAATCCTGATTTTTTGGGAAACTGACACCAAAATTATAAGACCTCCTTTAGCTCTCCCTGGTCCAGAACTAACTGCCTGTAGGTTAAACGTTACAAACCCCTCAAAATGTACCTCCTCCCGACACCATGTTTCCTGGAAACACAAAATATCATGAGAGTTGATAAAGTCCTTCCAACCCAAAGTGTCCTGTTTAGATTTAAGCCCAGCAACATTCCAGCTAACAATAGAGATGCCAATAGATACATTAGCGCTGGTGTTATTCAGAGGAACAGTGTCACCTACATCAACCTCATTGATACTGTTCACTAGTGCTCTAGGGCTTATACCTCTTTCTGTACTTTGGACCTCCGCCATATTTAGATCGTGGTCAGGGGGTAAAACACCCGCATCGGGCACCTGGACCGTAATGGACTGGCACGGGACACTAACCCCTGTCCTGGCAAGTCAGTCATTAGAGTCTAGAGAGCTTAATGCCTGGAATCTGTTCCGAATAGGGACCCCAAACCCCAAAAAGTGGTTAGGCTGGGGATTTCTATTTCCAGGTTTATGAGGGGGGTTTTTAATTAAATGACTCTAAAAAAAGCCAAGAGGGCGTACACTTATTCTGTCTTCACCGGGGATTAAGGATGCAGCCCTTAACAAAGCTGTGGCTGCATGTTGGGAGTTTTTAAAGTTAACGATGACACAGTCACCCCTACATGTATTGCTAGACGTACCTATCCAATCAACCCTTCTGGTGGTTAGAATTTGGTCTGAGTAAGTAGTTGGAAAGCCACGGTTATTGTGTAGCCAAGAGACCGTTTTGTTTTTTAGCGAATCGTGGGATTCAGGTTGAGGTCTAGTAGTATCAGTCTCATATGGAGGGACATTGGTCAAAACGGCCACATAGGGTGCACAGGCTGGAGGCAGGTCAACAGGACGTTTCCGTCTGGTTGGTTTCGTTGAACCCATCTCATTAGCAGCTGGCTTACTCTGAAGAGAGGTCGAAGATCGGTTAGTAGGTAATGGGGCCGATATAGCTGCTTCTTTTACTATTCCACCCCCAGTTTGTTGTATTAGGGGTACTTTAGGAGGAACTAGGTCAACATTAATGGGCCTAGAATTTCCAACCAGAGAAATATGCAAGTCGAGCAGCCCACCTAGTCTATTTACTTCAGATGAGAGCTGATCCAGCTTGTCCACCAAGGGTTTAATGATCTTATCAACCTTAGAATCAATAATGCTTATTAAGAGATCAAACTGTTCAGCATTCATAAAGGATGAGGCATTCTTAGTTGTCAAATCTTCTGCCCCAGGAGAGATTTTTGATACAGTCTCTCCTCTTTTTTTTATTGCGAGTGCGGTACCCCCCTCGAGTAATGTATGCTTATCTGCAAGCTCTTAATGCTCTAGGAGCCGGTGTGTTTTGGGCAGGCGATACACTGGGAGATACAGTAAGAGCAGCAGAAATATCTGGACCAAAAGCAGGTTGGACTGGGGTTTCTATCGAAATATCAAGGTTGACAAGGTCTGGGTGATCATCCATATGTACTACGATATTAGGATCAGGGAGAGTAGGGCAGTTAGTAGGAGGATTCTCCTTCCCTAGCGACATCCTTCGCTCCTTATTAATTTGGCTGACCACTTTCACTAGGTAATTATCCATAATGGCCGTTATTGGAGCATTTTTAGGAGCTTTTGCTCAGACATTATGTATGTTAATGCACAAAATGACCAACTAAAAATACGGGCAAATAAAATTATCGATAAAACAAAGCTTTCATGAACTCCAACAAGGCCCCTCTCGGCGGCTGCTGGTTCGAGAGCGGCAGCGGGGGAGAGCGGAGCTGGCTGCCGCGATGTCCTGGGCTCACACAGGTAGGTGTGTGAGCAGTGCCCCACAGAGTTTTATCCCCCTTTTACCAACAACACAAGGTCTGATTACTCCCTTTCGAGGCAATTGCTCTGGACCGCTCTTGCTTTAACCCTCATTTCCTTTTTGCTCACTTCCTGCATGGAACTCTGATTAGTAGTCCATGTTTCTGCCAGTCTGTGACATGGTGCCTACGTAGCGTCATAATGTCAGTTTGTAGTTCAAAGGCTTGGTTAACTGCAAAGTCATAATCTGCTGCTTCTGGTTTTATCTGTGGGGGCGGAGGGGTATTCAATGTTAGAAAATGAAGAGTGATGTGATGATTGGGAAACATAGGAGAGAAGTTAAAAGTTGGAGCTATCGGAGGATAGTATTGCATCTTCATAAAAAATACCAAGCGTGGGCTAGCACCACTGCCAACTGTTCAGTTACTGTTCAGTTACTATCAATACATGTAATATCTTGTAAACAGTACCACACGGGCTAGTCATTCGTACTGACAGGGCTCAAGTCGTAAATAAAGAAGTGGGGGGGACGCTGTCACCGGAAGTGACGTCAGGACAGGAAGTGACGTCACGAAAGGTGCTGAGCTCCTCGTCCCAGAAAGGCCAAAGAGTGAAGTCCAGCTGTTTGGCAGGGGGGATGGCGGTCCCCCTGTAAAATAAGTGGGGGGACGCCGTCCACCCGTGTGGTACCCCGACTTGAGCCCTGCGTACTGATGCCTGCCTGATTGCATCACTCATGTGATTGTTGGTTGTAATGCCTAAATGTTGTCCGCTTAAGGCTTTTAGGATATGTCTGCACGTTACAGTTCAGTTAAAAATGAAATTTTCGACATTTGGCGCGAGAAAGGCCCCTGCATGTCACAGACAAGTGACCTCTATAACCACAAAGCATCTGCTGCCATAGAGGTGCTCACAGCAGCGCAAAAGGAAATATTCAGGGCGACTGACCAGAAATAATGACCGAGTGCCAAGGGAAACTAGCGCATATCTACTGACTCTACAACTGGAAGCTTTCAACAGAGCACGCGCATTTGGATTAAAATGGTCGACATATGTACAGCATGGCTTTTCAGGATGGACATATTTTGCACCACAACCGCCTCTCCGACCCCTATTTTTTAATCCCATCTTTACGAAAATAGAGGCACACACAAATCCACAGATCGTAGGACCATAGTGGGCTGTGTGTGATACATAGGAGCGTACACATTGATAGATGTGTGAGGGTGTGCGTTTGAGTGCACGTGTGCGTACCTGTGGCTATGTTTGCGCGTCCGTGTCTGAGTGAGATTCTGTGTTGCCTCTTAGGTGACCATGTGTGTAGCTGTTTGTGTGTGTGGGCAGGCGGGTGTGCCTCTGTGCCAACACGTAGATGTCTGCTGGTTTACGTGTTCATGTATGTGCGTCGCAATGCCTGTGTGTGTGTGCAAGTACATGCATGCGAGGAATCAGTGGTTGCTTTTTAATTCAAATACGGTAGACTAGGCTCTGTCTGGAAGGTGGGTGGGGGGGTCCCTGATATTCACACCCCTTTATTCACACATTCCACCATTAGCTTGGTGTACTGCTTGGCCACAGATCGGAAGGTTCCATTGTGGGGGAGGGGGGACTGGGAGGGGGTGCTGTGAGGCGCCGTGCGTTTACTAGAGCCTTTCTGTACTAGCAGAACCCACTCTACTCGTAAATGCTCCCTTAGTCAGCCATGAACTAAAATGACACGACACCCCCTCATTAAATATCCCATCTCAAAGTTCCTACCTTAAATTAAATCTCCGCCTGGTGAATTTACGCACATATTTTGCATTCCGTGTATATTCACCTCTTTCAGTTCCTACCTTCCTATAATCCTCTATTTTCCCAACTTCTTTTTTTTTTCCAAAATTCTCCTCTGCCCGTCTTCCCTTTTTGCCTTATATTTCCCACCCTACATCCCCACCCCCTCATTTATATTTCGACTCTTCTGCCCCAGACTCGACTCCACTCACCAGAGCGCGTTTTCAGCGCGAGGGCTGGCCAGAGATGATGCCCTGGGCCGTCATTGGTAGCGCTTTCACATGCTGATTGATGGCCCTGGGACCCACAGAGTACGTTGTGCATGCTCCGCACCACCACCACCACAACACTAGGTGCATAGCTGCCAAGGTTTCAGATTGCAATGTGTGACATTTTCATAAATTCAGTGAAATTATGAGTGACATTTCAATGACTAATAGTAATAATAATCTTTATTTGGATATTTGGATATAAAACAATATCCTTAAAAGAAGCACCGACAGCAATATACATTGTAAAAGCAAAACTGACATCAATAATCAACTTTAAATGGATGCAGAGTTATCACGTTGCAATTTTCGCCTCCCTGTTGAACGGTCCGGGTTGCGTTAAAAATAACGTTAAAAATACGGAGGATGTTATACAGTAATTTACAGTATTAAACTTTTTGGCCAACCCACCGTTAATAAATAATTATAAAAGTTAAAAAAATATCAGATAAAAATAGCAACAGCAGATCAAAGCAAGGACTATGACTATGAGTGACACTTTGTTTTGAGGAAAATCAAGCAATGACGACGAGGGAAACATAATTCAGAAAGTACACCCATTTGAGCAATGAGATGGTCTTAAGAATTTTGTGTTCAAAGACACGTAGTTAAGCTAAACATACCGCATTATAACAAGTTTAAGCCCATGTCCAACTTGTGGGGGAAAAAGGGATGAGGTGAACGAGATATCACAAGGACCACGGCACTGAACATTTCAATATAGAAATTCATGTGAGTGGGCAGGATTCACGAGTATTTGTTTGTTTATACAAATCCCAGTAACGCTTGGTGCTGCAGGCTTACAAAGCAAAAACTGGCCTAAACTCATCATCATGATATGGAACAAGTTGGCGACTAAAGCGGTAATGTTTGACTATAGTCAGATGGTTAATAGCCTAGCACAACCCTTCCTGAAAACAAATTAAACGTTTTTCGATATAATACCAAATAAAGAAATGTCACTTCAAAACTGCGGTCCTTTTGAGACACGAGAAAACTGCAAATACTGACTGTAACCTTTTTTTTTCTTGCTTCATATTTTTTTAAACATCTCTGCCCTTAAGCTTTTCTACAACAGCTTAGATCCCAAGTACGGAATAAATTATTACTCTATTAAATATGCCAGAATAAAAAAGCAAGCCTGCAGGAAGCATGTCTACAAAATCCAGAATAAAAGCAGGTCTACAGCAAGACCGCCTCTACAAACTTGCAGCCGCTGGGATAATCGAACTTCACTTGCACTCGTTTTCCTTTCTAAAGTTAATATCTGCTGCTAGGGAGACGTTCGCTGCACCAAGCTCTTCTATTTAAGTTTCTGCAGTCGCTTTGGGGGAGGCGGGTGAACTACTTCCATTTGTGTGTTCTGCGGCTGCGTAGGGACAATCAAAGTATGAATAATATTGGTGAAATATTTTATTTCTTAGTGCGCTCTTTCAAGGTGAGCCATTTCGCAGCAGAGTCCTAAAATCTAATTACTCCCAGTGCTGTTCACAGGATGTGAGGTCACGTCCTCCTGTGGCGCTACGGGCAGTCTGAGGCTGTGCTACTCAGCCATGTGGTGCCGCGAAAATCGTACTTTGGATGCATTGTAGCCGCACTGACTGGCTGCCACTGTGAGGCTGAGTGAGCCTGCTCGGCTGCTGAAAGTGATCCAAGCCTCCGGGAGCAGCCTGCGCAAGCAGTTGTTTGCAGCATACTTTCTGTGGCAACTGAGACTGCGTCCGGGTCCGCCCCCAAAATAGTGCCGCCTGGGGCGGACCGCTCCCCCCCCCCACCCTCCAGGTTCGCGACTGCACCAATGGATGAGTGTTTGGAAGACAGAGTGGATTTGTTCATGGAGCTTCAGCGACGTGGGAGGTGGTCTATGATTCCGTTGCTGTGTGGCACGTGATTATGAAACAATTTAAACACATTGCCCTGTTTAATGGTTAACTGGATGCAGCCATGTTTTCTTGCTCATGCTAACTTAGCCTACTAGATGTGTCCATCTCTCAACCTCTGATGCATTGAATCCTGTTGTAAAGCACACAAACGTTTGCAAACAAGTTAGCCCAAGTCCACACTGTGATGGAGCAAGGACTCGAGTAAAAGAGACTTGCTCGGATGCAATCCTCTCATATAAACCCATAACGAAGTAACAATGTATTTTGATACGAATATGCACCTCATTTCATACATTTCTAGATAGATGAAGCTTGCCTATGTGTTTTACTAACAAGTAGCCCGAGTGTGATTAAAGATGGCTGCTAACGAGGGAAACTGTATTGCGCATGTGTCGACTGCATCTACGCAGAATGACATCTTTACGCTTGCAGGGAAGTTTCTGCTTCTGCGCAATAACATCTAAAATGGCCACTTGGAAACTTACGTGCTAAGTATCTACTTTGCTGAAACTAAAATAAGTTATATACTAACTGCTAAATTCTTCATAAGTAAATTGGGATTAGAGTAGAGACAGGTTGGTATACAGTGAAATCATTTTATTTTGGAATTAATACTATTTATTTTTAAATCTAACTTTGCAAAGATGACAACTCAGAAACAGTGAGGTCAAGTTTTGAAACTGGTCCAAGGACGCTCTCCGTACATGTCCTGGGAACCAGCTGAACATCCTGAAGATTGAATAGACAAATGTAAAATGTATACATTGTTGTTGATAAAATTTGCAAAAATGGGTGGGAAATAAAGCTTGGAAGAACAAATTAATGGGCGGGATCTTAAAACAAAGCAGTAACGGCCTGATTTTGAATTGGATGAAAATGGAAAATCTTAAGATTTCTGTAAGAAGTTAGTATTTTAGAGGAGATTTCACCAGTGGAATTTCCTCTTCACACTTCCCTATGTTGGAGAAAATTAAACTTGTTAGTTCCTTCTTCAGATTTAGCACTTCTTTAAGGTATTTGGGTGGAACACAGTGAAGAAGATGTGAGTAAGATACAAAAAAAGTACAATATAGTGACTTTGATGAGTCAATTCCAAAATTATTATTAAGCTTGTCTTGTTCTTACAGTGGCTGCAAGTACAAGACCAATTCTTACAAGGTGTCTTATGAACGGGTTTAATTGATGAGCTGCCTCTGATTTTTACTGATTTATCAACACTAGATTAACGACCTTCAATGAACAGTTTACACAATCTCATTTCTACAGACTACAATACTACATTCTTTTTATTTCAACCATTGTATTGAGTTTTATATCAGAACGATGGCAAAGGAATATACGGTACACTTCCGAAGAGGAATATATCACACAGAAGATGTTCATGGTAACAATAGTATACTTGAAATTCAAAATACAACAAACTGCAACAAGGTCAAGGGACGTGGGTATGTGTGTTTGTAATAAGGCATCATATTATCACATGTATCCCTATGTAGACTTGAGACTGACCCTTGTTATGACGGGTTACAATAATACATTCCTAAGCCCTAGAACCAATAGGTATGAGCTTCTGTATACATTAAGATATTATTTTATTTCTCTCACGTGCATATTTGGACTGACTGATTTGTCATGCTTCTTTTTGGCATATCATGCCAACTTACAACTTGCGAATCAACCACGGTATTGGGCATTATCTTGTTGTCTCCTTCCTAATTATTCAAGCACAGCCCATTACCTACATTAAGGGTGTTTCTCTTCTTCACTTTTCCTTTCTATCATGCATGTACTGGGAGGTGAATGGCTTCTGCTGCATACCCCATGCCCATCCTTCCTTTACGATCTCCGATCTGATAACTTGTTTTTAAAGCCTTAGAAAAGTCCTTGTGACAAAACACATGTTGGCTGTATCAGATTAACATCTGAAATAACACAGATGGCAATACAACGATTCTACATATTCCAATCTAACTACGTGTGTTATACAGTGACAACAGGCATTTATGTCATACAATCTATGTTATGTATTTTGTAAGCCATTCCAGTGACCAAGACTAAAAACTTAGGAGTGATATTTGATGAAAAACTGAATTTTGGACATCAGGTCAATGCTATCAGCTTTTCCCGTTTGTATCTACTCAAAGCTTTTTAAAACAATCTTGCTGTTTATTCCTGACCATAGCAAAAAGACCGTAATTACCTCTTTAGTCTTATCTAAGTTAGACTATTGCAATGGCCTTTACCTGAACATACAGGAAAAACATTTGAGAAAGCTTCAGGCGGTGCAGAATGCAGCTGCCAGGGTTCTTCTCAGCAATCCAAAGTTCCAATCTGTTGCTAAAGACATTGAAAATCTGCACTGGCTTCCGGTAAAAAGTCGCATCAAATTCAAGGCATTATGCATAACCTATAAGGGGTTGCACAACATAAGCTCCCAGTTTTTTGAGGCAGTCTTTAAAATGGTACTCCCCTAACAGACACAGGGGCAAATCTCATGCTACGACCCAGAATCTGAAAGGCCAACTGGGGTGGCAGAAGTTTAATAGCAGGATCCATCAAACTTTGGAGTAGCCTACCGGCCTGCATAAGGGCCCTGCCTATATTAATGGCCTTCAGGAAGAATCTTAAAACCTGGGGGCATATTACCAAGGGCCTTATCGCTGCTTTAGCGGGAATTTTTCCCGCTAAAGTGGCGATAATTTTCTTGCCCTATTACCTAGATGTCGCTAACACCAGTTAGCGACAGCTAGTAGGAGATAGCGATCATCTTGGGGCCCACTTTGCATGTCAGCGATAATTATCGCTAATGACATGCAAAGTGGGCGTGCCAAGATGTTAGTGACTGGAAACAGTCGCTAACATCGCTATCTCCTATTACCTACTTTTGGAAATATTCGTACTAAGCGCGAATATCTCCAAAAGCTAAAGCCTGCCCAGAGCAGTTCTTAGCCATGTTATCCAATGGTAGGTGGATAACATGGCATGATTACCGCTGACTTTTCAGCAATATTCATGCATTTCGGATGATTTTTATCACTTAGGAGATAAACCTTGATAATAGCAAGGTTTCTAAGCGATAAAAATAGGCGAAGCACGGCGATAAAATTATAGCCGCTAACCAAGTTTAGCGATAATTATCGCTTATTCTTGGTAATATGCCCCCTGGTTATTTAGTAACTAGGGCTAGATTGATTTGCTCAGGACTGCCAGCGCCAAAACACCCCTGGTATTCATGCGCTCAATCAATTGCTACAACATATAACATGGTCCACAAATGAAAGGAAGTAATTAGCATCACATATATTAAAAGGGGGGGGGGGTCATTTGTATCATCAAAGTAACTTTATTGTACTTTTGTGTTTCTTATTTACAATGTGTTCACTGTGCTCCAGACATTTAATGTAAATGTATAGCAGAGGAAAGTTGGTCTTCACTAATAACTCACAGATGATAACAAGGGTGTATGTAGTTTGTTGCAGCACCAGTTCGTGTGTCAATATATTTAATTGGCACACACAAACAAGTAACCACAACTTAAGAGGGAAGTGCGGATACTAGTACCAGGTTCAGTGTAAAGTTCACTGATTTAAGGAGTGGAAATTCATTTTCATTCCAATCCAGCCATATCGAGCAGTGTTCTCTCCTGCTGGCCTTCATGGTATGAGTTTGGTTTGTGTTTTCTAACCTTCCTAAAGCTGCTGAGAGCAGATATAGAGAGGAAATATTAAAATAAACTCCTGTGTAAATAAAGAGATGTGAAGGTCGAAAGAGAATGCAGCAGGTGAAGTAAACATGATTCGAAAACTCAAAAGCGAATACCTTTTAAATGAATCGACCAAATTGAATGGGATTAAAAATATAGAAAAGGAGACTTTAAGAAAAAAGATGTAAAGAAATGGTAGACGGCTTTATTTGTAACAGTTCATGCCTCAGTCGGGTTTGTATTTTAAATTCTGCTGCATGGACCAACTTTATCCTTTAAAAAAATATATGGGGCATATTACCAAGCAATAGCGATAATTATCGCTATTGCTTGGTTAGAGACAAAAATTTAATGCTGAGCTGCGGCGATTTTTACCGCAAATAAACCTTGGTATTACCAAGGTTTATCGCAAATGCGATAAAAATCGCCGCAATGCATGAATGTCGCTGAAAAGTCAGCGATATTCATGCATTACCGAGCTAATGCTCTTAGCCATGTTATCCACCTCCCATTGGATAACATGGCTAAGAACTGCTCAGGGCAGGTGTTAGCTTTTGGAGATATTCACGCTTAGCGCGAATATCTCCAAAAGTTGGTAATAGGAGATAGCGATGTTAGCGACTGTTTTCAGTCGCTAACATCTTGGCACGCCCACTTTGCATGTCATTAGTGATAAATATCACTGACATGCAAAGTGAGGCCCAAGATGGTCGCTATCCCCTACTAGCTGTCGCTAACTGGTGTTAGCGACAGCTAGGTAATAGGGAGATCATTTTATCTCCGCTTTCTTGGCTTTTAAAACGAAAAAAGTGGAGATAAACCCCCTTGATAATATGCCCCATATATACTTTCTTTCATTGCATGAAGACTTTCAGATTCAGGTAAAATCAGACTGCTGTGTTGACTCTGCGGCACGTGAAAGAAGCTTTAAGCAGGCAATTTAAATCTTGAGGGCTCCCATCAGGATGAAGTCAATGCATCCTGTTATAATGAAATTCTCATACCCTTGTCCCCCTGCTGGCGACCTTCTTTAAAGAATGAAAGAAACAAGAGGCCAACTCTGCTGATATTTATAGCCCCTTATTATACGAGAATGGATTTTACTATTCTGAGGTAATCTCCGCGAATGCACGGATTGACTGCTGGAGTATGCTCCGAATCGGAAAAGAATAGCCATGAAAGTCAGCGTTTGACACAATGGCAAAGTCAATATAGCAGAAATGCATTAAAATGTACAACGCATAACTCTCCGGGCACGCAGCATAAAGATGGCTGTTGTGAATGGATCTTGGAATATTAAACCTTAGCCAGCACATTGTGACCCTGGCTCGAAATTCCTTTTTGTAACGTTGATATTTGTTTCCAATTGTATGTAAGTATCTTGAATTATTTAGGCCTGGGCGAAATTCAAATTACGCCTGTGTAATTTGCGTAATTTGTTGGCTTTTACATTAGGCTTCCTACGTGAAATTCCCAAAATCAAGTCATTACGCCACTTGGCATAATTTTGGTCATTCACTGGAGAAGTTTACAATAAATGGCACGATTTGTGGTCAAATGTACTGTAAATGCAAAGTAACAACAGAACGGAGTGGGTGTTGTTTGCACTGTGTTTATTTAATTGCATCGCCCTGCCAAAAACTGACGTAAGAACTCATTTTGCGCTGAAGTGCAACGCACGCAAAATTATGCACTTGTATTTTGCATAACTACGTGTCATTTTGTGTAATTTTGCATTAATTACGCAAAAAGCAAATTGCACTAATTTTAAGACAAATCTAGCCAAAAGACTTAGAATTGCTTTACATGGTCAAAGGCAAAGATACTATCCATGTGTGATAGGAAGGATAGGTAACTTGTGTCTTGTGGATAGTTGCTGAATCATGGGCAGGGCCACTAGAATTAAGCGATTCTGCAGCCACTGCTTTTTTCCGCATAATTATGGATTTGCCACATTTGCCAAATAATCCATAATCTGCTGCGTAAACTGCATATCTTAATAAAACAAAATGGTTTTGTTACCTGCTCAAACGGTCAAAAGTAAAAAAAAATGGGGCATAATTTGTTCATGCTCCGTAGAAGGCCCTTCTTTAAAGTTAACTGCTCATTCCTCAGTTGCTTATTTCTGTATTTAGTTGTTACATAGGTTCGAATGATGTGAAATCTTTTCCCAGACAGTATTACCATGTGTAGAAATGACAAAACAGTGAAGTAATACTATAAAAAAATGTACTGAATTATGCAGCATAATTTGCAATTTCTTGCCACATAATTCAGCCAACCCTGTTGCATAATTTAATCCTCCCCTGCTGCATAATTCCAGTGGCCCTGTTCAAAGTGTAGTGTTCTTTAAATAGCTGAATCTTCAGCTCTTTTCCTAAATTGAAGCAGGATTGGGTCAGCCTTGATGAAAACAGGAATATTGTTCCTGATTCTAGTGGTATAGATGAAGAAGGACTATTGCCTTGTGTTTTTTTTTTTTTGCTCTTCCTCATCTCCAGTCTGACAATATCCTGGCTGCAGGAATTCCGACAGCCATAGGGATATTCAAGGTACGAGCAAGCTTCACAATACTTGTTATGTTCTAGTATTGCATTGCTATGTTATGTCCTGGCATTATGTTACTCTGGGAGACAGTTACCGTGTTATGATGCAGCCATTACGGTTGAGACAGAGAGAGTCCAGGGTACAGCTGGCAGCTGAGTTGGTGAGCTCCCAGGGGATGTTCCAGATATCTTAAATAAAAGGATAAACTATCACTGAGGGTGATTCGTCTTCTTAAAAATGGTAACGAGGATGGCATGCCATCAAAGAAGCCAGAAACAGCTGATGGTAGCTTACATTTAACATCGGACTACTTTGAGATACCTGGTGAGGAAGGGTGGCCCCGATGTACAGATTTGAGTACTAACAAGTGTGGCATACCCAAAATGTTGGCGAGGTAGCACGGCAAGCAACAGTGAACAACAGGAATTTATGGAATGTTGGCAAGGTTTATTTTCAAAATTATCTCACCGCCTGGAGCGAGGTTGTTGTGACGTGGTCACGAGCGCCATTGTGGGCTGCCAAGGTAACGTGTCCTGGTGTCAGTTGGAGATTTCTTTGGATTCCGAGTGATTGCGCCGCTGGAGCTGTGCTGATGATTTTTCTTTTTTTTCTTTTTTTTCCTCTCTTCCCCTTTTTTTTTTGCTTTTGTTCTGTATCATCTCGTGTGTGTAGTATAAGTTTGATATGATGTTTTTCCAACAGCTTGAGACTGTACTTTTTGTTATTGTTCGCTGGCTTTATTACTTTATTTTGACCCCTGTCTTTACTGGTTATGACAATAAAAGAAAAAAAAGAAAGTTCCATTGTCATTGTTCCCTATTCGTTAGAACATCTCCGGATGACATTAGCATAGAGTTTGTTGAATAATTTTTGTGATAACTGGGATGGTGCTTATTTGCAAAGGTAATGACGTGCATTTTTTTGTGTGCTACTGTGCTAAGAAATTATAATTTTGCTAGCACCATGATAATTTCACAGTATTCAAGAATTGTGCATAAGAACTCGTTCATTTTGGCTGTGAGCCAGATTTTGAGACGACTGTCCTGTTCCACTAGGGATGTTGTCCGACTTCCCTATGATTTTCCAGGTCATTTGGGACTTAGATTATTTTTTTTATTTTTACATACTCTGTATAACTTTGCATCTAAGAGCCTTAATGGCGATTGACTCTATATTGCTTATTTTTAAATTTCGTAATAAAACCCATTAACTTTATAAAATAATATTTTTTTCAAGGAAGCGTGAATGCTTAATACAGTCATATGTATCACCATTAATAATTATACATTATTGAAACATTAAATAGGAAAAAATGTATCTGTCTGTTTCCTCCTCCCTTTCACATCGCACACATGAATGACACTTTCCCACAAACACTGGTACAATGGCACGATGACAAGAGTGTACAGTTCACTGTGGCCTTGACCCATGTGTCTTCACTTGAGGCACTGGCAGCTCATACAGCTGCGCATGCAGCTGCGCATGCGTCTCTCATTCAGCACAATTCTCAGCCATCTTTTGCAGCCATTTTATGGTGGGCCCAAAAACAAAGCAAACACAAAAGTATTAATTTATGAAATAAAACCCATTATGTTTACCTCCCCATGAAGGGCAAACAATTAATACATACTCATAGCAACATACTCTAATGTTTTAAATAGCTTTTTATGCTAAATGCATTTGACCCACGTGTAGCGTTGGTGCATGGTTGATTAATTAATACACATTATAAGTAGATGTGTTATAAACTGAATATGCAATGTCTAAATATGCAACAAAACCCAAGTCTCTAGCGACAGGAACAGGGAGTGTAGTTTACAGGGAAAAGAAGCTGGGAGGTGGGAATACTAATTCCATTTTGTCTTCAAAGCTTGAGGAGGAAACTGAAGTCACAAGTTTTTCCACACTGCAAAAACGCATGTTAATTCAGCACAATTATCTAAACTCAACACATTAACATCCATGACTAATTAATTAAGCATGGTTTTAAATGAATGCAAAAACAACAGTTGATGGACAGAATGCAGAACAATGTCATACATTCACCCCAGTACTGAGATCTGGGCCTAAATCCATTGTTTTTGTGCACTCCACACCACCCCAGTTCAGACATGGCCATATAGCAAACCAGTCTGACTCTGTGCCTCATGGGAACAGTCCAGCCCGAACTGCCAAGCCATGCCTTCCCTGGACTGGAAACAAGCTTCCGAGGACCGGTTTCTGGCATTCCAGCCGTCTTCAGCCCGGCTTGCTTTAATCCAGTGGTGTGGAGAGCATGGGACTCACGTCTGAGCATACCCATCCCACTCGGGGTGACAAATGCAAAAACCACAGTTGATGGACAGAATGCAGAACAATGCCATACATTCACCCTAGTACAGAGATATGGGCCTAAATCCATGGTTTTTTTGCACTCCACACCACCCCAGTTCAGACATGGCCATATGCAAATCAGTCTGACCCTGTGCCTCATGGGAACAGTCCAGCCCGAACTGCCAAGCCATGCCTTCCGTGGACCGGAAACAAGCTTCCGAGGACCGGTTTCTGGCATTCCAGCCGTCTTCAGCCCGGCTTGCTTGAATCCAGTGGTGTGGAGAGCATGGGGCTCACGTCTGAGCATACCCATCCCTCTCGGGGTGACAAATGCAAAAACTACAGTTGATGGACAGAATGCAGAACAATGTCATACATTCACCCCAGTACAGAGATCTGAGCCTAAATCCATCGTTTTTTTGCACTCCACACCACCCCAGTTCAGACATGGCCATATGCAAATCAGTCTGACCCTATGCCTCATGGGAACAGTCCAGCTCGAACTGCCAAGCCATGCCTTCCCTGCACCGGAAACAAGCTTCCGAGGACCGGTTTCTGGCATTCCACCTTAGTGTACCTGCATGCTTAAGGTGTATTGTTTGTGACTGCAGGTGTGCCTGCACTTGTTTTGTCTGTTTGTGTGTGCCCCACAATGTGTTTTGTTTGTATGTATGTATAGCAGACCTGCCGACTTAAAAAAATAAATCACTATGTGAGAAGGGGGCGTGGCCTTGAAGGGATTGGTCCTGGTGCCCAGAACTAAATCAGAGGCACTTCTGCGCTCTCGCCCACCAAACCTCCTGCTACATAAAACAATGGGCCTCATAAGGCCCTATCTGCACTATTGCACCGCCGGACACTTTTCTTACTTTCCGGTGGCGCAATGTGTCACTGGCATATTTATAAGGCCACTTAAAGCCATGTTGTGTGGCTTTTCATGGCCTTATAAATATGTGCCCCTTTCATGCAGAAAACGTGTGGAAGGAGCATTCCATGGGTGTTGCTGGTGGCGTTCCCAGCAACATCCATGGCGTTTTGAGACTGCCCCATATTTACGAGAAATTGCAAGTCTGAGGCAGAACCAAAAACATACGCCTTCCCAGGGGAGGCACAATGAGGAGAATATCTTTAGTTTGTCTCATTTTCCTCTTTTGATTGTTTTTGTGCAGGAAGGTTTCCCTTCCTGCATAAAAATAATCATCCCTGCAACGCAGGCACCATTGCACCATGTGCGCCGGCACAGGGGAAAAGGATAGGAATGTGCCTTCTCTGATCGATACCTTTATATATTTTGGTCTGTGTCTGCATAACTGTAGCTGTTTAGTTCTGGGTATGCATGCCCAGTCATGGCCGGCATGGCTAGTGGGGCAGGGAGTGGGTGCTGGAGGGGTTTGGGGGAGCAGGTGTTGCAGGGAAGGGGGCAACAGAAATTAAAAATAAATAAAATAATATGTACCTCAAGGCTACGTCCCGCGTTTTCTCTGCTCCTGCTCTCCTGTTTTCCTGCCTCCGTCAGGAACAGGAAGCAGGCAGCCAGGCTCCCTCCCCTAAGCTAATCACAATGCTGCAATGGCAGCATTCTGATTGGTCTGAGCGCTTTGACAAGGTGCTCAGCCAGGGGCTGGAGGGGTGGGCATGTTACCCATGCAGGGTGTAATGCTGCCTGCATGGAGAATAGGGGAGTGCACATGACTAATTTAGGCGGCCCGAAAGAGCCGACCAAACAGTCATTGCACACTTAGGAGTGGGCAAACCACTCAGCTCCTGACCTGCTCGGAAAGTCGAACAGCAAAAAAGAAGCAGGACAGGAAACATAAAATGACAATAACTTTACGTTATTGTCATTTATGTTTCTCAATGCTTAAATACAGTGGGGAGATGCTCTTCCGCCATAGCGGAGGAGCTTCCACTGTACCTATATGTATGTATTTATGAATTCATAGGGCATTCTTTGGCGCGAATCTAGCCAAAAGGCAACAGACACTGTGCATGGATAATGACAAGCATAAAGTCAACGAGTAATAGAAGAAGAAGCTGGGTTGTGACATGAATGTGACTATGGATATGAGCTCTGTGTACATGCATATTGTCAGTATGTTTGTCGGTGAGTGTGCACGCTGACTGGAAGCCCATTGGTCTGTGTGCATTGTTCAATTTACTGTGTATGTTTATGTGCATATTTTGACCCAGCACAATTGGTGTGGTCCATCTTGTACCCTTTCTCCCACAATCTGTGAAACTGCCCAGCTCAGGGGCTTGGTGTAAAATGATGAGAACGCCCTCCAATCGTCATGAACGCTTCTCATCCAGAATACATTGTAAATTCATTTTGCACACTCAGCAGTTTACAAATCACTTGCCTATCTGCCTAAAGTATAAAGCAGCTGTGGATCTCGAATATTTTATTTTTATTTAATTGAATATGGAATTCAACTACTCCCATGGCTGCTCCGTGGTCCCATATGACGTGTGGCATATCAGACCATCCCTGATTTTTTAGTACACATTGATTTGCATTCTGGAACCTGTAGGTTAGCTTTACATGTTGCAAGCATATGGATCAGTGTAGAGTGAGAAGCCAGGGCTTGCTGTGAGTGTCACATAGGACAGGAATACGATTGGCAGCAGTAAATATTTTTCTCCATCATATCCCCTTAAATGACACAAATATTAAACTGTTTCTTCCTTTCTGTTATAAAGCAACATTCTGGCCTTCATCTCAATTAAACTTAGTTGAATATTGCATTTGTTTTGAGCTGACTTCTTCTAATGTGCCTGCCCTCTTTGCTTTCTTGTATTTGCAGTGCTGCATTTATGACAACATTAAAACTTCAGGGAGGGTGCTCTGTTGCAAAGGGAATGGAGTACCCTCTCTGCCAAACTGAAGGTCCGCCTGCCTCCTTTGGAGGCACCTCTGACTGCCCAAAAGAATATTCGTGGTCTGAGGTTTTGCCATTTCTCTGCCCACCCAGACAGATGGTAAGTTTTCACTGGGCAGTGAAAAGTGGAAAATGGCCCACATGCCATTGGAGAACACTCCAATGGCGACAGGGTCATTGCTTTTATTTAACTTCAAAAATCAAATCCTGCTTTGGAATTTTGTTTTTGAAAATAAGAAAAGTTGAAAGTTTGACATACAGCTCTGTTCTGTTGATGGAGCTGTCTTTCAAACTTTCAATGTATTTACAGGAACCACTGTGACAGTGGCTCCTGAAAATGCAAGAGATATTCTCTGGTCCAGCAGACACCACTAAATCTCCAGAGTGGAGTACCCTCGCCATGGCAGGAGTACCCTACCATTGTTATCATTAGCTTGCCCTCTACATCTCAATATTGTGCCATTATAGGCACTTTTTTTATTCCAGTAAGTTCTTACGTGTCCATGGAGGCTGCACATTTGTAGTCCAAAATCACAGCAGCGGCTCATCCGCTATGGCGGAGGAGCGTCGCCCCCCCGCCATCAGTTTAAGAAATGTCAAAATAAAACGATAATAAAACTAGTTTAAAATCCACTTTTTATCATTTTATTTTACTTGTGCTGGTGCTTGGGGCGGGGCCAGTGTTATGATAGGCTGGAGAGGGTGTGGTGGGTACTACCTACATTGCACATGTGGTTTTTAGCCGGCAGTCTCAGGCAGGACGAAAACCACAGGCACAGTATCCCCTCTCCAACCACAGCTGCATTGCTGGGTCTAGAGAGAGCAGGCACAGACTACCAGTCTGTCACAGAGCGCACATTATCAGCACTCAGGCCAATCCTGAAGCTGCTCTCATGTGAGAGCAGCTTCAGGATTGGCCGCAGGGCAGGCTGGGAGCCTGTCCTTGCCTGCAGTGGCGGAGAGGAGTGGAAGAGCACAACACGATGTGGCAGCAGGTGAGTTTAATTTTGTATTTTGTTGTCTTCGTTGTCCCCGGTTCCCGCCCGCCTCTTTTGTAACTGTTTTTTTAATCTCCATTGTCGCCCGTCCATCCCCCCTCCCTGGCCACCTCCCCCGCCCCGCCTCTTTCACCCAATAATGGCCGCTCCTGCAAAATCATCTGTCTGCAAACATCTGTCTCATATTTTTGGGTATTGAAAATCTTGACAATGTATGGGCCAGCTTCCTTTAGATTTACAGAGCATCAGAAAGCAGCCCATGAACATTACTGGAGATGTATAGTAACATATTTAAGTTCATCTCTGCAGAGGCCGAATGTTATGGTATTGCATTTCTGCAAGCCTTACACAGTAATGCAGGTCGTGCACTGCTCAGGAAGTGTCAAGGCTTCTGCAGAGTCAACAGGACTTGTTATGCTGCACTCATTGCTCCACAAGCACGACAGGGAAAAAGTGATTATCTCTCTTTAAGCAGACCCATGCGACTGCTGCATTAAAAATTGTCATGTCCTGGTGTAAAGGTGAAACTCAATGCATGATGATTGACAATTACAATCAACCCATGACTGATGAATATGGACTCACCAGTATATGAGTGACAGTAACAACAACCAATGGTTGAAGGTAGCTGACCTTTTGTCCTTTTTTATGTTTCACCAGAATAAGTTCCTGTGAGAGAGCCAAAGGTAAAAAAAGAGTTAGGAGAGAAGAAAAAGAGCATATACAATAAAACAAATATTTACAAACACAATAGTTCTGGCATTTTATATGTTATAGATTTAGGTGGCCGATTGCAAGTCGGGCAGAGTAATATGTCCAAGGTAGATATACCTTATAGCTCCACTTGTGTTTTTACACAGAGCCTTCTCTGGATGAAAGCAGGAGGGATATCTGTGCACAAGCTGGCCCTGAGACAAAACATGCAGAAAAGGGCCTGTTAATTCGGGGACTTGCAGGTTAGTCCTCCATATGGGCCCAGAACAGTGTGGTATTGCAATGCAGCGGTGACAATACTTACAGCCAGATGCATAAACAGATGGAATTGCGATTTCTAAATAGTGATTTTTAAGGAATCGCTATTTAGGAATCGCAAAAGCCAATGCATGTAGGAATCTCTAAAAAAATAGCGATTCCTACACATTCCTTAATTGCGACTTGCAAATTGCGATTCGCAATTAAGGAATACCTCCCCATTCATTCCTATGGGCCTAGAGGCCCATAGGAATGAATGAGAAGACATTCTCAATTTGTGATTCTCAAATAGAGAATCGCAAATTGAGAATGCAATTTCAAGGGTGCCAGGGTGTCAAAAGTTTATAATAGAAAATGGCCAGCAAGGGGTTTTGTTTGTTCTGTAAATTTTCAGCACTGTTAGGACTTGTTTAAGAGCAATCAAAGTACCTAAGCCTGAAATAAATCAGTGGCTGTTCCATTTAATTCAAAAGAAAGAAGTTCCTAGAAAAAGGAACACAAGATGTTACCACACTAACATCATATATACAATGAATGATTAATAAAACATGAAACCAGGATTTTTGTTTGTCTGAAAATTATTATTTAAGTTCAAGGCAAAAGATATATGTTTCTGTACAAAAAAGTGAACATTCACATAGGGTAGGGTGCATACATAGATATAATATGGATATTCAAGGTGTTGGTTGCTTTTCCTTTGACATATCCAAAAATTGAGTCCAGACTGCTGGGTCACAGTAATTAATTGATTTCAACTAAAAATCAGAAGAAAATCAAAAGATGACATGAGACAAAATATTCAGAATTGGACTAAACAAGTCGACGTTTCGGTCTTTTTTGGAATTTTCTTAAGACCATCATCAGGACAACATAGTGGTATATACAATTGATGACCCTTTTTTAAATCAAAAGCACGTCAGTTTGAAATTCTTGACGGCACCAGCACCTTCAATTATGGCGTAGAAATCGGGCAAAGAAATAAATCAATTGTGCGTAGGATACACTCGTAATGAGTACAGTGATGTAGTAGACAGATTCTGGCGGTTAATCCAATTTAAGTCGCTTTTCAAATCGCTCGAAAATGTTTGAAGTCTTTGGCCACGGAACGTCAATTGAGTACGATCGCCAGAATCTGTCTACTCAGTCTCAGGCTGTGCAGGGGTGAGGAAGCCTGAACCCGGTATGGATTGTTTCTTTTACCTCTTAGTCACAGACTGTGCAGGGGCAGGGAAGCCTGCACTCAGTTTAGATTGGTTCTTCTATCTCTCAGTCACAGGCTGTGCATGGGCGGGGAAGCCTGAACCCGGTCTGGATTGGTTCTTCTACCTCAGTCACAGACCGTGCAGGGGCGGGAAAACCTGAACTCAGTTTGGATTGGTTCTTTTACCTCTCAGTCACAGACTGTGCAGGGGCAGGGAAGCCTGAGTTGGTTTGGATTGGTTCTTCGACCTCTAAGTCACAGACTGTGCAGGGGCGGGGAAGCCTGAACCAGATTTGGGTTGGTTATTCTACCTCTCAGTCACAGACTGTGCAGGGCAAGGAAACCTGAGCCCAGTTTGGATTGGTTCTCAATTTTGTTTTAGAGGCGGGACTTGATGGATGAATCTTTAGTTGCACATCTCCCATTTCTCCTCAGATCCTTCTGCTCTTTTACTCTGTCGCTGATCATTAGGCTGGAAACCATAACAGTCTCATCAGCACAAAAAGAGGCAGTTGGGACTGCTGGGAATAAAGAGAACACCTGCTACACAGTGAAGTAAGCACCGCTCACAAGCGAACCTGCACAAAAGAGAGAAATATGCTAGTGAATGAGCTGTAATTAGTTAATCTAAAATCAAATGCCAGTGGATTACCAATGAATTATTCTTTCATATTTATTCTAAGGCAGCAGTATGTGAAGCCTCCTTCATGTGAATTCCACAACTTGGTTTGAGACTTTCATGTTTTTTGGCGAAGACTGCTTATGTTGCTTTAAGAAAGCGGTTCCCCTACACAACTACCAAATTTGGGGGTGATCTTTTGCTCTTCTCATCCTGGAAGGAAATGTGGTCAGTCCTTGGCCAGAGTAAAAATCCAACCATTTGCAGAATGGAAGCGGAAAGAGATTAATTTGTGCATGTCCGCAAATGTACATATTTGTGAGCATTCACCCTTGGCTACCCATACCTTTGAGGACCCATTTACCCTTGAACGCGATTATGGGTGTGAAGTACTCTTCACTCGTGATGGAGATCTCCGCACAAGTAAATAGGTACCGCCTTGCAAAACCTGGCAGGCTTAAAACAGGTACATTCAGCCATAAACCTACATTTACAACCAAATGTATTGTTGTGATTAGACCTCATAGTTTGAGCTATCAATGCTGAAATTGAAACACAAACGCTCCATGTTTGCTGCTCCCTACTTATCCAATGAGGCCAGAGATCCCTGTCTCCCTGTAAGGTTGCAATGTGCTGCCTTAGCCTCTGAGCATACCTCAGTTTCCTCATTGATGATCCTCCATTTCGGTAATGCCTTCCACTGTTACTGAAGTGTTAGCTGAACCTGCATTGTATTCATATATCTGCGGTTAAATTTGCTGTGCATTTCATAAAAAGGTTTTGGAAGCAGCTCCAAGTACAATTAGGCACAATATCAAGAGACCCACTTGGGAGTTTTTTTATTGAGTAGTCTTGTGGTCTTCCCATTTGTACCCTAGATGACTCAAGCCCTTTTTTGTGTCTAAGGTCTCAATTACAAGTTTAGCGGTGCAGGAGCAATCCACCTTGCCGGCGGCCTATTCCCGCACCGCCAAACCAATGGTTGGGCCGCCTGCTAGATTAAGAGTTTCCTCCTGTCTTGCAGGCTGTTTTTTGGTGTTCCCACATGGGTGCCTCAGAAAATGGGCACCACAATGGGAATGACGAAAACAGTTCCTGCAGGAACTGGGGTGCATGTATACAGGGGGGCACATGTTGTGCCCCCCTGCATACATCCACATAGTGTGAGGCATCAGGTGGCCCTGTAGGGCCCCCTTTGTTTCCTCTCCACCATCGCTTTTACTGAGGTGGAACCACCATGAAACTCGTGGCGGAGAAGAAACTCATAAAGTGCTAGGTGGGACTGCGGCGGTGCCTCCAAGCATATTGTGGACTCAAGACCACCGCACCACTGCCAGGGAATGATGGTTCGAATGCCCAACTCTTAATGGGGAGATCGGCCCGCCGGTATGGTGGTGGGGGACTTCCACCACGGTGCAACCTTTTTATACATCTAATAAATTGAACAATCTGGAAATCACATTTTAAAGCTTTACTTGCTAAACTGTGTACATTAAATCATTCCTTTCTTTTTTAGGAAGCATTAAATACACATTAAAACAGGCATCAAGGTCTTGCCGAAAAGGAAAACAAAACAATTTCTAAAACTAATGCAAACGATTCTATACCTAGACACCTTGAGCCTGGGTAGCTTATGTTTGTGTCTTGGCATGTGAGCCTCTGACTGGATAGAATTATTTGCAACTTGATTTTATGTTTTAAAATTCCAACTTGTACAAGAAGTGTAATGCCTCCAGTACCAATTCTATGCTGGACAGCAGACACCCACCTCTGCACCATAGTATTAGGCTACGCATCGTGCAAGGCAGTCTGTTTGTGTGCCAGTAGAGGGGGACAATACCAGTTAGCCTCAGTAGATATGGCTCTGCATGTGTTTCCCACTTGTCCCATTCAGCACACCTTAAATGGATGCTGAGCTGCGTTGCATGAAAATTGAGTACATCTGGAGCCAAAGAACGAGCAGACACTATTCCTAGAGCTGACACCCTGTCTGACAAAGACACAACCTCTGGTCAAGAGAGTGAATGTAACACACGTCTTATCCTTACATACAATGTGCTGAGTCCAACAATATCCAGAGGATAGTAGCCAAAAACTGGAACATCTTCAAATATAATAATATCATTGGGAATGATATTCGGACAGAACCCGTGTGACATACAGGAAAGGCAGGAGCATAAGGGACATGCTGGTCCATAGTGACATCACTACTTATGCGGTAGGATCTGAACATGTCCTCAACGGATTTTTTCCTTGCGGCCATTGTAAAGCCTGCAAGAATAGCTTCTTTACCAATACCATTAGCTACAACGGCATTCAAAAGGAGATTAAACAATTACTTACGTGCAGTACCACTCATGCGATATATGTCATCGAATGCCCTTGCAAGCTCTGGTCCATTAGCAGCACCACCCTGACAGCCAAAAAATGGGTGTTAGAACACTGCCGGGCCATCAGAAACAATGATCAAAAATACCCGGTTGCGCGACACTTCAGAGACCAGCATTTCTCTGGTCCGTCAAAAGTAAGATTTTTCATCCTTGAACAAATTACCAGAAACCCCGGAGGTGGCAACAGGGTGCTTAAACTGAGGCAAAGAGAATCAAAATACATAGTAGATTTCGAGACCAAGGATCCAGGGGGATTGAATCAAGATGAGGAGCTAGCAATATATTAAAGGGAATAATTTTGTTACATCTGTGTTGTATATTTTCACGATTTCTGTGTATAGGCTCCCGCAATACTGTCTGTTCCCTGCAACTACAGCAATAACCCCTGCTGTTCCCCCCCTCCACCCTCGTGTCCCCGTCCCCCCTCCCCTTACCTCCTTGTCTCCTCCAACCAGTGAATTGTACATGAGAATACGTTTTTACTGTAGCTATTTTATTGGTTTATTTAGTACTTGTGTTTCACTACACTCACATCTCGCGATTTTTCTCTTTTTAACAGGAGAAAAGGAAGGGGCCCACACACATAGACCACTGGAGACGGGCATTCCTACCCTATTCACCGGTTTATCACAGAGCACGTTTTCACTGATGAGCATCTCGGCAATGTCTAGCATCAGGCACTATGCATGTCACGTGATCATCAACTGACTCGCTTATCAAGCTCAAGGACTTACAGCCCAGTGAGGAGTTACGCCCATGTGGCATGTTACCAACCAATATGTGTTACCGCATAGTAACATATTTTACGTAGTAACTGTCGCACGTTTGGTCACCTGAACACAGCGTTACGTTGTGGGACTTATTGTGCAGAAGCTATGACTCCGCACATGCTGGGATGCAGTAAGTTTTACTGTGCACTGTTCTAGTCCTGCTATAGTGTTGGCGACGTGCATCTCATGGCACTTTGGTCAGAGATCACCTGGGGCAGGATGTGCATGAATGCAGTTTTGGTTCAGTGACGATAGTGGCACTTTGATATGCGAGCTGAAATTGCAAACTGAACGATTACAGCACGTTCAGCACATGTGACAAACCAGCACAGCACCATGTTTGCACACTACTCACTATTATATATGTTTTGCTTTATCATCAGATGCCGGCAACCTAGGTTTGATTCTCTTGGGTGACTTGATTGTAGTCAGTCGTAGATTAACATCTAATTCTAAATCTAATTTCCAGTATGATTTCAATACATGAAATAGAAACCATGCTTAGATGGCTGCGCTTTTCACAGCCCCTGCACTTCCTGTTTACAGTCCTACGTTCATGTCAACATTTTGTTTGATACTTTGTCAATAGCCGAATGCTTTATTAGTGTGAGTGGAGCACTGTTTCATTAACATGATCAAGGCTTTGAGGAAAGCCGAAACATGTTGTTTTTGAATAAACACCCTTGCAACTAATACTTGGCTGAAGGACGTTTTTACTGAGAGCGCACAACATTTTGGTGAAAGACGAATATATATATACTAGCAGACCGTCCCGACGTTGTTCGGGTGTGAATTGCTGCCAGCCAGTAGTATATTGTTTTGTAGGATTTTGTTTTGATAGCATTTCTTATCTGTGACAGGCCGGTGAAACGCTCCGATTCACAGTGCACTGCTGATGCACTTACCAGTGCGTGTTCAGTAGTGTGTGAACTCAAGTTTCCCTACTTTATTTTTCCTTGCAATATTATAAAGCACAAACTCAACAACATGGCATGAGCACAATTTACATTACAGAAGAGCACATTCATTTGTGGTAGGCACGGGGAGACAAAGCGATTTGCCTGGAATCACAGGAGGTTGAGCTGATGCCAAGATTCGAACGTAGCTCCCCAGCTCTAAAGTTCGCAATTCTAGAACTTGTGGTGGGAGCTGTGTATAAAAGTGTATGTCGGTGCTGGCCATCAATGAGAGAGACCTGTGCATTTTTGAAATGGGTGGTGAAAAAATATGAGTATGTTGCTGGAGATGTGGGCCACCATGCCACCAATGTACCTACCGGGGGAGGGTAAACACCCATTTTTCCGCAACTTTCTTTCCACATACCATCACTCCGCATACTTTCATTACGAAAGTACCATGACTCCGCAATGCCATTATAACGCATGGCATTACATTTTATATGCTTTTACCACGCATACATTTACAGCTAAATTCGTTGTAAATGCATGAATGGTAAAAGCATGTTTTTTTTTAATGTTTGGATAAGGTAAGTATGGGTATAGGGGTATGTGTTTTGGGGTACTGAGGTATATGTTGTGGGGTGTTTTGGCATTTTAAGGGTTCAGATATAGTTTGGGGTTATGGAGCACAGGGGTAGTTTTAGGGTTTAGGGATAGGTATGGGTTTTGGGGTACAGGGGTATTTTAAGGGTTCAGGACTAGGTTTGGGTTTTGGGGTACCGGGGTATTTTTAGGGTTCAGAGCTAGGTTTGGGTTTTGGGGTACAGGGGTATTTTAGGGTTCAGGGGTAGGTATATATAGTTAGGACCTAGTTTCCATAGGAAATCCACAACATTTTATTGGGAATAACTTTGGCTTCGGTTAATGAATCTACGTGAATGTCTCAAAGAAGATGGCCCGTTATGTTCCGCTCCTTCCCTGAAAGTTTGAGGGGGGTTCGTCAAGTGGGGGCTGAGATAAAAGGGGGTCCCAAAACGTGTTTTCCCCATGCAAATTTCCATAGGACCTTTAGACACGGCTACAGCCCGAACGGCTGAACGGATTTATTTGAAATTTGGTCAAATGGAATAGACTGGTTCGCAGATTACACTTTTCTTTAAATGGTGTAAATCCGTCCAGTATTTGCTGAGAAAATTGCATTTAAAATCAATTATATATCTCTCAGGGCGCACCCGTGTGCGCACTGTCCCCCGCCTGCCTGCCTGAAATCGGGCCGCCGCGCTGTCCGCGGCGACCCGGAAGTGCTGGGGCCGGCCGGCCAATCCCAGCGCATCCGGCTGGAAATGCCCGCCCCCGCCGCGAGGGGGAAGAATGAAGATGGCGGCTGACTCTGCAGGGCTCCCGTGATGGGAGGGAGCCCTGCCACCTGGAAGAGAAGCGTCGTCTGCGGCTGGGGCTCCCGTGTGCTGAGGGAGCCCCGAGGAGACAAGGAAGCCACTGGCACCAGGACGAAGAGGAGGCGGGACGGACAGGTGCGGGGCTCCCCTGTGCCGAGGGAGCCCCGTAGACCAAGAGGGAGGCTGGAGCAGTGGCGGAGGGGGCGCGGGGCACATTGTCGGTGTCGGCCCCCGACCAGAGCAGCCGGTGAGTCATAGCTGCCAAGGACGGACAGGTGCGGGGATCCCCTGTGCCGAGGGAGCCCCGGAGACCAAGAGGGAGGCTGGAGCAGTGGCGGAGGGGGCGGGGGCACATTGTCGATGCCCGCCCCCGCCGCAGAGCAGCCGGTGAGTAATGCCGATATCCACTGAAAACAAACAGCTCTGCTAAGCGTAAGTCTTCTGTACACTGAAGTCAATGGCATGTGCAGCCCTGACAACTGCCCATGCAGCATGATTGAAAAGCACTGTTTTACATACAGTCACAAAAGTAGAATGAATGCTGCTTCTTAAGGAAGACATACTCCTAAAACGGTTTTGGGAGATTATCATCACAGGGTGGAAACTGATTTTGGGAGCAGTGGCTGAGCCACATGAAATTTTGGATCCTCTCACTAAGCAATACATAGAAGGAAGCACAATGGACACCTATTTGAGTGACCTAGGTAACGGACTATAATTTCAGGTATGAAGTACACCAGTCTGTCAAAGTAAACACCGGAGCCAAAACAGACCTGTCCTAATACCATTCACAGTAAGGCTAACTGACCCTCCACACACACACACACACACAGTGAGCAAGGGCACGGACGTGCCCGAAACGCGTCTGATGAGATTTCTTTCACCCATGAGGCGTCTCACGTGGCTACGTGATACGTCACGTAATAAAGAATATATTTTACAGCTATAGATATTAGCTTTTAAAAAATCAATGAAATTCACTGAAAAAACCATAGCTTATAGACCATATATAGTTAGGAATTTGCATTTACAAAACCTTGAAAATTCACTGAAAAAACCATAGGTTAGAGACCATATATAGTTAGCTGCACATTTTATTGATATAAAACCAATGAAATTCCACATATAGTTAGTTGCACTAACTATATATTTCGCGCATCCGCAATCCAATGCTGATGATGTCACATATTACATCATTCATGACATAGTCAGTGACATCACTGATGACATCACTGATGACATCACTGATGATATCTCATTTAACATCAATGATCACACCACTGATGATATACTTCATTTGATAATACAATGCACCTCCTTACACTCTAATATAACCTCTGTTACACCTAGTGTAAAATACAGAGTATCATTTTTGAAACCATTGACACACGAATAACATTTACTACATACGCACTCACTGATTCCTACGTGTACCCACACATTCACTCATTCACCCATACAATCACTCGTACATACAGTCACTCATCATTACAACACTATCATATGCACTCATACACCTATGCAGACACTCACACACTGCCACTCATCCATGGAGTTACTCACACACCTAGTCAGTCCTGTAAAGAATCAATCACACTTTGATTTCTTCATCTATACAGTTAAACACAGAACACCTTACATTTTCACACTTATACTAACACATACTTACTCACTGATACAATCAAATCCTTCATCCATACTCTTATACATCCACTCATTCTTCAATATGTAAAACCTATTTAAAATTTTAAAAAACACACAGTCACTGGATGATGTCATCAGTGATGTCCTCAGTGATGTCACTGACCATGTCATGAATGATGTAATATGTGACATCATCAGCATTGGATTGCGGATGCGCTAAATATATAGTTAGTGCAACTAACTATATGTGGAATTTCATTGGTTTTATATCAATAAAATGTGCAGCTAACTATATATGGTCTCTAACCTATGGTTTTTTCAGTGAATTTTCAAGGTTTTGTAAATGCAAATTCCTAACTATATATGGTCTATAACCTATGGTTTTTTCAGTGAATATATATATATGTATATATATATATGTATATATATATATATATATATATATATATATATATATATATATATATATATATATATATATATTCCAAAACACTAGTTCACACATCCAGGGAACTCCTTCACCTTTACCACAATATCGTGCTCCTATACTTATAATGGTAAGTACAAAAATATCATTGACACTAATATTGTCCAAAAATATTGCTTCTTTAATATAAATAATGTTGAAGCTAGCGGCCATCTTATAGAGGTAAAGCGGCAAGTTGAGGACAATGGCTGCGTAAAAGGGACATGATTTAGGTCTAAATTAGCGATTGGTGCCCTAGAGAATGATAGGAATTCTCTGTTATATTTTGTCTGTAGAACATCAGCAGAGAAATGATGTCTTCGCTAGCATGTAAATATGCACCTAATATTTATTTGAGGACAGACGGTAGAATAAGGATATACAAATGTGTAAATGCAAAGTAAACAAGCATTGTTTTGCAGCTGAAACCCCTATAAGATGGCCGCCATGCCTAAGTCCACTGTTTGTTTTGATTAATACCTCAAGCCACTTTCTCAGTTTACAAACTACAAGCACTTCTCTATTTAAACACTGAATGAGTAAAGTTTCAGTTGACACTGACGAAGGCGGAAAAGCTGAAACGCGTTTGTCAACTTTTGCAGAAACAATAAAATAAATATCTTATATGCTACAACACCGTGTATGGCTCTGAGTGCACTCTATTGAAGGAGTTCCCTGGGTGTGTGAACTGGTGTTTTGGAATTTGATGACGCGTTTCACCACACGCTGAGGACGCACCCGTAACAGTGAGGAGCAACGGCTAGTGAATTTGCGTTGTGGAATTCATTTGCCGTTTTGCCCCACCGGAGGTTACCGTGGAAGGATCACAGCATCCAATTGAAGACGAATGAAAGGCTCAAAAGCACTACCCCTGTATATGCAACCAGGACCCTGGAGTCTGTGACCCGAGGAGTCGGGTGGGGCAAATGCGGTGAGTGCATTTATGAACTATTTTATTGAACCGGCAAGTTACGTAGAGCAAACACGGGTGGCACCAGCATTAAAATAAATGTTGTTTCAGTTGAAAATATGATGTTTTCTAACACAGAAAGAGAGGAAGCAGCAGAAAGCCTTTATTCGAAAAGGGGACACAACTGCATATAAAAACGAACCAGGCAGCAAGAGTGCCCGCACCACATTGAAAAGTTTGTATTCGGCATTGGAGAAGGCATACGAAAAGAAAATACATAAGTGGTGGGAAGCCCCAGCTTACAGAAATACGTGGATGTGGGTCGGGTCCCCCGTGGACTCCGCATCTCTACAGTGCCTTTTTTATGAGAATCCTAACCCTGCATTATTACAGGAATGGGCAGAATACACCACAGAGGTGACACAAGCAATGCTCAAAACCCTCATAAAATAGGCGTGGATTGATACAGCCAAATTGCAAGAAGAGATCAAAGAGATCGAAAAGAAGATCAGTAGTGAGAAAGATGCGAAGAAGAGTGAGGAACTGTGCCAATTAATGAAAAAAAAATCCTCCTGGAATACGAAGCCACAATTAAAACAAGGAAACAGACAAAATTCTTACGGGACGAACGGGACTATGCACATGGATGGATTTTGACATTTGCTAAGAAATATTATGTTCCCAGAAAAGAATTCAAATTAAGCAAACAAGGAACACAAACTTCCCCAGCACCTCAGAATCAGAGGTAGAAGTTTCTGAAGGGGAGCAAGTACCCAGTGACACCGAAGACAGAGGGACAGGGCAGACAAGTACTTTTTTTCAAGAGTACGAGCTGATGAGGGGTTTGAGACAGCAACCAGCCCCACGTACTCATCCACCAGAAGAGGAGAAAAACGAGGAGGGGCAAGAAAAACAGAAACAGGACATTCCACCCCAGTGGTAACACGCAGCAAACGAGGGGGGCGATGGACGTAAATGATGATAAACAAATTGTAATTAACCTGTCTGATAGAGTTTTGACAGAGACTGAATTGACTGTTTTACAACCGGGTCTCACTTTTTACCCGACTCCTGCTTTTGACTAAACGCAAATGGGGATTGATCTTTATCAATTCATCCGTAAAATAAAATTGATGAAAATACATAATTTGCGTCCCACTAAGGGGACTGCCCAAACATCAGGAGAGAGGGAACTGTTTGATCAATTGATAGGAACAGACTTACAAACTATCCAAATATTGAACGAGTTGAATGATGACCAAGAGAATTTTGAATCAAATGCAACCCAAATGCTGGAAGAAACTGTCATTATACAAAAGGGATGTAAAAGCAATCTTAAACAGAAATACAAAATAATTCCCAGAGCACCATATGATGCCATTGATACCTTTCAAGAAATCGTCATAGAGGAATTGAAAATTCTCCAGACAGAAAGATTCAATGAGAAAAGGAGAAGTTTAAGGAAAGAACAATGGGAAGCAGTTGGGAAACTTAAGGAGGATGATACGCTAATTATAAAACCCTCGGACAAAGGGGGGAATGTGGTGGACCTTAAGAGAACACAATATGAGGACGAAGCCTTATCCCAGCTTAGCAAAAAAGAACATTACATTCCCATCAATAGGCAAGAATATTTGAAAAGCATTTCGGAATTGCAGGAACTGATAACAAGATGGAGAGATGAGGGAACACTAGACCAGGATGACTGGTGTTTCCTTAAATGTGATCATCCGGAACTGGCGACTTTTTATCACTTACCTAAAGTGCATAAGAGTAAAGTATGTCCACGGGAAGACCCATCGTATCATCAAAGAACAGCATATTGGAAACGACCTCAATTTACATCGGCCACTTTATTTCACCTATGGTTAAAGACCTAAACTTCTATCTGCGCGATACGAAAGACTTTCTGCGTATAATTGAGGGGACTAATTTGGAATCCGACATGCTTTTAATAACCTTGGACATTACAAGCCTGTACACTTCGGTTAACCATGAAAAGGGCCTGCATGCTATGAGTTTCTTTCTAGACAAGAGACCATGGAAATATTGAAAGCATGATCAACTGCTGATAGAACTTACAAAGTTTTGTCTAAATAATAACATCTTTGTTTTTTCAGGCCAATTGTACCTACAGAAACAGGGCACCAGAATGGGCATGTGCTTCGCCCCTAGTTACGCGAATCTTTTTTCTTGGCTGGTGGGAGAAGCACGTGGCCTGGGCGAGTCCAAATGAGAGATGGATGGACAATATCGCTCTTTGGACGCGATACATTGATGATCTTTTCATCTTGTGGCATGGTCCAAAGAGCGAGGCAGAGGAATACATCAGAGGCCTTAATGCTAACGACCTGAATTTACAATTCACCAGCTGTATTAGTGACAAGGAAGTTGTTTACTTAGATTTAAGAGTATACATTGAAAGAAACAACATAGAAACTGCACTTTATCGGAAGTCGACTGCCGGGAATACAATCCTGCATGCAGAAAGCTGTCATCCGAGAAGGGTAGTGAACAACATTCCGGTAGGTGAATCCTTAAGAATGAAACACAATTTTTCTACACCCTTAGAATGTGACAGAGCCATAGCTCAGGCCAAATGCAGATTTCAGAAGAGAGGATACTGTACAGGCATTCTTGATAAAGCCGAACAAAGATGTAAAGAAACAGAGAGTAGTAAATTACTAAGAGATAAAGAAAAAACCCTAGACAAGAGCATAAGGGTTATCACAAATTTCACTGAAAAAATCTACAGACATTTATCAGATTCTCAGAAGAAATTGGAAGATAATCAAATCCGATAGCACAGTGGGTAAACTACTATCAGAACATCCTCTAGTGACCTACAGGAGAGGTAATTCTCTGAAAGATCATCTGGTGCATAGTCACTATGAACTCAGAAAGAGAAGAACTATACCCATCACAGGATTCTTCCCATGTATGAAGTGTAAAGCTTGCAGACAGAGCCACAAGGCAAAAGATTACATGGTACCAGGAAAGAAGGCGAGAGTCCCCATCACCAAACTCCTGAATTGCAATTCAGAATACACTGTTTATTGCCTAGTATGCCCTTGCGGAAAACAGTATGTGGGGAGCACGATACACCCCACGAAAAAAAGAGTCCTTCAACATCTTAGGGCGATAAATAACAAAGATTATAATTATCCATTGCTCGTCACTATGAGAAGGAACATGACAGCAACAGCAGCCTTCTCACATTCTTATGCTTGGACCAGGTTGTGAAATCTGAGAGGGGGGGGGATCATGTGAGAAAGTTACGCACACTAGAATCTAAATATATCATTAAATTGCAAACAAAAGTACCAAAAGGGCTGAACAATGAGGAAGAAATGTGGGTTCATGTTGGCTGAGAAATCGAGACCGCATTATATCAGAAAATATCTGGTGAAAATGAACTTTCATAGTTAAGACTTCGAACTGCATCTTATCGAATAATATGGTTCCTAGATTTGTATTTCCTGCTATGTTATGAATGTTTTCTTTTGGAATAAGGCCTGCTGGTCTTTATATTAGCCCATTTAGGGCGTGATAGAGGTAGAGCATCAAGTTGAGGACAATGGCTGTGTAAAAGGGACAGGATCTAGCTCTAAATTAGCGATTGGTGCCCTAGAGAATGATAGGAATTCTCTGTTATATTTTATCTGTAGAACATCAGCAGACTTATGATGTCTTTGTTAGCATGTAACTATGTACCTATTATTTATTTGAGGTCAGACGGTAGAATAAGGATATACAAATGTGTAATTGCAAAGTAAACATGCATGGTTTTGCAGCCGAAACAACTATAAGATGGCCGCCATACCTAAGTCCACTGTTTGTTTTGATTAATACCACAAGCCACTTTCTCTGTTTACAAACTACGAGCACTTTTTTTTTAAAATACTGAATGAGTAAAGCTTCAGTTGACACTGACGAAGGCGGAAACGCTGAAACGAATATGTCAATTTTTGCAGAACCAATAAAATAAATATCTTATATGCTATGACACCGTGTATGGCTCTGAGTGCCCTCTATTGAAGGAGTTCCCTGGATGTGTGAACTGGTGTTTTGGAATTTGATGACGCGTTTCACCACGCGCTGAGGACGCACCCGTAACAGTGAGGAGCAACGTCTGGTGAACTTTGCGCTGTGGAATTCATTTGCCGTTTTGCCCCACCGGAGGTTACCGTGGAAGGATCACGGCGTCCATATGAAGACGAATGAAAGGCTCAAAAGCGCTACCCCTGTATACGCAACCAGGACCCTGGAGTCTGTGACCCGAGGAGCCGAGCGGCACAAATGCAGTGAGTGCATTTATGAACTATTTCATTGAACCAGCAAGTTACGTAGAGCAACAAGGGTGGCACCAGCATTAAAATAAAAGTTGTTTCTTTGAAAATAAGATGTTTTCTAACACAGAAAGAGAGGAAGCAGCAGAAAGCCTTTTTTCTAAAAAAGGGGACACAACTGCATATAAAAATTAACCAGGCAGCAAGTGTGCCCGCACTACATTAAAAAGTTTGCATGCTGCATTGGAGAAGGCATACGAAAAAGAAATACGTAAGTGGTGGGAAGCCCCAGATTACAGAAATATGAGGATGTGGGTCGGGTCCCCCGTGGACTCCGCATCTCTACAGTACCTTTTTTACGAGAATCCTAACCCTGCATTATTACAGGAATGGGCAGAAAACACCACAGAGGTGACACAAGTAATGCTCAAAACCCTCATACAATATGTGTGGATTGATAGAGCCAAATTGCAAGAAGAGATCAAAGAGATCGAAAAGAAGATCAGTAGTGAGAAAGATACGAAGAAGAGTGAGGAACTGCACCAATTAATTAAAAAACGCCTCCTAGAATACAAAGCCACAATTAAAATGAGGAAATAGACAAAATTCTTACGGGACGAACGTGACTATGCACATGGACGGATTTTGACATTTGCTAAGAAATATGATGTTCCCAGAAAAGAATTAAGATTAAGCAAACAAGAAACACTAACTCCCTCAGCTCCTCGGAATCAGATGCAGAAGTTTCTGAAGGGGAGCAAGTACCCGGTGACACCGAAGACAGAGGGACAGGGCAGACAACTACTTTTTTTCAAGAGTACTAGCTGATGAGGGGTTTGAGACAGCAACCAGCCCCACGTACTAATCCACCAGAAGTAAGAGGAGGAAAACAAGGAGGGGCAAGAAAAACAGAAACAGGATGTTCCACCCCAGTGGTAACATGCAGTAAACGAGGGGGGCGATGGACCTGAATGATAATAAAAAAAGTGTAATTAACCTGTGTGATAGAGTTCTGACAGAGACTGAATTGACTGTTTTACAACCGTGTCTCACTTTTTGCCCGACTCCGGCTTTTGACTACACGCAAATGCGGATTGATCATTATCTATTCATCCGTAAAATAAAATTGATGAAAATACATCAGTTGCATCCCGCTAAGGGGACTGCCCAAACATCAGAAGAGAGGGAACTAGTTGATCATTTGATAGGAACAGACTTACAAACTATCGATATATTGAACAAGTTGGATGATGACCAAGAGAATTTTGAATCAAATGCAACCCAAATGCTGGAAGAAACTGGCATTATACAAATGGGATGTAAAAGCAATCTTAAAAGGAAATCCATAATAATTCCCAGAACACCATATAATGCCATTGATACCTTTCATGAAATCGTCATAGTGGAAATGAAAAATCTCCAGACAGACAGATTCAATGAGAAAAGAAGAAATTCAATGAAAGAACAATGGGAAGCAGTTAGGAAACTTAAGGAGGATGATACGCTAATTATAAAACCCTCAGACCAAGGGGGGAATGTGGTGGTCCTTAAGAGAACACAATATGAGGACGAAGCCTTATCCCAGCTTAACAAAAAAGAACATTACATTCCCATCAATAGGCAAGAATATTTGAAAAGCATTTCAGAATTTCAGGAACTGATAACAAGATGGAGAGATGAGGGAACACTAGACCAGGATGACTGGTGTTTCCTTAAATGTGATCATCGAGAACTGGCGACTTTTTATCACTTACCTAAAGTGCATAAGAGTCAAGTATGGCCATGGGAAGACCCATCGTATCATCAAAGAACAGCCTATTGGAAAGTACGTCAATTTACATCAACCACTTTATTTCACCTATGGTTAAAGACCTAAACTCCTATCTGCGCAATACGAAAGACTTTCTGCGTATAATTGAGGGGACTTATTGGGAATCAGACATGCTTTTAATAATCTTGGACATCACATGCCTGTACACCTCGATTAACCATGAAAAGGGCCTGCATGCTATGAGTGTCTTTCTAGACAAGAGACCATGGAAATATTGAAAGCATAATCAACTGCTTATAGAACCTACAAAGTTTTGTCTAAATAATAACATCTTTGTTTTTTCAGGCCAATTGTACCTGTAGAAATAGGGCTCCGTAATGGGCACATGCTTCACTCCCAGTTACGCAAATCTTTTCGTTGGCTAATGGGAGAAGCACAGGATCTAGCTCTAAATTAGCGATTGGCGCCCTAGAGAATGATAGGAATTCTCTGTTATATTTTATCCGTAGAACATCAGCAGACTTATGATGTCTTTGTTAGCATGTAAATATGCACCTATTATTTATTTGAGGTCAGACGGTAGAATAAGGATATACAAATGTGTAATTGCAAAGTAAGCATGCATGGTTTTGCAGCCGAAACAACTATAAGATGGCCGCCATACCTAAGTCCACTGTTTGTTTTGATTAATACCACAAGCCACTTTCTCTGTTTACAAACTACGAGCACTTTTTTTTTAAAATACTGAATGAGTAAAGCTTCAGTTGACACTGACGAAGGCGGAAACGCTGAAACGAATATGTCAATTTTTGCAGAACCAATAAAATAAATATCTTATATGCTATGACACCGTGTATGGCTCTGAGTGCCCTCTATTGAAGGAGTTCCCTGGATGTGTGAACTGGTGTTTTGGAATTTGATGACGCGTTTCACCACGCGCTGAGGACGCACCCGTAACAGTGAGGAGCAACGTCTGGTGAACTTTGCGCTGTGGAATTCATTTGCCGTTTTGCCCCACCGGAGGTTACCGTGGAAGGATCACGGCGTCCATATGAAGACGAATGAAAGGCTCAAAAGCGCTACCCCTGTATACGCAACCAGGACCCTGGAGTCTGTGACCCGAGGAGCCGAGCGGCGCAAATGCAGTGAGTGCATTTATGAACTATTTCATTGAACCAGCAAGTTACGTAGAGCAACAAGGGTGGCACCAGCATTAAAATAAAAGTTGTTTCTTTGAAAATAAGATGTTTTCTAACACAGAAAGAGAGGAAGCAGCAGAAAGCCTTTTTTCTAAAAAAGGGGACACAACTGCATATAAAAATTAACCAGGCAGCAAGTGTGCCCGCACTACATTAAAAAGTTTGCATGCTGCATTGGAGAAGGCATACGAAAAAGAAATACGTAAGTGGTGGGAAGCCCCAGATTACAGAAATATGAGGATGTGGGTCGGGTCCCCCGTGGACTCCGCATCTCTACAGTACCTTTTTTACGAGAATCCTAACCCTGCATTATTACAGGAATGGGCAGAAAACACCACAGAGGTGACACAAGTAATGCTCAAAACCCTCATACAATATGTGTGGATTGATAGAGCCAAATTGCAAGAAGAGATCAAAGAGATCGAAAAGAAGATCAGTAGTGAGAAAGATACGAAGAAGAGTGAGGAACTGCACCAATTAATTAAAAAACGCCTCCTAGAATACAAAGCCACAATTAAAATGAGGAAATAGACAAAATTCTTACGGGACGAACGTGACTATGCACATGGACGGATTTTGACATTTGCTAAGAAATATGATGTTCCCAGAAAAGAATTAAGATTAAGCAAACAAGAAACACTAACTCCCTCAGCTCCTCGGAATCAGATGCAGAAGTTTCTGAAGGGGAGCAAGTACCCGGTGACACCGAAGACAGAGGGACAGGGCAGACAACTACTTTTTTTCAAGAGTACTAGCTGATGAGGGGTTTGAGACAGCAACCAGCCCCACGTACTAATCCACCAGAAGTAAGAGGAGGAAAACAAGGAGGGGCAAGAAAAACAGAAACAGGATGTTCCACCCCAGTGGTAACATGCAGTAAACGAGGGGGGCGATGGACCTGAATGATAATAAAAAAAGTGTAATTAACCTGTGTGATAGAGTTCTGACAGAGACTGAATTGACTGTTTTACAACCGTGTCTCACTTTTTGCCCGACTCCGGCTTTTGACTACACGCAAATGCGGATTGATCATTATCTATTCATCCGTAAAATAAAATTGATGAAAATACATCAGTTGCATCCCGCTAAGGGGACTGCCCAAACATCAGAAGAGAGGGAACTAGTTGATCATTTGATAGGAACAGACTTACAAACTA
Organism: Lissotriton vulgaris; assembly: GCF_964263255.1. Classification (NCBI taxonomy): domain Eukaryota; kingdom Metazoa; phylum Chordata; class Amphibia; order Caudata; family Salamandridae; genus Lissotriton; species Lissotriton vulgaris. The sequence continues at coordinate 136,864,095 of NC_141698.1, read as the reverse complement.
TCGATATATTGAACAAGTTGGATGATGACCAAGAGAATTTTGAATCAAATGCAACCCAAATGCTGGAAGAAACTGGCATTATACAAATGGGATGTAAAAGCAATCTTAAAAGGAAATCCATAATAATTCCCAGAACACCATATAATGCCATTGATACCTTTCATGAAATCGTCATAGTGGAAATGAAAAATCTCCAGACAGACAGATTCAATGAGAAAAGAAGAAATTCAATGAAAGAACAATGGGAAGCAGTTAGGAAACTTAAGGAGGATGATACGCTAATTATAAAACCCTCAGACCAAGGGGGGAATGTGGTGGTCCTTAAGAGAACACAATATGAGGACGAAGCCTTATCCCAGCTTAACAAAAAAGAACATTACATTCCCATCAATAGGCAAGAATATTTGAAAAGCATTTCAGAATTTCAGGAACTGATAACAAGATGGAGAGATGAGGGAACACTAGACCAGGATGACTGGTGTTTCCTTAAATGTGATCATCGAGAACTGGCGACTTTTTATCACTTACCTAAAGTGCATAAGAGTCAAGTATGGCCATGGGAAGACCCATCGTATCATCAAAGAACAGCCTATTGGAAAGTACGTCAATTTACATCAACCACTTTATTTCACCTATGGTTAAAGACCTAAACTCCTATCTGCGCAATACGAAAGACTTTCTGCGTATAATTGAGGGGACTTATTGGGAATCAGACATGCTTTTAATAATCTTGGACATCACATGCCTGTACACCTCGATTAACCATGAAAAGGGCCTGCATGCTATGAGTGTCTTTCTAGACAAGAGACCATGGAAATATTGAAAGCATAATCAACTGCTTATAGAACCTACAAAGTTTTGTCTAAATAATAACATCTTTGTTTTTTCAGGCCAATTGTACCTGTAGAAATAGGGCTCCGTAATGGGCACATGCTTCACTCCCAGTTACGCAAATCTTTTCGTTGGCTAATGGGAGAAGCACAGGATCTAGCTCTAAATTAGCGATTGGCGCCCTAGAGAATGATAGGAATTCTCTGTTATATTTTATCCGTAGAACATCAGCAGACTTATGATGTCTTTGTTAGCATGTAAATATGCACCTATTATTTATTTGAGGTCAGACGGTAGAATAAGGATATACAAATGTGTAATTGCAAAGTAAGCATGCATTGTTTTGCAGCCGAAACCACTATAAGATGGCCGCCATACCTAAGTCCACTGTTTGTTTTGATTAATACCACAAGCCACTTTCTCTGTTTACAAACTACGAGCACTTTTTTATTTAAACACTGAATGAGTAACGTTTCAGTTGACACTGACGAAGGCGGAAACGCTGAAACGCATATGTCAATTTTTGCAGAAGCAATAATATAAATATCTTATATGCTATGACACCGTGTATGGCTCTGAGTGCACTGTATTGAAGGAGTTCCCTGGATGTGTGAACTGCTGTTTTGGAATTTGATGGCGCGTTTCTCCACGTGCTGAGGACGCACCCATAACAGTGAGGAGCAACGGCTGGTGAACTTTGCGTTGTGGAATATATATATATTATATGTGTGTGTGTTTTCATACTCATATATTTAAACTATAAATAAATATAATGTAAAATAAATATTTTTAATAATTGTTACATTATATATATAGATATGCACAAACACATTTATATGTCTGTTTGAGTGTGTATATCTGTACTACTATTATAAAGAGAGAACTGGGAACCTTTGAGGCGGGTAAACTCGGGAACCACAGCGCCAATCCAAACACCCAATACATCATTGGAATTGTCAGGGTAAGCTGATTGACATAGGCTATATAACAAAAAAATATATATGGTAGAAGGGCAAAGTACGTTCTTTGCCAAAGTAGTCCCTTGGAAGTAGCGCCATGTCTGAGGTGGGCGTGTGCGCTAACGACGTGCGTGCGGAACGTGCTGACATCACGGTCAGACCTTTTGGTAAAGTAATGTAAGCAAACCAGAAGCACGAGGAGGAGTGGCCAGGAGCGCGAGGAGGAGCGGCCAGGACAGCGGGGCTGAGGAGTGGCGGTGCCCACGGTGGGCTAAGGTAGAGGTCCGACATGCCCAGGGGTAGGAGCGGCTAGGAGCGCAGGGAGGAGTGGCCAAGAGCTCGAGGCTAAGGAGCGGCGGCGCCCGCGCTGGGCTAAGGGAGGTGAATGTCACCCGGTCTATGGCCCACGGCTGCACAGGTGGTTGGGGGCTGGGGATTCGGGACGCAGCATGCCTACCACTCAATAAAATCTCAATGAAAATCAGTTGTCCACGGGCCTGGCTTTAAAAAATAGTAACAGAACAACACTGACCATCTGGAACTTTAAAATGGCATTATGTAAAATCGCTGCAACCCATCTGATGCTCGAGCCCACATTCCGTCCAACATTTTTGGGCGCAAGACAACTGCATGAACATTGCCACCCAGTGGTCTGACCAGGAAATACAAAACATAGTCTATCTATGCTATATATATATCTATACTCTATATACTATTTGAGTTATACTGTGAGGATAAGGTGACTGGGCTCAGGAGGTTTAGGGGGGAGGGGCGCAGGTGCATGGCCAGAACAGGTGAAGCAGAGGCTCTCAGAACAGAAGGCCAGGTAGTTTGAGGGGAAGTGGGCAAAAAGGGGTGATTGGTAAAATAGAGAAAGGAGCTGCCCGTGTCCGGGGTGCGCAATGCTGGAGAGTACCTTTCACCTCGCAAAGCATACCCAGACAACGTCGGGACGGGCTGCTAGTATATTATATATATAGTATTCCATGTTAATGGAATTAATTTGTTTTACATTTTGTTCAATTTATATATTTAAATATTTATTACAAGCTTCAACACTATTTACACTAAAGTAGCAATATTTTTGGACAATATTACCGTCAACTATATTTTTTTTGATATTTTTGTACTTACCATTATAAGTATAGGAGCACGATATTGTGGTAAACAATACTTTTACCAATGATATTGTTTACCACAATATTGTGTCAGTGACCCAATTGTGTTCAAGTCCAGGCAGTACAGAGTTTGTATTAGGTGGTGTCTCATGTCTAATTTGTTGACTCGGGTTAGATCACCCTTCTGAGTTTCTGTCCATGGTTTTTGCAGTTTTAATCTGTGCTGCACCTCTTCCTACTGCTACATGTCTTGCATGTGTAAGACTGGTGTTTGTCACAGCAGAACTTGGATATTGTATATGTGTTAAACAATCTAGATCAAAAGTACAATTTTCTGGAACACGCTTCTTCCCATCATCACTAGTGAGCCCAAGCCACTTTTTCAAGAACACCTGCGCACTTTTAGCATACTATTGATACATAGCATGGGCAGGGCTACCATTTTTGAAGTGCCTTTAGGTTTAGATTCTTGGCACCCATCTTATCTCAGGATCACGATGGTAAATGGTTCTGATAACCTTTTTTTGCAGCTCAGGCCCATGGAGGGAGGGCGGGAGGAAAGGAGGAAAGGAAACAGAAGGCAGGGAAAGATTCCTCAGTTACTCTTCTAACTGGTAACCACGGCGGAAGGTGGAAGGTTTCTTACACTCATGCTCTAAGATCCACTTTGTTTTGACCTTCCAGGCATACCCAGAACAGTTGTATGCACAAGGCAGCCTGGTTAGGAGTTCAGCTTCACCCTCTGAGATACCGGCCACCCTGCCAGTACCTCCGTTGGCGATGTTATTTCTTGGAAAATGCACCAACTGTGAAATTTAATAGAAATTAGATGGGAGGCTAGTAAAAGGTTGAACACAATTTAATACCAAAAACAGCACAGTCTGCTATGTGTCTCAGACAAACCAGTGCTCCACAAGTAAACCAATCAATGAAACATATGTGCTAACAAGTATAACTTTCACGCAAATTTTTATAGGTGTCAAAAATGGAGGACGAACCAAAGTGCACAATTTAGATGTGTGTGAGGTGCAGGTTAGAAGCACTTTTACTGCATATTTGGGGAAGTGAAAACATTTATTTTCCATAACGCACCCCATACTTTTTAAGTTTAGCCTAGGCAACGCATGCGCTGTCTCTTTGAGACATGCTGAATTCACTCTGTGGGCTTACAACCTGTCCATTGCATTTTTCTTCGTCCCTTCGATTGGCATTCAAAAATGATTGCTGTTAACATTACCCTTCTGTGTTTATGTGTTCATTTGGGGAACAGTTTTTTCCTTTGCTTCCTTCTTGTGTCACTGTTTGCCCATCTTCGGAGGTTCAGCTTTGTTGCCCGTCTTTTAATCTCCCTGTCCCGTTCAATACCGAGATGAAATGTCAGACACTGTTTTGAAAATCGACTCTTTCCTTTTCTCTGACTTCGAAGTGCAAGGATTTCCCCCAAACGCCTCCCGCTTTGCTGCTTATTGCTTTAGCGATCATGGGTCACTAGACCTTCAGCAGCCCAACCTTGCAGCACAGTTAAGGGTAAGGCTTGGGCAACTACAGTTGCATTTTCTCTGACTCTTGTTTATATCATATAATCAAAAGTGACTCACAGGTGTTGGAGCGCTTTACATAAGCGCTAGTTACATTACACTATGTCAGATTAATTTTGGGGACCATTTTATAGGGCATGAACTCAACTGACTCAAAGGTATTCAAGCACCAGTTACAGTACACCAGGTCAGGTAAATTTTTTTCTTTTTAGGTGTGCAGAGATTAAGAGAGGGCGACACCATGCCTCTTTATTCATTATTTCCCCTCTATCTAACAAATGGGAGCAGCATTCCTCCCTCCCACATCGCTGCATACCCACCCCACTGCCTCTTCCTGTCCTCCTCCTCCTCTCAGAACTCGAATTTCAAAGCACATTCACGGTAGCTCACCAGGGATTGTGAGACAATTTTTATTATGTAATGTGAACTCGAAGGACCCGTAGGTGTTGGAGCGCTTTACATGAGCAATAGTTACATTACACAAGGTCAGATTAATATTTGTGGGCATTTTTATAGAGCGCACACTTGAATGACCCGTAGGTATTGAGCGCTTTACAAAAGCACCAGTTATGTTTAACAAGGTCAGGTTAATTTGTTTGTTTTATTAAGTGATGCCAATGATATTGGATATAAAATCCAACACCTTCCCTGCTGTTGCTCAAACTGGAGTAGGAACAGTAAATAATACTATTCCTATGTCCAGCGCACCCCCTACAGCAACTCGTTGTAATCACTTGCGCTATAAAGATATTGCGTACTAACAAGGCGGTCATTGTAACAACCGTGTTGTAATAATACGAGATGTATTAGCATGCGTTGTAACATGCAATTTCGATTGGATGCATTGAAGGCTTGTGTGATGCCAGTGATGGCAGATCAGGGTATGCACTAGGTTGGGATTCAGAAACATTGGTATGTTTGTGGGCAGACATTGCTGGAATACCAGTCAGACTGCACATCAGGACTGGGGTGCATTTGTACAATTGTGGGCACCCACTACTATAATCGCAGGGTTGCTCTAATCAACTAAGTATTGAGGTGCTTTGGAGCAGCTGCATGGTGAAGTTTCCCGGTATATCATGCTGATATGTCAGATATGTATAGGCGGTGTGGGGACACAATGTGAAATTGAGGTGCATTGCCAATGCTGCTTTTAGCCTCAGTGCTGTGAAGCAAGGGGTTCTACGGGCTAGAATTGGGATACCTTGACATAGCTCGATGATGGGTTAAGTAATGGAACATCTCCAATGCTGCAGATGAGGTTTGAGATACATGAATAGGGCTGCAATAGCATTGACATAATTTTAGCCAAATGAGGCAAAGCAAGGTGGGGCATGAATTAATCGCCACTGTGATATGCCCTGCAGTGTCTTGCAACATTAAGTTGGTGGGGAGGAGAGCTTTTGCTGTAGTAGCTCTGAAATATGAGCCTGGGAGGAGGATGGGGTTGTTGTGCGCCTTTTGCACACTGTATGAAAGGAAGTTGTGCAATAAGTCTTCCTCACTAGGGATATGTAAACATCTTGAAACAACTTTGATTATTGGGTTCCCAGGTTATCCCCATCAGGTATTGGGTGGCAATAGTAAACTGGGATACTTTGGGAAGGCAGTGTGGTTGGCTTTAAAAAACCAATTTGATGCATGCCCTCATTAAAAATTAAACAAATAAAAAGTGTTCTCACGTGAGGCCCCAATTCACTTTGGAAACTCTAAAATTTAATCTGAGTTCTCTTGCTATTGAAAGAATTTACAATATCGGGGCAGTCTGGAGTTCATAAATTGCTTTCTTTGAATGTATTGTGAAAGAAAGGAAGAAAACATGTGCCAGCCACAAACTAACTAGTACCCTAATGAAGGCTCCTTTAAGTGGTAGCCGAAACAACTGTTAAAAACCTAAATTAACTGCATGAAAATATGAATATTTCTCACAAGACCAAGCTCACCCAGCATCTTTGATCTGATTTTAATCAGTTGCTAGGCTTGCAGTCCTTTTCTGTCAAAGTAGTTCAGTAGAAAATATCTATGTATGATTTCTCTTTCACAATCTTAGGGCAATACACATATCTAAGATCCTATGTCAACTTAAGAATGTCAATAAACTTTTATGAAGTGTACCTGTGATTTATGGAAATCACAGATTTATTCCTCTAAGTCAAACATTCGGTGGTATACAATGACAAAATAGGAAAAAAGTCAAATGCTGACAACTGATATGTTAGCATATTATATACAGTACAGTATCCATTTTAGGACATCCTCATTCCTCTTCCCTCATCCCTACTGCTAATCCACCATCCCTACTCCTCATCCATCATTCCTACTCCTCATCCATCATAAATCATCCCTACTCCTCATTCCTCATACATCATCCCTAATCCTCATCCATCTTTCATCATCCTTATCCTCATTCCTCATCCATCATCCAACATCCCTACTCCTCGTCAATCATCCCTACTCCTCATCTATCATCCATCGTCCCTACTCCTCATTCCTCATACATATCCCCTACTCCTCATCCATCATCCCTACTCCTCATTCCTCATCCATCATCCCAACTCCTCATCCATCACTCCTAATCCTCATCCATCATCCCTATTCCTCATCCATCATCCCTACTCCTCATCCATCATCCCTACTCCTCATCCATCATCCCTCCTCCTCCTGCTCATCCATCATCCCTACTTATTATCCATCATCCCTACTCCTCATCCATCATCCCTACTCCTCATTGATCATCCCTACTCCACACACTTCATCCGTCATCCCTACTCCTCATCGATCATCCCTGCTTATCATCCATCAGCCCTACTCCTCATCCGTTACCCCTGCTTCTCATCCATTATTCATCATCCCAACTCCTCCTTCCTTATCCATCATCCATACTCCTCATACCTCATCCATCATCCCTACTCCTCATCCAAAACCCCTCATCCATAATCCCTACTCCGTATCCATAATCACTACTCATCCATCATCCATTGTCCCTACTCCTCATTCCTCATCCATCATCCATCATCCCTACTCCTCATTCATCATTCCTACTCTTCATCCATCACCCATCATCCATAATCCCTACTTCTCCTCCATAATCACTGCTCATCCATCATCCATTGTCCCTACTCCTCTCATTCCTCATCCAGTATCCCTACTCCTCATTCATCATTCCTAATCCTCACCCACCATCCATCATGCCTACTCCTCATCCATCATCCCTACTCCACGTCCATAATCCCTACTCCGTATCCATAATCACTACTCATCCATCATCCATTGTCCCTACTCCTCATTCCTCATCCATCATCCATCATCCCTACTCCTCATTCATCATTCCTACTCTTCATCCATCACCCATCATCCATAATCCCTACTTCTCCTCCATAATCACTGCTCATCCATCATCCATTGTCCCTACTCCTCTCATTCCTCATCCAGTATCCCTACTCCTCATTCATCATTCCTAATCCTCACCCACCATCCATCATGCCTACTCCTCATCCATCATCCCTACTCCACGTCCATCATCCATCATCCCTACTCCTCAACCATCATCCATCATCCCTACTCTCATCCATCATACCTAATCCTCATTCCTCATCCCTCAGACATACCAGCACATTTAATTTTCACTGTTGTGAAACACATCTTCACACTAATTGGTTGGCAACATCCAATCAGAGATGAGAAAGAGGACTGCATTCTATAGTTCTTGCCACTGAAAACAGCCTTCTCATTGCATATGTTGGACAAAGACAGAGGAGGGGAGGAAATACAACTGCATGTTTGTGTCCAGTGAATTCAAGGCTGTACAGCATTTAATTTTTCTTAGGTAAGTGCTTTTCTGTTTACACAGGCATCTGCAGAAAGCTCTGTGAATTGGGAAAACAATGGGGCCTCTGCTTGGGTCACAAATCAGCAATTGGAGAAAGGGTTATACAGTTCATCCGAAAACTTTTCTGGTTTCGGGTTTTATATGTATGAAAGAAAATATTTAAAATGAACACTGGAGATAATGTAATCCAATTCATTGGAACCCTTTTCTGGTTTCCTTTTATTTATGACAAATAAAATACTTTAGTCAAAGGCTGCCTTTAGCTCTGAGAGCTGTTTTTTTGGTCTCACCATGGAAGCGCTTGTGCTTTCTCTTCGAGACCTGCTGTATTCAGGTTATAGGCATTAAGCTCCACCCACTTTCCAGCGCTCTTTTTAATTGGCTACTGTTACCAACCTTTATAAATGGTGACTTTTCATTGGTCAATAGGCTTAGTAGTCCCTCCTTAGTACAGCTTTTTTCTCTTCTTGTAACCTCCCATGAGGACACCCCCTGTTACATGTGTTGCTACTCAGTATGTTTTATTTATAGATGGTGAGCACTATTTTCTTAGTAACTTTTTTCAAGTTGCTGCTGTTGCAGGCACACAGGCTCTCTCGCATAGCAGAGTCCACTTAGTTTCTTAGCTTAGCCAGGCGCTCGATCATTATCTTTTGAAAACTCTCCCTCCCTTCTCCACAGCCGTGTACATGGTATCTCTGTATGTTTGTTTTTTAACAGCGCGGGTACCACATAATTTATTTTTAATAATGGAGGCCAAGCCCTTTATTTTTCTTCTGTGTGCCTACCCAACTACAATTTTTTCAATAGTAAAAGCTTTTCAAACAGCACGGCGTGCTGTGCTCTTCATCTTCAACAATGGCTGCCACTCCCCTTTGTTTACTTTTGCGCAGCCCACCAACTCAGTTTTTTCAAACTTGCATGTTTAAAAATGCAGCAAGCTCTTTAACAATACTGGAACCCGAACCCAGGAGAGTTGGTGCTGGGGGCTCTAGGAAATTGAGTGGAAGGCGAAAGATTTCTGGGGCTGGCAGCCTGCGGGATCAAACTCCCCCCTCCACCCCCGCAACCATGATCAACGCCTCACTCTGTCCCAATTCAGCGATGTGACTGCTTATTCCCCAGTTCATTTCCACTTTCAGTGCCGGGCCTTTCTCTGGAGGAGCGCTCTTAAAAGACAATGTCTCCCCGCCTGGAAATGCTGTGTAAGTGCACTGTTTTCTTATTTCTACTCAGAAGGAATCGAATTTCTGCTGCTCTAAGCAGCAGGAACCTTGTGTTTTCTCTCCCTTTCGATTTATTTTGCAATATATGTGTTTGTTTACGGTTCTCTTTGTTGTGGTGCACCTAAACGTAGGTTTTGTTTTACTGAGGTTTCATATTTAGCCATGCAGTATGGCATGTGTAACATAGTGATTAATGCTTGTATTTATTTGTTCTTATGCTTTTCTACTTATATGTCATACTTGCTAGTGTTTTCTTTTCAGTAGCACCATGGTGATGGAATCTTGTATGTTTGACATGAGTCAGTTGCACCTGGCTCTAGCTGGTTGACGGATGGGACTTTTCATTCTCTGGATTAAACATACTTCTTTTCTACAATGCATTCTTCAATGATTTTATTACTTAATTTTACACTGGCGACGAGGAGCTGAAACCAACCCTGCGTTTCCAGATGAAGCAAGACTAGTCCCAACATCATATTAAAACCAGAAAAAAAAGGATTTCTACTTCTTCTGCATGGACATCTCCTATTTAAAAAAAAAAGACAACAAACTTGTGAATGGAGGGTCCCAGGGAATATTTTATGACCACACGGTTATAGCCCCTGAACAAAAGTACAAATACACAAAAATAACTATGGGTCAGGAGGAATGTGTCTTTTCTAGAGTATGCAATGGTGACTATGTGGTGTTAAGAAATTTGTTAGAACAGCACACAACAGAGTATCGCACTAAGGGGGAAGATATCCATCAGTTTATCGTCCTTTGCCGCCCTGTCATCATTTGAACCCTTCCCAGGGTGTGGAAGCTGAGTTGTTGCCACTTCAACAAGGAAAGGGAAGTGTGCAGTAAAGTGAATGGTAGTTACTCGATAACTGAGGAGCAGTGCAGAAGAAAAGTGAAAAAAGGAGAAAGAGGTGCTCTATATTAAAATTGGATAATGAACGCTGAGGAACTTTATTCTGGTGCCGTTCTTTTCCAAGGTTAAAAAAACAATCAGTGCAGTTGTCTGTGTCTTGATGACGCCTTCCCTGGACCTCCCTTACACTCTCAGGAGGACCACCAGGTTTGATCAGGTGATATCTGTATCTGCATCAAATAACTTATTTTTTTCGCACATTGAGCAGTAGCATATACCTTAGGTCCTAATGAAGCGGGTGATACTTAGGGATCTATAGACTGCAGAAACATGTCGACCATTATGACAACCCAGTGACTATTAGGGTTACTCACTGGTTATACTACACTGATTGTTTTTGTTTAACCTTGGAAATGAACGGCACCAGAATAAAGTTCCTCAGCGTTCATTATCCAATTTTAATATAGAGCACCTCTTTCTCCTTTTTTCACTTTTCTTCTGCACTGCTCCTCAGTTATCGAGTAACTACCATTCACTTTACCGCACACTTCCCTTTCCTTGTTGAAGTGGCAACAACTCAGCTTCCACACCCTGGGAAGGGTTCAAATGATGACAGGGCGGCAAAGGACGATAAACTGATGGATATCTTCCCCCTTAGTGCGATACTCTGTTGTGTGCTGTTCTAACAAATTTCTTAACACACACATAGTCACCATTGCACACTCTAGAAAAGACACATTCCTCCTGACCCATAGTTATTTTTGTGTATTTGTACATCTCCTATTTTAAACAACCTACTTCTCACATGAGTGTTTAATAAATTCCAATTGGGAACCTGAGAATCCGCCACATGCCTCACCTTTAGCGTCTTTTATCCTGGAAGGGTGGAGAGGCTTGGATTTGGGCTCATATTAGTCATTCTCACTTATTCTTGTTTTGAGTACTCCGCCCTGCAACTTACTTGTATGCAGTTAAGGAGACTCACAAGATAGAGATTAACCAAGTTCCTTGTAATTTTAGTCTGTCCTTGACCCTCATGTAAGACTTCCATTTGACTTAAAGAAATAGTAGCCCATCTCAAGTTACATTCCTTGTGAGGCACTATCTACCTTTCTTTTACATGCATCGTTTTCTGCATAAATTTTCCAGCGTTGCCACGATGCACAATATCAATGTGGCTGTTGCCAACGTCACAACCCCTTCAGAAACATCCAACGTTTTTCTGCGTGGATTTCCTGCTTTACCATAATGAATCATCTGAATGTGTTTGTTGCCAACATTACACCGTCTTGAGACTTTCACCTCTACCTCTTCGTACACTGTGCTCTATCTCAATTTTCGAGTTGGCCATTGTGCGGAATGTGAAGTTTTCCTGTGCTAATGATAAGAGTGTGCCTTGTGTTTTAATCCACATTTTGAGGGTTTATTTGTTTTGTTGTACTCTGTCGTGAATTAAATTTGAAGTCTAAATGATCTTACCCTCTTTGAAAATCAATTAAGGGCCTCAACGGGGGAGGAGCCAAGATGGTGACCTGAGCAGACGTGCAGCCTTCGGCTCCGCCGGCCCCGGAATCCCGCACCACAATCCTGACTGCTCCGCTCACCAGATTTCATTCCGAAAGGTGCGAGTAACGGAGCTGATGCCACCGGTGTTCCGCCGGCCTCTCCACCCGCCCGGATTCGGAAGTTACGGACCGACTTGCCCCGGCCCGGGACCCAGCTTGCTCCGCAGTGCACTGCGGACCTCACGTCCCCTGACACAGCCGATCCGCTGCGGGGGTGGTGCGACTGGACGGCGCTTCCTTGTAGGGGCACGGACTGAACGCTGCCTGCCGCTTGGGAACGTTGTGCACGCTCTGGGCTGAACGGGACGGAGGGAAGAGGTGTCTGACCGACGGGTCCTTTGTTCTCGGCCGCCATGCTTTTGCTCCGTTCTACTCGTCCCTCTGGCCGATGACGGCGAGCCCCGCCAGGCTCCGCTTGCCTCATCACACAACTGCTGGCCCTCAGGCTTTATTTCAGATCGGGCGGAATATCGCTAGCCCGGGGATTGCTACCTGCTGCATTATCGCGTCCCGCGAGTTCACCCTTCCCCCCCCCCACAACACCTCGTTGGGTAGAGGACAAGATGGCGATGCCGGTGGCTCGCCACTGTGTGGAAATCAACGCATCCTCCCCACGAAAAAGCGAGCACGTCGATTTGGAGGGGGCCGGAGCACATTCTTCCCACGGGCGTGCAAGAATGGGGACACTACAGCCTGAATTCACCCTTGCAGACGTGTTAGCAACCCTGGGTGAGTTGAGATCGGCGATGAAGAGCAGCTACAGTGCGCTGGGGGCACGACTCGATGTTTGCGCCCAAGCTTTCGGCCAGGAGCAGGGGAATTGTCTCCTACAAAATTCCGAACTGGAGCTGTTGCAGTCTACCGGCGCAACATTGCCTCGAAGGGACACAGTGGACGCTACAGTAACCATCGCTGTGGCGGATAGCGGATTGTTGCCACTTAACAGTTCAGTCGTCGCTACAGTGTTTCCCCCTTGCTCCATGCTTAACTGTGTGCAACTATTTGAGATGACGAGGATTTGGCTACCAGCGTCCTGCCCTCCTGTTTCTTCACCTGCATACTTCTCACGGACTCTAATTGCTCTGATTTGTGACTTTTGTGGCTTGAACACGCCAGAGAGAACTGAGACCGAGGGAGATTCCTTTCCTGGGACCGGACGCCATTCTTTCTTTGTCTATGCACCGCCCCCCTCCTCCGGGCGGCCATTTTCTCTCGTCCTCCTGGATCGCACTGGACTACCAAATAGAAGGGGTGAGAGGCCGAGTCCCAGATCGGGCCAGGGCTAGGAGACTTTCTTTGGTTTGACAGCCGGCGGGTGGGTGGAGGCAGGGTGGCCCTAGAATTAGGCCTGTTTTCTTACGGACTGCGCATTGCCTCTCCCTAACTGTTTGATTACTATTGCTTTACTTGCTGTTGCTATTGGGGAGGGGAATGCTTATTGGGCCGGTGGAGTCCGCATGTATGTATAATTGGCCCTCCTCCCGGATTTTCTCTTGTGGGAGTCCAGGGATGGATTTCTGTTCCTACTCCCTATATCACTGGATTAAAATTTTTTATTTTACACTTTCCCTTTTGCTTTCTCTTCTTCCTCTTTTCTCTTCTCTTGCTATATTTCGGGTTTATGGGGCGACAGACACTCTGCTAGGGGGGGGGGGCAGGTCATAGCCTCTGCATGTGTGTAGGGTGGGGGGTTAACTTTTGGTTCGAGTTTTTTTCTATGGTGCCTTTCTTTGCTCTTTTATAATTTTTTCTTCTTTCTTTGGCCCGTGATAGGCATACTGGGGGATGGGTGGCGGCGCAGATGTAGGGGGGTTGTTGAGGCAGCTTTCTTGTGGTACGACTAATTTGTGGCCATCCTCTGGTCGGGACTTGCATGTTGTGAATCGAACTGCTTGGTACTGATGTTTCTTGTCAAGTCCCACCTACATGGACCTCGTTTTTCTTCTTTTAATTGTTTATGTACGGAGTAACATGACCTGATCTTAATAGTCGCACAAAAATTTAAAATTAACCTGCATTGCTCCTGTGCCTAGGTATCGCGGCGCTTTCCGATCTGTTTTTGCACAGCAACTACTGTTAAGCTGCATTACCTTGTCGCCGTATTGCATGCACTAGTGCTACATAAGAGTTCGTGGCCGGCCGGACGGTTGTGGGCCCGTATTTGTACTGTTTTTTGTGCACAATAAAGGTTTTCAAAAACTTTAAAAAAAAAAAATTAAGGGCCTCAACGACCTCACCTGTTTGGAAATCAACAATTGTACTAATGTTCACTTGGGCTTCTGATTCCTTTCTCGCAATCCCGCTTGGAACTCCCTAGTCTTTCTGCTCCTAAGACACTGCGGTTCAACTTACGTTGTCACGTTACGCTGCACGCTACGTGCGTAACGTGGCGGCCATTTTGGAAATTCTCTAATATTGTTTTTTAGTTCGTTTTCTCTTGAGCGCTCTAGCTTCTACAAATACTTTATTCACAGGGCACCATTAACGCAGGAGCAACATCGTTAATGCCAAACATTTTAAAGAAACACACACATTTATTTATGAGTGTTTTAGTGGGAGAGACTCATGGTAAATAACCGCATATATAATCATATTTACAGTGTTTCTCTACTCTTACATAATTTCATCATTTACTTTTACATCCTTATTTAGGCAAGCGCTATTACAATATCTATTTTCATCATGCAAAATGCTGCTACACCTCCTTTCTTTTTATCTTCACCCAGTGATCCACCCATCAGGTGGCAAAAGTGGAAGAAGATTTTTGAAAGGTATGCGAAAGTATGTGGTACTAACCTTAGTGCAGAAAGAAAGACTGCACTTATCCATCATTGCCTTGGGTCTGAAGGGCAGGATGTTTTTGACCATCTTCCTGACATTGATGATTCTGGTTTAAATGAATATTAGAAATGTATTTCAAAGCTAGATTGACATTACTTACCTAAGGTAAGCACCATTTTAGAGAGATATCATTTTAGCCGCAGAAACCAAAATGATGTTGAAACAGTGGAGAATTATATTACAGCTTTGAGGATATTAGGGTCATCTTGTAAATTTGGTGCTTTGCTTGAAGAAGTTAGGTTCTAACGTACAAAAGGTTAGAGATGATATTTCGCAAAAAGATGAACCTTCTTTAGAAGAGGTCATTACCATTGCCAAACAAATTGAGCATTCGCAGAAGTGTGTAGAAATTATCACAAAACGTGAAAGTAACAGTGAGGTTGAACACAAAGTAAAGATGTCTTCTAAAGGTAATATTGTTAAGAGGTTTTAAATCTAATCCTGAACCTAATTTCTCTTGCTCTACTCAGAGACCTAGTTTCCAAACTAAAAGTTTTCAGTGTGAAAATCTTGGTCACTTGGCAAATGACAAGAAGTGTCCTGCGTTCAAAAGCACATGCACTAATTGTGAACATTTTGGTCATTTCACTTCCGCTTGCCGAGCAAAGAAAACCAAAGCAAAAGTGAATTTGGTTTCTCAAAGCACTTACATGGAGGATAATTCTGATTCAGATTTTGACTGTGGTCAAATAGTTTCACAGATTTCCAATAATAGAAAAAGAGGTCCTTTTGATGAGGTAATGGTTGAAGGTAAAGGCACTTGTGTGCTGTTTGATTCTGGAGCAAAAATAACCATTGTTTCAAGACAGTTTTATTCTCATTGCTTAAAAGATAAAGTCAAAATTTTCAGAGCGGATATCAAGCCCTTTGCTCATGGTGGAGAACCTATTAAACTTATCGGTTATTTTCAAAGTTTGATAGAATATAAAGGGAGGTTCATCTCTGGGAAGGTTTATGTTTCCCACAAAGGCGATAGCATATTGAGTTGGTTTCACCAGAAGGATCTAGGTGTTATGTTAGATCCCAATAGCAATACTCCCATTTTATTAAAAGAAAATTTTATTGTGAATAAAATTGACACCAATGATGGTGATGCTGCTTACACCTCTAATTTCAAGACATCTTTTCCCAGTGTTCAGCAGCGAACTGGGTTGTCTGCGAGATTATGTACATAAAATCAAGTTAGTTTCAGGAGCAGTACCAGTCTCAAGTAAAGTTTGTGGTATTCCTTTTTCTGTGAGGGAAGAAATGAAAACCCAGTTCGAAAAATTGAAGTCTGAAGGTATAATTGAAGAGGTTGAAGGGACGCAATGGTTGGCTCCATTTGTCGCAGCACGCAAATCTGATGGAAGTCTGCGCCAATGCATAGATTTGAGAGCTTTAAATAAATAAGTCATTGTTGATAGGTACCCCTTACAAATATTTCGGACATGCTCATGTTGTTGAAGGATGCAAAGGTATTTTCAACAGTGGTTCTCAAATCTGCTTATCATCAGATTAAATTAGATGATGACTCGAAAGATTACACCACCTTCATTACTTCTTTTGAAACCTTCAGATTTGTCAGGTTGCTGTTTGGATTGGTATCGACGGCGTCAGTCTTCCAAAGAGCGTTAGAGAAAGTGTTGCAAGGTCAACTTGGTGTTAAAATTTATCAAGATGATGATTTTTGGGAGAGATGACAAGGAGCATGATTTAAGGTTAAGACAAGTGTTGGAGAGGTTTAGCCAACACAACCTCACTGTCAGGTAGGACACGTGTGAGTTCAGAAGATCTTCCATTAACTATCTTGGACACACCATTTCTGAGAATGGTGTGGAACCTAAACTTGAGTTAACTGAAGCCATACAAAACTTGGCCGCGTCGACAAATAAAGAAGAGTTAATTAAATTCCTTGGTATGATTGAATACTACAGTAAATTTGTGCAAAGGTTTGCTGAGAAAACTGTTAACATGCAGACCTTGTTGTGCAAAGGAGTTGACTTTAAGTGGTCAGAAGAGTGTGAAGAAGAATTCAATAACTTAAAAGTGCATCTTAAGAAAACTCCAAAACTGAGGAGTTTTGATCCTTCCTTGAATTTTGTGTTAATTACTGATGCCAGTATGAAAGGTCTTGGAGCTGTTTTACAACAAGAAAAAGGTGACATGGTCAATCCGATTTGATTTCTCTCTCGAAGTTTAAAGGGGAAAGAGCTTAGGTATTCGGTAATTGAGAGAGAAGCTCTGGCGGTACACTGGGCCACAAAGAAATTAAACAATTTGCTTTGGGGCACCAAATTTAGTGTGAGAACAGATCACAAACATTTATGTGAAGTCTTTAACAAAAAGGGTATCAATGCTATTTCTAGTAGAATATCTAAATGTGTTGTGGCTCTTCAAACGTATGATTTTAATGTTGAGTATTTGCCCGGAGCACGTAATTGTATTGTTAATACTCTCTCAAGGCTTGTACACTCCAATGAGGACGATGTGAACTATAAAGACCAAGAGATGAATGAATGGGTGTGTAACATTGAACATGATGAAATAAAAGAAGACAAGTGGAGAGAGGAGTGCAAGTCTGATTAGGATCTTAAAGAACTGTGTTCTTTAATCAAAAGGGTTGGAGTGAAAAGCTTCATGGTAATTTAGAATGTTAGACATGAAGTGTCTGAAGTTGATGGTCTCATCTTCAGAGGTTCAAAGTTGATTCCTCCTATGGTGTTTCGTGGGGAGTTAATAGAACTGGCTCACCAAGGCCACCAGAGTATGTCTAAAACCAAAGAAAGACTGAGACTTAATTACTGGTGGCCAGGAATCGACCTTCAAGTTGAGCAGTCAATTAGAGAATGCATACCATGTACTCTAAGTGAAAGTGCCTCAAGCCTATGGTTCAACCCATGGTCATCAGGGAGCGCCCTAAAGGTCCATGCCATGAACCAGCTCTAGACATTTTGGGTCCTGTTACTGGTGATGGTGGTGAAACGTATGTTTTTGTTCTTATAGACATGTACTCCAGGTGGCCTGAAATCAAATTTACAAAATGCATTGACTCTAAACGTGATATTTCTTTTCTTAAATACATTTTTAAGTGTGAAGGCCTTCCTGGGTTTTTATTGACTGATAATAGGGTGCAATTTGTGTCAGCTGAAATGGAGTAGTTTTGACAGTGTTGTTCCATCAGGCACAAACTCTGTTCACTTTATCATCCGGAAACAAATGGTATGGTAGAAAGCTTTATTCGTGTGCTTAAAGAAACTATTTCCATGTCAAAACAAAATGGGTTGGATTGGAAGAAGAAGCAAAAAAAGGTTGAAGTATATAGGTTTACCCCTCATGCAACAACTGAACGTACACCTTTTGATCTACTGAAAGGGAGACATCCTAGTACACTTGTAGCACCTTTTTGGGTCAATGATGTTGAGTCTAAGAGGGATAATGTGTGTTCTCAAGATCTGTGGAAGGACAAAGAAAAAGAAAATGTTGTTGCAAGTAAACAAAGGTATGGTGTCAGGAAAGCTGTCAAAACCACTATTGTTAATGTGGGTGATCTAGTCACGATCAAGGTTCCTAGGGGGCGAAACGCTTCTGGTTTATTTAAAAAACCTCACAAGGTTGTCAAGGTGTTAACAAATGCTATTAAGAATGTAGATTTCCGCATCTGGAACCTTAATAGGGCCATTGTCATCAAAAACACTTCCTTATTGAGCAATGGCTCTGTGGTTAATGCATCCAATTATGCCTTTGGTTCTCGCAGTCGCCCCACCATTCCTCAGAGGAAGAGAAGTGTAAGAACCAGATTAAAACCTTCAAGATTCATGGATTTTGTAATGAACAAATAATGTTTTGGTTTTCATGTCAATTAGGTTCAAGAAACTTTCTTTATTACTTTTTGTGTACTGTTTCTCTGTTTGTTATGGAGGGAAGTTGTGTACCATAGTGCTTAATGCTTGCATTCATTTGTTCTTATGCTTCTCTACTTATATGTCATACTTGCTAGTGTTTTCTTTTCAGTAGCACCATGGTGATGGAATCTTGTATGTTTGACATGAGTCAGTTGCACCTGGCTCCAGCTGGTTGATGGATAGGACTTTTCATTCTCTGGATTAAAAGTACTTATTTTCTATAATGCCTTCTTCAATAATTTTATTACCTAATTTTACAGGGTACTGTGATTTTCAGACTCTGCTTACTTCAGTTCTGCAAAAGCGAAGCTGCAGAGGGCATTAAAGGTGGATGGTGCCATTTTGATACTGATAGATTAATATCGGTCCTGAACTTAGAGGCCTGCACGGCCAATGTTTCAGAAAAGGGGGTGGTGATGAACAGAGTGTCTGAATTAAGCAGACCACTCTTACCCAGTCCAAAGATCAGGGCTTGATCCATCACCGTTTTTTAGCTCACTTCACCATCCCAGCTCAGAACTTGGCTATATGCAAATTAGTCTGACCCTGGCCCAGTGCATCATGGGAACAGGGCAGACCAAACTACCAAGCCAATTCTTATACTGGGAAGGAAACAAGCTACCGGGGACCGGTTTCTGGCATTTCAGCCGTCTTCGGCCCGGCTTGCTTTTTTTTGAATCCTGATGGTGCAATGAGCTAGGGACTCACATCTGAGTATACCCTTCCACGCTTATGGTGGACAATGTAGCGTTGGCCGGGATTTCTCACTGCACGCCTGGTGCCTGAACCCCATACAGCAGCTTAATGTGTTCATGCTTACCTGTATAATCCTAAATTAAATTGGCAAATATGGAACTATTGCTCTATGTACTCTGCGGAGATGCCAAGGATTGAATATGCAGCTTTGTGTTCCACTGGCAGGCACAATAAGAAGGTAACACTGCCTTCCTCCTAAAGTCCAAAATTATTAAACCTTACTCCACCACGAACACTAATACACGCCCTTAACCTCCAGAGCAGGACGTCAATCTCTCTGGAGCTTCCTGCCCGATTCTAAGTCATCCCAACACTTCTCAGCCACTACACCTATCAGGAAAAGCCATGGTTTCGCTAAAAACATGGTGTTGGGGCAGTTTTATTTCTTTACCTGCATGAAAATGGAAGCATTTTTCTCTTGTGTTTCCCTTCTAAGCAGAAGAAAATGGATGCATTTGTTTTTTGCGTTTTTCCTTCCATGCAGAAGAAAATGGATTAAAAAAAATATTTTAGGTTTGGCACTTCAGACGGCATGCTGTTTTGTTTTAGGAGGGTACACAATCCCTTAACTCTACTTACAGCCTGATTTATTGCTGCATTTGTACAAGAGTCGGGGGAGGAGGGGTAACTTACCTTTAAATCCTAGCTCTAAGTTAAGGCATTTTCATACATTATATTTAATGAGTAATGTTTTTGCTTATGGTGAGTCAAAGAATGATGTTTGGAAATCGTTTTATTTCCTGACCTTTTCTTGCATGTACTTTTCATTTGTCTTTATCAAGCTTTAAATGAAAAAAATGCCTTCAGCCTGACATTTTTAATTAAGTGAGATGGTCTCATGTTTGGTTTTTTCTATTTCAAAAGCATGGCGGTTGAGGTATTTTGTTCCTTACATGCACAAAATGGAAGTGTTTGTTACCTCAGATGGCCTGCTGTTTTGTTTTTAGGGAACAAATATTTCCTTAACTCTCCTTGCAGCCCGATTTATTACTGCATTGGTACAAGAATCGGGGAAGGAGAGGAAACATACATATAATTCCTGATTCTAAATTAAGGCATTTTCATACATTATATTTAAGGATTAAAGTTTTTACTTATTTGTTTCTTGTACTGCTGCTAGGATCTTAAGTAGCAAACTAGTTTTCTGCTCCTACCATTCTCTTTTAAAGAAAGGGTGGGGCCCTAATTTGCCTCACACTGCTGTTCTCCTCCTCACTCCTGCGGGGAATGAGATTTTGGTATCAATTTATAATCAATTTAATAATTTATCTCATTCGTAATTTTTGGACCGCTAGTATCTGTCATTGAGTAAAAGACCACCCCCACACAGGTTTAGTTCAACCCCATTAAATGACGCCACTCTGAAGAACCACTTACAACTGATAAAGTTTAAAAGTTTTATATAAAAGTCAAATTTGAATGCAAATTACAATCCTCTCAGGATAAACCTCAAAGTATACAAAGAATACAAATCAGTTCCAAAATCAGCAATTTAAAGTTTCGATGTAAAGTGGTTCCTTTGCGTCATCTATAGAAAGAGAAAAATAATCACGTTAAATCTGTCCCTACTCTATACTAGGTGACTTCCCTTTTTCGCAAGTTTCTTCCCTAAAAAGGTGTCAGCAGTTTGACTTCCAAAGAAGTTCAAACTCTCTTAGCCTCTAAAGGTAACTTAAGTTTAAGAAGCAGTACCCTCTCTGCCTACCCATCCGCTCTTCTAAGGGTCCTCGGCCTACTGCTCCCTTGCTCTCTGATCTCTCTCAGCGCATCTGCTCAAGGCATCTACCCTTGCCTTTGCTCTGAGCAACTCGCCTCGCTGTTCCTAATCTCCAATTGCTCATTGCTACCTCCTCCCCGGGGTGCTGTCCCTAAAATACACAATCACAGTGTGAGTGGAACGCCCCTTGACGCCCACCACGGACTTTCCCCGATGATGTCAGTTTCTGGCTCTTTCCATTGCTTCATCTCTTTGCGTCGTCCGTTAAGTTGACCCTTCTCCTTAGATGTCATCTTCATCTTCTCGTTGGTGACTTTAATCGACACTTTCCAGATCAAAAGTCAAATGAACTTAAACAAGACTTTAACTTACAACTATTTCTTTGACCTTACTAGATCCTGTGAATGGTCATTCAAAACAAAGCTCAAATTCCAATCGCCTCCTCTCATGTTTAGGCAATAAACTTCGTTCGACATTTGTCACCTTAAATCTAACAAATGCTAGACTCTTCGGCTCGCACCTTCAAGTGAAGACTATTCACGACTCCTGCGAGTCCTTAAATTACATACATTGGACTATGCTCCTGCGAACTCTTGGTCAGTCCGGTTATAATCACAAATGACCTAAACTCTTCTAACATTTCTACAAACTTCTTCTACACAGTAAAACCTTTAACATACATTTATATGTGAACGCTTTTAGTATACCTTTCTTCTAAACGAATACAATTTTACATAAAATATATAAAGTTCACACAGAATATAATCTCATACATAGAATATAAAGCTATATTCTCATTGGTTACATCGTTATGTGTATGCTCCTTGCACATTTCTCCATGTTACATTTCTCGCCGTTTCTGCATTTAAAGTTACACACGTATTTGAATTCTACTCTACCCGTTCTACATTTCATAAGCATTTCTACACATTACTACATTAGCCCACTACGTGTACGGCCTTCTAAATCTAATACATTCTAATATGAATACAGTTATACATTTCCTATACCATGTTGTCACTTTCCGTTGACTTTTATACTATAAGCGTCAACTTCACGTTACGATATACATTTCATTCCTACATTACACAATATGCTTGTAAATATGGCCTATACATAATTTTTATTCAAATTTGCGCTCTCTCACTCCCCTTCCTGATGCCTTACCCTGCTCCTCTCCACACTCTCTATCTGTGGGCCTCATGCTCCTCTTCTCCTCACTCTTTGCTTCTGCCTCACGCTCCTTTTCTCCTCACTCTCCTTCCTTGTGCCTCATGCTGCTCTTCTCAATCTCCTTACTTGTGTGATGTTGCTTTTCACCTCCTAACTCTACCTCCTTATGTTTCATGCTGCTCCACAAATAATTCCAATCCACAGCACATAATCCCACCATTTCAGATCTGACTGAGCTTCAGTGTGTAGAGAACCAGGAAAAGCAAGGTCTGAATAGAGGACAGCTCAAGGCAAATGCAGATTTAATAAAAAAACAAAAGCTAGTTTGTCTTTTAAAATGTTTCATTTACAAACCCTTAATGTCAGCAGCATGCACTGTGTGAGTTACATCTATGATTTGCTTATAAATAACATATACTTTTTTTTCTTAATGTATTCAAAGTAAACATTGGGGTCAGGGAGAATATTTGCCAATTAGGGAAACTCCCACCTTCATGTTTTCTTTTTTCATGTCAACACACTGCATCTGAATGGTGTTTTGATTTCTTCTTCCCTAATTGGCACATATTGTTTTGCTTTTTAAGAACGACTTGTTGAGAGACTATTTGTAATGGCATGCAATAAAGTAATAGCAGGCATCACATAGGCAAAGTATAGCCATTTTATAACCTTTTATCTCCAGATTATGAGATATTTTCCCAGCAGATTTCAACTTTTTGCACACGCCAGTTGTAGGGATTTTTTAGTTGCCTGTCTATGGTTTTGTTGAAATGTGATTTTCACATCACAGAAAGATTTAGTTGACTGCTTTTTTTCCATTTGTTTTCTTTTTTCCTTTATTTGTCAGGTTGCAACAATAATTTTGAGGATATTTGAATACAATAATTAAAATGCTTCCAACACACATCTGTTTACATTATCCTGACAATACCGCTAACAAAATCAAATGCTTCTCACTCAAAAGTTGTCCACATGATTATCCCCAGTGCTTATTGTCACTCAGGGAAGCATGGGCAATGCACCCGAATAGTGTACTGAAGACTTTAGTATTGTCACCACCACTCAGTATCAGTGAACCCGAATGCTGAAGTGCACCACATCTTATTATTTCCATACTGTGACCCACATACTGCCTTGCCAATACAACGTGCTCAAGATGTACACTATCTGTTGCTATTCTAGTATTGGGTCCAAGAATTGCAAACTTGCTCCTTTTTTAATAAACTTTAGGGCACCTAAATTAAGCATAATGCTCTTAACAAACACAATCTGTTTTTTTCCTATAGGACTATAGACTACAATTCAGGAGATGGTGCTTAACTATAGACAGGAATATACAGCAGCTCTGTTTGACAGTCTAAATAATCTCGGGATCATACCACCCAGACCAAACTCACACTGCAGTTCCACTCACTCAGCTCTGTTTATATAGTCCTTACAGCAGTAACCAAAGATATTTCTGATTGCCCATGATCTTGGCTATTGCTTTGATATATATGCAGTAGCCCTCAACTATATCAACAAACACAATTGTTCTAAACAGAAATAACAATGCTTTTCCTCTGACAGCAACCAGGAAGATTTTTAAAATGTGGTAGGCACACCGGAGTCGTCAAGCCATCTAGGCCCTGATTTAAGTTTAAGTTTAAGATTAAGATTAAGTGTGATATCGCTCCACCCGAATATAATTGGCCTGGTGCCTGCACACGTTTTTCAGGGTCCAGAAACATTGGACCTGATATTACCAGCAGCCTAAGACCGTCCTGGGACCTGCCTGACCTATTTTTGGGGCACTGGGGAATGTGTAAGGCTTCCCCTGCCGGAACACCTCCTCCCTCTCCCATGCTTCACATCCGCCTCCCTGTACACCCCATCTGTATTTACTTCCAATCTCATTTACCATCTACCAAAAGCTGATTCTAAAAGTAAGTGTTAATCCATGCAATGCGGAATTTCAAACAAAAAAAATAGGTTAAACCATTTATTTTTATTATAGGAGGCACTACGGTGTTTCAATAATATCAGTAGCCTCTACGCACCTGCCTATAACACAATACATCAAAGGATCATTGTCAGACTCCACACAGATTTGGAATTTTACATTTACTATCTTATTTATGCCTCAGTGGGTATCTTGCCATTCTGTTAGGTTGTTGTAGGGTAGTACCTCTGCCACCATGGCATTTGACTGTAAACTATATGTAGACTTCCCTAACTCCCGGACTGTTAACTTTGCCTGCTTGAGGGGGACAGCTCTGCTATAAAAGCCGCCTACATAATGGCTGCTCCCTTCACAGCAGCACAGTTTGCTGAATGGCTCCCATGTTTAAAGTGTCAGCTTGGTAAAGTATTTTTGTTCCAAGAAAAAATTTTCCCAAAGCCAGATTTGTTTTTTCTCCTGACTAAATGCCTCATTCATGTAGGACACTTTTATCCTGCACGTGGTGGCCATTTAACATTTTCCGGGCCCTTGCCTGTCATTTATTGCATGACAGACACTAGTTGGGAAAATGATTGATAGTGTCCAGCGGTCCTGTGATAGGAAAGTCTTCAGATAAGGGGTTACCATTGGTAATGGAGTAGTTCCCCCAAATGTGAATATAGCAGGAAAAATGCAGGATTGGTGCAGTGGAAGGGAGGCTGGTTTTTGCTATTGTTCCCGTCCTGAAAAAGCATAAATATGGCCTTTAGTATTGATTCTAATGGTGAGGATACTAATGGTGTAGATAGCTTAGACCTATGGGAATGTGTAGTCACACAAATAAATGAATTACGTTCAGAAGAGTTAGGTGCTAGTGACGTAAGCAGATTCACTAAGGTCAAGACACAAGGGAAAATGATCCTCAGTGTAGGCTGACTGCAATCCAGACCAGCTAAAGATGTAGGGTAGTCCTCTGAACTATATGGATGCATTCCATGAATAATGAATATTTTATCTCCACAATGATGGCTGAATAGAAATGCAAGCACTTGCATAGGATTGGCTTCTCCAATATATTGGTATAGCTAAGTTTATGATTTACCATTCTATTTTGTGATTCACAAAGCATGAAATACATTTATAAAGGGATGTACTGAGACATAATATTGTATCACCCGCGAACATGCAGTGACCCATGGACGTCATTTGCGACCCCCAGTTTGTCCCTAGCAACCCCTAGTTCTGCCTTTGTAACCCTTGGCCTCAGAGGTGGCAAAATCAGTGGCAAGAACAAAGGGACTGCGCCATCATTCTCTTTAATAAAACAAAACAACAAAAAATTGCCAATACGGATATTGCATCAAACAATTTTTCACTTGTGCATAGAAAACATCTGTAACACCCTCAAGCCATATTTTGCTTATTTTAAAATTTATTTTAGCATTTTTATATCCTTTCAATTCAAAGTAATTACTTTTTGAATATACCACAAAACTTTATCAAAAAGAGACAATATATTTTTTTTAATACAAGCCAATCATGCCGTTATTAAATACAAAATGACCAAACTCAATGCACCATTCCTTCATTCTACTCACATACCCCATCCAAAAAACATTTGTAACCACACTGAACAACAGACGTATGCACACTCCCTCAACCTGGCCAGAAACGTGTTAAATAAATTTGAAAAGCCAGGGGTAATAGCCAAACATCAATTGCTTAACTCAATAATCATAACAGTGCACTACAAAAATGGTAACATAACCTTTTAGAATTTACATCCAATTTACAGTGCACAAAAGCGACCACAAAATACAACCAAAGATTGTTTAGCAGAAAAAATACGCAAGGTCGACACGTTTTGAGCCCGATTCTTTTGAGGGGCTCTCTTCGGGACCAATATAACTGAAACAAGGAGAAATAGCGAAGTCTTATTACCTAAATACACAAGTGCTTATTCAACAATAGTCAGCAAAACACCACAACCAGTGTATGCATGCTTACCTCTAGTATAATGAACATCAATCCACTGTTCAACACAGAAACCTGTGAATATGGTATCTGAAAGAAAAGTAAAATAAATGTGTCCCATATGAAAATTAAATGGATAGTCCTTATTCGCAATATAAATGAAAACACTGAGGTGGCCACTTACGGAAAAACGTGTTTTGTCAGTATCCCGTTTCTCCGCAGCAGATTTGAGAGGGGCATTTGTAAAAAGAAGCTGGAGCAATAATTAAATAAAACAATATGTGTAAATCGCCTGCTGCAAGCGTTATGTAATCTATTAGCTTATACGGTAAATCAATGTTTACCTTAAGTACTATTGAAATTCCATTACGTTACTTTCCAACGACGTTCGTTCAGCGGAAATTGGGGAGCAGAACCGGCGTAGATTGTTCGACGCCCACTGCCTCCGTGAAAGAAGGAACAGCGGGAAGCGTTAATGAGTACTTTCTCGCTGTTTGTAAAAAATACGGTCTACACTTAACGTGTGCTCATATGAAAGGCAACAGAACTCTTCTTGATTGTAGCTGAAAGAAATTCATACCTTAGACCTGGCAGCCTTCACTTGCCAGTACAGCTTGTCTGTAGCGCTTGCTTTGTACAATCAAAGCCCTGCTGGGAAGACGTTTACGGAAGCGCGATCATTTCATGCGGAAGCCAACTGCATTATGGGAGCTCTTAAAGTGATTCTTGGGAATTGTAATTTAACAGCCCTGATTCAGATGAATCTAGTTCTCACATAACCCGCATTTAATTTTACAATTTGTCGTGGATCATTAAATAATATTCCTCGTGGTTCTCCGTTTTTTCTTCTAAGTAATTAACCTCCATATTGGGACATGGACATCACCTGACAATGGAAACAAGGCATCCACACTGTATAATCATAGTTTGTATAGTTCTGAAAATTCGTTTAAGCCATTGATTGTGGTGTTGAATTTCAAGATGAGCATTGCCTCACGTTGGTTTAGTTTCTGATCCAAATTGCTACGTCTAACATTTGATTCCACTATAGCAGTGACAGTCCATTTAAGGTCTCTCTCAGTATGTTCCCTTAATTTCCAATGATTAACTAGGGTCGCTGTTTCCAAGTTTTTTCTAACCCTGGATTTGTGCTCTGTGATTCTCTGACGAATTTCTTGATTTGTTTTGCCCACATACAATTTGGACACAGTATTCCATATACGACAACTTTTGATTTACAGTTGGTAAAAGTGTTGTGTTTCCTTTTTTTTATTGAATTGTTTACCCCATTTTATGCAAGGAAGGCAGGTAGAAAAACATAACATATAACATAAATCAAGATGGGCTGCAAAGCAAAACAGATATAGAAAAATAGACAATTTCCCTTAAATCCAGTCCCTGACTGGGACCCAGATCTTAACACCAATGAACTTCTTCTTTCTACCCTTGGTCCTATATATAGCTTATTCCAAATTGTACATTGCTAACAATCGAGCACGCCAAGAAAAAAAAGAAGGGGGCACATGACTAATCCAGTCATTCGTGATACATGCACGCACTAGCGCCATACATATAAATACAAAGCATTTCCTAAACTCAGAGAATGGATTAGAACGTGTGTCTGAAGTAACACCTATCAAAATCAATTCTCCGGTTATAGTTAACGGTACATCCATTAATAGTCCTAAAAATTGTTCAATAGACAGAAATAAATCAGCTAATTTTGGACAAGCAAAAAACATATGTACAGCGTCAGCAGCAACTTGACCACATCTACTGCATGTATTCCCGACAGTTGTTCCCCATTTAGCTATCTTTCTCGGCGTATAATACAAATCATATAAAACCATGTAATGTTGGGTACGCATCCTTCCTTTCATAAGTACCCTATTTGGTAAGCTTAATGATTCTTCAACATTGACTGTATTAATAGGGGTTCTGCCTTTGGGACGTCGTGAGCGCTGCCTGCCTGTTGCTCAGCCTTTCATCCCTGTTCCAGCGCCTGTAAAAATCTCCACGCCTCGCGGCCCCCGCTTCGCGGGCGCCGCTCGAAGGCAAGACTCTTTGTTCCACTAACCTGCCCAAGGTCACTGCGGAGTGCACAGGAGCACCAACACGACTTCAAAGAGTGAAGATCAACCCTTCTCCTCGAGGCGGGACTGCAAGGACCAGCGTGCAGCGCGGCGCTGATCGGCCGCAGCTGGTCCTCTTCCCGCCCCTTCCACCGATAAAGATCAAGCGGTGTGGTAGGAGTGTGGGTTCTGCCTTTGGGACGTCGTGAGCGCTGCCTGCCTGTTGCTCAGCCTTTCATCCCTGTTCCAGCGCCTGTAAAAATCTCCACGCCTCGCGGCCCCCGCTTCGCGGGCGCCGCTCGAAGGCAAGACTCTTTGTTCCACTAACCTGCCCAAGGTCACTGCGGAGTGCACAGGAGCACCAACGCGACTTCAAAGAGTGAAGATCAACCCTTCTCCTCGAGGCGGGACTGCGAGGACCAGCGTGCAGCGCGGCGCTGATCGGCCGCAGCTGGTCCTCTTCCCGCCCCTTCCACCGATAAAGATCAAGCGGTGTGGTAGGAGTGTGGGTTCTGCCTTTGGGACGTCGTGAGCGCTGCCTGCCTGTTGCTCAGCCTTTCATCCCTGTTCCAGCGCCTGTAAAAATCTCCACGCCTCGCGGCCCCCGCTTCGCGGGCGCCACTCGAAGGCAAGACTCTTTGTTCCACTAACCTGCCCAAGGTCACTGCGGAGTGCACAGGAGCACCAACGCGACTTCAAAGAGTGAAGATCAACCCTTCTCCTCGAGGCGGGACTGCGAGGACCAGCGTGCAGCGCGGCGCTGATCGGCCGCAGCTGGTCCTCTTCCCGCCCCTTCCACCGATAAAGATCAAGCGGTGTGGTAGGAGTGTGGGTTCTGCCTTTGGGACGTCGTGAGCGCTGCCTGCCTGTTGCTCAGCCTTTCATCCCTGTTCCAGCGCCTGTAAAAATCTCCACGCCTCGCGGCCCCCGCTTCGCGGGCGCCGCTCGAAGGCAAGACTCTTTGTTCCACTAACCTGCCCAAGGTCACTGCGGAGTGCACAGGTGCACCAACGCGACTTCAAAGAGTGAAGATCAACCCTTCTCCTCGAGGCGGGACTGCGAGGACCAGCGTGCAGCGCGGCGCTGATCGGCCGCAGCTGGTCCTCTTCCCGCCCCTTCCACCGATAAAGATCAAGCGGTGTGGTAGGAGTGTGGGTTCTGCCTTTGGGACGTCGTGAGCGCTGCCTGCCTGTTGCTCAGCCTTTCATCCCTGTTCCAGCGCCTGTAAAAATCTCCACGCCTCGCGGCCCCCGCTTCGCGGGCGCCGCTCGAAGGCAAGACTCTTTGTTCCACTAACCTGCCCAAGGTCACTGCGGAGTGCACAGGAGCACCAACGCGACTTCAAAGAGTGAAGATCAACCCTTCTCCTCGAGGCGGGACTGCGAGGACCAGCGTGCAGCGCGGCGCTGATCGGCCGCAGCTGGTCCTCTTCCCGCCCCTTCCACCGATAAAGATCAAGCGGTGTGGTAGGAGTGTGGGTTCTGCCTTTGGGACGTCGTGAGCGCTGCCTGCCTGTTGCTCAGCCTTTCATCCCTGTTCCAGCGCCTGTAAAAATCTCCACGCCTCGCGGCCCCCGCTTCGCGGGCGCCGCTCG
The DNA here is from genome assembly GCF_964263255.1 of Lissotriton vulgaris. Classification (NCBI taxonomy): domain Eukaryota; kingdom Metazoa; phylum Chordata; class Amphibia; order Caudata; family Salamandridae; genus Lissotriton; species Lissotriton vulgaris. The sequence goes on along the minus strand of NC_141698.1, from coordinate 136,834,241 downwards.
AAGGCAAGACTCTTTGTTCCACTAACCTGCCCAAGGTCACTGCGGAGTGCACAGGAGCACCAACGCGACTTCAAAGAGTGAAGATCAACCCTTCTCCTCGAGGCGGGACTGCGAGGACCAGCGTGCAGCGCGGCGCTGATCGGCCGCAGCTGGTCCTCTTCCCGCCCCTTCCACCGATAAAGATCAAGCGGTGTGGTAGGAGTGTGGGTTCTGCCTTTGGGACGTCGTGAGCGCTGCCTGCCTGTTGCTCAGCCTTTCATCCCTGTTCCAGCGCCTGTAAAAATCTCCACGCCTCGCGGCCCCCGCTTCGCGGGCGCCACTCGAAGGCAAGACTCTTTGTTCCACTAACCTGCCCAAGGTCACTGCGGAGTGCACAGGAGCACCAACGCGACTTCAAAGAGTGAAGATCAACCCTTCTCCTCGAGGCGGGACTGCGAGGACCAGCGTGCAGCGCGGCGCTGATCGGCCGCAGCTGGTCCTCTTTCCGCCCCTTCCACCGATAAAGATCAAGCGGTGTGGTAGGAGTGTGGGTTCTGCCTTTGGGACGTCGTGAGCGCTGCCTGCCTGTTGCTCAGCCTTTCATCCCTGTTCCAGCGCCTGTAAAAATCTCCACGCCTCGCGGCCCCCGCTTCGCGGGCGCCGCTCGAAGGCAAGACTCTTTGTTCCACTAACCTGCCCAAGGTCACTGCGGAGTGCACAGGAGCACCAACGCGACTTCAAAGAGTGAAGATCAACCCTTCTCCTCGAGGCGGGACTGCGAGGACCAGCGTGCAGCGTGGCGCTGATCGGCCGCAGCTGGTCCTCTTCCCGCCCCTTCCACCGATAAAGATCAAGCGGTGTGGTAGGAGTGTGGGTTCTGCCTTTGGGACGTCGTGAGCGCTGCCTGCCTGTTGCTCAGCCTTTCATCCCTGTTCCAGCGCCTGTAAAAATCTCCACGCCTCGCGGCCCCCGCTTCGCGGGCGCCGCTCGAAGGCAAGACTCTTTGTTCCACTAACCTGCCCAAGGTCACTGCGGAGTGCACAGGAGCACCAACGCGACTTCAAAGAGTGAAGATCAACCCTTCTCCTCGAGGCGGGACTGCGAGGACCAGCGTGCAGCGCGGCGCTGATCGGCCGCAGCTGGTCCTCTTCCCGCCCCTTCCACCGATAAAGATCAAGCGGTGTGGTAGGAGTGTGGGTTCTGCCTTTGGGACGTCGTGAGCGCTGCCTGCCTGTTGCTCAGCCTTTCATCCCTGTTCCAGCGCCTGTAAAAATCTCCACGCCTCGCGGCCCCCGCTTCGCGGGCGCCGCTCGAAGGCAAGACTCTTTGTTCCACTAACCTGCCCAAGGTCACTGCGGAGTGCACAGAAGCACCAACGCGACTTCAAAGAGTGAAGATCAACCCTTCTCCTCGAGGCGGGACTGCGAGGACCAGCGTGCAGCGCGGCGCTGATCGGCCGCAGCTGGTCCTCTTCCCGCCCCTTCCACCTCACCTGCTCCTCCTATAAACTTTGTGCAGTTCTAACGCGCACGCGGGACGCGCGCGGGGCGGCCACCGGGGCGAAGACCGGGCAAAGAGCGGGCCGTTTAAGGCCGTTCAAGGACGGCAGAGGACGGCCCAGGCCCTGAATCCCTGTCTTATTGCCCTGAGACCATCAACCAGGTAGGCCGTTGCTACTCAGCCTTCCTTGAGGCCATAGCCATCCGACATTTGGTATAGCCTGTTCATCGCTAGCGACAACTATGCGGCATAAAACAAGAAGCTGCACTAAAAAAGCTGCAGAGATAGCTCAAGTGACTGGCCCCATTGACCTCTTTATCTCACGGGTAACAGAGACAATTGACAAGAGCATTGTACTTCTAGAGAAAAGAGTCTCTCTCGACCTTATGGAGGCCAAGCGCTCTTCCTTGGGCTCCCTCGTAAATGCGCATTCACCTTCTCAGCAAGTCTTGAATAATTGCTCCTTGTCCTTGCCCTTAACCACTATGGGCACTGTTACAGTACCGAGTGCCGTCGACTTGTCGGTTACCTGTTCAGAGTCGGACCCGTCCTTTGTGGATCTGGAAGCGACCCCAGACCTAGAAGCCTGTCGGACACCCAGAGAGACGGAGCCGGACCTGGATGGGTTAACTGCCAGGTCGACCGCTTATGTGCCCAGCGACTCCAGGGATAAGGCTACTTGTAATCCCTCAAAAGTAATAGCTAAGCCCAAAACCAAGGAGTCTAAATTCAAATCTAAAGAGAAGACTAAAACTAAAGCTAGCAACCATAATCTGGTGACACCTATTCCACACACAACGCCTGGCATTCCATGCTGGGTCGAAAATATGGTCACGGACCTCAAGCATGACCTTGAAACTACAATAGTGGCCCAAATCAAACCCTTGATCTCCAAACTGGATAGATTAACATCTCTCATTAATACTAAATGGCCCAATAAGATCATTGAGTCTGGGACTATTCAGCAACAAGGGCACAGAGAACCACCACCCAATCCCCAACCACCAACTAAGGTCACTAAGTCTACAGCTGATAAAGCGAAAAACCTTCCGCCATCCAAAGAACAATCAGCAATACATCTTCCCCACTCTGTGAAAAATCTTGCTCAACCGTTATCAAAAGTAGTGAGCAGCTCATTACCCGCCCAGCAACCAGCTGCTGGACTAAAATCTCTCACTTCCCAAGTCACGGACCCTAAAGGGAAACCCACGAACATCCCAGCCCCCCATGCTACTAATAATCCTGAAGTCCCTAAGCCAAGGCAGACTCGTTTTAAGTCTATTAGTCTGCCACCAGAAGTTTCCCCTTTTGAGGTTGTGTTGACTGCTGTCCCCCCACTGAAGGAAGGAGTTAGAGAGACTTATGTAGAGCTTAGAAATAAATGTGCCCAGTGGCTTCAAATACATAGACCATTACCCAGTAGTATGAGTGGGGAAATTCTTACTGTGCGTAGAGGTGATTGGGTGGGTAGGAGCAAGAAAACAATATCAGGGGATGTAATCACTGTCAACTTTAGGGATGTGGGGGCTGCGACTTTTATTTGTAATGCCCCGAACAGCGGCCCAGCCACCCAGATCAAACCACTCCCCCTGTCTTACTTCCTCCCCAACTCGACAAGACCCAACTTCCACCGACCAAGTAATCAAGGGCCTGCATGTCCCCCTCAATATGCCTCTAACCATTGGCAACAACCGCCCAATTTTCCATCTTTTGTCCCACATCATGCTGGTCCACAGTGGCAACAACCCTTCCACCCCTTACCTCCTCCTTTTTTCCAATCCACCCAGCAGTGGCAACAACCTCCTCAGCCACTATTTACTAATCAGCAATGGCAACAGCCATGGCAGAATCCGTCTCCATCCCTGTCTTTCAACCCTTCCTATACACAGTTTGCCCATCCAAATAGGTTCTGTGTTCTGGATGAGGTTGATTGACTTTCTCCCAAGGGAGGATTAGATACTAACCTCCCTAGTGTTAACATCAGTATGAAGGATCCTGTGCCAGAGACAATTCTCCCTATTAACTTAGAGGTGCTATCACCCATATTAACTAGGGACAGCGGTGATTCATGTAACCACCAAGGCACTGTGATCCAAGATGGAAACTTAGCACAGGGCAAGTTAAAGATCCTTAGTTGGAACCTTGCTGGGATTTCAAGGAAATTAGGCCTCCCAGAGTGGAATGCCCTGGTCGATGCCCATACAATTTGCATTTTTCAAGAGACATGGGCCATTGAACCATTACATCGGGTGGGCTTTGTCACTATTTTTACCCCAGCAGTAAAATCTAAGGTAGGGAAGGGGCGGCCATCGGGGGGACTTATTATTTGGATAAGTATCCTCCTAAATTGTAGGATAATCACCAAGAAGCCAAGAACCCCGGATATTCTTGGTGTTTCACTATTGGGCCTACGGGGAAGTATGATTATTGACCTTTATAATGTATATATTAGGGGAACCAAAAACGGGTGTATCTCACCTACAATGCTGGAGCTCGAAGCTCAGTTAGGAGAGCAAAATGGACCTGGGCATATCCTAGTAGCAGGGGATTTTAATTGCACATATGAACCACTTCCCCTAGAAGGAGTACCAGATCTAGGAGAGGAGGACAGTAGATGGGGTATTCCTACCCTCTCTATTCCCCCCATCAAACGCTGGACTCGTAGTGCAATCCACCTAAATGCACTCACATTGGAGTTCGGCTTAAGAGCTGCCAACGGTCGCACTCGTTCTGACTTGCAGGGTGCTCCCACATTCAACAGAGTTGGTCAATGCACACGCATCGACTATATTCTGCTGGACAGGGGCCTCTGGAGCCATGTTGACGACATGGTTATCACCAATACTATAGAGAGCGACCACAACCCACTTTCTCTATCTTTAAAAAATCCTTGGCCCACCAAAGTATCGCCAGTCCCCTCGAGCCGCCAACAGGGGATTACTGTTGCCACTTGTGGCAGGCGTCTAAAGTGGAGTAAGATTATGTGCAATGCCGATAAACTATTAGCAATAGATGAAGTGGTTAAAGTCATGCAAGCCGAAATTGGCTCGATTGACCTAACTATAGCAGCAGACATGGCCACCGCTACATTTGAAACTGCTGTAAAAATCATAGGGGACCTCTTTTGGGTCCAATTGCCCCCAGGTAAACAAAATCCTTTACCAAAAGCTAAAGGCAAACACGATTGGTATTCGGCAACGTGCAGGAAGGCCAAATCTCGCCTAATAGAGGCAGTTAAGGGGAAGTCCCCCCCACTAATCCAAATTGCTAGAAGAGACCATAAAAAGGCCTTACAGGTTGCTAAAAGGGAGTGGGAGGATGCCTACTGGCTAACCCTTAAGGAAGCCAGTCTGAAAAAAGACTCCAAATCCTTTTGGGAAACCATAAGGGCACGAAATAGACCGGATTCCGACCTCATAACCTGCAATATCCCGGGGCAGGTATGGGAGGCCCATTTTGCTAAACTTTATTCCTGCCATAATTATTTGAACGGGAGAGGGTCTGCCCAATCCCTCCCTTATATTAATTATATTCTTCTCCCCAGTGATCCTGAATTCACACAGAAGGAAGTAGAATATGCTATTAATTCTATCATTCCACAGAAAGCTGCAGGACCTGATGGCATCCCGGGGGACTTGCTAAAATCTGATGTTGCTACTTGGGGCAAATTAATCCACTCTCTCCTTCTCGCCATTTGTAGGGGTGCCCCCATTCCTGCGTCATGGAAGGGGGCAGAGGTAGTTCCCATTCATAAGAAAGGCCCAAGGGATGACCCGTCCAATTATAGGCCGATCAGCTTGCTAGATGTAAGCCAAAAAGTTGTTGGTAAAGTTATTCTACTCAGGTTACTTAACTGGGTAGATGAAAATAAAATACTTACCGACTTCCAGGCCGGTTTTAGAGTAGGCACTGGTACGATAGAGCAGGCCTTTAGGCTTATGATGATCTACTGGAAGGTGGTAGTGATAGGCAAGGGCAGTCTTTATCTCGCTTTTATCGACCTAAAGACTGCCTTTGACCTTGTCCCCCGGGACCTGCTATGGAGAGTCCTGGCCAATATGGGGCTCCCACAGTATTAACTATCCCTACTAGTCAGGCTCCATCAGGACAGCTTTGCCCAAATTAGGTGGGGTTCTGGAGGGGAGAAAACGGGCTGTATCCCCGTCGAGAGAGGGGTCCGCCAGGGATGCGTTCTGGCTCCCACCCTTTTCTCCTTGTACATCAATGGGGTGGTTGAGCATTTATTGAAATCTCCATCTGACGAACCATCCCTGGCGGGGGTTCGTGTACCGACCCTTCTCTTTGCGGACGACACGCTCCTAATTTCCAAAACACCTATGGGGCTACAGAAACTCTTGGATAATTTCCAATCCTTTTGCACTGATCGGGGCCTGGTTATAAACACTAATAAAACAAAATACCTTGTCCTTAACCCCCCCAAACAGCAAGTGCGTCCCCCTATTTTAAACACTGAGACCCTGGAAAGGGTGAAAGTATTTGACTATTTAGGGATACGCATCTCAGACAAAATGGATTGGACTCCTCATCTAGACAAGATGCTGCTAAATCATAAAAGGATCACAGGTGCCCTATTGAGGGAGCAACGTTCCAGTTCGTTGAAACCAATAGGAACAGTCCTAGAGATCTATGCCGCCAAGGGTGTTAGCTCTGCACTTTACGGAGCTGAACTCTGGGGCTTTGCATCATCATTAGCTCTTCAAAAATCCGAGAATAATTTCTGCAGACAAATAATGTCCCTCCCTCAAAGCACCCCACTTTTACCTTTATTTATGGACTTTGGTTGTACCCAGATTGGCGAAATTGCAAAATTTCGCCCTCTTTTGTTATGGGCCCGTATTTGGCGGGTAGAGGAACTTAGTGCCTATGCCAGAGGCCTGGAAGAAATAATGGCGTCACCACATTGGGCCAGAGTCAAATGGCTAACAGATATGAAATCTTTACTGTCGAACTTGGGCCTTTTGGACTTTTGGTCAAGCAGAACCTCTCCACCAAAACAAGTACTTAAAAATCTTTATCGGGACTGGATCTGCTCCCAAAGGCATTCTAGTACATCTATTGGCAGGCTTACTGAGGACTTCCTGAAGTTTAAAGATATTCCCATGCGAGAACCCTATTTAGATATAATCGGGAAACCATTTGCCCGGTCTTTGTATTTTAAATTCAGAACGGGTACCTTGCCATTGAACACTTTTACTAAAACATGGAATTCCTGTCCTCACAAAACTAACCTGTGCCCTTCATGTCTAGCCCATCCAGAGACATTGGCTCACTTCCTATTTGTCTGTAGCGAATATGCCAATCCAAGAAGGGTTTGGTTGAAGAACCTGTGCCGGCAACTGGGAACCAGGAGTCACGATGTGGCAATCAGGATACTTGTTTCGGACAGTTACGTACCCTATGTCTGTGCCTTAGCCAAATTTCTATTCTGGGCTTGGGCTATTCGAGCCAGAAAGCTTAAAAACCTTGTTTAATGCTTCTTAAACTATATTAACTTTAGCAAATGTTATATTTCTTGTTATTAACTGGAACTGGATATGTCTAAACTAATTTTATTACCTACCAATTCTTTTTAAACTTGCTTTTATGATAATGAAATTTTATCGAAATAAAGCTTTTTGACCTTGACCTTGTATTAATACCCAATTTCATTGCCCATTTATTTTGACAATACTCGAGGTCGTCGGGAAGTAAAAGGATAGGATAAGAATAAAATTGACCTATCGGTGTTTTTCTAGACATACTCTCAATAAGGGGAAATTTCCTCAATTGGAGTTCCACCTGAGGACCTAGAGTATTAAGATAGCTACGGATTTGTAAAAACTTAAAAAAATCGTGTTTTGGCAATCCAAATTCGTTTTGCAGCTCAGAAAAAGAGTCTAAATGTCCATCTTGCAATAATTCACCCAGACACTGGATTCTGTTGGAGCACCGTCTATTAGTTAAATGATCACGAAAAATTAAAGGCAAAATATCTAGTGCTGCAAAGGGTGTGTAAGCATTGATTTTTGAAAGGCCGAGCTGATGCTTGACAAATCTCCATGCAACATATGCTGATTTCAAGATCTTAAATTTAGTTTTTTTGAAGTAGCTGGTAGTTCTATAGTTTTGACCAGGCAACTTCTACACGCCTCCCCCAACCCAAATTCATAAATTGAAGGAGAATGGCACGGCAAGATTCGGGCCCTATCACCTATCACAAGTGGATTAATAAATTGCAAGACGGACGCCAAGTAATAAAACAAAGTGCGGTATACCCCTGCCACCCCGATCTTTAGGCAAAGTCCTCTTTTTATATGCCCTTCTTTGTCGCTTATAGCCCAACAAAAATATTGAGGAGATCCTTTCTAGCTGTTTAAAACAGCTGGCAGGGAACTCAAGCGGGATAGTTCGAAACATATAGAGAAGCTTGGGTAATATTGAGTTGACTTTTTTCAGAACCACATTTATATTTAGATCCGGGATGTTAGAAAGTGGAAGTGAAATTTTGATTCCTAAATAGGTGACCTCTGTAACAGTTCTAATATTGACTGGGGGGTCCTGACCGACATAAAAATTTGAGTCTTAGAGATATTCAACTTGTAATCCGAAAAAGATCCGAACTGAGCTGCTAAATCCTCTATCGCTGGGACCGTCCTGGTGATGTCTGTAGTAACCACAACAATATCACCCGCGTATGCAAAAGCTCTGTAATCCATATGAGAGACTTGTACAGGTTTAATATTCTCAGCCTGATTTAACTTATTCAAATATAAATATATATATATATATATATAAAGCAAATAAAAGCCGGGAACATGGACAACCTTGTCGTGTCCCACGAAGAATAGAAAAAGGAGAAGATTCCTTGCCAGCCAACCGAATAGAAGCAGTTGGAGACTGATAGAGAACCCTCAGAGCAGAAAGCATTTTTGGGCCAAAACCTTTCTGACAAAGAAGATCCCACAAATATGGCCAGGTGACCCTGTTGAATGCCTTTTCGGCATCCAACAGGGTAACCCCCATAGTAGACTCGGTTGCCTGTGCCCAATCTACAAGTGCAATTAGGCGGCAGACATGATCTGTGGTATCACGGGTCGGGATAAATCCATGTTGAAAATTAGACACGATAGATGAAATTATACCAGATATTCTTGAGGCTAAAATCTTTGAATAAATTTTCCTATCTGCATTAATTAATGATGTGGGCCAATATGAGGCAGGCAACAGGGGTGGCTTATCTTTTTAAAAAAAAGCTATAATCATAGAGCTACTCCAAGATGCCGGGGCATTACCCTTCTGTGCTTCCAAAAGGACTAACATCAGATCTTCCTTCAGAAGGTGCCGAAACATCCTGAAGAACTCTAGAGGGATGCCATCCGGACCCACCGCCTTACCTAACGCGAGAGAGAGAATAGCTGCCTCCGCTTCTTCCCAAGTTATATCTTTATCTAGTTCTACAAGCTGATCTGATGTTAATGTGGTCGTTCCAACACTAGCACTGAAATCCAGAAAGGATTCTTAAGTATAGCATGTTGTCTCGTTTTTATATAATTTACTGTAGAATTGACGAAAAACTTCCAAGACTTCTTCCGGTTTATCATGGATTTGCCCTGCCTCGTCCTGAATGCTATCTATCCGATTAACAACCTCATTTTGTTGTATCTTTTTAGCTAATATACGGCCAGTGTTTTCTCCTACCTCTCAGATTTGTGAGCGATAGACTGCAATTTGTGCCGCTAACTTCCTAGCAAAATTCTCGTATAACCTTGACTTTTGAATGGCCAAATCAGTCAGAATTTGCTCAGTATTTTGGTCAGAATTAACAGCCGTCATTTGATTTCGAGTTCTTGCAATTTCTTGGACTCAGCTGCCAGTTCATCTCGCACTTTCAGCTGGTTGTTAATTGAATAGCTCAGCGTCTCCCCCCGTACCCCTGACTTAAAAGCATCCCAAACCATATGTGCAGAAGCAGATCCATGGTTAAAGCCAAAAAATTCAACGATCCATTTCCCCATATGTTCAATATAAATTGTAGCTCTCTCTACCAGGAGAGCTACAATGTATATCTAATTCTAGAATTATAGGGTTATGGTCAGAAATTACATTAGGGAGGATATCATACCTGGAATTCTTTGCATATCCAGCGGTGATGAAAAAATAGTCTAAGCGGACAAATTTCTGATGGGGAACAGAGTAAAAAGTACACCCAGGGGCACCTAGGCCTTTAACATGACCTACATCCAATAAACCAAATTCTTTAATTAGTCCTCTAATGGCATTAAAAACGCTCTTTTTCAATCCTGAATAAATAAGGTCACTAGTTATATCAAACTGCCCATCCAAAGGAAGGTTTAAGTCTCCACATACCATTAGGGGAGAAGGCCACGCTGCGAGTTCAATACTAAGGTGGTTCAACATGTCTGGGTCATCTAGGTTAGAACCATAAATAGAGCAGATGGTCCAGGAAAAACCTTCAAAGCAAATCTCACAAATCCCCCAGCGACCATGGGAATCTACTTTTAACCGTTTACAGATCCCCCTACCCCATCTTTTCAAAATCGCAACACCTCTTATTGTTGGTCCTTGTCGCGTACATCCCACTACTTCCATGCTTAGATCATTAAGCCAATGCGTATTATTCCAAGCTATGTGTGTCCCTTGTAGACACAGTAATTCCACCTTCATAGAATAAAAATTTTGGGCAGCTATCCCTCTTTTCTTTCTGTCATTCAGCCCACAGATATTCCAAGAGCAAACCTTTAATTTACCCATTATCATCAATCATGTAACTTCCAAAAACTAATACATAATATACAAGAACATCTCTTAGCATGACTATAACAACATATGCAGTAAGTAATTATTTAATTAGCAAATTTTTACCTTTTTTTAGTTAAAAAAACTACTCTGCTCTTCCTTGCCCCTGCCCATACCCAACCCCACCACGCCCCGCTCCCCACAAACCACCCTCACCCACCCAGGCACCCATCCAAAAGTGATGAAAAGAGAGGCAGGATGCGTCTCCCCAGTCACACCTAACCCCCTGATAGAAAAAAACCGGAGTGAAAACGCACTTAACAGAAAGACAAAGGTGCTCGATAACTGCATGGTAGTATTATATCACTACTCTATATAGTAGTCGGAAACTCCTTAGCACTAATCTCAGACATGAAATAATGTGTTTTCTCTTTTTATATAATTTTGAGTTTAGAGGGATAGAGTAGATATGCCTGCGCTTTAGCTTGAAACAATGGTATAAGTTGCCATCTCTGCTGTACTGTAGCCTGACAATAATCAGGGCGTACAAAGAATTCCACCCCCTCCCCATTTCTCTTACGATCAGGCCTAGCTAGGTCATACAGAGCTTCACGTGACCGAAAGGTATTTAAGCAGATTAATAATGCTCTAGGCTTAACAACTGTAGTCCCTCTGAGATGCTTCTGCCGAAAAAGGAATCGGTGAGCCCTCTGCAGTTCTAGTTCCCACTGCCACTGGGTCAGTTCGGGGAAAGCTTCTGAGAACAATCCGCTGAGGTACTGGCAAGTATCGCTTCCTTCGCTCCCTTCCGGAATACCCAGAACGCGCAGGTTATTTCTCCTGGATCTATTCTCTAATTCAATTAGCTTCCAGTTGATGTCTTCTCGGAGTGAGGTTAAGGAAGAAATATCAGTTTTCTGCTGCAACATTTCATCTTCAATCAAAGAGATTCTTCCTTCTGCCTCCCCGATCCTAGAGGCCACTTCATTACAGGATTTAGCAACCCGGCGCACCGTGTTTTGAAGCTTACGAACCGCCCCTTGTGTCCGCAGGTTCTCCGCTTTCGTCTCCTCCCGGTGCTGCTTGATAAATAGTAGTTAGCGTAACTTCGGGCTCTATAAGTCCTTCCGCAAGATTCCTAGCCCTAATAGATTCATCAGTGAGTACAACAGAGTTGCCCAATATAGGAGATCCATCGTTCTCAAGTCCGTTTCTGGGAGGGGAATTAGAGTTAACTCTAGAATCAGTCATTTTACGTACGGTACTCCCTTCTTCCCCCCTTAATGGAGTAATATCATCGTCCTCTGGCAGCACTGAACTCGTAAGGCTAGTCGAGCTTCTGTCATCAGGCCAGTCCCCCTCCAGGCTCTCAGTCTCCAAAGCATTGGAGAGATCTGACATTGAATAGAAATTACAGGCTGAGTCGACAGAATCCGCATCACCCAGTAATTCAACAATTTCAATTGCTCCTTCATTTTTTCCCTCCTTAGTTGCTGCCCTCGTACCCCCAACACCTTGGGAGCATTTATCTAATTTGCCTGGTTCTACAAATGGTTTTACAGGTGGAACGGAAATAGCTTTTAGGCCAGCAGGGTGGTGGCCTGTGACCCCCCCCCCCCCGATAAAGTGCTTGCATTAATGTCCTCAGTGATGGAACTTATGCTGTTTAATGCTGGCGCCTCTGGGATCTTAAATTTGTTTACCAATACCAAGGCCATAGAAGTCTCTCTTTCCTTTGGGAGGTCATGGGAATCAGAGGGTTCAACCCATGGGGGAGATGCAGTATGATCAATAGACGCTGCAGCTTCCATAGCAACAATGGGACCAACAGTAGAACTCGCACTAGCGCTCTGCAAAATGTCAGTTTCAACCAAAGGTTGATTCCTACCTTTAGGTTGAGTCTTTTTTTTAAAGATCTCTGGAATTTTGGTGGCCCCCCCAGCCTCGCCCGACTTTCCAGTGATAGGCAAAGGAATGGACGGTGACCCTTGCAGGTGAGTTACCGGATGACAGGCGCTACCACCAGCGCCGGCGCCAAGATCCCCGCAGTGCATATCGGATATGCCTTTGGACAATTTTTAAGATTTCGTTGTAATTGTCATTTTAAGGATGAATATTTCTTGCATGCCAGCAATGTAGTTGGCAGATTGGTTGATCGAGGATATCCCAAGAAATTATTGAAGAACACGATGTGGAGGGCTTGGTGGACACCACAGGAGTCACTATTACAAAAGAAATCACAATCATCTATTGACAAAATGGTATGTATCTCCACATTTTGCCCCAATTCAAATCTTTTCAGAAAAATCATCCACCAAAACTAGCATCTGATTAGAAATTTGGACCAATCGTTCGCAAACGGACCCCTTTTTGCCTTCAAGAAAGAAAAAAGCATTGCTAATCACGTAGTTCGTGCTATGCTACCGAAAACGAGTACAAAAAACACAGGTGATGGACAGAATGCAGAACAATGTCTTACATTCACCCCAGTACAGAGATCTGGGCCTAAATCCATCGTTTTTTTGCACTCCAAACCACCCCAGTTCAGACATGGCCATATGCAAATCAGTCTGACCCTGTGCCTCATGGGAACAGTCCAGCCCGAACTGCCAAGCCATGCCTTCCCTGGACCGGAAACAAGCTTCCGAGGACCGGTTTCTGTCATTCCAGCCGTCTTCAGCCCGGCTTGCTTGAATCCAGTGGTGTGGAGTGCATGGGACTCACGTCTGAGCATACCCATCCCTCTCGGGGTGACAAATGCAAAAACCACAGGTGATGGACAGAATGCAGAACAATGTCATACATTCACCCCAGTACAGAGATCTGGGCCTAAATCCATCGTTTTTTTGCACTCCACACCACCCCAGTTCAGACATGGCCATATGCAAATCAGTCTGACCCTGTGCCTCATGGGAACAGTCCAGCCCCAACTGCCGTAAACGTCTTCCCAGCAGGGCTTCGATTGTACGAAGCAAGCGCTACAGACAAGCTGTACTGGCAAGAGAAGGCTGCCAGGTCTAAGGTATGAATTTCTTTCAGCTACCATCAAGAAGAGTTCTCTCGCCTTTTGTATGAGCACACGTTAAGTGTAGACCGTATTTTTTACAATTAGCGAGAAAGTACCAATTAACGCTTCCCGCTGTTCCTTCTTTCACAGAGGCAGTGGGCGTCGAACAATCTACGTCGGTCCTACTCCCCAATTGCTGCTGAATGAACGTCGTTAGAAAGTAAAATAATGGAATTTCAATAGTACTGAAGGTTAACATCGATTTACCTTATAAGCTAATAGATTACATAACGCTTGCAGCAGGCAATTTACACGTTTTGTTTCAATTATTCTTCCAGCTTCTTTTTGAAAATGGCCCCTCAAATCTGCTGCAGAGAAACGGGATACTGACAAAACTTGATTTTCCGTAAGTGGCCACATCAGTGTTTTCATTTATATTGCGAATAAGGACTATCCTTTTAATTTTTATTTGGGACAAATATATTTTACTTTTCCTTCTGATACCCTATTCACAGATTTCTGTGTTGAACAGTGGATTGATGTTCATTATACTAGAGGTAAGCAAGCATACACTGGTTGTGGTGTTTTGTTGACTATTGTTGAATAAGCACTTTTGTATTTAGGTAATAAGACTTCGCTATTTCTCCTTGTGTTTCAATTATTTAGGTCCTTAAGAGAGCCCCTCAAGCAACGGACTCAAAACGCGTTGACCCTCTGTGTTTTTTCTGCAAAACAATCTTTGGTTGTATTTTGTGGTTGCTTTTGTGCACTGTAAATTGGATGTAAATTCTAAAAGGTTTTGTTACCATTTTTGTAGTGCACTGTAAGGATTATTGAGTGAAGCGATTGATGTTTGGCTGTTACCCCTGGCTTTTCAAATTGATGTAATAGGTTTCTGGCCAGGTTGAGGGAGTGTGTATGTCTGTTGTTCAGTGTGGGTTATAAATGTTTTTTGGATGGGTTATGTGAGTAGAATGTAGGAATGGTACAGTGAGTTTGGTCATTTTGTATTTAATAACGGTATGATTGGCTTATATTAAAATGTTTTTTATTGTCTCTTTTTTATAAAGTTTTGTGGTGTATTTAAAAAGTAATGACTTTGAATTGAAAGGATATAAAAATGCTAAAGTAAATTTTAAATAAGCAAAATATGGCTTAAGGGTGTTACAGATTTTTTCTATGCACCAGTGAAGAAATGTTTGATGCAATATCAGTATTGGCAATTCTTTGCTGTTTTGTTTGTTCTTTGCCACATTTTCTGTTACTCTAACAGTGAATAACTACGCCAATGTACTATATCTAGGGGCATCCAAAAGGGGGCTGGCAAAACTTCAGTCATTGCAGAATGCATCCGCTCGCTTAGTGCTAGGACTTCAGAGAAGAGCTCCAACAAAGAAAGCCTTGGCAGAACTGCACTGGTTGCCAGTTGAGAAAAGAGTTATATTCAAAGCTATTTGTTACTGTCATCGAATTCTGTCTAAGAAAAGCCCACGGTACTTATACCCTCTAATAACTCAATACACCCCGAGCCGGACTTTAAGATCCAAGGATAGCGCGTTGGTCAATGTACCGAGAATTAATAAAGCCAGAATGGGGGCACGTTCTTTCAGATATCTTGCTGCCACAATTTGGAATTCACTACTGGAGGACCTAAAAATGGTGCCATGAGAAACCAGTTTTCGTAGACACCAAAAAAACCTGGTTATTGCCTTTAGCAGTTTAGAGGTCCTCCAGAACTGTGGCACGAGCACTGAACTTTGTTTTCTTGCTGTCAGTGAGTCTGTTTAGCATGGAGACACACCGGTGGTGTAACCATGCGCTCTATAAATGGATTAAATTAAATTAAATTATTAGTGTAATGGAAAACAGAGCATCAGGAGTTGGAATGGAATCTTCTCTGTCAGCTGAAGTAGGTAAAAAAAATTAAAGGTATGTTGTGTACATGCTTCCTGGTGGGAGAGGGTTTGTGGGACAGAGATAGTGTTTAGGTGTAAGTGTGTATGTTTTTTTAATGTGAGCATGTGCGGTGGAGCGAAAGTGTCAATCAATGACAGGTAGTGAATGAGAATAAATAAGATTGAATGTCAGTAAGTGAGTATGAGTGAGTCAGAGTCAATGAAAGGGAGAGGGATTGAGAGTAAGGGGGAGCCAAGTCAGTTTGAGTAAGTACGAGTGAATGAGAGTGTGAATGAGTGAGAACAATGAGTGGTGTTATGCTTGTGAGTCGACCTTTGGCCCGGGCAGACCAAACGTAATTCTTGGCTTGTAGAGGCACCAGTGGCATAATTCTGGGGAGGATATACTTTAGTCAATTCTTAACATAACTGCATACCCCAGGGCTCATCCCTCAGCCCGACTTTGTTCAACATCTACATGGCACTGCTCGCCCACGTCGCCCGACTGCATGACCTCAACATCATCTCCTATGCCAACGACACCCAGCTGTTCCTCTCCTTCACCAAGGACCCCCTCATCGCCAAAACCAACCTCCATGAAGGAATGAAAGCCGTCGCCCAGTGGATGAAGAACAGCCGACTAAAGCTAAACTCGGACAAGACGGAAGTCCTCATCCTCCGCCCCACCCCCTCGGCCTGGGACGTCTCCTGGTGGCAGACCACACTGGGAACAGCTCCAGCACCCACCGACCATGCTCGCAACCTAGGGTTCATCCTAGACTCAACTCTCTCCATGACAAAACAGATCAACGCTGTCTCGTCCTCCTGCTTCAACACCCTATGCATGCTCTGCAAGGTCAACAGGTGGATCCCCACCAAAAGAAGAAGAACGGTCACCCAGGTCCTCGTCAGCAGCAGATTGGACTACGGAAACGCCCTCTACGCAGGAGCCTTGGCCAAACTCCTGAAACGACTCCAACTGATCCAAAACGCCTCTGCACGCTTGATCCTCAACATCCCTCGCCGCAGCCACATCACACCCTACCTGAGAGACCTTCACTGGCTCCCCGTCAGCAATAGGATCACCTTCAAGCTCCTCACCCATGCACACAAGGCACTCCACAACACCAGCCCAGCATACCTCAACAGGCGACTCAGCTTCTAGACCCCCAATCACCAGCTCAGATCCACTGACCTCGCCCTTGCCACAGTCCCCCACATATGAAGAGCGACCTCTGGCAGCAGATCGTTCTCCCACCTCGCCGCCAAGACCTGGAAACCCTCCCCATCCTCCTACAGCAGACCCAGGACCTGCTCACCTTCAGAAAACACCTCAAGACCTGCCTATTCAAGCAGTAGCAGCATCCCCCCCTCCCCCACCCAGCGCCTTGAGACCCTCACGGGTAAGTAGTGTGCTTTACAAATGTTCTGATTGATTGAACTGTGACAAAATACTGTCACTGACATACTAAGGGTAACACCTCTCATATGGGACCTCCATGACAAAAGGTTGGCACTGGCATACTGAGATAATTGTTGCTATGGGACCCTGCTGGACCCAGCCCTCTTTGTAGGGTTATCCCCAAACCTTTTGTCTTCCTCATCCAATTTTTCTGACCTTCTTTTTGTTGCATTTAGGACTCTGGGCACTTTACCTCTGATAATCAGTGCTAAAGAGCATGTACTCTCTCCTTTAAACATGGCATAATTGTCTTACATCTGTAGAAGAGATCAAAACACAATTCAGATGCAGTCTGTTAACATGAAAAAGGAAAACATGAAGGTGAGAGTTTCCCTAATTGACTAACATGCTCCCCGACCCCAATGTTTACTTTAAATACATTAAGAAAAAATATATATATGTTATTTATAAGCCAATGATAGATGTTACACCCACAGTGCATGCTGCTGACATTAAGGGTTTGTAAATGAAACATGGTAAAAGGCAAGCTAGATTTTATTTCTTATTGAATCTGCAATTACCTTGAACTTTCCCTCTGTTCAGGCTTTGCTCTTCCTGGTTTCCTAAACACTGAAGCTCAGCCAGGCCTGAAATCTGCAAATATCAACAGAAGGAAACACAGCTCTCTTATCTGAAGGCAGCCTCAGACTAAAACATTTTATTTGTCACAAATAAAAGGAAACCAGAGAAGGTTACAGATTAATTGGATTGCACTATCTCAAGGGTTCATTTTAAGCACTTTCTTTCCTACATATGAAACATTTGTGGATTGAACTATATAACCCTTTCTCTAACTGCTGATTTACAGCCCAAGCGGAGGTCCCCTTGTATTCCCCAAACCACTGGAGCTTTCTGCAGGTGCCTGTGTAAACAGAAAAGCACTTACTTCAGTAAAATGAAATGCTGTACAACCTTGAAATCACTGGAAACAAACACACAGTTGTATTTCCTCTCCTACTCTGCCTTTTTCCAGCACATGCAAAGAGAAGGCTGTTTGTCAGTGACTAGACCAATAGAATGTAGTCCTCTCTCTTAACTCTGATTGACTGTTGCCCACCCATCACTGTGAAGGTGTGTTTCACAACACTGACAAAAAATGTGCTGGTATGACTGAGGGATGAAGAATGAGGAGTAGTGAGCATGGATGAGGAGTAGGGAGCATGGATAATGGTTGAGGAGTAGTGATGATGGTTGAGGAGTAGGGATGATGGATGAGGAGTAGGGATGATGGATGAGGAATGAAGAGTAGGGATGATGGATGAGGAGTACGGATGATGGGTGAGAAGTATGGATGATGGATGAGGATGAGGAGTAGGAATGTTGGATGATGGATGAGGAGTACGGATGATGGATGAGGAGTACGGATGATGGATGGTGGATGAGGAGTACGGATTATGGATGAGGAGTACGGATGATGGATGATGGATGAGGAGTACGGATGATGGATGAGGAATGAGGAGTAGGGATGATGGATGAGGAATGAGGAGTAGGGATGATGGATGATGGATGAGGAGTAGGGATGATGGATGAGGAGTAGGGATGATGGATGAGGAGTACGGATGATGGATGAGGAGTACGGATGATGGATGATGGATGAGGAGTACGGATGATGGATGAGGAATGAGGAGTAGGGATGATGGATGATGGATGAGGAGTAGGGATGAAGGATGAGGAGTAGGGATGATGGATGAGGAGTACGGATGATGGATGAGGAGTACGAATGATGGATGAGGAATGAGGAGTAGGGATGATGGATGAGGAGTAGGGATGATGGATGAGGAGAAGGGATGATGGATGAGGAGTACGGATGATGGATGAGGAATGAGGAGTAGGAATGATGGATGAGGAGTACGGATGATGGATGAGGAGTGCGGATGATGGATGAGGAATAAGGAGTAGGGAGCATGGATGAGGAATAGTGAGCATGGATAATGGTTGAGGAGTAGGGATGATGGATGAGGAGTAGGGATGATGGATGAGGAGTTGGGATGATGGATGAGGAGTAGGGATGATAGATGAGGAATGAGGAGTAGGGATGATGGATGAGGAGTACGGATGAAGGATGAGGAGTATGGATGATGGATGAGGAGTACGGATGATGGATGAGGAGTATGGATGATGGATGAGGAGTAGGGATGATGGATGAGGAGTAGGGATGATGGATGAGGAGTAGGGATGATAGATGAGGAATGAGGAGTAGGGATGAAGGATGAGGAGTAGGGATGATGGATGAGGAGTACGGATGATGGATGAGGAATGAGGAGTAGGGATGATGGATGATGGATGAGGAGTAGGGATAATGGATGAGGAGTAGGGATGTGGGTAATGGATGAGAAGTAGGGATGATGGATGCGAAATAGGAATGAGAAGTAGGGATGAGGAGTGAGAAATGAGGATTTCCTAAAATGGATGCTGTACAGAATATTGTATGCAGAAATATTGTCAATATATACATTGTATCCTAAATATCATTTACGAAAATGTATTCCATTGGGTGTCGATTTTCTATTATCAATAACACCAATAGGTCAGTATTTATGGAGAGGATTTGGCACTACAGGCAAAGAGAGCTGCCAACTTTGGAACACAGGTTCGACTTTCAGCATTGGCTCAATATCCTGTGATTCTGGGCAAAAAACAACCTCCTCTGTGCCTCCAAAAGCTTCAGATGACCTTGTGGAACGCGAACGGTGCTAATTAATGAATTCCAATACCTATGGATCGAGTTTGCGCTATATTAAGTTGCAAAAAATAAATGAATAAAAATGGTATTTAGGACACAATATGTATTTCAGAAGATATGATGACAACAATATTCATATGTCGCCCCCGTAGTTTCCAATGGGTGCTTAGTGCATGACAGATGTAGATGAACATGGACGTAAAAAACTGATGAGATAAAAATCTAATACCTGAAGTTTATACAGTGATCTCTTCAACTTGCCCATAAACAAACAAAGCTATCTTATCTTTCATCAGAAAATGTTGTTATTTCTTTTAAACGTGAAATTAAATTTCGGTTCTTTGCTATCACAAAGCAGCAAAGCGCTGCAGGAAATGCACTGTCTGCGAAACTATCGGATCCCAAAGGACTTTGCCCACGTTTGAGTGTCAATAGCAAACAAGTATTTTCATCTCTAAATACGTTAAGATGTTCGTGGACTGAACATGTGCTACTCAAACACTCCATTGGGTGGCAGTGTCGCCTTCCAAACTAGATTAGAAGCTCATAGTATATTTTGGACATGAAATATATATATAATAAATACAACAGCGTCGTCTCTCTTCTACGCGGGCGAATAACTTGAGGCAGATCACATTAAATAAGAAAACGGAGTCACATTTTTTCTCAGAGGGGCGTATCTGTTTACACATGTATTTAAACTTGTAATTGTTACAAATACTGAATGTTAGGACTGGGGAGCCAGGAGGCACTCGAGTCCTTACTTTAGGGGTGGAGGTTACAGAGACCCGAAACATCCAGAAAAGGCGCCGCTTTAGTAGAGTGTAATATTCCGGTTTAATTACGCGTGGAGGAGGAATGAGCATATTCCGTCCCTTTCCCCGATTATAAAGTCGTGGTAAAAGTCATCTGATTAACACTGAAAGTTGTAAACGTCCCCCTCTTTTTCATGCTTTCCTCATAAAAGCTACACTCACTGGCAACGACTGGGACAGAAAGAGCTGTAACATTCGAAACATCCTTCAATTGTTCATCATAACAACAAGTCCGGTCCTCTTCAACCGCCCCTCCATCGAGCAAAATATCTCAGCTGAATCCTCTTAAAATGCTGGTTTGTCAAGATTACTTTCCATAGTATGCATAAACCAGGTGGTTCTTCGTTTAACCAAGTGTTGTCGGGACTGCTGGACACAATTCATCAATCAATCAGTCAGAGTGCTTGTAAATCGCGCTACTTACCCGTGAGGGTCTCAAGGCGCTGAGGGGAGGGGGCGTGGGGAGCTGCTGCTACTGCTTGAAGAGCCAGGTCTTGAGGAGTCTTCTGAAGGCGAGTAGGTCTTGGGTCTGCTGTATGTGGGTAAGGAGGGTGTTCCAGGTCTTGGCGGCAAGGTAGGAGAAGGATCTGCCGCCGGAGGTCGTTCGTTGGATGCGGGGGACAGCGGCGAGGGCGAGGCTGGCGGAGTGGAGCTGGCGGGTAGGGGTGTGGAAGCTGAGTCTGCTGTTCAGGTAGGCTAGTCCGGCGTTGTGGTGTGCTTTGTGTGTGTGGGTGAGGAGCTTGAAGGTAATCCTCTTGTCGACGGGGAGCCAGTGTAGGTCTCTCAGGTGGGGGGTGATGTGGCTGCGGCGAGGGACGTTGATGATCAGTCGGACAGAGGCGTTTTGGATGCGTTGTAGTCGTCGTAGGTGTTTGGCTGGGATTCCTGCGTAGTACGTTGCCGTAGTCCAGTCTGCTGCTGACGAGGGCCTGTATCACCGTTCTTCTTGTTTCGGTCGGGATCCAGTTGTAGATCCTGCAGAGGGTGTTGTAGCAGGAGGAGGAGACAGCGTTGACCTGCTTAGACATGGAGAGGAGGATGAATCCTAGATTGCGTGCATGGTCGGTGGGTGTTGGTGCTGTTCCCAATGTGGTCGGCCACCAGGAGTCGTCCCAGGCTGAGGGGGTGCGTCCGAGGATGAGGACCTCCGTCTTGTCAGAGTTCAGCTTCAGACGGCTGCTCCTCATCCAGTCGGCGACGTCCTTCATTCCCTAATGGAGGTTGGTTTTGGTGGTGTGTGGGTCCTTGGTGAAGGAGAGGATGAGCTGGGTGTCGTCAGCGTAGGGATGATGTTGAGGTTGTGATGGCGGGCCACTTGTGCGAGGGGGGCCATGTAGACATTGAACAGCGTTGGGCTGAGGGATGAGCCCTGGGGGACGCCGTAGATGATGTTGGTGGCTTCGGATCGGAAGGGTGGGAGGCGGACGCTCTGGGTTCTGCCAGAGGGGAAGGACGTGGTTCAGTCAAGAGCCTTCTCTTGGATTCCAGCTTCTAGGAGGCATGTCTTTAGAGTGTGATGGCAGACCGTGTCGAAGGCAGCTGACAGGTCCAGGAGGATGAGGGCTGATGATTTGCCGTTGTCTAGTTGGCAGCTGATGTCATCTGTGGCAGCGATGAGGGCTGTCTCGGTGCTGTGGTTTCGTCTGAATCCGGACTGGGACGGGTCCAAGATGTTTTTATCTTCCAGGTGGCGGGCCATTTGCATGTTGACGATTTTCTCGATGACCTTTGCTGGGAACGGGAGCAGGGAGATGGGCCGGAAGTTCTTGAGGTCCTTGGGGGTCTGCTTTGGGCTTCTTGAGGAGGTCGTTGATTTTGGCGTGCTTCCAACTTTCCGGGAATGTTGCTGTTTCGAAGGAGATGTTGATGACCTTCCGTAGTTGGGGTGCGATGGCTGCGTCTGCTTTATTGAATACGTGGTGTGGGCACGGGTCAGACGGAGATCTGGAGTGGATGGAGTTCATGACCTTGCGTGTCTCATCGTTGATGTTGGACCAGGAGGTCAGGTGGTTGGTGCGGGTGGTGTTCACAGGGGAGGTGGAGTCTGGCGTAGTCGGGGCGGTCGTGGTGTTGAAACTGTTGTGGATGTCAGCGATCTTGCAGTGGAAAAAGATGGCTAGTGAGTCTCACAGTTCTTGTGAGGGCGGGATGTCGTTGGCATTGCCGCTGGGGTTGGAGAGTTCCTTTACGATGCTGAAGAGCTCTTTGCTGTCATGTGCGTTGTTATTCAAGTGGTCTTTGAAGGAGGATCTCTTGGCTAATCTGATGAAGTGGTGGTGTCTGCAGGTGGCGTCCTTGTGGGCTGCGTGGTTGTCCAGTGTGCGTTCATGGAGCAATGCCTTCTCCAGTTTCCGGCATGCGCGTTTAGAGGTCTGGAGCTCGACGGTGAACCAGGTGGCTCTCTTGTTGGCGTGGCTGTTGGAGGATTTCTTGAGCGGGGCGAGGGTGTTGGCGCAGTCGTCGATCCACTGTCTGAGATTTCGGGCTGCGGCGTCTGGGTTGGTGGGGTCGTGGGTGGGTTCTTGGCAAGGGAGGTGATCAGTTGGTCTTCGGTGACTTTGCTCCAGCAGCGGCGAGGCAGCTGTTGGGTGCGGTGGTGCGTGGTTGGTTTCTTGAAGGTGAAATGGATGCAGCAGTGGTCGGTCCAGTGGAGTTCGGTGGTGTGGTCGAAGGCGACGTGGGAGCCTGTGGAGAAGACGGGATCCAGCGTGTGGCCGGCGGCGTGGGTGTGGTGACGAGTTGTCTGAGGCCAAAGTTGGCGAGGTTATCTATCAGGGTGGCGGAGTTGGCGTCATTGTTGTTCTCGTGGTGGAAGTTCAGGTCCCCCAGGAGGATGTAGTCCGTGGAGGCGAGTGCGTGGGTGCTGGCGAGGTCGGCGATGGAGTCGCTGAACTGAACCCTGGGTCCGGGGGGTCTGTAGATGAGTGTTCCTCTGAGGGTGGTGTTGGTGTGGATCCGGAAGTGCAGGTGTTCGGCGGTGTTGAGGGTGTTGTCTGCGTGGGTGGCGACCTTGAGGGTGGACTTGTGGACGATGGCTATTCCTCCTTCGATTCCGTTGGCGCGATCCCTGCACGAGATCTTGTAGCCTTCTGGGATTGCTATGGCGATGTCGGGCGCCGAGGAGTCGTTCCACCAGGTCTCGGTCAGGAAGGCCACGTATGGGGGAGAGGTGTCAAGCAGATCCCAGAGCTCGACGGAGTGTTTGCGTGCGGAGCGGGTGTTGAGGAGTATGCAGCAGAGGTGGTTGGGTCCAGTCCTTGGAGGTTTGGTGGTTCTGTCACAGGTGAAGCTGCAAGTGTAGCAGGAGAAGGGTTCGTGGGTCCGTTTCGGGGCGGCCTGGAAGCAGGTGTGATTTCAGCTGGCATTGAGTGCGTGGAGGGTGCTGGCATCGTAGTGGATTCTGGTGTTGTGGCGTTCGCGGGGTCCAGGGGTTCTGGCACTGGGTGCGGTCCGGGCACAGACGGGCTTGCCTTAGGCGCACCAGCGGCGCGGCCGCTTCTCGGCCTGCATATTAGGTGGCTTGGGAGGGAGGAGCAGCTGGGAGGCGGGAACGGGAGGCGAATGGGTGTGCAGGGGGGGCGGAGTCACAGGGAAGCAGCGGCGGGAAATGGCCGGAACGGGAGCGGCGGGGGGGGCAGGGGAGGGGAGGGAAAAACCCAGGAAACAAGGAGGCAGCAGGGAGGCAGGAACCAGGCAGTCAGGTGACGAGCAGCGGTGTGGGGGCGACCTGCCTGCGAGGAGGGTCAACGGTCACAAAAAAAGCGCAGAAAGGTCACAAAAAACGGGAGGAAACGAGTGGCACAGAGGCACAAAGGTCACAAGAAAGGGCAGAAAAGGTCACTAAAAACGGGGAGAAACGAGTGGCAAAGAGGCAGAAAGGTCACATGAAAGGGCAGAAAGGTCACATGAAAGGGCAGAAAGGTCACAAAAAACGGGGGAAATGAGTACCACAGAGGCAGAAAGGTCACAAGAAAGGGCAGAAAGGTTACAAAAGATGGGGGAACGAGTGGCACAGGAGGCAGAAAGGTCCCAAGAAAGGGCAGAAAGGTCACAAAAAAACAGGGGGAATCGAGTGGCACAGGAGGCAGAAAGGTCACAAGAAAGGGCAGGAAGGTCACAAAAAAACAGGGGGAAATGAGTGGCACAGAGGCAGAAAGGTCCCAAGGAAAGGCAGAAAAGTCACAGAAATGTAGGGGCAGCTAAGCAACAGAAGGCAAAACGGGCAGAGAGACACGGGGGCAGCGAGGGAGAGAACGGGCACAGGCGGTGCTGTGTGGAGGGGGAGTGACCTACGTATAACGTATGAAATAGTCCACGTCATACGTTATAAGTAACTAAGGAAAATTGTTCCCCCAAACAAGACCCATCAGTCACCTTACTCTCTGCAAGGATAAGGAATCGTGGCCCTTGGCTTTGACAACTGCTCAGCTCTTCGTGGCTTCCTAGTTCTGTGCACATTACATAAATATCTTTTTTTTTACACACATACATATTCACATAAAGGCATGGCCTACAAAATGGAGTGGCAAACAAAAATAAAGAGTGTCTTTATTCAAAAGACTCCTTCTAAAATATAACACGTTCAAACGAGCAAATCAACTTGTTAAACATATATATTGCATCCTTAGCAGGGCAATACAATTACGATAGGTGCCTCGCAAGTAAAGCTATCTCAGAAAAAGTACAACCACATTTAGATCACTTTTCCCCTCCCCCAGTCATATATTCTGCTATATGTCTCAAAAGTCAAAAGTTGTGTTGTGTTGCCTCTCACACTGCTGGTCAGACTTCATCTGCCCACTGCAGTTACTTAATAGGGCCTGAGTAGCTAGATCCATTAGACGCACAGACCCCTCATTCCAATATGTTTTTTTTCTCTTGAGGACAATTGTTTGCTTGCTTATACACCCATACCAAGAAATGTTATTGATTTTGTAAGGAAATGCCCCTATTTGCATGCTCATCCCCAAGGTTTGGACTGATGCTACTGGTTTTTCGACTCTGTGAGTGCACTGAGGCCTGTTGGCCAGTTCTCAGTAATTATTATTATTTTTTTTCAAGGTTTTATATAGTGCGAACCAGACCCTTGCGGGTATCAGAGCGCTTTAAAGGGTAGGTGACATTGTTACATAAATACAAAGAAAATACCATAGGGTTCAATGCTGCTCCTTGATGTTAGAACCTACTAACAGAGATAGATACATGGGTATTAGGTGCATAACAAAACATTCAGTGCATAACAAGCAAAAATATAGTTACAGTATCCAGGAGACCAGACTGGCCAATATACAATAAAAGGATCTGTGAAGAAGACATGTTATGTAGCAATAAAGTCGTAGCCCATGCTCAAGTGAATTTAGCCATGAGAAGTGATTGCACTTCTTTTTTGAAAGATGCCGTATAAGAATTAAGTCTGGTTTCTGGGGGTAGCGCATTCCATATTCTGGGCTCCAGCCATGAAAAGGTTCAGGTTTATGTTTTCTTCTTGTTGAATTTTCACGGTTTCAGTAGAAGGGTTTTAGCATTTCTTGAGGCTCTAACCCCACATGAGGGCTCTAGTTTCTGTACCAAATAGCTATGTGCATTAGAGTGAATGGCTTTATGTGTCATGACCAGTGTTCCCACGAAGCCGGGCGCCTGCGCGCTCGCGCTCCTCCGTGCCCTGGAGCGCGCACTGTTGTATCTGTGGCGCACACACATCACCAAGAGCAAACGCGCCGCTGCTGCAAGTGCTCCCTCTTGCTAAATGCCGTTTTGTTTTCTAGAGTGCGGCTGTGGGAGCACAAATCTGCCAGCAGCCACGCTTTAGAAAACAACAGAAATGCAGCACCAAACACAGCCTGTGCTTTTAGAATCACTTAAAAGCACACGCTGTGTTTGTAAGCAGTTAGGTAGTGCACACAAACTCATGAATCCCCATAATGGATAGTAAGTACCCAGTTCTCCGGTACTCCTATTACCTATTATATGGAAATTTGTCAACTTCGCTACTCGCTGACAGGGGGCAGTGCTTAGTCTCGCACGTACACAGGGAGAAGTCAGCAACACACAATAAAATACATGTGTAAAATGGCACACAATTTAATTTTTGAAAAAAATACTACCTGGACCATTTCTGTATTACACCCCCAGGTATGTTGGGAAGCGCTTTGTGAAGATCTGCGTGTTAAAATGAGTTCATTTTATGTTCACTTTCTGCACAAATGAGTAGTGGATTCAGAGCTCGGAATTCAGTTTGGCACTGCGACGTGCAGGGCTAGAGTGCATAACCGGGAGCCTTTCTGGTGAAAGCAGATAACTGTCTAAGAAACAATGAAACTGTGTGTCTGTAGACTTTGCCCTCCGACCCAGAGCAGCGAGCTCTATAAACCTTGTGATCAGGGCCGGTTCTAGGATTTGCGAGGCCCTGGACTAAAAGGGAATGTGCGAGGCCCCTCTAATGTAGATAAGTGGCCCCTTGCAAGGAGACCATTCACAGACACTGTGGGAGGCATATTGTCCAGCATTTTGTCGCCCCCCCACAGTTTTAACTTTGAGCCCACAAGCATTTCTCACACCTTCAGTCCGATAGGAGTGAGAATTGCTTGTGGGCTAAAAGTTAAAACTATGGGGGTGCCAAAATGATGGACAATGGGCCTCCCACAGTGTCTGTGAATGGGTCTCCTTTCAATTGAAGGGAGCGTCTCCCGCCCTTATGTATCCAGATACCATCCCTGAGAGGCCAAGGGAGGGGGGCCCCTCCATTTCAAAGAAAGGTGACACCTCTCTTTGAAATGGATCGCCAGGGAACCGACAGGACACATCACCAGTGCGTGGCCCCATGCTGGTGCGAGGCCCTGGGCAGCTGCTCACGCTGCCCATGCCTAGCGCCGGCCCTGCTTGTGATTATCAATAGCCTACCATTAAATCTCAGCTCCGCTCGCACTGTGCGGTTTCTCGGACAGCCTTGAGTCACTTGGCGCGCATCACGCGCTTGTACTGTTAATGAAGATAGCAACAGCGATTCATGACTGGGCGACGCTGAAAGCACCAGGCCAGGGGTTAATTCACATTTCCCCCTTCAACTGGGACCCGAACCTAAAAGGCAGATGATAATTTCTCAGCGGCAGGGGGATGTGGTCCCCACACTAAACCACCCACTGGTGCAGAGCTCAAGGGGGATGCATCCGTACAAGCTGGAGTAGAGTGAGAGGAGGGCCCCGTTGCAGCGCTGACTGAGGACTGTGTGTCACTGTCCCATGCTCAGTAACGGCAAAGAACAAGAACTGCGGCCAAACAAAAGAGAAGAATCCGTAATGTGGAAGGAAGAAAATGCACTGTGAGAGGGAGAAAGAAGATGATGGATAGCACCGGGTATTGAGAAAAGGCAGACCTAAAAGGCATGTAGAGGATGGGGAGACAGATAAGAGGCAAAAAGCAGTGAGGAGTAGAGGAAAGGAGAAAACGGCAGGGTACGTAGATGTGGTGACATAACAAGCATAAGGATAAATCAGCAGGGCGCAAAAATGACCATGCAGGGCACTAAAAGCAACCAGCACCCTAAAGAAAGAAACCATGCAAGAGGGGCCATATTTACATAGCGCCACTATGTACAGTGCCCAAGAGACACAGAGCTTGTGTGCAGTAATCATCTCTGTGCCACCATGACCCATTCAGCACCTATACTCCAAAACATCGATCTACCAGCCCAGGCGACGATCATCCCCCGTACAAAGGATAGCTGGAAGGATCAGCTCTGAAAATGTCTTTGGCAGAACCACATTTATTAAGTGGGACACTGAGTACATTAGACTTCGTAGATGAAGGGCTGCAATTATATTTTTATTGAGCTTTCTTTCAGTATTTAAGGTAATGAGGGGGCTAAGGAGAGCCCCATGTCAAACTCGTGTCCGCTATCCATGATAACTGTGTCTTATAACTGCCCCAAGTGCACCTCTTTTCCTTCCAGAGCAGGGGGTGCACATAGTAACTGTAAATAGAGAACGGGAAGGGGGTAAATCGGAGAAAGGTATGGTCATGAGTGAAATGGAAGGGCATGTGCGTAATGGTGCATGCTTTACATGCCTTTGAGAATGGGAGAGTGTGAAAGGATCTATGCAGATGGAAGACCGAAAGATAGAGTCTGTGGGGTTGGGAGAGAAGTAGTGATGGGGACTGTGGTGACACAGTGCGCGCGTCGAAGAGGGAGCAATAGGGACTTTTAGAATGGAGAGAGAGAAAAAGTATGCGAGGAAGAGAAGAAGTGGAGGGTCTGTGAGGCTGGGAGAAGGTTGCAATACGAGGATAGGAGAGAGCAGGGAGACCTGTGGGGTTTGGAGAGTAGGTGAGGTAGAGGGGTTGAACTTGGGAATGGATTTTGATGGCCAGAAATCACCTGGTAAGCATGGTAAATGAGCACCCCAAAATATTAAACAAGAACACAGCAGCAGTGGAGCATGTCTGCTGTCACTGGTGTAACAGGTGCGGTGGCACACAGGTCCATGAGTATGAGGGGGTTTAGCTTTACGTCCTACCACTTTCAAAG
Organism: Lissotriton vulgaris; assembly: GCF_964263255.1. NCBI lineage: Eukaryota > Metazoa > Chordata > Amphibia > Caudata > Salamandridae > Lissotriton > Lissotriton vulgaris. The sequence goes on along the minus strand of NC_141698.1, from coordinate 136,805,619 downwards.
TTCACCAGCCACCACTGGGGGGGGTCTCCAACAAGGACTATCCCTGGCAGTGCTATCATGGGCAAACAAATGCCCCCAAGAAGGAGATCACAACAACAGGGCACCCAAGTCAGCCTCTGAACTCCTGGGGGGGAACAGCACTGATCTGGGATAGACCACGATGGGACCACCCTATCCCATTGGTGCCCCAACGCAGCTTCCCACCAGTGTGCAGTGCAGCTGCCAACAGTAGAATGACTCACCCTACATTTGAATGAGTCTGAAGCCCCCAGGGCCCATCAGGCCCAGCTCGGTCAAACCGCACTGCCCTTCGGTGCAAGGCTCTCTGCCTCTCCCTTCATGGAGGGTGACAGCTCTGAGGGGTGCTCCCGAGGGTCGTTACAATTACTGGCCAGAAGAGGATTTCATGGAATGCCGCCTCGCTTCTGCCGACACGGTCCGTCGCCTCCTCTTTGCTGGGGGGGCGGGGGAGTGGGGGACACGGAGGGAATTCCTGGGAAACTGTTGCTTGTTCGGCTCCTGCTCATCAGAGACCCAGTGCAACTGCAACCACCGAGCGTTGAGGCCATAGCCCTCAGCACACCTTACTTGAGGATTTCCCTGAACTTATGTGATCAGTAGCACTGGACCCCCGCTGTCTGTTGGGGGAAACCAGCAGATCTCCCTGCACGCTAGGTATGCCAAAGAGAAAAGTGTTCCTCATGTTCTAATATGAAATCCAGCTCCTACATGCTTGTTGCACCAATGAAGGGAGAATATAAAGCGCTTGCCTTAAAATGTCTCTGCCCAGGTGACATAAGCTTAAAGGTGGAAGCACAAACCATTTGTCTCCAAGCCATGCAGTTTCTGTCATCAGTACTTCTCCTCCCTTTTTCAACAAGAGCAGTTCAAGCATAAATGGCAAAATATCCTAGTTTGCAAATGTTTTCAATTAGTTCTGGTTCTGCAATATTTACCGCATAATGCATCATATGCTGGATAATTTGATGATTTTAACTAAAAAATTGTTTGTAGCGCAAACTGATTAAAATTACTTAAAGATTTGACTAGTGTTTCTGCGAAATGGAGGCCCTTTGCAAGGGTTGTCTGATCACCTTTGTCACTGCTGGATTTGTATGTTACACTGATTCTAAAAAGGCAAAATTTTTCCAGAGACTGTTACCATCTGGAAAAAAAAAATAATCAGAAAATATACTGCATTACACTGCAGCCTTCTTTTTAGTGCATAATTCAGTCAACACTGTTGTATAATTTGTTCCTCCATTGCTGCATAATTCCTGTGGCCCCAAAGCAGGCAGCACATGTTAAAAGTGCTTGTGCATGAAGCAGAGAGACCGTGAAGTTTGTGAACTTAGTGTGGTGTGCTTGCAAATCCTGCATTGCGGACCCCTGGTGAGTTACAGATACTACTCCTGAAATAAGGCCAATGGAGGAAGCAATGTGTGAGGCGGCCTGGCCTCAAGGGCAGGGCCACCTTTAGCACTGTTGGAGCCCTGTGCGACAATGTTTGTTGGTGCCCCCCAATGACTCCTTCCGCCACCGATTCCCTCACTACCACCCTTTAACAGTGTCCCTCAAGTCTACATAACAATACTCTTGCTCAGATGAATTTAACTTGATTTACAGCACCACTGATACCAGTGTATGGTGTGAGAGCACTTTACATCACACTCATTACACAGAGACAATACTAATCATATATGTATAGAAAATGTTACATAGCAAGGACTATGCTGAAGTATAGCAAGGACTATGCTGAAGTACATCTTAATTCACCTCCCCCGAGATCTAGTTCCCTTTTGAGGGTGAATGCTGAACTAGAAGAGGATAAGTGTACCCTTGTGGTAGCCCCATTCAGTAACCAAGTGGGGACAGCTAAAATAGTTTCCTGAAATATGGCAGGACTAAGGGGTCGTATAGATAGTGAAGATTGGGTTGATTTCATTGACTCCTTTGATATTGTCATTCTACAGGAAAGTTGGGCAGTTACCCCGATTCATAGGGTAGGGTACCTAAACTTTTACAAGCCGGCTTCACAGGGGCCCTAAGGGTAGACCCTCAGGAGGGTTAGTGGTATGGATAAGACAGTCCATGGGGTTCAGCTTACTGGAGATTTCGGTAGATAATCCGGATCTCCTGTGTGTTAAGTGTAGTAGAGGCAACAATAAGGACTTAATTCTCATAAATATTTATGCTAGAGGACGACCTGGAGGTCATAAACAGCCAGTTATAGACAATCTGGACTCACTCTTGAGGAGAATAGGCAGTGACAGTTTGATTCTGGTCGCTGGTGACCTGAACAGTTCATTTGAGCCTCTGAACAGTGTGGGGAGGATCTAGGGGTTGATGAAGATATGGTATGGGACATCCCGCCCTTATCAATAACAAAGGGCGTCAAGGGCACCGAGGCAGCACTTTACTGGCAGGGTTTATGTTTAGAGTGGGGGCTGCGTGCTGCTAATGGACGCACGCCCTCCGATAAATCAGGCCAACCGACCTTTAACAATGGGGTCTGTAAGAGTCGTATCGACTATTTCCTTGGTAAACTTGAGCTCTGGTCCCAGGTTATCGATATGGAGGTTGTGGTACGCCCAGAGAGCGACCATAACCCCCTTTCGTTGAGCCTCAAGCTTTTAGGCGTTGGAGATGGGCCTTCTATTACCACCTGCTCAACGTCAGAGGTTTTACTGTGTAATGACAGAAAAAGAGTAAAATGGTCTAGGGTAGTTGCAGACCCCTCCATAATAAAAGGTATAGAGGAAGAAGTGGCAAAAACCCTGGCCGCTATGGTAGTTGCATCATCCTCCCAGGAGACTATCCCCCAGATTAGCGATCTTCACGACCAGTGCTTCGCGGAATTAAAAACTCTGCTAACAACCCCATTAATACCAAGGAAGGATAAAGTCCAGACACAATGGTACAACAAAAGCTGTAGGGTAGCACACAGTAGTTTGATCTTAGCGATCAAATCTAGAGATATTGCTGTTATCAGAACGGCCCGGCTATTCTATAAAAAAACGCTATGGGCCGCGAAGAAGGAGTGGGAGGACCGCCATTGGTCAGAGCTCCTTTCGGCATGTCTAACTTCAAACCAAATTAAGTTTGGGGAAATCATTAAGTGGGGTGCGAACCAAGATTCTAAAACCCCCGCGAATCATGTCTCAGTGGAAGACTGGATGGATTTCTACTCATTGCAGTTTAGAGCTCCGGATGTGGATCAGGATTTCCACCTTGAGTTGGACGTAGTCTTGCCTTTAATCCTGTTTGTTCACTTGTTTTTAATATCTCTGATACGAAGTACGCTTTGGGTACAGTCCACTCAGGTAGAGCGCCTGGGATGGACGCAATACCCTCTGATCTTTTTAAAATGAATTTAGACATTTGGGTTCCCTACATAACCATGCTTGTGAATGCAATCGCTGCAGGGGAAAGGATTCCGAATTCCTGGAAAGGGGCGGAGATTCTACCAGTATTTAAAAAAGGAGACCGCTCAGCCCCGGGGAATTATCGCCCCATAAACCTGATAGATTCTATCCAAAAAATTGCTGCCAGGATGGTACTTGTGAGAATCCAGGGGTGGATGGAGCAAGAAAATATTTTGTCCCCTATGCAAGCTGGGTTTAGAGCAGGCACCAGCACCCTAGATCAGGTCTTTAGACTTAACATGTTGTTTTGGAAGGTAGTCAAGTTGGGTGGAGGCACTATCTATGCCGCTTTTGTAGACCTTAAATGGGCTTTCGATTTTGTTCCCAGAGAGAAAATGTGGAAGTCCCGTAGACTCATGGGTCTGCCTCCTGAACTTCTTGACTTAGTGATTAGACTTCACGAAGAAAATTTCGCCAAAGTGAGATAGGGTAAACAAGGTCAGGTGACTGACAGCTTCCCAGTTACACGCGGTGTGCGACAGGGATGCGTGTTGGCACCCACCTTATTCCTTTTGTTTATCAATCAGGTTGTAAAATTCTTTTCTGATACCCCGACCGATGCACCATCTTTGGGCGGGTTTAAATACCCGATGTTGATTTTTGCAGATGACACCCTGCTTCTCTCAAAAACTCGTAGGGGGTTGCAAATAGCCCTCAGCAGGTTTGCTGAGTTTTGCAGGGTTAATGATCTGCAGATCAACACTGACAAAACAAAATGTATGGTTTTCAGTAATAAATGCCCCATTAAAACCTCTATTACTTTGAATGGTACCCTGATTGAACAAGTGGATACAATGATGTACTTGGGTGTGACCCTGGACTACCGATTTAGCTGGAAACCCCAGATTGAGGCCCTTTATCTTAAGTTAGTCCGCCTCTCGGCTGCTTATTACAGGAGCAAAAAAAGTCACTGACCAAACGTATGGCCCCGGTGATAAAAATGTATGAAACGAAAATCAATACAGCCATATTATATGGCGCTGATGTGTGGGGGTACAAAGATCTGTCTCTCCTTGTCAAGGCACAAAACAAATTTTTGCGTAAACTGGTGGGTCTACCGCAATCTACACCCACCAAACCATTGTTGTTAGATTTGGGTTGCAAACCCTTCAATGACATGGCTCGGTTCCGCCTGGTGGCCCTATGGCGACGGCTCTGGACCACTCCAGAGCTTAGCCTATTCGCCAAGGAATTGGATGAAGTTAGGTCATTGTGGGGGGCTTCCCAAATCCCTTGGTTAAGGGAAGTAAAATCTGTGCTGGATGAGATGGGTCTCAACCACCTTTGGTCCAACCCGGGGGATTCCCTCTTTCCCTCCAAACAGGACTTCAAGGATTTATACTGGGCCACAATAAAACATCTAGCTGTGGCCCAGTCGGATGCTTCTACCCTAACTGGGCATTTTCTGGTTCTTAAACTGACCCCTTCTCTAGAATCCTACTGGGATGTGATCACTAAAACCCTCGACCGGAAACTATACCACCAGTTCCGTGTCGGATCACTCCCAGTCAATTCCTTTGCCGGGAAATGGCTTGGGAATACAAATCATACTTGTCCTTGGTGCCCTAATCACCCGGAAAGCTTGGGTCACTTTCTTTTTGCATGCCCAGCCTACCGCGTTCCGCGGCTGAAATGGCTTAAACCCATATGTAAAAATCTTGAAATTAAAGGGTTTCTAGAAGCCATGAGGATATTTCGCTCTAATACATCTGAGATGGTGGTGGTTGGTGTGGTCAAGTATCTAGGCTGGGCCTGGATTATTCGAACTAGAAACCCCAATGTCTCTTAATGCCTATTTCTCTTATATACTTTTTATACATTTTAAACAGTGGATTGTTATCATAACTAGAAGTCTTTATTAAACTGTCTATCGATTTGTTTAATATCTTTTTAAAATGAGGTAAACTTTTAGATAATGATTACTATAATGGTTTTACAAAATAATGGTGTTTTTCTATGTATTGTCTTTTATGAATTGATATTCGAAATAAAGACTTTTGAACTGAACTGAAAATGTTACATAAGACAAAGGACTACAAGGTGTAGGAGTCACATGGCATCCATACGAGTAGGCAGTATGGTTTAATAGTGATTGGTCTAGAGAAGCACACTGAATTTAGAACGTAATACCATGATTAGGGGTTCTCTTTAAGAACCAGAATTGATTTCGTACACATGATGGTGCAAAGACACCAGGGCTTCTAAGGTCTAGCAAGGGAATGTGCTCCCTCAGGATAGTGGTCTGGTGGACTGGTCTTGAAGGCTGAACCTGGTTCCCCAGTTCCAAATTCGGCAGCTCTGACATAGTGCCACATCCTCTCGTCCACTGAGCACCATACCGCCCCATTGATAGAAACTTGCACTGCCTTCAGCTACAACCCAATTGTGGCCCACTATAAACTCCTGGATGCGACACAATTCAAATTACGCATTAGACAAGAGTACTATGCTGCTTAAAAAAGTAACAAAATCATGGAAAAAGCACACATAGGAAATGCAAGTTTAAGTAAAGCATGTGAAATATAAGCAGGAACACCATGGTTACCTTGACGCTTTTACATGAATTATTCAGATATCAGTGAGTGCTTTTGCCAGTGGCAGAGCAGAAGTGGACCCTGTCCTTGTCTTCTCTGGGCAAGAAGGAAGAGACAGAGCCCTTTTCCTCTCTACCCTCCCTGCCACGAACGCCGAACCGTATCTGTGGGCCTTGGCCTTGGCTATTTTTGCCATCCTGGGACACATGTTTAAAATAAAAAAAGCAGGGGAACAGAATCTTAGCAAATTTTAGTGTGCTGGTGCTGCCTCATTGGCAGTGTACCTCCATTGCAGTTTTGTCAGAGGGGCGCTAGAATACGTGACTAATGCATTTTAATGCGGTGATGCGGACACTAGCATTAAAATGTGTTAGTCGAAAGCCTGATGCGGCCCTACCTCAACCCAGCCCTGAAACTGCGAAAAGTAAAATTATAATAATGTTATTATATTTTTATTTTTCCTGCTCAAAGAGAGCATTGGTAAAAGATTTCATGTTAATTCCAGCGCCCATCATGAGCTGAAATCAATATGAAAACTTGAAGAAATGCACACAATCACTCCGCAGCCCAGCTCTATTAAGAAAAGGAATGCAGCAACATAGCTGCTAAGGTTTCAAATTGCTATGTGGGATGGTTCCAAACCTGCCTTAACACCGTTCACGTGGATCTGTATGTGAGGAAAAGCACCGTCTTTTCACTTTTTTAAGCAAAAGTTTGGAGTGATATGAAGCACTGCACCCACACACGCGCATGGTTACTGGCGCACACAGCCTTAGTTGCAGCGCACATAGACCTTACACTGCCGCACACAGAGGAAAAAAATTAGAGGGAACATTGGTCATGACTGCTATTTTCAGATGTATTCTAGCTTCAAAAGGTAGCCAAATAAGGGATTTTAGGTCAGGAGATATGTGAGAGCTTCTTTTGGAGCCTGTGATAAGTCTTGCTGCAGCATTGAGTGAGGCTCTTAGAGGGGCTGTAGCAGGTCTGGGGAGGCCGCAGAGAGAGATACTCGCGTAGTCAATTCTTGGGATGACTAGAGCTTATACTGCCAGTTTAAAGTCCTTTTCCGGCAGGAAGGGTTTTTATATTTCTCAGAGTATGTAGCTGAAAATGTGCTCTTTTTGTCGTAGTTGCTAATGTCGTTTTGCATATTGAGGTTTCTGTCCAGTGTGATTCCCAGCGATTTTGCAGAGTCAATGATGAGAGGTTGGCAGTTGAGTGCAGTAAGGTGTTTGATCAATTCTTGTAGTCTGGGTACTTGAGAGGGAGGAGCGATTAGGAGGAATTCGGTTTTGAGGGCATTCAGTTTTGGATGGTTTTCGGCCAGCCAGACCTGAGTTTTTCCAAGAGTTGTGTTGAGAGCTTTGATGTCTTCTAGGGTATGAATCTTAAGTTATAGTTGTGTGTCATCAGGGTACATGTGATATTGCATATTAGACGAATTGAGAAGTGAAGATCCCTGAGGGACTCCTAACGAGACTGGGAAGGGTTTGGACAATGAGAGGTTGACCTTACATCGTTGCAATCTATTTTGGAGGAACAAAACAAACCAATTTAGAACTGATCCAGATAGTCCCATTCTGTGTTTCAGAAGGTCTATCAAGTTTTCGTGTTTGACAGTATCAAAGGCCGAGGAAAGGTCTAGCAAGATGAGTAAGCAGGCTCCATTCTGATCTAGGATTTTTAGAGCATCATCAATTATATGAGTCATGGCTGATTCAGTGCTGTGTCCTGCACGGAAGCCTGATTGGTATTTGTTGAGAAGGTTAAAGTGTTCAATGTGTCTTACCAGCTGGAGGTGTACACATTTTTCTAAGAGTTTTGCCAAGGTAGGGATGTTGGATATAGGGGGGTAATTGCTTAAGTTTGCAGGGTCCGCTGTAGGTTTCTTTAGGATGGGAGATTCCTGCTCAGCTTTGAGGGTGTCACGAATGCACCCTTGCCGTAGGGAGTTATTTATAATCTTGGTCCATAGAGGCAACAGAAACGGGATGAAGTCTTTTACGAGGTTTGGAGGGAGAGGGTCGGTTAAATGATTAGCTGGATTCAGTGCAGCAAGCATTGTGAGAATGGATTCTTCATTGTAGGTATTAAAAGATGACCAAGATGCATCGTTTTTTAAGTCAAACTTTGATGCGTTTGACTGTGGAGCATTTAGAAGGGAGGGTGAGGGGATTGTATGTGAGACAGTGTGAGTGATTAGATCATTGTGCAGGTCTTTCTTTATGGTTTCGGTCTTCTGAGTGAAGAAGGTGGCAAATTCTTCACAGTTTGGTCGTATACCACATTTATCTAGGGGGCAGTGAGGTGTCTCTTTCGATTGAGTTTTGATTAACTCAAAAAGTTTTCTGGGACGATTTTTTGCCTGGTATAATTGGTGTGTGAAGAAGTCTGCTTTAGTGCATTTGATCTTTCTATAGTATGCATTTCTCTTCTTTCTTAGTATCTTGAGATGATTGGTGGATGGAGCAGCTCCCCATCTGCGTTCCGTTATTCTTATGGCTCGACAGTACAAGTGTAGCAACCCTTTACAAAATACATGTTCAATTGGCTGCCCTCAAATGACATAAGTTAGCTAACTTATAAGTCCCTAGAATATGGTACCAAAGGTAACCTGGGCTTGTCAATTAAAGTTTCCACCCAGGACAGCAGCCGTGATTGTACCACCCTGAGTGTGACAAACCACACAATGGCTCCCAGTCTGCCACTGCAGCCTTGAAGAGCAGTTTTACACAGCTAGTTCGATTTTGCCATTGAAACCAATGGCAAACTCCCCATAAGTCGGACATATATTGCTTAAGTCCTAACAGTGAAGAACCCAAACTGTTGTTTTTACTGGGGGAAGGCTTTTAGCCCAATACAGGGTTACAGTCTGACACCAAAGTCCTGCTAACTTCTGACTGGAACTACTAAAAATAGTATTTCAATTTATCAGACTAATAGGGACATTAAACCCAACTGATGCTCAAGTCGAATTTAATGTCACTTTTAAGGAACAACGACTTTTAGAAAGCCGAGACTCAGTTTCCCAGTTTACCCGGTGGCCATTCACAGTTGCTGGTCACCAGAGACTTCTGTCCTCCTAAAGAGCAGTCTGAATGACGCCCAAGAACAATAGAAGCTCGAAGCCACACAGGCTGTTGGCCCAAATGGTAAGCTTCAAAGGAGAAGCCACCTTTGATGGGCAAACAGCACCACACTCGAAAGCACCCTTTTGTTTAGGTAGATGGGCTATCAGTGGGAACAGAGAGGGGAAACCAATTGCCAAATTGTTTTTTCCGTGGGTTTGTAGCCCACAGGTAGCCACATTTCTGTGGTGGGCTACAAAGAGAGGGGTTCAGACATCTTGAGAGTTGGAAGGATAGTGCATTGTGGGATTGCTAAGATCCCAAATATAGCCAGAAGTCATAAGGCAGGAGGGAAACTGGTAGCTGATTACCTGGTGACTGCTACACCCCCTTCCTCCTGACCCCCCCACCCCCACCCACGGGAACTTATTTTGTATAAATATGGCACCCTTGGAAGTAGTGTGGCTCACTGGTTAGAGGCGGCAGACCCGAGAGCAGAGGACGGCCCGGGACCAGGGTTCGATTCCCGACGCGGCAGGTTTCTGGACCAGGGTCAGCGGACTCGATAATTCTCTCGCCTCGGTGCCCACTCTGATCAGCGATCACACTAGGCAACTCTGGGCACTAGCTTGCCTCATCTTCACTAACGGCCCCACCAGACCGCCGGGGATGCCTGGTCTCACCCTGGAGATACCCATAAAGGGACCATCTCTCAGGGAAGCCAGGAAGGGTTTCGCAGCGGTCGAAGCGCGGAGGTACCCCTTCGGGAGTGATTCCAGCGCTATATAAGCACACAATTAATTAATTTAATTGGTGCCCTGAACCTCAACTCATATATCATATCTGGATGGGTGAAAGGACCAAAGAAGGACTTCCCTGCTGACTCCTGGACCTTGCAAGAGAGGCTGCACCAACCCCAGGATTGTACCGGATGTTCCCTGGGATAGAGAAAAGGGGACTGTAGCTGTGGTTCCTGGTTCATGAAAAAGTCACTCCAGAGCCCCAGACAGATATGATGAACTCCAAGAATCAGTTGGGAAACTCCCTGTTCCAGCACCAATGCCATAAAAGATAAAGGAGCTGGTTCTTGCTGGTAGGTAGCCACTTTTATTGAATCACCGCTAAATGCCAACATGCAGCTAAGAAGACAAACTCTGTGATAAAAAGTTGCACCAGAGTCTGCCAGACCTAAGAGAGTTGCCAGAGAACAGATTGGTCACCAAAGACAGGCACTAGCCCTCACTGAAGGAAACCTCTCGACTTGCTGTGATAAGAGACTGGTAGCCCAGCCGTAACTGATCTTCTGCTGGCTCAAAGAGGAAATTGAGGGACCCTGACCCTGTGGTCCAAGTCACCCCACCTCACTCATGAACCGAGTAATAACCTCAGGAAGGCCCCCATAGCATCTTCCATCATCCCCAGCATTCTGTTTCTTCAGCATCAAGATCACTCTATTGAAGTCTATGGCGGTCCTTGTATAAAGTGTAGAACTGGACTTGAGACTGCTTTGGTGACCAAGTAAATGTCCAAATATTCCTTACTGGCCTTGATGGCCTTTTCCCTGTCAGAATTGGCTGCCCAGGACAGGTTAGAGTAGCTAAACACAACTCTTTAAAACTTTTCAAAAGTTTTCACATTTTGTGGTTAACATTGCTTGTTTGCGGTTTAGACAATAAAGCTGCGATTTAAAATCTATATCTCTGGAACACTCCAGTAGAGTTTGTTCATGTTGGTGTTGATGAAGCGAGTTTAAGAAATAAAATGCGTTTTCACTCGCAGAATTAAACTTCCATAATGAATTAATAATATTAATGAGTTTATGCATGATTTGTACTAATTCAACCTAGTTTAAAAATGCATTCACAAACACGAGGGTCTAACATTATGTGCTCTTTGTTGCACTTGCGAGTTTGTTGAAAAATAATAAACTAACTTTGTCTTTTCGTTTCGTCAACATTAATTGCGGCTGTTAAAATAATGGCATGTGCTTATTTTAAATGTGCTTTCATCTATGACTGGCTCATCTATGACTGGCTACTGACTGGCTCAGCAGCGGTCGATCCCTGCACTGGTATCGTAGCGCTCCACTGCGTGTGCTCCACAGACCTCGTAGCGCTTCCCTGCTCCTCAATTGAATTTTAGCCTATCAGTAATTGTAGCCTGGTTTCATCGTAGCGCTTCTCTGCTCGTGCATTTAAATTTGTAATTGTAGCTTGATTTCATCGTAGCGCGTCTCTGCTCGTGCATTTACATTTGTAATTGTAGCTTGATTTCATCGTAGCGCTTCACTGCTCCTAGCTGCCCACTTTGCTTAATTTGATTAGTAACTGCATTTGATCGTAGCGCTGACTGTAAAGCTTTCATTGTTTACTCCTGCATAGCCCTGCTTGTGTTGTTTTCGTGTTCGATTATTTGCTGCCACCATTTTGTTGTTCTGCCTCCCAGCCCCTCTTCCCACCCCGCCCCCACCTCCCAGCTGACCCCACCTCTCCCCTCCCCCTTCTCCATCATCCATACATGTCAAACACCTTAGCGCGCAGCGTTCACACGCAGCGGTCGCGCCCCATGCGCGCTTAAGGTGCGCCAAAGGTAAGCCCGTCTATGCCCGTCTGCGCCTGGACCGCGCCCAGCGCCAGACCCCCTGCCATACCCAGCCCACTAGATTCACATATGATGCCGCAACTCTCCTCGCCCTCAACCCCGGACGCACACCACAATGCTGCGAAGCCACCCCAGGACGTACCCACGGCCCTTTCGCCTGTCACACCTGCAAGTTCACCTGCTTCAGGACCCTCACCAAATCCATCTCCTCCAAACACACCTCCGACTCTAACCACCTGAAGTGCATCCTGCTGAAAACCCGCTCGGTCCACAGACACGCAACTGAACTCTGGGACCTACTCGACACTGTGTCACCGGACATCGCCTTCCTTACAGAAACATGGATGAACACATCATCAGCACCCGGCATCGCTATAGCCATACCGGACGCTTACAAGATCATCCGAAAAGACCGCACCAACCAAACAGGAGGAGGCATCCCCATCATCCACAGGAACACCATCAAAATCACGACCAGCTTCGACGATAATCTTGCAACCGCCGAACATCTCCACACCAACCCTAGGACCACACTTAGAGGCACCCTCATCTACAGACCTCCAGGAACCCACACTCAATTCAGCGATGACATCACGGACTTCGTCAGCCCACATGCCCTTGCCTCCGAGAACTACATTCTATTAGGAGACCTCAACTTCCACCTTGAAAACAAACACAACAGCAACACCAACTCCCTTCTGGACAACCTGGCCAATCTCGGACTCAAACAACTGGTGGATACCCCCACCCATGTAGCCAGGCACACGCTCGACCCTATCTTCACCTCCAGCAAGCACATTTCCTTCGACCGCACCACAGCTCTCCATTGGACAGACCACAGCTGTGTTCACTTCAGCTACAAAACCACCTTGACCCACCACCGCCCACAACCTATTCCTCGCAGAAACTGGAACAAAATCACCTCCGACCAACTCCTCACATCACTCAACCAAAACCCTCCCCCCCTCTCATTGGACCCAAATCAAGCAGCCACCAAACTCAAGCAATGGATCACCCACAGCGCTGACGAATTGGCACCCCTGAAAAAGCACAAGATCAATTCATGCAGCAAAAAAGCTCCCTGGTTCAATGATGACCTTAAAAAATCCAAGAAGCTATGCCGCACCCTAGAGAAAACATGGAGAAAAAACCCAACCACCGACAACATGGCCACCCTCAAGGCGGCCACCCGCATACACCACCAACTGATTCGATCCACCAAGAAATCAGCTTTCAAGGATCGTCTCGACAACAGCGCCCACAACAGCAAGGAACTTTTCAACATCGTCAAAGAATTCACCAACCCCGCCGCAGCATCTAACAACATCACTCCATACCAACACATCCTCCTTCTTCTACAACAAAATTGCCGACATTCACAACAGCTTCGAGAACACTCCCGGCGAACAACCCTCCCCACCCCCCTCAAATCCTACACCACCAACTAACAACCTCAGTGCCTGGAACCCAATCACCACTGAAGACACCATCCGCCTGATGAACTCAATCCACTCTGGATCGCCAACCGGCCCCTGTCCCCACCACATCTTCAACAAAGCAGACTCCATCATCGCACCCCACCTCAGTGATGTCATCAACTGCTCGCTCAACTCTGCCACCTTCCCAGAAAGCTGGAAACATGCCGAACTCAGCGCCCTCTTGAAGAAACCCACAGCCGACCCCTCCGAACTTAAAAACTACCGACCCATATCCCTCCTCCCCTTCCCCGCCAAAGTCATTGAGAAAGCCATCAACAGCCAGCTCGCCGCCTTCCTTGAATCCAACAACTCCCTCGATCCCTCTCAGTCCGGATTTCGAGCCAAACACAGCACCGAAACCGCCCTCATTGCAGCAACAGACGACATCCGAACACTTCTGGATAACGGAGAAACAGCGGCCCTCATTCTTCTCGACCTCTTGGCCGCTTTCGACACAGTCTGCTACAGCACCCTTATACAACGCCTCAGCAACATCGGGATACAAGGGAAAGCCTTGGACTGGATCATCTCATTCCTCGCCGGGAGAACTCAAAGAGTCCGACTTCCCCCATTCACCTCAGAGGCCACTGAAGTCATATGTGGAGTACCACAAGGTTCATCACTCAGTCCCACCCTCTTCAACGTTTACATGAGTCCACTCGCCTCCATTGCGCGTCAACACAACCTCAACATTATCTCTTACGCCGACAACACCCAATTAATCCTTTCCCTCACCAAAGACCCTAACACCGCCAAAACAAACCTTCACGAAGGCATGAAAGAAGTAGCCGAGGATGAAACATAGCCTCCTAAAACTCAACTCAGACAAAACGGAGGTGCTCATCCTAGGATCCTCCCCCTCTGCCTGGGACGACTCTTGGTGGCCTTCCGCTCTGGGCACAGCTCCCACACCCAGAGACCACGCACGCAACCTGGGCTTCATCCTAGACTCCTCTCTCTCGATGTCTAGACAAGTCAACGCAGTCTCATCCTCCTGCTTCAACGTACTTCGTATTCTCATAAAGATCTTCCACTGGATCCCCCTCGAAACAAGAAAGACTGTCACCCACGCACTGGTCACAAGTCGACTGGATTATGGTAACACACTATACGCCGGAATCACAGCAAAATTACAGAAAAAACTCCAACAAATCCAAAACGCATCAGCGAGACTCATATTGGACATCCCTCGCCAAGATCACATCACCGGACACCTAAAGGACCTCCACTGGCTTCCCGTCAACAAGAGAATTACATTCCGTCTTCTCACCCACGCACACAAGGCCCTCTACAAACTAGGACCCGAATGCCTCAACACTCGACTGTCCTTCTACACACCCACCCGCCAACTTAGATCGTCCAATCAAGCCCTCGCAGCAGTCCCGCGCATCCGAAAATCCACCATAGGTGGCAGATCCTTCTCCTACCTGGCGGCCAATACCTGGAATTCACTCCCCACTCACCTCCGCCTTACTCAAAACCACATCTCCTTCAGAAAAGAACTCAAAACCTGGCTATTCGACAAAAATTGAACCCCCCCTTCCCCAAGCGCATTGAGATCCTCTGGGTGAGCAGTGCGCTATACAAATAATTGAACTTGAACTCGAACTTGAACTTGAACTTGAACTATGTTGTGTCTTTTATGTGGCAAAGGCTCGTGGAGAATCCTGAGGCTCGTGTGAAGAAGGTCTTTATAATCGCTGCTTATTCGTGCTTGAAGCTAGTTAACATAAACTAATGGGTTAACATTAGTAAAGGGGGTGGGTAACAGAATGACTTTCATTACTCAAATTAATTAATGTTTTGTGTTTCTTTGCATACTAGTTCTTCGGTAAAGAGGCCTGAGGCCTAGCTTTAAAATGGGTGTTTGGAATCCTGTCGTGATGAGCCGAGCACAGCAAAAGAATGAAAAAAGTTTGTCACATTCATAATCATCAGTAAACAAAATATGAGGAACTGTGCAGGATGTGCTCCGTGTTGAATAAAATTCCAAGGACAGGATGCGGCAGAAAAGCCAAGCTGAGGAAGCAGCGAACTGTTATTTAATAAGTTGTTGCAAAATACCTCGGAAGCTAATGTCACTTGTGGACAATGGACAAAGCCGTTATAGAAAGGCACGATTTTGGAATGAGAAAAGAATGATCTAATGTGGACTGACGGCTGTCAGCCAATGAGAGTGCTGGATGTCTTTTAAAAAGTATTCTTTTAGCTAGTTTTAGATAGAGAAAAGGTATAAAACTTGGCCCCTTGGGAGGAGCTTGGCTGGCTCGTTCCTGAATCCTGAAGGGCGTGAGATGCTGACGGACTTTTGACTCACGTAAGGGAAACCTGAACTAAAGTCTTTTCTTTTAGGTTCTAATAAGTTTAGACAGGGAAATGGGGTTTAGGGAATTAGATTCTTTCTGCTTAAATACTTTTCATTACTGATTCGTTTTGAACTGACAGTCTATTGTGCCTTTACTTAATAAAATGATGCTTATTAAATGCTGAAATAAAAGATTTCTTTATTAAAAATGCTCTTTATTTGGAAATAAAGGTAATAAAATAGATTTTGAAATGACAAGCTGGTCTTGTTTTATTTAGAGTCTAGTTACCATTTGTTAATCCATTGCCTAGGTGACTTAATTAAATGTTTTCATTTATAAACATGATAATGATAAACTGCAGTTGTATATTAATGTAAATAATTTATTGAATAGTTCCGATTAATTAGGTCACATGATTCAGTTGGTCAATTCATGTCTCAGTCATTAATGGGCCTTGTGAAGAGTTTATGATTTATGGTGAGTATCATGGTGTAGGATTGTGCTTATGAGACAGAATTTCTTTAGGCCCACTGGATCAGTGTCTAAACATTCATAAAAATATACTCTGTGTTTTTTTAATTGGTGTCAGATTTCTTTTGTGCTATGTGACTTTCTTATTCTGTTGTTTGGTGAGTTTAAATACTTTACACTAGTTCTTCTGTTTAAGTCTTTCTATTCAAAGCCACAGCTACCCATGGTTGAGCAAGAGGTTTTACAAATGAGCCTGACTGGACCCAAAATGGTTTCTTCGTCAGTGCATTACACGATGAGGTCACACAACCACACCCTATAATACACCACAGTCCACATAGGTGTACACAGCCTTTGGGCCCTTAGGGTTAGTAAGTTATTGACAATAATAAATAAGATCTGGAGGAGACAGTTTATGTCTTTGAACTACGCTGATACAGAGTGTTACCTGGTTGTGGATCAGTGCTTTATTGTAAGCGGTGGTTGAAGGCGGGCCCATCGGCACTCATTTTTGAAGACCTGTATATATTTTTCTTCAATAGAGTTTGATTCAGTCAGAGAGAAAAACACAAAAGAGGGAAAAAAGGAAGAAGAGCACAATGAAAAAACAGTGACAGAGGAAGCAGGAAGGAAAAAGACAAAGGAGCAGGGTGTGACTGTCTGTTAGTGGATTAAAAAAGGCATAAAATGGAATCCAAACTATGCAGCCTTGAGAGCCAGAACCGCAACCTTCAATAGCACCGATTACAGGTTTCTGAGCAACATTTTGGGCCACAGCACTTACTCTTTTACAAATTAACGACTGTTGTGAATTCTGAGAAATAAATACATTCCTCCAGCTGGCTTACGCAGGACGTCGAGGTTGCACTCTCCCTTCGTTCTGAGTTTCTCACGCTGATCATAGTTTGTTGGACATTAGTAGGTCACTTGCAGCTAGGGAGAAGTTAGAGGAGGTGAGGTCCCATTAGTCTCCTTTTTGTCCAGGGAACTCGTACTGTGAACTGAGGTTCCACAAATCATCCAATTGTCTTTGTCTTGCTTTTAATTTTTTATCATTTGGTGCAGACAGGGTCCTCTGATTAGCCATGCAACAGTGAATGAGATTTTGAACGTCAGCTGGTACCATGGCCTGCATGACACTGGGTTCCAAGAGTCCTTGTTCGTCCCGAAGTTTTCTCAAAAAGCTTGAGACTGCTTGAGGAGTTCCTTCTGGAGGGCTCCCATTATGAAATGTGAGAACTAATCCATGTAGAAAGAGTCCTGGCAACATTTACATACTTTTTATCTCGTGAAGGTAAGAAGACATGCCTCTTTAATGCAAACTCAATCCCTCTCCTGCTTATACCACTTAAAACACTGAAGCAGTATTCTGCAAAAAGGAGTATTCCGCAAATGTAGGCCACTTTTTTTGGGGTGCCCGGGCTTATTTTTGATCCCAATCAAACTCTGGTAACAGAATATATACCCCATTTCCATATACTCAGGGCCAGTGCTGGAGATGGAAAAGTGCAGTACTCACTGTAGTGCTGTTAGCACTCTAGTGGACGCACGCTTTCACGCATCCCTACATCCGCAGGCCAGGCGTGGCCTGCGGGGTGAATAAATGGAAGGCGTGCGCTCGGGCACGTCACTTCCGACTGAGACCGAGTGTCCTGGTCACTGGCTGTTGCTGCGCGCTGCCACCCTTGAGCAAGCGACCACCTCACCAGGCAGGCCCTGTACCCTGCCATACAACATTGGCGACGAGCGGAGGGGGCCCAACCCTCGCCCGTTCACCTCGGCCCAAGCGGAGCGGTCTGCTCGCTCCCGCGGTGCACACCGCGTGTGACCCGGCGGCTTCACCGGATCCACAGGAGCCGGCGTGCTCCTCCCTGCTGGCCTCCCGCCTGCCAGAAAGTGCCTGCTTTCACCCCTGCTGCCCTGCGGTGAGGGCGTGTGCCACCGCGCTGCCTACCGCCGCATTGCCGAGCCTCCCGCGGAGAAGATTGCCGTTTGCCACGCATCTCGCGTGGTACGCGAGGCTTACGAACCCTGCCATTCCTCACGCTTCTGGGGTGAGAAGCGGTAATACTGCCAAGCCGACCCCACTAACACTGTGCCCTTCATGTTTCTGGCCTGCTGACGCCTGGGGAGGCCTAGTAGCACCTGGAGGAGACTCAGCAGACGCTGACAGCCCGAATAAGAACTCTCACTGGCCAGCCACTAGGCACGTGGTTTTGGCGGCAAGCACAACGACGGGAGAGCGGACGGAGCGACTGCCGGCTACAGGTACGGGCATTGCCGCATCCCCGCATAAGGACCTCTACCCTGCCCGCTTGTGGGAGTCGCCGCCATGGGGGATGGTGATGCTGTTGCGCCCGTCATTAACATCCCATTTCAGCACGCTGCTGCTGGGGTGCTACCACCATTCAGTGAGGCAAGTGACCCGTCCACGGCCTCGCCCCGATGGAAAATTTGGCTGGAACGATTGGAGAATTACTTTGTGGTCACGAGGGAGACGGATGACGCAGTGAAAAGGTCCCTCCTCCTTCACTACGCGGGGGACGAGGTTTTCAGACTTTTCAAACACCTCCCTAACCCGGGCGCAGCGACCACCTACGCTGCCGCAGTCACAGCCCTCAACAACCATTTTGACCCCCAGCTAAACGTGGACTTCGAAGTCTTCAAGTTAGGGCAAGCCCGCCAGCGGGATGGAGAATCCATGGACCAATTCCACACCCGAGTGAGGGAACTGGCCAGCTCCACCGATGAGGACCAGCCAAGGGCCATACGACGTCAACTGATCCAGGGGTGCCGAGACAAAACGTTAAGGGGTCATATCCTGTGAAAACTGGGGATTTCCCTGGAAGACATCCTCATCCTAGCTAGAGCTCACGAACTCTCGGATGCAAGAGCGACGGCCATGGAACAGGCCCTACACAAAACTCCCGCCAAAACCGACACCGTCAAAGTAGAACGTGCTGACGCAGTGCGGCCTCGGACACCTGGCCAGGCACAAAAGGGATACCGGAGGGACCCGCCCCAAGCCCGCTGCGGATACTGTGGGCATGAACCCCATGCGGCTAAGGACTGCCCGGCTCAAGGACAAACCTGCGGGAACTGCGGAATTCCGAATCATTTCGCGTCAGTCTGTCGCAGGAAGAACCAACACAGAAATCCCAAGAAACCATGGACGCCCACAAAAGCCGTCCGTCAGCTATCGCTAACAGACCCACCCCCGGAGAGGGCTGAAAAACACCTGCCCACAATCTATGACGATTCGGACTCGGAAGACGAGGAAGCATATGTGATCTCTTTTGCCCGGGAACTGAAGCAGAGGCAACGGCCACAACCGACATGTGTGGTACAAATGGGGGAGAATGAGGTAAAAGCTATCATCGACACAGGCGCCACCGTCAACGTCATGGGGCTGCAACAATTTAACAAGCTACGCCCTTGACCTGAGGTCCTGCACTCAAAGACAAGAATCTTCGCCTATGGAGCGGACACACCATTACCTCTAAAAGGGAAAATTGTGATACCCATCCGGGCAGATGAGGCAGAAGTAACAGCGACGGTACACATAATTAACCGGGAAGGCGACACCTTGCTAAGCAGCCACACCGCTGAGGACCTGAAGCTGATCGCATTTGCTAACCGTATCAGAGCCCATCAAGTGGACGAGCTGCTGGAGCGCTTCCCTGAACTGTTCAAAGGACTAGGGTGCATAAAGTGAGACCCCATCAAACTCCACATCGACAAGTCCGTCACTCCCACAGCCCTACGCCACAGGCGGATACCATTCCACCTTCGGCCGTTAGTGGAAAAAGAACTTGAGAAACTCGAGAACCTGGGAGTTATCGAGAAGGTAACAGGACCCACCCCATGGGTCTCCCCCATGGTCATAGTCGAAAAGCCCAAGCAACCAGGTGAGATCCGCCTATGTATCGATATGAGGCTGCCGAACACCGCCATCAGAAGAGAAAGACACTTGACGCCCACTATGGACGACATAGTAGCCGATGTGAATGGCTTGAGATGGTTCTCAAAAATCGATCTCAATGCAGGCTACCATCAACTGCCCCTCGCAGAGGAAAGCCGCTTCATCACTACGTTCAGTACTCACCTTGGCCTCCGGCGATATAAGCGCTTCAATTTCGGAATATCTTCCGCAGCGGAGGTATTCCAGAATACCATCAGAGAGCTCTTGTCAGGTTTGCCGGGGGTAATTAATGTCAGCGACGACATTCTAATCCACTCTGCCACTGCGTCCGAACATTACAAACACCTGCGTGATGTTTTGAAAAGACTGAGCACACATGGAGCAACCCTCCATAGAGACAAATGCCAATTCTTTCAACCCTCAATTGAGTTTTTTGGTTATGTCTTTAACCAAGAAGGAGTGCAAATTGACCCAAGAAAATCCAAGTCAATAAAGGACGCTCCGGCGCCGAAATCACCAACGGAGGTGAGGAGTTTCCTTGGTATGGCTACATACTGTGGCCGGTTCATACCAGGCCTGGCAACCCGCAGCGAACCCCTCCGTGCACTAACGAAAACGGACGCCAAGTGGCATTGGGGCCCGAAAGAAAATGAAGCCTTCCAGGGGATAAAGGATGCCCTCCTTGAAAACGCAACACTATCATATTTTGACCCTGCCAAGCGGACCGAAGTGATTGTTGACGCCAGCCCGGTGGGCCTAGGGGCAGTTCTGACCCAAGAACACGAGCCTGGCCAATGGACAGCCTTGGCCTTTGCCAGTAAAGCGTTAACCCCAACCGAAACCAGATACGCTCAAATCGAGCGGGAGGCCCTGGCAATCAAGTGGGCCTGCAGTCATTTTCACCTCTACCTGTAAGGACATTCATTTGTAATGGTGACCGATCATCAGCCCCTAGTGCCTCTCTTCAAGGGCACCGCCCCCCACCCCCCACCACGCATTGAGAGGTGGGTGATTCAGCTTCAAACGTATGGCATGGAAGTAGTGTACAGACCGGGAGCCAAAAATCTGGCCGACTACCTGTCGCGCCACCCACTACCTCAAGAGCCAGTGCCCGTTGATGATGACTGCGAGGAATATGCCCAGTGGGTAGCGCTCACGTCCTGCCCTCAATGCATGACCATTGAGGAGATCAAGGAGGCGACGGCGGATGACAACCCATACATGAGGTCGCTGCAAGCCGTGCAGGAAGGTTCCTGGACCAACTACCTACACCCCCCCGACACCTGGACAGCTGCGGACAAGGAAGCCCTCACGAAGTTCTGCCACATCCGCCACGAACTCAGCGCCACGGAAGAGGGTGTGCTGCTGAGAGGGACACAAATTTTAACAGGAGGGGGGAGAGAGAGAGAGTCAGTGGATTCAGTCTCCCAAGTCATGTAAATAAACAAAGTGGAATCCACTCGAGTGATAGTGATCCCTAGAGTGATGGGGAACACACAGTGTTGTTTAAATGCCCCTCACACACCAACAGGCCCCTTGGTGTCATGCTTCATCATCGGGGCCTTCGCACCCCTCTACGGGATGCGGCGTGCTACGACTCGCGAATGCGCAGGAGCACTTGAAGTGAACTATGTGTGGGGGTGTGTGTTATATACCAAGATGTGAGTGAGGTGAGGTGAAAAAAGTGGTTAAAAAATACCTGGCACGTGGGAAGAAAAAAACTTTATTAAATCCCCGGCTGGTATTGTTAAAATTAAAGTGCAGGGCGTGGTTATAAAAGATACGTGTTAGGGTATCAAACCACTGTGTTAAAAGTCAACATGTTTCGGAGGTCAAAGCCCCCTTCTTCAGGACAAGGGTGAAAGCACTTATCCTCGCCTTACTCACATGTAAGATGTAAAAGTGAAAAAATAAAAATTACCACAATGTGTAATGTTCCTCACAATGTTTTATATGTAAGTGAGTGTAGTTGCGCCCAGTTGGCGTAAGAACCTGTGAAAACAAAATCATAGATAAACATACAGGTCTCAAAATCACAGTTTTAAAGGAGAAGAATAATGCTTCTCTAAAGAAAACATCAGGTAGCTCCCAAAAAATAATTGGAACCTGAAACAAAAATAAGGAAAAAAGGACACTACAAACATACACACACGCAAACCAACACAGCTCTCTGCTCAGATGGAAAGAGAGCAGAACAGTAAGGACAGAGAGATCTTACTTTAAGTTCCCAAATACAGGACTTCATGAGCCTTTAACGTATATTGGGGAATCCTTCCTTTCTAATCAGAAACCTAAGAGATCAATATCAGGGTTTTAGTAGAGGAACTTAATCAGCAGAGTGCCAAAACTATAATATGGAACTGTTTCTCATGGTGATCTTATAACTCACGGTTACAGCAACAGCAAATCGCCTGCCTTCCCTCAACGCGGCTCCGATGAAGTGAGCTGCTAAAGGGCTAGGGCCTTTTTATATGCTTGCCTGTGGGTAATTAGTGGGAATTGATTGAATAATGCAAGCCGGTATATGCCCAAATACGGAGAGAAATCTCCTTGCGTCCGGTAAAACGCTAGCGCCACACGCTGATCCCCCGCGCATGCGCACAGCAACGCCCGATGGACGCATGCGCGACTGATTCAGCAAACGCGCCTGCGCAGACGGAGACGCTTCGTGAACAACACGAAGCTGACGATGTTATTACAAACGCCTGGGAATGAGTGGCGATCGGGATCGAAATGTCCCGGGGCATGAATCCATGAGCCCAGGAAACACTAATAAGGCACAGAGGTGATTTTAGGTCTAAGCCCCAATAAAAAAATAAAATGAAATAAAATAAAATGGGCGCCCTTAACTGCAGGAGCAAACCAGGTGAATTATGGAGGAGTACTTATGGTTTGACAAGCTACTCTCACGGATGTGTGGAATATATAATAAATCAGAGGGAGCACTAGACCAACTCATGAAGGGGTACAACATATGCCACATTCTGCTGATGAATAGAACCCTATAAGTCCAGTAACAAGCATGTGACCATGCGTATACTGCAAACAAAAAACGTTTTCACCTGAGAAGGTTCCATGGAATGGAATCATTCAGTCCAGTGGTGTCGGTTCCCAACCGAAACACCCACCGTTGTTCTTTTTCAAGGAGAATTTGAGGCGGGCTTAAAACAAAGCAAATTCAACAAACTGAAAAAAGACAAAGACCGCTTTACCCCTGAGAGAGCCTACCCGTATACTCGTGCAGATTATGTCATGAAGGACAATATGAGTGATACAGATAGTGTCAACTCGGATGGCAGTAACTCTAGCAACAAATCGGGAGGCTTTCAACAGAGAAAACAAAGAGGCGGTTTTCGTCAACAAAGAGCCCAATTCCCACGTCAGAGAGGATGGCGTGGTTTCCAAGGCCCACAATACAACCCTTATCAACCTCCTTTTCAATACCCGCAGTATCAGTTTGTCCCACCTCAAATGGGACCAATGTACCCCCAGTGGGTCCCAGAGCAAACCAGTGCACCCCAAAATCAACAACCTTTTTTATCTTGGGGCCAGGGATCCCGCAGAGGGCGGAACAAGAAGGGCAACAATGTGAATTGGCAGCCCGCAGAGGAGGCAGACCCGCGGGTCGTAACCAGGAGCATGGCAGCCAATCAGGCGTCAACAAGCCACAGGGGGACTTAGTCATCAATATAACCCCGTGGCCCCTGACAGATTTGCAAAAAGAGGTACTGAATAAAGGCCTGGGTTATGTTCCCACCAATAGACCAGACATTTTCCTACTACATAAGGAAATGCAGGAGTTCATAAGAACTATAAAACTACGGGCATTCTTTAAAGATAAGGATCTACCAACAGAGACTTCCGATACTGGTCTAAAACCCAAATCTTCATTTACTCCACTGGATAATCAACTTCCTGTGGAAGTATTGGCCTTCGAAAAAGCAATGATGCTGGAATTGAAAGGACTGGAAACCAGACAGAGGGTCTTTCAGAATATGAGCAGAACAGAAAATGAGGCCATTAAGGAACTGAGAATGAACAAAAACCTGATTATAAAGCCAGCAGATAAGGGGGGCGCAGTGGTTATCCAAACAACCGCAGCCTATGACCAAGAATGCAGGCGGCTTCTTTCGGACAATAGGAACTACCAGATCCTGACGGAGGATCCCACTGAATCTCTAAGAGTTCACATAGGTGGTATGGTGGAAGAGGCACTTACACATGACTGGATTACGAAAAAGGAGTCCGAATTTCTGACCCAGAGGAACCCTCGCATCCCTTACTTTTATACCATCCCGAAGGTGCACAAGAACCTGGCGAACCCACCCGGTCGCCCCATTGTTTCGTGAATTTCATCTATCCTGGAACCTTTATCCAAGTTTGCGGATGCTTTCTTGAGACCCCTTGTACAGGCAACTGACACCTATTTACGAGACACTAAAGCAGTATTACAACTGCTGAATGATCAGCCTTTTGACCCAACTTCCCAGATGCTGCTAAGCCTGGACGTGGAGAGCCTCTATACGAGTCTCCCCCATGATGAAACCATCCAAATCATTGAAGAGGTACTGTACTCTACAAACTGGGAATATCACACCCCACGAGATGTAGTGATGGAGTGCATCTCTCTGGCACTCACAAAGAATTTTTTCGAGTATGAGGGCACCCTTTTCTGGCAGAAGCATGGGACCAGTATGGGCAGTACTTTTGCCCCGAGCTTGGCTGGACTGTATGTCCACCATTTGGAATCCACGAAAATCTTGCACCCCAACAATCCCCACAGGGCGAGGATTCGCACGTGGCGAAGGTATATAGATGATATCCTGGTTATCTGGGATGGAGATGCAACCATGATAACTGATTTCATTGACTGGCTCAACAATCAGAATGCCTTTTTGAAATTCACTTTCCAGGCATCCAATACCAACATGGTGTTTTTGGATCTAAATATCTACCACGAAGCCGGCATACTAAAGACGGAAACACACTTCAAACCCACGGCTAAGAATTGTCTCCTTAGATTTGACAGTTTTCACCCTCGTCATCTGAGAGAGAACCTTCCTTATGGGCAGTTCTTACGCCTACGGCGGAACTGTACTGATGTGGCCAGATACAAGACCCAAGCCAAGGATCTGAGTGAAAAACTTAGACAGAGAAAATATCCGGAAACTGTGATCCGCAAAGCCTTTACCAGAGCAAAAAACAATAACCGAGATGCCCTTTTGGAGGACAATCCGCGTAGGGAGGATGCCGCAAACAGGACTGTTTGTGTCACCACATACAGTCCAGTCAGCAACCAAGTGACGAAATTGGTCCACAAACATTGGCGCACTTTAACAAGTGGTGGCTTAACTTTGGAGAAACCTCTCTTTGCACACAGAAGGGGTAGGAATTTGAGGGATATGCTCGTTCATACTCGACCACCTCCTCCTGTCAAGGATCAGACGAGGTTACAAGGCATACATGGGCATTACCCATGTGGTAACTGCAATAACTGCCACCTCACCAAAAAGACACAGACGCTCACTTTTACCAATGGGACTACATGGGAACAGCGTGCTTTTACTAACTGTAATAGTAAAAATGTAGTTTATTTAATCACCTGCCCATGTGGAAAGGAATATGTGGGCATGACCACCAGACCTGTCAGGGTCAGGCTGAACGAACACAAGAGTAACATCAGGTGCAAAAAACAAACTACTAAAATGTCAACCCATTACATTGAAAGTCAACACTGTGTGAATGAGCTACAGTGGACAATAATTGAACAATTACCCTCAGAGATTGGTCTCCTTGAAAAAGAACAACGGTGGGTGTTTCGGTTGGGAACCGACACCACTGGACTGAATGATTCCATTCCATGGAACCTTCTCAGGTGAAAACGTTTTTTGTTTGCAGTATACGCATGGTCACATGCTTGTTACTGGACTTATAGGGTTCTATTCATCAGCAGAATGTGGCATATGTTGTACCCCTTCATGAGTTGGTCTAGTGCTCCCTCTGATTTATTATATATTCCACACATCCGTGAGAGTAGCTTGTCAAACCATAAGTACTCCTCCATAATTCACCTGGTTTGCTCCTGCAGTTAAGGGCGCCCATTTTATTTTATTTCATTTTATTTTTTTATTGGGGCTTAGACCTAAAATCACCTCTGTGCCTTATTAGTGTTTCCTGGGCTCATGGATTCATGCCCCGGGACATTTCGATCCCGATCGCCACTCATTCCCAGGCGTTTGTAATAACATCGTCAGCTTCGTGTTGTTCACGAAGCGTCTCCGTCTGCGCAGGCGCGTTTGCTGAATCAGTCGCGCATGCGTCCATCGGGCGTTGCTGTGCGCATGCGCGGGGGATCAGCGTGTGGCGCTAGCGTTTTACCGGACGCAAGGAGATTTCTCTCCGTATTTGGGCATATACCGGCTTGCATTATTCAATCAATTCCCACTAATTACCCACAGGCAAGCATATAAAAAGGCCCTAGCCCTTTAGCAGCTCACTTCATCGGAGCCGCGTTGAGGGAAGGCAGGCGATTTGCTGTTGCTGTAACCGTGAGTTATAAGATCACCATGAGAAACAGTTCCATATTATAGTTTTGGCACTCTGCTGATTAAGTTCCTCTACTAAAACCCTGATATTGATCTCTTAGGTTTCTGATTAGAAAGGAAGGATTCCCCAATATACGTTAAAGGCTCATGAAGTCCTGTATTTGGGAACTTAAAGTAAGATCTCTCTGTCCTTACTGTTCTGCTCTCTTTCCATCTGAGCAGAGAGCTGTGTTGGTTTGCGTGTGTGTATGTTTGTAGTGTCCTTTTTTCCTTATTTTTGTTTCAGGTTCCAATTATTTTTTGGGAGCTACCTGATGTTTTCTTTAGAGAAGCATTATTCTTCTCCTTTAAAACTGTGATTTTGAGACCTGTATGTTTATCTATGATTTTGTTTTCACAGGTTCTTACGCCAACTGGGCGCAACTACACTCACTTACATATAAAACATTGTGAGGAACATTACACATTGTGGTAATTTTTATTTTTTCACTTTTACATCTTACATGTGAGTAAGGCGAGGATAAGTGCTTTCACCCTTGTCCTGAAGAAGGGGGCTTTGACCTCCGAAACATGTTGACTTTTAACACAGTGGTTTGATACCCTAACACGTATCTTTTATAACCACGCCCTGCACTTTAATTTTAACAATACCAGCCGGGGATTTAATAAAGTTTTTTTCTTCCCACGTGCCAGGTATTTTTTAACCACTTTTTTCACCTCACCTCACTCACATCTTGGTATATAACACACACCCCCACACATAGTTCACTTCAAGTGCTCCTGCGCATTCGCGAGTCGTAGCACGCCGCATCCCGTAGAGGGGTGCGAAGGCCCCGATGATGAAGCATGACACCAAGGGGCCTGTTGGTGGGCTGAGAGGGACACGCCTGGTAATACCAAAACGCCTCAGGTACCGAGCCACCCAACTTGCTCATGGAGGCCACCAGGGCTCCACGAAAATGAATATATATAAAGAAAGTGGTCCTAGAAACAATTTTTAAACACTGCAAATGATGTGAGTATTACTTCTTCACAGTCAACAAATAGTCAGACTTAATCTGAACACACAAACACATGGAGATGTATTATTAGCTAATTCAGCTATAAATGCAAAAACCCAACACAACAGTATCACGACAAATTCTACTGCAGTTTATTTACAATTTCATAAAATTTCGGCAAGAAGAAAAAAGAAAAGTTGGTGCTCAGGTGAAGAAGGGTGTAAGTAAAGGTTTAGAAAGATTCAGTGCAACAAAGAAAATATTTTAACATTGCACATATAAAGCCTACCCATACACAGTATATATACAATATTATACAGGGGGACAGGGAGGGACTGGTGTAGGCTTTGAACAATACAAAATGGGGGATCGTCGACGTTTCGACCCTGGCGCAATAAGGGAAAGTCACGACCTCTGCTGCGGGTCTTCTTCAGGACGGTTGGGGGGGGGGGCTGGGGACGGGGAGGCACCACAAGAAAATGAGACGGTGTAGCAATTCCAGATCAGTTGGGCGATACACCTCTGACTGAGAAGTTCAGCTCTGACTGAGAAGTTCAGTTGAGAAACAGTTGGTACAAAACGAGCACTCGAAATCACTCGTGCCTAGTCCGGTAGCGCAATGGACATTGTACCGGTGGTAGAAGGCGAACCAGGTGGTTTCTCTCGGATGTCAGAGTCGGGAGCTGCTGGATTGAGCTTAGAGTTACCAAGTCTTACTATTCACGGCCTGCCAATTTCCGAACTACTGGGAATAACGAACTAAATTGAGGTCCTCTTGAACTAGACCTAGTTCTTCCTCGCCTTCTACCACCGGCGCCGGTTCTGGACAACATGAGGGAGAGTCAGGAACGTCGACGCCAAAACAATCAGCGGGCGAGCCAGCGGCGTAGAGCAGCACCACGACAACTATGCCGAGGGGATCGGGTAGTCATTAAGAACAGACGCCCAGGAGGAAAGTTCCAGACCTTCTATGAATCAGGTCCGTGGACTGTAACGGCCACAAAAGGAACTATGGTGACTGCTAGAAAAGAGGGGGAGGAAGTATCAAGGAACACATCGTGGTTCAAAGTGGTTCCCCCTGGGCCGAGGGCAGACGCTGAAGATGCGGATGGAGTCAATGAGTCACCCCGAGCTGCCACACAAGATGGAGGAAGCAACTCATCAGCCGAGACCCGAGGGCCAGTGTCGGAGTCTGAAGGTGGACTCTCAACTATATCCACCCCCATCAGAAACCCATCCCGCAACAGAGAGCAAGGACCGGATCACATCCCGCGGTACAACCTGAGGCCCAATCCACCACCCAGCCAGAGACTAAAGGACTATGCCTGTCAGCTGAGACCCTGAAGTCATCATCAAAGGGACACGCAAGTACAGAGCGATTGATTAAAGTTGTTGTTATGTAACGAACATTTATGGTCTGGACATTTTGCAAAAGTTTCCATAGTTGGATAGAGATGTAGTGCTGTTAGCACTCTAGTGGACGCACGCTTTCACGCATCCCTACATCCGCAGGCCAGGCGTGGCCTGCGGGGTGAATAAATGGAAGGCGTGCGCTCGGGCACGTCACTTCCGACTGAGACCGAGTGTCCTGGTCACTGGCTGCGCGCTGCCACCCCTGCGCAAGCGACCACCTCACCAGGCAGGCCCTGTACCCTGCCATACAACACTCACTATCTCAGAGTACCTGTTTGTACTGGGAAGAGCCAGTACTTCCTCATTAAGAACATATTGCGCCTCTGCGGAGTAGTGCAGGTACTAATCCCTTGAAAAATATAAATAGTGCAAGCACTCAGTTTCTGTGGGTACCTATCCATTTAAAGCACTGCTCAGGAGGACTATGTGGACCTATGACATTTAGTGTTTTACACCACTGGCTATTAAGCCAAAAGCACCTAGCTTGCTCTGACTTTTACGCTTGTGTTTAATGTTAAAAGTAAAACAACACATCCCAGGATGTAGCCGTTAGGCTCGAACTAGAGACGTTAGCTGTGGAATTAACAAGCGCCCTATAAACCCAGATATTTACAATAGGCCCAGGGCTTTAAGTGGGCCGGGTCTCAAGGGGTCTGAGCACCAGCAGTTTTTTTCAGGGGGCCTCGAAACGGGTCTCTATCGGGCTCTGTTTTGAGCCCTGACACAGGCAGCCTCGTTTTGGATGTGCGCTGCTCACACTGCTCACTTCTCAGTAGTAGAGAAGTTACAGCATGTCGTCATGCCAGGGGAGCGTTGTGGGGGAAGGGAAATCCTTTAAGAGTCATTTTCTTTCTGGATTTCCCTTCTCTTTCTGAAACTCAGGAGCAGCAACATTGTGGTAGGGTCACCAAGGATTTAATTGGAAGCTTTGCCAATATTATATACAAGTTATAGTTGCAGCTTATTTATCTTCTGCAAGTAATAACCATTGACAAAGCCAATATTACTTACTTATTGTAGGTATGATGTTACTTGTATCAAATATCTGGATGCATTGACGGAACAGCAAAATACAAGTCGGGCGGCACACTATGCTAAGCACAGATTTTTTGCGTAAGTGATTTAAAGCCACGCCCCTAATTACACTGGCCACGCCCCGTTGAGAGACCCCCTAGTTTTTTCATCCCACTTAAAGCCCTGAATAGGCCTATGATGAGGGGGGAAAAAGCTCGCGGTTCGCGTGTGAGTCACATAAAGTGAAAATCCCAGCGGCGGCCGGGCCAATGGCACTATTCCACGTAGTCACGTCTGACTTGAGTTTATCCAATCATCGTTTCAGGGGAAGGAATGTTTGATTGCTGATTAGCGCCAGCAGTGTTTGTTTACGGAAATGGTCTCTCGCTTCCTGACCCCGAGCTGTGGGAAGTGCATAATGAAGAGCACTTGAATTCAGTGTCGCCAGAATTAGAAACGGATGTTGGTGCCAGGCCCAGACACAACCACCAAGAGCTCTCCTCCTCCACGATTTTCCATGCGTTCCCCTATTCGGGCACGAGGAATGCTATTGCTGGCCCAGGGCGCAGCATGTTAGAAACACATTTTCTCTACTGGAAAGAACGACGCTGCTACATTTAGCTGCTCAAAGAAACGCAGATCGTGTTGTGAAAAACAAAGCAAAATGTCAAAGTGCTGTTTGGCACGTGGGCTGTAAAGGTCAGGCATAGCTGCTTACAGATGCTGGCCGGGGGTATAACAGAGCCTCTGCAGCACAGGTGGGGCGGGGTAAACCTTCCGGGGCCCCCCTCAACCCTTTAGAGGGCTCCCATGCAGGTCAAGGAATATCTAAGATATGGGAGGGGCCCCTCATCACATCCTGCAGCGGGGCCCCATCTGTTTGCTTTGAGCCACTGATGGTGTCTGTTTGTTGCAGGTGTTGCCAGCGAAATTATGCCACGTTTCAAAATGCTGGAGCAACACTCATGTCACACTGTCGCCCCCTTGAGCAGTTCACCAATAAGGCAGCAATGCTCCCCCCTGAATCTGGTCTGGTTCCAGGGTTCTGGATCTGGAAAAAGCTTGAGTGGCCAATGAATATATATGGAGGGGGTGGTAAGGTGGTGCAAACATCTGCTGTTTTCAATACGGACTTTTAACATTGTCCATTTAACTTCTAAGAAGAAAAAGTTAAAGTATCCTGTGAAATGTTAAGCATAAAGGGTACTGAGAACAAGGCACTGTGCAGAAGGGGTATGGACGGAAACAGGCGGGCAACTAGAGTCACATTTCGAGGGGGCTGACAAATATTTCCGGGGGGGGCGGGGGGGGGGCTAATTCTTCAAACCAAAGACAGAGGGGCTGTAAAAAGGGGTGAGCACACAACAAAAGCCTAATTTACACGTAAATGGTCTTTAAAGACATGTTAAGTACTCGGGTGCGGCTGCAATTTAGATGCTCGCCATCCTGCGAAGCTGTGTCAGCCCGGGCTGACACACATGACGGGGGGGGGGCCCAATGGGTGTTGCGTGCCTGGACGGAAACGCGTACAGGAGGCCTGGGCTCCACTACAGATGGAAACGTCTCTGGGCGAGCGCCACCTTGGAAACTCCAGGGCGCTGACTTTTGACATTGAGCGTTCTCATCAGTGGCAGTCAGATCTATTCTAAACAAGGCTCTCGCCACTGCTGAAAGAGGCCTTGCACCACCTTTGGATGGAGATGCCAATTCTGATCCTCGAGGCATCTTCAACCAAGTTTGACCACTCTGGTGGTCAGAGAATCCACCAGATGTTGAATCACCAGGGATATGCCTTGCTTTTTCCAGCCATGTCCAGAGATGCAGGGCCTCTTGAGAAAGGGTCCATGACCCCACACAAGTCTGCTTGATGCAGTACGACATTGCGATGGTGTTGTCAGTGAACACTTGCACCAGCCTTCCCTGGATGGAGGATAGAAAAGCTATCAATACCAGTCACATCACTCAGAGGTCCAACAGATCGATGTGGAATCTGGATGCCGCCGAGACCAGAGTTCTCCGATCCCCACCTCTCCCCGATAGCCGATAGCCACCCCATCCCATGTGTCACTACTATGAGATGTGGTTTGGGAAGTGAACGGGGTCTGCTGCTGACCCAATTTCATCGTTAACCAATACTGCAGAACTTTCGCATATCCCTCCAAGATCTGGGCCAGATCAGTGATATTCCTGTGGTGCTGTGCCCACTGGAAATTAAGCCATTAGAGTCAGTGGGGTAACCCAAACAAAAAGTCCAAGAACCTGGGTGTCAATATGATACAAAAATCAATGGTACTAAAATAATACTGAAATCTTTTCTTAGTGGCTAGACATTTTTACAACCAATATTTTAGAAGTAACAATATACGTTCATTTTGTTTATACAAAACTCAATTTCAGAAACTGATAGATTCAGAAAAAGAAAAAGTCTTCTTGACCTGGCCAGACATACAATACGTACACTTGATTCATATGATACTCGAGAAAGGAAGGTCAAGGAGATTTGTCCCTTGACCTTCCCCTCTTGAGTATCATATGAATCAAGTGTACGTATTGTATGTCTGGCCAGGTTAAGAAGACTGTTTATCTGTTATCAGTCCTACGCAGAGTTTTGTAAATATATGCCCCTTGACCTGCCTTGGGAATTCTTCCCTTTTTCAACTCCTTACCCTCTTGAGCACTTTTCCCGCATGTTCCCCTGTGGGAGCAACCCCTTTCCCTTTTTCTGAGCCTATCAGTTTCTCAAATTGATTTTTGTATAAACTAAATAAAAGTATATTGTTACTTATGAAATATTGGTTGTTTCACATCTTATATTACCCAACAACATTTGTTTTTTTGTAACCATGAGCTAAATTTCTATATGCTCTAAAATGTCTAGCCACTAAGAAAATAATTCAGTATTATTCTTAACTGTTGAGATATTGGTTTAGGACCATTGTTTTTTGTATCACAGTGGAAATTCAGGTTCCACAACAGAGTCAGCATATGCTAACGGCCATGTGTCACCAGCAGGGTACAGGAGTCCCTTAGGTCCGCAGCCTCGGAGTCTGCCTCATCAAAATCCATGACAGAAGCTGAAACATCAGTATCATAGCTTAACTATCCTGGACTTGCTGTTTGGGATGTTAGGCTAAAAACGGCACTGTGTCTAGAACAGCTAAGATGAAAGAGAGCATCTGAAAGGGAGTGAGGTGTGACTTGAGCACGTTGATAGTGAACCCCAGCAAATGTAAGAGGTCTGCTGTAGTCTGGAGGTGGGACACAACAGCCTTGAGCGAGACAGCTTTGAACAGCCAGTCATCGAGCTAGGAGAAGACTGGCTCCCCTGATCTCCGCAGAAAAACTTCAACCACCTTGATGAACACCCGAGGGGCACTGGTGAGTGCTTGTGACCCACAGTGAACCGAAGGGAACGGCTGTGGGCAGGCAGGAAGGGAATATGAAAATAAGCCTCCTGCAAGTCCAACGTTACCATCCAGTCTCCAGGGCAGATAGGACCTCAGCAAGACTGAGCATTTTGAACTTCTCCTTCTTGAGGAAAAAGTTGAGAGTGCTTATGTCTATGATAGGAAGAAGGCCTCCGTCCGTTTGGGTACCAGAAAGTAGCAGGAATTACAACCACAACCCTCTTCTGGCATCAGCATTCTCTCTATGGCTCCTTTGCCCAAAAGAGCAGTCACTTCCTGGTGAAGAAGAGATAAATGGTCCTCCATCAACCAGTGGGTGACATTGAGGGAAATGTAGTATCGACACTCTGTAAAACCCACCTATCCCATGTTATGAACTGCCAATGGTGCAGGTGATGGTGAATCCTGCTGCCCATTGGGTCCTCATGATAGTAAACATGTAGAATAGTAGGGTTTGGAGGCTACAGCTGCTGGGGGGTGGACTGACCTGACCCCTGGCCACCCAACACACCGCCGGTAGGTACTTGGTCCACAAGGCAGAGAGGCTAGGTAGAGGCTAAAAAGCTTGCATGCTGCGGTGGATAGGGGTGTAAGGACATGGCTATATGCCCCTTCTACGGCCGCAAAAGGCAGATTGAGGGTGGCAAGGGGCCATGGAAAGGCCCAAGGACCTGACCGTAGTCCTTCTGTCCTTAAAGCGCTTCAGCACTGAATCCATCTGAAGAGACAGGAGCCATCACAGAGCATGTCCATAAATTATGTTTGGACATCCCTAGAAAAGCAAGTAATCCTCAACCAGGTGTGGCATCGATAAGGCCACTGTCAATGAAACTGCTCTGCCTAGTGAGTCAGTGGTGTCTAGTACACATCTAATGGTAAACTTAGCTGCATCCCTCTTGTTGGAAACAACCTCAGAAAGCAAGGCCCAGGCCTCCTCCAGGACCGTTGGCAGCACTTGCGCTACAGTATCCCACAGGGCATGGGAATTACAGCTTAAAAGGCATTCAGTGTTCACCGAATGCAATGTCAGGCTGGTGGAAGAAGACATTTTCTTGCCTAGCTTGTCTAGCCTCTTGGATTCCCAATGCGGCAGATCTGCTTGGAATGCGTCAGGCTGAGACAGTCCGGCAGGCAGAAAGCAAGATGGCGGCAGCGTAGAGCTCCATGGCAGTGCCTTTACCCCTGATACCCTGTAAGAAATCCGTAAGAAACCCAAAGTAGGTTTCTATGGTTTGCTGATTTACCTGCGGGTGGAGGAGGACGAGTGGATTTTGCCCGGACACTTTAGGACCCTTCTTGATTGCTGGCAATCCTCTGGACGGTGTATCCTGCTCCAAGGCGGCATCAGTGATGCGCCTCACTATCCAGGAGGCGGGTGCAAGGTAGCATAATACGGCCACAAGGAGCTTCACATCCCGGCAGCTTATTGATTCACTGCGCTGCTTGCTGTGTGTTTGTGCTGGCTTGGGTTCAGCTGCCTGCGGGGGAGTCGTAAAGAGAGTACATGGTGTGCTTTCCAGTGGGTTTTCAGTGGCAGCTAGCAGGAGAATGCTTACTAAATCCACGAGGCAGCAGAAGGAGACGGTGGGGAACAATTCCATTCAGTCATATGGGCTGAGGCAAGAACTTTCTCTTGTGAACAGGGAGGCTTGTGCAGGTAAGCCCCACGAGATTTGTACTATTAAGAACCAGCCTGATAATACGGGGTGTGAAGAGAGGAACCTCCAGGTAAAAGGCCATGCCGGGGGCAAAAACGGCAGTACAAAAGGGGGTGGTGATGGACAGAGCATCTGAATCAATCAAACACTCACACCCAGTCAAAAGATCTGGGTTTAATCCATCACCGTTCTTAAGCCCACTCTGCCACCCCAGTTCAGACATGGCTATATGCAAATCAGTCTGACCCTGTGCCCCATGGGAACAGTCCAGCCCGAACTGCCAAGCCATGTCTTCCCTGGACCGGAAACAAGCTTCCGAGGACCGGTTTCTGGCAAAAGGGGGCAAAAACGGCAACGTAACAAAGGCTTTAGAAGAAGCAGGTGCAGTTTCTGATGGCGGCAATATAAATGTCACTTCAACTCTTTCTCAGCCGGCTAGAACGGCCTTTTTTAATGCCAGGGATGGACTTGGAGACCAGGATGAGGTTACTGTACCAGTTGAAGAAGGGATTAAGACTGCTGAAATAATTCCTAATGCTGGATCACAGGACGACTCCCAGGATAGTAGGGAGGATCAGGTGGCACAGGTGGATAATGAAACACCACACGACCAGACGGCAGAGGTTGCGGTCTCAGTACATAAATCTAACTAAACAACTGCCAATACTGTTACTTCATTTATACTCTCATTTGAACAAATATGTAAAAATTAAAACATGGGCCATGGACTTCTAGTTCTGTCTTGAATAAATCTTTTTTTTTTATTATTAAATTTCAACATTTCCACAAATGTTCAATTTTTGACATCACAACTGAAAAAAATTATTACATAAAAAAATTCACAAACTCATATTCCTAATTCTCCCATTCGATCACTCGCTCAACCGTTTCAGACGCTCTAGCATTCATTCACCACATTCACAGCTGTCACCTTCTATTTACAATTTAATTTTGTTTGATCTCTTTTTTTGTCCTTAATTCAGAAAAACGCCATAGTAAACAATATCATCACATTGTATTTTTTCATATACACAACTCAGAATTTGTTGTGCATTCTTATGGCTGAAAAATAACTGGTCTACGCGTTTCGAACTCTTGACGAATGTAGAGTTCTCCTCCGGATCAAATAGCTGCAAACCCAAAAAAATTCTTCTTACGCTCACTCTTAAATTCCGAATGCTCTCCACTTTAAACCTCTTATCTAGCTCTTACCTTCTCTTAATCAAGCTGTTCAAATAAGACAACCCGACGCTGGGAACTA
Organism: Lissotriton vulgaris; assembly: GCF_964263255.1. Lineage (NCBI taxonomy): Eukaryota > Metazoa > Chordata > Amphibia > Caudata > Salamandridae > Lissotriton > Lissotriton vulgaris. Next base: position 136,769,512 of record NC_141698.1, on the reverse strand, counting down.
TATCAAAAAGAAACTGAACACAACAAAAGCCAGTTGTAACATCCGACTAGAAACGACTCTTACATGAAATGCTTTTTCAACTGATAAATAAAAGGATAGCACTTACACTCATCTCTTTTTTAAAAAACACTGTCTGACTCGGACCCGTCAAATTCAGCAAGCGGCACCTGAAGAAACACACGACCACAGATCAAAACTTTGCTCTTACTCAGTGAGGGAAGGTGTTTTCGAAATTGTATTGTTGGACTTACTTGTAATGGAGTTGTGTACTCCCAGGGGTCCTATTCTCTTATTTTCAGGGTTGGCAATGGGAGAAAACCTATTGTTAGGAAATGGAAGAGAAAAGGGGCTTATTTAGCTGATCAACGATCTTGGAATCCTACATTAACGCTAGTCGTAACGGTCGAAATTGGGCGCATAGGGTTCATCTGCATGTTCTTCAGTCTGCTCCAAACTACGAGTCGTGGTGCAATCGACTTCCGCAATCAAGTGGTAAGTGCGTGTCACGTTGAAGCTTTAATTTGATGTCCTGGACTTCCGGGAGCGAAGGTGGTTGGGATTTGTAGTATCCCTATTGATTGCAGCAGCGTTTGCCGAGACGTATTTTAGGGATTTTGCGACATAGGATTCCAATGTTTCAACAAATGAACTTTGCCTACAACAAAATGCTTACATAAATATATAATTTCGCAACGCATGCATTTACTCGTCCCGTATTATTTTTTCATTTTGACGTTCCAAAGTTTTATTGACCTTTTTGTTTTGGTCCTTTTATTTTATACGGCATCATTAACCCATTCCATTCGGGCTCGTATTAGATCGTATAGTACACTCTTGGCTAGCCATGTTGCTGGTTTTTGACAGTCTGTATGATCGTGTGTGTCTCCTGTGATGTGGTGGTTCACAAACCCTGGTTTGACAAAAGTGTTAGATGTTGTCAGGCCATGTGGGACTGTGTCCTATTGGTTCCCTAGAGGCAATGTATGGACTAAGGAAAAACTATTTGAACTTTAATGGTGATTTTAATGACCAAGTAAGAGGAGTTGCAATGGGGTGCCCTTTTGCACCGGAGTTAGCCGTATTGTTTATGGAAAAGTACGAAGAGATGTACGTCTATCAGAATAACCCATTTGCTGAATTTATCGGAAATTGGAGTCGTTACATCGACAACCTTTTCATGGTGTGGACCGGAAATCAGGAGAATCTGATTAAATTCCACGAATGGCTAAACAACCGAACCCAGGAGATAGAGTTTAGTGTAAACTACTCAAAAATCAAAATGTCTTTCTCAGTCGTGGAGGTTTATCCAGCAGAAGGAGGGCTGGTGACAACTCTTTTTAAAAAACAAACAGGTCGCAATAAGGCCCTTCACTTCTCAAGCAACCATCCCCGGAACGTCAAAGAAAATCTGCTTTTGGGCAATACCTTTGAATCAGAAGGAATTGCTACTTCAAAGATGAATATCAGTTGCACGCCAAGAAATTGACAGAAAATTTAAGAGATTGTGGTTATCCAAAGAAACTACTCAAAAGAACCATGAAGCGCGCTTGGTGGGCACCGAGGGAAACCCTTCTAGAAAAAAGAACAAAAGTAGAAATGGATAGAACCGTATGTGTATCTACATTTTGTCCAAATTCGAATCTTCTGAAGAAAGTGATAAATCAGAATTGCCACCTGGTGAGAAATTTGAATGAGACACTGCATAATACACCGTTGTTTGCTTTTAAATAAGACCGCAGTATTGCAAACCAAATAGTGCGTGCAGCACTACCTCCAAAAAATCAAATTTCTGTAAGAACCTTTGTGGGTCTACTGCCTATACAAGGGCACCATAAATGCGAGACTTGTATGTGTTGTGCCACTGCAGTAGAAGGAAGCCTGTTTAATCACAACAGCATATATTGGAAACACAAGGCGTTCACGAATTGCAAATTACAATATGTTGTGTAAGGAATAAAATGCCCGTGCAACATGTTGTACATAGGCAAAACCAATCAAGAGATAAGTATGCGAATTACACAACACAAATCGAGAATCAAAAGGAACATCCAGACTGCCCCGTTGGTGAACCATTGGAGGTTAAATACCCATACAGATAAAGACCTAATATAGACAATCATTTCAAAAGTGGAGCAGGATTTGAGAGGTGGTGACCTTAACGTATAATTGTCCAGGAGAGAAGCGATGCTTATTGTTAAATTCAATACTGCAGTAGACGGACTTAACGAACTGTCAGAAATCTATAAACTGAGTTGAAGTCCACTTGTTAAATGCCATAGAGTCCATACGACGCCTCTAGGGAACCAATAGGACACAGTCCCACCCAGCCTGACAACATCTAACTCTTTTGTCGAACCAGGGTTTGTGAACCACCAGATCGAAGGAGACACACACAATCATACAGACTGTCAAAAACCAGCGACATGGCTAGCCAAGAGTGTACTATACAATCTAATACGAGACAGAATGGAATGGGTTAAGAACTAACGATGCCATATAAAATAAAAGGACCACAAGAAAAAGGTCAATAAAGCTTGGGCACGTCAAAATGAAAAAATAATACAGGACGAGTAAATGCATGCGTTGCATAACTATATATTTATGTAAGCATTTTGTTGTAGGCAAAGTTCATTTGTTGTATTGCTGACACGTCTGTGCCCCCCTACACGCCCAGATCTATTCATATAAAATGGACAAAGGTTCCTAGAGACGAGAAACGATCCAGAATTGGCACATGCTACTGCGACGGTCTGTGGGGCTGAAAGGTTCTCGAACGTCAGGGTACGAGACTAGCAGCTGTGCTATTGACTGATGCGGAGAGGTGAAGCTGCAGATAGACCTAGTCATTTACGAGTTGCGGCACCGTCCGTAAAAGGTCTCCTGAAGAAGTGCGGGTGGTTGCGCCCGCATTTGGACTAACTCGACTGCTGTTTCAGCGGAGGCCTAGAGGGGAGACACAGGCCGTGCACACTGTTATCTACAGGTAATCCATAATAGATTTGACTATTGTGCGGGCCGGGGACACGATGGGGAAAACAGATGCCAGGCAGCCTAAAATAACATTTGAAAATAAGCGAAATACCAGGCAAGCGGAGCAGGAACTAGAGACTGCTGACGGTGCAGGCCAAGAGGAGAGCACAGGGGACAAAGGGGGACCTATGGTCCCTAATGTTGGAGATGAGATCTAGTTTGAAAAATATTGATGCAAAGCTGGATAGCTTGACCTCCCAACTTGACTCAGTTAAAACTCAGGTGTCTACACATGAAACCAGGTTGGACAGCTTAGAAAATAGACATACTGAGTTTTATGAGTTCAAAGCTGACACGAAAGAACACATTTTTCAGATGGATAAACTACTGGCAGTGATAAGGGCGAAGAATGATGATTTAGAGGCACGCTCGAGAAGGAATAACCTCTGCGTCACTGGAATCCCTGAGACGGCGGCTATCCCCAAAATGGAGACTTACGTAGCGGACTTGTTGCACAAGCTCTTTGATCCACACTTATCCCAGGTGTTCGTGGTCGAGCGGGCTCACAGAGCGCTGGGCCCAAAAACACCGGTAGGAGGCACGCCGAGGCCCATCCTGGCCAAATTATTAAACTATCAAGATAGAGACCAGATACTGCGACTGGCGAGAGAAAAGGGGCAGATCACCCATAAAGGCAATAACTTATCCCTCTACCCTGACTTTACTCCAGCGGTGCAGGCTGCAAGGAGAGAGTTTCTTCCAGCTAAGCGCCTTTTGCGACAGGCTGAAATTCCCTACTCTCTTCTGTACCCAGCGAAACGTTATGTCTCCCATGATGGATCGGCCCATTTCTTTGCAGACGCTGTCAGCCCTTAAATTTGCCAAACATGTGTGTAGATCCAAACCGGTCTCGGCGACAGCGCGCACAAATGGAGCGAGGGGCAGTGATAATTTAAGTGATAACGACTGAAGTACCGTATTTCCAATTTCTATCCAACATGCTAGCTAATTTACAGACTGTGTTGTTTATCAATCACCTGCGCTCATTATCTGTCATATGTCCCTTTTACAATGATATGTTGCCCGATAATTAGGTATAACACTTGCACTCTGGGGCAGTGCCACCCATTTCAGGTCTGATTAGGCGTGCAGTTTTCGCCTCTTTATTGGCTGACAGGCACCTCCACGGGGACGCTTAAGTAGCTCCCTAGCCACCCTGTACCAACGAGGGTGTACGCCAGCGGCACCATGCCTCCACTGGAAGTTTCCCTATGTTTGCTATAGTTTGTTTTGGCATTGGGGATGGGAGAGTTTTGACACAACCTGATGGGGGGGTTGGAGTGGGTGGGGGTGGGGAGGGAAATGTTGTTTGGTTGGTACGTACTGATCTGCATGCACTCTGCATTTTATTGGGCAACACTAGGAGGTATCACATGCTTGGGTGTGGAATTTACATGCCTTCAAACTCACAACTCTTCTTGAGGTGCGCAAGGTAGCATTTAACATCCCTAAGTGGAATATCAGAGGACTCAATGATGGCAGGAAAGCTAGGCTAGTTTATGCTTACTTGACGAGGCATAATATAGATATATGCTTTATACAAGAAACACACTTGAATGTCAAACCATCCCCGAAACTAAGACATACCAGATGGGCGGAGGTTCACTCTGCAGTATATTCCAATTGTGCAAGAGGGGTAGCTATACTTATCCGGAGGGGGCTGGACTGGAAAGAAACCACATTATCCACTGACCCAGAGGGGAGATATGTTGTTTTACAGGGTCAATTGGGAGGTAAACCGGTAGTGTTGGCGGCTGTGTATGGTCCATATGTAGATTCCCCAGATTTTTTCTGGAGTTCTGGGCAAGGATAGCCTCCACTCAGTGTCAAACGGTACTGGGGGGGGGATTTTAATGCAGTGCTCAATGATACTCTGGACAGGCAAGGCTCGTCACGTCCGTTGCACCCACACTCCAGTTTGGCGCTACGCGTCCTTATATCTGAAGGTGCCCTGGTTGACATTTGGAGAGATAGACAACCCCAGTTGAGGGAGGGAACATGTATCTCAACTCAACACGCAGCTTTGTCAAGGTTAGACTATTGGTTGGTATCATCCAATGTAGCCCCCTGGACGCTAGAGGTGACACACCTTGCACGTTCTCTGTCAGATCATGCCCCTTGCTTACTTAAACTGTCCATCCCAGATTCACCAACACGTGCCTTTAGCTGGAGATTACCCCCGCATGCCTTACTAGCTGAAGCATTTAAAGAAGAGATTAGAAATGATATAGTCGAGTACTTTGAATTAAACTCTGGCTCGGTTCCTTCTGAAGCAACGTTATGGGATGCTTTCAAGGTGGTTATACGAGGAAAGTGCATGGCCAGGCAAGCGGGAGTTTTGAAAGCCATCAGGGGTTCTATAGCACAGATAGAAAGTCAGATCAGAGACCTGGAACAGCGATTTTGCACTGGGGCTTGACAAGAACTAGCAGCGAAGCTAAAAAGTAAACTATTAGAATTTGCGGAAGAGGCGCAAAGGGAGCTTAAGTTTTTGGGGAAGCATGCTGAGGCACGGCGCTATGGGGAAGGAGATAGGCCAGGCCGAACACTTGCAGGCATGATCCGTAAAGCTAACTCCACCACATTCGTACACACAATAATAAGACCCGACGGCACTACTGTTACGGGTCAGGAGGGAGTCTTACGGGAGTTTGCGTCATTTTATTCTTCCTTATACACAGCAACTCAATCAACGCCATCAGAAGGTCTTCAGGACTTCCTAGATTCAATAGGATTGGTTTGGTTCAACGATACACATAGGCGATATATGGATCTCCCCATATCAGTAGAAGACATCAAGCAAGTAATAAAAAGTTTGCCACTCAACAAGGCCCCGGCCAGATGGCCTAACAACAGCGTTTTACTAGGCATATGGTGATGAACTATCTCCGAAGCTATTAGCAGTATATACAGAGGCTTTGGAAACCGGGGCCCTTCCGGAATCCATGCATGAGGCTCTAATTAAGACATTGTTAAAACTTGATAAGGAGGAAAAGGAACTGGACTCTTATCGTCCGCTCTCCTTAATTAATGTAGATGTTAAAATCTACGCTAAATTGCTGGTGAACTGTCTGCAGCCGCTTCTACCGATGGTGGCACTCCTAGACCAGTCAGGGTTCATTCCGGGGCGTGCCACGTCCCATAATCTTTTAATACTTTTTCAGTCCTGCACTATCTTCACCCCAGCGTTCAGGCAGTTGTCGTCTTTTTAGACGCGACGAAAGCATTCAACTCACTGGAATGGCCCTACCTCTTTCGGATTTTGATGCATATGGGCTTCAGTCCCCCTTTTATAAGTCACATCCAGCTGCTCTATAACAAGCCAAGGGCCCGCGTCCGTGTGAATGGCTTGATATCTGAAAGTTTTGAAGTCACCCGGGGCACGAGACAGGGCTGTCCACTTTCACCGTTATTGTTTGCCATCGCCATGGAACCGCTCACAGCCAGAATACGTCAACACTACACAGCTAGAGGGATAGGTCTAAGCACTAGGAGCCTTTTAATATCCATGTATGCTGATGATGTCACCCTGTACATCCTAAATCCCACATTGAACTTAGATCCAGTGCTCCGGGAATTTATTAGATTTGGCGGGTTATCCGGTATTACCATAAACTGGAAGAAGTCTGTCGTATTTTCATTGACAGATGGGACCCCTGAGGTGCGGTCGGAATACCCGCTGCGTTGGGCAGCAGAAGAGGTCAAATACTTGGGTGTGTGGCTCAGCCGCAGTTTACAAGAACTCTGGAACCTAAATTTTGGGCGGGCTGTGAATTGGCTGGAATCTAAAGTGGCAATTTGGTCTAAGTTGCCATTATCAATTGCAGTAAAAGTAGCACTGACGAAAATGGTCATTCTGCCGAAATTTCTGTATTTATTTACAAATGTACCTATTCCCCTCGCACAACATTTCTTTTTGTGTCCCCGTTCCCAATTGCTGTCCTTGGTGTGGGCGGGTGGACAGGCGAGAGTGTCTTGGGACCTCCTGACTCTTCCATTAAGCCAGAGTGGCTTTGGGGCTCCAGATATGCGACTTTATGCGGTATGTGCGCAAGCTCAGTTTCTTCACTTCTGGGTTTACCCGACACCATACCAACCACATGTTGCGGTTGAGATCGACGCAGTTGCGCCGTCCCCACTAAAAGTAGCAATCTATAAAAAGGCACTGCGCCCACGGTAAGATGTCGACACCGCTGACATGCTAAGGTGGACTTGGTGGGAACTCCAGAAACGTGCTAATCTCCCAGTACTCTACGCGCCGTCTATGCCTTTACGCAGTAACCCACTTTTGCCCTGCTTGGAGCATGGAGGAGGGGTGTTAGAAATAGGAGGCACACAATTACTGACATTTGCTGATCTGTACCCCGAAGGCACTTTTAGGCCCCATCCTACCGGGGAAGATGAACAGGGTGTGCCATTTGCAGAACAATTTACTTATTATAAACTAAAAGCAGCGGGGGTGTGGCTAAGCAAGCAATGGTGGCGGACGCGCTAGGGTAGAGCTCCAAACCGAGCTCCCCTCCTGCAGGCCATAACTCCGCCACAGTTATCCTGAGTCGGCCTAAATTGTCAGCGAAGCTGCGAGGAGCGGACATCTACTGCTCTGCTGAGTTTGATGCCGAGGGGCCAGTTCCAGCTGCACCGAGGGCACCGCATGGGGTGCTGTCTCCTCTGCTGTTTCCCGACCAGCGGCCATAGCTACGCGGGGCCGGGGATCGGCTTTGTCTGCAAGGCCTCGGAACCGCGGCCTACATTCAGGGAGCGGAGGAGCGTCGGTGGTGACGTCGGCATGGGCCCACCAAGTTTGCGCTGCGGAGCGGAGGAGTGTTGATGCCAGAATATCCCTGCACGTGTTGCCTACCATGGGCACTCCCCTGATCGGTAGCGTTGTGTCCCTGGTGAGGGTGCCCAGGTGATGAGAACGGCTGCTGCCACGGTGAGACCCGCATGAGAGCAGCAGCGCTCGCAATCGCCCATAGTGGTGGCACTGCCAGGTGGAAAAGACGGTGCCTGCCAATTACCACCCTGTTCCAGTTGCTGGCTGCTGGGGGCCTACACAGTGGCGCAAGCGGAGGTGCCCGCTCGATGCTGCGAGAGGTGCGGGCCGTACTGAATAGCGATGTCCATTCTCCCCATCCCATCCGCCACATTTCCATCGCTTGGCCGCCCACGAGGTGTGACTCATCTGCCCCGCCTGGCGGTGGCGCTGCTCCACACCTCCTCGTATCCTGGAGCCCACTACCATTGCTGACCACAAGGGCTGACCGGACCCTCATAGACCCGAGGCACATACTACGCGCAACGCCAACACAATATCTGCTGCGCTGCTCATGTCTGGGGGTACCAGGGCAAAGACTGGCGCTGGTGGTACGCAGACGAAGGGGAGAATGGACAAGGCGGCGAAACCGGCTGACTCGGACCAGACAGCCTCCTAACTTGACACGATGCTGGCAGCCATGGAGCGACTAGAGGACTCGGTGCAGCTGACCCGCACCTCCCTGGAAACTAAGACGGCGTTGCTATCGATCTTACGCACTTGCGAGCCGACCACAAAAAATTGGAGGAACGCACCACCACCCTGGAGGCCACCATAACGGATCTCACTCCCCAAGTCGCACAGACGGATAAACAGGTGCGGGACCTCCTCAATCGAGTAGAGTTTTTGGAAGATCACGCTGAGGATCCAGAAGGGAGGGCACGAAGGAACAACGTGCGCATTTTAGGAGTGTCGGAGCGCTGGGAAGGCAGGGAACGCACATGGAAGACTGGCTGCGAATTCTGCTACCACGTGACGCACTATCACCGCATTTTGTTGTGGAACGGGTGCATCAGGTGCCGACTCAACCTCCTCCAGCGGGATCTAGGCCCCGACCGATGCTCCTCCGGATCCTGAATTATCCCGATTGCAATACCATCTTGCGAGAAACCAGGAAGATGCAGGAGGTCCGGGTTGAAAATGCTAAGATCATGTTCTTCCCTGATTACACAATTCAGGTACAGCGCCAGAGGCACTCTTTCCTAGCAGTCAAGCAACGACTCCGTCAACTAAATTTGAAGTATTCCCTTCTTTTCCCTGCATGTTTAGTGGCATAGGACAAGAGCCATTTCTTTGCCACTCCGGAGAAGGTTGAGACCTGGTTGGATGCCGGAATGGCCACGGACTCCCGGACGGCGTTGGCGGCGTCGCCTTTGCCGCGCTTCCGAGGACCCCGGCGTCGCCGCAGGAACAGATCATCACCGATGCAGAGGACGCGCACGGCGAGAGAGGTTAGTCCTCCGGCAGAACTTATTCACAGTAAACAGCAGGAGGCCCTTCAGATGGTGGCGGAGCTTAGCGGCTCCCCGGACACAGATGCAGCCCTGGATGCCAGTCCACGTGCATTGCCTAGCGACGATGAAAATATATATGGATTGCCGGACTCACAAATGTCTTTGGAACCACCTGATGTCACCCCGCAGACAGCTGATTTGATCCACTGACTGTGAGACTGGCTACCTGCGGGGCTTTGTTTGTCTAAGGGCCTGTCTGGGCCTGGTATTTGATGGGCATTCACACGTGGTGGTGGCCGGAGCTTAGTCTCGCCTTGAACCCTGTCCCCAGTCTGTGTCGCGCAGTAAGTACTGTCGCGGTTGCTGAGGAGGTTCATTATGGAGTTGTCCTGTGGCTGTGCGGGTCTGGTGGTGGTGGCTCCCCCATTTTTTTTCTTCATTTTTTTTGTGTGTCCTCATTAGCCACTTAATCGTTCCAGGGATGCTCTGGCTGCTGAAAGACAATCGCCTCTGTGCCATCAAGAAACCTGAAGTTGGTTTCATAACCTCCACAAGGGCAGGCCTGATGTCTTGGCGAGAAAGAGCCCCACACGAACTATCTCCATTCGAGCCCTTTATCGGCCGATAGGCCAGTAACGTTATGGCATGGGGTGCCTCCATTGGACATGGAAACTTAGGCTTAATCATCGGACCCGGGGAAAAAAAAAACCCCGGGTACTCTAGTTGTCCCATCTCCACTCAACTAAGAAGTTCCAAAATCTCAAAGTACGAGGGCTACAGGCTCTGGCTAAGTCTACTTTCGATGTTGTATAAAGTGAAGACAACCACTCTGCATGGGTCGGCAAATTGATGTTAACCCAATTTTTACATATTTCTCTTCTTGCTAATAGAATAGCATAATATAGAAATTCTCTTTCTAGCCCCTTAATGTTGTTATTAAACCCAAAAATGACTAAAGACCAAGAGAAAGGAATGGAAATTCTAAGAATTGATTCAAGTGATGTCTTAATTTCATGCCAGTATGTAGTGATGTTCGGACACTCCCAAAACATGTGTTAATCTGAGGCAGCTGGGAGAAAGCATTTACTGCAGCACTTTCCTGGTTGGAACTTAGAGAGCTTTTTAGGGGAATAGTAAGCTCGATGTAATGTAAATAGTTGGTTGTGCCTCAACCAGACAGGTTTAATAATTTTGTACAGAAGGCTAAAAGATTCTATCCATTTCTCTTCTGCCTGGGTTTCTCCCTCTCCTCCCCATAGTTTTAACGGAAGGTTAAATTCGCCCTCAGCTTCTTCGATGATATTTCAATAGTAAAAAGCTACTGTTTTACCTCCATAGGGTTTCTCAACAAGGTTTTTTTCCAGAGTACTATATCCTCAGAATTTAGCCTTTTTCTTTATTTGAGTTCGCAACCAGCTGGACAGTTGTAAATAAATAAACCAGGATAATGGTGAGGTTACCTAGTCTGAAAATATTTCCCATTCCATTAAGGATTCTTCTGCCACTAACTCTCCCCATCGTGTTATTCCTGCTTCCAATAACACGGTTTTGACAGTCTCAGTATGTTGCGTGGAGAGACCAGTAAAGTCCCAGATCGGTGCGTGATTGGAGAAGTACGCTATCCCAGCCTTAGATTTAATTTAAGGGAGCTGTATAATGTCTTTAGCCTAACTTTTTAAAAAAATCTCTGATGTCCAAACTTAAATAAGAATCCGTCCAATGGAAGATCGGAGCCCAGTATCATTGCTTTGAACATACGACCATTTGAATTATCTAGCGGGGTCTTTAATAACATCCTAGAGTGGGTCAGATGAAAAGCCCATGCATAGTATTCTAGGTCTGGCAAGGCAAGACCTCCCTTTTCTCTCCTCCTTCTTAACTTCTTCCATGCCAGCCTAGTTGACTTATAGCACCAAATAAATGAATTGATGTTTTGTTGGCATTTAGAGAGTTGCTTGGTATCGAATATTAGTGGAATAGAATTAAAGGTAAATGTATATTTGGGGACGATGGTCATTTTCAGTAAGCTAGTTCTCCCGTAGATGGTGAGGGGGAGAAAAGACCAAGACTTCATGAGTGCTTTGGATTCGCGGGAAATCCGGTCCAGATTAGTCTGGGTCAAAAGATTTAAGTCATTTGTGATTTTGATCCCCAGATAGCGGATTGAAGGTTTCACCGGGAGCTGAAGATTTATGATGTTCCAAGCCATTATATCTGTTTTTCCGGCATTTATTTCGTAACCGGAAAATTTTCCAAATTCCTCAGCTCTTTTAATTACTATAGGGAATGCCTGGGCCGGGTCCGTTGAATAGATGAGAATGTCATCGGCATATAATCCGACTTTCTTCTCCCATCCAGAAAAAGAAAAAGGCAGAATATTAGTGTCCTCTCTTATGATCTGAGCAAATGGTTCAACATAAATGTTGAATAAAAGAGGGGAGAGAGGACACCCCTGTCTTGTCCCTCTGCTTATTTCAAAGGAGTTTGTATGAGTACCGTTAATTAACAGGCTAGCTCTCTGGTTTTTATATAATAAACCTACAGCTCTACAGAATTTAGGACCAAATTGAAACTTTTCCATGACAGCAGTTAGATAGGACCAGTTGACCCTATTGAATGCTTTTGTTGCATCGAGTGTCATAACAGCGAGAGGCAAAGCAAAGGTTGAAGCAATATCTATTGCTCCGACTAGATCGTAAGTTAAGTCAGCCAATTGTCGGCCTCTGATAAACCCCTTTTGATCCTGATGGATAATTGTTCCAATCTCGCTTCCGAAACGTGCAGCCAACACTGTTGAAAAGATCTTATAGTCGTTGTTGAGAAGCGAGATTGGACGGTATGATCCACAGTCAGCAGGGTCCTTACCTGTTTTTAAAATTAAGGTAATATTTGCCTCTCCCCAAGAGCTGGGTGGTGTCTCCCCCATAATTAAGATGTTATTGAAAAGATTCGTTAGGATCGGGGTGAGAGTTGAATTAAGCACTCGGTATAGTTCACCCGGAATACCATCCGGTCCTGCAGCCTTTCCCAGTTTTAGTTGTTTAATGACTTTTTCAACCTCCGCCTCGGTTATTTCTTTATCTAGGTTTTCACTCTGTAACATGGGCAGCTTTGGAAGATTCAGCTTTTCCAGCCACTCCGTTCTTTCCCCGATGTTAGCATTAGTCTTGGCTGTATATATGTTTTGGAAAAAGGCACTGAAGGCTTCTCCTATTTTGCGATCTGTCTTCCTACTATCGGCTTCCCCTACTAGCCTCACTTCTTTTATATGATTCCTAGTCTGGTCCGCTTTTATTTTCCAAGCCAGCAGCTTCCCTGCCGACTCACCGTATTCAAAATGAGAAAGCTTACTGGCCTGCCATCGTTTATTCAGTCTCTCTTGCAGTAGTGTATCTAATTTATCTCTTAGCTCCCTTTTCTTTTATAGATTTACCGATGACCCTGGATCTACCGACTCTAAGAGGGCCAGATCTTGCTCTATTTTTAATATCTCCTCTCTGTATTTCTTTTTTCTGTAGGACGCCCGATTAGTGATACATCCCCTTATATATGCTTTCCATGACCCCCACACACTGACCATGGAGGCAGACTCTATATTCCACTCCAGAAAGGAGGCGGTTTCAAATATAAGATGTTCTCTTTCCTCTTCCTCTAATAAAATGGAGCGGTCAAAAGACCAAGAAGCATGGGTGGGTCCCTGATCTAACATTATCGAGAAGAGAATAGCTGAATGATCGGATATGTGCTGAGGTAAATATGTTAAGTTCTTTATGGAATCTTTTATGGTGAAGCTAAATAGAGCATAGTCGATACGCGATTTATGTTTATATTTATGATTGTGAAACGAGACCCCCAAAGTTTTCCCGGCTCTTTGTCTCCACAGGTCTTCCAACCCCAAGTTAGACATACAGTGTAAAAGTGTATCTCTCATTTTGTTATGAACTACAGCTCTAGAACTAGGGGATTTATCTAATTTCGGATCCATCACTAGATTGAAATCACCCATCCATATTATTGGGTCTGTGATGGTTATCAAGTGATGTTGTAGTGTATTTAAATAAGAAGGATCGTCCTGATTGGGACCATAGTAACCCACTAGGGTAAATCGCCTTACATCAAGCTGAACATTGGCTATCAACCATCTACCACTCGGATCTGTCCTCCAATCCGCTACCTGAGCCCTGGCTCCCTTTTTAAAGATAATAGCTATTCCACGAATATTGGCATTATGATCTGTGCTTATGAATGTATCCACCCATTTCAGTTTTTTCATTATGTCAGTGATCTCTTGTTTATTTAGATGAGTCTCCTAAATTGTTGTGACCTGCGCGGGCGAGTCTCTGAGATACTGCATGATTTTATGTCTCCTTCCTCGTACCCGCAGGCCATTTACATTCCAGGACAAGAATTTAATGTCCCTCATTTAAATTTATCATCCAAATGCCCCGCTTTTCCCATGATATTTTCTCTGCTGTTATCTGTCTATTTTGATTTGTTTCGACCAGCCGTTTTAAATAACTCTCCCTGGAATCGGCAACATTTAATGGTTTGGCATTTTGCTCATGAGGACTTTTTTGTGCTTTCGCCCCCCCCCCCACCTCCCCCCTCCCTCCCCTAGAAAACCCCCCCTACTTACTCTGGCCAGATGACTTGCCAGGTTATCGTCATCGACATTGCCCCACCTGACGCCCGATCTAATTCGTTGGTTGGTCGAATATTTATTGAAATAGGTGACATAGTTGTTATTTTAGGAGGTGGACCCAGTATCTTCTAACGAAAAATAAAGGTAAAGGAAAGGCTAGAGGGGGAAAAGAGAAGAACACTTAAAATTGTAATCCTATAACCCTGTGTTCTCCAATTGTTACACCACCACTTTTTTTTTTTGTTCATATCCCCCCCTTTTTTTTCTTTTCCTTCCTCTTTTTGTGTGATTTTGAATCAGTCCTTCTTTTTAAAATGTTTTTTTTCTATTTCTTTATTTTGTTAATTATATATGTTTTCTTTCCCTTTTGTCTGTATTTCGACCTACAGCTCAGTTAGATACCTTGCGCTATCGTCCCGATTAAGGAGGCTTTATAGAGCCAAACGTCTCTTATCCCCCCTTTTTTATTTTTCCCATCCTAGATGGCATCCTGTATCAAGGGGTTTGAGAGAATTCGCTGATTGAAACTAGTAGTTCGTCTGCCTCAAGAGGGGTCTTGATATTGTACATTTTATTACTAAACATGATCTTCAAAAACGCGGGGAATCGCATCTGTACGGTGGCTCCCAGAGCTCTGAACTTTTCCATTCTTGTCCTAGCACCCATTGTCTTTCCAATGTGGTCTTAGATAGGTCTGATCTCACTTCGAAGGAAAAGTCAGAAGCCTTCAATGTCTTAGCTTTTAATGCTAGATTGAGTATCTTTTCCTTCATCGCATATGTTAGGAAATTTACGAGGATCTTTCTGGGTTTAGTCCTGCCTGGGTTAAGTCGCAAGGGGTCGCGGTGTATCCTCTGTATGTCTGATTCTAGCTCTGTTGTTGACTCCTCTAAGTTAAGAGCTTCCTTGAGCAGAGACACAATGTATTTCTTGATTTCGCTTCCTTCTTTGCCTTCTGGAATTTTTAGAATCCTAAGATTGTTCCTCCTTGAATAATTTTCTAGGGACTCAACTCTCTCTTTTACAGCATCTCCCTCTCTGCGCAGAGACTGGATTTTTATTTCTGCATGATCTAATTTAGCTTTGAGTTTGCATACAGTATTCTCTAAGCTCCCATTCCTCTCGAAAAGCCCATCCACTTTAGTCTCTAAGTTTTCGCACATAGCCCGAATCTCCGATTGATTTTGCCTTGATTCAGCAAAGCTCTTTTTAGACTCAGCAAAACCAGATTTGATCTCGTCTCTCATATTGAGAAGTATATATTGGAGAGTGCTTTCGCTGTCTTCATTGTTACCGCCAGAGCATAATTCCAAATCTTTTGCTACACTTGTAGTTTCTGAGCCCTCTAGATTAGCCGCCAGGGGATCTAATGGGGTCTTTGTGGCTGTGCTCAATTCAGTGCTCAATTCTACGGTATCGTCATCCGTGGTTAACTTGTTTACCTGTTCCATTTCGTCCACTTCTGGAAACTTGGTGCTGCTATATATGGCTGGCGGGCTTAGTGTGGCAGGGGGTTCAATTGGAGTAGGCATATTTTGTTCGGCAGTCGAGTTTTGAGGGCCCTGAGATTCTTGGTTAATGTTTAAAATCTGAGGGAGGGTCTTGAAATAAGACCTCAAGGAAGGTGTAATCAGTGTGGCATTGGTCTTTTTAGATTTACTTTTCTTCTGAAATGACTTCTAAGGCGACTCTTTTACACTATTACCCAGTTGCTCGCCAACTGCGCTGCAAGGCCTCCGGGTAGCTATGCGCTATACAAGTGCAATTTTTCATTTCATTTCATTTCAACTGGTTTAGTAGTACGTGATAACAAGTGGCCCCTTACCCTGGTCGGCGCTTTATCATGCAATGTTTGTAATGAGTCTGATTCGGGCTCCGTCTCGGTCTCTGTTTCTATTCCTCTCTCAGGGGTCTCTTCAAGCAGGTATTCCAGCTCTAGTTCTGAGTCTGGGTCCGCAATTTTAACTCCAAGAGCTGTGCCCTTCTTTTTACCCTTCCCCTTCCCCTTTCGCTTCCCCAGATTGTCGCTGGTGGGTCCCTTCTTCACTTCTGATCCCCTCCTCTTAGTCTGTGTCTTACTGTTTTCATGACTTAAGACTGCACTAGAAAGGGCGTGCAATTTACTCTTAATACTGGTCAGGTTCGGGACAGGGGCTGGTATGGGGCAGAAATCCTTTGCGGGTATTAGCACATCGCTTGTTTCTTGATTTACAAGTGTCAGGGATCTCCTATCAGCTTCTGTATCTGTTTCTGTGTGCTTATAGTCCCATTTAACACTGGCAATCACTATTTTTGGGTTTATATTTAATTTTCCGTATTTATCTGTACAGAGAGCTTCTGACAAAACATCCTCCCGAAAAAAACCCTTACCGCACCGTTTTGCTGAGCTCCCACCTCTGGCAAAGGAGCTGTGTGTAGCCGCCCTTCGGCTTTTCCGCAGCTCCATGGCAGCCTCGTACCAGCAGAAGGGCGCGGGGAGAGAGGCCCGCCCCCAACACATCGGCTGCTCCGCTCGCGGTGTCCAGGGTAGCCTGGAAGCCGCTGAACCATTGCGAGACGACGCCGAGGAGAGGCGCGGACCTCGAGCTTCAATCACACAGAGTCCAAAATCAAAAACCAATCCTTCGTCGCCACGCTGCTACACTGGCTTGAGTCCATCCTGGAAAAACGCCATGATTGACATAGTCGACCGAAACAGGAGGTATTCTATCTCGAATGGGGCATCAGTGCTGGAGTCGGTGTCGGGACGTGCGCGCCGCTCTAGCTAGTGGCCGCCATGTTTTCCCCGCCATTAGTCTTCTCTATTAATGTGTTCTCCAATTACACTACAAGGCAAAGTCGGAAATCTCGGTGGTGGCTCCCCCATTGGCGACTGGGGTGGGGTGGGAGATGGTCTGCCTTCCGGCGATGCCCAGACACTGAGTACTGTGCCTTGCGGGTTATGAGCCTTCTGGCCGGGGAAAAAAGACTTATTCCAACTGTGTTGGCTGACACAGACTACCTGTGGGGAGGGACGCTTTCCTCTGCTTGTGTAGTGGACATACCAGCAATAGTCGTGTTGAGTGCACAGCAACCTCCCTGAAGTGTTTGTTGCCTCATTTGAGTGTTTGGACGATGGGATGTTCCGCTGTCGACCTTTTGGCATTGACCATTTGTTTCTTTTGTTCCAAGTGTTGGTTGAATTGTATTTTAATTCTTTTTATTTTATGTAAACCCTGAGAGTGCTCGCTAATTAATTCACTGTGACTTTATGTGTGTGGCCTGTGGGGGCATTGAACCGGCTGCCTGTTGTGGGCGGGTGGGGGTGGGGGGGTGGGGAGATTACATGGAATCGTCATGTCGGCGGTTAAGATATGCACGTGGAATGTGCGTGGCATGCATACACCATCACGTCGATACCAAATTTACTCTTACCTTAAGAGGCACCACATCCACATAGCCCTCTTACAAGAAACACATTTGGCTGGAACAGAAATACAGAAATTACATCGTAGGTGGCGGGGGCAGTTGTATGCTACTGGTTTTTCGGTGTATGCCCGTGGGGCGTTACTTTGGGTACGGCCCGGGACTCCAGTTGCAATTTCCCAACCCCAGGTGGACCCGGAGAGCAGATATGTAGTTGTACAAGGCAAGCTAGATGGCCAATTGGTTGTCCCCGCATCACTGTATGCCCCTAACACCGAGCAGGGAGGCTTCTTCACAAAATTGTCTGCGATATTGGCACCATGGCACCGCATTCCTTTAGTGCTAGGAGGTGACTATAATTGTATCCTGGACATTGCCCTTGATCGCTCTTTCCTACCCCTGGCTGGTGCACCGGTGCATAGGGCCATAAAAGCACTGAAGACCTGGGCCTCGCAGTGGGACCTACACGATGCGTGGCAGAGTCGCAACCCACACACTAAGATATACTCTTATTATTCGGGTGCACACTCATTACATGTTAGGTTGGATAGGTACATGTTAGGTTGGATAGGTACATGTTGTCGAGTGACCTGCTCCCCCACGTTACTGACATATACTATATGGGTCGCACTCACTCCGACCATAACCCTCATGTCCTAGAACTAGCATGGTAGCGCCCACACCCACCGATACCCACCTGGAGGCTCCAACCCGATCTACTGCTTGATGCCCCATTTGGCTATTCACTGTCGGTGAGTCTTGTGCAATATTTCGAAGAGAACACTCGCACTGCGTCATCCCCTCAAATTGAATGGGACGCTTTCAAGGTTGTCATTAGGGGCCACTGTCTGGATACAAAGCAGGCATGCAGAAACACATAGATGGGGAACTGATACGCATTGAAACTGATTTGCTTCAAAAGGAGCGGTAAGCGGAGGAGGGCGACGGGGAGTTACTGTCAGAAGCTCGCGAGGACCATGCGCGGCTACTAGATAGGCTACGGCACTTAAATTATGCAGCCCATTCAGCGCGCACCCATCAGCTTGGGGACAAACCAGGCAAATTGCTGGAGTGGTTGATCAAACAAGATGCCCAGACCACACCGGAGACAATGATACACACTAAACAGGGAAATGTTGTATATACACAGGGTGCCATACGTGGTTCCTTTGCGGACCATTATGCGGACCTATACCGCTCTCGATTGCGAGTTTCTGCTACTAGAATAGCTGAATATCTTTCTGATATTTCCTTGCCCGGGTTGGACGGCGCACAACGTGATGAGCTAGGTCCCCACTGATGCCTGACGAACTGCGCACAGTCATTTTTTCCCTCTCTAACGGCAAGTCCCCGGGCCCGGACGGGCTACCTGCCAAATTCTATAAAGCTTACTATACTATTTTGATCCCGGAGCTCCTACGGATGTATGCGGCGGCCATCGCCCACTCTACCCTCCCGCCCACACTAAAAAAAGCCAACTTAATCTTCCTCCCGAAGCCCGGCAGGGACAGCGCGCAATTAGGATCATATCGCCCACTGGCCCTCCTAAATACTGATGACAAAATCCTGGCTTCAGCACTAGCCCAGCGCTTAGCCCCCTTGGTGCCCAGTCTTGTCCACAACTACCAGAACGGTTTTGTACCTGCTCGTAGCACCTCACTTAACATCCGGTGTTTGTTTAGGGTACAGAGTTTTGCCACAAAACAATGGCCCCACTCGGGATGCTTGGCACTTGACCTAGAAAAGGCTTTTGACTCTGTGGAGTCCTGGTAGCAGTGTTGCAGAAATATGATCTCGGGACGACTATATTCAAATGGTGGCGCTGTTGTATCAGAAGCCCATGGTGCGGGTTTGCACCGGCAAGCTGCTGTCTGATACCATTTGTGTATGTAGGGGAACCTGACAGGGGTGCCCCCTGTCCCCCTTACTCTTTTCATTGGTAATGGAGCCCCTAGCAGCGCAGTTGAGAGCCTCTGGTGTAGACTGGGGGATCCCCCTAGCGGATGGTCTGCATACGATATTGTTGCACGCTGATGACCTATTACTATATGTCAGAGACCTGACCCGTTTACCATTAGCTCTGACTGATATATTCCGTACCTTTGAGTCGATGTCGGGGCTTAAAGTCAATTCTGGGGAATATTCCTTCGATGCAGGTACGCCAGAATGTGCAATCACCATTCATGGTGAACGGCTCAACTGGTACTCTACTATGTTCTGCTATCTCAGAGTGTATATTTATAGGACCTTCACGGATGTGTTGGAGGGTAATTTAGTGCGAGCGATCTCCTCCTTGTAAGCGCAAATGGCCTTTTGGAAGACCCTCCCCCTGAATGTACCCAGTCGGGTCACGTTAACAAAGATGATAGTGTTGCCTAGGTTATTGTACTAATATGCCAATCTCCCGGTATACGTCCCCACACGTACATTCCGAGAATTAGAAACTACAGTTAGGAATCTCATCTGGAATACAGGGCGACCCCGGTTGGCATTGAGGACTCTCTATGCCTCCCCAGATGCAGGGGGCCTGGCGGTTCCCAATCAGGAGCACAATTATTTAGCAGCACAGCTGCAGTGGGTTGCCGGCTGGCTGAGTTGGAAGAATTTGGGGGATACTGCTACAAACACCACAATCCTGACGCTCACGCAAGTCCATACATTGTTTCACCCTCTGACTAGAACCCATTGCCCACTACAGTTACATTTAGCAGTTGCGCGCAGGTGCTATATCAGAAGCTTGAAACTCACTAGCGCAATAAATCTGTATGCACCAATCCTTCCTCTGTTGGGGACACCCAGGGAACGCGGTGTAGTCACGGAGGCGGCGTTGGAGAGCTGGGCGCAGGCTGGGGTGGATACTGTGGGAGATTTGTATGCGGAGAGGGTGCTGGTCTCCTTTGAGACGCTGGCTGTTGACACGGGCCTCCCAGCAGGACAGTTTCTCCTACATGCAGCACTCATACACACTCCGACACGGGCTTGGGGAGACCTCTCCGGAGAGCTGCCGACTCATTTGCTGGTGCAATATTTGCACGTGATGGGGAATGGCTCCCATGTGATACACTGGCTTGCGCAGGCACTCCTTACCCATACACAATTTTCTTCCCAGCGTTTACGAGATAAAAGAACGGACAAGGAGTGGGCGGTGGTGCTGGCTGGCGCCATGAACATCCCGTGCAAATCCCGCTTCAGACTCATCCAGTTTTATATTATACACCGTACATATTTGTCCCCCGTCAAAATCACAACGTCTGCATGCCCGAGATGTGCGCTTGCAGCTGCAGATCTTTTGCACATGTTCTGTGCAGTGACAGCCTCCCTAGCGGTCAGTGTAGGTGGAGAGCTACAACACACATGGGAAGCGTGCATCTTGGGCCTCTACACAAGGACAAAACAGACAAGGGTTCCCTCTAGGTTTTGGGACCTTGGGCTAATCATTAAACGCTGGAAATGCCGCGAGCCTCCCCAAGCAGCACACTGGCACAGTTCTTTTGACAACTGGGCTAAGGCAGAAAGCACGACCTTGCATAGGGAGGAGACAGTGGGATTACGTAAATACCTCATAGCACAGTCCTGGGATGACACCCTGAATGCCTTTCACCGTGCATGCCTTCGGCGTGGAATTTCATAGATGCACTCTCTTTGACCCAGCCCGGGACAGAGACGCTACCACAGGTGATGACCCAGTGCGATCAGTCCGTGCCTTGCCTTCACTTGCAAAACACCTTTGTGGCGCCGCGTTGGCGAGCTGATATCCTGAATTCCGATGGCCCTGCTCCCACCGCGCTGTAACCCTGCCGCTGGCGCTGTGAACACTGTTGGCCCTTGCGCCTCCCCGCCGGCCCCCAAACACACCACCTGCATATTTCCTGGTCCCCACACAGGACATACCTCGCATCAGATGTTTTACATTAGCAGTAGTACATCATGGAAAAGCTGACTCTCTTATCTTTCTTTTTGATTTCTTTTATTCTCATTTTTCTTATCATGTATTTCGTTATTGTTGTAGTTTTGAAGATTGTTTTTTTAAATTTACGAATATCAAACTGTACAAGTGCTGCTTTGTGCCTCGTCCCAATGGCTAATCCTGCGGGTTCCAGACAATCAGTCCTGTGACTGGTTAATGATATAGATTAATAGAGACACATGGGTGAGGCCGTACCCTTAGAGTTAAATCACCAGACACTATGGCGAATAGCTAGTTTTATTATGATGCCATGCACTCTTAGACGTTTATTTTGCTTCACATACCCCCTTAATTATTCAACACCTTGGACATTATTATGGCATACTGTTTTCAATTGTATTTTTCCTCTCCTACGTGGATTTACCACTTTTCAGGAGCATGATTTTTTCAGTGGATGTGACCTCGGCTGCATATTTGATGTGTAAGATATGGAGCATGAGTATCAACATAGTAGCAAACTGTTGTTTCTATTGCATATTTCTATATGGCTACAAACTGTTATGACACATTTTGACATTTGATATTATGATATGTGCTGTGAACCACATAAGAAAAGTAATAAAAGATATTCAAACAAAAAAATAAACTAAAAGCAGCATTTCGCACACTATGGGAGGGTTTCCCTGAGGCGCCTCCGACATTTCAAGCACTAGAAAACATTTTAGCCAGGGCTTCCCCACGTAAGTTGGTAACCCGTCTGTACACTACTATGCAATGTCAGGCCCCAATCACGCAGCCCAGATCCTTGCAGTTGTGGAACACTGAGTTGGACCCCCCCCATGCTGGAAGAACAATGGGAATATTGTTGTAGGCAAATGCTAGAACTATCCCCAAACTATAAATTACGCCTAATACACTTTAAATTCCTACATCGATACTATAGAACTCCAGTCAGTCTACATAAAATGCGGCTGAGAGAGGATGCGAGATGTTGGAGGTGTGGTTTCGAACCTGCATCGTTCTTGCTCATGGCATGGGACTGCTCTAAGCTATCAGAGTATTGGCGACACATCTTCACGGCAGTGAACAAGATAGTTGGGAGAACAGACATACCCTCCCCACTCTCAGGTCTTCTTGGCCTGGTTAAGGATACCATGCCCCAGAGACGCAAGCTACATGCCCTGCTGTTGCTGTACACTCGAGGGCAGATTGCTCTGAGATGGGGCAGGAGGAAGGTACCTACTCTTGCCAAGTGGCTATCTGATGTCACATATGGGCATACACAATTGGGTGTTTACTGGGAATTGATGCCCCCTGCCTCCAGACCAAAAAACATAAGGGAGGCGTTTTTGCAATGGGCCCAAACCAGGGACAGCTCCACCACCCGAAGTAATACTCCGGACATTACTTGCTAACCATAATTTTTGTACGGCAAACGTTGTGGGGGATGTGGATTACATATTGAGCTGCATAGATTGACTATATGAAGTTAGTTGAAATCTCTGACAGAGGGAAAGAAGGGATGGTAACGGCATATGATAAGTTGGGTACGTTTTTACCAATGTTTAGTATGTATAATGCAGGATTTATTTTACAGTACAGGCACACCCTTGCTTATTGAATATTTCTGGATGTTATGCTATAACCAATGTGTGAACACAGCAGAGTGTAAGTATGCAGAATTTTAGTAGCGGTACCTTTAAGGTTGTTTTGTTTTCTTCTCCAATGTTTTTCTTCTGTAACATTGTGGAATATGTTGCTAATGAGAAGATATATGTTAATTTGTTTTGCAAAAAATCAATAAACAAATATAAAAAAAAAGTTCATTTGTTGAAACATTGGAATCCTATGTCGCAAAATCCCTAAAATACGTCTCGGCAAACGCTGCTGCGAGCAATAGGGATACTACAAATCCCAACCACCTTCGCTCCCGGAAGTCCGGGACATTAAATTAAAGCTTCAACGTGACACGCACTTATCGCGTGATTGTAGAAGTCGATCGCACCACGACTCGTAGTTTGGAGCCGACAGAAGAACATACAGGTGAACCATATGCGCCCGATTTCGACCGTTACGACTAGCGTTAATGTAGGATTCCAAGATCGTTGATCAGTGAAATAAGCCCCTTTTCTCTTCCATTTCCTAACAATAGGTTTTCTCCCATTGCCAACCCTGAAAATAAGAGACTAGGACCCCTGTGTGTACACAACTCCATTACAAGTAAGTCCAACAACGCAATTTCTAAAACACCTTCCCGCACCTTCCCGCACTGAAAGTAAGAGCAGAGTTTTGATCTGTAGTCGACTGTTACTTCAGGTGCCGCTTGCTAAATTTGACGGGTCCAAGTCAGACAGTGTTTTTAAAAAAGAGATGAGTGTAAGTGCTGTCCTTTTATTTATCAGTTGAAAAAGCATTTTATTTAAGAGTCGTTTCTAGTCTGATGTTACAACTGGCTTTTGTTGTGTTCACTTTCATTTTGATATAGTTCCCAGGGTCGGGTTGTCTTATTTGAACAGCTTGATTAAGAGAAGGTAAGAGCTAGATAAGAGGCTTAAAGTGGAGAGCATTCGGAATTTAAGAGTGAGTGTAAGAAGAATTTTGATTTGTTTTGCAGCTATTTGGTCCTGAGGAGAACTCTACATTCATCAAGACTTCGAAATGCGTAGACAAATTATTTTTCAGCCATAAGAATGCACAACAAAGTCTGAATGTGTATATGAAAAAATAAAACGTGATGATATTATTTACTACTAGCAGCCCGTCCCGACCTAGTCTGGGAGCAATCAGAATTCCCCGACGCCCGCCTGCCCCGACATTGGCCATCAGCCCGGGCCCCTGTCCGCCCCGTCCCCCGGCTGCCCCGTCCCCTGGCTGCCCCGACCCCGCCTGCCCTGACATTGTCCTCCGGAGGCTTACCTCACACAATTATGCCAGAGGCCCAGTGTTGCACTGGGGAGCTTTTTGGGTAAGTGTGGCTCTGGCGCTCTGTTTGCAGGGAGGCGAGGATGAGCAGCGGTTGCAGGGATAAGAGTAGGAGTTCACAGAGTATGGAGCGGCCGGCGGGAGTCGGGAGCTTGAGCACAATTATGCCAGAGGGTCCCCCGCCTGTCCCGACCTTGTCCCCCGGAGCCTTTTTGTTGTAACGCCCCGTCCCCCACGTGCCAAGACCCCCGCCTGCCCCGACATTGTCCCCCGGAGCCTTACCTCAGCTGCCGCTCCTCAGTTCAGTGCACCTCGCCGCTCTGCCGTTCGGCTGCTGCTCACCGCCTGTGTGCCGCTCGTCAGTGCTCCTCCCCCGCGCCATGTCCGCCGCTCAGCGGCCGCTCCTTAGTTCAGTGCTCCTCGCCGCTTCGCCGTTCTACTGCTGCTCACCGCCTGTGTGCCGCTTGTCAGTGCTCCTCCCCCGCGCCATGTCCGCTGCTCCTCCTCGCGTTCCTCACGCTCCTGGGCGACGTCAGCACGCAGGTCGCGGCCGGCGCTACTTCGAGGGGACTACTTTTTTTTAAAAGTAAATTTTTTAAATATAACGTATTTTTTTAATTTATATAGCCTATGTCCATCTGCACACCCTGAGGATTCCAACGATGTATTGGGTGTGTGGATTGGCGCTGTGGTTCCCGAGTTTACCCGCCTCAAAGTTCTTCCTTTATAATAGTAGTATAGATGGCGTTTTTCTGAATTAAGGAGAAAAAAGATCAAACAAAATTAAATTGTAAATAGAAGGTGACGGCAGTGAATGTGGTGAATGAATGCTAGAGCGTCTGAAAAGGTTGAGTGAGTGATCGAATGGGAGAATTAGGAATATGAGTTTGTGAATTTTTTTATGTAATAATTGTTTTCAGTTGTGATGTCAAAAATTGAACATTTGTGGAAATGTTGAAATTTTGATATGAAAAATAATAATAAAAAGAAAAAGATTTATTCAAGACAGAACTAGAAGTCCATGGCACATGTTGTTTGAATTTCTACATGTTCGTTTAAATGAGAGTATAAATGAAGTAACAGTATTGGCAGTTGTTTAGTTAGATACAGGTCAGTGGCTTGGCCTTACTGTTGGGAGCCCAAACCCTGTAGTGTTTTTAGGTCTCAGTACATAAAGTATTAGATACAATGCCAACACCAATACCACCTTTGGGGGGGAAGCGGTGTCAGGAAGCTCTGATTGTGATAAAAATGAGAGGGCTCATGAAGACATCACGAATATACATGGCAAGGTATTGGACATCCAAATCCTTAATGAAAGTCCATTTGAAAGGCTACCTGGGGTGCCACTTGCAATATTGATGTTGGTAGGCCATTACCAGTTGATGCTATTTCTGATGGGGTGGATAATTTTTTCTCTTTGACAGAAGACTCTCATTCAGCGGCCTCCGACTCTGATTTAGATCATATTGCCACTACTTCAGGCTCCAGTACATTGGAAGCCCCGGAATTGCCCGTAAGTTAAAAAAAAACTCTTAGAGCTTCTAAAAGATCTAAGGGACATAGGGAGTTTTGGAAAAAGAAAGGTAGTGGCACCTCTGGACCGGGGCTGAAGTGGGACTATTCGGATACAAGGATTATCGGCTCTTTTGAGCGACCTTCAGCCTCGATGGGCAATCCCTCTTCTGAACACCAAGGGGAGTCAGCAACAAATGTAAATTTGTCGGCAAGTCTGATCCTTGAGTCTACTAAACAACATCAGGCAGAAACCAGAGCCGATGGGAAATAGACAAGACAGGTCACAAAGAAATTGAAAGGTGCAGTACGGAAAGTTGGGCGCACTTGTGTTGAAATCTGTGAAAGACTGGACACGATGGCAGCGAGATCTGCAGCAGTGGAAAAGGATTTGGATGCTGTGAGAGCAAACAAAAGCACACGAAGCTCAACTGACGGACGTAATGTGGAAACTGGAAGATTTAGAAAATCGCCAGAGATGGAATAATCTCCGATTTCTTGGGATTAAAGAAGGCCTGGAAGGCGATGACATTCGGGGCTTTATGTTAGATCTTCTTAAATAGTCCTTTCCGGAGCTCATTGGGTGGGACTGGGAACACGAGATTCAGAGGTCTCATAGTTTTCCTTTTGCCCGCCATAAAGCACCTAGCAGAGATTTAGATCAACCGAGGGCAATCTTGTTTTTTTTGGTAATTTTTCACTTAGGCAGGCCATTTTTGAGAACGCCCGCCCGGAGGCTAGAAGGCAGTTCAAGGGTGCCCTTTTTTTTTGTCCGCCCAGATTTCTGCCGCATAACTGTGGAGCGCAGATGGCGATTGCGGCAGTTAATTAAGCAGTATCAAGATGCTGGCTTTGAGGAGTTTCTGTTGACTCCGGCGAGGCTAAAAAAGATTGTGAAAGAGTCTGTAAAATGTTTTACCTCGGAAATTCAGGCTAGAGAATATTTGGGACAAGCTCAGGGGGAGAAAAGAAAAGTATGAAGAGTATGCTATTACGGGATGGCGATATGTATTGGGGGCAATATTTATATAGATATTATATTATCTGTATTAGGGATCTTTCTGGGGTGGGTTTTTGGGTACAGAATTTAACAAAGGGGAATGTTGTGAGGGGGTTTGAGGTGGAGGTGCTGTGTGCTTTCTCTATCCTACAGACCTGGTGGGTCTGGCTGCTTTCATGGGGTGGTGGAGGGGGAGGTAGAGGAGATGGAGGGGTTTGGGGGGTCTTGGGTTGTGTGGTTTTGGGGTGTTAAAGCTGAAAGCAAATTGCAGCTAAAGAATGTTATGTTTTACTTTTTGGTTTTCCGGGCATTAGTAAAAATTGATAAACAGTGTTTTGTATAAAACGTTGACAGAGAGTTTCTGTAGTTATGATGGGACTTGCGTTAATATGAAGAGAAGAAATGTGTGGAGAAAAGATGATCTAATGTATGATGGCTAAGTTACGTATTGCCACTATAAATATCTGTGGCCTTAACGATGGTGCTAAAAGAAGAAGGATCCACGAAGACCTTAAAGTTTTACAAGCAGATCTGCTGTGTCTTCAAGACACTCATATAGCCTGCAACGATTATAAGTTACTTGATACTTTAGGCTTTAAGTTACTTGCATACACTACGCAAGATGTAAGGACCAAGGGGGTGGCTATCTTGATGAAAAGTAGAGTTCTAACATGTGAGAGAAAGGTTGTGGATAAACACGGTAGGTGGATCATTTTGTAAGTTAGAGGGGGGCTGGTATATTTACTTCATGCTCAATATATGCCCTTGTCTCAGACAACCCTGTGGTATTGAATTTTTTAGCTATGGAGCTACCGTATTGGCCTGCACCATATCTAGTTTGTGGGGATTTAAATATTAATGGATCTAGAGGTGCGTCGGAGAGAGATGAGGTATCAAACAATGGCCATAAACCTCAATCGATTAGGGCGTTAAAAAATTTGCTTAGGGATGTTGGGTTGATGGATGCGTGGTATAGCCTGATGGGTAAGGAGCCAGGATAAACGTATTACTCTGCTCCTCATCGTAAATTTGCTAGGCTAGATTTTTTTTTATCCTCACCATCCCTTTTGAAGGAACCTCTGGTGGAGTTATTTCCTAGAGAAATGTCGGATCACAATTCCCTAATTTTTTTATTTTCTTTGTCAGAACTAAGGAGGGAATATAATATATGGACTTTTGAAAGAGCACTTGTCTCCGATCAGGAGTATGTTAACTACATGAGGGGTTGGATTAGTGATTTTATTAGCTATAATAAGGGTAGTGTTTCCCCAGGAAGTATCTGGGTTGTTTTTAAACATCAGTGAGAGGTGAGACCCTGCGATATAGCTTGACAAAACAAAAAAAGCGCAGGACAAATTAAAAGCTATCAGAAATTAGCTCTTCTGGAGACCAAATTCATTTGTGTGGTAAATAATGGTGGGGATCCCTCCATAACTATGGATTGAATTATGGGTACTAAAGCCGCTCTGAATGATTTCAATAGGGGAAAAATGGCTGGCAGGCATCTTGCCAAGAATCAACAATGTTATGAATATAGTGAGACAGTTGGCCGATTATTAGCAGTTAGGGCGAGGCAGCAGTTAGGGTGAGGCAACAGGTAGTGTCAGGACATATAAAGCAGATAAAGAATATGCAGGGAGATGTAGTGTCTGATGCAGTGAAGCTCTTTTATCAGGTCAGGCCACTGGTACTGATTGTATACCATTCGAATTTTATAAAACGTTTTTGAACGAGATCAGTCAGGAATTTATGGGTTTAAGGAGCTTAGAAATGGGCCGCACCACCAGCTTCATGGGAGACTGCTAATATTATTATATTTTTAAAGAAATGGAAGGATGCTATCAATATGGCTCTAATAGACCAATTATGTTATTAAATAGTGTTACAAAGTTGTACTCAAAGATATTTGCATCTCGTTTTAATAAGGTAATGCAGCAGTTAGTAACAGTCGGGCAACATGGCTTTATTCAGGTGAGGGGGACGGATGATCATGTCAGATGCTTATTTCACTATTTGATGCCACAGATGTTCTTAGGAAATCTGTGAGTATGGCCTTTTTTAGATGCCGAGAAGGCCTTTGACTGGGTGTCATGGAGCTATCTATGGAGATGTTTGGAAGCTAGGAGAGAAAGAGATTTCTAGAGCGCATAGCTGCCCGCAAGCGTCCCAGCGTAAAGCTAATGGTTTAGGAGCTGGGATATTAGAGCTATGCAGGTTTTATACACCAAACCTATAGCTCATTTGCAGATCATGGGAGGAGAGTCTGGGGCGTTTTCAATAGGGAGGGGAACTAGACAAGGTTGCCCTTCTTCCCCCCTGTTGTTTGCGCTATATATAGATCCTTTTCTTAGGCATCTTGAGGCATCCTCGAATATATCTCCAATAAAGCTACAGGGCTGGGACTCAAAGCTATTGTCTTATGCCGATGACGTTGCGATCATTACCTCTGATCCTAATAGAGCGATGGCCGAAGTTGAAATAGTGGCCGAGTATTTTGGTATACAATCGGGCTATTTGCTGAATAGAGCAATAACTCAGATTTTAATAAACAGGCATACCTTAGCTTCCAACAGCAGGATTGTTGAGGAAGCTATATACTCAGGTATACGTGTATGGGCAAAGGTGGAAGATATTGTAGACATAAATCTCACCCACATAATGGGCAACATTAAGAATGATATGCAGCGATGGGACAATTTAAAATGGTCTATAATTGGTAGATGTAATCCGATTAAAATGACAATTTTGCCTAAACTACTATATATATTTCACACAATTCCTCTCGAAATACACAATGATTGGTTTAGGCAATTCGAGAGGGAGGTTGCTAGATTTATTTGGTCTTATAAATGGACTCGAAGATCTAATGCATTTTTATATCTTCCAAGGGACAGGGGAAGTCTTGGAATACCTAATTTTAAACTAGATTATCTAACAGCCCCTTTACAAAATTACTGGCCTCATTTCGGTATTAGGAAAAAGGAAGCCACCAATCACAATTATGGTCCGTCAAGATTTGAGAATCTTATTGGTTTACGGGCCAACTAAAATATATGAACCAAACTCCTTTAAAAAGACTGGTTTTAAGGCTTTAAAAGCAGCATTTCGAAATTGGTCAGGGATTAGGAAAAAACTTTGGCTTGGCAGGTATAGTACATATACACCGCTGATTGGTAATGATCAGTTACCTAAGGCTCTGTCAGATGAGTGTTTGGTAAGGTGGGAGAAAGCAGGTGTTTACAGGGTAGGAAATCTTTTGACGGGGGATCATATTGCTTCCTTTGAAGTAGTTAGGGCCAGGTTTAACATTGGGCATCTGGACTTTAAGTTCTTACAAATAAGGGATTTTCTTCTTAGAAAAGCTGGTGGGGAAGCAGGCTTTGTCCGGTTCTTTTGATGGAAGCATTAATTAGGACATCCGTTTTTTCAATATCACTACTGTACATTTTGCTGTTGGATGGAGTTACTGATGATTTAGAAAAGCAGAGGCTGAAAGGGCAGACCAGGCTAGATGTCTCTGATTCCTGTTTTATGAAGTCAATAGAGATGGGTAACTCTGTGTTATGTTCTGCAAATTTGCGGGCACAACATTTAAAAACTGTTTGACTTGTATATCACGCCTGCCAAAATTGTTAAGTGGGGTGGAACAGAAGGGACCCAATGTTTTAGGTGTAAGGCATACAGGGCAGATGCGATTCATATCTTTTCTACATGTCCCAGTTTAGATTTAACGAAGCAAGAAATATCTGTTTTTCTGCAGCATGTTTTAAAGAAGATGTGCAGCTTTATCTTCAGCTCATGATACTAGGGGTAACCGAACAAGATGGCCCTGGCAGTGAGTTTTTAGGGCTCGGCCTACGTCACCACTGCGTCAGCAGTGGGGCGGAGCTCCGAGCCGTATTGTTAGGGGGGTCAGAATAGTGAATACAAAATTCCTCAATGCGTGAGAATTTGCGTGGTGTTGTGTGCCATCTGCATGGTCATTGGTCCTTTCATGGCTGTGTTTTTGTAAGTGTTCACGCAATAGGCCCTAGGAATTTTTCTCTATCGACTTCCTGCATATTCCGTGCCAGAACGCGCATGAGAATGGCATAAATTCCCAGTTACCAGATGTCAGGGTCTGTTCGCGCATTCACGACTCTGTAGTTTTCTTGAGCTGTAAGTGCGCGCATGCTGTCTCCCCGTCCAGGAGAATGCCATACATTTTCAATTAGCAGCTGTCAGAGGTGCTGGTAATTGAAGGCAGATGCCAGGCTTATCGCGATTTTGTTTTTCTTTGCTACGTGAAGGCTAAGTTTTAGGTGCTCCTTAAATGAAGAGACAGTCAAAAATAATTTGCTGTCAGAATATGCACAATAGGTCACTCATGAGAATTTTGTTTTAAGGCACGGTAAGTCGGCCTAATAGATTGCCCCTTGATTGAATATCTTAGTCATTGCTTAAACAACGTAGTTCAGATTGAAGGTATTTCAACAGTTTGTTCCATTCCTAATGTTTTGATGTTGTGCAGAAGGGCATGAAGCTGAATAAATAGAATTCCCAGGCTTATTGCCATTTGTTTGGAGCCAATGTTAAAAAGTGTCTGTAGTGAAATTTTGAGTAAACCTGCCTGTAAAGATGGATCCCAGCTCAATGTTATTTCAACACTAGCCTAATCACTACAGAAGAATAAATTGCCTTCATTCCAGAAAGCGGGTCCAAATTAGGCCTCAGGACAGAAGATGCAACCGGAATCACTTCAGCCATGTACACATCTGTTCCCGGAATCAGCAGTAATGGTTGTAATGATTAGGGAATCTCAATAAAGCGTGCGACATGTTGTGCAACGAGAAGCTGTTAACTTTTCTGGATTCCATGACAGCTTGTTGTTGAACAATAGTCCAAAGTAGTGATAATAGTTTGTTGGAGAAAGACCTATTTTGTTCAGCATGTAAAAGCCCTTACAATATATTTTACCAAATATGATGAGTTTGTTTTCATCATACATAAATGTTAACTTGTTGCTGGCCTTCGAGGACGTGAACACAGTGCTCTGCAGGGTACAGAGAGATCTCAGCAGCAGGGGCATCAACCGCTGAGCTATCTCGCTCACTCGCACTCAAAGTAACTGCAGACTTCAACCAGACGCAGACAGAGAGCGCCATCAGAGCAGCAGGCGCGTTAACACCACAAACTATATCTAGGACTGGAGCCTGTGCATGGAGCCCTCTGCAGGAGGAGCACGAACCGACCCAGCTAGGTTACTTACCGAGGACTTATTTATTTATTTATGCGTTTTTATATAGCGCAGACTTTACCCGAAGGTGTCAGAGCGCTTCACAATAGGAACAGAACTAATACAAGAGAACATTACAAGTGCACAAAATACAAAAGCAAACGTTACATTAAATGAAGCAAAAATGACAATCGTGAGCCAACAAAATACAAGAGGTAGCAAACAGTGCATTACAAAAGTGACAATAGTGAACCAACAAAATAAGCTATTGCGCATGCGTGTTACCCAATCAGCCCCCTCTGCCGTAGGTGCATTAACCAACCGAGTCAGCTTACTGGGAACTGTGGAAACACAGGTCTGTGCTGATTCAGAGTGCAGAGTGCAGGCAGATTCAGAGTGCAGATTCAGAGTGCAGAGTGAGAATGCAGAGTGCAGATTCAGAGTGCAGATTCAGAGTGCAGATTCAGAGTGCAGATTCAGAGTGCAGATTCAGAGTGCAGATTCAGAGTGCAGATTCAGAGTGCAGATTCAGAGTGCAGATTCAGAGTGCAGTTTCAGAGTGCAGTTTCAGAGTGCAGTTTCAGAGTGCAGTTTCAGAGTGCAGTTTCAGAGTGCAGTTTCAGAGTGCAGTGCAGATTCAGAGTGCAGTTTCAGAGTGCAGTTTCAGAGTGCAGTTTCAGAGTGCAGTTTCAGAGTGCAGTTTCAGAGTGCAGTTTCAGAGTGCAGATTCAGAGTGCAGATTCAGAGTGCAGATGCAGAGTGCAGATGCAGAGTGCAGATGCAGAGTGCAGATTGGTAGTGCAGAGTGCAGATTGGTAGTGCAGAGTGCAGATTGGTAGTGCAGAGTGCAGATTGAGAGTGCAGAGTGCAGATTGAGAGTGCAGAGTGCAGATTCAGAGTGCAGAGTGCAGATTCAGAGTGCAGAGTGCAGATTCAGAGTGCAGAGTGCAGATTCAGAGTGCAGAGTGCAGATTCAGAGTGCAGAGTGCAGATTCAGAGTGCAGATTCAGAGTGCAGATTCAGAGTGCAGATTCAGAGTGCAGATTCAGAGTGCAGATTCAGAGTGCAGATTCAGAGTGCAGATTCAGAGTGCAGATTCAGAGTGCAGATTCAGAGTGCAGATTCAGAGTGCAGATTCAGAGTGCAGATTCAGAGTGCAGATTCAGAGTGCAGATTCAGAGTGCAGATTCAGAGTGCAGATTCAGAGTGCAGTTTCAGAGTGCAGATTCAGAGTGCAGATTCAGAGTGCAGATTCAGAGTGCAGATGCAGAGTGCAGATGCAGAGTGCAGATTCAGAGTGCAGATGCAGAGTGCAGATGCAGAGTGCAGATTGGTAGTGCAGATTGGTAGTGCAGAGTGCAGATTGGTAGTGCAGATTGGTAGTGCAGAGTGCAGATTGGTAGTGCAGAAGTGCAGAGTGCAGAGTGCAGAGTGCAGAGTGCAGAGTGCAGAGTGCAGAGTGCAGAGTGCAGAGTGCAGATTCAGAGTGCAGATTCAGAGTGCAGATTCAGAGTGCAGATTCAGAGTGCAGATTCAGAGTGCAGTTCCAGAGTGCAGTTCCAGAGTGCAGTTCCAGAGTGCAGTTCCAGAGTGCAGTTCCAGAGTGCAGTTCCAGAGTGCAGTTCCAGAGTGCAGTTCCAGAGTGCAGTTCCAGAGTGCAGTTCCAGAGTGCAGATTCAGAGTGCAGATTCAGAGTGCAGATGCAGAGTGCAGATGCAGAGTGCAGATTGGTAGTGCAGATTGGTAGTGCAGAGTGCAGATTGGTAGTGCAGAAGTGCAGAGTGCAGATTGAGAGTGCAGAGTGCAGATTCAGAGTGCAGAGTGCAGATTCAGAGTGCAGAGTGCAGATTCAGAGTGCAGAGTGCAGATTCAGAGTGCAGAGTGCAGATTCAGAGTGCAGAGTGCAGAGTGCAGAGTGCAAATTGAGAGTGCAGAGTGCAGATTGAGAGTGCAGAGTGCAGAGTGCAGAGTGCAGATTGTGAGTGCAGATTGGTAGTGCAGATTGGTAGTGCAGATTGGTAGTGCAGATTGGTAGTGCAGATTGGTAGTGCAGATTGGTAGTGCAGATTGGTAGTGCAGAGTGCAGATTGTGAGTGCAGAGTGCAGATTGTGAGTGCAGATTGGTAGTGCAGAGTGCAGATTGTGAGTGCAGAGTGCAGATTGTGAGTGCAGATTGTGAGTGCAGAGTGCAGATTGTGAGTGCAGAGTGCAGATTTTGAGTGCAGAGTGCAGATTTTGAGTGCAGAGTGCAGATTGTGAGTGCAGAGTGCAGATTGTGAGTGCTGTTTGTGAGTTCAGAGTGCAGATTCAGAGTGCAGAGTGTGAGTGCAGAGTGCAGATTCAGAGTGCAGATTGTGAGTGCAGAGTTCAGAGTGCAGGGTGCAGATTCAGAGTGCAGATTCAGAGTGACTGAGTGCAGAGTGAGTGTAAAGTGACAGTGGGTGCAAAGTGACTGCAGAGACAGCGTGTTAGGGTGCAGGGTGCACATTGTATTAGTGTGCAGAATGAGTGTGCAGGATAAACAGTGTGTGACTATGCAGGGTGACATTGGGAGTGTGCGGGTGAGCAGTGTGTGAATGTGTAGGGGCAGTGTGTGAGTGTGCAGAAAACACCACATACACCACACACACATACCACACACACACACACCATACACACACCACACATACACCACACACACATCACACACACACAAACCACACACCTCACTCTCTCAACACCACACACTCGTCGCCACTCACCACAACACGCTCACCACCACACACTCAGCCCCCCAGGCTCACCCCCACAGACTCACCACCACACACAAAACAACACACACAACAACACCCCCCCAGCCGTCAATGAATGCTTTCACCAGGCACAAACACCAACAACCATCAATGTACGCTTTCACCAAAAACAAACACGACCATGAATCAGTGCCGCTAAACACTCACGCACACAACAAACAATGTCAGTGCAACATTCACTAAACACACACACACACACCAACAGCTGACAGTGCACCAGCCACTCTTTCAATTGGCACAATCGTCAACAGCTGTCAGTGCACCCTTTCACCAACCACATGCATTACCATCCAGCTCTGTACGTTCTCTGTATCTCATTAGTTATAGTTATGGAAACATAGGGGTTATGAAAAGTATTTGTGTTTACACAGATTTATGCTGCTTTGCTTTTATTTTTCATCTTCTGTTTTCTGTATTTATAAAATGAAAATATTTTTTTTTTAAAGGAAGAAAAAAAATGGATTTACATGTGAAGCGAAGTCTTGAAATACCAAGCTCTCCAGGGCGGGGTGTTCTGTGAGGAATTTGGGGTATCCTGGAGCAAGGCAGTGGTGGCGGGCATTTTTCCTGTTCACAGGAGCCCCTGTGTTGTGCTTGGACAGGTCCCAAACAGGACGTCAGTAAGTGCTTTGTTGAATGGGAAAAGCAATTCAGAAAGGGAAACTCCCGGTTAAAGCACTTCCATCAAGACATTGGTCTTGACTGCCATCAAGACATTGATCTTGACTGCCACTGAGGGCAAACTAAGGTTTAGGACCTCAGCTGCCCTCTGCAGCTCCATAGTGAATGAAGCTCCCTCGTCCTTAGCTACGGTAGGGAAAGAAAACATGTCACTGTCTGGAGAAGTGTCCATAGGAATAGTGCTCAGTCCGTGGCCTGAAAGGCATGGCTCTCTGGCTCCGGGATGGGGGATGGTGCTACCAGCTGCACCAGGAGCACGGCCTCTGGACTGGCACCAAGGAAGGTCAACATTGCATGTCAGGTGCCAATCTGGATCCATCTGTGGATCCCTGGGGCCTGACTGGCACCAACACTGCTGGCGTGGATCCAGTAGGAGCCCCTCTGGAACCCACGGGGCCTGAAGTCATGCCAGAAGGAATGGGCAGCTCAAATATGAGGCCATTGGCCTCATAAACCTATTGAAACTGAGTGGGAGTTGCTTTGGCTCCCAGAAATGAGGGAAGGCGAAGAGTCGTCCCAGGCACCGACTCAACAGCGGAGCCTGGGCTCAAGTGATGCTCCCTCATCTTGTCGGCCGACGAGTGAGGTGAAGTCAAAGCATGCTTTGACTTCTTTTTTCTTTTTGTGGGACCAAGACTTACCCGAATGGCTCGGCGACTTGGAATGGGATGACTTCAGATTCCGAGACCGTCCCAGACCACCTTCTTCACCAAGACCTCGCGTGTCAAGATACCAAGAGCTTAAGGGATCGTAACCTTAAGGCATTTGGATGCAGGGCACAGAAGTCGGGACAGGCCTTTGGGTTATGATCTCGTTCGAGCCACCAAATGCAAACCAGGTGCGGGTCCATCCCCAACATTTGTTGGTGACAGGTGCCACAGGCCTTAAAACCAGCTTCTCAAATGACATTTCTGCCACACCAGGACGTAAGACCTCATAAACAAGACTGACAAAATGTTTAAAAAAAAAAAGCTTAGAGAAAGTGACTGAGAGGTAGCTCTTCGCGGATCTGCACTGACTGGCGAAGAAAGCAAAAATCTGACAGCAGCACGCTTAGGCACTGCGACCTTCATTTCCAGTGCGGACGACACCAACAATGCCATAAAGAGCCCAATGACGCCACCTACTGGGGCACAGGGGTACTGCTCACATAAAGAATTCCAGACCCAGTCTGACACCTGGGCATAATTCTAAGGAAAGGAATGTGCAGCTTGAAGTCTCTATCAGACGTTCTTTAATTACGTTGTTTTTTCCAGTGTTACTTATTGTAATGTGTATTGTGAGATCCTAAGCATTGAATTAGGTGTGCAAATTATGGCATGTGGAGTAAACCATAACTTGTTAACATTCAATGGTTTTTCAGCAGGCTGGAAGGCAACTAAACAGCAACATGGTCTCAAACTTGCTTTTAAGGGCGCAAGTCACTTCTCCTACAGAAGTTTGAGGAACATAGTTTCACTCCACTCTCAGCTTCTCCATCCAGTGGGATGTCTGACTGTGAATCTGTCATAGACTATGTGAGAAGTTGGCCTGGTATATGATGTTCACTATTCTGGTCCTGAGAACCATTTGTTCAGCATGAATGGTCAAGAATGGGGCCTTTGAACTAAGAGCTTGAAGCTCACTTACCCTCCTTGCCGAGGTAATCGCAATCAGGAAGACCGTCTTAAAAGACCAAAGTCTCAAGGGACAGTTATGTAAAGGTTCGAAAGGAGAACCCATCAGAAAAGTAAGCACCAAATTCAAGTCCTATTGAGGCACAATAAAGGGAGCAGGAGGAAATGTATTTGTTAGACCCTTTAGAAACCTTAAAACAGGAGATTTAAACAAGGACGGCAGATCCGGCAGACAGAGAAATGCCGACAAGGCAGAAAGATAACTTTTGACTGTAGCTACAGCAAACCCTTGCTGAGCTAGGAAAAGAGCAAACTGAAGTAGGTTAGACAAACGAGCCTTCAAAGGGTCAATGGACTTCTCCCCACACCAAGTTACAAATTTAGACCATCTGTAAGAATAGATTGACTTAGTGGAGTCACGCCTAGCCGATAGAATGACATCCACCACATCATGTGGAAGAGAAAAGGAATTCAGGTTGCCCCGTTCAATCTCCAGGCATGAAGGTGTAAGGTCTGGAGGTGGGGGTGTAGAACCTGCCCCTCCATCTGAGAGAGGAGATCTGCCCTGAGAGGGAGACGGAGTGGCGGGCACGAGGAGAGGTGGAGAAGATCTGTGTACCACACCCTTCTTGGCCAATCTGGGGCGATCAATATGACTTGGGCCCGGTCTTGACGTATCTTCCTCAGAAACCGAGGAATCAAGGGTATGGGAGGAAATGCGTAAAGGAGTCTTGTGTCCCAACTCAACTGAAACGCGTCCCCCAAAGCTCCCTGCATCGGATACTGGAGACTGCAGAATGACGGGCAGTGAGCATTCTCGCGAGTGGCGAACAGGTCCACCTGAGGAGTTTCCCACGTCCGAAAGACGTAATGAACTACCTCTGGATGGAGCCTCCACGCGTGGTCGGGTGAGAACTGCAGACTGAGACTGTCTGCACGTACATTCAGAAGTCCGGCCAGATGATTTGCCATCAGACAAATCGGATGGTCCTGAACCCAGGACCAGAGACGCAGAGCCTCTCTGCAGAGACACTGCGACCCTACTCCTCCCTGCTTGTTGACATACCACATCGCGGTGGTGTTGTCCGTCAGGACTTGACCGACCGACCGACCGCAAAGGGAAGGGAGGAAGGCCTTGAGTGCCAGACGTATCGCCCTCAATTCTAGAAGGTTGATATGAAGCAACCTTTCCTCCGGAGACAAAAGACCCTTGATCTCCAGATCCCCCAGATGAGCACCCCACCCTAGGGTGGATGCATCCGTTATCACCGTGGCCACCGATGGAGGTAGATGAAAGGGCTTTCCTCGAGACAGATTGCGTTCCACCCTCCACCAAGACAGATCCGCTGCAGTTTCTCTGGAGATCCTGATTGACTCCCTGAGATCTCCGTTGTGCTGATACCACTGCCTGCGGAGGCACCACTGGAGTGCCCTCATGTGCCAGCGTGCATGGTTGACCAACAGAATGCAGGAAGCCATCAGACCTAGCAGACGAAGAACCTTAAGGACTGGAACAACCACTCCATTGTAAAATAAAGGAATCATTTTCTTTAAGTCGAGAATCCTTTGAGGGGGAGGGAATGCTCGACACACAGTTGTGTCCAGTCCAGCACCTATGAACAGGTTTCGCTGGGAGGGCACCAGGTGAGACTTGGGCACATTTATTGAAAAACCTAACCTGTACAACAACTGAGTTGTCTCTTGCAGATGATGGAGCACTTTCTCTGGAGACTCTGCTTTGATCAGCCAATCGTCCAGATAAGGGAATACTGGAATCCCTGACCTTCTGAGATGTGCTGCCACCACAGCCATCACCTTTGTGAAGACTCGAGGCGCAGTAGTAAGTCCAAACGGAAGGACTGAAAACTGATAATGTCGCAATCCCACCGTGAAACGGAGATACTTTCTGTGCGACTTCAGGATGGGGATGGGGAAATACGCATCCTGCAAGTCGATCGACACCATCCAGTCTTCTTCCAGCAGCGCTTGAAGAACCTGAGAAAGGGTGAGCATCTTGAACTTCTCCTCTTTCAGGTAAAGGTTCAAGATCCTGAGATCTAGGATTGGGAGAAGTCTGCCATCCTTCTTGGGAATCAGAAAATACCAGGAGTAGCATCCCTGACCCCTCTCCTGCTCCGGAACCACCTCATGCGGACCCTTTCTTAACAGTGCCAGGACTTCCTCCTGCAGAAGCAATAGGTGGTCCTCCGTGCAAAAACCTTGGCAAGGAGGGTAATTTGGGGGAAATTCCCGAAAGGGAAGAGCATACCCATTCTCTACGAGATTGAGAACCCAAAGATCTGATGTAACCGATTCCCAATCCCGCAGAAAATAGTTAAGCCGGCCCCCCCACAGGACCCGCATGATCCGGAATGGCGGATCTAGGGCTGCTTTGCTGTTGTAGGAGGGGGTGGGCAGAAGAGGAGGAAGTGGAGGAGGAGGAGGCCTGACGTCCACGAGGACGAGCTCTTTGTCTGCCCCTGTGTGACTTGTACAAAGGTTTGTGCTGCTTCTGCTGCTGTGCCTGCTTATAGTGATGAAAAGAAGATCTTCTGAATCCCCTGTATCTTTTGCTCACAGAGCCTCTAGTCTGCAAAGCCAAAGACCTGGCTGTTGCCCTGCTGTCTTTGAACCTTTCCAATGCAGCATCAGCTTTTTTACCAAAAGGCCTGAGCCATCAAAGGGCAAATCCATTAAAGCAGCCTGAACATCTGTGAGAACTCAGAAGTCTTCAGCTAGGCAGCTCTTCTAGTGGCAATCGAAGATCCCATGACTCTAGCCACTGAATCCGCTGTGTCCATACCGCTCTGTATGGCCTGCCGAGCAGCAGCCTGCGTGTCAGACACCACTTCATTAAAATGTTTCCTGTCCTCCTCAGGAAGCTTAGGATGCAACTGTTTAACAGTATCCATCAAGGCATGGATATAACGACCCTGTAAACAAGTGGCATTTGTAGATTTTAGAGCCATGCTGCCTGATGAAAATACTTTTTTTGCAGATTGGTCCTGCTTTTTAGAATCCTTATCACCAGGTACCTGGGGAAAAGTACCTGCAGATTTTTAGAGCAGGCAGCTTATACTACTAAACTCTCTGGTAAGGGATGAGTAGACAAAAAGTCAGGGTCACCAGGAGCCACTCTATAACGCCTTGCAACGGCCTTAGAAACTGCAGGAGCCATAGGTGGTCTACTCCATACCTCGAGGATGGGATCAGTTAAGGCATCAGTAAATGGAAGTATAGGCGCAACCAACGATGATGGAGAATGAAAGACTTCAGTCAGAATGTTCGACTTATACTCAGCAGATGGCAATGTCAAATTCAGCAGATCTGCAGCCTTTTTAATTACCACATGGTAGGGAGCTACATCTTTAGAAGGAGCATCAGACGCCGTGGCTAACTCCCAATCAGGAGACAGTTCTAGACCACTTGCGTCTCGTAGATCAAAATAATCCTCCTGTTCTTGAAGCTCACCATCTTCAATTTCAGCTTCCCTATAACTCTGCTCCTCCAAAAGGCACTGTGCTTCACGCCTCGACCTCTCTCTTTGAATCAACGTCGTCGGATCCAGTATCTACTCCAAAGGCACCGGAGCACCGGCACCAGAGCCGGCGTCGAGCGTGGAGCTGGAGCCGGTGTCGAACATGGAGCTGGAGCCGGCGTCGAACTTTGAGTTGGATCTCGAGGTCGGCCCGGAGTCAGTGAAGCTGTAAACTGCGTTGATGACTTCGGCGGCACCGAGAGATGCCAAGGTGGAGCCGGAGCTGGCATAAACAGCATAAACGGCACCGGAGCATAAGCTTGGAGAACCCCCAAATTGTATGCTAAGGGACCCATGGGACCAGCTGTGCTCCAGAGGGGTACATGGCTTGTGCATAAACACCATACATGGCGTTTAAAAAATGCGAAGGATCCTGTCCCGGACCCGGAAAAGGAGGATACGAACCCACTGGCTGCTCCAGAGGAGGCTGCACCAGAATAGACTCCTCTTGTTCCTCAAGCTGGTGTACCGGAGTCGCTGAGCCCTGAGGAACAGGAATCTCTTCCTCCTCATGTTCAGGAGACTGAGACGGATCCGGAGACGGATTCAACACCGAAGCCGGTGAATGCTCCTGCGACTCCAAAGGCAAGGCCTCACCTTCAGGATTCAAATCTGGAGAGGGAAATACCATGTCCTTACGATGCCTTCTAGAAGAAGACTTCGAATCCGACTTCGTTTTCGAATCCGATCCTTTTCCCGAATGGTGCCTTGATCTATGCTTCCTTCTCTTATGCTTTTTCCTTGATGATCTGGAAACATGTCCCGAAGTCGACTTCGAAGCCGACATCAACCTTGACTTTGACTTCGGGCGTCTCAATCTCAACCTCTTCCTGGCTTCCTTACCCTTTAATCTAGCAACAAGGAGTTTCGCCTCACGTTCATGAAGAGCCTTCGGATTCATCTTCAAACAGGATCGACAACCCTGGAAATCGTGATCCGAACTCATGCGGGTCTGTGATGGACATCATCTTTCTGCATGCACCACACGGTTTAAATCCAGTCTTCACGACAGAAGACAGTGACACCGAAAAGATACAGAAAACTCTCAATAGTAACAAAGTTACTACTAACACAACAGAAGATCCCTCGAAACTGTTAGAGTCGACGACACGGAAAAAAAGGGAACTGATGTCATCACGCCGACGTAGGCCTAATAAAGAGTCAGTGACGTCAGTTGGAGTCGCGCACGATGCCGTGCTCCTATGACGTCGTCCACGTCGGCGTGCTACAAAAGAATTTTCCGAACGTTGCTGATGCAGGGGGATATTTACAAGGTGAGGAATCCACTGACAGATGTCTCCATCAGAAATGCAATTACCATCAACATATCCTCCAAATGGGTCAGATATTACCCCCAGATATGATTTCATAAGCATAAAAATCTCAAGCATATAGCCAGGGAGTGTTATCAAGGTGAACATTGGAACTGAAGTCACTGATGTGGTCAAGTGTGGGCTCAAAAGCAGGGCAAGGTAGAAAACATTAGGTTGGGATAAAGCATGTTTTAAAGAAGAGCGGTATGACGGGGAAGCCTTGAGGGACGACTACTTCAGCGCTGAATGGTGATGATTCGAAGACCATTGTGTGGCTCTGTACCCACCAAGGTTCTGTACATCAAGAGAAAAGTATGAAAATCATGAACTTATACGAACTTATACTAAAACACAAATTGATAAGGGCATACCCCCCAAAAGAACGACCAGTATGGCATATACAAGAACCAAACTCCACAATAGGCAAAATGTATTACAAGTAAAAGAAAGACAGACTAGTATTAAATTGTATTGGTATTTGCCAACTATTATTTCAGTAATATACAAAAATTAATAGGAACTGGGAAGTGTTAAATGTGGGGAGCACTAAATAACTGCAAAAACCTTGGTTTACTTAGAAGACAGGATCCTCATTTAAGGTTCAGTTGGTATATAGTTATGTGACAGAATCTCATCAAGAGAAGTCAATTGTAGAAATGTCGGGTCTACCACAGATTATTGGCAAATGTGGCTCATGTAGTGTATGCAAGTTTGCAAAAGAAACGGATTTTTTAGGCATTAAACATATATAGACTATTGAAGGATCAAACTAATTGCAAATTGCGTGATGTAATCTACACAATATATTGCACTTCTGATAAGATCTATCTAGAGATGACTACTAGAGAAGTAAGACAGAACAGAGAAATGGCTCCATTAGTAAAACATTTAATTAAAATGAGACATTAAGAAGTTGAGATCAGATCGGTCATAATTGAGAAATAATATAAAAATCCCAGAAATAGGATCTGGCAAACATCCTCTTTTTGAAATAATAGATATATTTTCAAACAAAGGTGGTTGAAGAGGAGTTGCATGAAGAAATGCATTGGATGATAGAGACACAATAAATTGTGAAAGGCAGGGTCCTTTTGGGTATTGTGTATATTTCCTGAATATTCTGGCACATAATTGACATCTTGGGACTACAACCCCTTTTTTTGGGGTGGGACTAATTGTTTTGTTTAGCAAACATATAGAATATGGAAAGAGAACTGAGCATTTAAAAGATAATCCGTCCTAAATACATCAATAATGTTTTTGTATAATTGAATATCTAGAGAAAGACCATTTTGTGGAAATAGAAAAACATGAGAGGAGGGAGGGATGGATGGAAGGATGGATGGATGGATGGACTGAACAATATTTCGGGGATCAATGTTAAAAGAGGACTAAACATGAATGCGAAAAAGCCAAATAGTTGATTTTGATGTATGAATGATCTCCTTAATAGAGTTGAGCAGAGTAGTGTCTCACAGATCCTCGCATTTCAATAACATGGCCAGAAAAGAGTAGTGATTTTCCTGTACACCAGATATAAATGGCGATGACTTGAAGAAACAATCTTGCCTGGGAAAATGAATTAAGGACTTGTCTTCCATGAGAAAGGAGACTCCTTTTCCCGAAAATAAGGTAAGGAACTAAAATGTAAGACTGCTAGGAAGGAAAATGAAACACAACTTTGAAAAATATCTCTTCTAAAAATATTAGATCCTCCTCCTTTCAGAGTTTTTGTGAGGAAGGTTCCCATGTTTTCCATACGTTCTCAAAGAAGCCTTATTAAAGGAGGGAGTGCCACCATAACAATTAGGATTTATCAAGATTCTGAATATAAAGCTGTGATATGAAGGTAAAGTCATTAGCTCCAGAATAATTTCCATGGATACTTGTAATTGAGAACTTTAATCCCATGTTGTCCATCATAAAGACTGATGGTTAAGACTGTGACAAAATATATGGGAGAAAAAGATAAATCCGTTTGAAATATAGTTTCGCTATGTGTTTTTCTTCAAGTAGCTTTCTTTTGGTATAGATGGATTAATTGTTGCAAAAATAATAAATGGTGAAGATAGTTATAAATAATATTCACATAACACCACAGACTAAAATAATGACGGATGAAAAAGGGGAGGAAACTCAGTGTAGAAATATATAATGTAGAAATAAATGTGACTGCAATATAGTTTGGTGATCTTGTGGCATGAAAATACCACTATATTGAAGTCTCACTATATAGTATTGAATTAAAGTAATGTTTCATGTCCATAAGATTAAAATAGTTTATGAAACGTAGAATGGGACTGCTAAAGAAGTATGTTATTAGGTGAAATGAATAGGAATAATAGAAGTAAAGGATTCTTCACCTTGAATTAACTGATAGTTACTAACTATAGCACAGTTCTTATCCTTTTGACTTCTGTGGACCCCCCACTTAATTATTTAAAACCAGGGACTCCCACTGAAACATTATTGGAAGGTGGGAACCCGGCTAAGCATTTTCGATGATTTGAACCGCAAAAAAATACAATACAAAAAAACAGAACCAAGCAATCATCAAACAAATACACAAATGCTGAACATTTGTATTTGCAAAGAAACAAAACACAATTTTACTTTTAATGGGAAGGTTGGAGCTTTTCTAAATTCAGTTGAGGCCACTGAAAATCCATACTATATTCAGTTTGATGCATTTACACTGCTCCCACAAATCAAACTGAGGATACAAACTTAATTTTTTACCTCCAATTTCAAATTCTTTACAATTTACAGAACGTTTTAAATGTCTCATTTTGCTTCTTTACTAATATACACTTTATTGATTAGTTAATAATATTTAATGCTCTTAGCAGTCCTGGACCCCCCGCTCTGCCCAAACAGGTTAAGAACTGCTCTATAGTGATTATAAAACGGAAATGTTTCCTGATAAT
The DNA here is from genome assembly GCF_964263255.1 of Lissotriton vulgaris. Lineage (NCBI taxonomy): Eukaryota > Metazoa > Chordata > Amphibia > Caudata > Salamandridae > Lissotriton > Lissotriton vulgaris. The sequence goes on along the minus strand of NC_141698.1, from coordinate 136,724,739 downwards.
GACTTGAACTGTGAAGAATACAGCTTTGTACAGAATAGGCATTGTGAAAAGAGCACACTATGAATTAAAAGGATGAAGCAAATATGAGAGATTAATATATATTGATTTGAAAATTGGGATGCATCTCTTGTGAAATGTACTCTTTTGTTTAGATAGATACAAGTTGTAGTAATAGTAATATTTGTATTGAAGACACATCAAATTGTATTCATTAAGATGGGTAGCCATAAACAATACTATATCCTCAAGAAGGCCATTAAATAACAGGTGAAAACCAAGGATTTGTAGTTGATATTGTGAAGAACAAAGAACAGCTATTCGAGAAGCAGGCATTAACATTGATGGACTTTTGGACATGTATAAACTTGATTCATAATTTTCTATTCTGCCACCCAAGGATTTATTGTTTAAAATGTGAATTGGCCTCTGCTTGGTTAAGTTGCTTTATGATGTATCGGTTTAGTATGAATTTAAAAATGTAATGCAATTAATTTCAATAATTGTAGATATGAAGAAATAGTTTAAAAAAAATCAGAAACATACTTGAAATAAAGATGAAATCAAAATTCACAGAGGTTTACTTTGGGTACTTTATAAATCAAAGGAGATAGGTGTTCATTTTTTGGATAAATTAATGTGCCTCTTGATACCTACTACATTGGGAAATGTAAGCATATTCTTCATGAAATCATGCAACAATCATTTTGAGGCACATAGGTAATATTTCTGTTTATCTTAGACATTACATGCTGGCATGATTGAAAAATGTATCCTCTTTTTAGTAAACTGCAATCTTTAGGTCTTCTATTTAAAGTCTATAATGTTATTTGCAGGATGTGTTCTGATGGTGGGATTGAACTGAAAAAAATGTACTTTTCTTCTGCATGTAATGTTCCAAATTACAGTTGTTGCCAAGCGACCAAAAAATGCAAATGCATATGCAGTCAGTAACGCACCCACTCACCCCAAGAGAAGGTTGATGATAATGACAGACCGAGAAAATAAATGATTGAAACATACAAATTCTTTAGCCTCCTTTTCACCACTCGACTGGAAATATGGGGCTGCGATAAAGCCAAGGTATGGGTCATAGCTACTTGTTGTGTCACTTTAAGCATGAAAAAGGATCTCTCGGATGTTACCTTTAGAATATTCTTGTAGAATTTTGCAGGCATAGAGGACAAATTGTATGATAGTGATTGGGTTTTTTCTTTATTAAAACTACAGAGGGTATTGGTATACTAGTGCCTTGGCTAGTTGAGCCATGTAATCTCAATGGCTATTAAGTGTAGGCCTCCCTGGACGCAGACAGAACCAGACCAGCAGACAATTTGCAAAGCTAGATCTTTTTACATTTATACTGATCTGTCTGGATAAGCATGGACTGATGAAATAGTACTTGATGAATTTCAGAAGATCAAATATGGGACTTCCAACTTACGCAAGGCTAAAGAAGCATTGTCTCCTATTGGAAGATGGAAACCTTGTTCAGTGCAAATTGTAGGAAAACTAAATTCGAGTTATTGCATGCCATTATAAACTACCCAAGGGATAAGGGGCAGCTCCCACCAAGAAAATTAACTAGAAGGTCATTCATGTAGCACAATACGAAGCTAGGGGAAAAAGTCTGGAATAAGCTTTCTGTGGCATGTAGCGATTACAGGCCTTTTCGGAGGATTGGAACGGAAGAGGGAGGAACCTGCTGTGGATGGTGAATGTTACTTAACCAGTAAGCAGATGTTTGTGGCATGTAGTGCTGTAGATGCACATGCCTAGCATAAGTCTGAACTCTAGTGTTGGGCTCTGAAGTGTGCACGTTGTTTTTCCTGGAAGAAGTTCTTTGAGTCACGAGTTATAGTGACTCCTACTCTTGCTTGAATTGCGCATGGTCATCAACTTCATTGTTGGATTGTTTTCCATTTAATGGGTGAGGATGGATTGAAAGGATAACATATGCTATAGAGATGACCATGCAATTAATGTATGATATATGTATATAAGTCCAAAGAGCATAAGTCACCGGGGAGGAGGGTGGGCGAATGTGAATCTACAGCACTACATGCCAAAACAGATGCTTACTGGGTAAGTAACATTCACTGTTTGATGGCATGTGTGGCTGTAGATATACATGCTTAGCATAGACTAAAATGCAGTGCTCTTTGAAAGTGGTGATTAACTGGTGCTTGGTGCATTTGTTTCAAATAAAGAATGTAACACTGCTTGACCAATATTGGCTTGTTGTCTTGCCTGAACATCTACACAATATTATTTTTTATAAATGTATGTGGAGTAGTCCATGTAGCTGATTTACATGTCAGCTATAGGAATATTACCTATAAATGCCAAAGCAGCCCTTTTTAAAATGGGCTCCTGGTGGAATAGGGAGTGTTCTTTTGGCATTAGCATGACATGTTTGGATATATTTAACTATCTAACGTGCAATACCGGATTTAGAAATTGGTATTCCTTTATATGGTGATGAAAATGATACAAATAGTTGTGTTTTACGTAAATATTGTGTTCTATCTATATAGAACATTAATGCTCTTTCGACAACTAATGTATGTAATGCTCTTTCAGCTACAGATTCTGGTTGAGGAAAGAACACAGGTAACTCTATGGATTGTGCCACGTGAAAATGCGATATTACTTTAGGTAAAAATGTAGGGATAGTTCTTAAAACCACTTTGTCTCTATGTACTTGAAAGAATGTTCCCTCTAAAATTAATGCTTGAATTTCTCCTACGCTTCTGAGTGAGGTAATCGCAAACAGTAACACAAGTTTCCATTAGAGAAACTGCAATTAACATGTATGCAATGGTGTAAAAAGTGGATCCATTAACCTGATTAGCACAGTATTTAAATTCCACATTGGTGTAGGTGTTGATTGGTATTTTAATAGTGGTAATGGCCAAACCTGCATTATGTAAATTAATCATGTAACCTATAATGTTTTGAGGTGATGCTTGTTTTGGAATAAAGTCTTTTGAATTGCAGTAATAAACAAAAAGTTTCCATTTTGCTGCATAGCATGCTTTTGTTGTGGGCCTTCTGGCCTCTTTTAAGATAGTCGTACATTCTTTTGGTAAGTTTAGATATTCGAATTCTAAGACTTCAGTAACCAAATCGCAAGATTGAGAGATCTGGGATTTGGATGTAGTATTGCTCCTTTGTTCTGCGTGAGAAGATCTTGCTGATTGGGTAACATTTGATGTGGTAGTACCGACATCTCCAGCAGTGTTGTGTACCATGGTTGTCTGGCATATGTTGGAGCAATTAGTATCAGTGTGAGGATTCCTGTTTTAGTTTGTGAATGACAAATGGAAGCAGGGGAAGAGGTGGAAAAGTGTAAGCAAATATCCTTGACCAATTGATCCATATTGCATTGCACTTGGATTGTGGATGTTGGAATCTGGAGCAGAAGTTTTGGCATTTTGCGTTTTGTTGTGTTGCAAATAGATCTCTGTCTGGCTGTCCCCATTGTTGGAACAATGGGTGAAGGACTTGTACATTTATTTCCCACTTGTGGACTTGTTGGTGTGTTCTGCTGAGAAGATCCGCCAGATGATGGTCTACTCTTGGTATGTACTATGCAAGCAATGGAATGTTGTGTTGTAGAGCAAACTTCCAGATTTGTTGTGCTAGCAGAGACAAATGTGGAGATACATGGTTGTCATGTTGTCCTTTCTGATTAAAGCTACTTTGCGTTTTAGGTGAGGAAGGAATGCTTTCATCACCAGATGAACTGCTAAGAGTTCTAGTTGGTTGATGTGTAGAAGAGACTGACTGTGTGTCCAGTGCCCTTGTACAGTTATGTCCTTAAATGTGCTCCCCAATCCATCATCATCGACGCATCCGTTGTAATGATTGTTTGCAGAATTCGGTCTATAATAGGCCGCCCCAGTACTAGTTTGTTGGAGTACGCCATTGCAGAGATTGGCAAACTTGACGGCTGATCAACACTAGATTAACCAAATGACCTTCCTGTTGAGATCATTGTTACCCCAGGCATTGTTGTAGAGGACTCTTATTTAATCCGGCATGAGGTACTATGGCCATGCATAAAGCCATGGTTCCTAGGAGATGCATAACCGTTCTCACAGATATTTGTTTTTGAGGCTGAAATAATGTCACCAGATTTTTTAAAGTCTGAATTCTGTCTTCAGTTGGGTAAGCCACTCCAGTCTGAGTTGTGCTCTGAATTAAGGCTGTATTTTGTAGTGGTTGTAGATGTGATTTTACTGCATTTATTGCAAAACCTTGTTTGTGCAGTAAATTGACATTTGAGTGCTTTGCAAACATATGTAATTTGTGTTGGTGAGGGGCGTGGCCAGGCGCTGATGTAGTCTGACGCGAGCTGCAAAGTTCCAACCCGGTGATCCCCATCTATCCAGATGCCCAGCTCCCCTGATCACCAGATGAGAGCACAGGGGAGTAATCCTGTGGATGCCAAGCAGCAGTGTACGTGACTGAAAAGACGTAAATCAAGGTAAACTTGGCAAAGTGGCAGGGGCCTGAGTTGGCCAAACAAAATGGCGGCCGCGGCAGACCCAGAGAAGTAACAGGAGAGGGATATTTGGTGTTAGTGCGATGGGCCAAACATACAGAGCACGAGCCGGACAGCGGAGAGACTCACCAATGACTCCGGAAGATGTCGAAGGAACTAAGTAGGAGGCACCAGCATTGCAGCAGGAAAAGGGGTGACACCTAGAGCACCGGAGCAGACTCCATACAGAGGGAGTGCTGCGTAAGGTGAGAAGAAAGGCCGCCAGAAGGCCGAATCAGGACTGCCCCGTCTGAGGTGGAGGAGTGCAGATCCACAGACTGGCTTCAGGCCCTAGGTTAAACTAACCCAGGAGTGATGCACATGGGACTCAGCCAGGCATGACCAGGAGGCAGTGCGAAGAGAGAGCGCTAAGGGGACTGACACTCGGGGGAGGATCCTGGAGCACCAACAAGGCCTGGAATGATAGAGCTGGAAGTACTCAAGAGAGGGAGGCCCCCGAGACACAGAATTGTAGGTGATCCCATGAGGGTCAGTGACCAGGAGCAGTACAAGCGCCGGATACGAACGAACCAGAAGACTGAGGTAGGAGCACAAGAAGCAGTGCACTACGTGGCTGCAAGAGGCTGCAAGGGCGCAATCACAAAAGAGAATCTGGAGTATGAACAGAGAAGACTAGGAAGCCCTTGAAGGCCCACGTGGGCGTCCTGACGGATTAACCCGGAGAATACCTGACGAGCGAAGGAGAGGGCCGACCTTGCAGGAGAACTGGGGAGAACGGATCTACTGCACCTTGACAGTGGAGGAGAAAACTAGAAGCAACAAATAGAAGGGTAACGGCCCCTTCCATAACCCGGGGCGCACTCCGTATAGCTATAGACCAGGCTCACTGCGAAACTATACTCTCCTGGTGGGCACTTGGATCAGGCCTGATCTTAAGCCCTAAAAAGAGAACGGGCGACACTGAGAAACAAAGTCCAGACAGCAGAGGCCAATAGAGGGACAGTTGCGAGCTCTACTGGTCATACTCATCAGTCGCCTACAACTACGGAGAAAGTCTACCCACCACTTGAATGGGAAAACTGCCCAGAAAACAAGGGCAGAGCACCCTTGGCCAGGCAAGAGGCTAAGACATACGGAAAAAGAGGAAGAAAATTTGGGGAGCAACAAAGGAGCACCCCTAGCCTCGCCCAACGCTAATGGATATCATGCAGGCTATCGCAGCGTCTTACATAGCCCTAGAAACCAAGATTGATGCCATTGGCAAGGTTGCCTCAACCACTCGGCGCCTAACACTCCACCTCCCCAAACGAATAGCACCTATCCTCACCTGATTGCGCGCCTTCACCATCCCGGCGCGGCCGCTGAGAGGGGGAGACTTCAACACCCAGGGTGCTTTGCGGCAGGAGCCGCCTCACCTGATTGCGCGCCTGGAGGCGCTTTAAAAACAAGGACAGCCCCGGGGGAGCGGGTTCGCTCTCCTTAGTACCAAGGCATTTCTGTTCCTGCCCTGTGGTTTCTTTGCTTCGCTCCACGCCGACGTGCACGCTTGCAGCTTCTGGCACTTGTCTCCCCCCGCTGCCACAGCCTTTACCATCCCGGCGCGGCCGCTGAAAGGGGGAGACTTCAACACCCAGGGTGCTTTTGCGGCAGGAGCCGCCTCACGCGATTGCGCGCCTGGAGGCGCTTTAAAAACATGGACAGCCCCGGGGGAGCGGGTTCGCTCTCCTTACTACCAAAGCATTTCTGTTCCTGCCCTGTGGTTTCTTTGCCTCGCTCCACCCCGACGGGCACGCTTGCAGCTTCTGGCACTTGTCTCCCCCCGCCGCCACAGCCTTCACCATCCCGGCGCGGCCGCTGAAAGGGGGAGACTTCAACACCCAGGGTGCTTTGCGGCAGGAGCCGCCTCACCTGATTGCGCGCCTGGAGGCGTTTTAAAAACAAGGACAGCCCCGGGTGTGCGGGTTCGCTCTCCTTACTACCAAGGCATTTCTTTTCCTGCCCTGTGGTTTCTTTGCCTCGCTCCACGCCGACGGGCACGCTTGCAGCTTCTGGCACTTGTCTCCCCCCGCGCCGCAGCCTTCACCATCTCGGCGCGGCTGCTGAGATGGGGAGAGTTTAACACCCAGGGTGCTTTGCGGCAGGAGCCGCCTCACCTGATTGCACACCTGGAGGCGCTTTAAAAACAAGGACAGCCCTCGCGTCGCGGGACGCGCGCCGGCGAAGCCGGGCTAAGCCCGGGCAAAGGGCGGGCCGTCTGTGGCCATCCGGGGACAGACGAGGCCGGGCTGGGCCCCCCCCAAGGACTTGATCAACGAAGTGACAAAAATTACAGGTGACTTGAACGTTTGAGACTTTTAATGGACTAACCTGATGTATGTTTAAAATTCTTGTAAACCGTTAATCCCTTAAGCGTGGGCTGTTTAATAAAAATGTCTACACTATCGGATAAAGGGGGGCAGCTAGCATCTAAATCCACAAGCGGTAGTCTGATCGAAACTTTAGATAACTATATTACCCGGGTTACAGCCGCCCTTGATCAGGAGATAGTGGATGTTGAAAAACGGCTCTCACTTGAAATATTTTCCAAACGGTCCTCATTGGGTCCTATGTGCTGCACAACCCCTGAGACTCGTTTAAGTCAACGCCTTATCGATTTAGGACTGCCAGAGATTAGCATAGGGTCAGATACACATAGCAACATTTCCCTGGCGAACAGCACACAGAACACACAGATTGGTAGCTCTACTCACGAGGAAAATGGGTTTTGCGATATACCTCCCAAGAATAATCCTGCTTGTTCTATAGTTGAACCAACATTAACAAGTAATATATCTACAGGAAAAAGAAAGCAAGGTGGTGGAGGACAGAAAGGTAAACGGGCTAAGATCCCCAAATTAGTGAATAAAGGGGCTAAATCTTTGGGTATACAAAACCATAAACAGGCTGATACTCCCGTACAGAATAAGAGTATCCCCCGTTTGTTAAAAAACGGCGATTTTCAGCCAATGAAAAGATCAATAACGTCTGTACAGGGAGACGGTGTGCTGATAGGGCAGGTGGAACAGATAGTCAAGTCCCTAATACTTCCCCTCATTGAGAAACTAAAAATAATTAATGAAAATCTAGGTAAACTTCAACAGGCCACCTTAGATAATACCAAACTGCTACACTATCTAACAGACAACACGAAGGCGGAAGGTCAAACTATATACACAAGTAAACGGCTAGATAATAATCAACCCCCGCATCTATTTCACATCAACCTGCTTTGTCAATAGTAAAAGGGATTCTGACCAACAAGGATAATAGTTTAGTGGATAAAAAGGATAGACCTTTGGGCAAGGAGGGAAGTCAGAGTTTTGTGGGGGGCTCACCAGACACATCAGGAACAGAGCACACAATTAGCGTCATTGACGACCAGTCCTACACAACCCAATAAATCGGCCCAAGGTGTGGGTAATCAAACTATTTTAGATTTACCCCCACAAAGTACCCCACTAGTGATAGTTTTGGGAAACGTTCCCTCTCTCCGCCAAGGAGAAAGAGAGGACTTCTCCCAACTTAAAAACAAGGTCACATACTGGCTTTCTCGAAACACCACAGGTGGCCACTGTGGAAAAAGGTACGGGCCGATGACCTTTTTCAGAGTTGCCCGGCGCTAACCGCCTCTAATACCACTCGAGTTTACCAAACAAAGAGGCAGGCGCTGGAGACTGGAAGGCAGGAAACAGAAGTTTTATTCCGACGGAGCAGAACACATCAATTCAGACAACAGGGTATCTTCACGAGGTGCTCTAACCGCATCTCTGAGGCCTGGCCTCTTATACACAGGTTTATGATCTTTATTACAGTTTATTGCATGTGACACATTCTTGCAAATGCTGTGAAGTATGGAAGGACATCCTCGGGATCCCCGCTTCAGGCCCGTTCCCACACATATTTACAGTTGAAGTCCCCACCCCGGTCACAACAGGTGACGATTGTTGCGCAGCTGGACATTCCGCCGATTCACGGAATGTATGTGGTCGATCGGATCTCATGGGGTGGGGGCTTTGATCAACTCGTGGATCCTTTGATGGGGGAAGCTTCCTACTGTATGGGGGGGGCAATAAACAGCATCCGCAGGGCCAGGTGGCGGCCTGGGAACGAGTAAGACAATTGGGTACAGAGGAAAGGGGGTTTTATCAAAGGACCCGGGATCATGAAGGGAATGGAGGGAGGTGTGGAGCTGGGAACAGGATGGGGTTCCGAGGCAGGGTTGCGCTGAAGAGGGGTTTATTGCCCAAGCATGTGGGAGCGGGGGGGCTGTCAGCGCGCAGGGGATGCCTGCGAGGTCAGGAGAGGGAGAGAGAGAGAGAGACGCGCTGGCTATATATGGGCAGAGAGGCCATGGTATTTTAAAATGGCTGCCGCTTACGCGCACGAATGGACTCAAAAGGGGGGCAAGATGGTGCCGATAATGTTGACACTGCAGTCTAGGTTTTAACAGTCCTCCCTTTTCAACATATCTAGCCAGCTTGTCTAATCAATGTCTATCCGCATCATATTCCTAACCTCGACGTCATACAGTGCTCTCATGCGTTCTTTTTCGAAGTCCACAGTCTTAGGGCAGATACAATTCGCACATAGTGAACACAGAGGCGGCAGGCATTGAATTCCTAAACAGAACCCACATATTACAACCACAGGAATCAGGATAATAGTAAAAAGTCTCCAGCCCCAGTTCTTAACAGTACTCCAAAACCATCCACCAAGCGACCATTCTTCTTGCTCCTGGTGAACTTCTGAGGAGAGTCTGTGGAGATGTTCGATGGCTTTGTACACTGAGGGTGAATTGTCCGGTATATATGTACAGCAGCTGGCCCCAATAATGCGGCATGCTCCACCACGATCCGGTAGAACCACATCTAGAACAAGACGGTTCTGGAGACCCACCAGGCGGACCGCTTGAAGCTCGGCTGTATTGTTTGCAAGGATATCAGCTGTGATGTTCATTGTTGTCTCGACTGCCTGAGTCAAATGTCGGATGGCACGGCTGTTTGCCATCGGGCCCCAGAGTGGAACAAGTCCCTTCATTGCATCGAGGAACTGTGCTCCTGTAGAGTCGGCTTGTTCAATGTCCTTGGCTCGTTTTTGTCTATGGTGATTCGCCGGAGCCACATAGGTCGGAGGAAGGATGAAGGAGATAAAACAGGCGCCCCCCCAGCCTTTGGGGAGCCAGGTGTAAGCTTTTGTGCCGCAAACAAAGTACATGTTTGGAGAGGATACAAAGGAAGGTGGATCGGTGGAGTCCAAAGTTCTGGTGATGCGGCAGGCACTGCGGCCCACCAGCTGTGTCCCAAGCCCTTCTATGCACATAAGGCCTGTAACGTTGATGACGGATAGGGCCACAGTCAGGGTGGCGGCTGTTCGCTTCCGAAGGTAGGAGAAGGTGGGTCTGGTCGGATTGTTGAACACCTGCATTTCAATTCGTTCTTTGGCAGGGATGTCCATGTGGATAGAGTCGTTGGAGGTCTGCGGGCAGAAGTGTGTCTTCGTTTTGTTTCGCCAGACCTCATGAATGAAATGCGTCATAGTTTTGCTGGAGGTGGCATTATCCCTATAGCTCTCTTGCATGAGGATCAGCCAAGCAAGGCAGGAGCCGTGAATTGAGAAGGGCGAAGGGATGAAGGGTATCGAATGTCCAGTGGCGTGGGGTAGCAACTCACAGATCCAGCAGTTGGTGGCATTAGTGGCAAGATTGTGTTGGTGCAGCAGTTGCACGAAGGAGTTGTTCCAAAACTCCTTTCGCCTTTCTCTGAGTTGGGGTGAAAGAGAAATCAGATAATGTTCCTTCATGGTGGTAGGCTGTGCAGTGGTCAGGAATGTCTCATGAGCGGGTGCGCTTTCTTCCACAATCCAGAGTGTGGTCATGAGGAGGAGACAGAAGAGGATCGTGATAAAAAGTGCAATTGTCCTTGAACTGTGGATTTTGTCAGTCTTTGGATTTCTGTAGTGAATTTTCGGATGTCCGGTTGCTTCCATCTTCTTCTTATCGGGCGCTTCCATCATCTTCTTATCGGGCGCTTCCATCATCTTCAAGGGAGCTCGGTAGCGGGCAGAACCAAAGACCTCGTCTGGCTTTCTCTCCTGACAGCCTTTGTAGTGTTAGGCCACCGATCTGAGAATTATGACTTAGTCAATGGTCTACTTAGCCGAAACTCCCCCCTTTCGTCGCAGGTTATACCCTTCTCTGGTGGCACCGTGGGGTCAGGGATCTTTGCTAGTTCGAGTGTCTCTGTGTCTGGATAGCAGTTCAACGATGGTCGGTCTTTGTTCAGGAGCTCTTCCTGGGTGGTCACGTCTTCAGTCGTCGTCAGAGTCGGGGGGATCCGTTTGCAGTGGTGCGCATGCACCCAGGTCCGTTATCCTTCCACTCGAAGAGCTGTTCGGGTGGTGAGGAGGACTTGCCAGGGGCTCGTCCACCGGGGTTCCAGACTCTTGGCACGCTGGAAGTTTTTTATTAACACGTAGTCCCCGGGTTGCAGGTTGTGTCCGGGACCCCTGGAAGCATCAGGGATGGCATGCAGCACCTGTTGGTGAATGACAGACAGAGTTTCAGTCAATTTATACAAGTAATCAGACATTAGGATGTCCGGGACGTCATGAATGGAAGTCGGTTTTGGTGCAGACCAGACGCTCATGGGTCGGCCGAAAACGACCTCGTAAGGTGTCAAGTGGTGTTTGGTGGGGGTGGAATGCATCGATAGCAATGCCAGTGGGAGAGCGTCTGGCCATTTCAGTCCTGTGGTAGCCACTATCTTAGCTAGTTTTAGTTTTAGTGTGGCATTGTGTCGCTCAACAAGTCCAGCAGACTGGGGGTGGAAGACTGCGTGGAACTTCTGTTTTACACCCAGCCCCTTCATGATGAGCTGGATAACTTCGGCTACGAAGTGGGGGCCATTGTCGCTCCATAAAATTTGGCAAAGGCCGTAGCGAGGGAAAAATTCTTTTAATAGTACTTTTGCAGTGGCCATAGCAGTGTTGTCACGGGTTGGGTATGCCTCCACCCATTTGCTGAATGCACACACCACAACAAGTACATATTTCAGGCCTTGACATCTGTCTAGTTGGATGTAGTCCATCTGCAGGACTTCAAATGGGTGATTGGGAACCCCAAACCCTCCCCGGGGTACTACAGTTCCTTTCCCAGGGTTATGTTGCAAACATATCAAGCATTGTTGGACCAGACGTTTGGCGGAATCTGGGATTTTGTCGTTGTGCCAAACTCTGGTGACAAGTTCGATCATGGGGGCTGATCCTATGTGTCCAGGGGAGTGTGCCATAGTCAATATGGGAATCAGGTATGAGTCAGGTAGCAACCATTTGTTCGTGTCTTTGTTCGCCAGCAGCCTTCGTCATCTTTCAGTCCCACCCGTGCCCATTCAGTCAATTCGTGTTGCGAGCTAGCCATTTGAATGTCCCTAATAGTGTCCCTAGCGTCGGTCCATTTCTCTGCTTGGGACCTGGTCACGTACATGCGTGTCGTCGTCCTATTCTCATCTGTGGTCCGAGCAGTGATGTCGGCTAGTGCATTTCCCTGTCCAATAATGTCTGTCACCTTCTTGTGTGCCTGGCATTTGATGACCGCAAGTCGTTTGGGGAGGAGGACGGCTTCGATCAGGGCAGAGACTAGATCTCCATGTAAGATGGGGGTGCCCTGTGAGGTCAAGAATCCCCTCTCCTTCCAAAGGAGTCCAAAATGGTGAACCACCCCGAAGGCATACTGGCTGTCGGTGTAAATGTTTGCTGTGGTTCCTGCTGCTAGGATGCATGCTCGTGTCAGGGCAATCAGTTCTGCTACCTGTGCAGATCGTTGTGTGATGCGGGCTGTCTCTACTACAGTCCGGGCTGTGGTGACTGCATAAGCAGCTGAGGTGGTGCCATCAGGGAGTTTGATGCAAGAGCCGTCCACCCACAGCTCTCCATCGGGGTCAGAAAAAGCCGTGTCTCTGAGGTCAACCCTACTTCTAGTCTGTTCGTCTGTGAGGGTCACACAGTCATGTACGGGGGACACATTTGGATCGTTCTCCGGTAGGGGCAACAAGGTTGCCGGGTTCAGTGTGGTGCATCTTTTCAGGGTGATGTGAGGTGCAAGCAGAGTCAGTTCGTATCCAGTCAGTCGTGCACTCGTCAGGTGTTGCGTCTTAGTTTGGTTCAGGAGGGTGTCAACTGCATGGGGTACTAATACTGTGAGGGAATTCGAGAGCACGATTCCCTCACTTTGTCGGAATGAGATAGCAGCGGCAGCTACAGCTCGGAGGCAGGCAGGCAAGGCTCTGGCTACGGGGTCAAGAGTGGCAGAGAAGTAAGCGCATGGTCGTTGCTTTGGGCCAATGAATTGGGTCAAGACAGATAAAGCACACCCCTCCCTTTCGTGAGTGTAGAGGGAGAAGGGCTTTGTGTAATCGGGGGTTCCTAGGACAGGGGCCGAACAAAGGGCATCTCGTAGTTCTAGGAAGGAGGATTGGCATTCAGGGGTCCAAGGGAGTGGGAAGGGGACATCTTTAGCTAGCAGGGAAAGCAGCGGTTTCACAATGAGGCTGAAGTTTGGCAACCACTGTCGACAGAAGGAGGTGAGGCCTAGTAGGGAGCGGACTTGTTTCTGAGTCTTAGGGACAGGGGTTTCAAGAATGGTTTGGATCCGGTCGGGAGTAAGCTTCCTTCCGTCTTTGGACAAAAGGTGGCCTAAGTAAGTGACCTGGGGTTGGCAGCATTGCAAATTCTTCTTGGAGACCTTGTGGCCATTTTCCGCAAGGAAGTGCAGGAGTTGAATGGTGGCTGTGACTGCTAGTGGAGTGGTATCGGCCGCCAAAAGGATGTTATCGACGTATTGTATCAACACCACTCCATCGGGTAACTGGACTTCATCCAGTTGTCTCTTGAGGGCCCGACTGTAGATGCTGGGGCTTTCTGTGTAGCCTTGGGGTGCTCGACAATCTATATGAGCGGGCCTTTAGGGTGAAGCGAAAGAGGTATCGGCTGTCTGGATGGATGGGGATAGAGAAGAAAGCATTTTTGAGGTCAATGACAGTGAAGGTGGTGGCAGTAGAAGGAATCAAAGTCAGGATAGTGGTGATGTCTGAGACCACGGGGTATTGGGGTACAACTACTTTGTTGATCTCTCGAAGGTTGATGATGAAGCGGTACGCTTTCTCATCTCCCTCTCCTTGCTTCTTGATGATGGGCAAGATAGGGCTGTTGCAAACATTGCTAACCACTTCCTCTACCACTCCTGCGTCTATCAGTGACTGAATAATCTTTACCAATGCCTTCTCGCCCTCGGGCGATATCCGATATTGTGGAAGTTTCGGGAGTATTGCGTCCTGTCAAACAGTGATGTGCACAGGGTCAATCATCATGCGTCCTATGTCCGAATCTGTCTTTGCCCACAGATACGGAGGCAGAGTGTCAAGTAGGACGGTCAGTGTCAGTGATGGAAAACATGCGTCGGGAAGGGCAATGTCTGAGCAGAATTGGGTTGTCGTACAGGAAAACTCGAACTCCGTCTTGTGAACATCTAATAGTAGCTCAGTAATGTTTCAGCAAGTCAAGTCCCATAATGGCGTCAGGAGTATTGGCGGAAAGCAAAAACGTCGTGTCAGTTGTGTTATTCTCTAAGTCAAAGGGGATCGGTGTGGACAAAGGGTTGGTGGAGGGCGTTCCATCGAAACCTATTGATGTTACAAGCGAGCCAGACAAGGGTGCCCTTGGAATCAGTCGTTTAGATAACGCACTACGTGTCGCGCCAGTGTCTACCAGAAATGGAGACTTTGTACCCAGGACCTTAGCGGTGACATAAGGACCTTGCTGGTCAACATGGAGCTCGACTGGATCCCTCCCTTGCCCTGGGCAGTCCTATGCGAAGTCGCGGGCATTGTCGCAGTCAGACTGTTGGTACTGGTTCTGTCGGGGTCGGTCAAATGTATTCGGTCTGTTTGATCTATCGTTAGTCGTGTCATTTGTGGACCCCCGTTGCTGTCCTATTTCTCGGTCCACCCGCTACGTCCTTGGGGTCCCTATTTCTGTTCATCTCCAACAGAACCGGACACTGGGATTTCCAATGGCCGAATCCTTTGCAGAAAGCACACTGGTCCTCGCTAATGTCTCTACGTCCAACATGGGGTGTTGGGGTGCGGTCTTTAGGGGGTGCGTTCCTAGGGACATTTGTCTGAAAGTTCCCTTTGTATTACTCTCGTCCTAAAGTCACCCCTTGCAACTGAGCAATCATCACCCTTTCTTTCAAGTCTTTCTTCTTTTTCTCTGTCGCTCTACGTTTTCATTTTTCTGGTGCTCGTAATATTGGGCCATCTGGAGGATAGCCATGGGTTTGGAGGCTGCCCAACTACTCTCGCTGGCCTGCAGTTTCTGAGAGACCTCCTGCGACAAACCTTTTACATAATTCTGGACAAACAGATGGTGTCCGGTTGCAGTCGTCATGTCCTGGCCGCTATAGTCAGAGAACACCGTTTCAAACCGGGAGAAGTATTCCGATACGTCTTCCTGGGGTTTCTGACGGCAGGCCGTTACTATCAACCAGTCCACTTTCTTTTCTGGGATCAGGGTTTTCAATTTCTGTACAATTTTGTCTGGAAGTTCTAAAATGGGTTTCAAAGGTTTTTGTCCAGGTTCTTGTTGCCTATCTATGCCATTGAGTTGTGACCAGGTATGTCCGAACAGCTCAAGGTGGTCGACTTTCCGGATTTGCTTCCACACATCAGCTGGCAGACATAACCCGAAAAACAAGTCGATGTCAGCCAGGGTCATGATCGTTGAACCTAGGGCTGTACCTAATTCAGTGTAGAAGGCAGTGGGGTTTTTTCGCAAATCGGGCTGAGACTTCCGGAACGTCAGAATATCTTGCCGATCCCATGGCTGGCAGACCCAGTTGTACACTACCCTCCCTCTTGCATCTTGGTGGTTGACGTCATCGTGTGTTCCCAGACCTCGTGGGGGAACCCAGTAGGGGGCAGCCTCTCTTATTGGCATCATGGTGCTAGCTCGCTCAGTTCGTGATTCGGTCGCTACGGGTGTCGTAGGTTTAGCTTCCGATTTTTGTTCAGTGAGGTGGCGGAAAACCTCAAGCGTACGCGTAAGGAGGTCCGTCACGTCACACTCGCCCTCATCCCCGATATCGACCTTTCTATACAGAGTCGTTAGGCTCTCGGGACCTTTGTCTCGATATCGGTCCTCATACGCATTCAGGGCATGGTAACACAGTCGTACGGCAAAGTGCCGTCTGTGGCTCCCTGTGTATGAGTTGAACATATCCGTGATGTGCTCCCCACTCTCCTTTCTTTCTACCAGTGTCCTCACTACCTTTTCGATCCCTGCTCGCTCATCTTTGCTTAACCTGTTCGTTCTTGTGGAATCTGTCTTTCGGATCTCTGGGTCATCTAACACTGTCGCTTGTGCTGTATCTTATCTTATCTTAGCGCCTTGAGACCCTCCGGGTAAGTAGTGCGCTATATAAATGCCTATGATTGATTGATTGATATCTAGTACAAGGGGTTCGGCCGGCACGGAGGCCATGGGGACCGAAGCTCTGGTACTACTCTTGTCTGTGCTTGAGGGTGGTGGGTGCTGTGCTAAAGGTTGGGAAGGGGCATATGGAGGGGGCATGTAGATGATCGGAGGATCTAACAAAAGATCATCGTTGGCTCGCGGTTTCAAGGGTAATTCAGGGTAGAGCGTAGAGGGCGT
Source organism: Lissotriton vulgaris (assembly GCF_964263255.1). Lineage (NCBI taxonomy): Eukaryota > Metazoa > Chordata > Amphibia > Caudata > Salamandridae > Lissotriton > Lissotriton vulgaris. The sequence continues at coordinate 136,708,490 of NC_141698.1, read as the reverse complement.
TCTAACTGGACACTGGCTTGATGTCGCTAACTCTTGTTTCTGTTTGGCTTCTTCTCGCTCCTTAATCTCTTCTTCTAATTTCTTAGCAGCTAGGTGGGTTGCCTTTCGCAGCTCTTTTCCCAACCTATTTTCTTTTCTCTTTTTATGCTGTTCGGTTTCTTTGCGCCACATGCCGAGACTATCAAGCATAGTGGGCGTTGTCTTGTGTTTCCCAAGGGCTGTTTCTAGCTCGCTTATTTTATCCTCGTCGAAGGATCCTATCAGTGGCCACTGACTTTTCTGATCCTTCTTCGTATATTTATGCCACAGCTTGCTATAGGCTATAGCGATCAATCCATGCTTCATAAACATGTCCTTATTAGGGGTGCCTTCCAGTGGAGCTGGATGGTTCATCTCTAATAAGCGGTCCGGGCTAAACAGGCTACCAATCAGTGGGGAGAAGATAGGCATGACAGATTACAACGGGGACAAAGTCTGCACTACCTATCTTATCACTGCGTGCAAAGACTAGACAGAATATTTCTATTCTTCGTTATTTGCAGGCGGTGAATACCTCAAAAGAACCAATATCGAACAGTCAATGTTCGGTCAATCAAACAATCAATGGGGAGAATAAGTAGGCACGACGGGTTACAACGGGGACAAAAGTCTGCGTTACCTACCCTTTCACTACCTGCAAAGAGAGAACCTGTTCTTCTCCGTTTGCAGACAGAGAATCTCCAGAAAACAATCCACGAACAACAGTTCGGGCCAAACAATCAATCAGTGGGGGAGGAAGATAGGCACGACGGATTACAACGGGGACAAAAGTCTGCCTTACCTATCCTTCGCTACCTGCAAAGAGAGAACCTGTTCTTCTCCGTTTGCAGACAGCGAATCTCCAAAAGAACCAACAATTCAAAGAGTAATACTAGTATTTTCCAAATCAAACAATCATTTCGCAATTTGTCGTGTTACACGACCTTACCCGGACCGCATGGACAGTTGCTTGTCTTCCGAATCCAGCGCCCGATCGTCCTCTACTCTTCGTGACCGTCGCGGCACTCCTGATGGTTCCCAGTCAGGACCGTAGATCGCTCCAGAGAGGTCTGTTCGGAACCAGTGAAGTTCGGATGATCGGCTGTCAGATGAGGGTCTATCGGACAGGAGCTCTCCCGATCGTTGCAGTCGTTCACTCTTTCGTCAGGACCTCTCCCACTGGATCCACGAGTCACTGATGGGCCCCACGTTTGGGACGCCAATTGTGGAAAAAGGTACGGGCCGATGACCTTTTTCAGAGTTGCCCGGCGCTAACCGCCTCTAATACCACTCGAGTTTACCAAACAAAGAGGCAGGCGCTGGAGACTGGAAGGCAGGAAACAGAAGTTTTATTCCGACGGAGCAGAACACATCAATTCAGACAACAGGGTATCTTCACGAGGTGCTCTAACCGCATCTCTGAGGCCTGGCCTCTTATACACAGGTTTATGATCTTTATTACAGTTTATTGCATGTGGCACATTCTTGCAAATGCTTTGAAGTATGGAAGGACATCCTCGGGATCCCCGCTTCAGGCCCGTTCCCACACATATTTACAGTTGAAGTCCCCACCCCGGTCACAACAGGTGACGATTGTTGCGCAGCTGGACATTCCGCCGATTCACGGAATGTATGTGGTCGATCGGATCTCATGGGTTGGGGGCTTTGATCAACTCGTGGATCCTTTGATGGGGGAAGCTTCCTACTGTATGGGGGGGGGGGGGGCAATAAACAGCATCCGCAGGGCCAGGTGGCGGCCTGGGAACGAGTAAGACAATCGGGTACAGAGGAAAGGGGGCTTTATCAAAGGACCCAGGATCATGAAGGGAATGGAGGGAGGTGTTGAGCTGGGAACAGGATGGGGTTCCGAGGCAGGGTTGCGCTGAAGAGGGGTTTATGGCCCAAGCATGTGGGAGCGGGGGGGGGCTGTCAGCGCGCGGGGGATGCCTACGAGGTCAAGAGAGGGGGAGAGAGAGAGAGACACGCTGGCTATCGGCGATGGGCAGAGAGGCCATGGTATTTTAAAATGGCTGCCGCTTACGCGCACGAATGGACTCAAAAGGGGGGCAAGTTGGCGTCGATAATGTTGACACTGCAGTCTAGGTTTTAACAGCCACATGGTAGCACACAACATAATTATGGCCCGTCGAGTTGCCTGGTTGGGATACTCTAGGAAATCCAGTGAAGGTGACTGTATAGTCATAAATTTTAACAGCCCGATCCCAGTAGATAGGATACTCCGGGATGCAGAGGGAAGTACCCTGTTGGGGGGTGGACAGGGTATAGAAATATTGCCCCTCGGGTTCTTTTATAGACCAGGGCAACAGGGCGCTTTCATTACCCAAAACCACAGGATGTTCCTTAATAAACCACCTTACACCAGGGGACCAGGAGGGTGGAATATAATACCTTTGAGTTCCAATGAAGCCCAGATGAGATGTGGACCAGGAGATTTTTCGGATGTAGAAGTCACAAATAGATTTAATGTCCTTTCGGGCCTTAATGATTGCGACTGACTGTCTGGCAAACCGTCTAGCTATCCCCGCCAGGATGGCTCTAACATCTTGCCTGTATATCCTTTACCCAGGGTTAGTTTGGCAAAGAGCTTTAATAACCCTGTTGTAGCTATTTCTAACAACACTGCCCCTTCAGTAGATAAAGGTTTTTGTGAGGTTAGCCACTTTGGAATAACCTAAATTGATTCACCCATAAAACATGCCCCGTTGACCATAGAGGATGACTCAGCTTTTAATGTTCTCATGGAATGTCGCGGGGTTAGCAGGAAAGGTGTCAGATCCCCTGTGGGTGCAGTTTGTAAGCAAACATTCTATCATCTGTCTCCAAGAGACATGGGCTACCAACTGTAGTAATATCTCATTGGAGGGTTATAAACTATTTTGCGTTCCAGCAACAAGCTCAAATAGTGGCCGTGCCTCGGGAGGATTAGCTATCTTTACCTCCCTGGCATTAAGATGTAGCATAAGGGTCATTACCTCAGTCAATAGAAACATTCAGGTCATTATCCTGGGGAAAAAAGACAGCAGCCTGTGTGTGATACATTTTTATAATGCAAGTAACCAGGGCGAGGGATGTAGGATTGCAGAATTGAATAACTTTATCACCCAGTGCCGAGGAACAACAAGAAGGAACCTGCTACTTGCAGGTGACTTCAACGTACATTCTTTCGGCGATCCCATGTTAACCACCCTAATGACCACGGGTTGCCATCTAAGAATGGGCCTACATTTCGAACACACAAAACAAGGAAATGTGCTGAACCGTATGCTGGATGAGCAAGATCTTTTATTTACCAGGAGTATTGCACCACCATTATCTACACCGAAGGAACCTACATTTAAGGGCAGAAGCGCTGGGACTTTCATAGATTTTATTCTAGTTTCTAGATCCATTTTGAGTCTTCTTTTGGCCTTCTGTATATCACCGAGCGCACACAGTGACCACAATCCCGTCTGTGTGCTGCTAGAAGGGAACCTAACAAAAACAAAGGATAAAGTTGCAGGCGGAAATAGGTTGCAAGCTGTAAATGGAGGGCTACGCATTAAATGGAATCAGGTTAATCCGCCTGATTTCCTTGATAGACTCAAAAAAGATTGCGCTGCTGATTTCTCAACCTGCACTAGCATATAACCCTTAGGTGAAGGGGTTTTAAAAGCTTTTGAAAATGTAGCCCTTAATGTAGGGAAGATGCTACAGGCCCCGGGGGGAAAAAATCCATCTGGCGATCCTAAATGGTTTTGCCAGAAATGCTCTAAAGCAGCTAGAGACTTTAAGAAGGCCCTTAAAATAATTCCCCGGGACATATCTTTGATTCGTACCCAGCGGTTAATCTATAAAAGTGTGCTGGCGAAAAGGAAAAAGGAGTTGAAAAACGAGCTCTGGAAGGAGCTCTTAGATCCTGTGACCTTGGGAAGCTCCTCAAGATTTTGGTCTACAATTAACCGATCACCCTTTTTAACGTCTGGGGCTAAAGATGTGGGGTCAAATATCACGGAGGAAGATTCGGTGTCCCATTTTGTCACTATTTTCAAGGATAGTGCTATATGTTCAGTCCAACCAACAGAGGAGCAGGGGTTGGCCCCCATGGTGTTTACAGTCGTGGAATTGACGGAGGGAATTAACAACCTCTCAAATAGGAAGGTCCCCGGTCCAGATGGCATCCCTCCTGATTTATTTAAATCTTGCACTCCATTCTGGGCCCCAATCTTGACAGCAGTGGGAAATGCTGCTGCGGCCAAGGGATGTCCATCATCCTGGGGATTATCGACAATCAAGAAGGGAGACCACAATAGTACATTAAATTATAGATCAATTTCCCTAATAGATTCTATTGTAAAAGTTTTAGGGGGCATTATACTAAAGGGGCTGACTACCTGGGCGAAGGAGAAAGCGATAATCTCCGATATTCAGTACGGGTTCCACGAAGGGCATTCAACCTTGGCGCAAATGCTTAAACCTTTTCCTGATCTTGGGCAAGTACACCCTCTCAGGTCCTGGTACTATCTACATGGCCTTCATGGACCTCTCCTCGGCTTTTGACTGTGTCAACCGGGGAAGGCTGTGGCAATCCATGGAGGCCATGGGGGTAGAACAACAGCTGGTAAATTTTTTAAAAGATCTACATAGAGACACAAAGGCAAACGTAAGATATTCCATGGATCTCAAGGTAACAAGAAATTTTAAAACTAGTGGAAGGGTCAGGCAGGGGTGTATCCTGGCCCCCTTTCTTTTTAATCTTTATATAAATGGCCTTGAAGGCACATTGGTTGACACAGGGGCAGACTACCCCTTTGTGGGTCGCCGGGGATTGCGTCTCCTGCTATATGTTGACGATGCCATCCTTATAGCCTCCACCCCGAAAGGGCTACAATCTTTACTCAACGCCTTTTATGGGTTTATGGATAGTCGTGGCCTATCCATAAATAATACAAAATCTTAAGTGATGCAGGTGGGGAAAGGAGTAAAAAAACAGTACCCCTTTATGGTAAATAGCACCAGGGTGCCTTTGTGTACCTCTTTTTCCTATCTTGGTGTCCATTTGGATCATCCGCTGAACTGGGCCGCTCTCCTAAATTAAAAAAAGGGAGGAGGTTATAAGGGCAAACGCAGCGCTCTTTGATTTCGCTGCGAGAAGGGGTAACAGGCCAGTGGGGGCTATGCTGAAGGTTTATCGTGCAAAGAGTGTTTCGATAGCCAGCTATGGAAGCGAACTATGGGGATACTGTAACCTAGAGGGCCTCCAGGTGGTCGAAAATAAATTTTTAAAACAGCTCCTATGTGTCCCACAGGGGACACAGAATACGTCCGTGCATGAAAAGACTGGTATGCCATTCATTAGTGACACCCTGTCCATGCGCCCTCTTATTTTTTGGCTACAATGCTTGCTCAACAAACAGCTTGGTTTAACCCACAGTCTCTTAAAAGAGACATTGAGCCTAGATTATATGACCAAGATTCCCTAGATGAAATATCTTACACCTAGTTTTGGGAAGGAAGGTTGCCTGGACTTGTTTTTAAACCCGGAAGGAATTACTAGAAATGATGTAGCATACATAAAACAGTCCTTCACTACACGAAAATTAAAAGACAGGCAGGAAAAGGAACTGTTGAAACCCAATGTGCGCCTCCATATGATGCTCAAAACCTCACCAGGCGAGGAACCATACTTACTCTGGCCACTAACAGCTCATGAGTGCTTTTTATTAACTAGGTTTAGGTTTAATTTGTTTCACTTTTTAATAGCAGTTCCTAAGGAGTGCCACAGAGGGACAGTGTTAGCACCCTGTGGCTGCGACAATTTGTCTCCACAGGATTTGCTGGACTTTATGTTTTTCTGTAAATACTATGAATTCCCCAGGGCTTTTTTATCTTAAACCTATTTTAAAGAGATTGCAATTTGTACAAGCTCGTCCTGCCCTACTGTATTTACAACTGTTAAAATCCGAATGTATACCCCATGTGATTGGTTTCCTAAAAATCTCAATGAAGTATAGAAAATGTTTGGACTCATAGAATTGTATAAGCAAATCTTTGAAAGACGTTCTTTTTAACATGTGATAGATGGATCTTAAGGTTATGAAACTTTTGTTTTATCTACTGTATATTTTAACTTTTTTTTAATTGCTTTTTTAATTCAAAGCTTGAAATATATTGCGTCTTATGATCTTTTATGGTTTTTGTACGAAAAAAATAAACAAATAAATTACTTTTGAAACTGAATAGCACCACTCACACCTCCCCTCTCCCCCCTGCTCTACCCCCACTCTTAACCACCCAACTAACACTGTAGTCCAACAATGGACTTTACTATCTCCCTCCTTGGACCTCTCTACTCCTGACATCCCCCATCCCCAATCACATACCTCACATCCCCCTCTTATCTCCCTCTTCCCCTACCCCCTTGAACTCCCTCTAGTCGGACTCCTCCTAGAGTAATGATAGCCCCCACTCCCAATAACCCACTTACCACTACCCTCCCATGACCCAACCTTCCCTTGACCCCCAAACGCCCTCCCCCTGGCCCAACCACTCACGCACTCCACCGCCCTCTCCCCTTAATCACCCGCTTCACCGGAAACTCTATACCCCCCAAACAACCTAACCCCTCCACTGACACTTAACAGCTCCGTTACCCCTCACCTACCACCCAATCTCACCACCCACACAACCTGCTACCTTCCGCAGCTATTCAAGACCACCCTCTTTCTCCAGGCCTTAATCCTCTTTTCTCCTACGCCCCTTCTATCCCTCCCCGGAACCGTATGCCTCTGAACCTACACAACACCAAACTTGACCGATCTAATTTGACTACTGAACCCCTCAAAACTCCCAGCCCCATCACCTTCCACCACACATCTCCTACCCCATCTCCCCCTTCACACACTAATCCACCCTCCGCAAATAACACAGACCGCTCCTTCTCGACACCTCACCTCACCTTAATTGCCCATAGCCTACAAAACATTGAACATGACCTTCATAACGTAACTACTGAACTGACCCGACTCAGAAAAGATTTCATCCTTCTCAGCGCCAAAACCCTGCCCTATCATAAAACCCCCTCCCACCCTCCCTCAAAAATCCCTCACACCACAAACAACTGTTGGAGATCACTCCCTCTCTGCTGCGATACACACAGACCTCGCTGCACCTCTAACCATCTCTCCCCGTCTGACCTTGCCGACCTATGAAACTCCTACCTTCCTAATGTACCAACCACAAACCCTCCACTCCCCAATGCCCCATCCCTGTTATTATAGGTACTAATAGAACCCCTTCTTCCCCCACTTCCCCAGACCACCGCCCCAACTCACGTTGATCCCCTGATGCCCACCCTCCATATACAACCCCACACCACTGAAGTGCATGCTCGTCAACTGCCGATCCGCTGTTTTACACGCCACAGAAATTTCAGAAACAATCCTGAGTGAATCCATTGATATCGCATTCCTCACAGAAACCTGGCTAAATGACCACTCGGCGAGCATACTCGACCGACTCGCCCCTCCTGGTTACTCTATTCTTAGAAAAGACAGACCAATCAAAGTGGGGGGCGGTCTCGTCATTCTCTTCAAAAATGATTTTCAGTTATCCCTTGTCACTAACCCAGGCTACTCCTCCTGCGAATACCTGGAAGCGGAACTATCAACTCAAAACTCCCTCCCAATTCGCCTACACAACATCTATCGCCCCCCCGGGTCCACCACAGCCCATCATTGAGGACTTATCTGAGCTCCTGACGAAAACTGCATTATGCAACTCAAAAAATCTCTTTCTTGGGGATCTTAGCCTCCATTGGAACGATACCAATGACCCCACTATCTCCCTCCTCACTACTCTCCTTGAGATCAGTGAACTCAAACAACTTTGCTTATCCCCAAAACACTCCAAACTTTCCATACTTGACGTCATTCTGTCTAATGAATATCTGACATCCGTGACCAATATCATCCCCATTGACTGGTCTGACCATCACCTTATACTGTTCACCATAGATACCTTGGCAAACCTCCCCACCTCTAAAGCAAACAGACCTAAGAAATGAACAAGGAACCTAAAAGGTATCCCCCCCAGACGCTCTCCAATCTAAACTCCAAGCTCAATTCCTTCTCATTCCCGACTCACAAAATGCAAATGAGCTCACTGAACTCTTCAATAATACTTTCACTGGTATTCTTGACGAACTGGCCCTGCCTAAACTCAAAAACCAAAGAATCATCCCCTCAAACTCTTGGTTTAATAGTGAGTTAAATAATGAAAGACGGACACTCAGACTAACGGAAAGAACCTGGAGACACCAGCCCTTTCCCTCCCGTCTGGCTCAACTTAGACGAGCTAGATCCAAGTACAAAAAACACATTTTCAAGCAAAAGGCATCCTTCTTCCACACTCAACTAGATTGTGCCAAAAACAGACCCAGGGAACTCTTCAATATAATTCGTAATCAAACTTTCCCAGCACCTCCTAATATAACAGCCTCCTCAGCCAGATGCGCCGAAATTGCCCATTTCTTCTCGGAAAAAATTGCCAAAATTGATCAATCCTTCCTTCCTACACAACCACCCTCCAACCCGCTCCCTTATGACCCCTCTCACCCTCCCACTTCTCTCACCCCCCCAACCACTCCACTGGCCTCTCTCCTACCACTTCACCGGCTACCAACTCCTCTAACTCACAACTAAAGAACAATGCATCCTTGCTCAACTTCCTCCCCGTCACAGAACTAGAAGTCCTCAAAATAATTGGCAATCTTAAACCGTCCTCGCACACAAAAGACCCTGTACCCTCCAATCTTATCCCCACCCTGAAACACATCATTGCCCCATTCTGGACAAAAATGGTTCACCTCATACCTTCAACACCGAACTCAGCAAATAAAAATTCAAAATTGTCTCTCTAACCACTCTCCTGTCTCCCTTGGCATCCCCCAAGGATCTATTCTCTCCCCTTCCCTCTTTATGGAACCCATCACTCTCATTCTTAAACAAGCAGGCATCAACTACCACCTATACGCTGATGACACCCAAATCTATTACAAGATTAAAACTCACGCTGATATCTTACACCTGAACAACTCCCTTCACAAGATTCAATCCTGGTTCCAGTCAAATAATCTCAAACTAAACCCAAATAAAACTGAAATCATCCTTTTCTCCCCTAAAAAGAATAGTCTCCCCATTCAATCATGGCTTCAGACCTTAACGCACTCAACTGCTCATTCACACTGTCCAACCCCGTCAAATCTCTTGTCATTACTATCAACAACACCTTCACCCTTAACGTTCACATAAAAAACTCTGCCAAAGGAGCCCTCTTCACTCAGTCACCTCAAGAAAATCAAACCATTCTTACCCATTGATGATTCTAAACTTGCAGTTCAATCTCTGGTTCTTTCACGTATTGACTATGGCAACGCCATCCTCAACGGAATCCCCAAGGTCCACCCTGCTCCAATTAAAGCTGTGCTCAACCTTGCAGCCAGGCTCATCACAGACTGCAAACGCTTCGATCATATCTCCCCAGTTCTCAAATCTCTTAAATTGTTTCCTATTGAAGGGAGATCAACTTACAAAATGGCCTGCATTACTCATAAAGCTCTCCACCAAAACACTGCGCAGTACCTATCCAAGAAACTCCTCATCGCTGGTACCACTCGTCCTCTGAGGAGCACCAACGCCCTCCTCCTAATCCCACCTCTGCATAAAAAGAAAACCACACAATCTCACTCCTTATCTGGCAATGCCACTACTATCTGGAATACCCTTCCGAAAAACCTGCGCTGTAACCCCTCTTACGCCAGCTTAAAGAAAGACCTCAAAACCCACCTCCTGAACTACTACTGGGGATCCTAACCTGTGCCCGACTCCTGATCTATTTTCACTATACTATATTTGTCTCAGTAATATATGGCCCTCTTCCTGTACTCCACTCTACCTATATTACCTGTATTGTATTGCTCCAACTCCTGTTTCATTCCTTCTTGATTTGGTAATTTGTGTTGTTTTTTACTTTGTCATTATGCTTTTTATACCATGTTTGCCTTATACTATCCTGATCATGTAAAGTGCTCTGATATCTCTGGGTCGAGCCAGCGCTATATAAAACTTTTAAAATAAATAAATAAAAGAAAACACTAAAAGATGATCCCTGCCACCTGGCGGAAGGAGTGACAAACACTGAACGCACAATGTCCGACATCCCCTCAGAGGTCGCTGGGCTGTGCAAGTCCCTATCGGACATGGAAGGCAAGGTGCGAACCTTGGAAAGGAGAGCGGAAGACAGCGTTGTAAGATCCCGCAGGATTAATTTAAGCATTATTGGGGTCCTGGAGCATGAAGAGGGGAATGAAATGGTACTGTTCCTGGCGAACTTGCTAAAATTGTAGGTGGCACGGAGGGTCTTTCCCCATTCTATGTGCTGGAAAGAGCGCACAGGGACCCAGCAACACCCCCTAAACAGGGTACTCCCCCATGCCAGATTATGGCTCATCTGTTCCACTTCAGGGATCAAGACCACATCCCGGCACAAACCCGCCAGAACAGTCCACAGATTGGAAACAAAGTCATGGTGTTCCCTGATTTCACAAGGAAGGTACAGAGACAGAGGGCCACCTGGTTGGTGGTAAAGAGGTGCCTACATCAACTGCAGTTTACAGGCCGACAGAGTCGTTACGCCGGCTGGGGTCCAGTTCTTCCAGACTCCGCAGGATGTTTTAGAAAGGCTTGACTCCGTCCGAGATCACGGATCGAGGGCGGGGCTCCGTAGGGACGACATCTCGGGGGAAGCAAGGAGACTTGGAAAAAACCAGAACACCATCCTCAGCAGAAGCTAGAGTAGAAAGACACAAAGTTCTTAAAGCAGTCGTAGAAATAAGTCAAGAGGAATCCAGTCCCTAATCCCCAGAAGGGTCTATGAAGAGAGACAATCTGACTGCTCCCAAGGATCTAGCTCTGCAGAGGACTCAGAGACAGACCTACCTAAAGTCACTCCAAAGCCGATGAGCTCATCTGAACAAGTGACCACAGAGAGAAACTGAATATTGGTCTTAAAATCCTATATCCTTTTGGTTTTATCCTTTGGGGACATATGCAGTCCCTGATGGGGTTCAGCATACAATAATGAGAGGGGAGCAGGAACTACATTCCTGTATCTCTGGATGGGGGGGACTGGGTTCTGGAGGTTCCACCGCTCACTGGTTGAATCCACACCCTAAAGTGCAGCTGTGTAGTTTACCCATGAGAATATACCAACTGGTATTAAGTTTGGATGGGTATTGGGTTGTCACCGGTCCTGGGGAAGAGGAGTTGGTTTTATATGGGGTTTTCAATTCAGGCTAGGCGAGCCTGGGTAGGAAACGTTCTAGGAAAACAATAGCACCAACTTTATGGCTTCCACTGTAGATCTCAGGTGTCTCTCGTGGAATGTAAGGGCAGCATACCATGACCAAAAGCCATCAGATGCACACATACCTGACCAGAAGAGGGGTACAAATTGCAATGTTGCAAGAAACACATTTAAATGCAAAGGAGGGGTTAGCACTGCAGAGCAGATAAAGGGGGCAGGTGTACTAGACAAATTACTCAGCCTATGCAAGGGGGAGTCCCATTCCAGTGTACCAGACATATAGCAGATCCTGAAAGACGGTACGTAGTGTTAATTGGTAAATTAGATGGAAGGGATATGACGATTAGAAGCATTTATGGACCGTATATTTACCAAACCTCATTTTTAGTAACCCTTTCCAGAATGCCGGCACAATTTTTGGTCGGTTTAGTGATACTGGGAGGGGACTACAACTGTGTCATGGACGTTGGTCTGGACGGCTCCCACCCACCCCAGTGGGACTCCCCCCATTGTTACGACAGCTGAAGCACACAAAGAAAGGCAACATCAGTGGGGGCTGATTGATTCTTGGTGGGCGTTACACCCAGGAGATAGGTACTATTCATTTTTCTCAAATCTGCATGACCTACATGTTAGACGAGACGCCATCCTATGTTCCCCCGACGTGCATGAACATATTAAGACAAGCGAGTACCTAGCTCGGACGATCTCAGACCATAACACCCTGTTGATAGGACTTAAGTGGAAGCGAGGTAAGCTGAGTATCCCCACCTGGCAACTGAGACCGGAAGCCCTAGAAGATCAGGTATTTCAGGCAACGATAAGAACGGCTATAGTACTTTGAGAATAGCGCAGGGACCACAACTAATCACATGGTGGAGTGGGATGTATTCAAAGTAGTGATTAGAGGCAAATGCATTTCTGAGGTAGTGAGAAAAAGGTGGACACTATTAAGAGACACACTGAACGCAGACTGTGCAAAATCTCAGGGAACTTGAAAAAGCAAGACCAGAATGCAGAGAGCTGCAAGAGCAGTTGCTGGCAGGTAAAGAGACAGTAGCAGAACATGTAGAAAAGCCATGCTCCTTAGATTATAAGAATTACATGACCCGAGCCCATGCAGAGAGGGACAGGTCAGGGGCACTATTAGCATGGTTACCTAACCCAGCTAAGAGGGGGTTGACTATTCTTGAAATTTGAGACTGACAGGGCGGAGTGCACTACTGGCAGCAGTATATTAAGGTGTTCTTTGAGGACTATGCTGAGTTATAGAGGAGTAGGATAACAATCACGGACGCAGACATTGACACCTTTATAGGGCCAGTGGGGCTGCCAACCATAACCGAGGAGGCAGCAGAATCTCTGGGGAGGGACATAGAACTCCACAAGCTTGAGCTGCTATTAAGTCTCTGGCCAGGAATAAAACGCCTGGGCCGATGACCTCCTGGCCGATTTCTACTCTATGGAAGTAGACATACTAGGAACTTGTCTGGTTTTAGCATATAACCGAGTGAAGCAAGATAGGAAACTACTGAGATCCACGAGAGAGGCATTGATTATCCTGCTGTTAAAACCAGGCTAGTCGGTGTCCGATAAAACAGCAAATAGTCCGCTCTCCATGCTCAATCTGGACTATAAGATCCTGAGTAAAATCTTAGCTACACGCCGCCTGACGCACAAGTCAGTGCTACGCAAATAAATGAGGGACGGAATGCTCAATAAATTTCATTTTTAACCGCATCACTGCTGCGGTCATTTGTGCGCTGCGCAGCTTTTTCACAAAAGCCGCGTTACATGACAAGCTCAGCTCGTCATCCGCACACGCCCCCCGTGGCTGATGACGATCTGACCTCGTCATCAGTATCGAAGGGGTTAATTTTTTTTTAACCTTTATTGATCGTATCAACATAACACAGCTGTAAAAAGCCTACATCCCGGGGGCCGGCAGCAAGATTATTCAGTAAACCGGTATGAATTACACAGCTTAAATGCCAACATCCCAGGGGCTCGGCAGCGAATGCATGATACGGAGTCAATTTATAGTCCAAATAGAATGAACAAAAACCAATAGAAGAAAAAAATCATCACCTCCATTCTCATATATAGCTGCTATCTACTTGCATACAAACTATAACTTAACAGACCCCCCCAACTGCCATTCCCTACTTCACCTACCCGCACCCCACCAGCACCATGCATCTGTGTATTTTACGCCTATAGGCCCTGGACCCGACACAGGAAGCGTCATCACCTATCCTACCATCCACACCAGTGTCTTCAGTATCTCAGGTCTCACCCAATGTTTCGGTCCTGTTTCCTATTCCACAGTGTCTACACCATGATCCACACCTTCCGCCCTCAGCCACGTCACATACGGTTCCCAAATATCTATCGGTCTTGACCTGCTGGGCATCAGCTCCCAGTATTGGGTTAGTTGATCTTTGCAATAGGTGACTGTATGCAGCCAACCAGCAATGGCTGGAGGCTGCGGCTTCCTCCAGTGCACTGAAACTTGCCTCTTGGCCAACAACAATAGCATTGCCACCAGCTTGCGGCTAGCCTTCGGAACCTCCAGGACATAGCCCAACAGCGCCACAAATGGCGCAGGTGGTAACTGCACCGCGGCAATATCCGCAATATGCTTGAACACCTCTGTCCAGAAATGTGTCACGGAACCACAGGACCATGCCAGATGAAAAAACGTCGCGTCCCGACATCCACATCTCCAGCACGTGTTTTCCGTAGATAGTCCCATGCGCTGCAACCGTATCGGCGTACGATATACCCTGTGTAAAAAGTTAAAATGAATAAATCGAAGTCTGTAATTGGGCATTACATTTTTCAATTGAGAGCAACAGTACTCCCATTGTTTGTCAGTGATCGTCAGTGTAGTTTCACGTTCCCAGTCTGTTTTGGATGTGCGTACGTGTTACTGGAGAGGTCGTCTGTGTGATATTATATATGCGCGTGATCAATTTTTCAGGAGAGGGAGTTGATAAAATATTCTCTAACGCAGGGAGAAATCGCGGCTCCTGGGGGTATTCAGTGTATCTAGCCTTACACGCCGCTCGGAGCTGGTAGTATAGAAGTGTGTCTGAAAATGAAGGTGCTTGGTCCCCACACTTTTGTTGTAGAGTCAGAAATTTGGCTCCTGGGTATAAATCGCTGCCAGTCTTCAGGCCGTGAGCTCTAGCTCGCACAGCAATTGCCTTTTCCATCAACAGGGCCAGCAGCCGGTTTCCGTCTAGGGGCATAGACGGAGCATATAGTTCGTGTACACCTCCCCGCTTCGCTATACCTTGCCAGGCCCAGCGTAGTGCCTCAGCCGTGTCAATTTCATGTCGGGTCGTTTATAGCTTTGATATACTGCCGCAATTAACGGAGTCAGGGCCACACTATATAGTTCTACGCCACGTGCGGCCGATACGGCGTCGGGTGGTGCCAAAAATGCAAATATTGTGCTTGCGCACTATAGGCATACAGTTCAAAATCAGGGGAGAATAGGCCTTCCTGATCAAAGGGGGGTGTCAGGATATACCAAGATATCCGAGGTTGCTTGCCTGCCCAGACTAGTTCTAGTACAGTGGACCTGAGGCGTCGAAAAAAATGCTTGGTAAGTGGCATAGGAATATTTACTAAAAGATATAAAAATTTTGGCAGCACGAACATTTTTGCAATCGCTGTGCGACCCAATAGCGATAGCGGCAGGGCTTTCCACTTTTGTACTTTGGTTTCAAGCCATTCAATCGCCCTGCCATAATTCGTCATCCAGAGGTCATGTGTCGATCTTCTGATCATGATGCCCAAATAACGTGTTTCAGCGTCCGCCCATCGTATGGGGTAATCCGTGTCACACGGGACTGTGCCATCCGCGAGGGCCAAGATAGTAGATTATGCCCAGTTTACCTGAATCCCTGTAAGGCCACCGTATCTAATCAGCTCTCTCATCAATATGTTAAAATTATCATTAGGATTGATCGAATAGATAGTCATATCGTCCGTGCAGAGCGAAATCAGCAGCCCTCTTGACGTGAAGCTTATGCGCGTGGTAGCCTAGCTGCCAGAGGCTCCGTTGCAATGGCGAACAACAGTGGCGACCGGGGGCAGCCCTGCCTCGTGCCCCGTGTGATGGGAAAGGAATCCGACACCTGGCCATTTACCCGCACTCTCGCCATCGGGTTTGTGTATAAGAGCCTAATTTGATTAATGAAAGCAGGACTGAGTCCCATGCAAGCCAATAATAGAAAGAGAAACTTCCACTCCAAGGAGTCAAAGGCCTTGGTGGCATCCAATAACGACGCCACCGCTTGCACATGTGGGGCAAAATAATGTAGGAGGCCAAACAACGTGCAGAGATTGTGGGCCGTCGACCTTCCTGGTATGAACCCAGATTGGTCAGGTAGCGCAATTTGTGGCAGTATCGGCTTCGCATAGATTTTAGCATCAAGGTTGATCAATGATGGTGGCCTATAGGAGTCCGGAGCTGTGGGGTCTTTGTCAGGTTTAAGTATAGTGATGATCATTGCTTCTGTCAGAGTGGGGGGGAGAGTCCCCATTTCCATTGCCTCTAAATAAACAGGTAGCAACCGAGGGGCTAATAGGTCAGCATACTCCTTATAGAAGGCTGCTGTCAAGCCATCCGCTCCAGGAGCCTTATCAGCTGGCATACTACTGATGACCTGGAGGATATCCTAGACCGTGATCGGCAGCTCCATATATTCACAAGCTCCACTATTGAACCATGCAAGCACCACTGTATCAAAATATTCCGTTACGTCTTCCTCTGGCGGATTTGTTTTAGAAGTGTATAAACATCTATAGTAACTGAACATAGTGGCCAAGATGGCCTGCGATGTTCTAGCTGTGGTGCCGTCATCTGTCAACAGTTCTGTAATGTACTCAGCCCCCCGCGGGGTGTGCAGCAGACCCGCCAGTGTCTTTCCCGACCGGACTCCCTCCCCATACCTCCTAGCTTGCGTGTATTATGTAGATAAGCCACCTCTCGTTCCGCCTCCTCCTGGTAGCTTGTCAGCTAGGATCGAAGGAGAGATGTAGCAGAAGGGGAGGGGCCGGTCTGAAGGTCTCTCTCAAGCACCCCTATTTCTCCCTTCAACTTACTCAATGAGTTACGTATATCTCAGAGGACCCCTGTTTTTAGCGCCATACATTGGCTCCTGATGACCACCTTAAAGGCTTCCCAGAGCATCCCGGGAGAATCTACTGATCCTTCATTGATTTCAAAATAGTCCACTATTTTATCCCTAACCCCTTCTCTGAACACCTGGTCCAATAGGGCTTTTGACGGGAATCGCCATGAATAGGGCTGTGTGTAGGGTTCAGGAATCCGCAGAGTCAGTGTCGTTGGTCCATGGTCAGATAGAGTGCGGGGGTAGTGATCCGTGTGAACGTCTCTGGAGACTAGCCAATAGTCTATTCGCGACCAGGAATGTCTGTGATGCGTGGCGCATGTGCCTACCTTGAGAGAAGGGTATATAGCTCTCCAGGAATCAATCAACTGCAACTCAGTGATGATGTCTTTCAATGCCTGTGCTGCTCGGGGATGGTGATCTCGAGTCACTCCGTCTGTCTAGGGCGGCGGATAGAACCACATTAAAATCGCCGATCCAAATAATAGCCTCTCTCTCCAGCGTCTGTATACGCTGACTTATCTGCCAAAAAAACTCCGGACTATCCGTGTTGGGGCCATAGATGTTGACCAATAGCATCGGGGTCCCATGTAGCGTGCCCTGCAGCACTAAGTAACGACCCTCCCAGTCAACTACAGAGTCTTCCACTGCAGTCCTCTACGGATGAGAATAGCTACCCCTCTAGAGTAGGACGAATATCCCGCTCCCACCTCTCCCCATCTAGCACACCTAAGAGTGTTTGTGGCTGCAGTCAGGAAGTGGGTTTCCTGGAGCATACATATGTCCACCTCACGTCTCTGGAGATAGGACTGGACCAGTCGCACTCTCCTGCGGTCATTCAACCCCCGTACATTCCACGAAAAACACTTCAGTAATGTCCTGCGATCTGCGCCTGTGCTATGAGCCATGACAATATTTCAACTTCAAATATATATATATATAGTCTTCTATGGGCCTCACAGATGTATATTGTCCCCATGGCACTGTAGTGGCACAACAGTGGTAGACAGTGTAAAGCAGTACACGTCAGTTTCAACAAACAAAACCGGAACCCCCTCCTCCCCCCACCCACACCAACCTCCCAATCAGGTCGTGTACATTCCCACCCCAACCACAACAACCTTGGTTCACAGTGGTGACCTCGTGGGACTCATCCCATAGGGTATACGAGAGGTCACTGACTATACTCCCCTACACTAGTGGCAGGGTGGCAGAGTTAACGACATGCAGCGTGTCCCATCAGGCCACAGGGCTCATCTAAATAATTAAAGTGACAGCATTATACATCCTGTTGCGTCACAAGTGTAATGCAATAAATCAGTCAGAGTGACGCACATCTCAACATAGCGGCGCCTCCCACAAAGATAGCGCAAGGAGTCGTTTCTTCTCTGTAACTCCAGTTCTGTAGTAGGGGAATCTCTGTTATAGTCATAATCTAGTGAATAGTCCCGCCCATGTGCGTGGACCCAGGAGCAATCAAAAATAATCTCTTAAAGTGTCGAAAAAATGCAGTACTGCACAGACACTTAAGAGAGAATTTAAAGACATATAATGCAGCCTATAAAAGGCTACACTGTCCAGTACTTCAGCTAGAAATTCCACCAAAAATCCACAAAAACAGCAAAGCCTGTCCAGATTTCCCTTGCCTTCAGCACAAACCCCTCTGGAAGATAGAGAGGAAGACATGGACAGACAAGCCCCATAGGCTGCCATTATGTGGCTCAGAATAGGATACTGTGCCTTTAAGAGAACTTTCCAGAATTTCACAGTATCCCAGAATGCCCTGCAGGTCTCTCTTACTTTCAGTTCTTTTTGAAGGCGTAACACGCCAGACCTGTAGCATTCCTTACATGAATATCTCTCCACCGGGGAGGAGGGCGGGCGCTTATGACTATAACAGAGATACCCCTACTACAGAACTGGAGTTACAGAAAAGAAACTACTCCTTCTGTAGTAGGGGATCTCTGTGTACAGTCATAATCTAGTGAATAGAATGGCAAGCCCATCCCCACACCAAAGCGGCGGTGGAGAAAAGAAACCAACACCACTATTGTGCGAACAAATTCCGCAGCGAAGCCTGTCCAACCTGAGCATCTGCCCTGGCATCAGCGTCCAGACAGTAATGCTTAGCAAAGGTATGAGCCGACTTCCAAGTGGCGGCCTTGCAAATTTCTGCAATCGGCACATTACGGAGCAAGGCTGTCGTGGGAGCTTTGCCCCTGGTGGAATGAGCCTTAGGCTTACCTCCTAAGGTCTTATTAGCTTTCTGGTAACATAGCTGTATGCAGGACACAATCCACCTAGAGATGTACTGCTTAGAGGTCGCAAGACCCGTTCTGACCGATCCGTAATTAATAAACAATGGTCTGACCTACGAATATCTTTGGTCTTATCCAGATAAAATGTCAACACCCTCCTAACATCCAGGGAATGTAAAGACCTTTCCGCTGGAGATGAAGGATTCTGAAAAAACGTAGGCAAAGTTATAGTTTGGTTGACATGAAAGTCAGAAATAACCTTGGGAAGAAATTTAGGGTGAGAACGCATAACAACCTTAGCAGCATGAAATACAGTATAAGGTTCATTACAACACAACGCCTGAATTTCACTCACCCTGCGGGCCGATGTAATGGCCACGAGGAACGCCGCCTTCCAGGACAGGTGCTGCAACGAAGCCTTATGAATGGGTTCAAAAGGTTCCTTCATCA
Source organism: Lissotriton vulgaris (assembly GCF_964263255.1). Taxonomy (NCBI): domain Eukaryota; kingdom Metazoa; phylum Chordata; class Amphibia; order Caudata; family Salamandridae; genus Lissotriton; species Lissotriton vulgaris. The sequence continues at coordinate 136,689,256 of NC_141698.1, read as the reverse complement.
AACTGGACAGCACCACATTCAATTCCTTGAAGGCGAAGGAAGCCTGACAGGAGGGAACACTTTCTTCAAGCCTTCCAAAAAGTCTTTGATCACAGGGATCTGAAAGAAGGAAGTCTGTGAAGGGCTTTTCCTGTAGGCAGTCAATGCAGCGAGATGATTCCTAATGGAATGAACATTAAGGCCAGATCGCGCCAAATGTAGAAGGTAGGGAAGGATGACATCTTCCTTGCACGTCGTAGGGTCAAAGTTTCTGGACACACACCAGATACAAAACCTCTTCCACTTGTAAGCGTAGGACGTCCGAGTGGAAGGTTTCTTAGACTCCTTCAGTATGTCCATGCAATCTTCGGGCAGATTTAAATGGCCATATTGCACTACCTCAGGAGCCATGCCGCCAAACTCAAGGACGAGAGGTTGGGGTGCACCATCTGCCCCCCGAACTTCGTGAGAAGGTCCGGCCTGCACGGCAACCGTATGTGTGGAAGGAGGGACCAGTGTAGAAGGTCCGTGAACCACCACTGTCTGGGCCATTCCGGGGCAATCAGGGTCATCCGTGCCCTGGACCGGGACAGCTTGATGAGCACCGCCGGAATCAGGGGAATGGGCGGAAAAGCGTAAACAAAGCTGTTCGACCAGTTGATCCAGAGTGCATTCCCCAGCGTCCCTTGCTGGTAGTACCTGGAGGCGAAGTCTCGGCATTTGCTGTTTTCGGCGGTGGCGAACAGATCTACGTCTGGAGTCCCCCACCTTGCGAAGACTTCTCCTAGTACGTCGTCGTTTATGACCCACTCGTGGTTTTCCTGAATCAGTCTGCTCAGTGCGTCCGCCTGAACATTCTGTACACCTGGCAGATGGGTAGCTGTTATCGTCAATCCTCTGGCCAGAAGCCAGTGCCAGATCGTCTGCGCCTCCCAAGACAGGGTGCGCGATCTCGACCCCCCCTGCTTGTTGAGGTAATACATCGTGGTCGTATTGTCCGTCTGTACAAGCAGAGAGTTGGTCCGGAAGGATGGATGAAAAGCCTTCAGCGCCAAGTGAACAGCTCTGAGTTCCAGGAAATTGATGTGATACGTGGACTCCGTCTGAGACCACGTGCCTTGGATCTGTAATTCTCCCGAATGCGCTCCCCAACCCTGGAGAGAAGCATCCGTCACGATAGTCTGAGTAGGAATGTCCTTGTGGAAGGGAACCCCTCTGAGGAGATTCTCCGCTGAACACCACCACTTCAGAGACTGAAGAGCATGCAGAGACAGCCGTATCCTATCGTCCCAAGATCCTCTCCTCTGGTCCCATTGGTCCTTCAAGCACTCCTGCAGAGGCCTCATGTGTAGTCGTGCATGAGGAGTGAGGAAGATACAAGAGGCCATCGACCCCAGTAGAGAAGACACCGTCCTCACTGTTGTAGATGGAGCGGTCATAAGAGCCTGAGCCTTCCGAAGGATCGATCTCCGTCGCTCCTCCGAAGGAGACACGCTTGCTGACAGTGTATTGATGGTGGCTCCCAAGTATTGAATGCATTGGACGGGTTCGGGACAGACTTGGACATGGTGATGTGCAATCCCAAATTGTTCAAGAGAACGCACGCTTTCTGGAAGTCTGCTTGAGCTTCTGAGAAGGAGGAGGCCTTGATCAACCAATCGTCCAGGTACGGGTAGACAAACACCTTGTCTTTCCTGAGGTGTGCCGCTACCACTGCCATGCACTTCGAGAATGTCCTGGGCGCAGATTTCAGCCCGAAGGGCAGCACTTTGTATTGGTAATGGTTGGTGCCGACTTGAAATCGCAGAAACTTCCTGTGCTTGTACGCGATGGGCACGTGAAAGTACGCATCCTGTAGGTCTATGGCACAAAGCCAGTCCCCCTGTTGTAACTGAGGATAAATCTGATGCAACGACAGCATTCGAAACTTTTCTCTGCAAATCCACTTGTTTGCCTGCCGCAAGTCCAGAATGGGCCTGAACTCGTTCTTGTCCTTCTTGCGAACCAGAAAGAACCGGGAGTACAGACCTCTTCCTCTTTGAGACAGAGGTACGTCTTCTATCGCCCTTTTCCTTAACAGGATATCGGCCTCCGCCTGCAGCTCGCGCAGTTGATACAGCGAGCTGACCGGAGGGATCGCTGGAGGAGGACTGATGAATCGAAGACTGTATCCATTGCAAACAATATTCAGCACCCACTTGTCCTGAGTAATTTTTCTCCACTCTGCCAGAAAAAATTGAACGCTTCCCCCACCGGAGCGGGTAATGGATGACGGGGAAGTAATCGCTCAGGGTCGAGACCAGGCCGGGCCCTTGTTCGCGGTAGAGGACTGCTGTCCACCTCTACCCCTCTGGCGTTTCTGGAAGGGTCTTCGGAACTGCTGCTGCTGTTGTTGCTGCTGCTGTTGTCCCGAAGACTGTCCTCTTCCTTTCCCTTGCGAGCCGAACCGCCGTTGGAACTGGCGGTAGGGTTTCTTGTCTTTGGGATTTTCCAAGCCCACAGCCGTCAGGGTTTCCGCCTCTGCCTTCATCCGGGCCATTTCGTCATCTGCGTGTTTACCGAAGAGCGTGTCCCCGGAAAACGGCAGATTGGCCACTCGCTGTTGCGTCTCAGGCTTGAGTGACGTAAGCCTGAGCCACGCATGGCGGTGTTGGTTGATACCGTGTCAGTAGCCATGTGCGGCCAACAAGGAGATATCCGCCGCGGCACTGATGGCCTGGTTTGAGACCAGCATCCCCTCCTTGACGATTTCCATGAAGTCCTCCTTCCTGTCACGCGGCAAAAGTTCCGTGAACTGCTCCATGGAATCCCAAAGCGCACGGTCATATCGTCCCAGTAATGCAGAGTCGCTGGAAGCCTTCATTGTGGTGGAGGAAGTCCCACATGCCTTCCTTCCCCCCGAATCAATCCAGCGGCTCTCCTTATCCGGAGGCACGGTGGAGGACGGGGAGGTAGAATGTTGTTTCCTGGCCGCCGTCACTATCACTGAGTCGGGTACTGGGTCGATCCTCAAGAAGGCAGGGTCCGATTCCGGTGCCCTGTATTTCTTCAAAAGTCTGGACGGGGCAGCTTTCACCACCGCAGGTGAAAGAAACAGCTCTTGCGCCGGTTCAACCAGTCCTGGCACCAAAGGCAACAGAGGGCGAGACAGGTGCTTCTTGTGCAAAGTTTCGAATATCATGGACATCGTAGGTGTAGGAGCCGTCACCGTGATACCCAACTTCGCAGCCCCCCTCAGGAGAACCTCCTGGAATGTACCGAAGTCGTCGATCGGAGACACCCTAGTCTCCGGGGAATCGGACAGAGTAGGTGAATAGGAGCGGGTCCTAGAAGTCGCACTGGACCTGGACCTATGCCTCCTATGGTGCCGTCTAGAACGTGTGGAGGACCTGTGTCTGCTCCTCGATCGTTCTCTCCGCCTGGAGCGCGACCTTGATCTCCTGGGCCTCGGATGGTCAGCTGCAGTCTCCGGGACGGCGGACTTGGGCTTACGCGGTTCCTTAGATTTAGGAGTCTTCTTGGGAGGGGTCGGGAGCCTGGGCAACGAGACCGACCTCGGCGGAACCGGTGGAGGCTTTTCAGGCGCAGGGGCCCGTGGCCTGGTCGGAAGAGCAGGCAGCGGAGGCAACGGAGGAGGGGTAGGAGCCCTCGGAGGCGAAACTCTAGGTAAAGGAGGAGGAGGTGTAACAGACTTCTTCGGAGTATACACCTCCGAGTGCACCGATCCCGGTGACCCACCATCCTTCCCGGACTGAGTGGAGCCCCCCCACAGCCCTAGGTCGCGCAGCACCATCCCTCGGCGCCGACGAACGGTGACCTGACCTCGAACATCTATCCCTCGACGTCGAACGTCCCTTCGGCGTCGACCGTCTCCTCTGTCTCGGTGTCGAACGCCTACCATGCCTCGACGTCGACCCAGACCATCTTGACGACGATCCTCTGTGCCTCGACGGCGATCTCTTGCGCCTCAATGGCGACCGCGACCGCCTTGACGTCGCCTTAGAATGACTCAACGTCGACCTCGACTGCCTCGACGGCGATTTCTTCCACCTCGGCGTCGACCTCTTCCGCCTCAACGGCGAACGCTTCTGTCTCGCCGGCGAAGGCTTCCGCTTTGACGTCTGTCTCGCCGACGAGGATCCCCTTGAAGACGATGATGTCTTGTCTCTCGACGGCGATCGACGGTGTCGCCCTGACGGCGAGCGCCGACGCCGGACCCGTCGACGCCGAAAGCTCGACGTCGAAGACAACGATGAAGACAATGTCCTGGGGGTCGACGGCAGTCTATGCAGGTCCCTCGATGTCGACGGGCAACGTTTTCTCGACCCAGAGCCCTGGGGAGACGAGGAGCCGGCCTTGAACCTCCCTCTCGACGTCGTGGTGGGTGCCACCGACCCCGACGGAGAGTGGGTACGTGTGCTGGACTTCCTGCCTCTGGGGAGCCCCCCCAGAGGCCTCAGCATGGGCAGATGACGCCCCTCCAGACCCACCTTGCGCCTTCAGTCTTCTTTCTTCGAGTCCCTGAAGCCTGATCTTCAGTCTGTCTTTCAGGGCCCTGCCAGTGAAGCCTTGGCAGATCTCACACTCTTCAGGGATGTGGGAAGAGGGAAGGCAGAGGATACAGACCTCATGGGGGTCTGACTTGGCCTTCTTCCTGGAGCACTCCGGGCATTTGTCAAATAATGAAGGCATTATGGACAACAAAAGGGTGCAAACAGCCAAGAAGAAGACACCAAGGTACTTTAAAAGTACACAAAATCGAATTTAGTGAAAAAACACCAACAAAACCCTTGAAAAGGGAGAGCTCAATGCTCCAGGGTCCTGCTTGCAGGAGCTGGAAAAAAAACTGAAAGTAAGAGAGAGCTGCAGGGCATTCTGGGATACTGTGAAGTTCTGGAAAGTTCTCTTAAAGGCACAGTATCCTATTCTGAGCCACATAATGGGAGCCTATGGAGCTTGTCTGTCCAGGTCTTCCTCTCTATCTTCCAGAGGGGTTTGTACTGAAGGCAAGGGAAATCTGGACAGGCTTTGCTGTTTTTGTGGATTTTTGGTAGAATTTCTAGCTGAAGTACTGGACAGTGTAGCCTTTTATAGGCTGCATTATATGTCTTTAAATTCTCTCTTAAGTGTCTGTGCAGTTCTGCATTTTTTCGACACTTTAAGAGATTATTTTTGATTGCTCCGGGGTCCACGCACATGGGCGGGACTATTCACTAGATTATGACTATACACAGAGATCCCCTACTACAGAACTATAAATACACTGATCTGTGTATCCAACGATCAGGTCCATCAAACTCAATCGTTATCACTAAAAGTTCGATCAGTCTGTGAGTCTGAAGCTTGCGTCTGTTGCTTCTGTTCTTTCACCAGCTGCTTCGCGTACGCCAGGGCGGCTTTAGCATCAGTAAAAAAATGTGGGCTTTCCAGGTCCTTGGACTCTCAATTTCGCCGGGTAAATCAAGGCGTATCTGGTACCAACCTGCTGGAATATTTTCTTTGCAGGGATGAATTCTCGACGGGCAGCCTGCACTGGAACGTGAAGTCCGGGTATAGCGCTATATTATTCCCTTTATATTGAACTAGCAGCCCGTCCCGACGTTGTCCGGGTATGAATTGCTGCCGGCCAGTAGTATATTGTTTTGTAGGATTTCATTTTGATAGCATTTCTTATCTGTGACAGGCCTGTGAAACGCTCCGATTCACAGTGCACTACTGATGCACTCAAGAGTGCGCGTTCAGTAGTGTGTGAACTCTAGTTTCCCTACTTTATTTTTCCTTGCAATATTATATAGCGCGAACTCGACAACATGGCATGAGCACAATTTACATTACAGAAGAACACATTCATTTGTGGTAGGCACGGGGAGACAAAGCGATTTGCCTGGAATCACAGGATGTTGAGCTGATGCCGAGATTCGAACGTAGCTCTTCAGCTCTAAAGTTTGCAATTCTAGAACTTGTGGCGGGAGGTGTGTCTAAAAGTGTATGTTGGTGCTGGCCATCAATGAGAGAGACCTGTGCATTTTTCAAATCGGTGGTGAAAAAATATGAGTATGTTGCTGGAGATGTGGGCCGCCGTGCCACCAATGTACTTACCGGGGGAGGGTAAACACCCATTATTCCGCAACTTTCTTTCCGCATACCAACACTCTGCATACTTTCATTACAAAAGTACCATGACTCCGCAATGCTATTATAACACATGGCATTACATTTTATATGGTTTTACCACGCATACATTTACAACGAAATTCGTTGTAAATGCATGAATGGTAAAAGCATGGTTTTTTTAATGTTTGGATAAGGTGCGTATGGGTATATGTTTTGGGATACTGAGGTATATGTTTTGGGGTGTTTGGGTATTTTAAGGGTTCAGATATAGTTTTGGGTTATGGGGTACAGGGGTAGTTTTAGGGTTTAGGGATAGGTTTGGGTTTTGGGGTACAGGGGTATTTTTAGGGTTCAGGGCTAGGTTTGGGTTTTGGGGTACAGGGGTATTTTTAGGGTTCAGGGCTAGGTTTGGGTTTTGGGGTACAGGGGTATGTTGGGGTTCAGGGGTAGGTTTGGGTTTTGGGGTACAGGGGTATTTTAAGGGTTCATGGCTAGGTTTGGGTTTTGGGGTACAGGGGTATTTTTAGGGTTTAGAGATAGGTTTGGGTTTTGGGGTACAGGGTATATTTATAGGGTTAAGATGGGTTAGTGTTTAAGGGTGTTGGGGTATTTTAAGGAGTAACGGTAGGTTATGATTATGGGGTGCAGGGGTATTTAAAGGGAGCAGGGTGGACAACCGGAGCTGGAATGTACAGAACCTGGGAAGAAAAAACAATGAAATATTGGGCACAATGCTCGTTTTTTCCCCGTTATCCTGCGGCCCGCACACACCCACGCCCCCAGCACACAACATGAGACATGGCATGAAGGGCGGAACGTACCACACGCCCCCAGCGTTTGTTACGCCCACAGCACACGCTCACAGCCCAACGCAGACACGCCCACAAGGGACTACTTTGCTGGCACGGTTCTTTTACCTTTTAAATGTATATGGTGGGCGTCTGCATAGCCTATGTCCTCCTGCTGAAACTGCCCTTTCCAACGCTGTATTGGGTCCTGTGATTGGTGCTGTGGTTCCTGAGATTACCCTCCTCAAAGGTTTGGGCTCTCTCTTTATTATATTAGTATAGATATCGCCTTTTTTTCTGGCGAGCCGCAGAATCGTATCTCTGTCTCTATCATTCAGGACTCTGGCCAGGATAGGCCGCGCTGGGGCTCTCGGTCTCAGACGAGGGTCCAGCGTGCGGTGCGCACATTCAATGAGGAACATCGAGGAAAGGTCTGGGCCAAAGAGGTCATGCAACATTTCTTCAATATATTTTTCCATGTTTTGGACATCTGTAGTTTCCGCAATGCGTGTGATGTGGACATTGTTCCTCTGCGATCTCGCCTCCAAATCCTCATTCTTTTGTTTGATTAGGTGTAGTATGCCATCCATGCCCCGCAGTTTCTTGTCGAGTTCCGTCTGGCCCTCCTCCGCCTTCGCGTTTTTTGTCTCCATCACGCTCATACGACCCTCCTACTTCTTCACTCGCTGCGTGATCCGGTCTATCCTCTCAGCCAGCGAATCAATCTTCGCATCTATACCCTGGAGGCTGGTTTTCAGATCTTTAAACATGGCACAAATATCTTCCACAGGTGGCGGAGGTGTCCCACCATCGCCGGACTGCTCCTGCATAGCTCCATCAGCTCCCGCTGTTTTATTGTTCTTCTTATCAAAAGTAATTTTGGGCTGGCACGTTTTCGGTTTCCCCATTGTGGAGTTAGTCAGCTAGCAGCGGCTGTGCGGGGGCAATAGCAGCGGGGTGTAGTATAACAAGTGACCCCTACAATTGTTGCGAGGTACGCCCTTCCCTGCGTCAGCAAGCACGTCTATGTCCAGCCACAGCTCTATTCGCGACTACCGCTGCAGGTGATGTGGGGCTCCTCGACTGGTGGCTGTGCGCTCGTGCACCGCCGTCCTGTGTCCTCTGTCAACTGTTCACACCAGAGAACGGCCCCCTTCTTCCAGGCTCCGAAGGGCCCCCAGCACCCACTGTTGCGCGGCGCAGGTCTCTTCCCCCGTCAGTCTCCAATCCGCACAGCAGCTCCCCAGAACGCCACCAATCTTAATCACCAAGCAATATTCGCCCAGCTATACGCTATCTCAGGCAGCCGCGTCCGGAACTCCCACGTCTCTATAGTGCCTCATAGAGTCGCAGCCACGGCATAGAGCCAGGACAACACACACACACACAGAGAGCATGCAGCTTAGGGAGATTGTTTGCGGGCTTTCACAGAGCTCTCTCACTACATGTGCGAGCCCCCTCCCAGGTCCAGCGCGGCTTACAAGATGGCGGTCGCCAGTCAGTTTCCAGTGTTCGCCTCTAAAATATCATCCACAGCCCCACGCACCGCCTTATACATTGTCCAGATCCAGCAGGGGGGGGACCGAGTCTCAATTGCTGCCTCCCATCTTGGTCCGCCGGGTCTCCGCAATCGCGTCTCAAGGCCAATGCAGTCCACGGGCTTTCTCATGTTCCGATCGTTAGGGCGCCAGGTGCCCCGAGCCGTGCCCACCGCCCCCGCTTCAGTGCCCCACATCTCAGTTAGGTGGGGGGGATACAGTGTATGTAGGCCTCCTCACCAGTGGCGTTGATTTCTGCCCCCGGGGTCCCGTCGCTCCTCGGAGGCGGCAATTCTTCTCCTTGTGGCATTCCTCTGCACTAGCCGCTTTCTGCAATGGTACTTGCGCACCGGACCAGCAGGTAACTCGCAGCTGTCCCGCGCAGCCGTCAACTGCGCCGCGGAGGCCACAGAGCATGTCGTCCAAGCCACCCGCCTTGAGCAGTCCCACGGCGCGAGGTCGTCCGCTCCACCCATCAGGTCGCTCGTAGCGCAAGTCTCCCGGCTTCACACGAGGCACCCAGGCCCCGTTACTTCACTGGCGCTGCACAGTTTCTCTGGCCAATCGTCCCAGGATTAGTCACCGCTGCCGCAGAATCTCATTTGGCAAAGTCCCTGCACCCTCTGGACAGCGCCAGTCATGCCATGTACGGATGTTAAACGGATGTTTGGGCCTCGGCCGGCGGAGCCGCTTCAACAAGCGGCCATCCCGCAGCCATGCTGAATAAATCTTACATTCACCCCCAGTCAAGAGATCTGGGTTAAATCCATCATTCTTTTGCTCACCATGCCACACCAGTTTAGACCCAGCCATATGGAAATCAGTCTCGACCCTGTGCCTCATGGTAACAGTACACACCAAACTGCCAAGCCAGGTCATCCTTGGACTGGAAACAAGCATCCAGGGACCGGTTTCTGGGTATTACCCTTCATCAGACAGGCTAGCTCGAATCCAGTGGCATGTGAGCAAGGGACCCATGTCTGGGCATGCCCATTCCATTTAGGGTGAAAAGTGCTACCCAAACAAATGATGGATGGAATGCTGATTAAATCATACATTCGCCCCCAGTCAAGAGATCCGAGTTAAATCTATTGCTCTTTTGCTCACTATGCCACCCCAGTTTAGACCCATCTATATGCAAATAAGTCTTGACCCTCTGCCTCATGGGAACAGTCCAGACCGAACTGCCAAGCCAGGTCGTCCCTGGACCGGAAACAAGCATCCTGGGACCGTTTCTGGGTATTACGCTTCATTAGCCTGGCTAGCTTGAATCCAGTGGCCAGGCGGGGTTCACACCAACTCGCAACGTGGTGCTGAATGTCAGGAGATTACTGCGCATTCTGGAAGCAGACTCCTGTGACGAGGAGGCTGTCATGTTCACAACTGACATTGAAAAGGCCTTTGACAGCCTAGAGTGGCTGTATCTCTTCCGCGCGATGCAGAGATTTAGGCTAGGGCCAAGCTTTGTAGAATGGATGACCCTGCAGTGCTCATACTCCAGGGCTAGAGTCAAGACCAGGGTACTGATATCAGATAATTATGGAGTGAGTAGGAGAAAGCGACAAGTACCCTCTCTCCACTTATTTGCTCTGGAGCCGCTAGGGCAAGAAAGGGAATCCCATACCAGGTTCTGGAGGTACTTCGCTGGACTCATCATATAGCCTTATTCGCTGATGATCTATTGGCATTCCTCCGGAACACGAGTAAAGACTTCAATGGAGCATGGGAAGTACTTGCAACCCGTGGGAGGGTCTCGGGCCTTCTGCTTGACTTAAGAAAATCTTGCCTGTTCCCCACTAAAGCAGGACGTGAGACCGCAGAGTGTGGACGACGTATTATGGGAAAACAGGTGTCTCCCCTACTTGGGAGTTCGCAATCTACCACAACCAGGTGGACCTCCAGAAAGGTAAAGGAAAAGTGGTTAGGGGAGTGAAATCGAGGTTTACCTTTTGGGTGACCCTGCTATTGTCAGTGATGGGAAGAGTGGCCCTGCTGAAAAAGGTGACCCTCCCTCTGTTGCTATCCTTTCTAAGGTGTTTCCTATCTGGATGCTGGCGGGGATGTTCTGCCACTTGCAGTCATTTGTGACTTTGTTCATATGGGGGGCAGATAGATGCATGGTTGTATTGGCTACATTCTCAAGACCAAAGGCAGTGGGAGGACATGCACTCCCATATTTTGAATATTACTATCTAGCCACTCTGTTGCAGTGGCTCACGAAGTGGGTAGCCGGTCGGATGCGGGGAATTGACCATCTGGATGCTGCAACCCCAAGTCTAAGCTTAGTATCCTACATAGTGCTGTGTCTGCCCACACAGGGGAGAGATGGAGCCACTGAAATAAAAGTATTACACAAATGCTGGGCCAGAAATTTATAGAGATCTAGAACTAGACAGCCACACGACCCGGGAATCCAATTGACCCTCTACATGGCCACTACCACACGGGGAGACTGGCGAGGACTAGAGCCATGGGTAGCGGCAGGCATGACCACTGTCAACATGCTATATGAGGACCGATCCCTGCTACTATTTAATGAATTTAGTGAACTATATGATGTGCCCGGACATTTCTGACTACATAGTGCTCTCACAAGCGTGGTAAGCAAGCAATGGGGAGGGGACCTCTCTGAACCACCACCGTCGGGAGGATGCCAGTATGTGGTGACCGTTACAGGGACATTCAAAGCACTCACTTGCTTGTACCAATGCCTCCGGAATGAGACATTGCTTGCACTCAATCACCTACTGCTACAATGGGAGAAGGATCTGGGGGTACCTATAGAAGAGAAAACATGGGATGGACTAGTTGAGCAGGCAACCAGGATCTCTAGAAATGCCAGGTTTCAATGAATAAACTTGTATGTCCTACACAGGGATTAACTCACACCAGCACGCATTACACAGATACTTTGAGACATGAGCAGCTACATGCCCCCATTGTGGAGAGGTTAGCGCCAACTTTTTACACATGTTCTGGAAATGCCCTAAGTTAGAGAGTTTCTGGAGGTTAGTGACAACAGTACTGGCAGAGGTAACAGAGAAGGAGGTGAACGCAACACCAGGATACTGTCACTTACACTGGTTTTCCCACACCTCCAAAACCAAAGTAACAACTAAATTCCAAGACCTAGCACTCTTGCTGGGCAAGAGAGAGATCACTAGACACTGGAATGCCCAAGGGTGTACCAGGGCAGACGGATAGAAAAAGGGTCTCCTACCATGGGCGGACTATGAGGAGGCAGTACGACAGAGAATCCAGAAGGCAGCCAAGACATGGGAAGCACTGGTGACACTTCTTAAGTATCCAGAAAATGGTGCAGAAGAGGAAATGCCGGTGGTGGCAAAGGAGCAGAGGACCAGACACGACCCCTTGCATACTACCTTAGCACACAAGGAGATAACCCCCCAGCAAATATTAACGGGTTAGCCTGGATAAGGATAGAACACATGGGCTAAATCTCACCATGGCACGCCTAGCGGGAGGTGGGAGGGGAAGGAGTTGTTTGTTTTTGCAGGGGGTAGGAGATACTATGTTGTACTATATGACTCACATCCCTGTTGAACATACATGTGCGGTAGGCAGATCACTTAATTACAATAGAAGGTGGAAAAACAAGGTACGGCATTGTTTCCAACTCACCATACGGCGGTTTAGCTTCTGGGGAGACACTGGAACTATGGGCGAGCCGCTGTTGTGAATGTATTGAAAACTGTTACTGTATTGACTAAAATGTAAGAAGCCATGAGTAAAAGTTCCACACAACTTGTTTAAAAAAAATTTAATTTGTGTTGCTTTTTGACGAGCCAATCGTCTAGATCTGGAAATACGTGTATAGATTGTGTCCTTAAATGGGCTGCTACTACTGCCAGACATTTGGTAAATACTCTGGGGCCGTGGTGAGACTGAACGGTAGAACTTTAACCTGAAAGTGCTGTCCATTGAAGGCAAATCTGAGATATTGCCTGTGTGCTGGATGAAATGGAATATGGAAATATGCACCCATTAGATTTAATGCGGTCATGAAATCTCCTTTTTGGAGAAGTGGGATTATATCTTGAAGAGGGACTATATAAAACTGTTCTGATAGGATAAAGCTGTTTAGAAGGCGAAGATTATTATAGGTCTCAGAGTACCGTCCTGTTTGGGAATTAGGAAGTAAAGTGAGTGAACCTCCATTTTCCCTGTTTTGGTATTGGCACCGATTATATTGCTCCTTTTTAGGTCTCGCCTGAGCCAGCGCGCATGCGCTGCCCTGCAAGGTTTTCGTACGGGCTTTAACCTCGGAGCACACGCTGGTGCGTGTGCTTTTTTTATGCTTTCTCGCTATTGGCCTTTGCGTGCGTCTTTCTAAGAAAGACAGCACAGAATTGGCCAAAGGCAGGTGCATATCCTGCCTTCTCTCTACCCTGGCCTAGAAAGCTCAGGAGCGAGCAGAGTGCGGCCGGGTGCAAGCTGCATACCTCGCATTCCTTGCAGTACATGCGCTGCGCTTGTTTAGGACTTGTGCCCTACATTCCTTGCAGTGCGCACGCACTGCACTTGTTTTTTTTTCTTCGTTTAGAAAATGGTGTGATTTCTCGTGTAAATGCTTTTGCAGATACTTGTAAAGTGCCAAAAGCGCATCTAAGAGTGACTTCCTAGTGGGCTTTAATGGAGAGTTGCTACACTTCAGCTTGCCCTTAGGTTCATTCACTTCACAGGCTTTGTCTTGGTAACCCTTCCCACATGTGTGGAAGGTGGCGGCTGGTTCAGGGGGCCTTGTGCCACAGTAGCAAACAAGTTGAGTTGACGGTTTAAGTGAGCAACAGTCACTTCAAGAGATGTTGAAGGAATTCCAAGGTTGTGTGGTGCCCCTTTCACTGACCCATATCATTTAATGCAAGGACGTCCGTGCCCACCTTTCCATAACAAATAAAATCTTTGATCACAACAGTAAAATCCGGTTTATGGCTCCCTAACGGTTAACCAGACTAGACAATATACACTAAAAGTATGAGGACCTATGTTCTTTACTTGTTGGTCCACTTCAGATTAAGTCTTATTTTTACATTACACTAATGCAGTAACTCCACGTTTCCATGTCAGTTGCTTTCCAGTGCATGTTTTTAGGTTGAGCAGAGTCTTTCTTGTGTGACAGCATACAAAATGGATTACCTTTGAGTTGAATCATGACCAAGTTGTTAGCAAAATAATGTTATGGTACTGAGATTTGGAAATATTCTTAAAGAGATTTTCATAACAGAAAACGCATTTCTAGCATCGGCAAACAACGTTCGTAAAGTCCATACTTGGAAAAAGGGAGAACTATTGGGTTTGCTATTGTTTGTTTTATTTTCTGTGCGAATTGGTCACGTGTGAATGTAACTTCTGCACACCACAAATGAAACTTTGCTGCTCCTCTTGGCAGACTTAGTTGTGTCGAGTGTTTGCCTCCTCTTAGAATAAAGGCGTGATCCCCATTCGGTAACATAGTTGAACATCGCTATAGCATTTTAGGGGAGGAGCGAGTAGAGCTTCCTGCGTGCACCGATCGCAGAGTGGGCGGTATGTATATTGGTGGAGAAGATGTGCGTCGGCGGTGCTGGGCGTGCTGGAAGGGCTGTGTTAATGTAGCAGGCTTTGCATTTGTGGCTTTTTTGGGGGCATCTTTGGGTGCTGACGCTGCATTGGGGCCTGGTCCAAGCATGGAGGAAGGAGCTGGTGGGTTAGGGGTTACTGGATATAATTCTTTGAGTTTTTGTGCGTCTGGTTGCTGCGGTGTGAATCGCAAGAATGTTTGGGATTCAGGAAGAGCAGGCTGATATGGGACAATGGATGCTTTCAGAAGGAGATACATATTGTGTATAAGGTTGACGTGTTTCTTAATTGCTGTGTGCACCCGATGGTTTATGGGAGGGAGTGTGTGCTTCACCAGGTGTCACTTGGGGCAATATCATTGGTAAATTGGCCACTTTTTGTTTTATTGGTCCAACAGATGACAAAAACACGTCATCACCACAACGTGTGATCCTGGGCACTTTCAAATACTACACCCATCCGGTGGCTGAACTGTCATATAGATGCTGCTTTTCTATATACTGTGTTAAGTTAGCATGAGTTTATTAAGTGTTTAAACGACATATTTTCCTTTGGCTTTAGTTTGCACACGACACATAATTGTTATTGTAGCTTTCAACCTAGACGAAAGATGTGATTTATTTGAGAATAATATGGTATTACTCTGATATCAGTCGTGCTTGGTACACTGTCGGAACAGTGAGTGCTGAACCCTCTAAGAATAACCTAACACAAGGTTGCTGGGAGGTCTGATCCTCGCACCACTAGACATAACACAAATACAGTTGCTGCCAACATTGGGCTCTAAGCAGGTTTAAGATATAGTTACTGAGAATGCAAAAACACACTTGATGATGCTTCGCATGCAGAGAGCTGGTGGCAGATGATGTGATCTTCTCCTCCCGAGATTCAGAGGTATGGGCCCGCCCTGCGAAAACCCAAAAGAGACCTTCTTAGATATAATATAGTATGCTAAATAGGGAGTGCGAGAAATAGGTGTTATTCATTTCTATTGATTTTAGCACGATAATATGCTATCATCGTTTGCTTACTATGGACTAGTAACTATGCTGATAACTCTGATTCTTATAATATGTCTTCTTGTATTATATAAGATACTGCATTTGAGAACCTTGCATTGAATAATAAATATTTCAAATGTGCACGTGTCCTCTTTTACTCCACGTTCTGGTTTGAAATGATTATAGAGCGAAAGAGTGTTCATGTGTTCCACGATACCGGAGGTAACCTAAGTTCATGTTCTGGTTTGTCGGAGTCAATGGGAGTTTGTTATTACCAATGAGACACTGTAGCTAGCTCGGTAAGGGGATTTTGGATACTGAGGTGAGTTTTGGGTCACCCTAATTCACTGAGGTTCCGGATCTCTATGCACAGTTCTGTAGGAGAACGGAATCCCTGCTACATGGCACCCATACGTTGGTGGTCTTATATCATGACACTCGAGTAGTATATCATTCAATCCTTAACCCCTTCATTCCCGTTACAAGAAAACGGTGGTGTCGGAAAAAACCTATCTATTTTTGAAATAGGTCTTTTTCAAGCTTGAATCTATCTAAAACGGTTTCCTTGAATTACTACCCAGTTGTGCTACAAAGTAATCTTTGTTTTTACACGTTCCTGTGCAGTCATGGCACAAGCCGTGGACATTCCGCAACATAGTCGCATTGCGGTGCGTGATCATTTGCGGGCTTATAATGTTCCTTTGGAAGGCTTGGCGGTGATAATGGTGGTTAGTGCGGAACATGCTTATCCATACGAATTGTTTTATTCATGGGTGACGTTTCCGGCGGTGGACGCAACTTCTGGAGTGTTCCACACATACACTGCCACTGCTGTACCTGATGTGTATACTCCGTACAGAGCGCAGGAAGTACCTATTGATGTTTGGCAGCATGGAGTTTGGTTTGGTGGCGCCCTACCCCATTCTTTGACCGCTCCAAGGTTAGGTCCTTTGTCCATTCCAGGCGCAAATTGGCCTGTTTTGGCTGGATTTACTCCTCACCCTCTGCACGGCAATTGTAACTTAGGTGAACTTTGGCGACTTCATGTTGTCGCTATTGCCGTGATTAGAGTGCTAGTGCACTACACAAGCCGTAATCT
Source organism: Lissotriton vulgaris (assembly GCF_964263255.1). Classification (NCBI taxonomy): domain Eukaryota; kingdom Metazoa; phylum Chordata; class Amphibia; order Caudata; family Salamandridae; genus Lissotriton; species Lissotriton vulgaris. Next base: position 136,673,157 of record NC_141698.1, on the reverse strand, counting down.
TCAGGGTGGAGCCCCGGGAGGTGCGGCGCTTCCGGCAGGGCAGACTGGTTTGAAAATTAGTCCTGTAATGGTCAATTCCGTGATGGGCAAGAAGCCCCAGGATAAGGATGATTTTCGTTTTTGGCTTGCCGAGAAATTTGACCAGCTGGAAGCAGTATTTCCAAATACGACTCCGGGTGAGAAACACCGGATTCTTACGCTTAGTTTGCCGAAAGATTTGGCCCCTGAGCTCGTGGACTGTGAGTCATGGGGAAAGACTTTTGCAGCGGTCTATTCGAGATGCTTTGGCACCCCGTCTATGTCCAATCTGTTTACGGTCCTTAAACGTGTTCAAGATGAGCATGGACCGGAGTCTGCGGTTGAGTTGGGTATGCGCCTGTGTGGCACCTTTGATGTAGTTTGCGATCTGATCCTTGCAAATGTCAAGGGGGATGCAGTGAACTTTCAGGTGGCTAACGCATTAAAGGCGATTCCTGATGCCGAGAAACCCTGACAGTTAGCGAAGATAATTGTGACGGCTTATAAAACGGTTGGCCGCAATGCCAAGGGTCTTAAGCCTTTTTCTGATAAAAAGAAAAAGCAGCCCCGGGGACAGTCTTCGGTGACGGCGGTTAAGCCCAATTCCAATAAAAAACAAAATTGGCCTAAAAAACAGAAACAGGGCAAGCAATAACAACAACAAGCTCAGACTTCTCGCCCTGCGTCTCCATTGCCTGCGCAGTCGGAACGTGTTTATGATTTGCGCGACCGCGCGATGATTAAATCTCCTGATCGGTTTCAGGCTTCTGATCAACGCTCTCCTCGTTCCTTTCAGGACTCATCGGCCCGTCAACCAGTGGTGGAGGGGGCGGCAGGGGCTGGGGTGGCCAGCAAGGACGTGACCAGCCCCGCCAGCGCAACGGTGCAGACAAGCAGGAGGGCTCTACGCCTAAGAGACCGCAGTTTGCCAAGAAGAAAGTCGCTGCCTTAACGGCGCATCGATATGCCCCAGATTGTGAGAAAGCGGCTTCGGAATCTGACGTGGGCTCTGACCTTGCCGGACAGCGCGGCAGAGATTACCATAGTGAGAGAGGCCCTCCGTCCACTACTGAAGGTGACAGCGACTGATACTTATGTTGTAATTGAAACAGCTGATACAAGAGTTGCTCCGCCTGATAGACTTTTTGAAAGTGTCCTGTTGATAGAAGGTGACATACAGCGTACCATAAAAGGGGTATTTTGGGGAAATCTTTCATCTATGTATGACATTTTGCTTTCGGAGGCTGACTGGCCCCCACCTTTCGTTCTCGCGGCTCCGAGAGGGGAGGAGGTAATCCTCCCCAGTTTCGCGACCACTGTTTCGAGAGTGGAAGCGCTGCACTTTGCATAAGAGTGGGCTCTGGCGCTTGCACCGGCTGTGTACCGCAATCAATGTGGCTGGGATAAATTGTCCCCAAGCCACGAGATTCCTTTACGGTCTCAGCCGCAGCCTCAACCTCAATATCCCATACGACGTGAAGCCAAAGCTTCAGTCGCGGCAATCCTTGAACAATTGGAATATCAAGGTGTAATTGAAACATGTGTGTCACCGATGAATAACCCCCTCTTTACTGTGAACAAGCCGGACGGCTCATATCGTTTGGTTTTGGATTACCGGCATTTAAACTCGCATTGCCGTAACTGTGCGGTACAGAACACCCACGGCTCTGCCCTTGTGAATAGTCTTGTGCGTAAGCGGTTCAAAACCACGCTTGACATTTCCAATGGTTTTTATGCCCATAGATTGGATGGTCTAAGTTCCCAATGGACCTCCGTCACGTGCGGCGGTGTGCAAAAAATGTTTCGGCGTCTCCCAATGGACTATAAGAATAGTCCTGGAGTATTTTCCGCCCACATAGTTTCTCTGTTGGAGAGGGTCGACCCAGATGCTTGTTCTTATGTGGATGACATCTATCTCACAGACGACGAACTTTGGGAGCATCTGTGTCGAGTGAACAGTATTATTTGTAACTTTGCAGACATGGGTTACAAGTTTAACTTTGCAAAATCGCACATTGCAGAGTACACAGTGTTGTTTCTAGGCTATGAACTCAACAATGAAGGAAAAGGTTTGGCACCTCACTTCCTGGAGAAATGCGCACAGATGCGCTCTCCGACAACACTGAAAAAATTACAATCTTTACTGGGCTTCTTGAATTTTGGAAGAACATACATTCCGGAATATGCCCAGCGTATCAAGCCTTTGTATGCTTTGATACAACCATCTTTTTCCAAATCATGCTGGCTGCCTGAGCATTCAGCTATTCTGCAGTCTTTGCAAGCTGATTTGCTCGCCTCTGAATATTTACAGATTCGTGATAACCAGACCAACCTGGTGATAAGAATTGTCCCTGGGACGGTAGGTTTCACGTACCTAACTTTTAATGAAGGAGATACAGTACCTATTGCTTACAAGTCACACTTGTACACTTCGGCTGAAATGCGGTTTTCCTCTGTGGAAAAGGTTTTAACAGCAGTGCAAATGGCGATTCTCAAGGAACGTGCATTGTCGCAGGGAAAACGTATGTAGGTTGTAACCCCATTTCCTGCATTAGAGGCAGTGATGAAAGCCAGTGTACCAAATTCCAAAGCTTTGCACCCTCGGTGGATTCAATGGGCTGCATCCTTGACATTCCAGGATGTCACGTTTATTTTTGAAGCCACTTTACGGTCGCAGGAGTACTTACAGTATGAATTTGTTCATCCGGCTCCTTTAACAATGCGGCAGTTGGAGGATTTCCATTGCATCATTTACACTGATGGTTCGGTGCAGGTTGCGCATGGCTCTAAACATGCCTACGTTTCCGCATGCGCCATTGTGGTCGGTGCTATGGTGAACGATGAGTTCAAGTCCAGTGTCGTGCACACGCAGACACTTGGTGCCTGCACTGCACAATTAGCAGAGCTTCGTGCTCTGATGCTTGCATTGGAGTACGCAGATCCTTGTGTGACGACTTTAATCGTAAGTGATTCTTACTACTGTGTCCAGTCTTACAATGAGAACTTGTTCTTTTGGATTCAGAATGAATTTCGTGATTCCAAAGGTAGCACAATAAAACATAAAATGATCTGGGTCCGAGTGGCTGAACTTAAGGAAAAGTTACCACTCGTGTTTGTGATTCATACTCTTGGCCACCAGCGTGTGGGAGTCCACGCTGTCGGTAATTCGCTTGCTGATGAAGCGGCGAAGACAGCAGTATCAAAATACTTAGTTGCAGCAGTTACACGATCCAAAGGTAAAATAGATGATGACATCTTGGCGGCTGTTGCTGCCACTGAGAAGGGAGTAAAATATCCTGCGGTTGTTCCCTTCGAAGTACACATACCACTTAAGTCCCCATAAGGTTCCTTATGTGAAAATTCCTGAAGTTGGCGAACGTTTAATTCCCAACTCGGATCGCAGAGCTACTTTGATTACAGCGGCTCATGAAGGTGTGACGTCTGCGCATGCGGGCGTCTCGGCCACTGTAACTCAGCTACGAAAGAGTTTCTGGTGGCGGGGACTGTACAAACAGACGCGCGATTATGTCCTTCAATGTGACATTTGCCAGCAGATTAAGCCTTCAACTGCTGCGCGTCCGCCTCAGACACAGTTGTACATTTCTAATAAACCACTAGGTTGTGTTTATTTAGATCACTGCTGTCCTTTTTCTTCTGATACTGCGTATAAGTACATCTTAGTAGCAGTTGATTCATGCACACGCTTTGTGTGGGTATGGTCCCCTCGCAGCGCTGATTCACGGACTGTCATTAAGGATATGCGTGTCTTTGTAGGGATTTTTGCCTGTGGTACCTTCCATATGGATCAGGGTCCGGCTTTTGCCTCTAAGGCGTATAAGGATGCTATGGTTTCGTTGGGGGTCCTAGTCAAGTTTTCGTCTCCGTACAGACCTGAGGGTAACAGTGTAGTGGAACGAATGAACCGTGACTTAAAGCAATCTTTGACAGCTCGAGTTATAGGCACTGGCAGAAACTGGTTGGCCCATCTCAATGGCGTGCAGTGTGCTCTTAATATTCTCCCTAGAATGTCTCTGGGTGGGCGGACCCCATACGAAATGCTCTTTGGTATCAAGATGTATGTACCTGACCTCGACGGTCTAGACTGCAAGGTCCAGGCCGCGGCCTTTGACGTAGATGAACATTGCAATGTTTTACAGGATCTACAAAAGACCAGAGACAGTCTAGCTAAGGAACATTTGCCCTCCACATTGGATGTTGCGTTGCAGATCCCGGTAGTTGGCTGGCTACCCCAAGTTGGAAAACTGGTTTGAGAGAAGATCGATAACAAGAAAGAGTTTGGTCCTTCATATCGTGCACCGGTTCGAGTTCTTGGAGTGAAGGGCACGAGAACAGTCATATTACCACCACTTCCAGGTCGTAAGGAAAACAGATTTATCTCAATTGACAATGTCAAGATACACAGGGTGGCCGATTCTTCATAGCATGACACCGGCGGTATCCTGTCCTTCCATGGTGAGGCATTCTGTGCTGGCCATTACTTCTGGTGCTGAGCCAGAGGTGTCCCTCGAGATGCCTGTTATTTCCAGTCCTTTATTAAATACTTTTCCTGTTAATAACACTGATGAGCTGAACTACACCTATCCAACTGATTTATCAATGCCGGATTTGCAGACTCGTTTGGCCACACAATCCAGATTCTCTTTTGACTCTGTTTCAGTACATTCGAAGAAACCCTCAAATATTGCAATTTATGCCACTTTATTTAAAAAACATTTTTTGGTTCCCCCTTGGACATACATTTGGATGATTCTATTTTCAGTTTATCTTTTTAGGTCAATTGGTTTTGTGTTTTATTTTTTCCGTCTGATCGATGGCCATTATGTCAAAGAAAGAACAGGAATTTGGTACCTTAATGGAACATTGGCCCGTCTTTCCTCTTCACATTCAGCACACAGACTGAAAAGAGATTTGAATACAGTAAACATCACTGCTTGGTCTGTTCTTGATGGGATTGTGTGGGATGTGGTTAGGTTTCAAATACATGGCCCCACTGAAGTGATTAATGTTCCGAATGTGCTTAGAGTAAACATGGGGGATGTGGTAAAACAAAATATATGTTCTGATGATTGGGATATTCAGGCAGTGGAAGCATTATTCTCTGATTTAAATATTATGCTGCCTTTGATGCTGAGGATTTATACTTAGATTCTGTTAATTATGGTGATTTGTTTTTCTTTCAACATTATGGTAATCATTTTCTGCATAAAACAAGTTCCAGAAGGGGTACTGTAAATTACACACAGTGGGAACATTGCCCAGCTCCATTAGGAGGAAGCTTCAGTACATTTCTGAAAAAATACACTTATTTTACAGACTTTAATCAATCAAATCCTGAGTCATTTTATTTCAAAATGACACAAAAGTCCATGTCCAAAGTTAGACTTACCGATACAAAATTACTGTATTCGAAGTCCTTTCTAGACAAGTTAGCTGTGGATGGCTACGAGCTATGGAAGGAAACAATTGACCTTAAATCGGTTTGGGGTACCAAAGATTGGCAGGTACAAGGCACTGAGGCTTTGCATCGTGCATGTCTCATCCCGAATCATGTTGTTTTTAAATTCTACTGTTTCCCAAACAACATGCTTTGGATTGGCTACTTCTAAAAAATTAAATACACCAACTATCCCGAATTGGAAGAATACTCAGGTTGGGGTAATTATACTGAATTGTCCATTCGGGAGTTAAAAACTCTATTGCATAATTCATCCTTTAATGTATCCAGTTTGGATCCGAAGGGTTGGCTGATGTGGCATAGAAGTGCTGATTCTTGCCAACGTCGTTTTCTGGGTTTGACTGAAGGGTTTACACAAGTCAGGCCTGATCCCCGTTTTGAAACTGATCATACTGTCACAACTTACTCTGTGGGCAAACTGTGTCAGAATTGGTTGCAACATTCCACGTTAGCTGCAGTTAAACTACATCTATCCCAGTTAAATGATAATGTGGATTTAAATGATTTTATAAAAGGCCCGGCTAATGGTAGATCTAAACGGTGGATTTATGCGGTTTACAATGAAATTTGGACATTTTCGCAAATTGAGGCTGCTAAGCGCCTAAGGGCTATTGACCAAGCAAATTTGGGAAAAGTGCTTGCAGTTGTCGATAACAGTATTAACATGCTTTCTTCCCGAATTTACACGTTGAATAATATTGTTTCTTCTGTAGTTGACATTGTGAATGATGAGGTGTCTTTATTACACCATGGTCAAAATCAATTGCGTTCTGTAATGCAGTTTGCATGGACACTACAGACTCTTAAGGCGGGCCGTGTGCCCTGGAGTTACATGAACGTGTCCTTCCTCTTTGCCCCATTTAATTTGACTGACAAGCAGCGCATGCTTTCAATGCGGGATGCATCATTTTCTATGTTACATATTGAAAAGTTAGAATCTTTACCCTTTTCTGTAGCTGAAGCCGCTGCTGCTACATGGCTTATCCATGAATTAATTACGTTACCATTTGCTTTGTACAAATTTACTAATTGTATGCGGTATATTGCAATAGGGCCGTATGAACCACTAGGCAGCGCATTCCTCCATGAGGCATGGTCTCTACCATACACATACAGATGTCTAAAAGATGGAAAGGAAGTGAATCTTAATGGTGAAGAATGCACACAGTCGCTTGACCGTTCATTAATATGCAGACACATCCAGTTACACGGTTCTTGTAATCAGGACCGACCTAATTTAGCCTGTGTTTTGAAAGGCACACCAGTTCCAGCGATAGTTCCCACATTTACATTATTGACAAATGGTAGTTATTTGCTTTTGAATAACGAGGAGTGTTGTGGGTTAATGGTTGGTATCGCTTATGTGGTTACTGTATCAGAACGTGTGGTGTGTTGCAAAAATGTACTATATCCTCCCACACATGGAATTCAGATGTTTCCATCTGGCCGCGCATCCCAACCTTGAAAGCGGAGTTCAATGGTATGAGTAGAATAAGAGCTCTTTTGTCTCAAAAGGAAGTGGCCCTGAGCTCGGCCCGTGAAACTTATGTCCTTCACATAGCTAACACACGCACAGAGGTGCAGGCACTTTGAAATACTGACTTGCCGTTTCATTTCTGCGAATTAGTTCATCAAATCTTTAATGCCTCCTCCACGTCTGGCTTAGCTCATTTTTTTAAATTAGTTAGCAGTGGTCTTGTGACTACCTTTGAAAACATTTTTGGTGTCATCCCCGCGTTCTTCCATTCTATATTTTCAAGTTTGTTTGGCAGATTCCCTGTTTTGCTGGCTTTGGCTGCAGGCATTTTGATATTATTGTGCTTCCTAAAACATGGATGCCCGTCCTGCGCAAGAAGCCGCTCAGCTCCTTCTGACGTTGTTTCGTAACCGGATGCTTGATTACTATGGCACCCTGTCGCTTGCGACCTTAAGCACGGCATTTGGATTATCGTTTCGATTTTCCTATTTCACATGTGTCCAGCCTGTGTTTCATTGCCTGAGCTGCGATTGACTGGGCCATTGATTTGTGTCTCTGCTTGCCGATATCTCCTGACGTCGATTTTAATCACCTGATGGGCCCCGTAGTTGCTCACGAGTTGGTTTGTTCAGCGATAGGATTATGGCTTTGGCAGCGATGCATGGACTAATAGGTCAGTGGGACATACCTGCAGCGGCGCATGAGTTTCTGGCACATAGCGTTCTTGAGAACACACCGAGTTGTCCTCTGATGCTGCTAGAGGTTCCGGTGCTGGAGGAGCACGTATGTTCTTTCCCATTGCTTAATTGGATGCCTGAACTGTTTTCGGATGATGACAGTAATTTCATGTTGGAAGCTGTTGTTGCCTATTTTGCATATTCTGTCCAATCATGAGATGCCTTGGAGACTTTCATTATTATGGCACGTGACTTTAGTATTTTTGAAAGGTGCCTTTTTTCTTACGAACATTTGACTTTATATGATCTAGGCCTATAACTTTATACTTGGCCTCGAGTTGAAGACTTTGGATTAAAAAATCTTTTGGCCAATATAGGCATTCGTACATATTTTTATATACACATTTAGCTTGGCTCAATATTGTTGAACTCTGCTTTCATGTTATGCCTCTATTTTAGTATTGGCTTCTGTTTTTTTTTTTTGACCGTCCTCGGATCATTGTGGGGGTGTCATATAGATGCTGCTTTTCTATATACTGTGTTAAGTTAGCATGAGTTTATTAAGTGTTTAAACAACATATTTTCCTTTGGCTTTAGTTTGCACACAACACAATTGTTATTGTAGCTTTCAACCTAGACGAAAGATGTGATTTATTTGAGAATAATATGTTATTACTCGGATATCAGTCGTGCTTGGTACACTGTCTGAACAGTGAGTGCTGAACCCTCTAAGAATAACTTAACACAAGGTTGCTGGGAGGTCTGATCCTCGCACCACTAGACATAACACAAATACAGTTGCTGCCAACATTGGGCTCTAAGCGGGTTTAAGATAGGGTTACTGAGAATGCAAAAACACACTTGATGATGCTTCGCATGCAGAGAGCTGGTGGCAGATGATGTGATCTGCTCCTCCTGAGATTCAGAGGTATGGGCCCGCCCTGCTAAAACCCAAAAGAGACCTTCTTAGATATAATATAGTATGCTAAATAGGGAGTGCGAGAAATAGGTGTTATTAATTTCTATTGATTTTAGCACTATAATATGCTATCATCGTTTGCTTACTATGGACTAGTAACTATGCTGATAACTCTGATTCTTATAATATGTCTTCTTGTATTATATAAGATACTGCGTTTGAGAACCTTGCATTGAATAATAAATATTTCAAATGTGCGCGTGTCCTCTTTTACTCCACATTCTGGTTTGAAATGATTATAGAGCGAAAGAGTCTTCATGTGTTCCACGATACCTGAGGTAACCTAAGTTCATGTTCTGGTTTGTCTGAGTCATTGGAAGTTTGTTATTACCAATGAGACACTGTAGCTAGCTCGGTAAGGGGATTTTGGATACTGAGGTGAGTTTTGGGTCACCCTAATTCACTGAGGTTCCGGATCTCTATGCACAGTTCTGTAAGAGAACGGAAACCGTGCTACAGAACTGCTTGCCGCACAAACAGTGTGGTCTCCAGAGCTAAGCCCAGGATGCTTCTCACTTCTTTGGGATGGGGGTATTAGATCTGTGGATTGGGTTGTTTGTTTTAATTTGCCGACAGTTCAACGAGGCACAGGAGCATAACTGAAGTAATGGTGCCTCAGTGGTTAAGTGCACGCCATCTCCCGGGTTTGTAGGGAGCAAGGGGAGTGAGCCGGGGTTTTCAAATGACAAAGAAAGGTGCTTTCTGTGGTGATATTGTTCCTGCTCCTGTGAGATAGGACGTGTGTCTGCTGGCGGGCTGGACTAAGCATGGAAGGTCAATATGCAGCGCATTTTGTCCCATACAACTTTACATTTATGTCAATTTTCACACTATTCGAGCTAAAGTTGAAAATCATGATTACCAGTTCAACACTTAACTTGACCTAAGGGATCTACTTGTACTGTGAGCAGCTCTGATGTTTGCACAAACTACATGTTTGCATGAAAATTCTTTTTTTGTTGTTGTTTTGTTTGATAAGGTGCATGTATTAACAGGGTTGCACCTTACTGGACACAGGGACTTTCTGCCCCCATATTTTACAAATATAGAACCTTAGATGCGAGTGCGGCTTAGGTAGAATACTGAATGGAAAGAGGGAGAGGGGTGTGTCTTTCAGATGCAGCTGTTAACCTAACAAATCAAATGGCCAATTTCATATGTACTTGATTTATTCATGCAGAGAATTCATAGGAACAACTAACTCTAATGGGTGTGTGCAAAACATATGGATAAACAAGATCTCAAAGGCAAACACATAGATAAAAGACATTATAATTTATAATGCCAATCACTCTAATTCTTCCAAATGCGAGACCTATTGCATTGCAAATGCTTGTTTGAATAGAGCTTGAATTTCTTCTTTTAACATGTTTTGATGTTGCATAGACATTCTGTGAAAATGAGGTGGTATGTTTGGAGGAGTTGAGGTTAGGTCCATTCAATAATCATGTTGGAAAATATCCAACACCAATTAATCTGATGAGATGTTTTCCAATTGTGGTAAGAATTGGTATAATCTTTCCCCGATGTGTTATGTGATCAGGGGGAATGGTAGTTGAGTCATAGTTTGGTTGTAGAAGAGGAATTATTTTTGTTAAAATCCCCTCTACCACGACCCCTGTATGATCCTCTATAATATATACGAACTTGTTTGAGTTTTGTTAAAACGGGTGGATGTGGCTGCCAAACTTTTTCTTGCTGCGTCTATACGTTTGCTCTCTTTGTATGGTGGTGGAGCATCACCAGTTGCTGGAGTTTACTCTTTTACGTGCTGTTGAACTACTAAGGAATCTGGTGTAAGCAGAGTACTAATGTAGGTAGGGTCTGTTGGGGAAGGTTTATACATTTTTTTGCCCACTCTTGGAGTGATAATTCTAGACTTTAAGTGCTCTTTAATAATATCAGTAATATGTCTAAGCATACTTTTTAACACTAGCAGATATTGGGTTGATTTTTGTGTGGAGGAAAGAGTTTCCAATAAAAAGTAATCCTTTATTTCCTCGGTATGCAAAGGTAACATGAAAAATTGCTGGTCTCTTTAAAAGGTCATAATATGTAATTGTATAATCTAGTGGAGTTTAGAGGGCTACGGGTCAGGATACGTATAATCAGGAGGATCTGTGTGAAACGTATCCCAGTCATCGTGAGGGGGAAGTGTGTGTTAATCATCATCACCCCTGTAAAAGAGTGTATTGACCCTTCTGGGTGTATATCTACATGGTCTGGAGACTGTTGAGGTAAAGGTGTATGTGGTATTGGAGGAGGAGTAATCCTAAGTGGACTGGTGGCTTTAGCCTCCTGTTTTCTTTTCTTTGCAGGAGTTTCATTTTCTTGAGGCGGTCCGTAAGTATTCTTTATGTATCTGGATGAATTACTAGATGTTTTGTATACTGTCCAATTGCTGTTGCAATTTTTAAAACACTGGTTGAATCTCCTCTGAAGAATGATCAACTGTACATTTTTTAGACCACATTTTGTCTCCTGAATGCCTGGGTGACAAGTGTTCTGGATCAAAGACTTTAGATTTAGAGCTATAGTCTGAATGTCTTTTCAGATCCGAAGGTTTTGGTACCAAAGATGTGGACGGGTCTGCTTTGGATGTTTTTGGCTCCAAAGAGTGTTTTTTTCCTATTCAGAGGTGGAATGTTTCGGACTGATAGTCTTTGGCTGTGTTTTTGGAGCTGAGCCGAGAACAGACTTTTCGTGATCCGTCGTTCGATCCTGACCATGGCTAGAAGGCAGTGGAGGCCGCACAGCAGACTTTTGTACCTTGTGTTTAACTTTTTGTGGCTGTTTATTCACAGTTTGTTGCTCAGGTGTAAGGGTTCCTGCCTCGGAATCGGAGCATTGTTTTTGAGAGAAAGTACCCTACTCTGTGCCTCCATTTCTGTTTACGGTCCTACAAACCAAAAATGTCTGGTGTATCATTGATGCTGCGTCACACAAGTTACTACTTGTGTAACGATATATCTGTAAGAGACATTAGTTAGTGATAGATTCCTTACCTTAGAATATCTCCAAGCGTCAGACTGGATCCGGAAAGTTTTGCGTAGCAGTACCCTTGCGCGTCGGTAGGCATCGTCTGCGGCTCCGCGTCCGTCGTCGGCGTCGTGGGCGCCGTGATGGCGTTGGAGTACTTAGACGCCTCCTCCGCGTGCTGACGTCAGTTCTTAGCCACAGCTTTTCCGCGCCAGAAGCGCAGAGCCATGACAAAAACCGACACTGGTGCCAAGAAACTAGGGCCCTGAAAGGGGATGACCTTAACCCTAGATATCGGTTCGCAGAACGGGGAGGATGGGTGGGTCGGTAAGGAATCTATCACTAACTAATGTCTCTTACAGATATATCGTTACACAAGTAGTAACTTGTGCATCTGAAAGAGACACGTTAGTGATAGATTCCTTACCTTAGAATAGATACCCCAGCAATACCATCCCCGTGGTGGTGGGTCTGCGAACCAATATTTACACCAGAAAGTCCTGGAGAACGGAGCGGCCAAAGTAGCCGTCCCTCCGGACTTGACTGTCCAGGCAGTAGTGCCTACCAAACGTGTGCAACGAGGCCCACGTAGCTGCCTGGCAAATGTCCTGCAAGGACACACCTCGGCCCAAGGCAGTTGTAGTGGCCGTGGCTCGAGTGGAATGAGCCCTCAGCCCAACAGGTGGTTCCCTCTTAGCCAAGGAGTAACACGCCTGGATGCATATGATAATCCATCGAGAGATGGTCCTCTTGTGCACCGCTTTCCCTTTCTTAGCGCCCGCGTACCCAACAAAGAGTTGATCATCCACCCGGAACTGGCGTGTGCGATCCAGATAGAACGAGAGCGCACGTTTTGGGTCCAGACGGTGGAGCCTCTCCTCCTCTCTCGAGGGGTGCGGAGGCGGAAAGAAGGTGGGCAATGTGATGGACTGCCCAATGTGGAAGGCCGTGACCACCTTTGGCAAGGAGGGCCTAGTCCTCAAAACAACCTTGTCCGGATGGACTGAAAGGAAAGGAGGCTTACAAGAGAGGGCCTGGAGCTCACTCACTCACCTGGCAGAGGTGATGGCTACCAGGAAGGCAGTCTTCAAAGAAAGAAGGCGAAGTGGACAGTTATGAAGTGGCTCAAAGGGAGCGCACATCAGAAATGTTAGAACCAGGTTCAAGTCCCACTGAGGCATCACGAAAGGAACAGGAGGAAAGGTATGAGTGATGCCTTTCAGGAATCTGTTAACAATAGGGGACTTGAACAAAGAAGGTTGGTCAGGCAGCCTCAGAAAGGCTGAAAGAGCCGAAAGATAGCCCTTGATAGTGCCCAGAGCAGAGCCCTGCTGGGCAAGAGATAGAAGGAAGAGAAGAACCTCAGAAAGAGGGGCATTGAGGGGATCCACAGCCTTTGCTGCGCACCATGCCACAAATCTGTTCCACCTGCAGGCGTATACCGTTTTCGTGGAGGGACGCCTGGCTGCCAGAATGATGTTGCAAACTTCAGGAGGCAAGTCAAATGGCCTCAACTGTCGCCGCTCAATCTCCAAGCATGGAGGTGGAGACTGGACAGGTTCGGGTGGAGGACCGTCCCCTGCTGCTGCGACAGAAGGTCCTCCTGAAGAGGCAGACTAATCGGGGGATGGACTGACATGCTGAGTAGCTCGGGATACCAGTACCTTCGAGCCCAGTCCGGAGCCACAAGGATGACTTGTGCCCGGTCGCGCTTGATCTTCTTCAGCACTCTGGGCAGAAGAGGTATAGGCGGAAAGGCGTACAACAGACCGCAGCTCCACTCGCGACGAAAAGCGTCTCCGAGCGAGTGCCGCCTTGGAAATTCCAACGCGCAGAACTGATGACATTGCGCGTTCTCTTCGGTGGCAAATAGATCAAACCAAGGCTCTCCCCATCGCAGAAAGAGGCCTTGCGCCACGTCCGAGTGAAGACGCCATTCGTGATCCATCGAGCACCCACGGCTGAGTTCGTCCGCCCTGGCGTTCAGAGAACCGGCCAGGTGTTGAACCACCAGAGTCACGCCCTGATGTTCCAGCCATTGCCAGAGACGCAGAGCCTCCTGGCAAAGGGTCCACGACCCCACTCCGCCTTGTTTGTTGCAGTACCACATGGCGGTGGTGTTGTCGATGAACACCTGCACTGCACTCCCTCGGACAGACGGGAGGAATGCTTTCAGTGCCAGACGAATCACCCGCAGCTCCAACAGGTTGATATGGAGCCGGGACTCTGCCGGAGACCAGAGTCCTCTGATCTCCGCCTCTTCCAAGTGGCCTCCCAAGCCCTGGAGGGACGCGTCCGTCACAACTACGTGCTCCGGCTGGGGAAGGGAGAGGGATCTGCCGTTGACCCAATCGCGGTCCGTGAGCCACCACTGCAGCTGTCTCGCAGTGCCCTCCGAGATCAGGACATGGTCGGACAGGTTGCCCCGGTGCTGGGCCCACTGAAACTTCAGGTCCCACTGCAGAGCCCGCATCCGCCACCGTGCGTGATGCACCAGAAGGATGCAGGAGGCCATCAGCCCCAGAAGCCGCAGCGTCAACCTGACCGAAACCCGGGATAACGGCCGGAAGACCGGAATCAGAGCCTGTATATCCCGGACCCGCTGTTCGGGCGGGTAAACCCGAAACTGCGCCAAGTCGAGAACCGCTCCGATGAAAAGGAGCTTCTGAGAGGGGCACAGGTGTGACTTCGGCACATTGATGGAAAATCCCAGCTGGTGCAGGAGATCCGCCGTAGTCTCGAGGTGGCTGACGACTGTCTGGGGCGAGCCCACCTTCAACAACCAGTCGTCGAGGTAGGGGAAGACTGACACCCCTAACCTGCGCAGGTGAGCTGCGACCACCGCCATCACCTTCGTGAACACCCGTGGGGCGCTGGTAAGGCCGAAGGGGAGCACGGTAAACTGAAAGTGCTCGAGGCCTACCGTGAACCGCAGGTAACGCCGGTGGGCCGGCAGGACGGGGATGTGGAAGTATGCGTCCTGCAAGTCCAACGCTACCATCCAGTCTCCTGGGTCTAGGGCAGCCAAGACCTGAGCCAGTGTCAGCATTTTGAACTTCTCCTTCCGGAGGAAGCCGTTGACGTTCCTCAGATCCAAGATAGGGCTTAGGCCCCCTTTGCCCTTCTTGGGTACCAGGAAGTAGTGGGAGTAGCAACCACGACCTACTTCTGGCCCAGGAACGCGCTCGATGGCTCTCTTGGCCAAGAGGGCCGAAACTTCCTCCTGCAGGAGCCGCAAATGATCCCCCGATACGCGGTGGTGTTGCGGTGGCATGGCTTGAGGGGTCGTCTCGAAGGGGAGGGAGTAGCCCCTTCGGACGATCTGCAGCACCCACCTGTCCGAAGTGACTGTGCGCCAGTGAGAGAGGTGATGGCGGACCCTGCCTCCCACTGGCGTCACATGGGCCGAAAAGCACGGACTAGGAGGGTTTAGAGGCGGATGCTGCGGGGGCAGGTGTTGACTGGCTCCGCTTGTTCCCCCGACCGCCTCCACGGCGGTTTCCACGGCCGCCGCCGCGCTGGACGATAGTTTGCGGCGAGTGGCTGGTGGCACGTGTGGGGACGCCCCTTCCTTGGCCACGAAAGGAGCGAAGGGCACCCATTTGCTGGCGCGGGCCGAGAGGCCCAAGGACTTGCCCGTAGCCCTGGAGTCCTTAAAGCGCTCAAGCGCGTGGTCTGCCTTGTCGCCAAAGAGGCGACGGCCATCAAACGGCATGTCCATGAGTGTATTCTGGACGTCTGCCGAGAAGTTGGCGGATCTCAGCCAGGCGTGGCGTCGTATCGCCACCGTCGTAGCCATCGCTCTGCCCAGCGAGTCAGTAGTATCCAGTGCGCACCGGATGGAATATTTTGCTGCGTCCCGGCCCTCCACTAGGGCTTGGCCGAGTTTGGCCCGTACCTCCAACGGGCACTCTGGCAGCACTTCCGCCACCGTTTCCCACAGAGAGTGGGTGTAACGGCCCAAGAGGCATGCGGTGTTGGAGGACTGCAGTCCCAGGCTAAGGGACGAGAACACTTTCTTGCCATAGGCCTCGTACCTATTGGATTCCCGATCGGGGGGAGCCGTCGGGAATGCGGTCTGGGAGTTAGAGGCCTGGATAACCAGACTCTCGGGGGTGGGGTGGGTGGACAGGAAACTTGGGTCGCCCGGAGCCGGGCGGTGGCGTCTGGCCACGTTCCTATCTACAGGCGAACCTGTAGCGGGCCAGGGACCAAGTGCCCAAAAGAACGTCCGTCAAGGCCTCATTAAACGCGGAGCATGACTGCGGCTTAAGGACCTCAGTGAGGAGGTTAGTCCTCACGGCCGCGACGGGGAGCTCAAGGCCCAAGGCCTTGGCAGCCCTCATCAACACCACACCATAAGTCGCACCCTCCTCCGAAGCCACGATAGGAGGAGAGACGAATCCAGTCTCTGGAGAGGTCTCCAGGCCACTGGCCTCCCCAAGATCTCCTGTCCAGTCCATGGTAGACTGACATTCCCTTGTCAGAGGGTCCTCAGACCCCTCCCAATACTCCTCTTCCCCCATCTCCTGATATTCAGGGTCATAAGTGAATGGGGACGGTTCATAGAGATGAAAATCTCAAACCGGCGTCGAGAGCGGCGCCGATAGGCGTCGTCCCGACGTCGGAACCGATTGAGAGGAGGCATCGGGGACGGCGCCGGCCGAGGCCGACGCTGGAGGGGACACCACACGGACCGACGCCGGGGGGGTCGTAAGGTCCACCGGTGACGATCCATCGCCCGAGGAGGGCCCAGCGGAGCCCTGCGGCGCCGACGACGCCGGGACCGCTGCACCCTGCGGCGCCGGGCCTGAGGGCGCCAGCGGTGTCGGGATCATGGAGCCCTGCGGCGTCGGGCCCGAAGGCGCCGGCGGCGTCGAGGCCGAAGCACCAGACGGCGTCGGGGGTCGTAGCCCCCGACCCACTAGGGAGCCCAGACGGGTTCGCTGGGCCCGAAGGCGCCGTGGAACCCGTCAGAGAAGAAAGGGACCTCATGGCCATGAGGAAGCGCTCAATCTCCTCCGGCGTCCCGTTCAGCCCAGGGACCGGGGGGTATGGAGCCGAACGCGGCGCCCGCGACTCCCGAGGAGCCGCGTGGGAGGTGTCACCCGAACCCCCGGCCGCGTCGCGCGAGCGTCGGGGGGGGGGGGAGTCAGAAGAGCGATGATGTCTCTTCGACTTCTTGTGTTTCTTACCTGACGACTTGGACCCAGAGGAGTGGCGCCGACTCCCGGAGCTGTGACGGCTCCGTCCCCGCGACCTGTCCCTCGACCTCCCGTGGGACCGGGACCTCACACGGTGCGGGGCCGACTGGCAGATCTCGAGTCGCCTACGGGACCGCTCCCGCCTGGCCTTCCTCGACAGGGCCCGACAGTCGGAGCAGGCCTCGTCGTCATGGTCGACACCCAAACACATCAGGCACAAGCGGTGGGGATCCGTGACAGACATGGTACGGTCGCACTCGTCGCAATGCTTGAAGCCGGGCATCCCTAACGGCACCGTCGGAGTTGTAAAGACTTCGAAAAGGGATCAAAAAGATCACAAAAGGTTAGTCAAAAAGTGACTAGGGAACTGCTCTTTCCAGATCTGCGCTGGCTGGCGCGGAAAAAAGAAGAACTGACGTCAGCACGCGGAGGCGGCGTCTAAGTACTCCGACGGCGTCATCACGGCGCCCACGACGCCGACGACGGACGCGGAGCCGCAGACGACGCCTACCGACGCGCAAGGGTACTGCTACGCAAAACTTTCCAGATCCAGTCTGACGCCTGGGGATATTCTAAGGGAAGGAATCTATCACTAACGTGTCTCTTTCAGATTAGATATTCATATTCTTCTTGCTTTACGGTCCCAAAGAATCTTCTTTGCCCTGAAAGATTTACAGGCCTCCAAGTTTTGTACTTGATGATCTGGTTAGTGGCAGGAGTTACACACTTTGTGAAAATCAGTATGAGGGAATTTTGAAGAGGAAGGGCTGAATTTCAAAGGTGTCTATTCCATACCCTTCAGTAATTTCTGTATAAGAAACAACGTAGAGAATTTTCGCCTCAAAGAGCGAAGGCAGGTAAGGCTAGAATGGAATCGAATCTCAGATGATTTTAGATGTAAAATAAATCTTGAGCGATAACAATACCGACGGATGATAGAAAAGGATCCTATTGATGGTGGCGACCGAACCAAAGGGCGGAAAAAAAACAATCTAACAGTGGAGTCAATGACCATGTGCAATGCAAGCAAGAGGAGTCACTATAACTCGTGACTCGAAGAACATCTTTCAACAAAAACAACTTGCACACTTCTGACCCAACACTAGATGGCGGACTTATGCTAAGCATGTGCATCTACAGCCACACATGCCATCAAATGCTCTTTTTCCTGAAGGGCATTGGTTTACCCATTTCAGAGCTGTTTGGCAGAAGTTAGCTGAGAAGGTAATCTGATTTAACCTCATTGAGGGATTAATAGCAAATATAGGCCTTATGGTGAGGGATTGGAGTCAGCGGATGACAGCCCCACGAATAACAGCAGAGGCCCAGGTGGGGTGCCTGTTGATATCGATAAAAACAATTCATTTCTTTAGGCATCTTTACTGACCAAAGTACAGAATGCAATATGTAACTCTGGTCATATTCCTGAATCCTGGAGTGATGGGGGATCTGGGGGGGGGGGGGGCTATCAATGATTACACCTATATTGAAAAGGGGTACCAGACTAATGTCAGCTGCGTTCAGCCTAGCTCCCTCTTGGATTTTGATAAAAATGCTGGTGAGGATATTGCTGGGCAGAATACAGGACTGTGCAGGTAGTGAACAGTAGTCTCTTCATGGAAATAGTTGGGTTTCCGGGAGGGCCTGAGAACTAGAGAATAGTGCTTTTATCTTCATCTCTTAATTGGCAAATTTGTCAAGATCAAAAGAGGGGCAGGATCCACTTTGCAATTATGGACCAGTATATTGTGGTGAACCTTGATAGCAAGTCAAAATGATGGTATATCCTGAGGAAGATGGGAGTAGATCTAGAACAAATGAATTTGATTCATAGACCACATAACTCTTTACTAGTATTCAGGATTCCAGTCTGGCTTTGAAGGAGGATCCAGCACACACATTAAGTATGAAAAAGGTGTACAAATGAGATTTGTGTTGGGACCTTGACTCTTCTCTTCATAGATTCATGAATTAGAGAAGGAGCTCAGTGGGCTTACCTCCAACCCACTCATAATTGCGAGGAGACACTGCCCCTCTTGCCCTAGGAGGATGTTGAGAACCGCCATTGGTCTTAAGCAAATAGTGTCTAATATAAATAATTTGAGAATCAGCTTGGCCTAAAAAAATAAATGTGGCCAAATCTGAGTTTCTATCTTATAGGACACCCTTTTTAGGTTGAGTTATTTAAACATCGCGTATACTACTTGTTGCAAGGCATATTGAGGATTACCAAGAACAAAGACAGGACTTGGAACCCTGCCACTGCTTACATTATATTTAGGTTGGCTTTACTTATTACTCTCTGCATGCTTCTTACTCAAGTCTCAACTTGTCAATCATGTGTTTGTTTCTCCCACCCCTAGAGAATTGCCTCTTTACAATCTGTGACAGGCATCACTCCTTCCTGTTAAAGCACTCTTTCTTTTGTGTGAAACACTCCATTGTATTGCATGTGTTTGAGCCATCTCCCTCATGAATGTATCTTCCCCATGAATGTATCTTCCCCATGAATGTATCTTCCCCATGAACTCAATGTTGCCTGACTGCTTCTCCTCATGCCCTCACTCTAGTGCTCAACCTTGTGCTTCTGCTTGTTCACTCTCCCCATCTGTGCCCTCTGTATTGCTTTTCCTAGCCCCTATATTGCTTTTGCTCCCGCCATTGCTTTCTCATCTCCTCCAGCCTTTCCCTGTTGATTTCACATCATTTCCCACTTCTGAGTTAAACATTGCCACGTCATTTGCCTCCCACCCTCCACCTTGTTGTTTTGCTGTTTCCTCCCACCCAGTGTTGCTTCTGCTTTACCCGCTTTAAAAAAAACAAAAAAGGCTTTTGATTTTATTTTCAGTTGCTAATGCAACTCAGATGCATGTCTACAAAATTGCGGGGGCGGCTCAATTAAAGGCTTTTGTTTTAAACATTAGCCACGCTGTGGTTTATTGGCTTTGCCAATTCTTGTGAGTTCTCTGACTCTAGCCTAAATTGGGGATCCTTAATATTTAACAAACTTGCTAGTAGAGGTTTGCTAGAAGAAGGAGGTATGTGTATTAAATAATTGTCACAAATTATGAGGCAAAGAGCATGGCGAGGGGTATGATTAGGGCTACTTTTTGGAGTTAAACCAAAATGCATTTGTTACAAATATAAAAAAAGACTTTTGAATAGGGCACTAGGTTTATACCCCATGATCCCTTGCCGCTTGCCCTAACCACCCCAGATCTGACAGAGGAGTGGGATAGGGAATTGTCATTCCCATCACTAAATTTACCTAAGGTCAATTGGACAAAGAGGTGACCAGTTGCTTGCATTAACACTCCAGCACAACTTACGAGCAACAAATGGGAGAACTAGATCGGACCCAAATGGGGCCCACACATATAATAGAGGCCCAGGCAGCACAGAAGCCGGTCCGGAGACACCGACAGGCAGAGCGGTGCTCCTCTATACCTGAGCTACAGCTAGGTGGGGTGAAGCTCCATCACCACAACTAATGGTCTGTGGTAGATTTACTTGACCTGGATTTTGCAGGTGAAATTTTTTTACTTCACTTTATATTAGCAGTAGCTAACATCGGGTCCTGAAGAAAGCATTGGTACTATACCACCAGAATGCTGAAACATGTCGACCATCATTGCTCACAGATATGTTAAATCTGTTTTTGCACTTTACTTTTTAGACTTGGAAAACTGAGAGAAAAATTAAAGTCCAACATCTACTCAGTATTATCCAATTTTAATTTTTTTACTTTTCATTTTTTTTTGCACTGCTTTTCCAGTCGCCACTTATATTTAAAAATACAATCCATAAGATCTAGTACTGACATCACATCATGCGAAAAGGTTTTTCAAGCAGCCTTAATAATATCAATAGGCTGTGTTCCTTTGTCTCCTGGGCAAGGAGAACCCAAATGATGTCAATAAGGGCGATACAGAGCGGCTACTGATGGGAAAATTCAGCCATGCCCGCGAGCCTTAGCTCACATATATATTCTTGTCACACTTGGGTGCATACTTGGGTCTCCACCTTTAGTTAATCTACTTATTGTTTGTCCATGTTGAGGCTTTGGTTTTCACAGTAAGTTTCTTTTTCCTTGACTCCTAGATATAATTATTGTTATGGGTATCTCTTTTATAGTCATAATCTGTGAATAGTCCCGCTCATGCGCCTGGACCCCGGAGCAATCAAAATAGTCTCTTAAGTCGTCTTCTTCTGCAGTCCTGCATAGACACTTAGAGAAAATGAAAGACAAATAATGCAGCCTGAATTTAACAAGGCTACATTGGCCAGCACTTCATCCTGAAGTGAAAAAGGATAGCCAAATAATATAGAAATTTACACATTTTACAGAGTTTCACACATAGAGAAACTCCCCTTCACATAAATCCTTTATCATGATAGAGAGGAAGGGTTGCCATTATGTGTCTGGAAAAGGGATACTGTGCCTTTAAGGAACCCTCCAGAGACCCCTGGTATCCCATGATGCACAGCCAAAGGCAAGTTACTTTCAGTTCTTTTTGAAGGACCCTTAGAGCCAGGCCTGTAGCATCCAGGAAAAACATTTCTTCCAACCGGGAGGAGGGCGGGGCGCTTAGGACTATAACAGAGATACCCCTACTACAGAACTGGAGTTACAGGTAAGAAACTACTCCTTCTGTAGTAGGGGATCTCTGTGTATAGTCATAATCTGTGAATAGAATGGCAAGCCCATCCCAACAACCAATTCCAGCGGTGGAAGAAAAAGAAAAGAAAAATCCTTACTGAGCAAACAAATTCTTCAGCGAAGCCTGCCCAGCTTGCGCATCTGTCCTGGCATCAGAATCCAGGCAGTAATGCTTTGCAAAAGTGTGGACAGACATTCACATAGCCGCCCTACAGATGTCTGCAATGGGAACGTTATGTAGCAAAGCCGCTGTAGCCGCTTTGCCCCTAGTCGAATGAGCCTTAGGCTCACTACCTAGAGTCTTGTTAGTCTTCTGGTAACATAGCTGTATACAGGACACAGTCCATCTAGAAATGGACTGTTTGGAGGTGGCAAGGCCAGTCCTGACTGAACCGTAATTCACAAACAACTGATCTGACCTACGAATGTCTTTGGTCTTATCTAAGTAGAATTTAAACACCCTCCTAACATCAAGTGAATGAAGGGATCTCTCCGCTAGAGAGGAAGGATGTTGAAAAAATGTAGGTAACATGATCGTCTGGTTGACATGTAAATCAGATATCACTTTACGGAGAAACTTATGGTGAGTCCTCATTACCACCTTGGAAGCATGAAACACAGTATAGGGCTCCTGACAACACACAGCCTGAATCACACTCACCCTGCAAGCCAATGTTATAGCCACAAGGAAGGCCGCCTTCCAGGACAAATGTTGTAGAGAAGCCTTATGAATAGGCTCAAAAGGCTCCTTCATCAACCTTGACAGCACCACATTCAGCTCTCACGAAGGAAAAGGACGCCTAACGGGGGAAAATACCTTCTTCAAACCCTCCAAAATTTCTTTAATGACAGATATCTGGAAAAGGGATGTTTGTGAAGGGCATTTCCTATACGCAGTTAATGCTGCGAGGTGAACCTTAATGGAATGCACCAGATGCAGAACCTTTTCCACTTGCAGGCATAGGAGGTCCTGGTGGATGGCCTCTTTGCCTCCTTGAGAATTTCCATGCAGTTGTCAGGCAAATTCAAGTGTCCATACTGTACTATCTTAGGAGCCATGCCTACAAACTCAACGATGAGAGGTTGGGGTGCACTATCTGCCATCGAACTTCGTTAGAAAGTCCGTCCGACATGGAAGCTGTAGATGTGGTTAGAAAGCGGTGGAGCAGGTCTGTGAACCATCACTGTCGCCGAGGCCACTCCGGAGCAATGAGGATCATTCGCGCTCTGAATTTAGATAGCTTGATGAGCACTGCCGGAATCGGGAATGGGTGGAAAAGCGTACAGAAAGCTGTTTGACCAGCTGATCCACAGAGCATTCCCCAGAGTCCCCGGTTGGTAAAACCTGGAGGCAAAGTCTCAGAATTTGCTGTTTTCAGCGGTGGCGAAGGCGAACAGATCTATTTCTGGAGTTCCCCATCTTGCGAAGATGTTTCCTAGCACCTTGTCGTTTAGGACCCACTGGTGCTTTTCCTGAACGAGCCTGCTGAGTGCGTCCGCCTGAGCATTCTGCACACCTGGAAGATTGGTAGCCGTTATCTGTCCTCTGGCTAGCAGCCAGTGCCAGATCGCTTTCGCTTCCAGAGACAGTGTGCGCAATCTCGAGTCCCCCTGCTTGTTGAGGTAATACATTGTGGTCGTATTGTCAGTCTTGACAAGCAGGGAGTTGTTCTGGAAGGACGGATGAAAGGCTTTCAGCGCCAAATGAACAGCCCTGAGTTCCAGAAAATTTATATGATACGTGGACTCCGCCTGTGACCACGTTCCTTGGATCTGCAGATGGTCCGAATGCGCTCCCCAGCCCTGGAGAGAAGCATCCGCCACAATGGTCTGTATTGGAATGTCCTTGTGGAATGGAACCCCCTTGAGGATGTTCCCTGCTGAAGACCACCACTTCAGGGACTGCTGAGCGTGCTGAGACAGTGTGATCCTGTCCTCCCAGCTCACTCTCCTTTGGTCCCATTGATCCTCCAGACATTCCTGCAGCGGTCTCATGTGGAGGCGTGCATGTGGTGTGAGGAAGATGCAAGAAGCCATCGACCCCAGGAGAGACGACACTGTCCTCACAGTCTTTAAAGGAGCTGACATGAGTCTGAGCCTTCCGAAGGATCGAGAAGCGTCGCTCCGCCGAAGGACACTCGCTTGCTCTGAGAGTATCGATGGAGGCTCCCAAGTACTGCAGACACTGAACAGGAGTCGGGACTGACTTGGACATGTTGATGTGCAGACCCAGTTTGTTCAACCATCCTGCTGAAATGCAATTGCGCTTCCTGGAAGGTGGAAGGAGGAGGCTTTGATCAACCAGTCATCCAGGTACGGGTAGACAAACACCTTGTTCTTTCTCAGGTGTGCTGCCACCACCGCCATGAAAACGTCCTGGGTGCGGACTTCAGACCAAACTGAAGTACGGTGTACTTATAATGGTTGTTGCCGACTAGGAAACGCAAGAACTTCCGATGTTTTTGTGCAATGGGCACAAGGAAGTACGCATCCTGCAGATCTATTGCGCAAAGCCAGTCTCCTCGATGCAGCTGAGGATAAATCTGGTGCAAGGACAGCATACAAAATTTCTCCCTGCGAATCCATTTGTTTGCATGTCGCAAATCCAGAATGGGCCTGAACTCGTTTTTGTCCTTTTTGCGCACAAGAAAGATCCTTGAGTATAGACCCTTTCCCCTTTATTTATTTATTTATTTATTGTCATTTTTAAAGCGCGGCGAATACCCGTAGGCGTCTCGGCGCTGGCTGAGGGCATAGGTCAACATCCAGGTGAACCAACAGGGCTTTCCTGACTATTGGTCAAATAACCAGGTCTTGAGTAGTTTACGGAATATTAGCAGGGATGGACTAGTCTTGATGTGAGAAGGTAGGGAATTCCAGAGTTTTGGGGCGGCAACCAAAAAACGTCTGTCGCCGCAAGTGACTGTTCTAGTGCATGGTACTACTAGATGATTATGATGGGTGGAGCGGAGAGCACGAGTTGGTGTGTAACGTACAAGATTATGTTTAAGAAAGTGGGGGCCATGATTGTTGAGTGCCTTGTAGACAATACACAGCGATTTAAACTTAATTCGACTGCGTATCGGGAGCCAATGAAGTTTCCTGATGGTGTTGGAGACAGGTGCAAATTTAGGAAGTCCCTCTGTCTTTGAGACAGAGGGACGCTTTCTATCGCCCTTTTTCTTAACAGGGTATCAGCCTCCGCTTGAAGTTCGCGCAACACATACTGCGAGCAAACCGGTGGGATAGCTGGAGGAGGGCTTAGAAAACGTAGACTGTATCCATTGCAAACAATATTCAGCACCCACTTGTCCGGAGTAATTTTTCTTCACTCTGCCGGGTAATTATGGATGCTTCCCCCCACCGGAGTGGGTAACAGAAGAGGGGGAAGCAATCCCTCAGGACTTAGACCCAGCTGGGCCCTTATTCCCCGATGCAGATTGCTGGTTGCCTCTGCCCCTCTGACGCTTCTGGAAGGGCTGCCTCTGGTATTGTTTTTGTTGCTGCTGCTGTTTTCCAGCTTGGCGACCCTGCCCTCGCTGGAACCGCTGGGAGGAGTAGCGTCTTTGGTATGGATGGAAAGACTTCTGTTGCTCCTTCGGCTTCTCCAAGCCCACAGCCTTCCTTCAGCGTTTCAACTTCCGCCTTCATGCGGGCCATTTCTTCATCCGCATGGGTCCCGAAGAGGGTGGACCCCAAGAAGGGAAAATTGGCAATCCGCTGTTGCGCCTGCGGTTTCAGGGAGTTAAGTCTCAACCAGGAATAGCGTCACAAGTTCACCCCGTGGCAGTACCGATGAGCTGCCAGGAGAGAGATGTTGGCAGCCGCGCTGATGATTGGATTGGAAACTATCATGCCTTCATTCAAGATTTCTTGAAAGTATTCCCTTCTGTCCCTCGGGAGGAGCTCAATGAATCGTTGGAGTGACTCCCAAAGCGACCGGTCATAGCGACCCAAAAGCGCAGTCGAACTTGCAGCTTTCATGGAAGTGGCCACCGTACTGCAGATCTTTCTTCCCGCCGAATCCATTTGGCGGCTCTCCTTGTCCGGAGGGACCGTAGATGACAGGGCAGTAGAATGTTGCTTCTTGGCCGCTGTCACAATGACTGAGTCCGGTGCAGGGTCCGTTCTCAGAAATGCCGGATCAGAGTTTGGGAGCCTGTACTTCTTCTGAAGTCGAGATGGAGCAGACTTCACCGAAGCCAGTGTAAGGAACAGATCCATGGCCGGTTCCTCCAACCCTGACACCAATGGTAGTAACGGACAAGAGAGGTGCCTACGCTGCAGCATTTCAAATATGACAGAGGTGGACGGGGTAGGCACCGTCAGTGCTAATTCTAGCTCGCTGCTCCCCTCAGCAGTACGTCCAGGAAAGTCACAATGTCATACACTGGCAAAACTCTTGTTGGCTTAGAGTCCGACAAAGTAGGTGAATACCTCCTGTCACTAGAAGAGTCCATGTACCTGGACCGTGACCTCTCTGTACGACGGCGATGTCGTCATCTGGTCGAAGACCTACGCCCACTGCGAGAGCGGTGCCTCCCCCGTGATCTTGGTCTCCGGGGCGCTGCAGGGACCACCGGCACAGGCGGTTGCGGAAGAGGCGGAGGTTGAGCCGGAATCAAAGGCCTCGGTTGTGGAGGCGGAGGAGGTGGTGGCGGAGGTGGAGGTATTTGTGGAAGAGGTGGAGGAGGAGGAGGAGTAGGTGTCCTAGACCGTGAAGGTGAATAGGTCCTAGAGTCGTCGGAGTCCGAAGACCGGATTACTCTCCTCCTCTTACGAGCAGGGGGTGCTCTTCCCTGATGACGAGCGACGGCGCCGCCGCGACTGGGTACTCTCTGATGTGGAAATGCTAACCACAGAGGATGAGCTTCCACTGGACACTGTCTTGGGCGTCGATTTTCTCTTCGACTTACACCGCAATGTCAACTCCTTCCTCCACATCGATCTCCTCCTCCTTGACATCGATCTCCTCCTCCTTGACGTCGATCTCCTCCTCCTTGACGTCGATCTCCTCCTCCTTGACGTCGATCGTCTCCTTGACGTCGATCTTCGCGTCGATGTTGAACGGAGGTGTCGCCTCGACGGCGAGCGTCAATGTCTTTAGGACTCAGCACGGCGATGATGGTGTGTCGACGTCATCTGTGAAGTTCTCGACGTCTACCTTGTCCGAGGCCTCGACGTCCTTCCCCTCTATGCCGAGCGTTGACGTTGCTTCGACCCAGAGCTCTGGGTTGACGGGGAGCATATAGTAGTCATACCTATCGACGCCGACGTTGTAGCCATTGATATCGACCAGGACCGGTGCCTTTTCTGGGCCTTCTCTTGACTGTGGAGCCCCCCAGAGGGTTTTCCCTGCCCATGATTGCCTTCATTTAGTGTGTTGAATTGTGGGATTTGCAGTCCAATTTCTGTAGTTTGTCCCTCTCATTCCTTGGTGACAAATCTGTTTTCCCTCCAAATTTCTCCTTTGCTCTGTGCTTAGGCCTGTGTGCTGAAACAGTGCATCCCCAGCCACCATTTTGTGTTCACAAGCCAGTGAGGCCAGCCCCCCTGCCCCCCCTCCCCCAGCAACAGGGATTTTCTACATCAGAGGGTGCTTCTGTGAGCTGTTGAAGCTGTGTTTGCTGGGGCCTGTGCACTTCGTTTTTTGGCCAGCAGGGGGAGTGGAGCTTTATTCGAACAGTATTGTTGGATTTCGAGTTGGTGAAGCCTTTGCCTGCTGAGGTCCAGGGTTGTGGATTGAGCCTGTCTGTCTCCTAGGAGATTCTGAACAGGAGCAAGCAGCTTCCAACTCCCTGACCAGCAAACCTTGTCTGAGGTTGCTGGGACCTTATATAGTGTGATGATGGTTGGCACATGTGTACACTGATTGGTGGTTGTATCTGGTGTTTCTATTGGGTTAGGGTTAATGTCCTCATTGGCTGGGTATTTGAGGGTTCTGATTGGTTTCTCGGTCTGTGATTCAATCATTGCAGGGTTGGGACTAGGGCTAGGGTTCGGATTTCTATAGGAAGTAGGGACTAGGGCTTCCTATGTTATTGGTTGTTGGGAGTAGGGTGGGACTAGGGCTACGGTTAGACCTTTAATTGGAAGTAGCGATTTAGTGCTTCTGGTGTGATTGGTTTTTTGGACCAGTTGTGGGACTAAGAGTAGGGTTAGGCTTTCTATTGGAAGTAGGGACTAGGGCTACTTGTACCATTGGCTGTTAGGGCTAGTGTTGTGATTGGATAGTGTTAGGGCTAGGGCTCCCATTGGCTGAAGGGGTCACCTGATTATTAGGGCTACAAAAAGGGCCAGGCTTAGGGCGTCTCAGCCCGGGCGTCAAGGCTAAGGGTGGAGAGGACAAGGGTAGTTGCCTGTTTGGGCCTGTTCGAGACTGGTCGGGACTAGGGCCTGAAATGCTGCCCTTTTTCTCTTAAAAAAAAAAATCCTTCACTCTTTTATCCCTCCACTATCCTTTTTCTATCAAAATTAACAGAATAACATGTTCACTTCTCAAATTCCATGTTCCATATTCAACTATACTAATATACTGGCCAAATAACTGAATAACATATCTACTACTCACATTACTTAATTACTTCATATTTATACTATACTAATTTTCAACACTAATCCTTTATGGGTTCCGGAGTGGCGTGCTACTCGCCAAAAAAGCGCTTCAACACCCTTCAGGGGTAACAAGTGCTATATGAATACAAATCTTTCTTCCCTTTTATCCATCCTCTATCCTTCTCACGCCAAGTAACACACTAATATCCACCACTGAAATTACCTCATATTTCAACATATTAATTCACCACTAATCCTTTATAGGCTCCCTGAATAGCATGCGTAAACAAGCGAGCGATAAATAAATACTAACCTTTGTCCTACTCTATCCTTCTGCTATCATTCCAAATCCAAATAACTGACTAACATATCCACCACTTAAAATGTACTTGCATGTTTCACTATACTAATTCAAAACTAATCCTCTGTAGGTCCCGGAGTAGCGTGCTACCCGCCGAAAAAGCGCTTCGACGCCTCGTCAGGGGTAGTAAGCGCTATATAAATGCAATTACAATACAATACAATGTGTTGATGGAAGACAGTATGCATACTCTGTGTGGGTCTTCCTACCACACTCAGGGCACTTGTCGAATAAAGCTGGCATTTCGACAGGAAAGAGGTGGGCTAGCAGCTCAAAAAAAGCAGCAAATGGAAGATAAAGGCCCCAGACGTCGAATGAAACACTAATTAGCTCAAAAAAGCTCGAATAATTGAAGTAATACCAATAAAGGTAGAGCTCAATGCTCCAGGGTCCTGCTAGCAGGAGCCGGAAAAAAGAACTGAAAGTAACTTGACATTGGCTGTGCATCATGGGATACAGAGGGTCTCTGGAGGGTTCCTTAAAGGCACAGTATCCCTTTTCTAGACACATAATGGCAGCCTATGGGGCTTGTCTGTCCAACCCTTCCTCTCTATCATGATAAAGGATTTTTGTGAAGGAGAATTTCTCTGTGTGAAACTCTGTAAAATGTGTAAATTTCTATATTATGTGGCCAATGTAGCCTTGTTAAATTCAGGCTGCATTATTTGTCTTTCATTTTCTCTTAAGTGTCAATGCAGGACTGCAGAAGAAGACTACTTAAGAGACTATTTCGATTGCTCCGGGGTCCACGCACATGGGCGGGACTATTCACAGATTATGACTATAACAGAGATCCCTACTACAGAAACATGTCATCAAACTTGATTCTGTCCGGGGGACTTGTACCAACATCGTGGCAGGTCGGGGAAATTGTGCCCATCTTCAAGAAAGGCGACAAAACCGAGCCATCGAGCTATAGGCTGATAAGCCTAATAGATTCCCTCCAAAAGATCTTCTGTAAACAAGTTCCCAGGAGGCTACAAGAATTGTTGACGGAGTCCCATATCCTAAGTGATCTCCAAGTGGGCTTCCATCCCAAAGTCAGTACCTTAGACCAGGTTTTTCATTTCATCTGCATCTACTGGAAGGAAGTGGATGTTAAAGGGGGAAAATTATATGTGTTCTTTGTCGATCTACGCACAGCTTTTTACTCAGTGCCCCAGGTAAAGCTGTGGAGAGTACTGAAAGAAATGGGCCTGCCTCCAAATCTCTTAAATATTTTAATCAGATTACATGCTTCTAATTCAGCCCAGGTAAGCCCAAATAATGAAGTAACCAACACCCTCCCTGTAAACCATAGAGTGAGGCAGGGATGTGTGTTGGCGCCCACTCTTTTTACTTTATTTATTAATGGGGTCATTGAGGTCTTGGACAGGGATGGCTGCGATGCCCCGAAAATAAACAATAGACGAATCCCTGCCTTGTTATTTATTGGATGACACCCTTTTAATTTCCAAATCTCCCCAGGGCCTCCAACAACTTTTAAATGCTTTTATAAAGTTTTGGAATGATAGGGTTTTTTTCTTAAACGAGGAAAAAACAAAATACGTGATTTTCAATGAGAGGGAAAAAACATCCCAGCAGATCCATTCGGGCAGGTAGCACTTCTCTCGAACAAGTTCACGTATTTGATTATTTAGGAATTTGTGTATCCCCATCAGTAAACTGGGATGCGCACAAGGAGAAGGCTAAGTTGCATCAAATGTTTTAATGTAACCATATTAATAAGATACACAGAAAAACTGTCCCAGCAGATTGCACCTGCACCCGAAATTTACAATTCTAAGGTTTTGGGCAATATATTGTATGGTGTAGAGCTGTGAGGGACAGGAAATATATCGCCTTTAACAGTTGTGGAAAAGATCCCTGGTTGAACGCCCCCCTAGCACCCCACCGAAACCCTTGTACATGGATCTGGCGCATAGACAATTGAAACACAAGGCAATCTATCGATTGATAATGTTTTGGTTTAGGTTGTGGACTGTAGAAGAGCTTGAGTCTTACTGTGAGATTTTTAGACCTCCTAAGTTTCCCAAAGGCATCAACAAACTGGTTTACTACCTTACGGAAAGCCCTAGTAAAGCTGGGCATGGATGCCTTTTGGACAAACCCAGAAAACATGAGGCGAAACCCAAGATCAAAAATCAATTCTCAAAGAGGATTTTACAGTTTCAGAATCCACCCTGACCAAAGACTTTCTTACATTTAAATGTTCTTAGCTCTTTGAGCCAACCATCGACGAAATTGCTTGGCCGATGGCATGGAAACTCTTTCTGCAGTTTTGCTACAAATCTCTTCCCATCAAACTGTTTTGTTCAAAATGGTCTAGCAATAATGACTTGGTTGATCTTTGCCCTGCATGCCAAGGTAGTCCAGAATCCATACTTCATCTACTCATTTTTTGCCCGAGCTACCACTCCTTGAGGAAAAAATTGATTGTCCTGCTATGTTTTCTAGCAGAACGGGGGCATTACTTAGAGGGCCTAAGTTTTTTGTGTACTGACACTCATCAATCTACTGTATTTGGTCTTGCTAGATTCCGGCATGCCCTTTGGATTAGGCGCAGAAAAATAAGTATGGGAGACACCTCGTCTTGAAAAGTGTTGCTAGACCTGAATTGTATGTAACTGTTCATTAATGGCTGTGTAAATATGAGATCTTAGCACCGTAATTTTAATTATACATTTGGCTGCTTTTGCATGTGGAACTTTTTCAAATGTTTTGGGGGGCCTTTTTATTCTGAATTTGTATAAATGTTTCTATGGATTTTCTTTTTAACTCCTATCATTTAATTGTATTGTTGATCTATCTTTTTTAAAGGACAAACAACCTGTGCTGTATACTTTTTAGGATCTGTGTGATCATAATAAAGTTTGTTGATGATGATGATTAAACTTTCTAACCTTTTAAGCTCTTCTCCATGTGGTGCCCTTTAAAGTTAGGCCTGGTTTCTTTAATTTTACAAAATCTGTTACAGACAACTGGCTTCCTTGGTATGTTCCTTTGGCATTACATCCATACTGAGGATATCAACTCCAAATTAGACTTAGTTTTCCTTTCCTCTTGAAATGCCATCCATGCTTTATAGAACCGAATCGTGGAGATCCACAATTGGATGAACTCCCAGTGGTTGAAGCTGAACACTGACACAAATCATGACAACTGGTGGGAATCAAAGCCCAAAGCAACTTTCCTTCTGGCCCACAGATTTTGGCCCATTGAAAAAAATCGAGAGTTAATATAGACGCTTCCATGGAGATGGATAGCCTAGTCTCAGCAGTAGTATCATCATGAACACTCCACTACTGTCACCTATGCGCACTACCTTTATGTTCTAAAGTCTATAAATAGCAATGTGTCGGCCACTCTTGACATGTCTGGATTACTGCAATTTCCTTTCTCTCAGGATAGAGATTTCTCTCCTTACTAGACTACAGTCAATACAAACACGAGCCGCAAGCAGGGCAACTGGTCCCTTGTGTAACCAATGCATTTCACCTATACAACAAGAACTACACTGGCAAAACCCATTCCTAAATGGTAATTGTCAGGTCTCGCTGTACTGTTCACTGCTTTTTGTATGGGAAGGTCCTGATTACCATTTTTAAGAGGCTTTATAAAATACACTCAATCCACAAACCTCTATTACACATCTTCGTTCTCTCTAACCATCCCTGGGTTCCATAGAAGGTGGCTTCATCTATTTAAAAAGCTGGCATCTGGAACCTCCCCCCAAGAAATATGCAATCTATTGCCAAACTTGTTTTGTTTAGGAAAACTCTTAAAACATGGCTCTTCCAAACTGGTTTTCTGCTTATTTAGTTCTCTGCACTGTTTTGTCTACCTTAATTTTGCATCAAGAGACCATAGGGTGTTAGAGCACTTCACTACTCTGACTAAAAATGTGTGTTAATTGAAAGCCAAAGGCATCAACAAAGACTGACTCTGCAATGTAAACAATACCATTTTAATTCCAACCACTGCTCCTTCAAGCCCCATCTGCTCACGTGTGAAATGTAGATGGAATTAAACATCACACTGCATTTTATGTAACAGTCCTTGGTTAGGAAAACAAAGACATTACACAGAACAGTACATAAGCTTGTTTGATACAATAGTACAGATGATAAATTATATATTATACAGTAAAACATCAATGGTCAGTACAAATGCACAAAAAAGCAGCCTGCTCCAAGATATATAAAACGTTTTGATAGATTGGTCGCGTTAAGATTTCTAAAGTTTCAATTGCTGTTCAATATTGTACCATGGAAAGTGAATGTCACAAATCCCAACATCTGAATACACAATGATATTAGTCGTGGTGAATGTGAGCAAAGATGGCTAATAGTTGGAGGGGTCTAGCATTTATGACCACTACATCAACTATCACAGTGGTTCTTGCTCTTGCATTCGGCATAACCTGGCATATGAGGGGGACCCAATGGTTACACACTCTGGTTCCTAAATGGCACTATCGAATTGACTGCATGTATATTTCTATTTTTGGTGGAGCTGATTAGGTTTACAAAATGAAGGGATAAGTCATAGAAAACAATATTAACACTACTGGTTGGCCTTGTTGGCCAGTAAGGCTACTTTAGGCTGTGCAATTTACAACTAAAGCACCTTATTTCTAAGAAAAAAACAATTTAAAAATTGGCTTTTTATCAAATGACAGGTGACTGTTGCTCTAAAAATGTATCTCCAAGTTCCATTATGATTGGGTGATAGTACAAGTATGGCATTCATTTTGAACATTTATTTGAAAGGCATGAGAGAGGACGTCTCTAATTACCAAGCCACATGGAGATTACAGGGTATTAATACATTGTTTTTTAGTCAAGCATGCCTTCACTCAGAAGATCAAAACAAAGCCTCAACAATGTTCAAGCAGAAAACGTGTGAATGATAATTTTAGAAAGTACTTCTGAAATTCAATACCATCAGATTGTATGAATTGTTCAACACTTTGAGGAAATTATCTAATTTGAAATTTAAAGGAAATATCATCTAAGAGTAACTGGTAAATCTCTTCAATTCTTTTGATGCTCTGCTCATATAATTGTGAATCCTTGTGCGATTTACAGTAGAGTTAAAAAGCCTTAGGGTTGAGGAGCTGAATATTGGAATGTTATCAAATAATCTGCACATTTCATAGTTGTGTGCAATACCGTTCAACTTTCTTTATCCAAAACTTCAAATACACTACAACGTGTGTTAATGACGGGATCTCACAGTATGTGGCATGGAAGGTATAGTGGTGATTTTTAGTCAAAGGAATTGTTAGTTGCGATGACTGCAAATGATTTGCTATTATGAAATGTAAGCATACCTTCAAGCGCATAACCTAGGGACACAATGTTTTGTTAAGGGTAATATTAATGCAACCCCTTCATTGAAAAATGCAGTATTGTATTAACCAATTATGCATTTTCTCTTAAATATTAGCATTTTCAACTGGTAATCCTGATACAGAACAAAATTGGGGTGGGAACGCACTCCATGTAAACATATATACTTGCAGATATGCTGTTTTACTCAACAATTGGCAGGAAACAGTTTAAGTCTAACACCAAAGTTCTGGGCACTCCCCATTAGTTGCAATTCCTTTCAACATTACTTGATAAGTACACAGAAGATATCTTGCTCTACTGACCCATGACAACTTCCATGAAATGAAAGATTGGCGTGCAAACACTATTTAGAATAATCACCTTCTTCCCCAGATCAAGTTATGATACTATTGGTGGATTTGAAAGGAACGCATGTTTGCATATTTGCTGTGGGTGGCAGGTGAAAGCGTCAAAAAATAATTTGGACAAATTCAAGGAAAGTCAATAAGGGAAAAATCTTTGGGATGAAGCAGGATTAACCTTGAGAATTAAGTAAATTAAAAAAAAATACATTTTATCTGGAAAAAAGCAGGTAAGTGGAGGATACAAAAAGAAAACAGAGGAAGTGCAAACATGTAAATGTTAGGAAAAAAGTATGAATGACTGAACAAGACAAATTTGTGCAATAATAAGACAAGACATTACAAGAAAAGAAATGAGAGTGAATGAAGCAGCACATGGAAGAGAAACAATGATTGGAAAAGATGGACAAGAAATTAAGCAGAAAGCTCTAGTAAAGAATGTGGATTTGCTATGAGACCCATTTTTTTCATGCATTTGATTGTCCAGACACTTTGAAAGACAATACGTAATCAGGGAAGGCCACTATGGTACATCATGTCTTTAGCACTAACACATTTGCAGCTTTTAGGTTACTGTTTTGATATGACTCCTATATACATCTGCCCACAAAGAAAAAGGTACATAAACACTATTTAAACCTCTTTACATCAACGTATCAACAGGGGCACAGTGAAGTGTTGATAACAAAACGATAGAGAAGGTTTAAATGATACCAGCATATATATTTATAATCTATTAACACGTGGCACTTACTTCCGATATAACTTTGCTGAAAGTTGCCTCCGCAGAGTGAAAATAAAACGAAAACTTTCATTATGCCTCCTAAAAAGACAAAAGTGCTTACATTTGATAATTTAAGCACAGAGAATGAAGAGTAAAAAGCAAGTAAAACTTAGCTGGTTGAAAGTCTTAAATCTCAAGAATCACATAATATCTAAAGTTTTACTTTTGCAAAACTATTAAACGTTGCCTGAAACTGTATTCTTTTCAAATACCAAATTAAAGGAAAAGTAATTACATTTAGTGTCCAAATTTCCCTTTTTAAAAATATGTTTTCACCTTAACAAGTCGCTTAAAACCATAAATAAGTGGGCACAATAAAAAGATTTGGCTTCCTCAATACATTTCAGCCACACCTAATAAAAATTCCACCACAAAATGAAACTGTTAAATAACATTATAAAAATATTAGCAAATATGACTAGTACGGTAGGTAAAAATCTGCAAAATCAAATATGAAACTAGTAAATCAGAATGTGCAAAGGTATCAAAAAATAACTACATGTAGTAGATTGTAGCTTAAACTAGGTGAAAGTAGCCAAATTTCATTAAAATTTGCTCTTCTACTTTGTAAATATAACTCACATGGCAAGTCAAATTAAAGCAAGATCTGAATAAAATGCCACGTTTCAGTCGATACTGAAGAGGTGTGGCAGCCTACACGCTAAAAGCTCATTAAAAGGTTTTTAACATATGCACTGTATGCAGCCTCTTTCTCTTAATTGCTTCATTTTTTCATTATTTGATATACAAATATGCTTTTTTTTCAAATAAAAACTCTAGCAAGAAAGTTGGGTGACAATCTGGCAACATTTCTAGAGAAAAGCAGTTTTCAGTGTTCCTGTAGTTTTCGAATGTTTCTAAAAATAAGCACTGTAGGTGAGAAAATGATATTGTACATAACAAACCTCCATCTATTAGCATAAAAAGTAATAATATTCCTATGAAATGATTAACTGAAAAAGGTCAACCAAAATATTAAGTTAAATGGAGGGTCCAGTATGCTACTGACTCGTATTAAACTTTGAGTTAAGGTACAAGAGGCAGGTGCATCTTTAAAAGTGAAAAGAATTACGTAACTGAGTTATCACCTATACCAAAGCCAGACAATCTAAATTTGATGAGACAACATTCTGCCCCAGGATGACAAAAGAAGGAGATCTTCTGGAGAAAAGGCTAGTTAAATTGAGCATGTAAAACACAAAGTTCTTTGAAGTTCAAAACTGTAAACTGCAAATCTAGTTCAAGTCTCCTCTCTGATGATGCCTCTGAAAGTGGGTTTGTTCAGTTTCTTGGACAACCAGCATCAGCTGAAGACAATCCAAAATGTTGTAGAGTTGGGAGTCTTCACAGGAGGAAAGGGTTAGTCGTGTTCATAGACTGAGCTGCAGATGGAGGCAGTCCAGTGTTATGAAGCGGTTGGGACAGTGAGCCACCAATACACATGTTCGTGGCCAGTCCCAGCCTGGAGACAGACGCCATGTTCCCCATAGCTGGAACAGGTTGCACTGCTACAGCAGCAATAGAAGAGTGCTGCATTGACTCCATGCTCACAGAGGGCATTGCATTGAAAGACTGGCTAACTCCCATCATCGGACTTGACCTCAGCTGATTTAGTGTCAGGGGCTGAGGCTGGTTCACCTGAAAAGGATTGACTGGAGGTGCTGCTGCAGATGCACCTAAAAGAAAAAGAAAGAATATTATACCCATTGAAAAACGCTCATTGCAACTTGCCAGTGCTGTAGCGCTTGCAAACTCCATGTTTCTGGACACAGTTTTCAGGCCTGCGTATCGCTGCCTCCCAAAGGGTGAGAATCAGAAAATGAAAATAGCCCACAAAATGGCAGTGTGGCTGGTGTGAGGCCATTGCAAATTTGGCCATGTTTTAGAGAATAGACACTGTTTGTACTGGCTTCTGGTCAAAGTATACAGTTCAAGGTACTCTGCTGGGTTCATTGAGCCTATTAATCATGTCAATTTTATGAAGCTAACAGATGTGTGTAGATGGAGAGATGGCAGGTTACTTCAATCAACATTCTAATCATCAGTACATGATTCATTATTTCCTTCAGATTATGTAGTAGCTCTACCAGAAGACCACCCCTGTATCTGACATTCTGCCTTGCACACAGTCTAATGGTTGTCCGATAGGTATTTATTGTAAATTATTGAACAACATGAACATTTGCCGGATCATATGTTAGACAACGATGTCATGAATAGGGTGGGGATTTGCGAGTGCAACAATGGAAACCAAGAAAAAATTGTATTCAATATCCTGGGTATAGTTAAAGAAACTATAGAGACACTTGGGCTTTGTGAAATATGGGAGGGCTGTGAAAAGACTGTTAAACACAAACAAATATAACAAGGTGTGTTATATATGAGGGACTCAAAGGTTAATGTTTGGAGAGGCTACATATTCTTGATCTGGATAAACCAGAGCAAGTTTGAAGCTTTTCCTCTAGGGGATACTGCACAGGGTATGACAGCCAACCTACTAAACAACTGGGAACAAACATTTACAGATCTCGGGGGGCAAACCACCAATATGGTTGGCATGCTGGATGATGAGAAAGTAGAAAGATTTTACTTTCATTGTCACAATTTCAATGGCAAAAGGATCAAGTTAGCAAAAATTATACTTTCTAAATGTATCTATATATTTCCTAGTGTTCATTGCATGGAGGAGAAGCTTACTTACCAGACTGGTGTGCTTGTTTTTTTTGGGAGGGAAGCACTTTTGTAGACATTACATCAAGGTGGAAAGGGCTATATATTCCTGTAGATATGGGGAGGATTTAATGTGCATGAATCTGGAAATATTTTCAAGTTGTGCAACTGCAACATGTAATTCTTTGGCTGGACAGTAATGACCACAACCCACATGAAGCAATGGAAAGGATACACTTCTCTGAAATGGGCAATATGTACTGAAATTCCCAGATTTATTTGAAAGTCAATACTACTGCAAGTTGTATATTAGCAGTATGGAAAGATGTTGCACCCAAGTAAAACTTATAGGCAAGACCAGCCATGTATTGAGATATGGCAAATGGTATCTGCAATGCCAAACTTTATTCATAAGTAGTTTTGAAAACATGTTGAGGATGAACTTATTCCAACAAAAGACCTGGTAAGAGGGGCATCTTATGCCTTAAAAAGAATTTTGTTAAATACACTTCCCTAATAAAACAGTAAGCACATGTCCAGGCTGCAATGGTTGCTAAATGGATTATGGGTATTGAAGCTTTCTACAATAATATCATATCGTCATACATAATAAGGGCTGGAGGATATCACAAGTTAAATAGAATCATTTAACTGATGCTGCACAAAAGAATCCGCTACCAGATATATTTAGGCCTCGAAGAGATGGGATATTCAACTTGGTCATCAACTCTGATGAGCATTGGCTGAAAACCTAAACAAACACTAATGGTGTCCCAGTGAACTCAAACTTTCTATTAATTCAAAACAGATAATTACCAGGATGCTTTATCGCACCACACAACGTACATTTATTACATCCAAAATGCCCACATTTCACATGTACCGAGTTTAAACATTTACTATGGGAATATCCAGCAACTGTGGTGTTTTGGAGTGAAGCTGTACAAGCAATTTCATAAATGTTAGATGCTCAAATAGTGTTGGAGCCGGCTCACAATCTACTGGCAGAATAAACAGAATTAGATTCTAGATGGAAAACTGTTAAAATGATGAAAGAGGCGTAGACCAGGAGAAGTAGGTAATAAGATTGCTACTTTATTCTTTAGATCTCTTGATAGTTACAGGTGACCAGATGTAGTTAGATCCATAGGAATGCCCCACCAGGAGCAGGCTCTCCACTGCTCAGCCCATCCACACCAACTGACATACTCATCCAAACCAACACAATCCACATTCCATCTGATGTCATCACTGGCTGAGCAGCAGGGAGAGAACCTCAGTAGGGAGGGTGTATTAAGTAAAGGTACATTACAACACATCCCCCGCTTTATAATGATAGAAAACAAACACACATGTGAAGATGATAAAACACACGTTCCGACAAAAGAGGATGCAATAATAAGAAGCATTATACATCATCCCCATGCTAAAGTGATCACAACAACAAATGCATGAAAGTTGCCAAACATACAAATGAGGAGAAACAAAGAAGGATGAGAACTCAAATACTACACCCATCTCCCTTTCATAAAGATCACAAACAAAAAGAAAGCAAGTTAATTAAAACATACTTCAAGACCAGTGGAAACGATCCACAAAACTCACGTCCCAAACTATGGGCACAATCATGAGTAGCCAGATGCACCACAAACGAAGGCACACAACTGTGGCAGAAGAGGGATCTACAACCCCCAACTGCACAAACCAAAGAAAGAACCAGGGCTACCCAAAAGAAATGGAAAGACACAGCCCCAACTAAGACAGGGTAATAAAACCCCCAAAACACTAAAAAAAAACAATATGGGTATCCCTTAAGCCAAAGCAACCATTATTATGGTCAGCTTAAACCCAAAGCAAATAAATAATTAGAATCACCAAACTCAACGTGCATAACCAAATTGCACAGACCAAACACCTACTAGAGGCATTAACCACATACAGGGTAACAGCAAAACCAAATAGGAAAAGTTACACCAGAGGTAAATTTCCCACGTGTGCACCCGTAACACACAGTCCGAAAAATACTCTATGTGCGTATCAATAACGCACAGTCCAATACATAAATCAAACCAGGGTAACCCTTAACCCAGAATACAGTCAAAATTCCCTTTGGGAACCATAAATCCAAAACTAACATATTATAGGTATCCCATAACCCAATGACAATCTAGGGTATCCTTAAACCCATGACAATCTAGGGTAACCTTAAACCCCAAAACACACTAGCACATACTATGGGTATTCTTAAATCCAGGACATGTGCTGGCCTAAATATGTAAAAATGGAAATCATAGACACAAGCCCAAAAAAATATAATGACACAAGTAAATTAAGCAAACAGCAATTATGTAGCTGCGGTGAGCGTTGTCTCACCCGAGGTCCTTCCCTCACAGTCATTTCGATGAGAAAAGATTGTACTAGTCAAAACACCATCTTAGCAAGTTCGTTTTCGAAATCATTTTAAAGCTACGTCAATTAACTTGCCGGGCCAGAAGTTCATTGCCGAAGACTCCATTGCTGAGGCATCACCACTGGGGGCATATGTGAGGCTAACCATGCAGTCCAATAAAAAACTTCTTCACCAGGACTACTTCACAAAAGGACGGTGCACGATGCACTTGATGATGACGTTTACAAAACTTTCAAGGAAGTGAAAAAACATGGAGCAGCACGCACCATACGTAGCACCGGATGGCTCTCGTTACGTTAGAGCTCACAACGACCTTAGGCAGAAATGAAAAGAAGAATGAAAAATGAAGTAGCGCGTGTACAGTTTTAATTTCTAAAGTTTGCGCAGCCGTTTTCCACAACAGATTTAAAACACGCTTTTTGCGTTTAATTCAAAGGTAGACTCACCCCAGTAAAGACACAAAAATTCTTCCGGAAATAATCATGCCCCAAAGCAGAGGTTTCATTATCAGTTAAAGACGTGCCAGTTTCCTTCACACAAGTTTTTTCCACAAGTACGAGCGGTTGCAGTGCCAAACTGTGGCTCACAAAGGCCATCACCTGCTCACACAGAGTGTTGCTCTCTCTCTCTGTAGCGGGGTCTGCTTGTCTTGCCGGTACACGTAGCTGCTTCCAATTCAATCCAGGAATCACCACAATTCATACCAATTCCTTAGCACGATTCAGCACTGTCAATTATTGTCAGCCGAACGAGTCACAACAGGGCAATAGGAAAACAAAGACCTTCTTTGTACCCTGAAACCTGTCCCATTTACAGTGCTTGATTGAAATGACATAAAACATTTGTTCAAGGAACCTTCGGGCTGATGCGATGTCTTTTGGCACAACGAGACTTATCTTCTTTTATGTCTCAAAAAACGGTAGTTCAGGGGTCAAACTCTCATGCCACATGACGCAGTACACTGTCTTTTAATGTTAAGCTTAACAGTTTGTTGGCAGGCAGGAAAAAGGAAAATCCAACATGTACTGCCATAAAGACATTGTAGGAATGTCATTTTGCACCTTCAGACAAACGCTCTAGCACGCAAGGGCAGTATTCCTCAAAGCTGTTATATGATAGAATATAACATAGACTGTCAGTCATTTTCCAAAATCAGCAAGCAAACAGAAACTGGCACAATATAGTTAAGGGCGACCGTTGGCAGGGTCACTGGTGGGGCATAAGGGGTGCCTAGTTTCATCCACTCCACTTACTTGAAGTCTATAAGTCTTTTGGTTCAAAGTCTTTATATCCATATTAAAACCGCTACTTCATCTGCTTCAGTTTTAAAAATCAAATCAGTCCAAGGTAGCTCCATGGGTTCTTTGAATCGTCGCCAGTGTTAAAATGATGAAAGAGGTGTAGACCAGGAGAAGTAGGTAATAGGATCGCTACTTTATTCTTTAGATCTCTTGATAGTTACAGGTGACCAGATGTAGTTAGATCCATAGGAATGGCCCACCAGGTGCAGGCTCTCCACTGCTCAGCCCCATCCACACCAACTGACATACTCATCCAAACCAACACAATCAACATTCCATCTGATGTCATCACTGGCTGAGCAGCAGGGAGAGAACCTCAGTAGGGAGGGTGTATTAAGTAAAGGTACATTACAACAAAAACATTTCTGTGGCTTGCGAGTTTGCTCGTAAAAAGCATAATCTCCTTTTACTGAGAAAAACGCGTTTTAGTTTTGTGGACTGGTGAATGTGAGAGAAATTGTTGAGATTAATGATGTGTCAGTGGTTGGATACTCTGAGATATATTTTCCCAATTCACCCTCTTATAAAGTTAGAAAAAGACTTGAGTGGGCTAATTTTTTTATTAATCACTCCACGAATGCGTAGAAATGGATAACAATACTGTTCCTGAACTTTTTGTGTTAGAAATCAAGACAGCTAGGTACTATTGACAAGTGGTATGGCAACTCTCTTGCATCTTGTGCGAAGAAATGAGTTGAAGGGAGATTACTGACCTACAGAAAAGAACTCTGGGGATGGCTTGGTTCTCTGTGTTTAATTTACTCCTCTTTATCAACAGTGATATCTATGGAGCTATAATGAGATGCTGTATTCCATGGGCCAAGTATTTTCCCCCCATAAACTACTATGGAGTTTTTCCTCTTTAGGGACAGACCTTTTTCATTTGAATAATTCTGGTGTCTTCGCATTAATGCTTGTGCAACCAAATCTAAGAACTAATTTTATGCATAAAAGACTATTTTTCTGTGATGATTTTGATAGCAATTAACACTAAAATCAAGTTACACACCTAGTACCTTTGCAACCTGTGAACGAACCAGCTTGGAGTTGAGAGGCACTGGCAGGAGGATAAAGCGAAATTGACTGTTTCAGTTGATCTTGAATGCATCACCCTGGAACTCAAGTAATCTGGGTTCACTCAATGCCAAATGAGCTACCTCCTTTTCGTGTACCTCATATTCCACTACCCAATAGGATTCATGTCTAAACGATTTGAAACAATCAAATACAAGGACAAAAGACCATTTTGACTCTTGTCAATATGTATCCTTGAAAACAGAGACGGCACACAGTTTTAGGAATCACAAGGGGACTGTGTAAACATGACGAACAAACACAAATCCAAGATACATAACAAAAAATTCATGAGGGGCAAATGGCCTGCTGAAGTTATCAACCTGTATGTACCAGAATCCCAAAAAGGTGTTCGGAGAACAATGCATGCATTTAGCTAATACGAAAAGGGGATACACGAGCCCTCCCATGGGTGATGGAGTAGCTTAGGTTTTTAGATATAGGCTAGACAGCGAGTAAACTGTCTCCAAGACCTTTTGCATTTTGAAAGTGAACTTAGAGGCCACCCATTGCTCACTATTGGTGTGTTTTATTGTCACTCTTATTTGCCTGCTTTTTATTGGTCAGCTGCCGTAAGCTTCCTTCCTCTTCGTGTGTTTGCCTCTTCCCTAGAAACTGGACACATTACTTGTGCCCTTCTACTGCTTGCTTTTAGGCACTACTTTTTTCTTTTTGTTTAAGCACTGCACCAGAGTGTGTCTTTCTCAGCTGCCTTCATTGCATACGTCTGCCATGTCAGTGTTCCTCCCACCCATCTTCCCTCCCTTGTCCATATTACTTGCTCCCCCTCCTAACGTTTACGTTTTGTTGTTGTTTGGCCCTAACCATACTAGTGAGAAAAAAGCACTATGAGGCAGACACCACTGGCCAAGCCATAGTGCTTCCCCACTCACTCAGTCTTGCATTTTCCCTTCCTGCCCTCCCATCCACCAGCAATGACACTCGTTCCCTCATCTAGGTTACAAGCCCAGACTCGTGTTGCTTGCCTCTTCTCTCGTACTTGTTGCTTATCCCAGCAATGTCTGGTTCCTCCCTCGCTCGTCCATGTTGATTGCCACCACCCACCTGCCATCACAAAAAAGTGCTATGACGCGGACACAGCTAGTGCATCACAGCTTAATTTTAATGAAACTTTTCTGCACCACAACCACACTTCTGTACAACATGGCTAAAAAACATTAGCAAAGCCAATAGCTATTGTTTCATATCCAGCACTTGCTTGCCATGCAGTGACAAAAACAGTTTTGAAAATACAATCAGTTTCAACTCAAGAGTTAATCTGAATACTTTTTCTGAAGCCAACAAAGGCTTGTGTGTAGTCAAAGCTAGAAAGGTGGAAGGGTTAGAAGATGTAAAATGTGGCTAGTATTTAAACTGCTTAAATTCAATAGTTTAACTAGTCAATCAAACATATGCTCAGTGACTGATAAAGATTAAAGTAGCAAACAAGAGCTGTAGAATTAAATTCTACATATTGAAATGCGGTCTCTGGGGAAGAACTGGTCATATTGGGGAACAGTAAAAGAAAAATGTTACTTACCCGGTAAACATCTGTTCGCGGTATGCATGGTTGTAGATAGACATACTGTGCATCAACAGTAAAATATTCCTCCCATAAACAGTGACTAGTCTGTTGGTGTTGCAGCAGACAAACATGTTTGGATACATTTGGTAGGTTATACCCGATTTTGAATGGAGAGACCACCTTAGGAAGGAATTAAGGGTTAGAGTGAAGGA
Organism: Lissotriton vulgaris; assembly: GCF_964263255.1. Lineage (NCBI taxonomy): Eukaryota > Metazoa > Chordata > Amphibia > Caudata > Salamandridae > Lissotriton > Lissotriton vulgaris. The sequence continues at coordinate 136,629,097 of NC_141698.1, read as the reverse complement.
CAACCCTATCCCTATGGAACACTTCGCAAACCGTATAAAACAGCAATTAATTCTACTGAGACAGGGAGTGTATCCCACTAAAGATTTAACTCCTAAATGGAAACGCACCTGGCTCTCAATGGATTGTCGCCTTTGCGGACATGGTGACGAATCAGTGCTCCACCTACTCTGTATTTGCCCGGCACTATTATCCGAACAGAAAAAACTGCTGCGGCCGTTGCTGAAAAAAGAGCAGATCAGGACATGCAGATCCGCAGTAATAAAATGTTTAGGAGGGTCAACAGTGCAATTGGCATGTAAATCCCTAAAGCTGTTAAGACTAGCTACAAAAGCGCTAGAAAGGAAAGATACAGAACTTGATTCAGAAAATGCTAAGACATTCACTTCAAAGCAAAAATAAGTAAAAGAATCAGATTCCTCAAGCCAGATCAACTCTATACAACTAAAAGGCATTAACTGTACTATTTTCCTTTATTTTTTATGTTTTAATAATCAAAATATTTTAAATGGAATTTTACCAACTAACTAGTGTTTATACATGAATTTTAAATCGTAAGTGTTTACGTGTTTTTAGCGGTTAATCCGCTCTTTGTATGATTTAAACCAAATCAAATAACGTATTTACTTACCCTATCCCTATGAACATGAAAGAAAGGTTCTGCCAATGTTAAAACTTGCGAGCTCACTTACACACCTGAGTGAGGTGATGGCAACAAGAAAAGCCACCTTACAAGAGAGAAACTGAAGGGGGTATGAATGTGAGGGCTCGAATAGAGGGCCCATAAGATATTATAAGGATGATATTGTTAATGTTATGGGTGTCTTATATAGCGCTCGGCTACTCCAAGGAGTGTCCCGGCGCTTTCTGACCCATAGCTGAAACAGAAAGGAAAAAATGGAAAAAAGCAGACCTATCATTGACTGTAGAGCCAAGTTTTCAAACCTTTTCTAAAGGCCAGCAGGTTTGGAGTACAACGGAGTGCCAGGGGAAGGGTGTTCCACAGCTTGGAAGCGAGATGTTTGAAAGAACGTCCCCCTATCCTAGCTTTCCTAATAATAGGGACAGTTGCCAAACCAAGGGATTCTGATCTGAGGGATCTTGTGGGCTTATAAAAGGTAAGACGTTTCTGGATGTACTTAGCCCCAACAGCATGGAGTGCCTTGTGCGCCAGTGTAAGTGCCTTAAAGGTAATCCGCTTTCTGACAGGAAGCCAGTGAAGGGAGAGTAACAGATCAGAGGCACTAGCATGGCGGGGAAGGTCAAAAATGGCCCTCGCCGCCGAGTTTTGGACCACTTGAAGTTTTTGCAATAAGTAGTCCGGAAGACCCAAATATAGAACATTAGAGTAATCGAGCCTGGAACAAATTAAGGCCTGAACCGTCGTCTTCCGATGGACCAGAGGGAGGAACTTACGCAACATTTTCAAGAGACCGAAACAGGTGCCAGTAAGGCCCATGATCTGGGACTTTAATGATAGACTGTTATCAATTTTAACCCCAAGGTTCTTAGCAACCGAGGAGGAAGATAAGGGAGGAAACATTCACGGGCCACCAATTCTGCCATGGCGGGTCTACCGGACACCCTAAGAAAAGCACCTCTGATTTATCAGGGTTGCACTTGAGGCTGTTTCGCTGAAACTAGTCGAAAACAGCCCCAAGACAGCCGCGGATGCTCTCTCCGTCGAACTCAGCACCCTTTCTACAGGTGAAGAGAAGCTGGGTGTCATGAGCGTATGATATGATCTGGGCTCCAAAAGACTCCTCCAGCACCGCCAAGGGAGTCATAAAGATGTTAAAAAGGGTCGGGCTAAGCACCGACCCTTGAGGAACTCCGACCTCCAAAGGCGGTACTTCGGCAGAGTACGGGGGGGCCCAGACCACCTGTCGACGACCCGCTAGATAAGATCTAAGCCAGCTCAACACCGTCCTTCTCAGATCGATCTCATAGAGTCTGCTGAGGAGACCCTCATGAGGGACGGTGTCGAAGGCCGCCGACAGATCTAACATCACCAGCATAGCTCTTCCACCTGAGTCAAGTACTTCCTTGATGGCTTCATTTACCTCCAAGAGAGCGGTCTCAGTGCTAAGATTGGAGCGAAAGCCTGACTGGGTGGGATGAAGCAAACCATGACTTTCAAGAAAAGTGGAGAGCACAGAGTGGACATGCTTTTCCACAATCTTTGCCAAACCCGGTAAAAGAGATATTGGCCTATAATTTGCAGGATTCTCAGGATCAAGGCCAGGCTTTTTAAGAAGTGGAACAACCATTGCCTGCTTCCAGGCCAGAGGGACAGTGCCACTCGCCAGCGATAGATTGAGAACAGGATTGATCAGAGGGTTCAAAATCTTCGCGGTACTGGCCAAAAGGATAGCAGGACAAGGGTCCAAAGGGGAGCCTGACTTGATCCTGAGAAGGAGATCAAGAGAGGTGGAAGCGGACATAGCTGGAAACTCTGAGAGAACAGGACTGGACTCGATTGATAAAGTTGATGGGTTACTAGAGTTGGAACCTGTGCTAAGGCCAGAAGAGGGAAAGGAGTCTTGGATCTGTTTAATTTTTGTTGTAAAGAAGTTTGCCAGCGAGATGACCCATGGCTCAGAAAACTCGTGATGAACTGCGCTAGCCTTGGGGGAGACAAACTCGTTGACAATAGTGAAGATTTCCCTACAAGAGTTCGACGCTGACTCAATTCTGGTGGAAAAAATAGCTCTTTTTTGCAACCAGAATATCAGCATGCTATAGCTTAATAGAGGCCTTATAAGCGACCTTGGCTTCCGCATCATATTGCTTACGCCATAGCCTCTCGGCTATCTTACAGTTGCGTCGGGATAGAGCCAAAGACTCCGAAAACCATGGTGCCGAGCTCCGCTTGATAGATGAACGGGGCGTGGAAAGTGGAGCAAGTTCATCTAGCCGCTCAATCAGCCATTTCTGTAGCGTGTCTAGGTCGCTATCTAAATCACCTGATAAAATACAGGGATGTTCCAGGCAGGCTTGGGCCAAACTTTCAGGAGTGACCCGGTGGTATGGCCTACTGGGGTGCCTAAGATGATTAGAGTTTACACAAGAAGGTTTGCTCGTTCCCTGAATTTGAAAACAGATCAAAAAATGGTCCGACCAAAGAACAGGGACGGGACAGGTCATGACATGAGAAATGGTGGAAACCACTTGATCAAGAGTGTGGCCCTTGTCATGGGTCGCGCCCGACAGTTAGGGAGTAAGACCTAGAGGGGCGGTGATGTCATTGATTTTGATTCCTCACTGGGTTTTCTTTTTATTAATTCGATATCCCCCCAAAGACTCGAATTCTTCAAAAATTAAGAGAGCCTGTGTTTGGGAATGTATCTCAGGTTTGATCAATAACATTATATCGTCCGCATATAATTTAATCTTGGCCATGGAGGTAACAGGAGGGGAAATATATGTACAGTTCCGAATTGCGACTGCTAATGGCTCAATAAAGAAAGCGAAGAGAGCAGGTGACAATGGGCAACCTTGCCTCGTTGAACTACAATCGAGCCCACAATAGTTGCATTAATAATAATATTAGCTTTTGCGCCCCTATATAAATTTTGAATTACATTAATAATTTGTGATGGAATCCCAAAACGCTGTAAAATCAAACAACCAAATCAAAAGCTTTTTCCGCGTCTAAAAGTAAAACTAAAGCAGGAATCTCTCGAGTTTCAAAATAATCTAAAGCTTCAATTAAGTAATGTGTGTTAGTGATAAGTTGTCGACCTGCAATAAATCTATTCTGGTCGGGATGAATCAATTCTGCGGAAACATTATTAAAACCGATTGAAAGTAATTTTGTAGCAATCTTATAATCAGAACTTAATAATGTGATTGGCCTATAAGAGTTAGGATCCTTAGGTTCCTTCTACTGAGATCTTAGTCTGCGGTGGTATAGATCCCGAACTTCATCCCGATATACACAGTTGTATTAATAATAGACCTAAGAGATATTTGGGGGTCTTTTTTTCCGCCTCATGAAGATTTGTATTCCTTGAATTTTGATCCCCTTATCCAAAAGGATCGTAACATGTTTGCACGTTGGAACCTACTGCCATTATACATCTTGGGCAGGGTGGCTTTAATTAAAATGTCAGTGCTCCCCCTATTCAATTTTTTATTTTCCACGATTTCTTGCTCTTTACCTGCCTCCTTTTCAAAAGTTGAGTCCTTATTTTCAGCCTTTGTTTGGGCAAAAAAGACGCCCCGAATTGCAATTAGTACACTTTACGCGGATACGGAACAAGGAGGTCTCGCTTTACCAAATCTTAAAGATTATTATAACGCATACTTCGCACAGTATTTGTCAAGATTCAAACAGCCAGTTCATGGTCAGACATTATTTATAAACTTTTTTATTTATTTAATTTGTCAAGAGACTAAAATTCCCTCCCCACTTCAGGTCCTTAAATCACCTAAATTTGTTCATTATAAGGTCTTGATTTGGTTTTTTTTAAAAACGTGGCGCCATGCTTAAAAGATATCACGCTCTCTCTTGAATTTAACAACTTCACTAAGCAGCGCTTTTTCCTACATAGGTATTAAAATTGGGTCTGAAACTGTTGTCAATTGGGGACGAGCTGGGTTTTTAAAGTTGATGAACTTTGTGAAAAATAGATCATGGATAACCTTGAATGAGATGGCAAGTCTAATCCATGGGAACTTTTTGTTGATAGGCTCGTATAATTTGATCCATAAATCCCTGGGGCAAATTGATCTAGTACAGATCGGTCAATCTACTCAACTGACCAATGATCTTTTTTTGCACTCCTGTTTTAAGAACCCCGGAGATTGGAGACGCTGCTTAGCGCAAAGTAGGGAGGGAGATTTAAGTTCCAAAGCAATAAGGAAATGGCAGAAACACGAAAATTCAGAGTTGACTCCTAATACTTGGAAAACCTTAAATAAATTTAATTTTAGTGTTTTGAGAGGTGCCAATTGGCGAAGAATGCTTTTTTTTAGTAAATGGCTCTTATATCGTACTCTAGCTGTCATTTCTAAAATGTATCTTAATACTCCTTCTACTTGTTTTAGATGTAGACAACAGGATCTGGCTAATTGGACCCATATAATGGTCCACTGTCCTAAATTGGGATATTTTGGCAGGGAATTTTTGCTTTGTTTCAAATTTATTTAAAGACTGTGGTTCCCTGCTACGTTAATCTAATATTATATGGTTTTGATCCAGAACTTAAATTGTCTGGACCGTTAGCAAAACTTGTTTACATCGCAATTGCAGTGGCAAGGTGGTAGACCGGGAGGTCAGGATGCTGATTCCACATACGAAAGACTGGAAGGTCGCATTAATGATGCCTTGGACGATATAGCTCCTCTGTGTCTAATGAATCCCTGTAGTAGACCCCAGAAATCCGCCCCCTGGTTTAGCGATGAGCTCCGCCGAGCAAAGGCGGAGTGTAAACAACTCGAAAGGCAGTGGACGGTTGCCTTTCTTGATCAGGCTAAACAGGAGTATAGAGCTAAACGAAGAGCTTATCATAGATTAATCAGGCGTTCCAAGGCTACTTATTTTGCAGGCAGAATAGGGGAAGCTGAAAACTCCACGAAAGAGCTATTCAAGATTTATAAAGAAATTTCTCTCTGTGGATCATCTGTTGACCCGTCTAGTGTCTCAGAAGAATCATGTAACCGTATTGCAGCTTTCTTCTCAGAAAAACTGGCTGCTATATACTCCGCTTTTTCGGGAGGAGACAGAAGGGGATCGGATTTCAGAGAGACTGAACAGGATGCTGTGGGTGAAAATAGGTTGGAGAACTTTTTCACTCCACCCCCAGAAGACCTGCGGCAGATATGCTGCTCCATCAAGTCAGGATCCCCCCGCGACCTGGCCTCGCCGAAGCTGCTCGCGGGGAGTATTGAGATCCTGGAGCCCTACATTAGGGATGTTCTGGATCTATCGTTCAGGACTCATACTGTACCTGAAAGATAGAAGCAAGCAGTGGTACTTCCGCTCCAAACAAAGCCAAATTTAAGTTGGGAAAGGTTGGACAATCTCCGCCCTATCTCACCCTTACCCTACCTGGCCAAAGTGGCAGAGAAGGTGGCCAATCTTCAGCTGATGGCTTATGTGGAGGAGGCCAGTCTGCTCCATCCAACTCAGTTTGGCTTTCGTTCACGCCACTCCACTGAGTCAGCGCTGCTTAAGGCCACTGAGGCCATCAGGCAAGGGGTAGATGAGGGGCAGACAATGGCCCTCATCCTACTTGACCTGAGCGCAGCGTTCGACTCTGTAGCACATTTCACCTTGCTACCGTGTCTGAACAAGAGCGGAGTCACAGGGGCAGCGCTGAAGTGGATCCAATCCTTTCTGTCCAATAGGGGCTTTCAGGTTAGACAGGGGGAATATTACTCTCATATGATCAATTTGGATCTAGGGGTGCCACAGGGCTCTGCCCTGAGCCCAGCCCTGTTTAATCTGTATGTGTCCCCGTAGCAAATATTGTGGAGAGCCATGGCATGCAAATTGTGTCATACGCCGATGACACACAGCTGGTCATCTCGCTGTCACGGGCGCCCGATGTTGCGGCATCTAGCTTCAGTGCCTGCATGCAGGAGCTTGCCTCCTGGATGTCTAACAACTCCCTGAAGCTGAATGGTGCCAAAACTGAGGTGCTCGTGGTGGGGGGCGGCCCGTCTGTGTGGTCCTCGGCATGGTGGCCAGCATGCCTAGGCACCACTCCTATGCCTTGTCAGCAGGCCAAAAACCTCGGGGTGATGTTTGACTCTGACCTGTCATTCACTCCCCAGATTGGTCATGTGGTTGGGGTGTGTTTTGGCATCCCTAAGGGCCTGTGGAAGATCTTGGACTTGCTCCCCGTTGGTGCTAGGCGGACGCTGGTGCACGCCCTTGTAACCTCGCGACTAGATTACGCCAACCGTCTCTATCTGGGGGCCACGGTCAGAAGTCTGAATCGCCTCCAGGTGCTACAGAACACCGCAGCCCAGCAGGTGCTGAAGCTCCCTAGAAGAGCAGCCTCTAAAGCTGTCTTGGAGGCTCTCCACTGGCTCCCAGTCAGGGAAAGGATTGCCTTTAAGGCGTTATGCACGTTTCATCGCATCATTGGGGGAAAGGCGCCCAGTCCCTTACTGAGCCTTATC